>NW_026988413.1:61790000-63132500 GCF_030222135.1 Aotus nancymaae | reverse complement strand
CATGTAGCCTAGGTTTGTAGTAGTCTATACCATCTAGGTTTGTGTAAGTACACTCTATGATGTTTGCACAATGACAAAATCACCTAGCAATGCATTCCTCAGAATGTATCCCCATTGTTAAGTGACACGTGACTGTATTTTCAAATAATCTATCTTTGGGTTTCACATATTATTTCTCTGGCTTGGTCAATCCTACTCTATTGAATTCCTCTACTATATTTTATTTCATTCTTTGTATTTTCTGGCCCTAGAATTTCTGTTTTTAAAAATTATCATTTCAATCTATTAAATTTCTCTTTCTGATCATTCATTGTTTTTCTCCTTTTATTGGATTGTTTCTCTATATTTTCTTGAAGTTCTACCAACTTCATCCATTCTTCCAGGTGAATTCTGAGGTGGCTGCCTGTGCCATAGCCCACTTCTAAGAAAATCAGTCCTATCTGTGACTTATTATTTCATAAGACCTTTCTTCTATGGAGCCTTGCCTAATTGGGTCAGGGGTGGGCCACTGGTTAAGGTTTAGCCAATCAGACTAACACTATGAGTATTAGTATTAAAGGATCAGAGGAGGAATTAACTAGCTTTGCAGAGCACAATGGAAAAAACAGTCAAGAAGAATCATGTATTAAAAGCAGAATTTTTTGATGCCCATTAGTGAGTGGATGAATAAAGGGAAGTCAATCTCTAAGGAGAGAAACAATATATCGCAAGTATCTTCAGGAAGATAAAGATGCGAGTCTCTCTCATCCAGGAAATAGATATAATAGGCTTCTTAATTACTTTCAATTATTTCCATGCCTGGCTTTCATTTTGCACATGTTTAACAATATACTAAGTATAAAGTTGCTTATCTCTGTCTACCATATACACATGCCATATATGTCTACCAAGAAAAGTTTCTTTCCTAGGCTCTCTTGTACTTTCTTATTCTGTCTCTCTCTTTCTCACTTTCTTTTTTACTCTCTTGGTATATGAAACTTTCTCTCTCTCTCTCTCTCTCTCTCTCTCTCTCTGATTTCCTCTTGCTTCCCTTGTCTTTCTAGCACTCTGTCCCTCCTTCCCTTTTATTCTTTCTTTGGTAATCTTTATTCCTCTCTCTGTCTTTCCTTTACATCTCTCTTTCAGCTTCAATTTTTCTAGATTTATTCTTCTTGAAACTAAATGGTACAGTAAAGTTTTTAAGCACATTGGTAGTACCAATGGACACTTCAAATTTATTTAAACTTAAGTAAAATGTTGTTTTGAGGGGTGGGTTCCTTTTTGCCCCTTAAATCACACTTACTTTACCTAAATGTAACTAAGAACAGAATTTGTGGTAAAGCTTTCTAAAATACTGGTTATTAAAGTCTATCCCTTCTGTAGAAGCTAGATTCAAAAAGAAAAAAAAAAAAAGAAAGAAAGTCTATTCCGGTCTATTTTGAAGAATAGTGTAAACTGTTAGCAGAGCTGTCATGTACTTTCAGATGAAAGAATGGAAATCGTGAACTCTGAGAAGCCTGGTGGTATTACTGCAAAATCATTTGCATACTGTTAAGCAGCATACTGACGGAGGGACTGATTTCGTAAACAATATTCCTTTGATATTTCCAACTTGCATATCTTTTCACAGCTTCCATTCCTGAAATTATGGAGTGGATGAGAGGTATAAAATGTAGAAATTTTGATTGAAATCTTTCATTTGGAAATTTGTAAAATAGGAGTGTGAGCTACTCCAGCTACTTTATGGTACTATATCTTCTTTCTTTATATTTCTTTATATTTTAATTTTATCATATTAGTTTGGCAGTCCCCCCATTTGGTGATAAAAGGCAGTTGTTATGTAAACAGAGCTTTTCTGGGCACTGATTGTGAACTGACCTAATTTCGGGAACACCAAACACTACTCTGGCGAATGACGGAAGAAGGGGCTTATGGAAATTAGATGATCAACAAGAGGTCTGGCTCCAGTCCATCTCAAAGTGGGCCCAGAGAGTCCACAAATCCAACTTAAGTTTTTTTGTTTGTTTTGTTTATCCAGTTCTGCAACTCATCTGAATACAAGCACTTAGCAAATGACAGAATGCCCACATGTGATTTTTGACCCAGTAACTAAGCATTTGTTGTAAAACTTCAACAGCCAACACTCACACTCACAGCATCTAGAATACGGGTATATTGGCTCAGACAAGGAGTGTCACCAATAGGGTCCACTACTGCAGTTATTTCTGGGAGACTGGGTAAGGCACTTGACACTTACAATTTCAATGTTCCTTTAAATTGCATCTTTATCTCATTACTTTTAAATTTCTATTTCATTCCCTTCACTGTTTGAATTTTATTTTTACATGATACATTGTTTTAAAATAATTTTAAACAATTTAAGGAAGCAAAAACCAAATTCTACTTTTTAATATATAGCCTTAAAAAGTTAATATAGAATGGCTTATATGCATCTTTTTTAGAATTCCTATGTTAAAAATTGCAAATACCAACTTGTCAACCCAACACAGAAGCCTCATTTTTCAGGAAATATAACAACACCACCAAAAACCCTGGTACTTATTGGTTTAAAAATTTTCTAGATTTATTCAAATTCTCACTATTTTTCCATGTTTCTTTTGTATTGTATTTGTATTGTTAAGATGGTAGCAAAAAAGGCTTTTGTGGACATAAAATAGACTCTATTAGTCTGAGTTATCTAGATATACAGAATTAATACAAGATAAATTAGTATACATGTATATGTATGTGTGTGTAAGTATGTAAATGTGTGTGTATGTATGTGTAAGTATGTGCATATATATATATATATGCACATACTTAAAACCATGGTTAAGTCAGGGACCATCTAAATAATAAATATTCCTCTCTCTGTATGTGTGTATATATATGTGTGTGTGTATATATATGTACATATATATGTATGTATGTGTGTATATATATGTATGTACATCTTTTCCAGGTCTAGTGATATGTGATGCAACATTCTCTCTCAATTTTGGGGTGCAGTAAACAACCAATACTCTGCAGTGGACTGTGTTGCCAGAATTTTTTGGATATTGTATTTTGTGTTTTTGAATACCATTATGTCTACAAAACCCCCATTTCATCTTACAACATTTTCAACTTACTGGGTTTATGAGATTGTAACCTCATCAAAAGTTGAGAAGAATCTGTAATGAACTGGCTCACATGGTTATGAAGGCTGAGAATCCCAAGGATCTGCAGTTGGCCAGCTGGAAAAGCAGAAGAGCCAGTGGTATAGTTCCAACCTGAATCTGAAGGCTTGAGAACCAAGAAGAGCCAAAAATGTCAGTCCCAGTTCAAGTCTAAGTCTGAAGTCCAGAGAAGACTAACGTCACATCTCAAAGACAGTCAGGCAGAGACTGAATTCTCTCTTAACTCTGCCTTTTTGTTGTATTGAGAGCTTCAAAGGATTTAATGGATTGGATGAGGCTCACCCACAGTTGGGAGGGCAGTCCACTTTATTCAGTTTGCTAATTCTCATGTTAATTTCATCCAGCAACACCCTCACAGAGACACCCAGAATAATGTTTAACCAAATATTGGGCACTATGTGGCCCACTTAGTTGACACATCAAAATTAACTGTCAAAGGTTCCACCATGTTAGTTCTGAGGAACTTAGAACCAACTTGGCTCCACTTACTTATTTTAAAGATAATGTTTATAAACTTATAGAGAAGAAAGATAAATTGCTTAAAATGTCAAATGTTTGGAAGAAGAACTATCATTCACAACTATTGTGTTCTAGTCTCCTATTAACATACCGTCTACATACTTTACAAATTGTAACTCTGAAACTAAAAAGGTTTGTTTATTGGACTTTTCTGACCTTGCATTAAATCCTTAGCTATTAGGAAAGAGAGAAATAAAACCGGAGAATATGGATTTTGGTGCAAACAAATATTAATTATTGAGTATTTACAAATTATGAAATGATTAAATTTTCAAAGTTTTCTTATAATAAGTTTTTATTCCAGAAAAGGGGAGAGAAGAGTGTATGGAAAATTTTAGGACAAGAGCTAAAATTTTCCATTGGACATCAGAAGATGCAAGATGAGATTTTATACCTAGAGATAGTAGGTAAGCACTAAATGTCATCTAAGTCAGCTGTCAATTCCAAGGAGGTCAAATGAAGTAAGAGAAAACCTCTCCATAACAGAAGGTGAATGTAAGTAAGAGACAGAAATATGTTAAACATACTCTGTGACAAAATATCTTAAAGTGAAGAATACTTTTATATTTTCCTGTAAATATATAAATATATCTGTATAGATACAGAAGAAAATGATCATATTTGTTATTTTCAGACAAAGAACCAGTTGTTGGAAAAAGTGAGGTGATTATGAATTTCCAAAATATATTTTTTGTTACTATTGAATTTCGAAACATGTAAATGTTTTATCTATCTAAAAATTTTAAATATTATAAACTAGAGCTCCAAATTTAAAAAATGAGGACTAAAGTTTTAAAAATAATGAAATTAAATACTATCTAATCATACCTTACATTTGTTGAGCAAATATATGTGCCAGGTATTTTATATGCATCACTTCATTTAATTCTTATTGTCAGTCCCATTTTTCAGATATTGGAAAAATGAAGTTTAATGAGATTGTCTTTTTATGTTTTTCATAGTTTTGACCCTTTGTGAAAGGCAGCTAGAACAGTAAGCATTTGTCTTCAATTAGACTAAGAAATTAATTAAACACCAGATAAACACTGCTGTACCAATTAGCCCTTACAATTTCCTCAGGTGTTTCTTGGTAAATATTGCATATTAGCAAATATATATTGTAAAATTTGACTAAAATTTGCTTTAAACTAGAAACATTATGCAGAACCCGAGTTATCTGAAAGGCTGAGCTTTGGACCCAGAATCTTGTTGACTATAATTGTCCAGGTTGGATAATCTCCTGGAGACAGAAAGCTATTCACAAAATTGGACTTAGAATCACACTGCCTTCAGTGTCTTCCTTCTCTGCCACTCTAAATGATCTTCAATGAGGAGAACTAGATTGTGGTATGTTGAAAGCCATGTGGAAAGCATTTTCTTTACAGACTGCTGAGACTGAAAGTGATCTTAAATTCACCTTTTGAAAACCCTTATTTAGGGGCATTTTTCAATATCACACATTGCACAAAGAGCTGCCCATAGAAATTCTACACACAATGTTACCATCTTACATTTGTAAGAGAGGCAGACCAACAAACTACATGAGATAAAACTGGACTCTATTTAACTATTGTTATATTTCTGAAATTCTGCTTTATATTTTGCTGAATATCTGAGAAAAGAGCAACAAAAAACTACTCTTCAAAGGTTATACATAATTTCTAACATAATATATAATGCCTCCATTCTTGTGAATCTGAATGCTTCATATTTTTGTGTTGGATATCAGTAAGTTTATTGCAGTTATTCCACGGAGATTTGGAAGGAAAAAAATCCTCTTCCATATAAATGAGTATTACTTATATAATTTTAATGTCCTGGTCCTATAATTTCAGGATAAATGCCCTTTATGCTAATTATTAAACATTTTAGTAAAACAATACTTCTTATATTGATTCTTTTTCCTATCTGAATCATATTTGCCTCAACAGCTATTTATTACAATTTAAAATATTTCCAGAGACAGAGCTTTCCAAATAATTGCTGTATACTAATAATGTAAATACCTTCTTCTACAGTATAAACTCACTAAGTGATATTTCATAAATTATTTTAGTGACTTTCTATGATTTTAAGCCAATTCAAATTCAGAATTACATTTCTGACCACATGCATTTCACATGTCAATAACATCAAGACAATGACTACAGTATTCTAATATTAGATTTCATCTCCTAGAAGTAATTTTGTTTCAAAAAGAAACTTCAATTTTTAAGAGCAAACTCAAAAGTCTCTAATACTTAATTTCTCTTGAAACACTATTTTATGCAATAATGATAGAATGTATTCAACAAACCTTCTGTGTTCCTAGACTTTTTTTTTTTGAAGGAAACAACTGGCTTCTAAATTTCATTTGGATGCCTCATTTCGTTACAACTCCATGCCACCTGAAAATAATCTAGCACAGGGTTACCCCTAACCAAGCTGAATGGAGATGGAAACAAATTTAAGTATCTCTTTGGAGGAAAGGAAATGGTACTGTTAATGTGCCTCTCTATATACTGTGTCAACCTCATAGTTAAATCACACTATGGACTCATACCAAGCCCTATTCATGGTCACACCTCTTATTCCTTTATTAACCTTTAGGTTTTTATGATCTGTTAGGCATAGATACACACGTGTTCAACAGACCAAAGCCATACCTAGCCACCTGCCTAAATATTTCAAAAGCTACTTGTAAAAATACCTTGACTGTATAAACAGTGCCTAGCTTCACTTTAAGGTGAACGAACGTATTTTCTATGGGCCATAATCCTTAAGACCCTGATTTTAGCAACTCACATAGTTCACTCCTGCAGCTATTTGGTTCTGGATATAGATGTGGCATAACATCTCAAGATTAAAGAATCCTGCATCATTTAATAAGGAGGGTGCAAATAAACCATGGGAATATATAATAAAAATTCTTTTATAAAGCACTTGTACCAAAGTGCAAATTTAATTTGTATTAAATTTCCTAGGTCTAGATGGCATAATGGAAATCTTATGTTTTTAAAAGCAATCTAAATATTAAAATATTCAAAAATAACTTAATTTTGTCCCATTTATTTCAAAGTCCTATATAAAAGGGTGGACACTGTTATGTATTTTTTCATTAAAATTTTCTATTTTTTTCTATAAATATTCTACCACCATATCTTTTAATTCATGTTAAAATAATAAGGAAAATACTCAATAGTTAATAAATCTGGATCAAATTAAAGACATCAGAGGTAACAAAAGAAGATCACCTTTAACTAGAACAAGTTTGGATGTCTGTCAAATGGTACATGGAAATGAGAACTAAAGCTAAAGCTAAAATTAACTTCTTCTCTGTGATACAGTAAATTACTAGATTTAGAAACAATAACAAGCAATAATACAGCATTTATCATATCACTGATAATTTCACATTATTGTAGACTGCAGGATAACTCAATATTTAAGCCATACCGTGACTGTGTTGTATTTTAGAAAACTGTAGTAGTCCAATAGCCTCTGTTACCCTTCTGGCAAGCTTGTAAGAGGCACAGAAAAAGATATTAGGGATTCAATTTGGATAGGGGCAAAGAAACCCTAGGTAGAAGTGGCACTATCCATTACTACTATAAATAGGTTCATGTGTCAAAATCTTAACAGATTATTTTTAAAAGAGTACTATTTTTAGGCCATGAAGCTTACAAATCAGAAAAAAAAAAGTTTCATAAAATGCCTTTGATTCTAATTATAGATCATGCTATTTTGGATAATAAATGGACAGAAATTTGATTTAAAAATGCAAAGTTATTTGGTATGCAAATATACAGCACTTTCCATTTTCCCCACCCCATAAAATCATAATTCTATTATAAAAACTATTAAAGTAGATTTATTAGAAGTTGACTCCATAATAGATGTCTAGTGTTAAAGTGCCTGTAGAATCTCAGCAGATTTTTAGTATGGCTGTAGTTCTCAGCAAAGTGTTTGTTTAACGAATACATTAAAAACAGTCTGAATATTTAAAATGTACACATTTTGTGGTCTAGTCATTTTTCCATGAATTTAATATAAATCAAAAAGTTTTAAATGTATATTTTTGGATATGTGAACAATATAACATTCATCATGTTGTTTATATTTAGAGTAAAATAATACATATTTATACAAGATATGTAACTAAAGATTTATAACTAAATCTTATCACTAAAAGGTATCTAAAGAATATAATGATTTCTGTTACATTTTGTGTCATGTGTCATTGGCAGCTTAAAATTTATCTTTATAATGATACTAATGAAAATAATAGCAATTAATGGTCTTAAGATAGAAATGACATATATAATTACTGTACAATCTCATTGGCTAGTGCACCTTTTTCTAAAAAATAAGTCACGTTAAATATATGTATATATTTATGCATACCATTTAAAGTATACATTTATGTATTTATGCATACCATTGAAAGACATTTCTGGCAAGGCACAGTGGCTCATGCCTGTAATCCCAGCATTTTGGGAGGCCCAGGTGGATGATTAGTAGAGATGGGAGTTACTTGCATCATTTAATAGGAGGAGGGTACAAATAAACCATGGCAATATATAATAAAAATTATTCTACTAAGCACTAGTACCAAAGTGCAAATTTAATTTGTATTAAATTTCCTAGGTCTAGATGGAATAATAGAAATCTTAATATTTTTAAAAGCAATTTAAATATTAAAATATTCAATAATAACTTAATTTTGTCCCATTTATTTCAAAATCCTATATAAAAGGGTGGTCAGGAGTTCGAGACCAGCCTGACCAAATGGTGAAACCCCGTCTCTACTAAAAATACAAAAATTTGCCAGGTGTGGTGAGGCATGCCTGTAATCCCAGCTACTCAGGACGCTGAGGCAGGAGAATCGCTTGAACCCAGGAGGTGGAGGTTGCAGTGAGATGAGATCACACCACTGCACTCCAGCCTAGAGGGAGACTCCGACTCAAAAAACAAAAGACACTTCTGTATTATTGCCGACCAAATTAAATACACACACACACACACACACACACACACACACACACACACCATTGTAGATGGAAAGATATGGACACGCATCTTCAATTCTTTTTTTTTTGTTTGTTTAACTGGGTGTTCTCCAGTACTATGATTAAAATATCAGCAAGTAAGATACAATTATGTTGTCATGGAATCAACAATGAACATAAGATTTGTTGCTGCTTCATTATTTCTCATAATTTGTAGTGGCTAGCCTTTTAATACACGTGCTTGTCGTTTTCAATCACTGAAAGAATCTCTCAGCTTTTCTCTTCTTTCAGTCAACTTTCACTGACTTGTTGATGCAAGGAGCATATTTGCCTGAAGCAATTGGCTTAAAAGCACTTGTAATTCTGAGAGGAACATTTTATGTTGTCTCTGTTAAAATGCTAAAATTATAACTTTCTGCTAGATTTATGGATGTAGAGAGGAACCAACTAATGTGCTCCTGGTAGAAATTACCGGTGTGATGAGAGAATAGAACAGGTAATTTTGCAGTTAACAACAGTTTCAGAAAACTTCATTTCTTTTATTGTTTATCCTTATGTTAGAAGTTGGAAGGAATTGTACTACTGATGAAAACCATTATACAAGTTGGAATGTGAGCTGCTTGTATAACCAGTATTTCCTCAGACCACACTCAACTAAGGATTCAATAGTGTCACAATAGTAATTTGAAAATTATACTTTAACTGCAAAACTGTGAGAATTGTAGGTAGCTTCAGATCCCTCCCAGCAATTATAAGCATTTCCTGTTAGAAAGGAATTTCAAAATGCTCCCAAAATTAACTCCTTGGGATTCCAGAATATATATAGTTATACCGTAAGTGTACCCCTCCTCTGCCAAGACTCAGATGCAAGTCCATGGGAGATGAATTTAGGAATCATTTTAATAACACACTGTTCAAGAGTTAGTATTTCCTCTCTGTTCCAAACTTTACTAGGTGTCTCTGACTCTCTCCCCTCAGGAAGATGTTTTCTCATGAAGTATCTTAATTTACATCTGCTGGTGTTTGAGAAAGATATATATACACACACACACACACACACACACACACGTCATAATGTATATCATTATATCATGATAAATGACATTATAGCATAATAGATATATGTCATATAATATGCATCATGTTATGAATTTTACTAATATAGATACTTCATATAGATGGAATCATATATTTCCCTTTCAAAGTATATAGTTGAGTGGTATTAAGTACATTCATATTGTTGTGTAACCATCACCACTATTCATTTCTAGAACATTATCCATATCCATATCTCAGTATCCAAATATCCTTATTTCTCTTATAAAAATACCA
Source organism: Aotus nancymaae (assembly GCF_030222135.1). Classification (NCBI taxonomy): domain Eukaryota; kingdom Metazoa; phylum Chordata; class Mammalia; order Primates; family Aotidae; genus Aotus; species Aotus nancymaae. The sequence continues at coordinate 63,122,503 of NW_026988413.1, read as the reverse complement.
GTCATTGGATTTACAGCCCACCCTAAATCCAAAATTATTTTATCTTGAGCTCTTTAATTAGTTACATTGGCACGGATCCTATTTCCAAATAAGGTCACATTCTGAGGTTCTAGGTGGGTGACATGATTTGGGTCTGTGTCTCCTCCCAATTCTCATGTCAAATTGTAATCCACAGTGTTGGAGGAGGGGCCTGATGGATGGTGATTGGATCATGGAGGCTGACTTCCCCGCTTGCTCTTCTTGTGATAGTGAGTGAGTTCTCATGAGTTGTGGTTGTTTACAAAGGTGTAGCACCTTCCCATTCTTTCTCTTCCTCCTGCTCTGGCCATGCAAGACATGCCTCCTTCCTCTTTGCCTTCTGCCATGACTGTAAGTTTCCTGAGGCCTTCACAGCCATGCTTCCTGTACAAGGTGCAGAACTCTTTTCTTTTATAAATTTACCCAGTCGCAGGTAGTTTTTTATAGCAATATGAGAACAGACTAACACAGGAAATTAGTACCGAGAAGTGGGGCATTGATAAAAAGATACCTGAACACTAGAAGCAACTTTGGAACTGGTTAATAGGCAGAGGTTGGAACAGTTTGGAGGACTCAGAAGAAGACAGGAAGATATGGAAAGTTTCAAACTTCCTAGAGACTTTTTAAATTGTTGTGAGCAAAATGCTGATAGTGATATGAACAATTCAGTTCAGGCTGAGGTGGTTTCAGATGGAGATGAGGAATTTCTTGGGAACTGGAGTAAAAGTCAACCATGCTACACTTAGCATAGAGACTGGATGCACTGTGACCCTGCTCTAGGGATCTATGAAATTTTGAACTTGAGAGTGATGATTTAGGGTATATAGGAGAAGAAATTTCTAAATAGCAAAGCATTCAAGACATGACCTGGCTGCTTCTAACAGTGTTCAGTCATATGCATGACAATATAGTCATAGGTATGAGAAAAGAGATGATCTGAAACTGGAACTTATATTTAAAATGGAAGCAGAACATAAAAGTTTAAAAAATTGGCAGCCTGGCCTTGTGGTAGAAAAGAAAATCCCATTTTCTGGGGAAGAATTCAAGCTGGCTGCAGAAATTTGCATAAGTAAAGAGAATCAGAATGTTAATAGCCAATACAATGGTGAAAATTCCTCAGAGGCATTTGAGAGAATTTCATAGCATCCCCTCCCATCAGAGATGCACAAATCTAGGAGGAAGAATGGTTTTGTCAGCCAAACCCAGGGCCCCACTACCCTGTGCAACCTTGGGACACTGCACCCTATGTCCCAGCCACTCCAGCTTCAGCCATGGCTAAAAGGGCCCCAGATACATCTCAGACTGCTGCTCCAGAGGGTGCAAGCATAAGCCTTGGCAGCTTCTATGTGGTGTTAAGCCTGCAGTTGCTCAGAAGGCAAGAGTTGAGACCTTGGAGCCTCCACCTACATTTCAGAGGATGTATGGAGATGCCATGGCTGCAGGAGTGGAGCCCTCATGGAGAACCTCTATGAGGGCAGCCCAGAGGGAAAATGTGTGGTTGGAGAACCCCATAGATTGTCCACTGTGGCACTGCTTGGAGGGGCTGTGAGAAGACGGCCACCATCTTCCAGACCTCAGATTCACTGAAAGCTTGGATCATGCACCCTGGAAAACCTGCAGACAGTGAACACCAGCCTTTGAGAGCAAGCCATGTGAGACGAGCCCTGCAGAACCACAGAGGCAGGGCTGCCCAAGGCCTTGGGAGTCCACCTTCTGCAACAGTGTGACCTGGATGTGAGACATGGAGTCAAATGGCATGATTTTGTAGCTTTAAGATTAAAAAATTGCCCTTCTGGGTTTTGGACTTGCATGAGGCCTGTGGCCCTTTGTTTTGACCAATTTCTCCCTTTTGGAAAGGCAGTATTTACCCACTGCTTTACCTCCAGTGAATCTTGGAAGTAACTACTTGTTTTTGATTTTACAGGCTCATAGGCAGAACAGATTTGCTTTGTCTCAGATGATACTTGGGACTTTTGACTTCTGGAATGAGTTCAGACTTTGGGGGACTGTTGGGAAGGCATGATTACATTTTGAAATGTGTGAAGGACATGAGATTTGGGAGGAGTCAAGGGTGAAATGATATGGTTTGTAGCTGTGTCCCCACCCAAATCTCATGGTGAATTGTAATCTACAATGTTGGAGGAGGGGCAGGGTGGGAGGTCATTGGATCATGGGTGTGGATTTCCCTTTTGCTGTTCTCATGATAGCGAGAGAGTTCTCATAATATCTTGTTGTTTAAAAGTGTATAGCACCTCCCCCTTCTCTCTCTTCCTTCTGCTCTGGCCATGTAAGACATGACTCCTTCCTCTTTGGTTTCCTTCATTAATGTAAGTTTCCTGAAACCTCCACAGCCTTGCTTTCTGTACAGCCTGTGGAACTGTGAGTCAATTAAACCTCTTTTATTTATAAATTACCAAGTCTCAGGTAGTTCTTTATAGCAATGTGAGAATGGACTAATACAGTGAATATTAAGTTTTGGGGAGGGGAACAATATTCAATCCACCACAAATTCCTAGGCATGTTTCTCTTCTTTATTTGTCCTTCTTTTTGACCTATTTTTATTCTGTTATGGCATTTATTGCCTGGTGTCTTGGAAACACATGTTTGTGTATCTTATGAACACTTTAAAATCAGGTTTTTAATTTATCCTTTAAATTACAGTTTTAGTAGAGTATCTGGAACATATCAGTATTCAAATATTTTTAGTTAGTTCAGCATTTTCTGTTTTTCTAAGCATAGGAATTTTTTGGTATTTATATCTCAATTTTTCACTACCTTTATTTTCACTGCCTTCTTAGTCTGATAATACTAACCACAGAACCACATCTCTCATCAACTCAAAACACACAAATTAATTTTATTCATAGTTAGTTCTAACTTCATATTACTTTATACATGATTGATAAATTTTACCAATCCTTAAGTTTGGCAAATTTAAAGGAGCTAATGTTACAATCAGCAATTTCCTGATAACATTTTACATGTTGAAATCCTCATTTTAATATTCTAATCTGTGAAAATGATTTATATTGGAAGGACTGGAAAAAATGTCAAACAAAGCAAGTTGGAAGTAAGATAGGGGATCATGTAAACATATAGAAGTTGAAGTAAAAGAATAAGAGGGAGAACAACATCTCCTATAGAAATAATAAAAATGTAGATAGATTATTTTCATTGTTTTGAAACAATTAAAGCTATTTCCAATCAATGTTATTTTCTCCTTAATTATTATTTTTATTTTTAGCTATTTGTATATTTGTGATACTATAAATATAATACCAGCCTTTTATATAAAATCACTTGTAGAGTAAATAATATTTACTTTATCAGAAGATCAACAATTTTTCCTATGGTAGAGGACTAGCTGTGTGCGCTCATTTCTATACTGCCAAGTAGTTGCTGAGAAGAGGCTGTCCAACAGTGAATGTATATTCAGCCGTAAGCTCATCAAAACTCAGTTTAGCTGTGGCCACTACTTGTCAAGAGAACATGAGTGAAAGCTATGTTTTCCAAGGAAGTTAAGAATCAGGTGTGTCTTTTCGATTCAATTATGTTTTATCTTTCAGATGAAGGCAGAGGACATAGAAGCTCTGGAGAAGAAAGGAACAATAAATGGAAAGCATGTTTCTGCTGAATGGATAGTCTGGCTGCTAACCAGGAACATCAATACTACATTCTTATCTGAGCATAAAAAGCTAACATTGTGGTAGGCAACTGAAATTTTAGAATTTACTGCAGCAGCTGCTAATCTAATATATACAGAAATTGGTACTTGAAGAAGATGCAACCTATAAACAAAAATTAACATATGTGCCATAGGCTTAATGGTCAGGTGGCAGGTGGTAGAGAAATAGATATCTTTGGAAAGTTGGAGATTCATCATAAACAAAGGCAATTGCTTTGTAAAACTGTTTTCTGCACTAGCAGGCATACAGCTAGCAGATTTTTGAGTTCACCAAGAATAACTCCATGATAATATATATTTTTAACAAGATACTCTTGCCATTAAAACACAGGCTAGGCTGGGCTTGGTGGTTCATGCCTGTAATCCCAGCACTTTGGGAGGCTGACGTCAGGATTTTGAGACCAGCCTGGCCAACATGGTGAAACCTTGTCTCTACTAAAAATATCAAAATTAGCCAGGCATGGTAGCTCACATCTGTATTCCCAGCTACTCAGGTGACTGAGGCAGGAGAATCACTTGAATCTGGAAAGCAGAGGTTTCACGCCACTGCACTCCAGCCTGGGCAACAGAGCAAGACTCCATTAAAAAAAAAAAAAAAGCCTTGGAACAAAGAACATGTGGAACGTGTGCTGAGTGCTACTATTAAGACAAGGCTTCAGGGTCTAACAAACTTAAGAGTGTAGCTGGCATAACTTTCGGTGAACTTTTGGAAGGATTAAGCTGGTACCTTGCAGATACTATTAGTTGGACAAAAGGGATTCTATAAAGCTTAAGTGCATGGCTTACAGGAACCTGATATGTTCAAAGCTTCAGTAAATAAATGTGGAGGGAAAAGTATAACTCAAAAAGACTTGTGGCTTATGGAATTGACTTGACTAAAAACCAGAAAAACTACAAAGTTTTTGAGAGAGCTCTATTGGCAAAAAAACAAAAAACAAAAAAACCTTTGATATTCAAGGTGTAAAAATACTTCTAGGACTCTAACTTCATACAAACACAATGTGAGCTTACAAACCACTCAGCCATTAAGAATGTGTAATTCAATGCCCTTTTCAGGTATGGTCAAGGATGATAATGTAAAAGGGAAATCTCATGTAATAAAGTAAGAATCCTGTGGAAGAATGGTCTGAGGAACTAGGTTCAGGAAGCAGATAAGAGGCCTGATCAAGGCACATATTTGCCTATTCACGTGTTAAATAAACCTTGCAACATTTGACCTCCAGAATTTCAGAATTGCTATGGAACAACAGTTACTATGTGGCTCTCACTTTCCTTCTTTTTAATGAAAATGTTTATTGAGTTGCTCTAACAATGCAGTGTCGAGGACAGTCTGTCTTTTTAGTTTATTGGTTTTCAGAACAAGAGGATCTTCATCTGGATCTGAGGAAGATAATAAAACCCTAGTCTTCAAGCCTCATGTTTTGAATGCATGAAAATTTGGGGGTTGAGACGGGGTAAGTAAATTTTGCAGCAGTACACAAAATAGCACCCGTCCACTCCCACACTCATTTCTTCACTCTTCTACATAGGATCTTTCTAGTATCTAAAATGAAGTGATATATCTGCATATACAACTAATGTTGGGCTCAGCCACATCATTAGCTTTGTCTAAATAAATCTTTGTGTCATACCATGCAAGCAAGGATTTTTAAAGTGTTTGCATTTCTTGGCTTTACCTCTTATACTCCACTTACATCATTGTATGAAAATGCCATGGGGGGCTGTTGACTCAAGTATAAGACATGGGCTAAGTTGAACTCGGTCTTAAATGTAGTCACAAACTGAGTAAATGTGGAACTTGATGGAGGGCTACCTGATTCAAATATTTAAGTGAGAAAAAAAAAATGCTTTTTGCTATAAGCTACTCAGGTTTTGCAGAGGTTTGTTTCACATCATTATTGTGGTAATATTTGACTAATAAAGAGATAATTAAAACAAATTTCTAATCTGCAAGGGATTTCTTCTTTTCAATTTCCTTTCAAAATTACTAATAATGAAGTACAAGTCACAGAGGAAAACCTAATTATACTGCTTTTGGTATCCTGGTTATAGTCTTCTTAAAAAATAATTTTCTACTTTTTCACCCTCTCCAGGTACCTATTTTAATATACTAAAAGAACATTCTTACAATCTGTTCTCTATAGATTTATTTAGAATTTTTATAAACTATTAATCGAATTGTATGTTTACTTTGCATAAATTATAAATACATTTCTTACTGTTTTTCACTGAAAATATTATATTTTTGAGATCTATAATGTTGACATATGTAAAATTCCTTCCTTGACTCTGAATATTGCAATGGTATTGTAGCCTGTGTATGTAACAGTCTTGACTCTCCCCTGTTCCCCTGGTCATGGCACTCAGATGATCCTTTCCTTCTATAAATACCGTTAAAATGAACAACCTTGTCAAAGCTTCCACCCAGAACTCTGTGAAAGTTGTTTAACATACCTAAAGGTAAGCATGCTAAGTACCCTGAATTCCAGCAAATTTTTCTTCAAAATCAGTTTAAGTAAAGTAATATTTTTGCATTTTATTTGTACTTAAGTGATTATTTGTGAATTTGTATCGCCATTTTTGTTCTTTGAGTTTAACGTGTTTTCTTTATGCTGTCCAGTGAAAGTTAAGGGATAGATAAAAGGAACTAAAAGGTACTGTTTGTGAACCCTGTTCCTTTTCGCTGGAGGGTGAAGTTCTTCTCACGCTACAACCAAAGCACCTTTGGGCAACTTAGTGGTTTTTCACAGGGTGGAGGTGAGTTGTTGGGCATGGAACTGAGACCCATTAAACTTTTTCTTTCTCTATGGCATCTTCAGGTTTAGGGTTCCTGTCAGTGTCTCCAAAACTCAAAACCTCCATATTTTTGGAGACTGTATTAGCTTGTTATGTTGTTACTTTCTGTTATTCCGATAAAAATTAATTTTGAAAAAGATAACACGTGTAGCAGGGCATGGTGGCTCATGCCTGTAATCCCATCACTTTGGGAGGCCGAGTCAAGCAGATCACAAAGTCAGGAGCTCGAGACCAGCCTGGCCAACATGGTGAAACCTTGTGTCTACTAAAAACACAAAGATTAGCTGGCTGTGGTTGTGTTCACCTGTAGTCCCAGCTACTTGGGAAGCTGAGGCAGGAGAACCTGGGAGGCAAAGGTTTCAGTGAGCCGAGAGCACGCACCGTACTCCAGCCTGAGTGACAGAGCAAGACTCCATCTAGGGGGAAAAAAAAGATAACATGTCTAATAGCTAGTAATATATTTCAACCCCCTTCTATGAGCAAGTTTACATGCATAAACATATCAAATGGTCTCTGGCTATTTATCTCTAAATGTGTTAGCATTCCACTACAGGAAGGTGATTTGTAACACTCTGTAGTACCTCCCTTGAATTATTGCTTGAATTCATCCTCAATTCCAAGTACATCAATAGAAGGGTATTCTCAGCTTCCTTCCAGAGTGTGATAGAAACGCAGACACATGTTTGCCTTATAGCATTGTCTTCACTATTTTATAGCACAACAAAATAACTGTAAGCTAAAATAAAAGGTATTCTCTATTTTTTCTAAATTTAAGAATAGTAATGGTCAGCATTATATATAATTGTCATAAAGAAATAAAATTTTTCAGATTAGTCTTTTTCTAAAAATTTGAAAAGTGAATTTTACAACTCAATGTGCTTAAATCTAAATTTAGACAATTATGCTTATATTAAGTGAATATATTTAATTCTTAACAATAAATGATTTTTTTCGGATGCATTAATTATATTTAAATCACAAAGAGAATAACAATAAGTCCTTTACAAGGGGACGAAGTGTTTCCTCATCTATTTTCTATTTGAAGACTCAAACTAGTAGATGATTCATAATTGTATAGTGTAAACATTGTTAGGAAATCCAAGGGACAAATGCAAGACCACATAGCCAGAGAAAAGAGTTTGTTTCAAGGGTTATCTTAGCAGTCACTTTTCTTTTTTATTGGAAAGCACACAGTGTCAATCTGTACTGGTCAGGCTCTACTGGTAGCTATTAGAGAAAAGTCTCATCAATATTTAGGGTAAACATAAACATTCTCATATGGAGAAGAAATAATCTTTCCCATCATGTTAGGGTGTATTTGCAATCTCAGGACGACAGAATATTTTAAGCGGAAAAATAAAATGTTTTAAGAGGGAATACACCTCTCCTGACACATGCCAGTGAGAGCAGGCATATGAATTTGATAAAAATGTTACCAGAAAGGGGTCCTGATCCACACCCCAAGAGAGGGTTCTTGGATCTTGTGCAAGAAAGAATTCAGCCTGAGTCCAGAAAGTAAAAGCAAGTTTATAAGGAAAATAGAGGAATAAAAGAATGGTTACTCCAAGGACAGAAGAGCCCTGATGGCTGCTGGTTACCTGTTTTTATGGTTATTTCTTGATGATAAGCTAAAGAAAGGGTGAGTTATTCATGCCTTTCCTTTTTAGACCATATAGGGTAACTATATTGCCAGGGCATTTGTAAACTGTCATGGCAGTGGTGGGAGTGTAGCCGTGAGGATGACCAAAGGTCACCCTCATTGCCATCTTGGTGTTGGTGGGCTTTAGCCAGCTTCTTTACTGCATGCAATCTGTTTTATCAGCAACGTCTTTATGATCTGTATCTTGTGCTGACCTCCCATCTCATCCTGTGGCTTAGAATGCCTTAACCATCTGGGAAGGTAACCCTGAAAGTTTCAGCCTCATTTTACCCAGCCTCTATTCAAGATGGAGTTGCTCTGGTTCAAATACCTCTGACAAAAATATTACAGATGGCAGATTTTTAGAAATCTCACAATGCATTTCAAAGCATTATTTAAAAAATATTTTAAAATATAAAAAATTAAAAATATCTGAAACGATGACTATAAACTTTTTTTTTTTACTTTTGCTGATAAATTCTCTCTGAAATCATTTAAAATACTTTTAAAGTATTTTAAAATATTTAATTTTTAAATATTTAAAAATTATTTAAATAAACCATAGCTTAGAATTTTAGCACAAAACTTTTATGATCTTTATCATAGCTTACAAGTCTGAGATTTAAATATATTCTAAGGGGTGGCATAAAATAATACAAATTAGTTGCTCAGTAGGAAAAATATTAATGGAAAGTATTTCCATTTTGCTAAATTGCTGATATGGATATTCTACTTAGTGAAATAAAATCTAAATATGGTGTCCTTCTAGTGAAATAAAATCTAAATATGAAGCAAAAGGTAATTTACTCTTGGCACTTTATACCAACATAAAACTTCACATTCACTTGGCCTGAGATAAAAAGATTTGAAAAGAGAATCTTAAAGTTACCGAAATAAATAAATGACTCTAAAAAAAAATGTCAATCACCCTCTTATATGAGGTATGTGTGTATGGGGGCATAGAATGAGACATTTAGATCCAAAAAAAAAACCCAAATAATAGTTAAAAGAAGATTTCATGGACTTTAATTCCCACAGTATTCAGCATGCATTGAACCTAATCAGCATTATAAAACAGTCTATGCAAATGACACTAAGAAAGGAAGTATGAAAATTTTATTTAAAGTAGAGAGAATCAATTTAGTTGAATACAGTTTGATAAAAACTGGACTTCATTCAAATCAATTTCCTCTAAGCTAAAATAAAAGCACCCTTTTTCTTATTAACTATTATGTATAATTCTTTGATTCTGATATCTATTGTGAGACTATTTTTAACATAAGAAAACTAAGAAAACAATATCATTTGAATCTATTTAGTTTAACAAAAAGCTATAGAAATTCTAAAAGAAAAAAGCTATTGAGATACAAATTAGTTTGTAAGAAAACATCAAAAGAAGGACAATTAATTCTTTCTTTTAAAAACTTTTCCTTTAAGTTTATGTATAATAATTATTAAATTAAACTCCTTTTAAGAGGGAATTAAAAAGAAAGTCTTTTAGCTTTTTATTCTAAAAACAGCATGTGCAAATGAGTCAATCCACCTTATTAGCAAGACTAGGTTAGTTTTGAAATCAGGACATTTGATATTTTTCTGGATTTATTCAGAAGTCAAAATATCTCTAAAATATTTGTAGTTACTAGAAGGCTACCGGATAATGAAATCTTACATTTTTCTTAGGAAGAAGCATTTACTCAGACTTTCCACAGTTTTTCCTTTACAGGTTTACCTTACACTGCAGTGAAAATTGTAGCTATGTGGGAGGTGAAATTAAACACAGAGTTCAACATAAATAAAAGCTCATTTGTAGCATTTGGAAGTCACTTTCTTCTCATCTTACTCAGTAGCCTGAGTATTACATAGTTTTAAAGATAGACCTATTTAGGTGAATATTACTTAGATGTTGAAGAATATAGTTAATAATCACAAACTTTCAGGTGATTCTGCCCTAGTTAGAGTAGGGAGAGGCGGCAAGGGGGAAGCTCCTGAATTAGATCCATATTTTGCTCTGGAAGCAATTCCCTTGTTCCTTGTTCTTCATGGCCTTTGTTCATCTTCTAGAAAAGTATCGCTTGCTTATTATATTCCATGGACACAGCTGAAATAGGCTTTGAAGATTAAACCTTTTGTGTATGACAAAGCGCTAAGTTCTCTCCTTGACCACCCACATTATCTGATCACTCTCAAATCTGATTGGCTTCCTCATCCTCCATTCTCCCCTAGGTGATTTCTGATCACCATGGCCTGCTTTCAGCAAGAATACTCTTAAGTCAGTTTAGCTGTAATCTCCCCTTACTCTTAATATTTTCTTTTAGTAATTTTATATCTAATGAGCCCCATTCTGTTCCTTCACTATAGATTTTGACTTTTCCTTGTATTTGGAGTTGAGTCCCATCTCTCTCCCCTACTACAAGACCCCATTGCTGTGGTCCCTACAACTGTCATGCTGGACTTAAAAAAGATCTGCCTTACTATTTAACAATTATCATAAACAATTTTTTCTTACCAGATACTGTAAAAATTTTATAGCCAAGTCCTCATATTATAAATTCAGACGTTTGTCAAAAATTTCAATTATTCTTCTTAAATAATCAAATGACTTTAAAATACAGGCTTGTGGGGTTTTTTGAAATACACTTTACTAAAAAATTCTTTAGGCTTCTGGTCTATTTGTTTCTCTCAAGTTATGCCAAAAGTTCTTTTTTAGGACTAATTCTCAAGCATAAGGTATTTCTTTGCATTCTCTCTCTTATGCATCTCTCAACTTACTGCCAACTACCCTGTGGTTATCTGGAAAAGGAGTCTTTTTGGGAAAGGAATCTCTATATTTCCTTTAAATTCTGCTTGCAAACTGGCTAGTTTTTCGCTGAACTCATATACCTCAAGATGCCATAACGTACAGCTAATAACAGCCAGTTACAATGTCAACATAGTGCCAAGTTTGGGCAACAAATGTGCCCAGGGCCAGAAGTTTATTAAACACATTTTCTGACTTCTAGGTTTCCACAGGTGATAGTTTTACCAAATATTTTGTTACCATATAATATGGGTTACAGTTTTCTCATTCTTTTCTAATAGTTGCTTCAACACTCATTACCCAGCTGGGAAGCCATTTTCTTTTGGGGCAGGGGAAGGTTGTTTATGGCGGTGTTCTACTTTTGGTACCATTTTTAAAAATTGGCTAACTAATACTGAAATAATGTTGCACAGAAAATCACCTTAAGATTCAGTTGTTTATATTAACAAACACACATTTGCTCATGATTCTGCATAATAGTTACAGGCTAGATTCCAGCTCAAGGCTGTGGGTTTGGTTCAGGTATGTGCCATATGTTTCTACATTTTTCTTTGATAAGCAGCTATTCAGGCATTAGGAGCACAGGAGGCCAAACCATTCATGCCAAACCACTCAAGCATGTTTGAGTCCTCTGCTTAAATCATGTCAGCTAATGTTCTATTGGCCAAAGCAATTCTCATGGGCAAAACCCAACACAGATGAAATGGAGAAATATACTCCACCCATGCTAGTGCACTGAAAGGTCATCTAACTGAAAAAGGCAGTGAGGAATTAAAAACAACAATTGAATTTACATCTATTAATCATCTACCTATCTTCATTTTTATCATTATCATGTCTCTTATTCTTTGTAACAAATAAAAGTATAGCTAATAACTTAATCTAAAATGCGATAATATGATTCATAAGTTAACACTTGTATATTGATCTTTTTTGTAAATAGGAAATACATTCTACTTTTCCTATTTACATAATATAAATGGAAAATGTATATTTCAGAAAGTGAAACTTTTAATTGAAATCTTTGGACAATTGCCCAAAGAGTTCTTTCTTTCTTTCTTTCTTTCTGAGATGGAGTCTTGCTCTATAGCCTAGGCTGGTGTGCAGTGGCACGATCTCGGCTCACTGCAACCTCTGCCTCTGGGGTCCCAGTTCAAGCAACTCTCCTACCTCAGCCTCCCTAGTAGCTGGGATTACAGGCACAAGCCACTATGCCCAGCTAATTTTTCAGTAGAGATGGGATTTCACCATGTTGGCCAGTCTAGTCTTGAACTCCTAACCTCGTGATCCACCTGCCTCAGCCTCCCAAAGTTTTGGGATTACAGGTGTGAGCCACCATGCTCAGCTGAGTTATTTCTTTACCCATTGCTTCATAGAAACATTTAATGATCTTGTAATATGTCATATACTGTTACGGTAAGTAATTATCTTTCATTTTTCCACTTGCCTTTTAATTTATTTAATAGGATTCTTTATAGAGGGAGTGCATTACCTCTTTGTGTTTATGATGTATTGTAAATAATTTTGTATTAGTTTGTCATATGTGTTTGCTTAGGTGTGTTTTGACCTATATGTTATTTGATTTATATTTAGTTTAATTGATCAGTCATAATTTATCAATTATGGATTCTGAATTTCATAAATAGAAAATTTTTTTGAAAGAGATAATGTCTTTGAAAACTTGACTATATAGTATATCTAAAGAAACTGTTATAAAATCTTGAATGCATTATTTTATCAGTCTCTAAGGAAGATAACTATTCTTGCTGTAAAATTAAAGTGAAATGAAATAAACAAATACATAAAGGAATATGCCCTTTTGAGTTTGTGACTTATAGAAGAAGCAAAGAAGAAAAAAGTAATAAAAAGAGGAACATAGAATCATAAAATGATTAGTTATTTTTATATCTGAGGCATCAGTCTTCTACAGAAATTTAAGGCCAGAAGTATGTTTCTCATTTAATTTGTAATTATAGGCAATTTTTAAAAGTGAGCAGGATAAATTTCAATTGTCAGTTGTAAAACAGACTAGATTTTTATGAATAAAGGTGGCATGCATAGTCACGTACTTTCATGGAACATATAGAAAATCTGTTATTGAACATGATTTACTAAAGTAAAGCAATGTTGAAGCCTGAAATTCTTACAGTAATCACAACTTTGCCTGATACTGTACTCAGCTTCAATTGGAAGCCCAGGTGCTAAGCATTCTTCATAGTATAAAGCATTTGACAACTTGAAGATAACCAGGCCTTTGGTAGAAGTAAAAATTGTGGTTTCTAGCCAAGACAATAAGAGTACTGTCCATGTGAGTGACAACCCAAGACACTAGGACTAGGTAGTCAAAATGAACAGTCACCCCTGGAGTCTTCCATAGTGACAGACACATGTGTGGGTGTGCTAATGTGTTTCAATAAGAACAAAAAATATCATTTTTCTTTAGAAGCTTGATTAAATACGACACTTGTGCAAGCATACTGTTGTTCCCAACAGTAGCTTGCTTTTCTATATTCAATGTACATTCCTTCTTTTCATTAGGAAGCCATAAATAGATCAGTTTATATAAAGAATAACTCAAAGCTATTTCACTTCAAACATCTTGCAAAAATATTTACTCTAATTGTCTCCATAAGCTTGTTGTAGTGATGAAGGTGTTTGAAGATCCAATATTAACAGAGAAGAGAGTCTGTGCCAGTTATTCCATTAAGATATTCAAGGCGCTGTATTATAAAAATAATTGGATAGTGGAGAGCAGACAGAATTTGGAAAAATCATCTGAGTAACCAAACATTCATGATTTTACAGTGGACAAATTAAAGATTGTTAATGTCAAGAAATGCAAGACACATCTGAGCAAGTTGAGCCATATTATTATTGAATTTCATTGCCTAATTCATATTATTAAACCTTCAGATCACTTTAATCTTATAAATCATTAAATCACTTCCAGTCAGTCCCTGTCTGCCTTTCCTAAACATTTCTAAACACATTTATTGTTCCCTAGCTATCATTTGCAAGCATGTGGAGAAATGTGATGTCAGTTTTTCTTGGATTCAGTATGTCTATATTGTTGATATTCAGGGAAAAAGATGAAAAGAAAATGAAAAGGAAAAATATCTTTGTGATAAATTCTTTGACATTTTAGTAATTTTTCACGGGATAAAAATATCACGCATTCTAGCCACCACACATTTAAGAGCTACATAAGAAATATTGTGGAAGGTTTGCAAATCAGATTAGTAGATCTTCATCATAACATGTTTGAACAGCACATTGATTCAGAAATAACTCTTATAAAATCATCTTACATCATTCAGTTTGTGGGCCTGAAAGATGTTAGACAAGTAGGATGGAAAATTTCTCTGGAACTTCCATTATCTGTTGCCATACTGTATAGCAGAAGCACTGTGTACTCCCTCACTGTAGGTCAACTGAGAGACACAATTAAAAGAGAACCACTCATGGACCTTGATAGTAACTGATGCCACTGAATGTCTCCAGAAAGTTAGTGGGCTGCACGCAACAGTCACTTGACTAAATCCACCCACTGACACCTCTGCTGCTGTCACTCCAACCTTAGATGTGGTACACATCAGCAAGGCTGCCAAATTCCAATATAAATAAGAAGTTCACATTCTGTTCACATTTCTATTCTCAAACTTGAACAAATGTCTTGATTTGAGAGCTTCAAGTCCCCTCTATGTCCAAAACTGATTGTTTTCCTTAATGTCTTCAAATTCTGTCCTTTACTCCAACTCAACAAGAGTTTAATCATCTGAGAAGCTGAGGGTTAAGTTTAGAAGACAAGACTTTTTTTTCTAGGTTTACATAGTTTTTCCAATATTTTGATTTGTACCTATGGACTGCAGTTTTAAAGTCAGAAATTAGTAATTTGCCCCCCTCTCACCTTGTGGCTCTAAAATAGCATTTTATCAACAACTTATTTAGTTCCAAATTTTTCTCTAGAGAAAAGGTGGTGTCAATTTTTTTGGATCAAATGAAGATGGCTATTAGAGACCAAATAAAATAAAATAAATGTAGAGATTACTTCATGTTAATATCACAAACTTTTATTTCAGCTTTGGTATAAGACATATTTAGGGGCACCTGCTCACCAAACCCATGGACCCTGATAAGGATTTTTCCTCTTTTTATTCTTATATTGGGTACTTAACCATGCTATTCTCCCTGACTCTGTAGCTCTATCAATATACTGATAGTTGGATGACTAAATGTTTGTGCTAGCTGTTACTAAACTACAAAATTAGTAAGATATAGACTCTGTGAATGACAGAATTTATATTTTAATAGAGAAGAATAATGTTTCTATATAACTGTAACAAAACGCTCCCAAATCATAGTTTCTGAAATAATTTATTTGGGTTAGAACTGCAGAACAACTTTATAGAGAAGGTGACATTTGAATTGACCTTGGAAGATCAATAGAGTTTGATCGATGGTGATGGGTAGTGAATGAGAGAAAATATTCAAAAAAAAAAAAAGAAAAGAGCATAACCAGGTGCAGCAATGACAGCCTACCATTTGCATGAATTTCAAATTATAACAGCACATTTCTATAATGTTTTTCTTGTTATATATGCCACAATTTCGCTTTATGGATGAAAAACTTTAAAAATCATTTTTCATTTTACTAAAGTAATGCTCTAGTGAGAGAATTAAGATAGATTTAGTTTAAAATAAATTTCACATATATATTGAATAGCAATGTTGCATTCTTTGTTTTACAAAAGGATATTTGGAAAGTTTTTATGCTCAAAATTTAGCAAGTAGCAAGAATTAGACTTTTAGTTACAATGTTTGTTCTTAACTATTATAGGTATTTCAAAATTTTATTTAACATTAATATTTCTACTTTTCTATCAATAAAATTGCTATGGTTTGAGTGTCTGTGTCCCCTCAAAATTCATATGTTGAGGCCAGGCCTGGTGGCTCACACCTGTAATCCTAGCAGTTTGGAGGGCTCAGGTGGGTGAATTACTTGAGGTCAGGAGTTTAGAACCAGTCTGGTCAACAGCATAAAAGCTCATCTTTACTAAAAATACAAAAAAAAATTAGCTGGGCGTGGTGGTAGGCACCTGTAATCCCAGCTACTTGAGAGGCTGAGGCAGGAGAATCACTTGATTCTGGGAGGTAGATGTTGGAGTGAGCCAAGATCATGCCACCGCACTCCAGACTGGTTGATAGAGCGAGACTTTGTCTCAAAAAAATTTGTATGTTGAAATCCTAATCCTCAAAGTAACGATATTAGATGGTAGGGCTTTCGAGAGGACAGAGCCCTCATGATTAGTGTGCTTTTAAAAGAGACCCCAGAGAGCTAGCTAGCTCCTTCTACCCTGAGAAAGACACAGAAAGTAATGTCTGTGAATGAGAAAGTTGACCCTCTGAATCTTTTTGCACATGGATCTTGAACTTCCGAGCCTCCAGAACTGTGAAAAATAAATTGCTGTTTTTTATGCCACTCAATTTATAGCATTTTGTGATAGCAGCCCTAATGGACTAAGATAAAATTGATTTTCTTTTATATTATTAGAAGAAACAACTTGACAAATATCATAGAGTAACAGAAAAAAGTGCTAGTTTGTAAAATACACAGTTTGTATACTGTATACTCAAAATATTGTAATAATCAAAATCAGATTTTGAAATCACAATGATAGCAGGTATCTAATTGTATATCAAGAGAAGAATCCATTTGTTGTGTTTGATACCATGCTAACTAGGTATATGAGTTCATGGGAGGTAGGTGACAATCTTAATGAAAGCTAGGTAAGGCCAAGTATATAGTGCTGAGGTTATTCTTATTGTTGTTGACGAATGGTGAGGAATGTGTACAGGACTCATGGAAATGACTAATGGATTGATGATTCAATTTATAATGAAATATTACAAGGAAATATGGAAAGACTTGTTAAACAACATACCTGCTTACAAGAATATTAAGGACATAATATTGGTGAAGAGAGGAAATTATTTGGCTAGCCTGAAAGCCAATTGTTAGAAATGATAAACTAAATATGGTCAGATAAAGGATATTTGTTTTAATTTGTATATAATCTTATTAGATTGACATTAATATTTTATACTTGCTATGTCCATTTGCAAGCAATAGAATTGAATATGACATAAATACTTGGTCATTCTAAACTCTTAGTTCCTTGTCAAGGATATTTTGGGAATGATTACACTAGTATTTCTGGACGACAGATGTTTCTGGAGCTACAGAAAGATGTCATAATCTATTAGAAAGAAGAAACATGGTGGTTTAAAATTGGGGACATATGCATAGGTCATTTTTCTCAGTTTCTCAAATATATAATTACTTGTCTCAGTAGATTAGTTTTTCTTATGAGCATAACCTTATTAGAATAGAAACATTGATTAATACAGTTTAATTTCCTATACTTAATTTTATCTTCAAGTAGGAGTTTTCCTAAGAGCACACTAATGTGTAAATTAAATTTCAGAATCACTGTCACTTCATCATGCTGACCTGGTTTGTGAAATTGTCTGTACTTTGGACACACTTGCTGTTCTCTATGTTGCAATTAGTGTAGTTACCATGAAATATTCACAGATTACTGTCTCCAAAACACTACAATACTGATATGGTTTGGCTTTGTCCCCACCCAAATTTCATCTTGAATTGTAGCTCCTATAATTCCCACCTGCTGTGGGAGGGACTTGGTGGGAGATAACTGAATCATGGGGGCAGGTTCACCTGTACTGCTCTTGTGGTAGTGAATAAGTCTCATGAGATACGATGGTTTTATAAGATGTTTCCCCCTTTGTTTGGCTCTCATTCTTTCTTGTCTGCCACCATGTAAGGAGTGCCTTTCACCTTCTACCACGTTTGTGAGTCCTCCCCAGTCTTGTAGAACTGTGAGTCCATTAAGTCTCTTTTTCTTTATAAATTACTCAGTCTTGGGTATGTTGTTATCAGCAGTGTGTAAATGAATTAATATAGATATTATGCCCATAAAAAGTTTTTTAAGAAAAATGAAGTGCTATATGAGAGGGTGAAAAATGCAATTACTTCCTGGGCATCTTTCAATCCTTTATTTATAAGAAAATTCTCTGGTGGCTCACTATCTTAGACTTGATGAGCCATTTCATCATTTCTCTGTTATAGTATAGAAGCCTATGTCTGATATAATGTGAAAGCCACAGAATAAGAGAAGATTGATTTAGGTAGTAGAAAAAGAGTTAACTTGAAAATGAATGAATGGGGACATAACAATAGAAAAGATTGAGTAAAAAGAAGGGAAAATGTATTTGTTTTTATATTGTTATTTTTCTTGTTTCATTATTTGTACTGTAGCTTGGGCTTTTCGATTAGGATTTTAGTAATGTAACACTTTATACCTTTAAAGGAGCTTCTAATCTACCTTTCTAAGTTTAGGTACTATATAAGAATACAGTATGAATGTTATCAAATCTCTCAAACTTCTTAGTTTTAAAATGGGAAGGGTAATAATCTTAATCTGGGATTCCTGATCCTTTTGAGGGTAAATGATTTAAAGTGGGTTGTAAGTCACCATATATGAAGTGGCTTAGCATGAAGTAGTGTAGGAAGGAGATTATAATGCATAGGAAAAGATGTAAGGCTTCCATGATACCTGAGAATGATGAGATGCAGGTGCAATGCAATTGAAAAGGCTGCACTGAGTAGAAATTTGGGTAACAGTACCTTCAAAGGCTTTTCCAACTCTAAGATTTTATAAATACAGTGATTCTAATTTGAACTCTTTGTATTGGAATTGACTGCAAACTAATAAAAGTGAATGGAAATATTTACTAGGAAATTGAATTAGCGTGTTATAAAAAAAAACTATGATAAACACAGTTTCTTTTTCTCATTCAATTTCAGATCATAGGGAAGTGATGTTGAAAGTGACTAGATCTGAGGACTCATTTACTCAAATGATGATGGAGACTGAGTAGTTCCATGACAGGCCATCTGCAAGCTGGAGATTCCAGGATGTCAGTAGTGTGGCTGAGCCCAAGTCCAAAGAAGTCAGAACCAGGGAATTAGATAGTATAACTCTTAGTCTGAGGCTGAATCCTAGCTGGTGTAAGTCCTGGGATCCAAAGGTTGGGGGTCCCGGAATTCTGATGTTTAAGGACAGGAGAAGAAGAGTGTATAGCTCCAGAAGATAGATAGACTATTCCCCTTTCCTCTGTTTTGTTCTCTCTGGGTCGCAGGCCAGTTGGATGGTGCCATAAACATTGATGGCAGATCCTCCCCCGACCTTTTCGCTAACACTAACATGCTAATCTTTTCTGGAAGTACCCTCAAGGATGCACTGAAAAATAGTGATTTATCAGGTTTCTAAGAATTCCTTAATCCAGTCAAACTGACCTCTAAAATTAAGCATCATAGCAGGGAAATTTTAAATGTATGTTTAGAATATACTAGACTCTACAATTGGTTTCATTTCAGAAAATAATTACTATAAAAACTTCCAAAACATTTGTAAATGCCAACACTCTAATGGTATAAAAATGTGTAGAAAAACATTCCGTATATTTCAAGTTTCACATATAGTCATTTAACATGACTTTTACTTTCATTTACACTTAGGTTCTATGTAGACCTTTTTCAGTTTGGCTAACATACAGGTTGGCAGTCTTGCCTGTCTTACCTTTATTCTTAAGTTTTAAAGGCAGCTTTTGCAGCTAGGTAAGATAATTAACATGCAGGCTAATATTCTCAACTCAAATTACAAAAACATTGTAATTTATGCTGAAATTGAAGTAGAGTATATGAAATAATAGTTGAATAGTATTCAACAAAATCAGGGATTTTGATGCTTTCCAATTTTGGAGATTCCTGGATGATATGGCAAATATTCTTTTGGACTGGCTCATTTAGTATTAGCAGGTATGATCTTTTGGAATGATATACATTACTTTTTGTTGTGATAAATTATAAAGTAATCTTTTTTGGAAAGAATCAAAAACAAAGATAATCTTATATGCTATTGTACAATATCAATCACCCTAAAAAATATTTAGTACCATTAAGAGATATGAGTTCCACAGACATTGTATATAGAAACTTAAGTTGCCCTAAAACTGGATGTGGGCAAAATACTGGAGATAATTTAGTCTAATTATCTCATATTATAGGTAAAATTGACACCTGAAGATGCTAGTGATAGAGCCAGAATTAGAACACATAATATGTACTTTTCTGCTATAACATGTAGGATTAACATGTTTTAAGTCTTCCTTAAGCTTATGAATGGATTGTTTGTTAGGATTAGAGTTGTCATTTATGAGTTTGCTTAAAAGATGAATTCAGCTTTGATTAAAAATAGTATAACTTGATACAATGTAAGTTACTCAAGTCTAAAGACTTCATCTCTTTACCATCTCATCTCCAGCATTTAAGAAGTGCTCATGTACTCACTATATGTATGTGACCCAGAGATAATAGCAGTGTTTATTAATGTTGATTTGATATAATAACATTAAAATCATGAAATGCATCTTGAAAAACACTTTTCTTGGTTGCAAATGTTTGGAAAAAACTCCTTATGCTATTTCATCCTCCTCTTTCCCCTCCTTTGACATCATTCAAACTTAATCAGGGAACTCTTACATCGCTTTTGAATAACTCACACCATGAAAAACATAATTTTCAAAAAATTGTATACACTAAGGTTTTAGGCATTAAAATGTCCATTCTAATGGATTTTATATTTTTTCTATATTACTCAATTAATTTTTAGTATAGGTTGTTCAAGAGGTACTTTTCATTCTCATTATCTGATACTGTACAACAAACATCCTCAAAATCTTATTGGTTTAAAACAAAAATGTATTATTATTATTCACAATTCTGGGGTGACAGGCTCAGCTGAGTGATTCCCACATGGGGTCCCTCATACAATTAGGTTGCAGTTAGACGGAGACTGAGGTTGTGACCTCTGAGGACTTTTGCACTCATGGGGTATGGCAGCTGGATTAGGAATGACAGGAATTCCTGGGATCCAGTTCGTCATCTCTGTCTCTAGGAAGTATCACTGTATTTTGTACTGACTCTGTGCCTTTTAGTCAAACAGGCAATGCTTCTTCCAATAAAATTCTTGTGATATTTCTACTAGTCATACTGGGGCCTACTATGTAAACCAAAAGTCACAACCACATGTCTCTTTTAGACATGCCATTTTCTATTTTGGGCCCTATGTAAGGCTATTGTGGTACAACTCTCTTAAAGTCCTAAGGATCTTTAACAAAATATTCAATAGGTATGTCCTTAAGACTCTTACAAGATCTTTTGAATAGCAGAATTTTTTTATAGGGCAGTACCTTTAATTCTAACAAAGAACCTAACTTTGGATTTTATCTTCATCTATCTCTTAGTTTGAGAATATTTTGGTGGTGATAAGCAAGATCTTTATTTTTGAGTCCAGAATCCTGGTTTCTATACATGTCCTCTAAATTATCTTTAAAAACTGAAAAAATTAAATTTTCTTTTTAAAGAAATTATTGACAAGTAAAAACTGCATACCTTTATGTATAAAACATGAGGATTTGTTATATGTATATATTGTGGAATGGCTAAATCAAGCTATTGAATGTATACATTATCTCACATATTTTTGTGGCGAGAATAATCAAAATCTATTCTCAGCAATTTTCAAATATACAATATAGTGTCATTATTAACTGTGGTCACCATGATATACAATAGATTTCCTGAACTTATTTTTCTTGTGTAACTGAAATGTTGTGTCCTTTGATTAACATCTCTTCAATCTCCCCATTCACAGCCTCTGTATATTAAAAAAAAGTCAAATTCAAGGAAACAGAGGGTGAAAATTTTTTTATAAAACACATTTCTCGTCTATATTTACACATCCAAAAAAAAGCAGAGCATAATTTTTAATATTTAGTGATAAAATCTCCTTAATTAGCCACAAGATCATTATAATCCCTTTCACCATGGGTAACAGTTTCTAAAAGTTCTATCAATGTATAGCATAATTTGTGCCTCTTCTCTAGCTTTTGATAACTTTTTCTTCAGTGTTCTTTAAGCCTTGCCAACAGCCTCTTTGAGTCTCTTTCAGCTGATAACACCAATTCTTCAGTGTCTTCCAGCTTTTTCTCAAGTCTGATCCGAAAGCTAATTTCACATATTTTATATCTTTTTTAAAAAAAATTTTTTTTGAGATGGTGTCTCACTCTGTTGCCCAGGCTGAAGTGCAAAGGCGTGATCTCAGCTCATTGCAACCTCCACTTCTCGGGTTCAAGTGATTCTCCTGCCTCAGCTTCCAGAGTAGCTGGGATTACAAGCATATGCCACCACGCCTGGCTAATTTTTTTTTTTTTTATTTTTAGTAGAGACAGAGTTTCTCCTTGTTGGTCAGGCTGGTCTTGAACTCCCTACCTCAGGTGATCTGCCTGCCCTGGCCTCCCAAAGTGCTGGGATTACAGGTGTGAGCCACCGCGCCCGGCCATTTTATACATTTTTTTTCATGCAACTACTCCACATATAGAAACCAAATTATGTTTCAGTTATTGATTGCTGCATAATAAACTACCACAACATTTAGTCACATAAAATAAAAACTATTTAATTTTGGTTATAATTCCTTGGGCTAGGAATCAAGCCATCCCAGTTGGGATGACTTTCTTTCTGCTGCCTTAGCAAGAGTAGTAAAGGTCAATATCTGGAGATGGCTGGGACATCTTGTATAGGACCATGTTTGCAGCTTTAGTTTTTTCTCCTTCTGAAATGTGCTGAAGCTGAAATATCCAAGATATTTCTTTTACTCACATGTGTTGTACCTGGACTGAAGTAGCTCTTTTTCCACATGGCATATTCCCCTGAATAGCCTGGTGATTTTATTGTCAAGACTTTTTACATGTCTATTACAACAAATGAGTATTCCAAGATAGAAGTTTCAGAGCTTAAAAGCTAGCCTAAAACTCATGCAGCATTGTTTGTGCCACAATTTTTTAGTAACATGGGGTCAGAGAAGATTTAACGTTGGAGGGGAATGTGAATATCAGGAGGCATGGTCTAAATAGGAGCATTTTGAGGGGTAATTACCAAAATGGCTATTGTCCAAGGGAAATAAGTGGCTGGGGGCCAAGGGAATCATAGAACTTTATAAAAGCGTTTTTGATAAACTAGAATTTCAAATTATAGTAAGATTTAAAATCTTGATTTATTTCCACTATGGTGTAATTTGCATGCTTTCTTCTTAAGATTTCAACATATCAACATGCCCAAAATTTTAAATTCCCTTGGGACTTTTTTTGAAGCCTTCATAAAGATCTATGGAAATCTTATATTGACTCCATAAATATCACCCTAAAGTGATGTTACTTTTTTCCCTCAAGGATGTCTTAAAATTTTATCTAATTTTTATTATAAAATTTAATAATTTATATGAATAAAATAATTTACATTTAATTCTGGGATTTAATTATGATAAGTTTCTCATTTCATCAAATTTGTATACTATGCTATTCTGTAGATGGCATGCAAAATTAAAACTGAATCAATTTGAAATAATACATCTGAAAATTCTAGCCTGTTTAAAATTTTTCATTATTAGACTCAAGCTTAAACAAAATAAGCTTTCTTTTTGTTAATCATGAAAAACTGTCAGTTTACTAAAACACATTTTGGGAATTCTAAAGAGATCAATGTTGCTTGTATATTAAGACCTACACTTTAGAAAGAGTAGAATCACAAGGGAAAAATTGTGGGGGATATTTATACTTGTTAGTGAAAGAAAAGAATCAAAATGCTTCTTGACGATTGTCATTGTCAGCTGGGAGGTTCTGTGCATGGTGTAGAATATATACCGTGACTAATGATCCTGAGGATAAGAAGTGTGGAATGGCACATAAAATGGTATTTGAATATACAAACCTTATGTCACTCTTCAAATCTGAGCAGGAATATTGTGTCTAGAAACATGGAACAGATCACCCCTACATAGGATAAATGGATAACGGTAATGAATCAAGAAAGATAAAAGGAGGAAAAACACATAATATAGATGACAAGTCAGAGATAAGAGAGTGAAAGGTGACAGTGATTCTCTAGTTGTGTGGTTTTTCATATTTTTAAGTGAGTAAACTAGGATAGATTATTTTACTTGCCTGGCCCTAGATTATTTTATTTTCCTCTTTTTTCTTCTGTGTACATCATTTCAGATTATTTCCATATTGGAATAAATGGCACCGATATAAATACAGGTGGAAAACAGGGTCCTCTGCTAGTTTTTCTATTAATTCAAAACAGAAACAATCCACCTCCATTCACCTTTTCCTTCTTTTCTTTAAGTTCTTTAATATCTTTTTCCAGCATCCCCCACATTCGAGCAGCTACAGCTGCAAAACACGCACTGACTAGAGCACACCCATAAAGAGAAGGAGACAGAAACTAGAGGGGTTTTCATTCAGCAAATGATCTTACCTGTCTGTTCTTTGTAGTATTTGTGGACGATTATCATGAAATATAATTGTGAATCCTGTTACTTCCGTGGAGAGAAAGTGTGTGTGTGTCTGTGTGTGTGTGTGTGTGTGTGTGTGTGATTTTACTTTTCATTCTTGGCTACCAGTAGAGCATGTTTTGGGGAAACATGAGGAAACACTCATAGTGACCATAAATGTTTGCACGGGGAGATTTCTGTTTAAACAGAGATTTCATTTAACAGAAATAATTCTTGTAAACTATTCTACAAATTTTATTTTCATTAGAATTTAAGTTTAAAATTGAGTCCCTATAATCTGGTTATTTTTAGAGTAGAAAGCATGATTAAAGATAATTTCCTTTTGATCCTGAATGTTTGGCAGATACTGAATGATTCAGACCACACAGGATTAACTGAAGTTGTTGGAAGTCAACTTTTAGAAGGCAAATGATTAAACTATTCATTCCCCTAAAAAATATGATTTTTTGGAACGATTTCCTGAAATGCTGTGCACACCTCTACAGCATTCTCCTAATAAGACCACACCTGGAAATCTGAGTGTTTTGCTTGAGGCATTTTGCTAGGGAGGTATTTGAAAGGTATCAGAGAGATAAATGAAACCACCTGGTGACTGTACTTCCAGTGGCAATCACTGGCCTGTCCTGGGATGAAGGTATGCTTGCTTTACTGCAGCTGTCAGGCTGCTATTTTGTTCTTTACAGCTCCTCTCAAAACAATATCCATCAAAAGGTGTCGCTTAGATTTATAGGTGGCAGCAGATCTACTTTTATGAAGCGCTGCTCTAAAATATATGTGAATAATATTATTATGTGTATTTAAATATTTATGAGGGCAAACTACATGACCTAAGCTCTGGGAATGGATAAAACTGCTCACAAAATCAGGAAGCCAGGAAAGCAAGATAAAGCACCTCAAATGTGTGTAAAATAATCATTTCCTCACCTCAAAATATTAAAGTTTGAAATAGAACAAAAGTGGGAGGAGAATAAATAAGGACAACAAATTTAAAAGACTTCAACAGTTCTGCTGGAGTTCCTGTCCTTATGCAGATCAAAATCAAATTCTCCTATAAAATGTGAAACAATTTGACTTTTACAATTGCTCCTCTTCAGGTTTTGAAGCTTACAAAAACATATTCAATTACAACTTGTGAAATAGGAGAATTAGACATCACACGTTAAAGATATCTGTATATTTCTTCAAATGGATGACCAGTTTTTTTTTAAATAACCCTATTAAAAATGGACAAATAACATGAACAGAAACTTTTCAAAAGAAGACATACATGTAGCCAACAAACATGAAAAAAAAGCTCAATATTACTGATCATTAGAGAAATGCATATCGAAACCACAATGAGAACTATCTCACACCAATCAGAATGGCTATTACTAAAAGTCAAAAAAAAAAACACACACTGGTGACATTGTGGAGAAAAGGGAAGCCTTATATACTGTTGATGAAAGTGTAAATTTGTTCAACCGTTGTGGAAAGCAGTATGGTGATTCCTTAAAGAGCTAAAAAGAAAAGACTACCATTTTACCTAGGAATCCCATTAGTGGCTATATACACAGAGGAATATTAATCATTCTACCATAAAGATACATGCACATGAATGTTCATTGCCTCACTATTCACAATAGTAAAGATATGGAATTAACCTAATGGCTCGTCAATGACAGACTGGATAAAGAAAATGTGGTACATATACAACTGGGAATACTATGCAGCTATGAGAGTGAATGGATTATGTCTTTTGTGGGAACATGGAAGGAGCTGGAGTTTGCTATAATCATTAGCAAACTATCAAATGAAGAGAAAAGCAAATACTGCATATTCTCATTTATAAGTGGGAGCTAAGAGGTGAAAACTCATGATCACAAAAAAAGGAACAACAGATAATGGGGTCTACTTGAGGGTGGAGGGTGAGAAGAGGGGGAGGATCAGAAAAAATAACTATTGGGTACTTGTCTTAATAACTGAGTGATCAAATAATCTATACAATAAGCCCCGTGACATGAGTTTACATGCATTACAAACCTTCACATGTACCCCTAAACCTAAAATATTTAAAACGAGAAGTGTTTTTAAAATTTTAGAACCAATATATTTTTCAAAAAGACTAAAATCAGCCTTTTATTTTTATAAAATGTATGCATTTTGAATGTGGAAAGATATAAATAATAAGCAAAAATAAACGAGTAAAATCTGTATTGATCATACAGATATTTTTAGTCTGAAAACCTTATTGATATCCTTAAAAACTTACCTATACTGAAATTTCCTACATATGTGTATACATAATTATATGCATGAGATCAGACTTTTCAGTTGTTTTGCAATTTGCTCACTTTAATTTATCACTATTTTTACATATTAATATATTTGCTTTATGTATTCGGACTTTTTCACTTTTGCCCAAGCTATCCTTTATAGCTGGATTAGCTAAGCCAGATTCAATCCAGTTTCAAGTGTACTTACTTATTATGTCCCTTAAGTCTCTCTCTGTTTTTTAAATATAGATATATGTGTGTGTGATAATATGTGCATGTGTATATGCATATGTGTGTGTATGTGTGGTGTATGTGTATGAGTGTGTGTGCATAAATTCATGCAATCAACTTCTCAAGAGGTCAGTTAACATTTATTCCCCTAGGACAATATATTTTTTGTTTAGTTCAGTTTTTGTTTCAAAGACTTGATAGACTAGGCTGGTTCTCCTACAGATTGATGTATTTTCTCAATTTGTCTGGTTGTTTCCTTGAGATACTGAATGACTTATTTTTCTATCACTGTATTTTCTGCAAATGTGAATGTGCATCTGAAAGCTTGTTGGATTCAAGTTTTTGTTTCCAGAATGTATTCAAGGTGATATTGTGAACTTCATATTGCATCAGCCAAAGAGGCTCATAACATGCTTGAACCACCATTACTGATGCTAAGCTTGACCACTAAATTTTGGTGATGACCATGCAATGCTGCATTGCACTGCTTGGTGCTCCCCTCTATAACTTGAAAGCAATTTGTATAATGATATTTGGCACTAAATATATGTACAGTTTCCCATCTACTATCTGTGTAATGATTTTACATAACATTGTGGTTTGTTCTTTGACCTTGCTGACATCACTTTCCATTGTGAATGTCTTGGGGTTTAATACAATCAAATTTATCTTTTCACGGGATCTGAATTTTAAGTTTTATTTAAAAGGTTTCCCCTACAACAAAATTAATAAGTACTTAATAGTTTTTTTTTTTTAATTGAGACAGGGTCTCATACTGGTACCCAGGCTAGAGTTCAGTGGTGAGATCACAGCTCACTGCAACCTCAACCTCCTGGGCTCAAGCAATCCTCCTGCCTCAGCCTCCCAAGTAGCTGGGACTGCAGGCATGTACCACCACACTTGACTTTTTTATTATTGTAGAGATAGGGTCTCACTATGCTGCCCAGGCTGGTCTCAAACTCCTAAGCTCAAATGATTCTACTGCCTCAGCCTCCCAAAATACTGGGATTACTGGCATGAGTCACTGAACCCAACCAGCTTTATAGTTTCTTTGTTTTTTATTCATAATTCATTTGTAGTGTATGTGGGTGTATGGTGTGAGGCGTGAGTTAAGCTAATCTTTATTTCTTTTACAAATTATACCTATCTCACTTCACATTTAAGAGTCCATCTTTAGCTTACCGATTTGAAAGTCTGTCTTTAACACGTACTAGTTTCCCAATTGTGGCCAGTGATATTCCTGTTTCATTTTTTTTCTCTTTCTATATGCCAATACTATTAAGTTTTGAGGCTTTATAGTATATTATCCTATCTAGTAAGGCTCATCTTATTTTATTTCTTTTACAAATTTTTTTCCTGCTGTTCTTACTTATATATTTTTTTCCATAGGGACATCAAAATCTACTTGTTTACCTCCATAAAAATACTTTTGGTATTTTGTAGGAGTCTATTGTGAAATCATAAATTGTTAGAAATAATTGACTTCTGTGTGATTTTAATTCTTCCTATCCAAAAGATGGCAAGTCTTTACTTTCAAATGCACTCTTATGCTCTTTAGAAGTGTGTTCTAGTTTCCTTCATGTAAAAATCATTCCTTTCAAAGGGACTCATGTCTTTTTCATGTTTTATTACTCCCAAACCTATAATTTGGAAAACCTGTACATATATATGGTATGACAGTAATACTTCCTTCTCCTTTTGATAGGTTAGCATACCATCATGAAATGTCTTAATTTGTTTATTTCCTGCTGTCTCCTTTCTTTTTCATGTGTGTTTTGCCCTAACGTATCATTGCCATTTGCTTTAAATTTATTGTATGATTGAAGGGAGACCTTCTCTCATTTCCTAAGCTGATTCTGCTCTGTGTTTCTTCTTTTTTGAAAAACATCTTTATTTTAAAATTAGGCTGAGCCATGTTTTAAGTTGCATAATCTCCACATTGGTGTCCTTAAGACACAGATTATACAGATTAATGAGAATTCAATATCTTGAAAATATATAGGTCTATTTTTTTCCAAAACAAAAAGTTTCACATATTTTAAGCCTGTATATAATACTTTCAAAATTAATATGCAACAAAAATTAAACTATGCTCACCTATGTAGTATGTTGCTATTGGAGAGTTTGGTCCTCTTGCTAACAATTGAAAAATGTGTTATAATGAAACAATAAGCATATAACAGTAAGTATTAAAATGCATTATATGGCTTTTAGGAAGACAAATTGTACAAATATTGAAATTTACCTTAATATGTTCAAATATTAATATTTTTTAGTTTATCTGATATGAAAAATATTGCTCTAAAACACACTTTTTGATTTAAATGTGTTGCATATTAGTAGTGTTAGATATCATGTGAAAATTTATGCAACAAGTAACTAATAATATTATAGTCTTTGATGGAAAAATTTATATTTAGTATTTCCAAAATAAGATTAATTATAAAGACTGTTTTGAAGCTTGGTTTTTAAAACTTGTTTCAATGTCTTATTTTATTTGTGCCATAATTTCTAATTGTTGATCGTTTACACTTTCTATCAAGTGTTTCACATTATAAATATTGACACAAATGCCTGAGGCTTTTTGTCATTCATGCTATAATTATAGTTGTCAAAGTTGCTAATATATCTATACACTTGATAGTCTTACTATCAGTTATAGATTTCAAGAGATAAAATTCTGCATTCCAAAGTAGAAATATTTGACAAAGTCTAGCTTGCTTAACTGGGAGATTTTGGATGCTCTTTTAATCTATTAATGTATTGACCAATTAAATATAATGTATTAATGAAAGATATCACATATTGAATTATATTATGCAATTCATGATCGCATGTCTGTGAGTGAAGTCTCATATAGAGTAGTCACATGAAAACTATTCTGATGATTATATATGATGCTAACTTCATTCAACAAAACTAAAATGTCTCATCACTAGGGTATAAAGTCTAAAAATAAAACAAAACAAAATTAAAAGGACTTACTATATTTTTCATATGCAGCTACCTGAAGAAAATGAATGGAAATATATACTGATCTCAAAATGTTCTCTCTTATATTGCAGGAAAGGCAAATGGAAAGGAAATATTCAGAGCAACAGGTCATTTTTTCACATTGACCACAGATCCTAGGTTTTTAAAGTGGTGGTTTAACAATAAACCTCCTTTCCCAAGTGAGATAAGGGTATTAAAACACAGTAAATAACTTGGTGAGCAGTTTTTAATCCATAGTCAGTGAAAAAAAATAATTTATTCCTTTTTGATTTTCAGGAATTACTAAAGCTTTCCTTAGTCACATTATGTGTAATTATAGCTATTTTATACATCAAAAATTAGAATCATATAT
The DNA here is from genome assembly GCF_030222135.1 of Aotus nancymaae. NCBI lineage: Eukaryota > Metazoa > Chordata > Mammalia > Primates > Aotidae > Aotus > Aotus nancymaae. The sequence goes on along the minus strand of NW_026988413.1, from coordinate 63,092,237 downwards.
GATTTTACTGATCATGGATTGGCTTTAAAATATTTGGATTAAAAAATACATCAACATTTAAATAAAGAAAAATTATACTAACTTCACTTTATAAAAATAAGATCAATTGCATTGGAACAAACTGAATTATATCACACTGAAGGATATTTCAGTGATCTTCAAAAAATGTGATCTGTGTAAGTTTAATTTTTTTCTTTTAGAGATCTCTGAAGTGACTTAATATCAGGGATAGCTTTAAATAATTGGCAATGCAATCATTATCATAAGTGTATGCCAACTTCCCACAGCTATGAATAATTATGAACACTCTTTATTAACAAACTTGAGACTTTATTAATATTAGAGATGGAAAAATATATAACTGGATTCTAATTAGAAAACTGCTGTGGGAGGGAAGTATGTGGATTATAATTACTCTAATTCTGAAGAAATCTATATTCTGAATGCTTAGTGAAGTAAAATGTGGCTTCAATTTAATGGGAAAAATCATATTATAACTATGTCTATTAAGCATAATAGACATGGAAATAGCTTATAACTCAACTGAGTTTCAACATATAATGCATTTATTGTGTTGTTATAAAATGCCAATATCAAAACTGTATTTGATATTAACAAGTTTATAAATTATTACAGTTACAAGAGAAAAAGTCTTTATTTACTATCATTACTGAGGTGACACTCATTGTATTTAAAGCATACAGACATTATTTTTTAAGATTACAACTGATTCAGAATAGCTGTATTTGAATTAATTTTGATATTCGAATAAGCTTTTCACCATCCACACTTCCACTGGTCTCAGTGATTTTCTGATGCTATTTCAGCTGATGCCAGTTTAGTTTTGAAGAATAATAAATTGATTTTCTTTGTTTAACTTACTTCATAGAGCTTAGGTACTTTATTCACATCCTTTTAAAGGCTACAGAGAAATCCTAGTAATTTCATGGATAATTATGCAGTGAAAGTAAGTCTCTCTAAATTAGAGTTAGTTAAATTTCCAAAATCTAGTTGAAGGGGTGCTGAAACAACATTACATTATTAAACTAAAATGCTGTCATTCAAGATATAAGGCTATCACTGCTCCATGAATTTGATTCTGTGGAATTATTCTTGCTGGAATTATAATTTTTTAATGCATTTGCTGCTAATACTTTCAGGTACTGGAAAATTTGAGGTGACTAGGGACTAGAGCGGACCTGCCAGCATACTGAAGCAGCCCTGTGTAAAAGTGGACAGATTGTTTGTTCCATGGGCCCCTGATCCCATATCCACTTACTGGTCTGGGTCTCCAGCTACCCTCTTCCATAAGCCCTTCTTTGATCTGGGACTATCAAATAAGTAGCAGCTCCACAACTCCCTGGAACAGAGCTCCCAGTGGAAGGGGCAGGTTGCCATCTTTGCTGTCTTGCAGCCCTCACCCTTGCTGTCTCCAGGCTCTGCAAAATCCATGGGACCTGGGGCAGGTCCAGACCCCGACGAAGAGCACCCATCTCACACAAAGTGGCTGTGTTGCAGTCTGCTTAGTCCCTAGTTCAGTTGGGTCAGAGTTCTTGTCCCACAACCAAGAAGAATAGGGTATGCAAACACCAGAGAGAGTGTAGAGTAGGATTTTTAAGCAAAAGGAAACCTCTCGGCAAAGAGAGAGGACCTGAAAGTAGGTTGCCAGAAATGGGGCTGTGGTCTGGGTCTTTCATGTGGCAAAGAGAAGGAAGACTTCTGTGGGGTCTGCCCAAAATGGGAGGAGCAAAGTTCCTTCTTAAGGGTGTTGTATTTGCATATGCCTGGGATTGGCCATAGTGACTCCATCTTAGTTATTACACATGAATGCCTAAGAAAAACTCACAGGACTGCTAAAATCACAATGCTAATGTCCTGTTAATGACATTATAATGAGTTGAGTCAAGTTAAAGACATTTAGGTTGATTTACTGTCCCTTTGCCTAGGCTGAGACATTCCCTTCTGAGCAACATCCCAGCATAAGAAGAAATTCTTAACCACATTTATTTCCACTAGCTACAGTGGCTGTGCCGGTGTGGTCCTGCAGGTATTTTTCTGCTCCTGAAACTTTTCCTCCGTATCTGCCTAACCAGCCTCTAACTTCCTCCTCTCTCAGCTGAATTGTTCTCCTTGTTCTAATTTCTTCTCACTAGGGAGAGCTGTCCAATTTAAGACTCTAAACAATTCCCTTGCCCTAACTTGACCACTTCAATCAGAGGCAGCCCAGCAGTGTTAAGCAACACCCACATGCAGAGATGAGAAAGAGCCAATGCAACAACTCCAGCAACTCAAGTTGCCATGTTTATGTCCTCAAAAAGCCCACAATACTTCTCTAACAAGGATTCTTAAAGAGGCTAAGTTGACTGAAATTATAGAACCAGAATTCAGAATATGGGTAAGAATGAAGATCACTGAGATTCAGAAGAATGACAAAACTCAATCCATGAAAAAAAAAAAGAATCGCATTAAAATAATACAGGAGCTGACAGACAAAATAGCCAGTATAAAAAGAACCTAATGGATCTAATAAAGCTAATAAACACACTATAGGAATTTCACAATGCAATCGCAAGTATTAACAGCAGAATAGACCAAGCTGAGTAAAGAATCTCAGAACTTGAAAACTGGCTCTCTGAAATATGACAGACAAATAAAATAAAAAGCAATGAATAAAAACTCTAGGAAATGTGTAATTATGTAAAGAGACCAAATCTATGAATAGATGGCATCCCTGAAAAGGATGAGGAGAAAGTAAAAAACCTGGAAAAATATTCAGGATACCATCCATGGAAACTTCCCCAACCTTGCTAGAGAGGCCGACAATCAAATTCAGGAAATGCAGAAAGCCACTACAAGATTCTACACAAAAAGACTATCTCCAAAACACTTAATCATCAGATTTTCCAAGGTTGAAATGAGAGAAAAAATGTTACAGGCAGCTAGAGAGAAAAGGCAGGTCACTCACAAAGGCAACCCCGTCAGGCTAACAAATGGACCTCTCAGTAGAAACCCTACAAGCCAGAAGAAATTGAAGGCCTATATTCAACATTCTTATAGAAAGAATCTTCAATCAATAATTTTATGTCCAGCCAAACTAAGCTTCCTCCGTGAAGGAAAAATAAGATGCTTTTCAGATAATCAAATGCTAAGGGAGTTCATTACCACCAGACCCACTTTACAAGGGATATTGAAAGGAACACTAAATATGGAAAGGAAAGATTGTTACCAGCCAAGACAAAAACACATGTAAGTACACAGACCAGTGACACTATAAAGCAACGAAACAACTAAGCTGGCACAATAACTAACTAACAACACAATGACAGGATCAAATTCACACATATCAATCCTACTTTGAATGTAAATGGGCTAAATGCCCAATTTAAAGTTACAGAGTGACAAGCTGTTTATAAAAGCAAGACCCAATGGCACACTGTCTTCAAGAGAACCATCTTAAACACAGTGACACACATAAGCTCAAAATAAGGGGATGGATAAAAATCTACCAGCCAAAAGAAAATCAGAAAAAAAGCAGGAGTTGCAATCTTAATTTCAGACACAACAGGCTTTAAACCAACAAAGATCAAAGAATACAAAGAAGGGCATGACATAATGGCACAGGGTTTAATTCAACAAGAAGACCTAACTATACTAAATATATATGCACCCAATGCAGGACCACCAAGATTCATAAAGCAAGTTCTAAGAGACCCATGAAGAGACTTACACTTCCACACAATAATAGTGGGAGACTTCAACACTCCACTGACAATAGTAAACACATCACTGAGGCAGAAAAACAAAGATATTCAGGACCTGAACTCAACATTGGATCAAATGAATCTTATAGATCTCTATATAACTCTCCACCCAGAAACAACAGAAAATACATTCTTTTCATCTGCAAATGGCACATACTCTAAAATTGACCGCACAATCAAACATAAAATAATCCTCAGCAAATGCAAAAGAACCAAAATCATATCAAACACCTCTTGGTCCACAGTGTAATAAAACTAGAAATTAAAACTAAAAAAAAAAAATCACTCAACATCATGAAATTACATAGAAATTATACAACCTGCTTCAGAATGACTTTTGGGTAAACAATGAAATTAAGGTAGAAGTCAAGAAGTTCTTTGAAACTAACGAGAACAAAGATAAAACATACCAGAATCTCCGGGACACGGCTAAGGCAATGTTAAGAGGGAAATATATAGCACTAAACACCTACATCGAGAAATTATAGAGATCTCAATTTAATAAGCTAGCATCACAATTGAAAGAATTAGAGAATCAAGAGCAAAACAACCTCATAGCTAGAAGAAAACAAAAATTAACCAAAATCAAAGCTGAAGTGAAGGGGATCAAGACATGAAAAACCATTCAAAAGATCAGCATATTCAGGACTTGGTTTTTTGAAAAGAGTAATAAAATTAACAGGCCACTACCTAGATTAATAAAAAAGAAAAGAGAGAAGATCCAAATAAACACAATCAGAACCAACAAAGGGATGTTGCCACTGACCCCACAGAAATACAAATAACCACCAGAGAATACTATGAACACCTCTACACACACAAACTCGAAAACCTCAAAGAGCTGCACAAATTCCTGGACATGTATACCCTCCCAAGATTGAAACAGGAGGAAACTGATTCCCCGAACAGACCAATAACAAGCTCTAAAATTAAATCAGTAATAAGTAGCCTATTAACAAAAAAATCTCAGGACCAGATAGCTTCACATTTGAATTGTAGCAAATGTACAAAGAAGACCTGCTACCATTCTTGCTGAAAATATTCCAAAAAATCGAGAAGGACAAACTCCTCTCCAACTCATTCTGTGAGACCAGCATCATTCTGATACCAAAGCCAGGCAGAGACACAACACAAAAACTTCAGGCCAATATACTTGATGAATATTGATGCAAAAATCCTCGACAAAATACTTGCAAACTGAATCCAGAAGCACATCAAGTAGGTTTGATTCCTGGGATGTAAGCTTGGTTTAGCATATGGAAATCAATAAATGTGATTGATCACAAGAACAAAGCTAAAGACAAAAAATCAACATGATTATCTCAATAGATGCAGAAAAGATATTTGATACAATTTAACATTCTTTTATGTTAAAAACTCTAAACAAACTATGTATTGAAGAAATATACCTCAAAATAATAGGAGCCATATATGACAAACCCATAGCCAGCATCATACTGAATGAGCAAAAGCTGGAAGCATTCTCCTTAAAACACCAGCACAAGATAGGGATGCCCTCTCTTATCACTCCCATTCAACATAGTATTGGAAGTCCCAGACAGAGCAATCAGGGACGAGAAAGAAATAAAAGTACAACCAAATGGGAAGAGAGAAATGCAAACTATCCCTGTTTGCATACAACATGACTTTATATGTAGAAAATCGCACAGCATCAGCCAAAATCTCTTTCAGTAGATAAACTACTTTAAGTATAATTGTTCAGTCATTGTGGAAAGCAGTGTGACAACTCCTCAAAGAGCTAAAAACAGAACTACCATTCGACCCAGCAATCCCATTACTGGGTATATACCCAAAGGAATATAGATCCTTCTACCACAAAGATGCATGCGTATGCTCATTACAGCATATTATTCACAATAGTAAATGCATAGAGTCAAACTAAATATCTATCAATGGTAGACTGGATAAAGAAAATGTGGTACATATACAGTATGGAATACTATGCATCAATAAAAAAGAATGAGATCTTGTTCTTTTCAGAAACATGGATGGAGCTGGAGGCCATCCCTCTTAGCAAACTGACGCAGGAACAGAAAATCAAATACCATGTTCTTGCTTGTAAGTGGGAGCTAAATGATGAGACTACGTGGACACAAAGATGAGAACAACACACACTGGGACCTATTTGAGGGTGGAGGGTAGGAGGAAGGAAAGGAACAGAAAAAACAACTATTGGATACTAGGCTTAGTACCTGGATGACAAACAAATCTGTATAATAAACCCCTGTGACATGAGTTTACCTATGTAACAAACCTGGACAAGTGCCCCCGAACATAAAAGTCAGAAAAAAATTATGAAAAATGTAAAATAAACATTTGGATGACTATGTGACTTACTGTATTAAAGACAGAACTATGTTTCGAAGTATTATCTAAGAAGCCAAGACATCTAATAAGATTTTGTCAATATTGTATAAAAATAATTTAAACCAAAAGCATATGAAAGACACTATTATATAATTTATCTGTAAAACATGTTACCACATAAAAAATTCCATTTAAAACTCTCCCCTGAACCTCAGGGGCACCTATAGACACAATTATACAAGCTGTTCTGAGAGCATGGTGATAAAGTATCTGGGTTCATTTTCTCATTTTTTTTTTTAATTTATTAAAAACAGAAATTTATTTTTCACAGTTTGCAGGGGCCATTTTCTTTTTTTAGGTTTGAAAACATGACCAAACCTCCCCATTTTCCGTCCCAGGGTGGTGGAAGAATGCTGAAGTTCTTCTCAGTGAAGCCAGGTTGATAAGAGTATGAGGAGTGGGGAGGATGTTCTTCAATTAGAATTGTAAAAGTTTATGTTTATTATCTGAATCATATTTTAATTAATGCTATTTTGAGAAATAAACATTACAATTTAAAGACTATATAATGAGTATGTTAGTATAGAATAAGCAGACTTACTTTAATTAGTTCTTTTTCTCTGAAACCTGGCATATTTCTGCAACTCACTATATAAATTATATGAAACCAATATTCTGGGCTCCATGGGTCACTGTCCCACTCCATGAAGGAAATAAGAGCTTTTCTTACAACAACAGCCACCTACCTAAGCTTTTATTGCCTCTCCAACTATTAATAATTCACCCCATAGAAACTGGAGACACATTTTTAAAAGATCAGATTATTTATCTCTCCATTAGTCACTCTGAAGTAAAATTTTATAATGTCTTCTCATCACTCTTAGATAAGGATTGCTAGACAAAACATAGGACAAGTGTTACATTTTAAGTGTTATTTTATTGCAGAACAGGTATTGGATGAGACAAATGACACCAAAAGTAATTATCTAAACTTCCAATTTAATTAGGCAGCTTCTATTTTTATTCGCTAAATCTGGCACCCTTGCTTAGCTGATATAGTACACCCCTTTTAGTGGCCTACAAACCCTACTTACTCTGGCATCTGCCTGCTTTGATTGCATCATGCTATATCAGTCTCTAACACACTCTTCTCTATTCCTTTTTTTATTTTTTACAAACTGCAGGGTGACATGTCAGTGGGTTGTGAAATCAACTCAAAGGGCCTGTGTTTAACAAAAGAGAGAGAGAGAGAGAGAGAGAGAACAAAACAAAATTAAAGAAAGGAATAGAAACAAAGGTAAAAATGCATAACACGTAGTAAGAGACAAATGCTTCATAAAACTCTGGTTTAAGCTATACATGTGTATGTGTGTGTCTGTGTCTGGTGTCTCTAGGTGTGTATTAGGTGACAATAAAACATTAATTTCTTACTATGGGTCAGGGTCAAGTATTTTGAAAGCCACTGCCTAGCCACATTGCTCCTGGACCTTTGCAAGTTCTTTTTCCTCCGCATAGAATGATTCTCCTCTCCATAATACCTAATTCCGCTCATGTGTCTGGCTCCTTGTAATTATTGGATTCTAAACTTAAATGCACCTTCTTAAGGAGGCTTACAACAATGGAATATGTTGAATATTGAAGAGACTGATTCACCTTGCTCTAAGGATCTACAGTAGACAAACATATTTAATGGTATGTTAAGTCATACATCACCCTTCACTCCACACCCCAAATACACAGTTCTCCAATATTATTTGAATTTACTATTAAAGTTGGTACTTTTCTGAATTGGTTTATGTACTACTTAGAGCAAGTAATAACACCTACTTTGGAGGCGTATTTTATTATCTCTCTTATTTGTTAATGTATTAGTGTAATATCTCTCAAATTTGTTAAATAATGAAACCTAGGAATGGGAATTTACTTTTTAAATTATTTCAATTGGTCTAATTATTTACAGAATTTGTTATAGTGTGTAGGTAGCTGATTACTGGAATCTAAACTTCTATGAAGTGTTCTGTTTTTAATCCACAAGAGGGATTCACATCTCTTAAGATAAAATAATCTACAGAAATCTGTTTTGAGGCTCAGAGACAAATTCTTCTTGAATATGCTTACATGGACTAAACAGCTCTGATTTTATCCTAAGTGATACTTATAAAAGCCTTTGCATAATGCCACTCTTTTCCATTTATATAGACTTCTAAAAAAATGAGCATGCTTGTGTTCCAGCTACTAACAACAGATGTACTTAGCATAAAACATCAGAAGTGAATTTTGCAAACTGTAGCTAAGATCTAGTAAAATTGGAATGAAAATTTGCCTTCAAGGAAGCTATCTGCTATTTGCTTCTGCAAATTTGTTTTATATTTTTCTTCAAGATAAGGGGGAAAGGATGAGCTCTCAGTCACACTTGTGTATTAGCACTACATCTGCTTACCAATTTTAAATATATTTTTTTTAAGTTTCAATTGGGTCCTTGTGTCAGAGACCTTCAATATAAGGTTTTTAATTCAAAAGAGCTGAGATAATTTCCTATGTCCCCTTTACCTGAAGAAGTCAAGGGTTTAAATTTTAAATTCAGTTACCTCTGTCATAGAGAGTTTTCAACCATTAAGCATCTCTTTAATTTTTTTTCTAAAAATTGCTCAGGATTTAAGTGGAAGCAATAATGTAAACTGAAAAGCATATGAGATTGCCTCTTCTAATTTATGACAAAGAAAGCTACTGCACATGCTTCTTTTAATATTTATAAGCAATTTTCTAAAATATTATATTCTAAAAGCACACTGATTTTCCTTTTAGTAGTAATCATAAGAGGCTTTCAAGTTCCTAAAAGCAATCTTCGAATTTTATCCTGATTGTTGGGTATATTATATTTGTGATAATAACTGTGGGAGTGTACTATTTATTAATAGTAGGTTACATTTCTATAGTATTTCAAACTTCTGAAGCATAAATTTATTCTTTTAAGTTCTACACTATATTTTTTCTCTCAAAGCTTTACAAAATGTTTTGCTTTTGAAATTTTAACACACTAAATTCAATTTTTAAACTAGGTTGTTTTAGTTTTTCTTTATCTCCCCAAGACTTGAAATATTTTTAATTAACTTTCTTAGTTGACTTGGCTCAACTATGACATGAAACAATCAGCTTTTTATTAAATCTACTAACCATCAAAGAGGACACTGTAGATGTTTCGTAGCAGATAAAATAATACTTTTCTTATAGAATGATAAAAAAATAAAATTAGGCTTATTGCTCCAAATTTATCACAGTATACATTTCTAGAAATACTATGCAGCTGCACAAGAAGCTGACAATAAAAGTGGGTACCCCATTTTTTGTTGAACTGATTAGTTTTGTAATATAAATTGCATGAAAACAAACCAAAAGTTTGTTCCACATTAATGCACTAATAACACTGATTATTGGATTTGCTACTATAGAATACGTTATAAAAACTAGTCACTATTTGAAATATTGTTTCTGACTTGTGGTTGGCCAGATGTCTTGATTGCAGAACAACCCCATTCCTAAATGTGGGCACCAGGCAGCTGTTGTTTTCTTCTCAGAACTTGACAGTTACAATAGTTTAAAGCCAAGTCTCGATGCTTTGCTAAATTATTCTCTTCTCACCATATATAATCACTGACATTTCATAACATTTGAGCAACTTGCTCACGCTTTCGCTGAATGAACATGCCACCGAAATCACAATAGTGACTGAAAATTCAAGGAACTGCAATAATTTTGATGATCCTGCATTTCTTAATATAGAAATGTCTATAAAAGGAAGGTAATAAATACTGCTAAAGAAATTGACTGTAACACCATCACATATATCTGTTGTACTTAAATTTCAAGATTTCATCTATAAATGGATTAAACATGATACTTTTTATATTGTTCCCAGCATTTGGTCTGTGCTTGTGTGTCATGTAATACGTTGGGAGTCTTCCAGGTGTGATTTTCACCACTTTAGCTTTTTTTCTACGTCTTACTGTGTTGCCCAAGTGACACTACTTCAGCAGTAAGTAGCTGTAGTGTTAAGTTTGCATGTTAAGGCTTTCCTGGAATGTACTGAAACATGTCCTTCAGCATGTCCAGTTTTACCTAGCTAACTTCTCACAAAGTGAGAATTCTATAAAGCATCCAGAAGTTTCATGTATACTTGTATTTTAAATCTAATATTTTTGCTTATGTACATAATAAGATAAATTGGAGTTACTTTCTTTTTTTCCAAGCCAAACTGTATCCAGCTTTATTAAAGAGACTTTTCATAAACAATCATGGTATTTCAGGCAGGACATGGGCAGACAGTCGTTAACAGTATACAACAACTTCCACACTCCCTTCTTCAATGAACTACCAAAAATCAGAAAGCCATTATAAAAGTCAATGAAATCTTCACCTGATGCTCTGAACAGGGAAAGTTTAGAGTGAGGGTTGACATTTCACATTTAGCATGCTGTTTTACAACTTTTCACGAGCTGACTCTGACTTTCAGGAAGTGAAATGAAAGTGGCAGAATTTATCTGAAGATCCACAATCTAGAAATGGGAACCACTGCTCTTTTGACAGGTGGCATCTCAGTGGCATCACTGGAAGTTTAGATTGCCTGACACACTGGTTACCAATGATTGGGCGTCAGGTCCCAACAGATATCTGGTTTTAAGGGAGTTAAATCTATGCTGAAAAATGAAAAGGGAGAAGAGGACATACAAAAATGAATTTGCTTCCATACCACAAGACTTTTGTGCCGAGGTGGCACATGTACATCAAAGTCAGGGAATCCCTCCTCCTGGGAGCCAAGAAGTTTCTCAAAACTAGAAGGCAAATGTGTTTTTCCCCACATCATTCTAGCTTCAGAGACATTCTATTAGTGACATATGCCCCTTTCCCCAAAAATACCAATGAAGTGTTCTGTGTGCTAACAACATACCTTAAAAAAAAGTAAAATAAAATTCTGCATTTTTATAAAACTTGATAAAAAATAGTATTTCAAGCTGTACAAGCTGTACAGTCACCAGAAGTACAAAGTTATTAAAAATGTACACACTTCACTTGGCATCTCCAGCACCTTCAGCTTTCTGTGCCTGGTCTGTTTTGGCATCTCCATTTTCTGTGGGTTATTCCCCTCCTTGCCAGCATCAGCTTTTCCCTTTTTTCCTTTGGGTACCTTCGCTCTCTTCTCTGCTGGGACCCTTTTAGGCTTGGGCTCTGACTTTGGAGGAGCAGGTTTAGCAGATAATCTCATGGATCTTCTCTGTGGTTCGTCCTTCACCTTGGCTTTATCTCCTTTAGCATCTCCTTCAGCCTTTCTCTTGGGCATGGTGGCGGCAACAGGGGGCAGGACATAGGCACTTGGCATGGGATGCAGCACAGCGGTGCACGGGCTTTGATCATTCCCAGGGTCGTTCTCATCTCTTCTTCCTTCACTTTGTTCCTGGAGTTATTTTCAAGATACAGGAAGCATATGCTGCCAGAACCTTTAGATCAATTGTCATTTTATGCCTATGGCTGAACAGAACAAATTTAAATGTAAGGAACCTGGTTTGGCTCTATTAACTCTGCAAAGAACACTGTCTAGTTGATATAACCATGATGACCATGAGAATGTGCCTCTCAAGTCTATAGCTGCAGGGAGTTTAAGTGTCCAAGGGCCCAGCAGCAGTGCTCTGAAATTCATATAGGTTCTTGTGCTGATGAACAACCCTCAGGCTGCTCCCGACCAAAGATTAAGTATGGCAGGGATACCAATGCAGGCCTATTTTTGGGAGATGCAGCTTTCCTCTGATGCACAACTTTGGCTTGAGGACTTATCATCTGCCTTGCCTAACTACCTAATTTGCCTTATATCTACATGGCAGTTTGAAATGCTGCCACACTAACTAACTAATTAAAATTTACTGCCCTCTCTAATTTTTTAGCAGTATCATGGTTTAATGACTCTGTAAGTATTCCCTGGCTCTCTCCCCATTTTCTCTCACAGGTTTTTCCTCTATGAGATTTCTTCTTATTTAATTTTATTTTGGTGCCCGCTTCTCAGAGAATCTAGGCTAATACAACAACTAATTCTTATATTCTGAAGTTTTAAAAACATCCATGAATATGTAGACCTATTATTTTTATCATAATAAAGTACATTATTGTTACAAAATATTTGAGAACATCAGAAAAAAATTTATAAATAATCTCAAATAGGTGAATAGAGAAACTGTAAATTATAAACTTAAAAAAGTACTATTTCTCGGTATCTAAAGATGTAGAGATAAAATACAGAGTTTATCTCCATATCACATCTATTAACAATAGGAATAAATGACTTAATGCTTTTAAATATTTTTTCAGAGTTATTAGATTAGCATGTAATCCATAGAAGTTAAATATTAAGTTAGTTTATATTAAGAATATAAATATAACCATATTTCAAATTACACTATTGTAATGATATATTCATGCATTATTCTTTTCCTACAAGAAATCTAGACTAACACTACACTATAAATTCCCCATTAGTTTTGATTCCTTTGAGAATAGAGACCACCATTTATTGTACTTTGGGCTGTAGGGTACATGTGCACATCCTGCATCCCGCAGGATTTTTGCATAGCTACATACATGCCATGGTGGTTTGCTGCCTCCATCCTGCCCTCCCCACCGCCCCCAGCCTTCACCTACATCAGGCATTTCTCCCAGTGTTATCCCTCCTCATCCTCCCCACCCCACACTGTTCCTCCCCTCCCCTCCACCCCCTCACCTAACCCAGTGAGTGTAGTTCCCTTCCCTGTGCCCACGTGTTTTCATTGTTCGTCACCCACCTATGAGTGAAAACATGCAGTGTTTGATTTTCTGTTCTTGTGTCAGTTTGCTGAGAATGATGGTTTCCAGATTCATCCATGTCTCTACAAAGGACATGAACTTATCATTTTTTATGGCTGCACAGTATTACATGGTGTATATATGCTACATTTTCTTTGTCCAGTCTATCATTGATGGGCATTTGGGTTGGTTCCAGGTTTTTCCTACTGTGCGCCACAATGAACATACGTGTGCATGTGTCTTTATAGTAGAATGATTTATAATCCTTTGGGCATATACCCAGTAGTGGGATTGCTGGGTCAAATGGAATTTCTATTTCTAGATCCTTGAGGAATCTCCACACTGTCTTCCATAATTGTTGAACTAATTTACACTCCCACCAACAGTGAAAAACTGTTCCTTTTTCTCCACATCCTCTCCAGCATCTGTTGTCTCCAGATTTTTTAATGATTGCCATTCTAACAGGCGTGAGATGGTATCTCAACATGATTTTGATTTGCATTTCTCTAGTGATCAATGATGATGAGCATTTTTTTCCATGTTTGTTGGCCTCATAAATGTCTTGCTTTGAAAAGCGTCTTTTCATCTCCTTCATCCACTTTTGAATGGGTTTGTTTTGTTTCTTGTAAATCTGCTTTAGTTCTTTGTAGATTCTGGATATTAGCCCTTTGTCAGAGGGGTAGATTTCAAAAATTTTTTCCCATTCTGTTGGTTGCTGGTTCACTCTAATGATTGTTTCTTTTGCTGTGCAGAGGCTCTGGAGGTTAATTAGGTCCAATTGTCTATTTTGGCTTTTGTTGCCATTGCTTTTGGTGTTTTAGTCATGAAGTCCTTGCCTGTGCCTATGTCCTGGATGGTTTTGCCTAGGTTTCCTTCTAGGGTTTTTATGGTGTTAGTTCTTATGTTCAAATCTTTAATCCATCTGGAGTTAATTTTTGTATATGGTGTAAGGAAGGGATCCAGTTTCATCTTCCTGCATAAGGCTAGACAGTTTTCCCAACACCATTTATTAAACAGGGAATCCTTTCCCCATTGCTTGTTTTTATCTGGTTTGTCAAAGATCAGATGGTTGCAAGTGTTTGGCATTGCTTCCAAGGCCTCTGTTCTGTTCCATTGGTTTATATCTCTGTTTTGGCACCAGTACCATGCTGTTTTGATTACTCTAGCCTTGTACTATACTTTGAAGTCAGGTAGTGCGATGCCTCCAGCTTTGTTCTTTTTACTTAGGATTGCCTTGGCTATGTGGTCTTTCTTTTGGTTCTATATGAAGTTTAAAGTGGTTTTTTTCCAGTTCTGTGAAAAGGTCAATGGTAGCTTGATGGGGAAAGCACTGAATTTATAAATTACTTTGGGCAGTATGGCATTTTCACAATATTGATTCTTCCTAACCATGAGCATGGAATGTTTTTCCATCTATTTGTGTCCTCTCTTATTTCCTTAAAGACAAAATTCAGAGTAAGTTCATAACAAAGGTTCTCACATCTTCCTCCTCAAATTGTTGTCCAGGGACCAGGATTATTGACACCACTGGAAAGTTATTGGAAGTGCAGGATCTAAGATTACCTACAGGAGTATTGGTTCCAAATTGGCACATTATCAAGATCTCTAAGTGGTTCATGTACACATTAAAATGTAAGATGAAGTGATACAGAATCCTTGTCTATCCTTTCTATTTCTTCTTTCCTAAAATAGTCTCAGCTTTAATCAAATAGTCTCCTCTGCTTCATAACCATTTATTCAGGGAAAGCATTTCCTTAGAAGATAAGCTATATTTGTCTAAACTGTTTGAAAATGATTTGTTTATTTATAAGTCAATGAGTTATGACCTAAAATCTGCTGGAAGAAGAATTTCTGCTCAAGGTGTTATGATTTCAATAAGAGTAAAACCCCTTTTCTTATCTCTAGATGTTGTTATATATTGGACCTTTAAAAGACTCTCAAGAACTGTCTTAGCTTTTTTTCTACTTGTCTGATAATGGAAGCCCAAAGAAGAAGGAAGATGGGACCAAGGAAAACAAAAGACAAATGGAAACAGAGCCCTGACGATACTGGCTCTGCATTGGTGGAACTCTTGTTACATGAGATAAAACAAAGAAACAAACAAAATTGAAATGAAGCAACAACACAAACTTACATATTTAAGTTAACTAAAATTAAAACTATTTATTTTTAAAAATTGTTATTTTTTTAAATGTTGCAGCTGAGGGGATTCTAGCCCATTCAATTTTGGAAAGAATGAATGGATGACAGGAGAGGAAAATGTAAGTTCTATTGCAGTGCAGGTAAAGAAAATAACCATCACTCGTTTTATAGTTATGGTTGAATATTTTTCTCTGCTCAAGTATTGGTTTTTATATTTATTTCTCTGTATTAAAATTCACCAGTTCTTTTTCTTCCTGCAAATATGTATTACTTCTAAATAAGATAAAATATTCTGTCAAAATTGAATCTATTTGTCATTGAAATGTTTGGATAATTCAATGAGAATACAAGAGTAGTTAAGTTTATTATTTATCTTAGAACAATGGCTACTTTAAATAATATTCAACTTTCTACAGAGGAAAATTTATACCAATTAAATAGTATAAGAAGCCTTCTTTACTCATATAGATATGCACATCTTGAATTATCTTTATACATGGGTACAATAGTGATATGAATTTCACCTACTTTAAAGAAGTAATACAGGATAGAGTTTGAAACATTATTATCATTGTCATCATTATTTTTATGTTACTGGACTTTATTGTATATATTAAACACTAGGCACTCCTCTACATGCTTTACAAGAGTTAACATATTTAAACCTTACAACAGCTCTATGAGCTTGATACACAGTAATTATTGTCTCCATTTTTTTTTTTTTTTTTTTTTTGGTTTAGAATGTGTCAACTTTGGCACTACTTATATTTTCTGCTGGATAATGATATTTTGGGATGTAGGATGTTTAGCAGCATTACTTGCCTCTGCCTTCTAGATGGGTTGAAAACCACTTTTATAGTTGAGGAGAATAAGTATAGAGGGTATGCAACCCAATTTTCCCATTAGGACTACTGCAGTCACTCCCTCAGCTGCTATATATTTTGGAGGGATCAGATGAGTCTGTCCTTGGGAATTGTTTACATATGACCCATCACAGAGTTATACATATAATAAGTGGTATAGTCAGGATCCAATCTCATGCAGAATCAGGTTACCATGCTCTTAGCCATTGTGCTGTGTTGCCTGTCTTATACCTATTACTAATGGAGAGATGATTATTTTATTCATGATACATGAATAATAATAATATAAAATATGGAAAGAAAGAAGAAGGAAATGGAAAGAAGAGAGCAAGTGGAAATGAAAAGCTATTAGTTTTATTCTTGTCATTTCCTCTGCCTAAAATGCCTTGACTTCACTACATGTTTGATTGATCCCATTCATTAACCTACCCTTGTCTCATCTTATATATGCCAGTTGAGATAGCCTGTTATCTGTAGGCTATTTACCTACTACCAAGCCAAGCAGAAGATCAAGATATCTTACTCCATAAATCAGAGAGGGTTAGATATAGATGTTGCTGCTCCTTGCCTGAATATCAATGCCCTGAATTTTGAGCTCTATGATGTTTCACCTCAGATAAGAACTTTATTCATCAACTTTTCCTTTAATTTCACAATGCTTCAGTTTCTCCTTCCTCTAAACAAAATACTCATCTTCCTTATCTTTAAAGTTCACATACATAAATGTAAAATAAACTAAGAGAAACACTAAAAATCACTGAATTTCCTTCTTTTTTATAAACATCTATTCCTCTGTTTATCATCACACTTTTAAAAATGTTGCCAATGATTGTTATATTGTGTAGGTCCTGATCATGCCATTAAAATCTGACTTCTTCCTTATTTTCACTTTTAAGAACAGTGTTTGTCATTGGAAACCAAAACCTTATTAACTTCTTTCCAATTCAATTACTTTGCCACCTCTCTAAGAATTTGATACGAATGTACAAACACTCCATTCTGACACTTTCATCTTCCATGGCCTATAAGATTCCAATCTCCCTTTCAATCTGACTCAGCTGAATGCTTTTTGAAATAAGTCTTTTTTTAATTTCAGTAATTTCTCAGTGCATTGAGGATGTTAGTGTGGACTGCTTGTGTTCTCACGCCAGGTCTTCATTTTGAGCCATCTCTTCTATACTGCCATGGATGAAACAACCATACATATGCATGTGACTTGAGAAATCTGCATTTTTTAGCCTCAGCTCTACTTTTGAGTTCTATAAGAAGCTAACTGTTATACAGTGCTTCCACTAAAAATCAAACGTTCAATTAAGTGCTTTAGAATATCAAATAACTTAATTCACACAGCAATTCTATAAGGTAAGTACAATTATTCTCTCTGTACTTTCAGTGCCAGTCAGAGTAACTATCCTGTAGGAGTTGTCGGATGATAATGCCACAATTCAATGATTCTCCCCTAAATCATCTTTACAGCAATATCTTCAGAGGCCATCCTCCATTAAAATAGCACCACAAGGACATTAAGCAGAATGCTATTCCAGAATATAAAGCCTGTACTAGTGCACTTCTATGCCTTTGCATATGCTGTTGCCTGGGCTTGGAATGCCACTGTTGGTTAACCAATCCAGATTGTTTCTGGGATGTTTTCCCCTAAATTCCATTTTCTTTCACCACTACGCCTTCCTACTTTGTTACAGAGAGAGAGAGAGAGAGAGAGAGAGAGAGAGAGTTACTCTTTTCAATTTATCTTATCTCCAAACTTTGGTATATGTATGTATGTATTTATTTTATTTTACTTTAAGTTATGGGATACATGTGCAGAATGTGCAGGTTTGTTACATAGGTATACATGTGCCATAGTGGTTTGCTGCACCTATCAACCCGTCATCTAGGTTTTAAGCCCTGAATGCATTAGGTATTTGTCCTAATGCTCTCCCTCCCCTTCCTCCCGAGCTCCTGACAGGCCTTGGTGTATGATGTTCCCTACCCTCTGTCCATGTGATCTCATTGTTCAACTCTCACTTATGAGTGAGAACATGCAGTATTTGGTTTTCTGTTCCTCTGTTAGTTTGCTGAGAATGATGGCTTCCAGCTTCATGGTATATGTATTTATGAAAGTATGCATAAGTTCTGTTTTGAATTATGTCTTCTTTAATCCTTTCTTCTACAACTCTGCAGTTTTGTCTATCATGTTTTTAACATAAAATATTCAACTAAATATTATTTCAATTGAATTAAAATCAAATAATTCTCTAAGACAAATACCTGCTTCTATGTGTTTTATTGTTCTATGTGTATATATTCTCTGTGCATTGAAGTCCCTCTGTTACCAGTTTGTAATCTGATTTATCAGTGTCCATCAATTAGACATACTACTTGTAGAATAAATGTATGTATGAATGACCCACATTACCATTACTCCGAATGTTTAAGGTGTTGATTTTATTATTCAATTATTATTTCTTATTAAACATTTAATTATTGAATTAGTTGAAAGTGGACTCTGAGTAGGAAACCTCAACCCAGAGGTACAAGCCTAAAGGTATTAAAGAGTTATTTAAACATTTATCCTTCTATCTATTAATTGAAGGATTTTAAATTACTAGCGAAGATCACAAATTGTCATTATCATGTGTAATATGGCTAGAGTTGAGACATTACAAAATTCAGTCTTTATTTAACAGGGTTGAACTTTCTCATGGAAAGATTTCTGCTTTTGATTAAGAACTAATTGAAGCATTATTCAGGGACAATTATGTGAATGCAGGTGCTTGACGTACAATCTGGAAATAAATAATAGGACCAGAATTCCCAAATGATAGATACTTTAGTACCATAATAAGTGGAGTTTTATTAAGAAGGAATTAGAAAATATGCAAATTTCTTTATATCTATACGTACTTTAAAAAGTCATAATCAATAGACTTAGATATTTAAATAAGAGTAAGAAATTTTAATTACTAGTGAGAGGAAGAAGTTATATAACAACATTTTTGCTTATAATATGGTCTATAATGCAATGACAAAGAACATTCATAAATATTTTATAAAATTAGAGAATATACTTACCTAGAAGTTTGTAATTATTTGTACTACACTGCAATAGTATTTGTAGATTTGTTCTTAAAGATACTGTGAAAAAAGGATTGCAAGTTTGCCAAAGAGAGACATTGCAAAACAATATTTACCATAGTGTAGGATATAGTGACCTGATCTTCTGCTTTATAAGGACAAATTCTTGGTACAGTTCAAAAGTATAAAGTTGATCAGACTTGAAAAGGCTAACTAATGTTGATTAAAATCAAAAGTGACATATATAAGTTACAATGCCAATTTATTTTCTTATAATAGAAATATAACTCTCATAGCATATTTCCTTTAGGCAAGCGACATGAGGAGACCAATATCAGAAGATTGCTGGTTTGAGTATGGTACTGGAACTGGTGTTTGAAAGGCAGGGATAGAGACAAGGGGTAGTTATATCATTTGAATATTTAATGCTCACAGGCTAAAACACCAAATGTATCAACAGAATTACTTCTTATTCCATATGAGGGGTTCAGTTACTGGTCCAAGGCAATCTCTTCCTTGCTTAATGATAGATGGCTGCAGCCAAAACTACTCCTTTTATCTTTGTATACATTTCTGACATTTTTTTTCCAGTTGGCAAATTTTTAAATTTAGCAGGTAATGTATTGATCTATTTACTGTCAAGTTCTTGCTTGCAAATGATTCTGTTTTCATATACTTGTGTATCTCTGATATTACATATGCTGTGTTGAATTTAGAATTTACCTGCCAAAGTGAAATCCTATTCTCATGTCCCACTTCTTGTGGAGACGTTTTTGCCCCTTCTGTGCCCTCACTAAGCCAATGAAAGCATAAAATTAGGTTTATAGAACCACACATGATACTCTCATTATTATTGTAGACTATTTCTACTACCATCATTTTGTAGAACAATGATGATTAATAAGATAATATTTCAAAAATTTCCCCAGTTTCTGTTTCAGATAATGACTTTTATTTGGCAATATGGAAAATCTTTATTTGATATTCACAGTATATTTGAACTGTTACATATAAAAGTACTCAGTGACATTTACAAGGTGACTCTGTGTGGCAATTAAGTGGTTGATTAAAAATAACAATTTTAAATTAATCAAATATTAAATTATTTTGAATAAAAAGTTATAAATAAATTCAGAAATAAATTGTAATTGGTTTACTTTGTTTTTCAACAAATTGTTGAGCAGTTCAATCACTTTGAAATACATCTCAATGTTGATTTTTATACCATACGTATCTCTAAACAGAAATGCTGCTGGAATATATTCACAGTAGGCAGAGTCGTTTGAGAATTAGAACTCTGTCAAGCTGTATATGAGGCTAACATTAAATGTTATGCATGCATCCCTTTTTCTTGCTTTATATTAATTTGCTTTTTAAAAAACAACTATGTTGTGGTTTATGTTTGGGGTATGTGTTTTTAATCTTTCATGAACCTAATTCTAAAACACAAAAATAATTTTCCTAAGCAAGACTAGTATTTGAAATTCAATTTAAAATTTTGTAGAACTAAAACGTAAATTCCAGCCTGGTGACAGAGTAAGACTCCATCTCAAAAAAAAAAAAAAAGAATGTTCAAAATATGTTTTTGATTAATATAGTTAACATTTTTTGAGTACCTCTTATATAACAGTCATGGTTCTAAATGCTGGGGATATTTTTGAAAAATGAGTTAGACAATAAATAATAATTACAAAATATGCCAGTTAATGAAAGTACTCTGAAGAAAAATAGAGCAAGGTGAGATGGTAAAGAGTGAAAAGTTGTTGGGGAGAGACAGAAGGAGCTACGTCAGATAGAATAGTGAGGGAAGTCCTGATAATTGAGGCAGAAGATAAAGGAAGTAAACAAGGCATCCTCTATTCTCATGGATAATCGTATGTGACGGGTCTCAGACAGAGGCAATTATAAGAGCAAGACTCTGAGAGAGTTGACATACACTTGAGATTTTTTTCATAAGAATTTACCTTTAATTCCCGCGATGAGCACTTTATTCTGCTAAACTTTGTTGAGGACCTCAGCATAAACAGAGACTCCATCTAAAAAAAATAAAAAAGAATAGTCTAACACACATGCAGGATCTATCTGCAGCATAAGCCTTCTCATCACCTATCTGGGAAAAACCCACAGACAATATGGGCTACCAATAATGGAGATTAAAAATTCACTTAAAAATAAAATCACATTTGAAGATAATAATGTAATCAACACTTTATGCCACATTTATAACACCAGACAACCCCTTCTTGGTAATAATATATGCTGGAGAAAAATTAACATCAAATAACAAAAGCCTGGCAAGTACGAGTGCACACCAACCTGTTGACTATTGTTCTTGTTAGTACTGGTCTGAGTGCTTTCACTGATTTGCGACCTGGAAGCTCAAATCTTCCAAGTAAGTCATTGTTTCAATGAAACAGGACAAATTCTGAGGTTTAAAAGCTCAGCTGTGGCTAACACAAGCTCTTTATCATAAACACCTTGCTAACTTGCCATCATCAACCACACTGACAACTGAAGAATGGAGGAGACCTCAGCTAAATTGGAGGGTCTGCCTACAGGATAATGCTGGAGCTCCAACAGTAGCTTTGGATGTTTTAATTGGCAAGCAGTGTAACATTCTATTAAACACACACACCCAAATCAAGCCATGTAATTTAAGACCTACTTGCAAAAAAACCCCTTTCATCACCCATCTGGGAACATCTTAAACTGTCGGGAGATTTTAGATCTGGCTACGTTTAGTTGAGATGTCTCTCTTGCCAGTCAGGTTCTAGTACTTTGGTGCATTATGGCAGTATCACCTTTACAGGTGGTGATCGAGCTCTCCAGCCCAATGTTGTACTCATGTCCACCTGAGTAGTACACACTTAGGAAACATACTGCAGTCCCAAGTCTCAAACAACATTTTCCAAGCCCAGAAGCTCACCTCTAGAGATGAAATCACCTCAAATGACATTGTTCCAGTCCAAGACCTGTGTCAGAGGCAACTTTACCCTGAACACTGAGACTAATGCCCCAGCAACACCCATAGGTGGTTCCTCATAAAGCACTGACAAGTTGGACAGGGAACATGTGTTGCATTTATTCTGCTTATATTAGGGAGCTCGCTGTTTGCTCAACCAATGACCTGGTATATACCCTTATACTTCCATTGCAAGAGAGAAATCTGGTAGATGCTTTATTATCTGCACTGCTCTAAAAACGAATGGAGATTATTGCTTTCCCCAAGAGGCAATTGTCTTGTGTTGCTATGCACTTCCGGGAAGAGGACATTTCAGTTCCAAGTGCCGTCTTACATCCCCTCCAGCTTTCCACAACTTCCCAAGCTTTGTTTCTGACTATGAGCAAACAACCAGATGCTCCCCTTAGCTATAAAACATGTACCATTAATATTTACAAACACCTTCCTAAACTATCAGTTAATACCTTCCAATAATGTAACTGCTAGACCGGCCACTTTGACCCCAAGAATATGCCAGGGTATTATTGTCAAAAAGAAAATGTAACTCACACTTTCAGTGCACTTTTAATCTCCACAATGATATTGTTAAAAACCTCCAATTTTCAGATTTATTTCCTTGGCTAATGCCATATAAATGGGAAACTTGGTTACTGGCTGACCTACAAGAATGTGTTATTCCTCTACTTGCTTTCCACCTTTTTACTCTCATAATAAAAAATTTTTCTGTTGTTAAAGACAACTTAAGCCTGATCCTCTAAAGGTCTTCTCTACTATAAAGGACACTCAAATAACCCAAATAATCAAGCTCAAAACTGAGGTCAAAACAACAATCAATTGTATTCAGTTTTGATTTCTTAAAAATGCTATTTTGACCCAGTTTTGAGGTCCTAACTTGGGGCCAGTTTTCCTTCTTGAGCAGCTAATTAAGTATATGCTCAACATTTTCCTTATCTGGCTCTCCAATTTTGGCCACTACACACCTACCTGCCCTAATCATCCTGTGGCCAGGTACAAGACATCTAGAGACAGTTTTATGCCTTGGTGTGCAGAATACTATTCAAATCTGCTAATCTATACCCACAAAACCTAGCCAATTATACTTGCTTTATAGAAGCTGCCTCTACAGCTGCAGCTTGCTGCTCCCCCATCTCTGGGTACAATCCTATTTTTGGGTATGGCCCTGCCTGGCAGCCTTCTCTCTTAAGAGCTGTAGGTAACAAAGAGTTCTGTCTTTCAGAATAATCTTTAAATTTTATAAATATGTAGCCAGTAGTCCATTATCTGATCCCTATCAAGAATACAGAATTAATCTTTAGCTGTGGGTGGGCACACTAGGTTAAAGATTCTAGATCTTCTAGTCAACTAGAGTCTCTCTGGATAGTTTCCTTCTCATTCTCACATTTCATTCATGATTTCTACAGACAGAAACCAATTGTGATCCCTTGAGGCTGAATAACATGAAAATGCCAATATTCAGTATAATTTGACCTACAAAAATGGTAATCTCATTAACCTAATTGTATACGTATTCAACCACAGGACACAGTGTGTGAAACATCTACAAGTAGTTGACTGCTTGCCTCTCCTCTCCCCTACTCCTGCATGTTTCCCAGTTGTTTTTGTCAAATAGAAGTTAGTGAACTGGTTAATTATAGTGATGGCTCTTCCCTAATATGCCATCTTACTATGGTTCAAAGATAACACCCATGCACTGCCCTCTCCCTGCAGTATGCAAGCAAAGAAAGTTGTACATTTGCTAGGTGGTCCTGGCAACAAGGCCTCTGACCATATTTGCCTTCTCCTTCAAGCTATGGCTATGAAGGATAATTTAAGAAAGAATCTTCTGTATTCACATATGCCCATTACTGGTTTTCATCAAGATACTTGGGTATAATTCCTGGTAAAAACAAACACAATTGATGCTAACTAAGGTTCCGAGAATTAAATTTAAAAGTAAAGAAAGTAAAAAACCAGCAAGATTTAGAGAGCAAGCCATATGGCAGAGATCATGTATTTTTTGAATCTTTGAAGCCAAAAACTTGGAAAGGTCAGTATCAGTAGCAGCACAGGGCTAAGAGCATTTGAGTTTGGAACACATAGGAGTAGCAAATTTAATCTCGTTATGAAATTTGGGTTGGTAATGTTTGGAGAGGGAAGAGGGACAGTGTAGAAGTCCCTATTTTGCCTTAAACCATAACAAATGTACTAGCAATTCTACTGTTATTAGACAGTATTGCATTGCAGGTTACTGAATGCTGGTTCTGATATCAATTTGCATAAATACCTTGATTCCAAATTTTCTCTGTATTGAGATTTTTTAATTCTCTTGGGAAGTTTGGATGATTTGCAGGCCTTATTCAGGCAGTTTGGGAAGTTTTATGAAATCTTATCATCATAGCTGCAAAATCTTTTCTCTAATCTCCAAGAAAATCTTTAAAGGATAAGAAAATATTAATAGAATAATGGGGTTATTTGACCTCACAGACAAATAAACGTCTTTCAGAGACCTCAGAAACTAAAGTATAAGAGTGACTGAAAGCAGAAGAGCAAGAAAAAAAGGTTGTTTAATGTGAATAAAAATTATACACACACACAAGCGTGCACACACACACACCTCACTTTTTATTCTACAGAGAATTGCCATATAATCAATTATTTTTCAACAAAATAATTTCAATGGGCACTTATCCAGAAAGCAATTTAATTCCTGATAGTTTGAGTTCCATTTTCCTTCACTAGCCAAAATACCCAGAGGAAGAGGTCTTCACTCATACCTTCCTTACATAATCCCTTAGGTAATCCCTTTCTCCCCAAGGATCAACTATTTTCATCAGTGTTCCTGTCTGACATTCAGACAACTTACAAGAGATGACCTTGAGAAGGCTATGAGATTTTATCACAAGTCCATATGTGATCAATTAAATGAGAGGTAAAATAAGAAGTTATAGGTGATTTAGAGTTTTCAAATATGGGCATCCTATGTGACAGAAAAATAAAGGAAAATTACACCTAAATTTTTTTCACCATTTCCTCCAATGAATATTGGAAGTGAAAGTCAGATTGTAAGAGACTAAGATGTATAAAGCATAACTGTGAGAAATTTGGCACTAAGCAGAAAGAAATAGAAGAGTATTAAGTGAATTTACTTATTTGTATTGTGTATGTCTGTGTATGTGTGTGTAAACACATGTAAATTATGTTATTCATAATAACATAAGGGAGAAATATTTGTCTACAGGATACCATATGAAGAAAAGGGTATCGTTACCACCCAATAGGTTCATTTTGCCTGCTGCCCAGATAGAGTTGATTTACCAAGACAGGAGAATTGCAATAGAGAAGAGTTTAATATATGTAGAGTCAGCTGAGTGGGAGACTGGGGTTTTATTATTATCCATCAGCCTCCCCCAAAATTCAAAGGTTACTCTTTGTTAAGGATAGTTTAGCAGACAGGGAGCTAGGAATTGGGTACTGCTGATGGATTGGGGATACAATCCTAGGGGTGTGGAAAACAGTCCTACTGTGCGTGTCCTGTCCTGAGTGGGGGTCTCAGAGGACTCAATGGTCCAAGTGGGGCCATATGGTCATCAGAAATGCAAAAAAATGGAAACAACATTTCAAAAGGTCAATCTTAGGTTCTACAATACTTATGCTATTTACAGAAATAATAGAGAAAGTTGCAAAACTTGTGACTTCTGGAATAATGGCTGGTAATCATTTAACTACACCTATATCTTAGAAGAATTCAACTCTCTGTCATCCTCCTTTTGTTAATTTTACAATGGTGGTTTAGTTTGCGAAAGGGCTATTATAATATTATAAACCATAAACTAAATTTCTCCCAAACCTAGCTTGACTTGTGCCCAGAAATGACTAAGGTTAGGGTAGTTTGGAGGCAAGATGGGCCTGGAGCAGTGGCTCACACCTGTAATCCAGCACTTTGGGAAGCAAAGGCAGGCAGATCACTAGAGGTCAGGAGTTCGAGACCAGCCTGGCCAACATGGCAAAGCCCCTTCTCTACCAAAAGTATAAAAATTAGCTTGGCGTGGTGGCACTCACCTGTGATCCCAGCTACCCTGGAGGCTGAGGCAGGAGATTCACTTGAATCCAGGAGGTATAGGATGCAGTGAGCCAAGATCACACCACTGCACTCCAGCCTGGGCAACAGAGACAGTGTCTCAAAAAAAAAAAAAAAGGCCACGATGGAGCCATTTAGATCAGATCTATTTTACTATCATAAAGGCAATTTCGGTATGAAAAAAGATAGAAAATGTCACTCTCCAGCTGGAAAATTTGGCATCAAATGTCTATTTCAGAGAGATTTCAAATAAAAAGGAGGAAGAGTACTTAAAAGATCAGTATTGATAATTTGTGAGTTAAATGATTGTTCTCATAATTTATTCTTTTCCCAAGTATTGTATTCACAGGGTTCCCTGCATATAAGATTATTGCTCCCTAAGTTTTCAGTCTCTCCCTGTGTATTTTGTGGAGTTAAAGTGCTAAAACTTCACAGGATTTGAAACTGAATGTGGGTGCGTTACTAGGACTTGAGAATGCTAAACATTTTATTATTACATTGTGGCCCTGTTTTAACTTTTACAATCATAATACATTCTGCAAAATAATAATAATAATAAAAACAGAAACTCAGGGAGTTACATGGGGTTTTAGCAAATAAACAATGTAATCTCAATTATATTATTCCCTTACTTAAAGCCACTCAGTAATTGTTCATGGCCTTTAAGGGAAGTAAAATCATGAGCTTAGAATAGCAGCTTTCTTCCCCTTCAGTGAAGGCATGTTATGCTTTCCCTCCTGAACTTCATGTTTCAGCCCTACAGTTACAAGTAATATTTCCCTGAACCCAGTGCCCTTTGCACATGTGCCCTTAACACTGTCTTTTCTTTCCCTTGCACCTCCACCTCTATCTCAGTGAATCCCCAGTTCCCCAGATCACAGCACATACACATTTGACAGGATAATAACTGTTCATCATTTCGGACTCAGGTCTGTTATTTATTTCTTCTAGGAAGCTCCACCTGAATGGCACTCCCATAACAGTCTTTGATTCTTGCTTTCTGGGAACTGATTGTAATCTATTTTAATAATATGTTTACTTGTCTGTTGCTTGTTAACCAGAAAATAGGCTCCTTGAGAACACCCTTTGTCTTTTTATAACAAGACTTTATTGTGTATGCCACATAACAGGGTGATCCATAAATGCTTATTAATTATATACATGCAAACTCTAAAGCCTTTATTTTTGAAATAGCAACTCAAAGAGAGAGGGACATATTTCTTACTTCTTGTTTTTGATAGTTTATTTTAATATGTAGAAGAAATAGCCTTCATAATGAAAATAAACCACAGCAATTTAAGTAAAACATAATAAGCTAGGCAGATAACATTCAATCTTTTCTCCATGCTGTTATCGTGATTGTGAGTTCTCCGAAGATCTGCCTTGCTTCCTCTTTGTCTTCCACCGTGATTGTAAATTTCCTGAGGCCTTCCCAGCCAAGAGGAACTGTGAAATTTACAATCGCGTTGGAAGACAAAGAGGAAGCAAGGCAGTAGGAAGGAGATGAACACAAAAGGAACTACCAAACATTTATAAAACCGTAAGATCTTGTGAGAACTCACTCATAATCACAATAACAACATGGAGAAAACTGCCCCCATGATCCAATTACCCCTACTTGATCTCTCCCTTGACACATGGGCACTAAGGAAATTATAATTCAAAATGAGATTTGGGTAGGAACATGAAGCCTAACCATATCAGACCTCAAGTATTTTTGTTCTTTTTTTTTGTTTTTTGCTTACTTTCCTCCCCTCAACTACAATATAAGGTCCTCTTACAGAAAGGCAAATATTGGTAATCTTTTACTACTAGCTTTCTATATGCTAATTGAAAACAGTGTTCTTTTTTTATCAAAGAAAGAAAACTATATAATTTAAAATAATAATTTAAATAAAAACTCTTATGCTTAGCTATAATAGAAACCTATATAGAATATTATTTGTAATCATGACAAAATGATGCTTTCATGTTACATTGAAACAGCATGTCTTCTGTAACCATTTTGAAAGCTTAGTTAATAAAGTACCTAAACTGCTTTTAATTACATTTATTATATTTGCCAAAAATTAATTTTGTTACCATTCTGGAGATTGATACATAAACTCTCGAGATAATGCAAACATCGTTTACAATTATAATCTTCAAAAATAACACACATACATGCATTCAAAACCCATTATAAATTTTAGAAATGTGAAGATGCTCTGTACTGCTTTTCTAAATATCTAAAGTTTTTCTATTTAATATATATGGAAAACAATTTGAACTAACTCTGAAGTTAGTAACTTGCACTGAAGATTATAACCAAATTTATTAATTCAAAGAGGAAAAATATTCTACATTATTGGTAAGTAATAAGATTCATTATTTAAACTATATATAAAGAGAAATTGTTTTTGCTAAATTGGGAGCAATAACCTATTGTTTGAATTAAATCACTTAATTTTTTAAAAAAATAAACAAATTTATGTTAGCGATAAATTAGTTTAGCCTAACTAGAAAAGAATAAGGTTTTCTTTTGATTTTCTCTTGATTGCTGTCATAGAGTTGAATTCTTCTTCCAATCTATTTCTATATAATCTATTTACTTATATACCAATTGGCTTTAAGTTGGATAAGTTCCAAACAATTGACATACATTTTTTAATTTCTAAATTTTAAATTTATTATGAAAAATTTCAAAGGCAGGATAAAATATAGAAAACAGTATAATGAACCCTAATACCCCATCATACAGCTTATGACACAAATATCAACTCTCTCCCAATGTCGTTTCAGATATATCTCTTCCCACTCCTCCTTCATTATATAAAAGCAAATTCCAGACATTATATCATTTAATCTGTATTGTAATATGCACTTGAAAAGATACTCTCATTTCCCCCAAATAAAATCACAATAGCATTTTCACATCCCAAACAAGGATATCAATAATTACTTCAATATCACCAAATACACATCAAATTTTCACAAATGTTTCATTACTTTCTATAATGTCGGAATACAATTAATGTTTCCTTTGTACTTGATGATACATCTCTAAAGTTTTTTAACCTTAGATTCCTATTCCTTCTTTCCTTGTTACTTCTTTTTTTAATAGTAGGTGATTTTTTTCTGTTGCAATTTATAGTCTGAATTTGGAGTATTGCATCTCTGTGGTGTTATTTAATATTTTCACCTATCTCCTGTAAATTAGTAGATAAATTTTATTTCCAAGTGTACTTTTGGACACACTTTCTGTGTACTTTCATGAAGAAACATATAATGTCTCCTTGTTTCTCTTTCTGTGATGTTAGAAGACATTGAAAATCATGGGTTTCATTTATCAATTCATTAGGAGTGGTGATATTATAATATTATCTTTATTAGCTAACAGTAATATGATAGTATAGACCAATAATATCAATTCATTAGAAATGGTGATATTATAATATTATATTTATTAGCTAACACTAACATGATAGCATAGACCAATTTGCTACTCAGTTACAGATCATACAGGAAAGTCAAAATACATGCTTAATTCTTTGCAATTACGTATCATTTTAAAAAATCATGAATTGGTTCCCCAACATCCTTCAAGTTTGACCAGTGTGTGTGTGTCATTGTTTTTAAGCATTATTATGAATTAATGAATTACCATATTGTTCAGTGAAGAATTCACTCTACTGAAAGATATGGCTTTGGCCTTGGCTTTAGCTACTTGGAGTTGATCTCCAAGCCCCTAAAATGTCCTGCCTGAGATGAGTGTCTTTTTTGCTGAGATCTTTGACCACCAGGTAGTCTAACAATGTGACATATGATGGGATATTTGAAACACACCAATGTTCTGGAGACTAACAATACTAACATAAACCTCCCAGAGGGGCTGCAGCTTAAAAGGGTTAGTCCCATGGGCAGTATGTGATTGAACTCCAATAAAGACTGAGATGAGCTTGCATATTTGACAATATTCTACCTACTGTCACACACTGATGTCCTGGGAGGTTGAGACCCTTAGGATGACAGAAGCTTCATATTTGGAACACTCCCAGACTTCATCTATGCTTCTCTCCATTTGTCTGATTTTGATTTCTATACTTCTAATGAAACTATAATCATAAAGATAGCACTTTTGTGAGTTCTGTCAGTCCTTTCAACATGTGAGAGTGGTAATGAGAACTCCCAAATTTGTAGCCAGCTAGTCAAAAGTAAGTTTGGAACTGCTGACCTCTGAAATTTCAGCTGGTTTCTGGAGTGAAGGCAGTCTATAGAGGACTGCTCCCTCTGAATTTGCTATTCGGCCAACTCATTGGATTTACATTTGGTATGATTTAACCCATTGTAATTATTCTTATTGATGCATATTTTGCCCCATTTTTGGCTAGTAGGAGATTTTTCAAGCTGATCCCTAATCCTGATAACTAGTATAATTTGATAGCTTTCTTGATTGTGATCTAAGAAGATATTAGAGACTCATCAAGTACATGCACTATTATTGACTTGAAGCGAGCAATTTGTTAAGCATGTCCTGGTACCTTATGGTAGAAAATGGGCATCATGACTGTGATAAAGCAGGATTCTACGATGTTCTTTATGATCCACTCCCACCTTCCACCCCAGGTACCCTCTCTGCATAATCCCTAGGATTGTGAAGACTATGGGTTTAACTCCCATGATTAGGTTTTATTATCTGGTGCAGTTGACTTTAAGATAGTGAGATTGTCAAAGTGTGTCTAATCTAATCACTCAAGCCTTTACAAGCAGTTTTCTCCCTTTGGTGGCAGAAAAACACAAGAGCAATTCAAAGTGTAAGAAGAATTTAACATAAGGGAGATTTGACATAAGAGAGATTTCTCACACCCATGCAAGGGTCTGAGAGCATTCTTTGAGATGCACATTAGTCAGCAGTCAACAAAGAGAGCAGAGGCCTGGGTCCTATGAATGCAAGGAACTGAATTTTACTAACAACCTATGGAGCTTAGCAGCAGATGTTTACCTTACTGAGACTCCAGTGGATTCCTTCATTTTAGCTTTATGAAATGAGCAAAGGAGTAGATAATCTAAATATAACATGCCAGACTCTTGGCCCATGGAAATTTGGGGATAGTAAATTTGTGATAATTTAAAATAATTTGTGTCATTTGTAACAATTTGTTACACAGGAAAAAAAAACTAACATAATGTTTATCTGGGCATAAATAAGTTAACTGTATTTTACTTAGTAGAATACCATATTTTACTTAGTAGAATTACTTAGTAGAATTCGGCTGTGAACCCATCTGGACCTGGGCTTTTTTTGGTTGGTAGGCTATTAATTTGCTGCCTCAACTTCAGCCCTTGTTATTGGTCTCCTCAAGCAAAATATTTTTATGCTTCTAAAGTCATATCTACAAAACAAGTTATATTCAGAGAAACCTAAGTGTTGTTCCAAACACATTCCACCTGATTTTCTCTTTCTTTGTATAAGTAAATATTTTGAAATATATGGTTTTCCTCTTTTAAATATAAGAAAATATGTTCATGCAGATGTAAATAGTGTGTATTTACATGTGTGTGCATACATGTGTATATACACAAATCATACACATTCAGATGTATACTTAAAGAAATTCTCGCCTGTATTAGTCTGTTCTCACATTGGCCTAAAGAATTACTTGTGACTGGGTAATTTATGAAGAAAAGAGATTTAATTGATTCACAGTTCTGCAGGTTGTACAGGAAGCATGTCTAGGAGGCCTCAGGAAACATAATTATGGCAGAAGGACAAAAGGGAAGGAAGCACATCTTTACATGGTAGCAAGGAAGAGAGAGAAAGTGCTATACACTTTTAAGCAATCAGATCTTGTGAGAACTCACTCACTATCATGAGAACAGCAAGGGAGAAATCCGTCCTCACGATCTAATAACCTCCCACCAGGTCTCTCCCTCATATTGAGAATTGCAATTCAACATGAGATTTGGCTGGGGACACAGAGCCAAACCATATCATTCCCCCTCTCTTCCTTGAAAACCATGGAAAAGTATGTATAATTTTCTCTACTTTGTTATTTTCACTTAGCAATACATTCTGGAGATCACTACATGGCAATATACAGAAATTTTTTTCATTCCATTTATAGTTTCACATACTTTATGGTGTGCATGTTCCATAGTTTATATTAGCAACTCTGGGTTTCTTCTTTCTTTCTTTTTTTCATCTACATTTTCACTAGTGCTGATATGAATAGCCTTGTCATGAATCCATCTACAGTTTTTTCCAGAGTAATATATGAAAATAGGAAGTGGAACTTCTGAGTCAAAGCTCAGATACATATGCAATTTTTCTTTGTCTTGCCAACTTCTCTCTATATGGTTTTATTTTGGCACACTCTTTCTGATATTTATAGGACATAATAAATATGAAAGAGCAATCTAGTTTCTTAGTTGCATTGTATCTTCATGATTATTCCCTCTGGGAATTAAGAAAACTCATGTCTGAAACCATAGACTCATAAAGAATAGGGCAATGAATATTGAATTACTGTGTAAAAGTTGGTCTAAATAATAAATTGTTCAAATTGCACATATAATACTAAATTATATGCATACATGTGGCAGAGAGTGCATCTCTGGAAAGGATGCAACTGCATGAGTTATTATACCATAAATACTTGCTTATAGTTCCAAGAATTATAGATACCATTTTCTTGAATGCATTAATAAGGCTTCAGTGCTTACTGGATATTCTATTTGCATTTTGCAATCAATTTTGTATTGTTCCTTTTGTACTGGGGTGATTATTTACTAAGATAACTTTCAAAAAGGCTTAAATAAAAAGAAGCTATGAAAACTCATCTGATTCCAGATATGATGATGTAAGATGGCGACCAGGAAACCCTCCCCAAAGAATGGGTCAAATCAGTCATTTACCAATGGCTGGTGGACGAGGAAGGTAAATGTCTGCTCTAAGAAGGAGACAACTGGACATGCACATTCATAGCAGAAAGAAACCATCAAGGAGTGGTGGGCTGACCATGCTAGGAGAAGCAGATGAATGTGTATGTCTAAACAAGGACTGCTCTGTGTCCTCACAGATGAATGAAGGCATGCTGGTAATTCCCTCTGCAGGGAGTTGGACTGAGTGGCATGCAGTTCCATAAATGTACATGTTTATCTCTTTTTTGTGTAGTTTATTAAAGTATTAATATAGTTTTAATAAATATTTTTATATTGCAAAATGGACTCTTCATCTTTATATTAAATTCATACACACAAAGCAAACTGAATCTGAAGAAAATAAATAAAAGGCTGTGGGAAAAAAAAAAAAAGCTTACCTCCCAAAGTGAGCTGTAATCCCAGAACTTTGGGAGGCTAAGGTGGGCAGATCACCTGAGATTAGCAGTTTGAGACCAGCCTGGCCAACATGGTGAAAGCCTGTCTCTACTAAAAATACAAAAAGAATTAGCAGGTTGTGGTGGTGAGCACCTGCAATCCCAGCTTACTTGTGAGGCTGAGGCAAGAGAATCACTTAAACCCAGGAGGTGGAGGTTGTAGTGAGCCAAGATTGCACCATTGCACTCCAGCCCGGGTGACAAGAGTGAAACTCCATCTCAGAAAACAGGCTTTAACGTCTACAATGGAAATACAATGGAAGCTTTGCAAAGTGAAACATTTTGAACCACTTCTTAAACATAATAAAGTCCTCTATGTAACAAAACCCCAGTATTAAGAAAAGTAGTTCTGTGTTTTTGCTTTGTTTACTGGTTAAGATATCCCTTAAACTACAAATGGGTTCACACTTGTAATCCCAGCACTTTGGGAGGCAGAGGCTGGCGGATCATGAGGTTAAGAGATGGAGACAATCCTGGCCAACATAGTGAAACCCCGTCCCTACTAAAAATACAAAAATTAGCTGGGCATGGTGGCAGGTGCCTGTAATCCCAGCTACTTGGGAGACTGAGGCAGGAGAATCACTTGAACCCGAGAGCCGAGTTCACACCACTGGAGTTCAGCCTGGGCGACAGAGTGAGACTCTGTCTCAAAAAGAAAACAAAAAAAAAAAAACACCACACATGGGTAACTTACTTTTCCCTAGAGTACTTCTAGACCTCTAAATGATTTTAAGGATGTTTCACTTTCAGGTGTGAAATTGGTTATAATCAACAGAGCAAAGGGTACTAGGAGAACTTTTGATAAAAGACAGAAAGAGAAAAAGAGAAGTTAGAAAATTCAACAACAAAATGTTGTGATGGGGAGAGTTTCTTCTTCAGTTTGAGCAGCTTCTTATTTTCACTCTTCCTTTCAGCCAAACTTCTTTGTTTCAGTCTATACTCACTATCTTTTCTTCAATTTTATCCACACCTGAGCTCACCCACCCTTATCTGGCTTTTCTATTTTGTTGTTGTTGTTGTTGTTGTTTCTGAAATGCTTCCCAAACTCCTAAAATTCTATAGCTTACCAATAATATCCTATTAATACTCTTCAATTATCTTGCTAGGTATCACAGATGTATTTTGCACTGTTTACATCTTCCTCCTTCTTAATACTTTCCATTCTATAATCAAGGGAATAATTCTGTTCTGGTCTCTCATTCAGTCCCCAGACTTTAAACAGTCCTACAATCCAGTTCTCTTTCTTCTACACACTCTTATGTATGCATGGTTTCTCTGTGATTTGTTCACTATTCTATCTCACATATATATGTATGATTCTACATAAACATGATTGTAAAGTTTCTGAATCATACACCTTATTGTTTCTGGATACCTCTAATCAGATATCCCATAAGACACTGACACTCAAAATATTCACCTTTCTATATAATCTTTCCTATCTCATATTCTTTATCTCAGTTTGTCATATTCAATAACCCAACCTCAAAAATTGAGCCCTTATTTCAGGATTTTATTCTCTCAAATTCACATCTAATCAGTCACAGAATCCTGATGTCTTTCCAATAAGCTTAATTGTCTACAAGTGTTTATCCTAAGACCTTCTCATTTTATACCTATCCTTTTCAATAACCACTTCATTGTGACTCCCTGACTCATGTATCAAACATTTGTTGCAGTGAATAATTTTTGTAGCCCCATACATTTGCAAATGTTTACTCCAGTGTAGATATTTATCTACAGTCCTCTTTATTCTTCTAGATTTTATGTGTTTTATTATTCAGCTTATTAATTGCCCAAGAACAATCTCCCCCATTATTCTCTGTACAGATTTATCTTAACCGTAACTACAGAAAACATGAAACTTCTATGGTCATCTCTTTCCACAGCTATGCTGTAATTGCTTCAGTAATGGGGTGACATTCTTATACTCACAAATCCTAGCAAAGTTCGTAACATACATAATGTTTAGTAAGCATGGGTTGGATTAGATTAAGAAGAGAATGTTCAAAGTTCTGCATTGACTATAAAATTGGAACATGTTGGTTGGCTGAAAGAAATCACACAAAAAGAATTAAGCAAATGGCATTAAGACAATGAGAAAGGGTTAATAAGTAATAATAGGATGACGATTTATATTGTTAAATTACACTCTTTCTCCTAGAGCATTATTCCAACACTGATCAATTGCCACCATATTTGTGTGGTGTAAGCAGTAAACCATGGGTTGACATGATTTATTCCCAAAATGCTCAATTTTGTTTATTAAGAATTTTTTGCCCTATGTGCTTTACCCTATATATGTGTTACATTACCTATTAATATATACTTACTCTATTGGAGACACTTAAGCAATATTTATGGGTTTTATGTTCCCTAATGTATGTTTGTGAAAATGGTATTTAAAAATCTACCTGTTTCTACTTCTCATATTCAATTCAAATTCAGATTTTAGTTAGGATGAGCAACAGTCTGTAAGTTCTAAGTACTGAAGTGAATTTAACACTTAAAAGTTCAAATTTGATTTATTGCTATAGAAATATGATTTCCCACTTCAAAGAAGTAGCTTTCATAGTATTACTGGAACACCAGAGACTTTCTATAAGTCTACAGTATACTGATTGAAACCATACAAATAAGCTTTTTTGAATTCTGATTTAATTTTTAAAAAATTTATACTTTTATAAACCCCAAAAAGCTAATTTTACTAAAAGATCCATAGGAAAAAATATGAACACATTTTTTATATGTGGCAAAGGCTACATATTTTGAAAGTTTCTTCTTTTTCTGCAACCTTCTTTCACTTTTAACCACCTTTTATATTCTAATCTCTTGAAGCGCTTTATCTTAAAAGTAGAATATAAATACATATTAGGTCGGAGCGTAAGAAAGTAAAATAGAACTGTATTTAATTAGGACTGGGTAAAATAAAGTCAATAGAAAATGTTGCCTGAGCTAAGTGTTTATTTTTAGTTTGTGGACTCACTGATAGTGTTCAATAGCCACAGAGGGTTGAAGGGATCATATTTACTATGTTTCTTCTTTTTTTCTACATATTGCAGATTGGCATAGTTTAGAGAAAAATTGTTTGCGAGTTTTCTTGAAAATATTTCTGTATGCAAAGCATTCAAAACTAAGTTGAGCATTTTGTGGCAATCAGCACACTGCCAAGTTTTCCATCTTTCAGCTCTCCATTTCATAGGCCCTAATTATTTCCAATGCAAACAATTCTGATAATGTAAAGAATTAAAATTCACATGACAGATACACAATAGAAACAGATGACTTCTTCAAAGCAAAACATATCTTAAACTAAAACTTCTGAAAATTATAAATTTAAATACAAAATCATATATGTACATCTTGCCTAAAAAGTTTACATGGTTTTTCTTTGGGGGATTGCAAGGAAGAAAATCTAACAAGGCTCAGCTTAAATTTGGAAATTAGCTTCAGAAATGATGTGAGTGACAAAGAAGTATTTCTGGAGCGTCTTATAGTGGTAAATACATACCTTATATAAATATTTTCTTTTTAAAAATTATTTACATTGTTTTGCGTAATTTTCTGGTATTTTCTCTATAGTTCTCTTCTTACATGCTTTTATGAGTTTCAATAAATTTAAGACTCATATTTCTTAAATTTAGATACTGGCATTTGTATTACAGCATTTTTCATACTGCAAAACATCAGTTTCTTCCCTAAGATAACTTCTTTTTGAATAGAAATATTAGGTCATTACAACTTAAATAGCTAATATCATTACAACTAAAGTAGCTTATATTGTATAGAATTATGCTTTTTGAAAAATAAAGGACCTTAAAAACAAATCCAACACCAACCATTTATAATACCTGTTTTTAGGTTTATTAATATATAGCAGATTGAAAACAAACAATAAAAATAGAAATATTAAGTGAAACATTAATTAGTTTTCAGCATTATTTTTCAGCAGTGCCTAAAATATTCAATATTTGATGCTTACTATACAATTTCTAAACTAAAAAATATCGTGCAGGTGATAAATAGCATTGTAACAAACTCATAAACTATACTGTTTCTGTTAAGAGTAGAATTTTGTTATATAAACAAGAGAGAAGTAGAAACAGCATGGATAATAAATATAAATAAAAATTATCTATAAATATTCCAAACATATTTAAGAACTCATGTTCTCAAAGCTAAAACACTCAAATTTTTAAATCTAAAATCACCAAATACATACTAATAAAGACCCTTGTGTATTACAGTACATCAGACTACTCTGTAATTGAACCCACATGAATAGTGTTCTATTAACTAAGGGGGGATCTTAAAAAGTCTAGGTCTTGGCCTGTTTTACCTTGTAGAGCTTGTAATTTTAGGGAAAAAAAAAAAAAAAAAAAAAGCTAAGTTGGCCAGGTGTGGTGGCTCATGCCTGTAATCCCAGCACTTTGGGAGGCCAAGGTGGGCAGGTCACTTGAAGTCAGGAGTTCAAGAACAGCCTGGTCAACATGGTGAAAACCTATCTCTACTAAAACTACAAAAATTAGCTGGGTATCATGGTGGGCGACTGTTATCCCAGCTACTCCAGAGGCTGAGACAGGAGAATCTCTTGAACCTGGGAGGTAAAGGTTGCAGTGAGCTGAGATCTTGTCATTGCCCTCCAGCCTGGATGACAGAGCAAGACTCTGTCTCAAAAAAAAAAACAAGAATGAGAGAAAGAAGAAAGAAAGAAAGACAAAGACAGAAAGAAAGAAGGAAACAAAGAAAAGAAAGAAGGAAAGAAAGAATGAAAAAGAAAGAAAACAATAATAATAATAAAGTTGTGTTTATGATGTTGTTTCCAGCCTGACTGGCACACTTTTCCAAAAGTTTAAATTAGAAACCCAGAGGACAGTAAGCCAGCTTTATGGACTTCATAATGATAGAGCAATAAATTGATAGCTACAGAATAATTGCTGTAGCTAGATAAGTTGATAGACAATGATATAGACACATAATGAGCTTTTCCATTATGGTTAATAAACACATTTATAAAAGTAATAATCACTTTTTACTTTGATTTTAATTATCTAATCTCCTTGCCTTAAAAAAATTTTAACTTAAAATGTTTGCATTCCATGTGCAATGCTGTATAATTTTAGAAAGGTATCAATGAAACACATACACATTATAAAATAAGCATCTCTAAATGTTACATTTTGTAACAAAAAGTAGTTTTATTTTAAACTTGAATCCAATGTAAACAAAGTAAGAAATATATAAATATTGCCAGTTATTGCTAGCGCATCCTAATATCTTAGCTTTAAACATAGTTTCTCAACAGCTGGTATTGATTTGAACCTAAGTTTTCTTATTGACAAGATGGTTTTGTAATTTCAACATCACATTTAATTTTGATATGAGATAATTTGATGTAGCACATACTGTAAGTTTTTGGTGACATTTCTATTCACATGGAAGATAGCTCCTATTTTAAGTACAGCCAGCCCTTCCTATCAGTGGATTTCATACTTGCAGATTCAACCAATTGTGGATTGAGAAATTTCAAAAGAGAAAAATGAATAATTTTGTCTGTATTGAACATACACAGACTTTTTTTCTTGTCATTATTTTCTAAACAGTATAAAAACAATTTACATAGCATTTATACTGTATTAGATATTATAAGTAATCTAGAGAGGACTTAATGTAGAGTTGATCCTTGAATAAAGTGGAAGTTAGAGATGCTGATCCTTGAGCAGTCAAAAATCTACATACAACTTTTGACTCCCCCAAAACCTAACTACTAATAGCCTACTGTTGACCAGAAGCCTTACCAATAACATGAACAATTGATCAACATATTTTGTGTACGTATTATATACTATATTCTTACAATAAAGCTGGAAAAAAGAAAATATTAAGAAAATCATAAAGAAAAGAAAATATATTTACAATTCATAAAGTAGAAGTGGAGTGTCATAAAACTTTATCCTGCTCATCTTCAGGTAGAATAGGCTAAAGAGGAGGAAGAGGAGGGCTTGGTCTTGCTGTCTCTTGTGTGGCAGAGGTAGAAGAAAATCTATGAACCCATGCAGTTCAAACCCATGTTGTTCAAGCATCAATTGTAGACGGCAGAATATATTTAGGTCATATGTAAATTTTACACCATTTCATGTAAAGGACTTGAGCGTCTGCAGATTTTGGTAGCAAGGGGGTTCAGGAACTAATCTCCTGAAGATACCGAGGGATTCATTTTACATCATGGCAAATTTTGGAGCTAGATCATTATAACAGAAAAAAACAAAGGTTGTCAAAATGCAGGTGAGAAGCAATTTAAGATGTCAATAACCATCAATTTAAGATTTGTGATACATATAAATTCTTCAAATATTTGGTATTCAAAGGAAAAAATAAAGACTTAGAGATGTGGAAATATATACTTTAGCACATTTTTCCATCTGGGAGAGTTATAATGTTCACAGAACAGCAAACTAAGCCAACGTTCATCTATCACTTGGAGAATCTCCCTGACAGTGAACGCTCATTTTGGCATTGAATAAACCATCAAATATACATGTGAACGTCAATGTCTTAATACCTCAAACCATGACAAATTTTTTACTTCTTTAGCTTTTCCTTAATTTCAAAACTTCACTTTTTTTGTGCCCTGAGCAATATCAGAATCTGTACACTTTCAATAAATCTAGTTCTCATCTTACCATTTTCAAATTGTAGTGGTTTTTTATTTTCGTTTTTTGTTTTTTAATGGCTTTTCAAAAACCAGCATTCACAGGGAGAGATGGGAAAAAAAGACAGCAAAGGCATTAAATATGTTCTTACAGTTAGAACATATATCTGCACACAATATATATCTGCACACAAATATATACAGATTTTATATGTATTACGATGCATGTTAAGGTAAAATTTTAATATTCCTAAATACATAAATACTAAGTCATTAGTGAACTACATGTTACTTATTGAAAGTGCACTTCATCCCGGATGCTGTTCACAAAATCAAAAGTTTGGCTGAGAGTAGAAAGTAATCAATTTCTGCCATGGCTTTACTTTCCAAAATGGTCTATTTTAATAAATTTACCAAATGAGAAGCATATGCGACCTATCAAGAACTGCCTGGTGTTTTATTATAATTTTTTGAAACTAGGATCTTACAAACATATTCAAGTTGGGCTTTCTTTGTTGAGTGATCAGCTTATCAGAGTAATATATGAAATGTGACCAGTTATCTCAGGAAACACCTGTCATCCCCAGGTCTTATAGGGTTTCTGCATACATGAACTTGAAGTGTTGGAAAGGTACAGCAGAAATGTCTGTTTGGGTTCCTTTCAGTGAAGACCAAAGTGAGTCTAGCTGTGAAGACTGACAAAAATGTATGCATCAACATGATTTAAGGAAAAAGCCACGGTTTTATATTATCTTACAAACTGTGCATATATACCTACAAAGAAAGCAAAGCTTAAATTTGTATACCACATTTGTTGAGTACAAATTCTGGTGTCACAGCTTAGGCTACATATTTAATTGTTTTGTACTTGGCTTTGGTTTTCTTGTTGTTAAACTAAGGATGACAAAATTAGCTATTTCAAAATTTTTTGGAGAAGACTACATGTGTTAATATATCTCTAGTACTTAGAACTGTGTTTGGCACATAGGAAGTACTTAATCTGTGTTTCTTATGAAGATGAAGATGAAAATGATGATGATGATGATGATGGCAACCACAATCAGAATAATGTCCTAGTCTGAGTTATACAAAAGCAGACTGTAAGACAGGGGGTTGATCGCAGGTAGATTATTAAGAGCAATATCCACCTGGGATGCATTATAGTGGAAAACAAGGATGTAAAACCTGCAAGAGAAATAAGATAAGGAGAGTGTTCGTGATTGGGTTATTACTGAGGGTATTAGACCTCAGCCCTGCAGGCAACTCTGCAAAAACCCATGTGGAATGTGTCTTAGAATCACTCCATTAAGGTGAGAAAGGGATAGGAAAAAGAAGGCTGGGCATTTATCCACTAACAACAAGATTGCTTGTGGAGGTGTTATCACGGTTTCCTGGTGCTGAAGAAAACCCTCAGGAAGAGAAAAGAGACAAGGGTACTTAAGAGAGAAGCTGCCAGCTTAATGGAAACCTATAAAACTTATAGCAGCTATAGATGAACTAGTTGGGTCGAGGAATTAAGAGCAGAATATTAACGTGACAATGCGTAACAGTGAAAACAATACAGAGTGGACTAAGGGAAATTCACAGTTAAT
The DNA here is from genome assembly GCF_030222135.1 of Aotus nancymaae. NCBI lineage: Eukaryota > Metazoa > Chordata > Mammalia > Primates > Aotidae > Aotus > Aotus nancymaae. The sequence goes on along the minus strand of NW_026988413.1, from coordinate 63,050,604 downwards.
TCAGATCGGATCAGTATAACAAGAGTCTTAGGCTTAGTAACACGGATGAGTATTTGCATAATTCTAAAATTTACATGTATGCATATATTCTAGGTAATAATTTCATTATACCTTACTTGTTTATTTGTAGAATAGTTTTTCTTTCTTGAGACTATCTTCCTACTTTCTCTAGTTCTCTTCAGCATAGTATTACTATGAGATTAATTGTTCAAAAATCTTTATTTTCTTCATTGTCTCATGAAGAAATGCCTGTTATAATACTGCACTACAGAAAGTGCCCAATAATAAGGAGACCTGGTGTTTTTCCCAGAGCAGAATGAAAGATCTCCTGAGAGCAGTAAGCAGAAATCTGACCATAATCTCTTTTCTTGGTTAGGTATGAGATTTTCTGTTTTATGCATACATATGGTTTTTTGGAAAGATACATCTCCCATATGAAGCAGAATTTGACATTCCAGTGTGGATTTTACTGTAACGAGATCGTCTTCTCAAGGTGTTGATATCTTTTATCAATAAAGCAAATTAACTACTGCATTATAATAGAGGTAACTCAAAACTGAAGTGATTAGACTCTAGACTAGTCAAGTTCCAAACTTTAAGGTCGAGGAATTTGAGGGGGGTCTTTGAATTTATCAGAAAAGGTTCCTAAGTCGAGATACAGACCAAGCATTCTTCACAGTCTGAATAAACAAAATATTTTGCACAGAAATGTAACACTGTTGTTTTATAATGGAAAAATTTATATTAAAAATAAATTTATAGCAATACTTTATCAAGTATTTATTTACCAAGATGACCTATATATACACATACCATGAAATTTTTGAAAAGAGTCCCAGATTTAGTGTCAGAAGAACTGGGTTCAAGTCCTCTTTTAATATTAGATAAATATAATTGGGTTATTATACTTAGCCTTTCTGAGTTTATTTCCTTATTTATAAATAATTTTGGTGCTTATAAATAATTGTAATTGTGTGTAAATATATATTATTTTATGCAAACAGCATATGTATATTGCTTATAATTATAAACACACATATATAAATGTTACAACTTATATGTTATATACCTTCTATGATGTGATACATTTCACATTGCAAATTGCTAAGGCTACTTTTTGTTTTGTTTGTTTTTGAGACAGGATCATGCTCTGTTACCCAGCTGGAGTGCAGTGGCACCATGTCAGCTCACTGCAGCCTTGACCTCCTCAGTCAGGCTTAGGTGATCCTCCCACCTCAGCCTTCTGCATAGCTGACACTGTAGGAATGTGCCACACGCCTGGTGAATTTTTCATATTTTGTATAGACATAGAGTTTTGCCTTGTACCAGGCTGTTCTGGAACTTCTGGGCTCAAAACATCTACTTGCCTCAGCCTCTCCAAGTGCTGGGATTACAGTCATGAGCCACTGCACTAGGCTACTAAGACTATTGTGTGTAAAAATATATTGTGTGTAACAAAATTAAAAAAAAAGAAAGAGAATCACATATGCAAAGTTAGTATGCAAGTTGGGAGACAGCTGAAGGTGCATTTGTGAAGTAGTAGCTGAGACGTTAGACCATTGCTATCATTTCTCAAACTCTGATAGGAACATAGATGAGTGCTTTATTGTTATTATTTAAACATTAGACATACATCATTTACATGGATGTATACCCAAAATTTTTTTAAAAAATTAAAATTTAAAAAAGAGCTTGTAAACTGCTCCTATAGAATCAGAATAGCAGGATTCTGTAGAAAGCTTCTCACACTCTGGTGGAAGGTTCTCTGACTTTGTAGAGTTACGTGTTCTTCTTGCTCTTTTCCTTGAATATTTTAGTTACAAATTTGCTAATCGGATAGTTAAAAATGAAAGTTCACTTGTTCAGTGAATGCTAAACTACTAGTACCAAAGTTTGATTAAATCCTTTATAATTTCTGATTAATACAGAATATTTTGCACATTTATTTTCGGGAAAGATTACAAGCAATTTTCTCTTCATGTTCTGCCAAAACCATTTTCATGACTACCACAGAAATCTAAAAAATGAAAAAAAGTGCAGTAAATCAAATTTTAAATTTATATTTAGTACATATTAAATAATCTATAATGAAATGTTTTTACTGACTTCTTATATACCACAGAATTTCTTACAACACAATTATGCCAAAATAAAATACTCTTATTACTGTATAGTTAATTTATTACCAACTTTATCTTGTTAGTAACCGACATCATCAGAATGTTTAACATATATAGACTGTATTTAATTCAACTCTGGTAAGAAAATAAGTTTCTGACTAAAACTCAAGAACTTAAAATGGGGCTCATTAACAATATCAAAATTTATCGTTAACACTTACTTTTAAAACAAGGGTCACTGAATTTTATTATTTATTTCAAGTCTTTGAAATAAAACACTTTACTTTTGAAGAAGTTACTCTGGGAGCTATTTTATTCTAATATGTGACAAAAGATTGAAAAGATAAATTAACTGAACTATTATCAAGTGAGCCTTTCAAAACTGGGAAACATGAAAGCATGATAAAACTAAACTTGAGTATTTATGAATGATTATGACTAAGAAAAGTACAGTCATGTCAATTCTACTGCACCAAGAATAAATCTTCCTCTGGATGATGACTTGAAGGAATCCAGTTTTCCTTAACCTCTAAAGAGGCCTATAATATGTTAGTAAACTTATATTCTATGGTGACACACTGCATTGCCATAGATTAACCCGGCATAGTTTAGTCTTGAAGGATTTATTACATTATGGTCTACTGATCTAAAAGCCAGCAAGAGGACAGATGTGCCGGTGGTTAGACCTTTAGAAATATTCCACGTGACCATGAAGTAGGGCAGAATGGATTTTCTTTTTTCAGAACACAACTCTAGCCCTGAAAAGACACTTAAGTAATAGAATCACATTATCCTAGACTCTAATCTGTATCTATAAAAACAGCATCTTAATGGGGAAATGTTGATCAAAGAGTACAAAATTTCAGCTAGACAGGAAGAACACGTTTTTGAGGTCTATTGCACATCAGGGTGACCACAGTTAATGATAATGTATTACATATTTCAAAATGGCTGAGAGTCACTTTTAAATGTCTCACCACAAAAATGGGTAATGAGATGATGGATATGTTGATTAGCTTGACTTAAGCATTTGATAAATTGTATACATTTATCAGAACATCACATTGTATTCCATAAGCATATGCATTATGACTTGTCAATTAAAAATAATTAGAAACCCTGCCATCTTATATGTCTCCTTCCACTCTATATGCTTCTACTTAAGTTCCCTCATGAGCAGAGGCTGCACTGTATGCTGTGCTGGTCTGTCAGTGCTCCTCAAACCTGCATTATCTCTCCCTTCATTCTCCTTTTTTTCCTCCTCTACTCTTCTCTTTCTATCCACTTACATCTGGATGCTTGAGTCATCTTGTGGGCCAAGAAAAAAAAAACTGAAAATAGCAAAAATAAAACAAATAAAAAAACTGTCCTGCTTAGCATATATTCCATTTTGGGAGCCTATCAATCATTGTTACTGCTTGTCAGTCTTCAATAACTTAGTGTTTCCTTTTTTTGTGTGTGAACTTAGCAGGTATAGAATATTATAGCTAAATCCCAGGTTACCACCAGAAAGTTAACTGTAGCTAGAAACTCAATATAATTAGTTTTTACACTGGCCCAAATACAACTACCTCAATATCCTATTCATAATAGAATATCTTTTCCATTATTGACTCTAAAATCTTATAGCTGAAAATCTCATTTTTTTGTCATGTCTCTCCTTCCTTCATGTACTACTTTATTACTCCTTATTCACTCTTCTTTCTTGCAGCATCCTTGACTATTGGGTTCTTTCATAATTTTTTTTCCTTTTTTTTCAGACAGGGTCTTACTCTGTCACCCAGGTTAGCATGCAGTGGCATGTTTCATAGCTCTCTGCAGCTTCAATCTCCCAAGCTCAAGCAATACAACCACCACAGCTTCCCAACAGCTTCTCAACTAGCTGGGACCACAGGCATGTACCACTACGCTAGACTAATTTATATATATATATAAAATAGTAATTTCACACATATATGTGTGTGTGTACACACACACACACACACACACACAGTTTTTCTGTTGTTGAGACAGGGTCTCACTCTATTTTCCAGGCTGGTCTCAAAATCCTAGGCCCAAAAGCAATCCTCCTACCTAGGCCTCTTAAAGGGTTGGGATCATAGGCATGAGCCACTGCACCCAGCCTTCTTTCACAATGTAATTCCTCCCGGTTCTTCAATCCAGCTAGAACTCAGGACATTTATTCCTTCTCTTTTGATGTTGATTTCACTCTCTGTATTCCTTTGCTTTTCTTCAACTTCCCTGCAAAATCCCAATCATAGATCAATAAAAAAAAACTGGTCTCATCTGCTATTTTATTATTAATTTGTTGAGGAAATTATCCAACAGTTAAGATTGGTGCCCTTAAATATTTTTGACTGTAACTTCACTCAGACTATCAATGCCACTTAGCAAGCATTCTATTTATTTTAGGTGATGTTCTATCTTGACCCATATAACAACTGTTCTCTAATAGTAATTTTACACTCCCTGGTCCACCAGTCTCTCCACAGATGCTCATTTAAAATAGATAGCATCATTTCAGTATTGTTGATAAAATATAGTGGACAGGCTAACTTCCTTTCCTATGTCTTTATCCCCAACCAAATATTTATCTGCCTCCAACATTCTCACTTCCTTCCTTATTGTTACTGTGAAAATAAATCCCTTCTGTTTTTTAAGTCTATTGCAGCCACTTGCATTGGATAATGTATTACATTGTGTTTTCCTATGGCCTTTAAATCACAAGTGCCCTCTCTTATCAATTAATTTATTAATTGAAAACATATTTCAGGGCATTTACTATGTTGGATTATGGGCATCTGGTTGTATAAAAGAAAAATGCAATGCTTTTACTTTAATTTGTATTCAAGTAGGGAAATCAAACAGGTTCATATGCTGGAGAGTAACTGGGATAAGAACCTACTGTAGGTGATGAGGGTAGATATTCTGGAGTGGGGACATTTAACATGAGATTTGAAAGACAAGAGAGTGTCAGATATTTTAAGCCACAGAGAAAATTCATTCTGGGCAGAAAGAAAACCAAGAAAGCAAGAACCAATGCCATGAGTCAGAAGAGAAAGAATACTTGAGGAAAAGATCAGAAGTCAATATAACCACGAGAATCGTGATAAAGATTTTAAACATTGGTCTAATTGAATTGGTCTAATCGTGATAAAGATTTTAAACATCGGTCTAATTGCTAAGGGAAAAATTGAAGCACTTCAAGTAGGGGGGTGATGTGATTTGTATTTACATTTTAAAAAGATTATTCTGATGACAGTGGGAAAATGAGTTGAAGGTGCAAGAGTTGGAAGCAAGGGGATTGTTGGGAAGCAACTGCAACAATCTAGGCAAGAAATAGTGGGGACCGTATCACAATGATGGTAGCAGGAGAGAGAGAGAGAACTAAATTGATTTGAGATATAGTTTTGAGATATAGCCTGCAAAATTTATTGGTGGAATATCTATGGAGAGTGGTGGAAAGAGGATAATTAAAAATGACCACTACTTTTCACTTGAGCAGCTGAGTGGTACTGTATACTGAATGAGGCTATGGTAACAACAGGTTTGAAATTGGAGTGAAGATGGAAGAGTTCCTTTTGAAAAAAATATCAATTGTGAAATGGTTTCATCACATTAAATGTTCAATCCATTTCAATATTAAAAAATAAACAACATAAAAATCTATCTCATTCCTACTTTTTGTTACCTTTTATTTTCTTTTTATGTTACGCTTTTGTAAAAAAATTCTCTCTCTCACTTTCTCTCTCTCTCTTCTTTGCCATTAGCTCTCATTTACTCATAAATTTCCTACATTTTGGCCTCTTATTCTCCTACTTTACTAATGCTCTTGTAATTGTTACTGTGTTGTATACTGGCTCTCAAAGCCAGTATATGATTCCTGAAATAATAGCATCTGTATCATCTGGGAACTCATAAGAAATAAAAAATTTCTGGCCCTATTCTTGGCCTTATTCTGAATAAGAATGAGCTCAAGAATCTTTGTTTTAACAAATCCTTCAAGTAATTCTGATGTGTGGCAAAGCATGCAAAAACATTTTTGTGGTGAAATGTCCTGTTGCATCACCCAGATCTCCCTTTCACGTCTGAGGCCCTCATTCCCCTCAAGTTTCTGGGAGTGTTAGCAGCAGAAAAATCGCAAGTTCAGTCCCTCTCAACTAAGAGGAAATTTGCCTTCAGGCAAAGAGAGCTATGTATGAGCCATCTCGATGCAAGGTCATGCCTTCTCCCCAGAGGCATCCTATGTTCTATAACTTACAGATGGAAGGGTTGGTATAAAGAGAAGCCCCCCTCTCTTCAAGGTGAGCAACTAAAAACTGGCATCCCATTTTCAGCATTTCCCCAAATATCTAGTGAGGCCTCTTTTGCAGTCACATTGCAGTTCAGCTTCTTCCTTTGTTCATTCCTGATACTCTCACCCATCACAGGTTATGTTTTCATATAGTACTCCCCAGTAATCCTTGTGCCTGCAAATTTCAGAACTTTGACTTCTGATTCCTGGGGAATGTACCCTACAACAATTATCAATAACACACTCAGTGACAGATGTAATCAAATATACAATATTTATCTTATTTGGCTGCTATCATGTTATCATCGTTGTTTCCTTTTCTGAAATCTCTTCTGTTAGTTTCCAGAACATGTTTATTCACTGATCTCCTGACTTTATATTCTAAGTGTCATTTTGAGCTTTCTTCCCCTTTACCAATTTCTTAAATTTTGCAATTATTCTACTCTTTTACATCTTCCCACCATACTCTTCCTTTAAAATATCTTTCATATCCATGAAATATTTAAAAATGACAAATTTATAATACATTTGAAAACTCCAAAAGTGTACAGCCATTTATTTATCAGATATTTCTAACTGGATGTTCTACCAGCATCTCATGAAATAATATATTCAACATATGTTGATTGGTATATTATTTTAATCAGATATTCAAATGAGTTAAGGAATTCAAATTTTAACCCTGTCTTCTCTCTCAAACTCTAACCCATTTGAGCAAGGCCAGTAAGTGGAGGAATAAACCCATCTGAACATGGGGATTTTTTAAAAATCTTGTTTTTGGACTCCTATGTTGATTGGATCAATAAGTTTTGAGGGAATTTGAGACAGTGGGAGGTCCCAGGGAAGACTGTTATGCCATTCAACAGACTGTCCTAATGTTCTTTTTTTTCTTCCATTCTTTCTTTAGGCTAGGGTCCAAACTCCTTAGGGTCTTACTTTTAAAGTCTGATCCTTGGTCTAATTTTCTAGTCTCACATCCTGACATTCTAGCCACACAGAACAATTTATGAATTGCTTAATGTAATATTATTTCTTATTTGTGTTTCCGACTGCACATTTTTTATTTTCTGAGACAAAGTCTTGCTCTATCATGCAGGCTGCACCCAGGCTGCAGTGCAGTGGCATAATCTTGGTTCACTGAAACCTCTATCTCCCGGGTTCAAGCGATTCTCCTGCCTCAGCCTCCAAGTAGCTGGGATTACAGGTGCACGCCACCATACCCCACTATTTTTTTATTTTTTGTAGAGATGGGGTTTCACCATGTTGGCCAGGCTATTCTCAAACTCCTGACCTCAAGTGATCTACCTGCCTCAGCCTCCCAAAGTGCTGGATTATAAGTATGAAACATTGCACCTGGCCCACACAAACAATTTATTTTCACTATAATCCTTTTTTTTTTTACTTTGATGCAACCTACTCTACATTAAATATTTAATAAATTAATGATTACTTCATGAATATTTATTTAGTATTTACTCTATAACTAGAAATATTCTAGAGACTTAAAATTTTATTGTAAACAAATGTAATATAAATTTATGCCTTATACAGCATATACTCAAGTGAGAGAAGACAGACAATAAAGATTAAACACGGTAAATAAGTAGGCATGCCAGTAGGTAACAGTTAATATGGAGTAAGAAAACAGAGCAACTGAAGTGCCAGAGCATGCAAGGAACACTGCTACAATATTTTAAAAACTGATGATTCAGGTAGGCATATTGAGGAAGACTGGGAAATGACTTAAAGGATATATTGTTGTTTGTCACGTGGCTCTCAGGTGGAAGAATCTTCCAATCTGAGAAATCAAGATTTCTTGTATTAATTTACAAGGGCCCTAAGATGAGAATGTACCTGACATGTATGAAGGACAGCAAGGAGGCCTTTATGGCAAGGCAAGGTGAGAACATGGAAGAAAAGGAGATAAAGAGGGTCATAGATTTATCATGGGAACAGATCATAGAGAATATCGTGTGCCATTGTAAGGACTTTGGCTTTTGGATAAAATTGGGAACTATTAAAAGGTTTGAACATATGAGTAGCATAATCCAACTTCCTTTCTTGAAGGATAATTGGAGATGCTGTTTGAAAACAGGAAATGGAGAGGACAGAGCAGAAGCAAAGACTGCATTTGGAAGCTGATATAGACATCCATGGGGGGTCACAGTGGACACAATGAGAAATATATAGTCTATATATATGTTGAATGTAGAACTAACAACATTTGCTGATGTACTGGACTTGGAGAAGATAGGAATCAAGGAGAACTTAAAAGTTTTCTTCCCAAGCACCTGGAAAAATGGACCAACCATAAAGTAGGAAAAACTCTGGGTAGAGCAGATTAGTGCAAAAAAGACCCTAAGTGCAGTTTACCTATTAGGATTGTTAAAAACGTTGTTGGATGTAAGACTAGTGTTAATAAGTAATGTTTAGGCTAGAGGTAAATCTTGGCTAGCCACTACTGTAGACAGAGTACTTTATAAAATAGGAGACTGAGTGTGATTATTAAGAAAATAAGTTAATATGAGAAGAGGACTATATACTGAGCCTAGGAAACTACAATGTTAAAAAGTCATGAAAGAAAAGGAAGATGCATTCAAGTGATTTAAGAAGAAATAGCGAGGGAAGTAGGAAGAAGAACAAGGGAGTTCAGTAATATAAAAGCCTAATGGAAAATAAGTCTATGATTAATGAGAGAGTAATAAACTGTGTCAAATTGGGCTGCTTTGTGAAATAATGTGTATTACTCTTCTACATATTGTTAGATAACAAATTACCACAAACAGCCATGAGATAATTTATTGTCTCAGAGTTTCTGTTGTCCCTCCCCTAGACCCACCCAATAGACCCTAGTGTGTGATGCTCCCCTCCCTGTGTTCATGTGTTCTCATTGTTCAACACCCACCTATGAGAGAGAATATGCAGTGTTTGGTTTTCTGTTCTTGTGTCAGTTTGCTGAGAATGATGGTTTCCAGATTCATCCATGTCCCTACAAAGGACATGAACTCATCCTTTTTTATGGTTGCATAGTATTCCATGGTGTATATGTGCCACCTTTTCTTTGTCCAGTCTATCATTGAGGGGCATTTGGGTTGCTTTCAGGTCTTTGCTATTGTAAACAGTGCCACAATGAACATAAACGTGCATGTGTCTTTATAATAGAATGATTTATTATCCTTTGGGTTATATACCCAGTGTAGGGATTGTTGGGTCAAATGGTATTTCTATTTCTAGATCCTTGAGGTATCTCCACACTGTCTTCCACAATGGTTGAACTAATTTACACTCCCACCAACAGTGTAAAAGTGTTCCTATTTCTCCACATCCTCTCCAGCATCTGTTGTCTCCTGATTTTTTAATGATTGCCATTCTAACTGGCATGAGATAGTATCTCAATGTGGTTTTGATTTGCATTTGTCTAATAACCAGCGATGCTGAACATTTTTTCATATATTTGTTGGCCTTGTAAATGTCTTCTTTTGAAAAGTGTCTGTTCATATCCTTCACCCATTTTTGAATGGGTTTGTTTGTTTTTTTCTTGTAAATCTGCTGTAGTTCTTTGTAGATTCTGGGTATTAGGCCTTTGTCAGATGGGTAGATTGCAAAGATTTTTTACCATTCTGTTGTTTGCCAGTTCACTCTGATGATTGTTTCTTTTGCTGTGCAGAAACTCTTAAGTTTAATTAGATCCCATTTGTCAATTTTGGCTTTTGCTGCCATTGCTTTTGGTGTTTTATTCATGAAGTCCTTGCCTATGCCTATGTCCTGAATTTGTAAGCAAATACTTATTGAGTAAGTAACATATCAGTTACTCTATGGTGCTATGACAAATGACCTAATTAATTATGTTGACATATTTTATTCAGAGGATACATAATATTGTATATTACATAAAATCTATAAAGCAAATAATATGGAGGAATGCTGGGAAAATGTTCAGGAAGAACATTTTTATTTTAATTTGGTAAGGGAATATATTTAAATCAGAATTAACTTTTGATTTGGATCTTAGACAATACTGGAATTTATCTATATAAAAACAAAAATGTAGGTTTTATTCAAAGAGCATTATCTCAATTTGGCTGGAATACAGAAATAATTGTAGCAATGGATGGAAATCAGAAGCATAATTCAGATTTTGTGGATCAAGGATACTATATTATTTCGGGACCTCTTTAAAAGAGGAATGCAATATTGGAAGAAGAAAATGCCTTTAGCCCTTTTTAACTGACATTGAACTTGAGTGGAAGTGAGATGGATGAGAGTCTGTGCAAAGAGACAGTGCCTGAACCAATTGTCATTAAAATATCTGAATATTGTGCATTTTATAATTAATATATGATCACATGTACACAAAACGAGAGCTCTGCCTTAGGACCACAGAAGGGGACTTGCAACAAAAGTCAAATGGGACATGCAACCAAGTTTCATTCACTTCATGGTATACACACTTCTGCTGGAAATCAAGGATAGATGATCACACAGAGTTGAAAGTATGGCTAAGCAAATTGGTCTTTAGTAGTCAAAAAAGCACTACTGAATAAAATGAAAAATGTAAAGGATTACTTAATGATTTGAGCCATGAGTTAGTTTTATCTAGCACATTCACATCATTGAAATAGGAGAAAAAAATTTTGTTGAGTTATTTTGTGAAACTTGTACATGAAGTTTATTTCATTCTCAATGTTACATTACACAAGTGTAATTAAGATAATAAAATGTAGCCATTTATTCATGTGGATTTTATTTAAAAATTATGAATTTCACATTTTTATGATGAAGAACACTTTTTTACAATTTATTAAAAAATATAAACCATTTAAATATGGCTCTGGGATTCCTCTCTGAATGAACATGTTAAATTGTGTAGATATACCATTTTTTCTGATAAAAGGAGGAAGGATAAATTTACAGTTTTTGTTTGTTGTTTCTATTCTCTACTTTACATTCTTTACTTCCTTGATTGTCATTACAAGCTGAAATTGGATGTATTATTTTTCTGGCTGATACAGAATTTTAATTGATGTAACATGCTTTTTTTCAACCTGTTATCTGTAACCATGCTTTTCAGTGTGCCCTCTGGATTTCATAAAATTTGAGAAAAATTGGCCAATAAGATCTTTAGAAAGACTTTTCAGGAAGTTTATTTAAACAGTTAAAAAAACTCTTTCTCAAATATAAACTATTATATGAATACAAACTCAGTCAATATATCTTTATTTATTCTTTCTTGATGGCATCACTATGGTGACATATTACCTATGCAAGTAAAACAAGCAGCTAAAATGTTATTCCCATGCATTCTAAGACCTCCTAATTCCCAGAAATTGTATCCATGAAGAACAAGGGAAAATAATGTCCATTCATGTATATGAAAAATGGAGCACAACTTATAATAACTCTTTTGAGGCTTTCATAAGAATCTGACAAGTCATAAAATAATAATTCTTTGAAATCTAAGAAATTCTACTCATATATTTTATTGGTTTATTATCTGATGATTTATATACATACTACTGCCAAAAATGAGCTGAGGCTCACTCTTCATTTATTGTATGGAATTTTTTATTCCTACATATAAATTACCAGCAGGATTTTTGCTGAAAATCATAACCTACTTTTTGTAAAATTCCTCCAAGTTGGCTATGTCCATGTGAGTTATATTTGAGTTATATTTGACTCCAAATTTATGGGTTATGTGAGGCTCTACTTCATGTGCCTTTGTTTCAGAATTCAAGCTGAGAGATCAACTTCTATTTAGGACATATTGTTTTAGCAACGAAGGGGTAAAACAACAACAAAAACAAGAGATCTAGTGGAAACATCAACCAATGAATCTTAAAACTTGATCAAAACCAGGTACATGTATATCAGTTACACTCACATTTTATTGACCAAAGCAAGTCTCATGCAGAGCCTTGCTCACAAAAAATATTTTTTCTGTGGAAAGGCAGTACAAGCACATGACGATGAGTGGAACTGGATAAACCTCTCACAGGGAAAGTGAGAGCAAATAATTATAAATGATAATATAAGACCATGCTGCTCAAACTTGGCCACAAATATTCACTCGCTCTCTTCTGTATGTGTGTAAAATATACTTACCATTTCCTAAGAAAAATATTCCCCAAATTTTATCCCATCATGAAACCAGTTCAAAGACTGATTCCAAAGCCTGTTCTGTTATGCACATCATTGTATTGCTCCCCGTCTAGAGAGATTTACACTACTAACTGAGCCCCAAATCCTTCTAGGAATTGTGATACTATCCACCCAATAAGCATTCATTTCATGGACTTCCAAACAGACCTACAGACTAAACAACGTAGAAAGATCACCAGCAAGGCAGGGACAACTTCTAGAAGAGACTATTGCATGTCCTTCTTGCTACCATTGAGACTGGCTTGACTTCTAAGTCCTACTCATAGTTGACAATTATCTTGAGTTTCATCTCACACTAGAGTTTATTATCCAATTTAGCATCCAAACTAGGACAACTTTTTTGCCTTGTTATGTTACCACTCACTCACTGTGCTGCCCCTCCTCACACCACAACCTTGACTCAGGGATGCTAGAGAATTCTAAAAGTGCTGCAAGAACTCATGCATGAGGAGGTGGATTCATCAAAAGAAAATTAAGTTGCAATTATCAAATGACAAAATTAATGCAGGGCAAGAAGAAACTGATATGTCTACTGCAGTCAGTTGCCTATCTTCATATTATATTAAAACATATATGGGCTTTGGAGTCAGAAAGACCTGCATCTGCTCCTACTAAATGAAAATTTTGAAGTTTTAGTGTTTCTGGATTTTAATTTTCTAACTCGTTTAATAACAAAATTGATAACTAAATGATTAGGTTGTAGTGAAAGGCTGGAAAAAAAAAGAAATTGTGTGCAAAGCTTCTATCATGGGGGAGCATAGTCTGTACTAAGTCACTGTCAGTTCTTTCTAATGGACTTTCATTTATATATGGTCATAAATTCACTGTTACTTCATACAGTATAAAGCAAACTGCAGCCATTCTGACGAAGGAAAAGTTTATCTCCAATGTAAACTTTCTCCTCTAATAACCCTACCATTTTCACTTTCAGTGCCCAATTTTCTCAATCTTTGATGGGCCAGGAGCTGCCTATGCATACATCTTTCCCTGTATTACCTTTTCTCATTTCCTGTCTTACTTCAACAGTGTTTAAAGCTTGACTTCCAAATATATAAACACAGTAACCACATTTCTATCAAGCATTTATTTCACCATGAGCACGTCTGACTTTTCTCAATTAAATCATACATGTCTCATTAAGGACATAAGTCAGGAGTGAGGCTGATGATGAAAATTGTGGGTTCTACATTAGGGAGATGAAGAGATAGCTGAGGGTGGAGGGTCTTACGTCATACCCTTTAGTAGGGGCATCTCATCTGCAACACTACATTTGACAGTTTGACTTTTCGGTAGACATATGTATCGAAGAATTCTTAATGGATAGGTATAAATCAGTAAGAAGTTAAAATACAATTTTGTTAGGGAAAAAATAACTCAATTATCAATATCAAGTATTTTATTATAATATCAAACTAAAGTGAGTTATTTTCACCTTTACTTCATAATAAAAATGGCTATAAATTGAGCTACACCTTGTTTCTTAAAAATCTACCTAAAACTGACCAAAAAAAAGCTCTTTTTTTTCTCATTTTTTTTCTTCCTTGGCTATGTGTATACAAAATAAAACAATCTGTCAAGAAAATTTAGGGGAAAAAAAGAGTCCTCCAGAGAAATTATATAATAATTAACTTGTTAATTTCCTGAATTTTACCTTTCATTTAAATGTGTAGAGATGGCTTTTTTTTTTTAGCCCAGCTAAACGTTTTTCTATGAGAAACTTTACATTTCCTGTTAGAAGATCATTTGGTTTTTGTTAGAAAACTCTTCAAAGGATGAGGATTTGTACTGCCAATCATGTATATTAAAAACAGTAACTTTACAAATATTTAAAATCAAATACTGTGGTGGGTTTGAATAAACTTTAAATCCTTTGTTGAAAACTTCCAGGAAGAAACTATTTTAAAAAGCTTAAGAAAAAAGAAATGAAATATTTGCATACACCTTAACCTCTATAGATTGCTAAATTCCCTTTCACTGTACCCTTCACTAAGACTCCAAGCCTAATGGGGTTTCCATTTGTTGGAGTGGCTCAAACAGGGTGCTCCACTGGAGAAAGTGGTATGGCTGATTTATCACTACTGCTCTAATCAGGGAGCTGTTCCTTCAGATAAACTCTCTTCCCTGAATTATTATCCCTGCTGTGCCTTTTAGCCTGATTAGAAAAACAGTGATCCCCACTCTAGTTCTGTAGTAAAATCAAAAACCTTTCTTTTTGTCCTTCAACAGTCTTTTAAGCTACATTTTCACAATTCAAAGTTTGTAAACTTAGAGCAATATAACTTTTTACCCTTGTAGAAGCATGATCTAATTTATGGATTAAAGAATAAAGCTTATTCTTCCAGACGGTTATTTTTTAGAATTAAATATTATAACAAAATCTGATCTGACTTTCAAGTCACTATGTAACTTTACGGATGGCAATAATATTCGAATAACATCCAGAGTTATGCTATTGTGTTTCTTAGAAGAGGCAACAGAATTTTATGAAGATTTTATAAAGGCTACAGAATATGCTTAATTAAAATGATGCTTTAAAAGTACAGGCTTTTTACATTTGGGGATTTAAAATTATTGTAGGGTATAATCAATGTAATCATATATTATAATTAGCCTTTATATTGTGAATACAATAATAGCTCTCATACTTCCATTTCTAAAGGAGAAACCTGTTAAATGCAGATTAAAGCCACTTAAAAATGCTGAGATAGCTGGAGGGGATTCATCCTGAGAAGAAAGTTAGACCATGGGTGATAAATCTCACTTATTTTTTAATGTTAAACAGGACCCCCAAGCACAGTTCAGACAGAGCAAATGAGATACCTTTGCATGAACATTGTGTGATGCCTCTTTTACTATAAATTCTGTAACAGCTATTGTTAGAAAAAAAAATGTTTAAAATTTAATCTAAGTTAAATATAGACACATGATTTATCAAGCTAATCTTATTCCACAAGATTCTAGAAAATTGCTTTAAATGTACTCTTTTAAATAATGTATTCTCCTTGAATTGCAACTTGTTTTAAATAATTGTATGATTTACAATTACAGTCTGGGTGGGTTGAGGGCTATGGAGAATAGAAGTTAGGCAAAACTTGAAATTATTTGTAGGACTTCATTGCAAAAACTTATTTTGTAATACAATTTGACATGGCACTTTGTTCTGAGATAGAAATGTTAAGACTAAGGCTATCTTCAAAAAGAAATACAGATTTGCAACAGCTTTCTATGAAATTAAGATTTTCAAAAAGATTCTCATATTTTAATAATTATCAGTTTTACAGTTTATGTTGTATGTGTCACACATACATACATGTGTACATTTGTATATACATGCTTAAAAATCAAATAATTAGTCATGAGATAAGTATAGTGTGAAAGTTGATCAGAATGGTAATATTTATGGTTATATATTAGTGCCAATAACGGATGAATCATTAGACATATTTAGCATTGTATTTAATTGTGGAACAAGATCACATCATCAAAATTGTTATGACAATGTGAATCTAAAATCATTTAAATGGGTGTTTTATTCCCCCACAATTGGTTTCAGGTGGTCGTGTGCCAGATCGAATTCAAAAGCATGAGATGATTTTTCACTAACTTTAAAACTATTATATTTTAAAGTTTATGGGATTCTAGATTCCTAATCATTGTAGTTGGCTTACAAATACCTAGAAAATATCATTTTAAAAACACGTAACACCTAACTGTTCCTTTTCTCCACACGTTGTAAAAAGAAGATACTTATGAAAAGAAAAAAAAATGTGCTGTGACGAAAAAGTTCTGTTTTTATTATGCCAGCAAAATCAGGTCACTCAAATTTTTATATTTCTGATCATGGTGCAAAATAATATTGAGTGTTTTTTTTAAAAGAAAGTTTGAAAAAATCTAAACAGTTTCCTTTTCAATGCTCATGTTTATCAATTCTTAGAACACATTAATTAAAGAGTATGCCAAAAATGTAAGTAGAGTTTTAAAATCCTTATAATTTAGAGTAATTATTTGTATGTTTACTCAAAGTTAGTTCCATCAAAAAAATGGATACAATTTTATTCACATCCCCCATACTAATATTTACATATATACACAGAATATCATAAATAAAATGTCAAATATTAACAATAGATATATGTGAGTTATTCAATTGTGTTTTATAATATTGTTTGTTCTGCAATTTCTTGTAAGTTTAAAATTATTTCTAAATCAAAATTTTAAAAATGTAAAAATATTTAAGCCTTTTGCTTCCATTTATTACTAGCTTAATTGAATTTTTAATCCAAATTTAACCAAATTGCTTCTTTGGAGCCCCATAGTTGTATGGGCTTAAAATCTATATACTTTTACTATGTACTTTTTCTTTCATTTAATCTACTTTTAACCACATATTTGTTAGTACTTAAAAATCTCAACTTCAAATAAGTAAAGGTCAGAGTGTTAATCACACCTTCGTCCTTGAAATATCTTGCTTACTTGGATGCCATTCTCTTGGTTTTCCTCCCCTATCTCTGGTTACTCCCTCTTCAGTTTTCTCTTCTGGTTCTTTTCTTCTTTCTCTCCCTAATGTGGTAAACATTGAAGGGCCCAATATGTTTTGGTTTTGTTTTGCGTGTTTGTTTGTTTGTGTGAGACAAGGTCTCCCTCCATTTCCCAGGCAGGAGTGCAGTGGTACCATCACAGCTCACTGCAACCTTCAGCTTCTGGGCTCAAGCGCTCCTTCTGCAGTGTCATCTTCAGTATCTGGGACTATAGACACACACCACCATGACCGTTTTTTGTTTGTTTGTTTGTTTGTTTTTGTTTTGTTTTGTTTTTTGTAGAGATGGGATCTTGCTCTGTTGATCAGGCTGGAGGGCTGAAGCTCCTGGCCTCAAGAGATCCTCTCATTTCAGCCTCCCAAAGTACTGGGATTACAGGCATGAGTGAGGCACCTTACTCGGCATGTTTTATATATACAAAAGAAAAAGAAAAAAAATCCTATAACAATTTTCTTGTTGATATTATTTAATCTCTTGACTTACACTACCATGTGTGGACTGATAATTCCAAAATGGACAACCCTTGGTAATTCTCCTATCCCCACACTCATATATCAAACTGACTACTTGACATCTCCACATAGTTATCAAAGAGGCATTTCCAATGGGACCTGTCCAAGAAGGAACTGCTGCTTCAGCCACAATCCTCTCTATGTTGGTTAATGACAACTCTTTAAATCAATCTGATTTTTGGTTAGTTAACTATATCATTGGCTACATTCACAATTAATTTAAAGACATGTCTCTAGTTCTATATTTTATGGAGGGTTCATTTAATATACACACTTACATGTGAGAGCAAAACACTTGGAGTCATACCTCATGCTCCCTCCCACCCCACATCAAATCAGTCAATCCTGTTAGGTCTGCCTTTGATGCCTTTGACATCTATCCCTGGATTCTCATTCAACCATTACATACTACCTCCATTATTATATTTCTTTTCCAAAACATAAGCATCTAGCCTAGATTATTATGAAGTCTTCAAATTGGTCTCCTTATTCCTGAGTTTCCCATTCTATGCCCTTTCAGATTAATCTTCACCCCACCATCCCCCGCGAATCTCTGTCACCAGGCTGGAGTGCAGTGGTGCAATCTCAGCTCACTGCATCCTCCACCTCCTGGGTTCAAGCAATTCTCCTATCTCAGCCTCCTAAGTAGCTGGGACTATAGGTGAGCAGCATCATGCCCAGCTAAATTTTTAGTAGAGACGAGGTTTCACCATGTTGACCAGCAAGCTCTCGATATCTTGACCTTATGATCCACCCGCCTCAGCCTCCCAAAATGCTGGGATTACAGGCGTGAGCCACTGCGCCTGTCCTAATCTTCTCTTTAATACAAACATTTAAAGCTACAAATACCCTGCTAATCATTATTCATATAATCTCCCACAGATTTGTGACATGTTAAATTCTTATCATTCAGCTCAAAGTATTTTCGAATTGCCTTTGTAGTACTTTGACATGACTTAATTGGAAGCATATTACTTAATTTTATATATTTGATATTTTTTAGATATTTTACTGTTACTGACTTCTTACTTAATTGTGGCCAGACAATATACTCTTTTTATTAAAATTCTCTTAAACTTTTAGACTAGTTTTATGGCCCAGGATATGGTCTATCTTGGTGAATAAATTTTATTCACTTCAAAACGATATATATTCTGTGATGAATTTAATTTTCTACAAATAACAACAGATTAAGGTGTATGCTACAGTTTTTCAGATAATCTGTATCTTCACTGATTTCATACATTCACTTTTTCATTCTCACATTTCCATTTGGTTATTTTTCACAGATTTCATTTCTCTGACAATATTTTAAATATTTTCATTCATAGAAGCATACTTCTTTTTCTTCATTCAGTGTAATTAAAATAGCTACTTGAAAGGCTCCTTTACTAATTCCAACATCTGAGGCTTGTCTCTTGATACTGGGACACATCTTCTTGGCTTTTTATATGTTGAGTAATTTTGGATTTTTTTTTTTTTTCTTTTTTTTTTTTTTGAAACGGAGTTTCGCTCTTGTTACCCAGGCTGGAGTGCAATGGCGCGATCTCGGCTCACCGCAACCTCTGCCTCCTGGGTTCAGGCAATTCTCCTGCCTCAGCCTCCTGAGTAGCTGGGATTACAGGCATGCGCCACCGTGCCCAGCTAATTTTTTGTATTTTTAGTAGAGACGGGGTTTCACCATGTTGACCAGGATGGTCTCGATCTCTTGACCTCGTGATCCACCCGCCTCGGCCTCCCAAAGTGCTGGGATTACAGGCGTGAGCCACCGCGCCTGGCGAGTAATTTTGGATTATAGCTGTGACATTGTGATTGTCTTATATTCACAACTTTGAATTATATTAGATTCCTTCAAATGGAGTTGATAATTTTCTCTTAGCAAGAAATTAACTTGCATGGGCTCAAACTGCAAACACCATCAGTTTGACTGGTGTCTTCACAGTCTGTCCTACACTTTTATTGTTCAGGGGTCAAAGATAGATGCAGTCACAGTTTATATATAGAAGTTAGGTTGGCAGTCATTGGAGCTGATCTTTTCAGGAAGACTCTCACACTATTCAGTGGCCATATTTCCCCTGAACCCTCTCCTCAAGTTCTTTCATCTAGCAAGAATATGTATGGATTTTTTTTCTCATAGCACCTAGCTTTAAGCTGATGCCAGTGGGCTAGGGGAGGTCCCCAAACAGCAGCAGAACCTTGACCCTGGCTAGAGTTCAGGCTCTTGACACCATTGTGAGAAGGAACTCAAGGATGAGTCAGAAAATAGTGAAGGCATGAAGATTTATTGCAAAGCAAAAAGTACACACTCAAGAAAAGGGAGTGTGAGCAAACTCAAGAGAGTGAGCCGCTTGCAGTGGGGCCTGGGGCTTCCATCTTTATGGGTTTCTTTACCCACAGGGTGAAATATTCATGAAGATTACTGGAAAAAGAAAGGTGAACGTTTCTCAGAACTGTGGTGTCATCTATTTTTATACCAAATATGGGTGTTCTTGGAAATGTTATGGTGCTGATGAGTGTGTGATTTAGTATTTTAATGAGTGTACAGCAAGGTCATAGGTGAAACTGAGGCCAAATCCAGCACCATGCTGGGTATATCTGGTCCTATCTGGATGGGCCAACATTCTGTTTTTCAGGGTTTATAGGCCACTAGCTTATGCAGCTATTTCAAGAATTTCTTTTTGCCAAGTCATGTGAAATTGTTACCTGGAATTTTCTTCTTCTGCAACCACCCTGTATTATTCCTGTCTCAAAACCACAAAAGGAGGTAATTCACCCTCTTCCAGTCCCTTCTGACAAGTATTTATACTTTTTCATAAAGTTCCTAATTTTGTTCATCCTTCAAAGCCTTCAGAATTTTGTATTTGTTTTGTTTTCTCTCAAATTTGGGGATGCTGATTGTGTGAGGACTGGCTGGTAGAAGCCCTTGCAGTCATCTCAGAACTGAAATCCCAAGACTAGTTAGTTATATGACACATCACAACTGTCCTTTTAAAATTAAGTGCAATTCTATACCTTATTTTGTAGAAACTTTCAAATTGCTTCCTACCTGTTTCAGAATAAAATCCGAGTTCCTCATCATGACTTATAAAGCCCCTCACTACCTAGCCACCCCCAGTTACCTCCATGATGGCATCTCTTATTGCTCTCCTCTGGGCATACACCACTCAATGCAGTTCTCTTTCTGTTAACTCATACATGAATACATCAAGACTGTTCCTCTTTGTATTTGCTGCTGCTTCTTGGAATATTCTTCCCACCAAATCTAGGCATGACTATCTCCTTGAATGCCACCAGGCCTAAACTCAAATGCTACTATTTTTAAAATAAACTTTATTTTATAGAACAGTTTTTAGATCTAAAAAAAAACTGAAAAGACAGTACAGAGAATTCTTGTATACTTCTCTGGGGGCCCATTGGCTCTGGGATCCCTTAAGATTTGCTAAAAATCACTGACATGAGGCACATTAATGAATAGAAGGAAAGGCATACGAATTTATTTAATTTGCGTACACAAGAGGCTTCAGAATGAACATCTAATTTCCTAATGAGTTATAGAAATGTATATATCATTTTGAGGTTCTGGAAAGAATAAGAGCTTACTCAGATTCTGGTAAAACAGGTTATGGGAAGGATGGAGGAAGAAAAGGCTTGGCTCGCAAAGGTAGACCATGTTATGTAGATGAGAATAGATAGAAAATGTTTCTTTTCAGACTTTTAAAGGTGTCAGACTCTCAATCTCTCCTGGATCTGGGAAGGCATAGAAAGGGGAGGGGGAGTGGCTGAATTAATGAAGATTCCCTACAGATGCAAATTTTCCCCATAAAAGGGGACTATATATCTAACTACATATATACATCTAACACAACTATATCTACTACCCACATACATCTAACTATAGCTTTGCAAGGCCACTTCTGTTTGTGTGCCAAGTGGAAGCCACTTCTAAATATGTTAAAGGGAAGTATTTTGGGGTAAAATATTTTAATTTCCTTCATGCTGCTCCCACTCCCCACCTCCACCCCCATTACATTTGTATTATTAGTGTGCTACATTTGTTATAATAAATGCACCATTACTGATACAGTATTATTAAATAAAGCCCATTATTTATTCATATTTCACTTAGTTTTAATCTACTGTTCTTCTTCTGTGGCAGGATTCTATCCAGGACTCCACATGTTGGAGTCATGATGTCATATTTCTTTAGTATCTTCTTAGCAGTGACAGTTTCATAGGCTTTCTTTGTTTTTGAAAAACTTGATAGTTCTGAGGAGTACTGGTTATATATTTTGTAGAATGCCCTTCAACTGGAATTTTTCTGATGTTTTTCTGCTGTTTATGTCAGAGGTGTTTAAACCAGAGTGACTCCATCTTTTATAGAGGCTGGGTAAAATAAGGCTGAGATCCACTGGGCTGCTTCCCAGGAGTTTAGGGGTTCTTAGTCACAGGATGAGATAGGCGGTCAGCACAAGATACAGGTTATAAAGACATAGCTGATAAAATAGCATGCAGTAAAGAAGCCGGCCAAATCCCACCCAAACCAAGATGGCGATGAAAGTAACCTCTAGTCATCCTAATTGCTCATTTTACATGAATTACAATTTATTTTCTTATTAAAAGATACTCCTACCATACCAGGACAGTTTACATGCCATGACAACGTTAGGAAGTTACCCTATATGCTCTAAAAATGAGAGGAACCCTCAGTTCCGGGAATTTCCCACTTCTTTACTGGAAAATCCATACATAATCCACTCTTTGTTTAGCATATAATCAAGAAATACCAATAAGTATCCTTAGTTGAGCAGTCCATGCCACTGCTCTGCCTATGAAGTAGCCATTCTTTATTCCTTTACTTTCTTGCTTTCACTTTACTATATAGATTCGCCTTGAATTATTTCTTGCATGAGAGCCAAGAATCCTCTCTTGGATCTGGACTGGAACCCCTTTCAATAACAGTTAGACTGACCATGGTGATAGATTCTTTGGAGGCAGGCCACAGAGGAAAAATATCACTTTTGTCACATCATTTTAAGGGTGCATACAGTCAACATGACTTATCACTGTTGGCATTGACCTTGATCATCTGGCTAAGACTGTTTCTGTTAGGTTTCTTCACCTTAAAGTTATTACTATTTTTTAGCCACTGTGTAACCAGTGATTGTAGCTAGTTTGCTAGTTTATCCTAAAAGTAACCCTTCTCTTGCTCTGTTTCTACACATATATCTAACTACCTATTTGCTTGAGAATTTCAAAGGTCAATCTAGAAATAATCCAGGAACAGAGTGGAGATGGTGGTTGAAATTTTCTACCTTGCAAGAAGAAATTGGTGCACAGTTAATTCATAACCCGACTACCACAGAGTTTATGCTAACCAGGCCTCTGGATGGTCCATTACTCAAAATGGCCATCAGAAAACAACAAGCAGACTTTACCTCACATCACTCTTGCACATAGTTCCCATGTCACCTTTCCTTAAAACCTCTTTAGGCAGTCTGAAAATTTGAGATGGCTTTTTGAGACTTGAATCTGGCCATCCTCCAAGCTGCTAGCACCTGAATAAACTGTTTTTCTTTCTCTAAACTTTGATTCTTCTGTGTCTGGCTTTTTTATCCATGAACAGGTGAACCTAAGTTTGGTTACAATTTCTCCAAGAACCTTTGTTCCTTTTACTGAAGAAAAGTATTAGAAACAACTATCTGGTTACTGGATATGCTTGTTGCTCCTGGATGTCATTGCTTCTAGGCCTTTTCAGGTGACAGAGCAAGAAAATGCATGTGTGCATACTAACCCATGTAGATTTGCATACCTATAAATATTTCTATATGTAACCCTCTGTATCTATATTAAACTAAACATGAGTTCATACGGTCTCCAACTCTAACCCATTACTGCATAGATCATTCTAGCCTCTTCTCTTTGTTTACTTATGACCTCCCACTTCAAAAATGAAAATCTGGTTTTTACCACATGCCACTGATTTATTTAATTGTGTATTTCCAGTATACATATACAATAGTTTCAGAATTTCTAACCCACATCATTATGGGAAACAACTTTATAAATTATAGTATGGTGCTTAGGTAATCTTTTTTCCTTTTTTGCCTTTAGTTTTACAGATTTCATTCATTTCCAAACTAACTTAGGTCAGTCACTTTGGTTTGGCTGTGTCCCCACCAGAATCTCATCTTTAATTGTAGTTCCTATAATTTAAATTATGTAGTTACATAATTTAAATGTAGTTCCAAATGTTGTGGGAGGGAATTGATTTTTCTGTCAATGTTCAAATTTTTCCAAATCAGATGCAATAAATGTGTTCAAAATGCATGGAAGTCAGGTTTTATTTAATTTTCATGTATAGTATTGTATTTCAAAATTTAAGTAGCTATAAACGTGATTTGTGTTCTCCCTCTCTTTCTCTCTGTCCCTTAATAGAATAGTTTTCACTCATGGGTGTGAGAGCATGTTTGTGTGTATGTGAGTATTTTACGTGTATTATGAATGTGGGTTCAGATAAAAATCAACAAATTTACTGGCATTCCTATTGTGGATATTCAAGAAAAACCACAAAGCAATATCATCATTAAAGTTCAAAACAAGTAATAATTTATCTATTTCATAAAACTGGAATGTAAGCACTAAGATGGTAGCACTGATTTTTACTGCTTTACCATCAAGTATGGAAAACATTACATATCAATGTTAGGATTTTTTTTTAGTCCTGATGTTTCTGTCTGGAGATTGTTATTCTTTGGGAATTAATTTCAATTATGGCAGTAGAAAAATTATAATCACACTAAATGCTGGTATTTTGATAGTTTTCTAAAAACAGAAAGAATGAGTCTGAGATGTTTTTGTACTTCTTGAATTTCATCATTCTTCATTAATGTTCAATGAAACAGCTCATTTGAGGTAGTTCTGATTGTAAATTCCGCATGTCAGAAGTTAAGGTTAGTTGCCAAAATATGAAGAACAGAAATGGAAAGAAATGCTTAGCCAAGCACGGCATATACTGGCTAATCATTGCTGAAAATCCATTGCTGAGTGAAATATATGTGGAATGATTTTGGGGGTCTGAGAAAGTAATTCATAATAGAGCCATATAAATTGGTTATAGATAAGTAAATTTAAGGATATCTGTGAATTACTACGATTTAGTGATTGTCATCTAGAATTGGTGAAAAAATAAGAAGCTGCTTTACATGTAAAACATTTTCAAAAGAGTAGTTGACTTCTTCTTAGACCCTAGATATTAAGAATTTATGCTACTTTTCTTTTTCGAAATAGAGTCATAATAAGAAATGAAAGGGTAAGTATTTTTAGTTACTTAATTTTATTTTCTGAAGCACATTCAGGGTCCCTAAGAGTAATATAGAAATCCAGATATTGTGTAGTGGAATATAAAAGACATGTTCACATCTTAGCCATTGTATAATTCCTTTGACAAAGGGATAATGATCATACCTTTGGACCTCTAGAGTGATGACTTTAGTAATTATGACTCTGCATTTGCTAAGCCAGAAAATTTGTTGTCATTTTCTATGCAAAATGTTAATAATAGCTTTTGTTTTTATAAGCTCAAAAATTCTACCTCAGTTAAATATTTTAGAACTTCAGATAAGAAGGATTTATCCTGTGAATATCTAAACAATTTAACTAATATTTACAACCTTACATGAATGGAAACTACAGCATGAATATATAGTTTTCATTATGAGGAGCATACAGTTGCACTGAAGAGACAACTAAACAAGGACCAGAAAACAGTCTCCAACATCCCTCTTCTGATGGAATCTTCTCATTAATACTAAGAATTATTCAATTATTGGAATTGAATCTATTCTGTTTTTCTCATGTTCTATAAATATAACCTATTTTTGCCTCTTTTTTTTGTTGTTGTTCAGTGTGTTTTAGGGGCCTTAATGCTTTTACTCATATTTTTCTTCTGATAATCACTACTACTGGGGTTTCATGAGACTTTTGATCACTCCCCTTCGTTGTCAATCAAGATGTGATCTTATGTATTCTATCTGAGGCTCAGTTTACTCATATGTAAAAGGGAGTTTTCTTATGTAAAACTTCCTTATTGGGAGTCGTGCAACTGAAATGAGACAATTCCAGATGATAAATTAACATTCTGATCTGCAGGTAGAAAAACCTGAGTAGTAGCTATTACTAGCAATATTATGAACTACAGATGGTATGTAATATATGCACTCAGTTTTCAAAATACATTCAAATAAACGAACATTCCTCCCACTAATCCCAAACTTAGCAGTTTTCCAGTAAACAAGTAGCAAGTCCCATTCTTAAAAGGTATAAACCTTAATTTGATGAGCATTCAACTGTTCAAGTCTGTCAACTGTTTGCCGAATAACTTAATGAAGAAATTTAATTTGCTTAGAACTACTAGCTTACCCACTCTCATCTTGAAAAATTGTTTTCAAAAATGTTTGGCTATACTATATTGCATAAAACAAATGGTCATGTTATTTTGATTAATTCAAAAGGAGTTTGGGGTATTTGGTAGATATTTTGTACTCCATATTATAAAATGCTTAAATAAATATATACAAAAATGAAACCCACTTGAATCTACTAAACAACCACACAACTGATAAATTTCAAAAAATTTCTATCATAATATCTTGTAGGGTAGTGGCGACATTT
This sequence comes from Aotus nancymaae, assembly GCF_030222135.1. Lineage (NCBI taxonomy): Eukaryota > Metazoa > Chordata > Mammalia > Primates > Aotidae > Aotus > Aotus nancymaae. The sequence continues at coordinate 63,024,308 of NW_026988413.1, read as the reverse complement.
TATTACTTTTAAATTAGAAAAAGACACCTGAATGTCTGAACAGGGTTAAATATATATTATTGTAATATAAGTTATATTGTGATATATGCTATATTTTATCCCCTTGTATATTTCCTCTTTCTGGCAAATATTTCTTGGCATAGTTTTCTGGGAACTCATTAATATCAAATATCCATATGCTATTTGTATTATTATGTAGCATGTAAATGATTTCAATTTTTCTAAAGCCTAAAACAACTCTGGATTTTAGTGGTCCTTACTAGTATACCTACGTGCATGCTATGATTTAAAAGGAAAAGGGCAAGGTGAAAACAGTTGCTGCAGCAGTATAAAACACTGAGGAGGTGACAGAGAGAACCAAGCAAGCTGGTTGTGGTGGTACACTCCCTTAGCCCCAGCTACTTGGAGTTCTGGGTTGAAGTGAGCTGTGATCTCGCCACTGTATTCCAGCCTGAGTGAGATAGTGAGACCCTGTGAAAGTAAGAAAGAAAAGAAGGAAAAACGGAAAGGAGGAAAGGGAGGAAGGAAGGAAGGAAGAGAGAGAGAAAGAAAGAAGGAAAGAAGGAATGAAAGAAAGAAAGGAGGGAGGGAGAGTGGAAGGGAAGGAGGAAGGAAGGAAGGAAGAGAGAGAAAGAAGAAAAAGAAAGAAAGAGAGAAAGAAAGAAAGAAGGGAGGGAGAGAGGAAGGGAAGGAGGAAGGGAAGGAGGAAGGGAAGGGGAAGGGGAAGGGGAAGGGGGAAGAAAAATAAAAGAAGAAAAGAACTTTGCAGAGTACAGCTGAAGGAAATGGTGGCATGCTGGCTCGGCATTAACGACTTTACTGGTCATACTAATTGAAGATTACATTTCCAGTAATTTTCTCCCAGATCTACAAATATTATATGTTTAATTGGTTTTAATAATGCATTTAAAAAATTACTTTTCAATGCCTGCTAAAGTACTCAATAAATATAAATGTATTTTTTTAATAATCAAGAATTTAAAATCGGTATCTATGAGGTATCCCATACTGAATAATGTATGACTACACACCTTTTATAAAGTAAGCCATGAACCATTTCCAAGTCTGTTTCATTCAGCCAAAGATTGGCAGGTAATCAAAATTCCAATTTTATTCAACAGAAATAGTTTAATGGGGAAAAATATTTGTGGTTAGCCTTTAATAATGATTACGTGATTGTGGACCAGGATTCCTTTTTGAGAGTCTACACATATAGATATATTGCAAGTGTATAAACACTTTAAAATAATTATGCTCTTTGATATTTTCAAGGTGTCACTAACAGAAAACATTATTAAAAAGAATTTCCCTATATAAAAATATTACTGCTACTTCCCAAAATTAGCAGTCATAATTTCTTCTAGTTATTTTAACTGCTGGAAAATATTGTAATGAACACCATAAGAATTTAGCTAATTCTGGGCAATATCTACATATACTCAGTCTCTGCCACTAAATCTAATAGGGTGTTGCATTTTGCACCTATGAGCAGAACTCACATATTAAGAACTTAAGAAAAGCTAACCTGACAGTAAATTGCAATTACCACATGAGCACTATGGTGCAATCTATTCAGAAGTTTGATGTCATAATTTCCATAGATAAGATAAAATGATATTTAATTTGCATTGTTTTATTTTATTAATAGAATATTTTATAGATGGCATCCTTTCCTTCACTCTTATTTATCTCATTATATAGTGCTTTCTTTAAGGCCCTGGAGACAACCTACTTAATTTTTAAGACTGTTTCCTAAACATTTGGGAATGCTGTTATTATTTTCTCAGTGAATCAGAGGGTAGCTTGTAGCATAAATTATGATTGTGGTTTATGCTTCTAAAACCTTTGGTGCTTTGGTTTGGCAAGCAAAGGGCACAGGCCCAATGAGAATAACTGGAAAGGCTATATGGACTGCCTCTGATAATCTCTCTCTCTCTCTCTCTCTCTCTCTCTCTCTCATACACACATACACACACACACGTGCATATATATATATACTCATACATGTGACATATATATGGCTTTGTATGGTATTAATATGAAGTTCTTTAGATAATATTTTAAGCATTGACCATTATCAGAGGAAGAAAATATAGATTCATCAGAACACCATGGATTTCATAATCTGTAAGGAAAGCTTGAACAGGATGGATGCAGTGAGAAATTCATTTATTCATTCATTCATTCAACAAATGTGTGTGTATATATATGTTATATATATATATTTGCACATGTGTGTGTGCTTGTGTTAAAAATCTTAGCAAAGCAACCCATTCTAAGGTTTTAATGTTGGAATCAAGTTCTTATCAAAAATTTACAACTGTAACATCCTTTCTTCCTAAGAAGCCAACAGCCTTGGTAAGCATTCTGGTAAATTGAGATAATTTTAGAGCAGAGGTCATAAAAACATGAGTATATTTATAAAAGGGGGTGATTATGTCATACTATTGGAAAAATTATTTAGAAGAAAATCTTGAACATACCAATCAGTATAGTAGATGATAAAACAAACTATACCTTCCAGATTATTTAGGATATTTAATATCAAAACAGTGGTCATTATAATAAATATTATCTACTTTTATAGTTGCTTTCGATTTTCTCCAATATTTGGAGCTTTCTATACTAAAAATACTATTAGTGAACCTCTGAGAATTTATTTAAAGCTGCTAGTGTATGTGTGTGGTTCTTTTCATTGCAGGTTATGAGAGCATGTTTAAAGTAGCCCATTACTTTTCTTCTTGTTTAATAAGAACCAATATTATTTTGTGGGCATAATTTAGAAACTTTGTTACAAACATGTTAGCCTGGAAGTTGACAATATTCATTAAAGTTCTTAAATATCTGGTAGTTATTTTATTAAATGTAAATATGTCAATATCATAGACTATATATTTCTTATAAGAAACATAAAGAACAGAACTATTACTCATATAGTCTACCTTTAATGAAATGATATTAATTGATTCTTTCTTTATAATAAACATTTAATATTAATACAAACTTAACTCATGGTACCAAACTAAGTGGTCATAGAAAAATGCTGGCTTTATTTGAAAGATGTTGAATCACAGTGGGGAAAAAAAAAAAAGACTAAATATCAGTAGACATATCTCTAGGTTAGAACCTGCTTGTATTAGCTGTTATCATCAATAAGATATTTGGCCTTTTGGGGTCTCAGTTTCCTCAGCTATAAAATGATTTTATCTTTTTTTTTATTTGTAAAAATGTGTAGGGTACATATGCAATTTTGTTTCATGCATAAATTACCCTGTGGCTAATTCACAGCTCTTAGGGTATCCATCATCTGGATAATGCACACTGTACCCACTAACTAATTTCTTATCATTTACTCCACATCCTCATCCTTCTGAGTCTCTACTACCCATCTAAAAAAATGAGTAAATCTCTTCATATTTTCCACCACCATCTTCAGTTGGATTACAAAGATGTAGATATACATCAAAAAACAGGAAGAAAAATACATATTTTATTGACGGGATAGTGTTAGTATGTTTTAAATCTTGTACATATTTGGGGAAGGATAAAAATACTAGAAAGCAGAATGGTTAGAAAAGTAAAATAGAGCATTTTGAGAGTATGAATAGTGGTTAAAAAAACAAAATAGATGTAAAGAAAGGAAGACCATAGGTGAGGGTATAATTAAAGAAAAATGATAAGACAGAATAAAAACTGAAAATAAACATCTTTCAAGTCTGCAAGTAGCAGATCAATGTGCTGCTCAATGGAAATAATACTCCTAATTATTATTTTTTACTTTGTATCAAATAAAAAGATTCATAAATTTCTTCTTGACAAAATTTCATAGTAAAGCATAAATTTCTATGGGGGCTGTGTGTGTATATATATATATACACACCATATACATAATATATATGGTATATTATATATGGTATATATATTATGTGTATATATATACATTATATATATATTTATATATATTATGTATATATATAAATATATATGTGTATATATATATCATATATATATAAATATATATGGTGTATATATAATATATATTTATATATATAATATATATGGTATATATAAATATATAATGTATATATAATTTATAGGTATATTATATATTAAATACCATATTATATATATATGTGGTATATATATTATATATGGTATATTATCTATCAAATATACCACATATATTAATATATATGTGGTATATATTATATATATATACACACACACACACACACCATAGAAATTTATGTTTTACTGTGAAATTTTGTCAAGAAGAACTTTATTAATATTTTATGGGGTGTGTGTGTGTGTGTGTGTGTGTGTGTGTGTATATATACAATGACTGCTTCAATTGATACAACTCCCAATCTATTCATTATAATTCATTCACTATATGGTTAACCTTTCCTTTGAATATTTACTTTTACTTCCTATTTTTATTTAGGCAAATAAAATTTAGCTCTATTTTAATTAATAATAAGCCTTTTTAAGAAACAAAAGTTATTTTGAAAGAACCGTTGGGAGTTGTATCAATTGAAGCAGTCATTGTTCCTATAAATGTTTACTTCTAAACACATGTTTAGGGGAAAAAGTCAAACTCTTTTACTATGAGTGACGATAAAATGGGCAGCTACTTAAACAGCTCAGAAACCAGTGAACATTTTTGAAGTCATATTTCTAAAAATAATGTGGTAATACTGCTCTATTTATAATTATTTCATCAATGGTGCATTAAATTAAGACATTAGTTCAGATTTTTTAAAGTATCATGGCACACAAATGCTGCACTTTGGGTTTCTGTTTGAATTGAGTTGTGTGTGGTCCTGCAAACAACCGGGATCATCACTAGCTAATCCTCATGTCTCCCAGAGAACAGAATTCCCATTGTTGTGATTCTTCACTAGAAACAGCTGGGTTACCTTTTCTGGGTTAGCCGGTGGGATGGGCAGCTGCATTCCCCAAATCACACAAATCACCAGTGAAGCTTATTTTGATTGCTAACTTCTGCCGATCAAGGTATTCTTAATGTTTTCCTTTTTCTGTATGTTGCCATAGATTCCTTTCGTGCACTGCTTCACCCAGCGAAATATTGGGGCTGCAGATCCTGTATTTCCACTGTAAAAATTCCATTCTTCTCCAAAATGAAAAAAAAAAAATACTCTGTTGCTTCAGTTTTGAATGGGAAAATTATTATTTATTTATTTATTTGTTTTTAGTTATACTCATAGTTCCCTTAGGGCACTTTTGGCACTTTCATTTTGACATACACTGAAAATATGTAGTGAGTTTAGGACACATTGGTGCACAGAGAAATGTGTTCTGTGTATTTTCTTCGCTGTGGAAGAAGATCATCCATATGAGCTTTCTTTTGTGAAATAAGAGACTGGCATTCTTTAGTGCCAGCATGAGGCAGAAAGAAATGGAGAGAGTGCATGGTCATGACAGGAAGTGATTCAAAATTATTAAGGTAGTTTATACAGGTCTTGATGCACTAAATCAATGCACCGATTGATTTAATGGTGAAATCAAGAGAAAGTGCATTTATCCACATATTAAAAGTCCGACATGTTACTACTATATATCCATTTATTAAAAAATATATCTGAACTTGAAGAGTACAATTGTCAGAGGTGGGTGGCTGGTAAAGGGAGTATTAGGAAAAAGAGCTAATGCATGCTGGACTTAATACCTAGATGATGGGTTGATAGGTGCAGCAAACCATCATCGCACACATTTACCCATGTAACAAACCTGCACATCCTGTGCATGTATCCCAGAACTTAAAAAACAAAATCAAAATAAATCCTTTTATTATTTTCATTTAATATTTCCCTATAGCAACAGCCTAGAATCTCTCTTTTTATTTAATGGTTCTGATAGGTCTTCAGGTACTTCCAGATACTAGTAGCCTAATTTTTGTTTATTAAAAAGTCCAGTACTATTATACCTAAATAAAATGTCCATCTTACAACAAATTTACAGCAGCTTAGGTTGGAGTCCTTTGCATTTCAGCTGTGAGGACTGTGCACCATATAGGTCCTTTTACTTCTTTATCTCCTTATTTTCCACAACTCATTCTGCTGTTTTTGGTTTCCCAAGACAGTGAGATGGGCAGGAAAAGGATGTAAGGAAGAGACAACTCTAGTTCTCGTGTTTTTGGATTCTGGCTGTTGGGTCCTCCTTCTCTGGTGCAGCTGCTGCACTCCCTGTGTGATCTCTTAAAGGTTTCTCCATCTCTGGTTCTGGTATCTCCAAGCAGATCCATCCTGTGGGGATCCACATATTCCAAGAAGCAGCCAATCCTCTCAGATTGTGTTCAAAACAGTTTGAACCAGGCTGTAGTCTCATGTGTCCATTTGGTCACAGGAAGTTTTGTACATTTTAGTCAGTTTTCTCCTTCTTAACCTTGTCATGCTGATAACCTCCAGCTCTAGCAAAGTACATCTGGGCTCAAGGAGACACATGTTAATCTTTGACACTCTCTGCTGCAGCCTCTTGGCAACTCTGGGCCTTTTAGTTTCTGTATTCCTCCAAGTATTCAGCTGAAATATTTTTCTGGCAACTACCTAACTTCTTTTACTATTTTTTTTCTTCTTCCCTCATTTGACCATAGTAAGAGAAATGCCACAAAAAGATTCTCCTCCACATAATCTCTCAAGGATCTGGGGAAGAACTCTCAGCATCGTTCATATAGGCCAACAGTGAGATATAAGAGCATGGTAAGGCTCATTTTGGGTTTTCTTGTTTCAAGCTCCACAAAGAGTCCTTATTACTACTGGCCTCAGCATTGCCTTTTACCCAAAATTCTGAAAAAATTGAGGAATTGCCTCATTTAATATCCTGATACAATAATGCAAATTTAGTATATTTTATGTGTTCTATCCATTATGGGAGACCAATAATAGCTCCTAAATATTAATATATGCCCAATATCTTAATCCATCAAAACTTTGAATGTTACCTTATACTGTGAAGTTTTCGAAAACATGACTAATTTAAGAATATTGAGATGAGGAAATCATCCTAAATTATCTGCTTAGGATCTGAATTCCACCACAAGTGTCTTTATCAGAGAGAGAAAAAGGGAAATTAGATCACACACTGAGGGGAAGGTAGAAACTGGCATTTTAAAGCCACAAGCCAAAGACTGTCAGGATCCCTACCAGCTTTTTGCTGGAAGAGAGAATGGAAAGATTCTCTCTTAGAGCCTCTGGAGGTGTGAAGCCTGGCTAACACCTTGATTTCAGACATCTTGCTGGCAGGACTGTGAAAACAATACATTTCTCCTCTCTTATACCACTCAGTTTGTGATAATTTGTTATGGAAACAATAGAAACTAATGTATCTATAATGATGTAATAATAACTTGTTAGGGTGTGAATATTGGTACCCTCCCCGAATTCATATGTTGGAACCTAGTACCCAATGTGATATTATTCAGACATAGGGCCTTTCAAAAGTGAATTGACCATGAGGACTCTGCCCTTATGAATGGGATTAATGCCCCTATAAAGAGGCTTGAGGGAGCCTCCTGGTCCCTTCTGCCATGTGAGAATGTAATAATTAGCCACCATCTATGAGGAATGAGGCCTCACCAGACACAATCTGCTGTCACTGTGATTTTGGACTTTCCAGGCTCCAGAACAGTGAGAGAAATAAGTTTCTGCTATTTATAAAATTACCCAGTTTGTGGTATTTTTTTAAATAGCAGCCTGAAAAGATAAGACAGGAATCCAATTATAAATCTCTGTTCTCTCATTTGACCTATTAGAACCATTCTATTACTATTGACCTACTGTTCTTTTTGACATATTTTCTTGCTTTCAAGATGCCATTCTCTGATTTTCCTTTCCCTTTCTGGCTAATTAATTTTTGTCTATTTCCCTTCTTCTCCAAGACTTTTTAATATGGTAGGGATCTAGAATTCAGTCTTTCATTCTGGTCTCTAGTTCTGCCATTCCCTTAGTGATCTTTGTTCTCAGGGTCTTAAGTAACATGACAATTCCCAAATTTATGTGCCTATTCCAGGCCTCTCTACCAAATTCTGGATCACATCTCCAACTGACTATGCAATGCTTTTATTTGATGTTTAATATAAATCACTATGTGATATGAAAACCATACTTCTGATCTTCTGCTCTCTTCAGATTTTGCCTACCACAGTCTTCCTCATTTCAGTTTAGGGAAAGTGCATTGTTTCAGTTGCTTAGACCAAAGTGTTAGAGTCATACTTCATAGCTCTCTTTTTACCTCCCTCTGTATCTAATACACCAAATATTGGTGCTACTATTTTAACAACAGTTCCAGAATCTAATCACAGCTCATTATTTTCAAAGTTACCATCCTGATGTAAGTCTCCTGGATAACAGCAATAACATTCTAACTATTCTGCCTGATTCTAAACTTTGTTCCCATTCAGAAAACAGCAATCAGAATAACAGTTAAGTCAAGACATTTGCTTTTGAGAAGATACGACTTTTTCCTATTCTTACCACTAAATACAACTAAAATTTCCAGACATTATATGTAAAAGAAACATAAGAAGTTTCTTAAGAGTAGAGAAAAGAAGACAAACCAGCTAAGAATCTCAAGACCCAAGAAAAAATGTGGTGGTAATTTTCCTAGGTTTTCTTTGACTTTATATATCCCAGCCTGGATACTGGAGAAAGAGGTAACTTAGAAACACCAACAGATAGATACAAAAAAAACAAACAAACAAACAGCCCAGATAAAGCCTGCTTTCTCTAGCAAAAGGATCAGGAAAGGAGCAAACAGTATGGAATATACTCCTACCCAACACCATCCAAAAGCGTAGCCCCACCTCTACCCATGCCAGCAAAGGCCAAGTAGGGAGCACCTTCATCAGGGTGATACTAGAGAAGGTGAAGTGGGACGCCAGGTATTTCATCCTCATCATTTATCCTCCAAACACATACACACCCACTCCATAATAACAGTAAAGGCTATGCAGGGAGCATAAACTTTTACCACTACCCAGTAATGACAAGCCATCCCACCCCACTTCTGACCAGAGTGATGTCAAAGAAGCCCAGTGGAGAATCAGGACACCCATCATACAGCAGTAACAAGATCATCCCTTCAAATACACAACACACACACATAGTGTCAGAGGAGACTCCTTGGGGAGTCAGAATTCCAACTCCCATGCAGCAATAATGAAGATCCCTTTCCCTACCTCAAGTGTCAACTGAGGCTAAATGCAGAACCTGTGCTTCCACTCCATCTAGGAGTAAGATGGAAGCCCTGTTTAATGGTGGCAGAGGTATTTTAAAATAAGAGTTAACAGAATTTCTCCAAACAGAAGGGAAGGGATAAAAGAAGGTATCTGGGAAAATCAGGAAGCAAGGAAGAATGCACAAAGAGTAAATGATGGCTAAACACAATAAGCTTTTCTTCTCCTCTTGAGCTTTATAAATTATGTTTATGTTTGAGGCAATAATTATAAATAATCTATTGTGATTCTCAACATATGCAGAAAAAATGTTTACAATATATATATTATAAATGGAGGAGAAAAAATATGAGGGAGACAGGTTGTTGTTTTGTTTTTTTTTTAATGAAGATCTCACTCTGTCGCCCAGGCTGGAGTGCAGTGGTGCAATCTCAGCTCACTGAAGTTTCTCTCTTCTGGGTTCAAGTGATTCTCGTGACTCGGCCTATTGAATAGCTGGGATTACAGGCGCATACCACATGCCCAGCTAATTTATGTATTTTTAGTAGAGACAGGGTTTTGCCATGTTGGCCAGGCTGGTCTCAAACTCCTGAACTCAAGTGATCCACTCACTTCTTTGGCTTCCCAAAGTGCTAGGATTACAGGCATTAGCCACTGTGCCTAGCCTGAGACAAGGTTTTTATACTTCAATTAAACTGGTAAAATGTACTCACCAGTAGATTTTGGTAAGTTATGTTCACATAATTGATGTGGTTTGGCTGTGTTCCCACCCAAATCTCATCTTGAATTGTAACTCTCACAGTTCCCTGGTGTCGTCAGAAGAACCTGGTGGGAGGTAACTGAATCGTGAGGGCGGGTCTTTCCTGTGCTGTTCTTGTGATAGTGAATAAATCTCACTAGATCTGATGGTTTGAAAATGGAAGTTTCCCCGCACTAGCTCTTTTCTCTTGTCTGCCGCTTTGTGAGACATGCCCTTCGCCTTCTGCCATGATTGTGAGGCCTCCCCAGCCATGTGGAACTGTAAGTCCAATAAACCTCTTTCTTTTGAAAATTGTCCAGTCTCAGTTATGTCTTTATCAGCAGATGAGAACAGACTAATGTAATAATGTAATAGCTAAAGCAGCAGCACCAACGACAACAACAAACCCTATGAAGTTATACACTTCAAAACACTGTAAGTCCCTCAAAATGGACTCTCACATATGCTTAAATAACACACAGTAGAGAAGGAGAAGGAAACAGAGAAGTGAAAAACAAAGAGAAAAAACAGAAAACAGACAATATAAATGCAGATTAAGCTTCAACTCTGCAATATCACATTGAATTTAAATGGATCAAATGTGCTAATAAAAGATAGAGATTGGTGGAGTAGATTAAAAGAACTGACCCAACTGTATACTGTCTGTAAGAGATTCAATTTAAATGAAATTACATATACAGTTTTAAATTAAAAAGATTAAAAAAGATATACAACACCAATATTATTCAGAGGAAAGCAAGAGTAGCTATATTAATATTAAGTAAAGCAGATGTTAGTATAAAGAGATTATCAGGAACAGACAGGAACATTTTGTAATGATAAGGTAATCAATCCATCTAAATGACATAGCAATTTTAAATGTGTGTGCAATCAACAACAAAGATGAAAAACAAGTGAAGCACAAACTGAAAAGGAAACCAAATCCAAAATTATTTTTGGAGACTGGAAGAATACAAGAATTCAACACCACCATCAACCAACAGGATCTAATTAATTTATATAGAAAACTCCAACCGAGAACAATGGGGCACCCATACTCTTCTCAAATGCTGATGGAATATATACCAAAATGCATCAAATCCTGGGATATAAAACAAACTTCATCAAATTCAAAAGAATGGAAATCATACAGGGTATATGTCTGGCCAGAATGTGATCAATCTAGAAATGTTTAATAAAACTTTTTTTTAATTCCAAACACCTATAAAGTAAACAACATACTTATAAAAATTTATGAACAGAAAAGAAGTGTCACAGGAAATTTTAAAACATATTGAACAGGATAAAACTGAAAACACAATATACCAAAATCTATGGGATGCAACTCAAATAGTGTGGAATGGAAAATTTCTAGTATGAAATAACTTCACTAGAAAAGAGAAAAAGTTCCAAATAATAATTTTACCTTCCAACTCAAGAAACTAGAAAGAGAGCACAATAAATCTAAATCAAGAAAAAGGAAAGAAATACTGAAAATAAGACCAGAAATCAACAAAATTTACAACAGAAAAAGTGGAGAAAATCAATGAAAGAAAAACTGGCTCTTTGAAAAGATCAATACAATTGACGAAACTCTAGAAAGATAAACAGGACAAAAGGAAGAGGCCATAAATACCAATCTCAGGAACAAAATGGGAGTGTATCATTATAGAGAAATTAGACAACAAAATGATAAGTGAATGTGAACAACTTTATATACATATATTGAACAACTTAGATAAAATGAATGAATTCTTCAAAATATATAAACTATTACAACTTGCCTAATATAAAATGGGTAGTTTGAATAACCCTATAGCTATTAAGGGAATTAAATTTGTAATTGAAAATCACCAAGGCCAGGCACAGTGGCTTAAGCTTCTAATCCCAACACTTTGAAAGACTGAGGTAGAGGGATCACTAAGATCCTGTCTCAAAAAAAAACCAAAAAAACAAAACAAGACAAAAAAAAAAAAGTACCCAGAGATCTTCAGTCCAGGTATCTTCATTTGACAATTTTATTAAATACTTAGGAATGTACTGCTCTGCTGGAAACCCTCCTTGATGTCTCATTTCATTCTGGGTGAAAGCTAAGCTCTTTCTGTGATCTACATGATCATTCTCGCTAGTACCTCTCTAACCTCACCTCCTACAACTCTCCTTTTCAGGCCCCTCATATCTAATCCACAGTGTCTTCTTGTTTCACAAACATAAACCGGGCCTGCTCCTAACACAGGAATGATGTAGCATGCTGGACACTCTGTTTGATATTTGTCTACGTTAGCTTGGGCGGCCATAACCAAATATCACAGACTAGGTGTCTTAAACATGAGACATATATTTCTCACAGTTCTGGAGGTTGGAATTCCAATATCAAAGTGCCAGCAGATCTGGTCCCAGGTTAGATCTCTCTTTGTGACTTGGAAGAAGGCCACCTTCTTGCTGTGACTTCACATGACAGAGATTTAAAGTGAATTTAAATTCTTAAAAATTCATAATCCCATGGGACTAGGGCTCCACTCTCACGACCTCATCTAACTCTAATTATGCCCCAACTCCTTATCTCCAAATAAAATCACATGGGGGCTAGCGTTGCAACATACGAATTTTGAGAGGACACAAACATGTGATCTATATAATATTCATATGATTTATTACATTGCTTCTTTTGGGTCTCTACCAAAATGTCTGCTTCTCAATAAGGACTTCCCAGGTCATGCCAATATAATTTTCAACACTCACTCAATTCCCAATGCTTTTTATTCTCACCTAATGTTTAACTTATTCTCTTATACTTGTCACCTCTAACATGCCAAAAAATTTACTTTATTTTATTTTACTTTTGTCTGACTCCTTTACTCCAGGAGGTAAGATTTTATATATATATATATAAATCATACTATCATATATCTATATCACATGTATCATACTATCATATATATATATATGATAGTATGATAAGGTCCAGGCAGTAAGATATATTTTGTGGTTTTAAAAATTTTTTTTCAATACTATCCTAGGTGCCTAGAAGAGGCCCTGGCACAGAGGACTCAATAAATCTGTATTGAGTGAATGAACACCATTAATAATCACATTCTCAGATCTATCAATCACTTAATAAATCTAACTGTCAAATTTTGAGAGAACAGCATAAAGTTTTATGTAGTTGAAAGTTCTAAACAGTTTGTGAAATCTCTCCCTATGAAATTTTAAAATGTATAAGAACCTATGTTCCATATTTTCTACCGTGATCTGCTACTTTCACTCAGGCTCTCTCTCCCCAAACTCTGTCTTCCTCTCTTTCTCTCTTTCTCTCTCTCTCTCTCTCTCTCTCACACACACACACACACACACACACACACACACACAGGCACACATACACACACACACACACTTTTTTCTCTTCAGCTTCATCATCTTAGAGTCTTATTTTGGTCTTGTAATACATTTGATTTTTCTCCTTACATTTAATTAGTATGTCTACAATTTTTCAGAATTGTCTCAAACTGTTTAGCATTTTAATAAATACTCATTAAAATTTTAAACACTTAATTAGAAAAAGAAACTTGATATCCATTTTAATTAAATTATTCAGAAATATAATTATGAATTTACTTATATCTTATTAAGTTCAATGAAAGTGACTTCTTTTAAAAGTTATTTAAATTATGAAATAGATAAGTTTAATTTTAAAGTGATTAATTTAAAAATATTCAGAAGTCTGTCAAATTCTTACAACATGATATCATCCACCTATCATCTTCCAGTGCTAACATTTTTAAAGGAAGAAAGAAAATTTTCATATCCCAACTGAAAAGATTATTCTGACTTAAGCTGACCATAGATAAAATATATGTAGGCATTTTATTAAAAAATATTTCACTTTAATATATAGCTAAACTTACATAACAACAATACATAACGTTTTTAAACCTTTGTGAATGAAGCCTGGATTAGACAAATTAATATAATCTTATAAAAGTGATCTTACGATGATTACGATGATTTGAGGTTGAGAACAATAAGATTTATCAACTTGTTGAATACATGTAACCTGATTATTTATATATTAACATTCTCTTGAAATCATGGTTGGGAATTTATAACTGGTTTCCAGAATTATCCATAAATTTATTATTTAGATTCATGTAGTAAAATAATTGGAAAGCTTCAAATTTTAACTTTATTAAACAGGAGGTATGCCAAATTCTGATTTTATTTTCTTGATTATCTCTACTTTGAGAATTCAGTTACAATAGTCAATCAGTAGTCATGTAGAGGTTATTTTAGACTTCATATTGCACCAGCTACACTTAGTATTTTGTAAAAATAGGAAATAGTTCCAAAGAATCTTTTTTTCTTTTTTAAGTAAATTTATTGAATAAATATATTTTACTGCCAAGAAAGGCAAATTGATTTTACTTGACTTCCTTTTATTTCATTGAATACTTAGTGCTAAGACTCTGGCGTTGTAGTAATTTATAATTGCTACATATTCTAATTTTTTTTTATAATTTAGAATGATGTAGCTGTACAATATAAACTGTAAAACACAACAGATAAATGCTCCGAACATTAAATTACAAATGTAAATATAAAGAATTGACTGACTGATTTCTGTTCTTTGCTCATTTCCTATAATTCTATCTTTTGGAACCAGAATGCCAAATTTTGTGCACCATTGTTTGAGGCTATTTTTACTCCTAGCCCTTGGATATGGCTTATGATTTAGGCCAGAATCAAAAGGCATGAGTTCATCTTTTTGACTACAGTGATTGACTTAGGGAAGGACATATGATTTAAGTAAAGTACAATATTTTCTTCCATAGTTGGGGGAAAAATATGTCCTTTATGTTGAATATAAATGGAGAGGGATGTGGCCTCACCACAAGAGCTGCCTGCAGTTATTTTGTAACCATGGGTGGAAAGCTAGACGAAGAATAGTACCCAGCAGAAAGAAATAAGAGAGGTAGGGCTTGGGACAGCATTTAAGTCTTTGCTCAAATTGAACCAAAAACCATGCCAGTCTCTTCAGATATACAATATATCACATCTTCTTTCTTTAATTTTGCAGCTCTTGTTGTTGACATCATTATTTGCCACCAAAAGATTTATACACACTAATTTAGATGGTAACTCACTGGATTCTCGATTCTGGCTGTTGGAATAACCTAAGGGATTTTTAAAGAATAATAATGTGTAAGTCCCACCTAATCCAATTAAATCAGAATTTCTAGGGTTGTGTCCTGGGCATCAGTGTTTTCTAAAGCTTCTTGAATGATTTCTAATATGTAACAGAGTTTTAAAACCACTGACATAAATAGAAGTTACAGATCGCCTAAATCCAGGGGTAAAGATAAATTGGAAACATGACATTACTATTTCATAAAATGAGAGAAGAAAAAAGAAATATGAGTTAGTCTTATTTTAATAGAAGGTGTGTTCAGAGACCAGAAATTTTAATTTTTACCAAGTCAAATAATAAATGTTTAGACATTATTGAAGCAATCATTTTCTAAGGTATACCTTAAAAATTATATGTGAAAGATGATTAAAATAAAATGTATATCTTCATTCATTTTAAAATACTCTGTGATACTAAATGTACTCAAATATTTTATCTTTTGCAATGGCTTATTTTGAATTTTAGGGAATATTTTTAATGCAGAGTACCTGCATGTTTTGATAAATATATTTGTCATACCCAGGTTTTCATGATAAAAAAAGAGACGTCTTTAAAATTACAGCTGAATTTAAATATATGCTGAGGCAATGTCTGCCAATACTATTCTGGTAGGTTGCATTATTAACCCAATTCTTCTTGCCTACCTGTATTCATGCCCTTTGTTATATAACCTCCCAATTCTTTTACTAAGGGGAGAGTGTACTTCTCTGCCCCTTGATTGTAGCCTCAGCCATGTGTCTTGTTTTAGCCAAGAGAATAGAAATAGTCATGATGTAAGTAGGCGCTTTAAAAGCACTTGTGCAGCAGGTCATGCCTTCTCTTGCAGTTCTATTATTACTTTGAGGTAAACATGCTGTGATACTTCATTTTGTATTGCTATGAAGGAATGCCTGAGATTGGGTAATTTATTAAGAAAAGAGATTTATTTGACTTATGTTACATGAAGCCCTCAGAAAGTTTTTATTCATGGTAGAAGGTGAAATGGGAACTACATGGTCACATGTCACATGGTGAGAGAGGGGAAAAAAGAGTGAAGCAGGGAGCTCCCAGACTCTTTTTAAACAACTAGATCTCACATAAACTTATAGTGAGAACTTACTTAAAGAAGAGGATGCTGAGCCATTCGTGAGAAATCCAACCCCATGACCCAAACATCTCCTACTCAGCCTCACTTCCAATGTTAGGAATCACATTTCAAAATGAGATTTGGAAGGGACAAATACTCACACCCTATCACATGCACTAACTAGCCCACTGATATGAGGAAGAGGATGAGAGAGATGTGGAGCAGAGCCAACTTATAGCTAGGCAGCAAAAAAAGGGCTGCCTCATTACTGCAGCCGGAAGCAGAGATTTCCTGCTGAGGATCAGGCAAACCACAGCCTATAGAAGTTCAGACCCATGAGAATAAGTGATTGATAAGTAAATGAGCTTTGCAAAGTGGTTTGTTACACAGAATTATTGTGGCGATAACTATAAATTCTGGCCAGAGGGAAATCTTACCCACAGTCTTATATTTTATTCTGGTAATAAAATGCAACACTCTTTAGTTACACAATTATGGTAAAACAACATGGAAAGACTTTGGGGAACAGTTGGCTTAAAGAGTCTCTACAGAGTTCCTTTAGAGTAAATACTAACTTTATATTTTGGAAGAGAAACACTGAGATCAGTGCCTCTAAATATGTCTCTGTTGGATGGATCCATAATAAAGGATATAAAAAGGATAACAATGAGCAAAATAAAAATAAGGCCTGATTATATAATTTTATGTAGAAAAAGTACTTACAATAATTTTAAAATAGATATATGCTAGGATTTTTCACATCTTATTATTTACCAAATACTTCTGGGTATTTTATTCTTGACCAAATTAATTTTTACACATTTCAAAACATAAAACCATAACTTTTCAAAAACAAGCAAGATACCTAATAATTTATTCTATTGTATACTTCTTAGACTAAATAGTAATTATTGCATTTTAGAATTTTAGAGCAACTATGTTATGTATTTATGACTATTGTTTTATAAGTTTTATGAAAGTCTAATTTATAATTTGTAAGAGAAGACCAAATGTGTTTCATGTGTTGTGATATACCATTAAGAAGCTGTTATTTTTTACTTATCTTAGTATTTTTCTCGATGAGAGAAAGAAATGATTGCTTGCTTTCTATTAATTGTAAAATGACAATTTGGTGGAAAAAATGTTAAGAGGATATGAATTCTGGAAAATTTATCAGTTGAAAACACAGTTTATCACATCTTTTTCTTCATTCAAAATTAAATCGAGGCTTTCTGTAAACAAAAAGGTGAATTCATGATATTTAAAACATATGCTGTACTCCCCCTATCAATCATAGAATGTACATTCCTGTCACCTACCCACTGACCATACTCCAAGATTAACCACATGCTCACTCATAAAGCAAGTTTTAATAAACTTAAAAAAAATCCTCAAAACCATACCATTCATACTCTTGGGAGACAGTGGAATAAAAATAGAAATCAATACCAAGAAGACCTCTCAAAAACCACACCATAATATCCAAATTAAACAACTTGCTCCTAAATGACTTTTGGATAAACAATGATTTTGAGGCAGAAATCAATAAACTATGTGAAATAAATGAAAACAGAGACACAGCATACCAAAATCTCTGGGATGGAGCAAAAGCAGCTTTAAGAGGAAAGTTTATAGTGCTAAATGCCTACCTCAAAATTTAGAAAGATCTCAAACTAATGATCTAACATTACACCTAGTGAAAATAGAGAAGCAAGAACAAACTAATCCCAAAGTATCAGAAGAAAAGAACTAAAATCAGAGTGGAACTATATGAAATTGAGACCCAAAAGTTCATACAAAGAATCAATGAAATCAAAAGTTCGTTCTTTCAAAAGATAGCTATGATTAATAGACCACTAGCTAGATTAGCAAATAAAAAAAGAGAAAAGATCCAAATAAGCACAATCAGAAAGACATAGGCGACATTGCAACCAATCCCATAGAAAGATAAAACATCTTCAGAGACTATTATGAATACCACTAGACATACAAACTAGAAAATCTAAAGGAAATGAATAAATTCCTGGTAACACAATTTCCCAGGATTGAATAAGGAAGAAATTGAAACCCTAAGCAGACCAATATCAAGTTCTGAAATCAAATCAGTAATAAAAAACCTACCAACCCTAAAAAGCCCTGGATCAGATGGATCCACAGCTGAATTCTAACAGATATACAATGAAGGTTTGGTACCAATTCTATCGAAACCTTTCCAAAAATTCCAAGAGGAGAGACTCTTCTCTAACTCATTTTACAAAGCTAGCATCACACTGATACCAAAACCTGGCAACAACATGAAAAAAAGAAAAAAATTATAGGCCAATATCCCTGATGAACATAGATGCAAAAATTCTCAACATAATACTAGCAAACTGAATCCAGCAACATACCAAAAACTAATAATAATACACCATGATCAAATAGGCTTCATTCCTAGTATGCAAGGTTGGTTTGACATGCACAAACAAAAAATGATTCAACACATAAACAGAATAAAAAACAAAAACCATATGATCATCTCAACAGACAGAGAAAATGCTTTTGATAAAATGACATATCCCAGAACAGTAAAAACCCTCAGCAAACTAGGCACTGAAAAGACATACCTCAAAATCATGAGAGCCATTTATGACAAACCCACAGCCAACATTGTGCTGAATGGGCAAAAGCTGGAACCCTTCCCCTTGAAAATGGAACAAGACAGGGATGCGCACTCTTAACATCCTTATTCAACATAGGAAGTGCTAGCCAGAGCAATTAGGCAAGAGAAGGAAATAAGGCATCCAAATAGAAAAAGAAGAGGTCAAACTATCTCTGTTCACTGATTATATGTTTCTAGAACTAGAGCACTCTAGAGACCCCCCAGAAAGGCCCCTGGAACTGATCAATGACTTCAGTAAAGCTTCAAGATACAAAATCAATGTAAAAAAATCAGTGGCATTTCTATACACCAGTAATGTTCAAGGTGAGAGAAAAATCAAGAATTCAATCCATTTATACTAGCCACAAAAAAAACACAACTAGAAATATATTTAACCAAGGAGGTGAAAAATCTCTAAAAGGAGAACTAGAAAACACTGTTAAAAGATACCATAGATGGCTTAAAAACAAATGGAAAACATTACATGCTCACGAGTTGGAGAATTAATATAATATTGCCATTTACGTTAAAATGGCAATACTGCCTAAAGCAATTTATAGGTTCTATCAAACTACCAATGACATTCTTCACAGAACCAGAAAAAAAAACTATTCTAAAATTCACATGGAACCAAAAGAGAGCCCTATAGCCAAAGAAATCCTAAGGAAAAAAAAAAAAAAAGCTGGAAGTATCACATTACCCTACTTCATACTTCAAACTATACCCTAAGGCCTGTTGTAACCAAAATCACATGGTACTAGTGGAAAAAACAGAATGGAGTATACTACAGAACAAAGAAATAAAACCACACACCCACAGCCATCTGATCTTCGACAAAACAAGCAATGGGGAAACTCCTCCCTTTTCAATAAATAGTGATGAGATAGCTGGCTAGTCATATACAGAGGAATGAAATTAGACCCCCTTCTTTCACCAAATACTAAAATTAACTCAAGATAGTTCAAAGATTTTAATGTAAGACCTCAAACTACAAGAATCCTGGAAGAAAATTAGAAAACACCATTCTGGATATTGGCTTCAGGAAAGAATTCACGACCAAGTCCTCAAAAGCAATTGCCACAAAAATAAAAATGGACAAGTGGAACCTAATTAAACTAAAGAGCTTCTGCACAGCAAAAGAAACTACCAGCAGAGTAAAAAGACAACCTACAGAAGGCAAGAGAATATTTGCAAACTCTACCTCTGAAAAAGGGTCTAATATCCAGAATCTGTATGCAATTTAAACAACTGTAGCAGCAAAAAACAAATAATCCCATTAGAAAATGGGCAAATGACATGAACAGACATTTATCAAAAGAATTTGATATATATAAGCAACCAACAAACCTGAAAAAAAATGCTAAATATCACTAAAAATATTTTTCTCCTGTGGAACACAAAAACATTTCTGTTTCTAATTGATGTTTACCCTTGTGTTGTTGGAAAGATTCTACACAACACTTTCTGGTATATGAAAAAAATGTTTGATGGCATGCATATAACCAGTTCCTGCCTGCTCAGCATATTGAAAATATTTTTGAAGATAAAGCAATATCAAACTTTGTATCTGGTAAAATTCTTGAAAAATGCCTTATGAATTATCAAGCAAATTGATCACTGTTATTCCCATATTCTGCACAGACTAATAGTAAGTGAAGTAGAATATGTCTTGAAGCCTGCCATTTAGTTATGCCTAAGATGACAATATTGAACCAAACAAATTCATTCTGTTTTAAATAAAGCAAAACCTGAGAGTTTAGTATTTGAAAATATTAGTTTAAGAAATGAGTATCCTTATAGTATTCCTTTCATTGATGATCATGTGCTATGTGAAATAATACATAACATCAAACCCTTATTATTATTTTTGTTTGCTTTTTCATTTTGTTGGTTTTTGATACAGAGTCTTGCCCATCACTACAGGCTGGAATGCAGTGGCACAAACACAGCTCACTGCAGTCTCAACCTCCTGAGCTCAAGAGATCCTCCTGCCTCAGACTCCTAAGTAGTTGGGTCACAGGTGTGTGCTACCACATCTGGCTTTTTTTTTTTTTTTTTTTTTGAAACAAGGTCTCAGCATATTGCCAGGCTGGTCTCAAACTCCTGGATGCAAGTGATCCTCCTGCCTCAGGTTCTCAAAGTGTTGGGATTACAGGCATTAGTCATTGCACCTGGCTTAAAATCTTGTTTCCTATGTTTTCTGTGTACGTAAAAATATCAGTAAGAAGTCCGTTTTAATAACATACATTATTTTTTCAATATGATAGATGCATACAGAACTTTAATCTCAGACTTATTTCTCTGCTACTGCCAGCTGAATAGGTTTTAGCCACCTACTCGACCTAAATGGAGCATGAGCAATGAATACACGCTTACATCAGAAAATATAAGTAATGGACTTTTCTTTGTCGGATATCTGAGTCATCATCATGAGGACTTTTGCTTTGGAGGCCATGATAACTTTTTATATATAATGAATTTGTATGTCACTTACTATAAACTGGAGAAACTGTTTTCTCATCTTTTCATTAAATAATTTATATAATATTGATTAAATATATTTTAGTTTTGAAATACAATTTGCAAACAGCCTCTGAGTTATGCTACATTTCACCATTGGATAAATTTTTTAGAATATTTTCAGGTAAATATCCTATATCAAAATAAATTCTATTACAGCAAATTAGAAGCAGAAATATATAATTCAAATGTCTTTATTGTGATTCTCTTATTTTAGTAAACTTTAATGACAGTTTTTTAATATTTAAATGTCTTTGCTCTTTTCTAATACAAGTTACATTTACTGAATTTCTGCTATTTTGTTATTAGAAATATAAACTATCAGAACAAGTAAAAAAAAAATCTCTATATCACTTTATAATCTAACATTTCTTACTAATTGAATATATTAATAATCCTATGACACTTCTAAGCCATAATCCGTCTTCAGTTTCTCCTTTTTTATGTCTAAGAAACAACTACTAATTTGTAAAAATTATTCTCTAGCATTATCTTTTATCTAAAATTTTTACTACCCAACAGGTAAAATTTACTACATTTCTTAGGCCTTCAATGTGTTTCTTGCATATTTCTATTATAGCACTCCTTTCAACTGTTTTTCCTTCTTTAGTAATGCTCTAATTGACCCAAAATGGCTGCCCCTGGAGTCTCAGGAGAACATTTAGTGGGTCCCAAACACTAAACTGTGGTCACTGATAACATTTTAACTAGCAATAAGGGGAATTTCTCTAGTTACACAACCTGAAAACTAGAGCTAAATTGCTTAGAACATTTTTCAAAGGCAGGAAATAGCATCTTCATTTATATATTTTAGTATACATTTAACATTGATATATGTATATACTTAATGTAATTTACTATAATAAATATAAACATCATATATATTATTTATGTGTGTATAATATAAACTGTCTTTTATAAGTTGTAGGTGTATACCTCTGGCTTTTTTTTTTCAATTGAGACACTGTCATTTTCATATATCTTCACAGCAGTCAGTAATATACCAAGATGGTGTGATTTCGTTCTTATTAATTTTTTTCTTTTGATGGATTTCTACTGTGCTTTCTCAGCAGCTTCCTTCTGCTTCATTTCCCAAATAATTCTGTAAAATGCATGCAATAAAATGAATCGATCTTGAAATGGTTCTTCTAGTACAGTTGGTTTTTTTTTTTTTTTCCTCTTCCCGGGATAGAAAACTGATAATGACTATGAAAGCTTTTAGGCAATAGTAGAGATAGTCTTTTAGGAAAATATCCTATTTCAAGCCCTGTGATTCTTAAAATACATGAATTGCTACACACACAAACACACACACACACACACACACACACACACACACACACAAGGTTTTTCAATGAGATAACTGCTTTCTCAAAAGTCTTCCAAGGAATAAAAATAACAAAAATGTTTTTTAAAATTTTGCAAAGCAATTTTTAACTGGCTGACCCAGAACATCATATAATGAAATGCTATCCAACTGCCTAAACTATGTTTATGTTGTATTTATATAGTATAATTTAATATATCCCAAATAATAAAGCTTATATTTTGAAGATATATATTTTAAGGGTGTAAGAAATATTTTTGACATAAAAATAGAAGTCATTGTGCATGTAAAAAAAATAAAACTATGTATATATTTTTGCATATGGATTCATAAACAAATAATTGCACCCTATATTACTGACAATTGTCCTTATTCAAGTATAGGTAAAATTTGCATTCATATTTCCCTTCTGTGGGTAACACTTCATTACAATAAGTCTGCGCCTTTTTATTTTTTGCTTCATAATTTAAATTCCTGGTGCATGATACTGAATTTTATAACTATAACTGAAGTAAATCATGCACAGCTGTCTCTATTTTAGGCATTTTTTTAAAGTTTGTGCCGGTAGTGTTGCTATTGTGCAACTCAGTGTTATAGAATCATTGTGCGTCCACCATTTTGTATGAATTATGCTGATTTCTAACCATTTTTCAAATATTGTTCACTTTCATGAATGTTCTCTAAATGTCACTGAAACTATTCTGACAGTATTATTCAAATCTTGGTTCAAAACCACGCTGGTATTAATGGCAAAAGACTCTGAAAGTATTTTTTTGTCAGGGGCTGACAAACTACACCCTAGAAGCCAAATCTAGTTCACAGCCCATTTTCGTACAGTTTTTAAGTCAAGAAAAGTTTTGATGTTTGTAAATGGCTATTTAAAAAAAGAAGAAAAAGAATGACGCGGAGATTGCACATAATTAATATCTCCCCCTTCATAGTGAGTTTGCCAGCTCCTGGTTTTGAGTTATTCCACCATCGTTATTCACTGCTTTTACAATACCTTGTTCATAGTAGCAATTCGATAAGCTATATTAGATACTCATATTCACTTTACTGATTTGTTAATTTTTATCTTATTTATAAAATTGTAAAAAAGCTAACATTACTGTAAAAGGATAATAAGTAATTGTTAGAGTAATAATGCCTTTATTTGTATAAATTGCCTGATTAACAATAAAAGATATTATCATTTGTATGATCTCAAGCAGGGGAAAATTACTTTTAAGAGATGATACTTGAGCATTTTAAAAATACATTATCAAATATGAGTGAATTGTATAAAACACATACAAAGAGACTGTGAGTAAATTAATTCTGCGACCTCCACCTCCCAAGTTCAAGCGATTCTGCTGCTTCATCCTCCCTAGTAGCTGGGACCAGAGGCGTGCACCACCGTGCCTGGCTCATTTTTGTGTTTTTAGTGGAGACAGGGTTTTGCCATGTTGGTCAGGTTGGCCTTGTACTCCTGACATCAGATGATCCACCCACCACGGCCTCCCAAAGTGCTGAGATTACAGGTGTGAGCCACTGCACCTGGCTGATATATAGATTTTTCAACGAGATTAATCATGTAAAATTTTATCATGATATATTGCTATTTTTGATATATAAGAGATCTTCACTGAGCTGCAAAAATAAATGCTAAACATATATTTGAAAAAATGTAGAGTCTATTTAAACCTATATGTTTGAATTTAGTGATTTCTAGCCCAAGGAGTAGAAGCATAAGAATTCATTAAAAATATTTTTATTAATAAATGCCAGAAGTAGACTGGAAACAAAATTTTACAGAATGTCTTACATTCTCCTCAAAAATTTCCCCTTCCATCTCTACAACTGATTTTCCTTTGGCTGCTGACCCCAGTGGTTCTTAATCAAAATCCTACCCATTTTAATTGCCATACTCATGTAATTCTATTAAAGGCAGCAACATGAGGTTTTGTTTATAATTGTTTAAAAAAAAAAAAAAAAGCACACATGGAACAAACAAATATTTTAGCCATACATTTCAGATAAAACTATTTTTTAATTTTTATTTATTTATTTATTTATTAAGAGAGAGTGAGACTCTGTTGCCAGTCACCAGGCTGGATTGCAGTAGTGTGATCTCGGCCCACTGCAACCTCCACCTCCCAGGTTCAAGCAATTCTCCTGCCTCAGCCTCCCAAGTAGCTGGTACTACAGGCGCGCGCCACCATGCCTAGCTAATTTTTGTATTTTTTAAGTAGAGACAGGGTTTCACCATGTTGGCCAGGATGGTCTCGATCTCTTAACCTCGTGATCTCCCCTCCCTCGGCCTCCCAAAGTGCTGGGATTACAGGAGTCTTTTTTTTTTTCTAAGCAAAGTAAATGACATGCCAATTTGAAAGAGAAAAGAGATAGAATGAAACAGCTTATATTTGAGTTCTTCCTATTTGTTAAATACCTCCTGGTATTATTTCATTTAATTTACACAATAATTCTAGGCAGCAGGTACTGTCATTAGCTTCTTTTTACAGATCAAAAGTTGGAAGACTTTACTTAGGGTCATAAAGCTAACAAGCATGAACCCAAAATTCAAATCCCTAATCTGGAGGACTGGATTAAGTATGCTTAATGATTATGTACAGCTTTCCATTTATCCATTGTATTATCCTGGCATATGGAAACTTATACATAAGTCCGGGGTATGTTTGAAGAGCTAAGACCAATGCAAAAGTCAGGAAAAAGAGAGAAAGAAAAAGAGAGGTTACTGAGAGAAACTATAATTGTATTATAAATATCTTTAGTATGTAAACATACATATAAAGTTAAATCATACAAGTATTGATAAAGTTATAAACAGCTATAAAACTTTATTGATAAGAAAACAAAACGCAATGACTTACTTAAGATTGAGAATATACACTACTTCTAATCTTTATGTCCTTGAGATCTGTGATACGCAATCCGATGCTTGCCACCACTGGGCATGAACAGAGTTGCTGGATTCTTCTCATGGGTTATTCTCAAACTTGGCTGCACTGGAATCACCTGGGGTGCTTTAGAGTTACTAATGTCTGAATCCTAGACCCAGAGATTCTGATTTAATTGGTCTGAGATAGGGCCTGAGCAATAGGAGTTTTAAAACCTCCTGTTTCTAATGTTTTCTGAGTCTTGGGAACAGCTTATTTTAACTATTTGCTGATGGGCATACCCTTTCTCTGTTCACCTTCTCATAAAGCAGTTGATGCTCAGAGATTTGGTCTGCCACAGATGAGGGTAAGAAAGGAGAGGCCAAGGTCTACGTTTATACCTTTTAGGTTCTCAAGTTTGTTTCTCAGAGTGTGATCCCTCAACCAGCATTTGCATCACTTGGGAACAAGTGAGGCTGTAAATTCTCAAACCCAATCTAGACCACTGAATAAGAAACCTGGGAGTAGGATCCAGCCATCTAGTTTAACAAGTCCTTCAAGTGATTCTGACACCCACTAAAGTTTGTATTTATATTTTGAAGGAATATATAATTTACATTTTACATTACATGCCAGTTCTGCAGATTCAACTTCATGGTAAGGTTTTAATCTATTTATTTATTTCACCAGTCATGTTACTAAAAAATACGTGTATGTATAATGTTATATCATATATATCAAATGTGTTTATATAACAAATTATGATTTCTTTCAAATATATTTTGGCATTGCTTGTATAAATAGTTCTGGTAATTTGCTTTCATTTGGTAGTTTGACTTTATATGCAGGAAGCAGGTATCCATAATCTGAGTACCTAAAAATCTATAGGGAGATGCAAAGTTTTAAATCCGTCTGTAATAATGCCTATAAACAAAGTAAAGTTGCCTGTAATGTATTTATGTGTCATATGATAGATAATATAATGTGTTATATAAATATATATTGTATTGATTTATATGAAATATTTTTATTGTCATTTAACAGCATGTGATAAACTTTATATAGCTCTTATATAGATACATACTCTGTCATTTGGTGGAAATATTAGAGGCAGGATATTTTAAAAGTGTGGGTCTAGAGTTCTTCAGATCCTAGTTAATCTCCAGGATTGCTAACACTAATTAACTGTGATTTTTGAGAAATTATTTAGACATTTAAGTTTTCAGTAATATTTCCTTTCCTTTTTTTTGTCCAGTTTCTTCCTGTGTGAAACAGACAATCATATCTATTTCATAGTGCCATGGTGAAGTTAATATTTGAGATAATATCTACAAGGCTCTTAAACCTGGTAGCCATGAGACAGCACTGAATAGATATTAGCTGTTTTTATTTATATTATTAGATGCAAATATTTCTTTATATAACATAACCTTTTTTAAGAATGTATGACTTTAGAGGTTACATGAAAATAATTTCTTTTGTTGTTTTAATAAATACTATTGTCAATCGTTACATTAAAAGTTTTGTCTAGAAGGTCTCCAGGCCTAAAGAACTACCTTGAAGGTTATAATAAAGCAATTTACATAGTGGTCTATTGTTCACTGTAAATGTAGTGGAACCTTGATAAAATATGACCTGCTATAGCATGAAATTTAGCATAATCCCATTGATTGGTGCTGGTTACTGGAAGAACCAGAAGGTTCTTGTTATATTATTTTATCTTTGTCTCAGTTGCCTGGCAAAGACCCAAAAAATCATGTTTTAATGAAGTCCATCTTTGGAAGAAAAATGGAACAAAATACTATTCTTTTACAGAACTCTTACAGTATTTATGATAAATAAATGGAGTACAGACATTGATAGGGAGGCATCACTTGTCTGGGAGGTAAAAAGAAAACAAATCAAAATTATTATAAATATAAAAATTTTGAAGTTTTGCCCTTAAAGTATTGAGAATGTAGAATGCCAAATAACTGAATAATTGAAGTTGGTTGAATTTAAAGCAGCTTATTGTTTTTTATGATCATGTTTTTTCTATAAAATGATATAGGTGTTATCTTGATTATTCATAATTTAAATAGTATTAAAAGGTTCTGATATTCTAATGTAGATCTCTAATTTGTGCTGAATACCTCATATTATTTTTTTTTACTTATCTTTTGAATATTTGTATCAGATACATTGCACAGTTATAGAATATAAACTGATTTGACATCATGTTTTATATGCTTTGTACTTAGTTGCTAGCATGGTACTTGTCATGAGGCAGACACTCAGTAAATGTTTTCTGAATGACGGAAAGGTTCTAATTTTTCATGCATTGATGAGCCATACTATGTGTATAATTTTATACTACTCGTGTTGCTTTTGTTTGAGGAAATATGACTAGCCTAGTCTTGTTGTTTTCTGCCATCTGGAGGAATATCCATTAGGATAACCCTCCTGATTTCTCTCTACCCATATTCATGCCTTCTCAGGAGCCAAGAAATGATGCAAGTGACAGGTGACTCTGGAAGTAGAAACTAGGATTGTTTTGTTTGTTAATCCTTTTCTTCCTCATATCATGTCATATTGGGATCCACCTCTCAGTACAGAGCAGGAGCCTGGGTCTGTTTCTGGCCATGTGGTAAGCTTGGAGGTATGAAGTCTACAAGGGGAGACCTGTGACTCTGCAGGTCTACCTGTAACTGTACAGATGAGTCTGCCTGATTCTTGGGTGAAGATGAGGACATCAACATTTAAGGATTAGGATGCTGAACACATAAGCCACAATCTATATTTGCTCCATCAGTGGTGAAGCTGGTATTTTTATTTCCTGTTTTTCTTTCCTATTTCTGCCTGCCTTGTTTCAGAACTCAGACAGAACAAAAGTGGGGTGTATATATTGACTCTCTTGAACTTCAACAGATTTATACATATTTAACTTTTATGTTGGAAATATCACTGACATAAAGGCTTAGATGGGCAAGGAAAGCATGCTGGTAATAAATATTCACTTCGCTGGAGCTCAAATCAGCATACATGGGAAAACATGCTACTAGACAGACAAGTGTTTTTCATTTGAGATCTCTTAAAACAAGGGTTCAGAAATGTCATAGTGCCAACAAATATTAGAGATGTGGTATTCATATTGTGACTGAGAATCCTAGAGAACCACTAATTTTCTATGAGTATTCACCAGATTACTTTTAGTAACTGGCAAGTGGACAGAAAATATTCATATCCCTAGTTTTATGGCCAGAGATATAGTTTTGTTTCTAAAGTACTGTCATCCCATGTAATAGTAGACTATTTTTCTGATTTCTCCAAACTAGCAGATATTTCTTTCCCAGTCCCAGATTTTCCTAAATATACTTACGTATTGGCAAAATTTCTTTCTTCCTCATAAAGTTGCCATTTGCAGTCTAATTATCACTGATAAGAAGTTAAAAAAAATTAGAATGTCTCACATAGAATATTTTTACTTATGTCCCATTTTTGTCAAAAGTTTATCTTTTTACTTCACATAAAGTTATTATTTTATATTTCCATGACTAGCAACATTGCCTTCATATATTTAAAAACCTGAAATAGGGAAACATATACAGTATCACATTTTCCTCGTTGATACCCTGTCCAATAGATGGATTTATTGTTCAAAGCAAATGGAATCAAATGTAAAAATATGTATTTGGGATGGGATTTATCATCATGAAATGAAAGTGGCTGTATATACACACATACGTGCTTAAGATTATCTGTTATTTGATCCCCTAAATTACAACTCAAACCTATTAGCCTTTATCCTATTATTTATCTCCCTTCATCCTATACTTCTCCATTTTTTTCTTCTCCTAGCTCTCCTTTTGATTCACTCCCCTTTACTACCGACTGGACAAAATCCCCTACAGCACAGTTCCCTTTTAAAGTTAAAACATTTCTTGAATGAATTATTTAATATATGTAGTAGTTAAAGGAAGAGGAGTTAAATTGAAAGCATGGCTCTACCAGTTTAGAGGTGAATAACTCAAGGTGTAGTTTTAATATCCCTAAACATCAGTTTCCTCGTCTGTGCTTTGGGGATAATAAGACCTCTTTTCCAGCATTGTTATGGATATGAGGGATAAAGTGAATTAAGTGCTTTGTATATATAAGTACTCAGTAAAATGTAGCTAGTATTATTAATAAAATTTTGTACGTTATTAATTAAACATAATACTTAAGACTATCAATCACCAATGGTTAATCATTATTAATGATTTAAAATTGTTATTGACAATTAATAAGGAATCCATGATAAGAACACTTTAGAAATACAAGATAACACATATGAGTCATATGATATCATACGGAGTTCGGAGGAGCAGGAGATGAAGATACCAATGTCACATCCATTGCTTTTTCCAGACTCTCCTTACTTTAACCTTCCTATGTTTTTGTGAGAACCCTTACCCAGAAGACAGGTCTGCTTGGGAAGAGGGCCTGATACATTTAGCCTCCCCAACTCACAACAAGTATTTCTGACATAAAGTCACATTGTGACCCCAGTGACCAGTTTATATGTGGCATGGTATTTTTTTTTTACCATGTGTGGCTTTCCATCATTTCCTACAAGAAAGGTCTAAGAAAGCCTCAGAGGGACTATGCATTTGTTCCAGTGGCAAAGGAAAAGGTAAAGGGTTATATGTACCACATTTTACGTCCATTTGGAACACGGGAGGTTTTTGTGGTCTTGCTCTGAAACCTAACCTATAAAACATCATGAATAAAATGACTTCCATGGAGAAATTTCTTTTGAATTCTGAACAAAGAAATTTTAGAAACACTCCCCTTTACCCTTGCAGATGACCTGTTTCAAAGGTTTCAAATGTCTCAGTATACAAATGACATATACTTTGGAGCTTTCTGTTCATCTTCAGTTCCTGAAACATAATAATTATTTCTAGGGGGCAGACTTTGATTTTCAGATTACTGGGCACACTGCTTTTTTTCCTTTGCATTTTTCCCACACATCTTTTCCCTTAAAGTGCATTACAACATCATTATCACAGTGCTCCTATCAATGTTTAAAAGCCCACTTTTGAAAACCATAATACCTTTGTTCAACACTGATTTGTATTGGCTTTGTAGAAAAATTAACTTAAGAGAAACTTTACTGAAACATGAATACTAACCCAGAACAGGCATTGTATTTGAGTGAATGTAACTTTGCACCACTTCTAAGAGGCTGAGATTGCTCAATTCCCCAGCCACTCCTTCAGGCCCTGGGTGACACTCTGAAATAGATTAAGTCCATTGCCACCTCCTTTCTCTTTTCTTTATAATGGATAATATTACTGTGTCTTTTGTAAAATATTCTGAGTTTCTGAAATGAATGACAATAACAGCAAAGAAGAAAGGTATTGCTCTGGGATTAAAATGAAATGACAAATTTTTACTGACTTTATCTCTGGCAAGATTGCAATAGAATGTTTTTTCTCAAATGTCATGGGATTTAATCTGATATAATAATCTCAGAATCTAAATAGGGATCAAGGACTGTCTTAATTTCAAACCTGTTGAAGTTTTCTTCTCAGTACATTCATGGTTATGATAAGAAGTTATAGCCACTTAGACCTGTTTGAAGTTTATGGAGTGTGACCTACTTATGAAGTTGTATATAAGCAAGCTATTAATATATATCCTCACAGCAAATCACAAGGCAATTAATTTAAACTATATTTTGAATGCTAAGTACTTACAAGATAATCGGTCTCTTCATGAATGCAGCGTTTAATTGTATAATAAAGTTAAAGAAATTACCTATATAGTATTTCTATTAGTTTAATCATTTTATTTTTAATGTTAAAATCTTTGAAATACATACTTAGTTGAATAATGATAGACCATCTTGTATCAAGCAACCAGCTTGACAAAAGTTAATCTTTTTCATATTTGCCTCAGACAATTTTCTCAAAAGTTTTATTTTGAAAATACACAGCTACAAAGAAGTTGAAAGATAATACACAACTATCCTTCATACCTTTTCCTGAATTCACCAGAAGTTGAAAGATAATACACAACTATCCTTCATACCTTTTCCTGAATTCACCAATTTTAACATTTACATTTTGTCATATTTGCTTTATCTCTCTACATACACACACACACACACATACACGGGTGCTTCTATTTAGGTATGTACATATTTCAAGTTAATTTTTGCAATGGTGTCAGTCAGGGAAGGGACAATGTTAATTATCCCCTAGGTATAGTAGGTTGTTTTAGTACCATTTTTGAAAAAAGAAGTATTCATCCAGTTGAATTACTTTGGTACCCATATCAAAAACATACTGATCACTTATCAGTTTATTTCTTGACTTTCTATTTTGATTCCTTTATCAACAGATCTAAGTTTATGCCATTGAAACACTGTTTTGATGATTGTAGGTTTATAGTAAATCTTGAAATCAGAGAGAGTTAGTTCTCATATATTTTTCAAAGGTGTTTTGGCTATTCTTAATTCTTTATTTTTTCATATACATTTTAGATTTATCTTGTCAATATATGTAAGCACACACTGAGATTATGTTTGGGATCTTGTAGAATCTAGAATCAATTTGGGGAAAAACAGTATCTTAAGCATTTAATCTTCCATTCCGTTAACAATTATATATCACATCAATTATTTGAGCTAACTGATTTTCCTGCCTTGTTTTGTAGTTTGCATAGTCTAGGTCTTACACACATTTTGTTCTATTTGTTTTTATGATTTTCATAACATAAATACTATCATAAATAATTTTTTAAATTATATTTTCAAATATTTTATTTTAATATTAGTTTAGTAATTCTAATTTAGTAACAGAATTTATTTTTGCATATTGATCTTGTATCCTACAACTATGCTAAATTAACATTATTTTCATTAGCTTTTGTTAATCACTTAATGTAAAAAAATTATGAACAAAAATTGTATCATCTGTAAATAGCCAGTTTTGCTTTTTTCCCCCCTGAATCTTTGTTCCTTTATATATCTTTTTTCTCTCAACTTTTTTACCTGCTAGGAATGCAGAACAAGGTTGAGCATGTGCTAATAG
Organism: Aotus nancymaae; assembly: GCF_030222135.1. Taxonomy (NCBI): domain Eukaryota; kingdom Metazoa; phylum Chordata; class Mammalia; order Primates; family Aotidae; genus Aotus; species Aotus nancymaae. The sequence continues at coordinate 62,991,703 of NW_026988413.1, read as the reverse complement.
TGAAATTCTAACCTTGCTTTAGATCTTACACAAAAAACCTTAATAATTAAGTGTGGAATTTTCTCATTTCTTTCCTTACTCTACTGAGTTAATTATGTATTCATTTTCCTTATTCCGTCAATATGTTGAATTACACTGATTGATTTCAGATGTTAAGCCAATGTAGTATCTCTGGAATAAACCCATTGGTCATGATATATTATCCTTTTGATAGATCGATGTCTTCAATTTGTAAATGTTTTATTACAGAGTTTTGCATCTGTTTCATGAGACATTTTTCTACCATTTTCTCTTGTTAACCTTATTTTTCCATAGTATAATGAGTCACAAAAGAAATGTATTTATTTTTATTCTTTCATTTTTATTGCTAGCACAAGAAAACTCATACCCTTAAATTCAGAGTTAAGTGTATTTTGTAATTTCTCATATGCCATGCTTTCATTTTTCATTAATTTTTAGAAATTCTGCAATTTTGTTGTGTATTTTCCCTTTTACACAAAAGGTGTAAAATAAAGTTTATGAATTTCCAAGTGGAAAGTGGCAGAATAGATGCAGCCAGGAGGAACATCTCCCACAGAGAGAAGGGGACATTGGGAGACAGGCACACTCCCAGCAGATCTTTCAAGGCAAAGCACTGAGAGTGGATGGAGGGAAGACATAAAAGTGGAGCTGAATGGGGAGGAATCTGGGAACACTGCAGGGGCTACTGAGTTTTGGGACCTGTTCATGTCCCCCAGTGACTCCTAGGGAAGGGGTGAATTGGACAGGTGAGGAATGGCCCACTTTTGCTATGGACCTCCAGATTCCTGGCAGCAGGGAGACCTCACAATATGATGGACACTTGACCTGGCAGGGAGAACTGCTTAGAAAGACGATGGGTAGGACTTTAGTCTGTGCAGAGCTCAGAGGGCTTAGTGTGGAAACATCTGCAGTGGAGCGTGACCAGAAGTGCCCACCCCCCCTAAAATATAGCAATGTACTTCTAGTAGACTAGCCCTAGTTACTGTTCGACCTGAAAGGAACAGAGAGGTCTTGTCTGTGAGACAGGGCAAGTTTGATCTCAGTGGCAGTCCTGTCTGCTGGTCACTCCCAGGACCCCAGACTGGCTACACCCGCTTGGAGCCCAGCCTCAGGGGCCCAAACAGGGTGCTTCTGAAGGACCCTCACTATAACTCCTTTGCTGGCCGGCCATGCCTGATCATTAGAGAGCTCCCGCAGATTGGCCCCTGCTGACATGCACCAGCCCACCAGCACCCTTCCCCCATTGCAGCCTCCCCTACTCTGCTTTGCTGGCATGCACTCACCCACAGCCACGTCCCCCGCCCACTGCTTTCCCAGCATTCCCATGGGAAAACTTCACCCCCTCTTCCCTCCAGCACAGTACTCTACTGTATCGCTGCTGCCAGTCCAAGCATACCCTGCTGCTCCCTGTCTGCTGATGTGAGGGCACCTGGCCATGTCACAATCACTGGTGTGAAGTCGTTCGTGCATGAACACCAGCAACCTTGTCCCATAGCACCTCTAGATTTTTTTTTTTTTCTTTTTGCTTAGGATTGTCTTGGCTATTTGGGCTGCTTTTTTGGTTCCATACAAATTTTGAAATATTTTTTTCAAAATATTTCCACTGCTGCCAGTACAAATGTGTAGGGGTGCTGGCAGCCCTATGCACACCAGCACCCCAGCCCTGCCACCAACACCACTGGAACTAATGCAACACAGGTGCCAGCAACCCTGTCCCTACCAGTGCTCTACCACCACCAGGCTGTGGCCACAAGTACATGCAAGAATGCCACAGCCCCAGTGACACTGTTACCCTGCTTCAGCTGGCACATCAATACCTCATCACACTGCTGTGGCTACTGGCATGGGCAAGCAAGCACACATTTGTTACCGCTGCCTGAATAAAGTGATATTTTCCTGTTGGTAGTCTTTTTATCATTATATAAAGTCCCTCTTTGTCACTCTCAACTGCTGTTGCTTTAAAGTTTGTTTTATCTGATATAAGAATAGCTACCCCTGCTCACTTTTGGTGTCCATTTGCATGGAATATCTTTTTCCATCCCTTTACCTTAAGTTTATTTGAGTCCTTATGTGTTATATTCATCTCTTGAAGACAACACAAACTTGGTTGGTGAATTCTTATCCATTCTGCCATTCTGTATTTCTTAAGTGGTGCATTTAGGCCATTTACATTCAAGGTAAGTATTAGGATGTGAGGTACTATACTATTATTCTATTCATTGTGCTATTTGTTGCTGGAATACCTTTTATTATTATTACATTATTTTTATATAGGTCTTGTGAAATTTATGCTTTAAGGAGGTTCTATTTTGGTATATTTCGAGGATTTTTTTTTCAAGATTTAGAGCTCCTCATTCTGATGCTAAAATCTGGCAAAGACATAACAACAATAAAAATTTCAGGCCAATATCTTTGATGAACATAGATGCAACAATCCTCAACAAAATACTAATAAATCAAATCCAGTAGCGCATCAAATGCTAATGCATTACCATCAAGTATGATTTATCCCTGAAGTGCAATGTTGATTCAACATGTGCAAATCAATAAATGTGATTTATTACACAAACATAATAAGGAACAAAAACCACATGATTATCTTAAAAGATGCAGAAAAGGCTTTTGATAAAATTCATCATCCTTTGATGTTAAAAAATCCTCAACACACTAGCACTGAAGGAATAAACTTCAAAATAATAAGAGCCACCTATGACAGTCCCACAGCCAACATTGTACTGAATGGGCAAAAGCTGGAAGCACTCCCCTTGAGAACAAGAACAAGACAAGGATGCCCACTCTCACCACTCCTATTTAACATAGTACTGGAAATGCTAGTCAGAGCAATCAGGAAAGATGAAGTAAAAGGCATCCAAATAGGAAGAGAGGAAGTTAAACTAACTCTGCATGCAGGTGATATGATTCTGTACTTAGAACACCCCATGTCTCTGCCACAAAGCTCCTTAAGCTGATAAACAATTTCAGCAAAATTTCAGAATAAAGAGTCAATGGACAAAAATCAGTAGCATTTCTACACACTAAGAATGCCCAAGCTAAGAGCCAAATCAAGAATACAATTTCATTTACAATAGCCACAAAAGAATAAAATACCTAGGAATATAGCTAACCAGGGAGGTGAAAGACCTCTACAACAATAATGTTAAAACAGTGCTCAAAAAAATCAGAGATGACACAAACAAATGAAAAAACATTGCATGCTCATGCAAAGAAAAAATCAGTATCATTAAAATGGCCATAGTTCCCAAAGCTACTTATAGATTTAATACTATTCCTATAAAAATACCAAGGACATTAGTCACAGAATTAGAAAAAAAAAATTTCAAAATTTGTATAGAACCAAAAAACAGTCCAAATAGCCAAGACAATCCTAAGGAAAAAAAAAAAATCTGGAAACATCACATTATCTTTCTTCAAAGTATACTGCAGGGCAACTGCATAACCAAAACAGTTTCATATACAAAAGTAGACATACAGACCAATGGAACTAAATAGCGAACCCAGAAGTAATGCCACAGACCTATAACCATCTAATCTTTGACGGAGTCAATAAAAGCAAGCAATAGGAAAAGAATTTCCTTTTCAATAAATGGTCAAGCCATATGCAGAAATTTGAAACTGAAACCCTTCTTTATATCATATACAAAATTCATCTCAAGATTGATTGCAGACTTAAATGTAAGACCAAAAACTTTACAGAGTTTTTAAAACCCTCAAAAGATAACCTAGGAAATACCATTCTGGAAATAGGCCTTGGCAACAATTTTATGATAAAGAAACCAAAAGCAATTGCAACAAACCAAAAATTGACAAATGGGATCTAATTAAACTAAAGAGCTTTTGTACCGCAAGAGAGACTATCAAAAGAGTAAACAGACAACCTATAGAATGGGAGAAAAGTTTTGCAAATTTTGCATCCAGAAAAGGTCTAATATCCAGAATTTACACAGAACTTAAAGAAATTAACAAGCAAAAACAAACAACCCCACTAAAAAGTGGGCAAAGGACATGAACGGACTTTTCAAAAGAAGACATATACTCATCCAACAAGCTGCAAACCAAAGCCACATTGAGGTACTATCTCACACCAGTCAGAATGACAGAATGACTATTATTCACAAACCAATAAACAGATGTTGGCGAAGTTGCAGAGAAAAATGAATGCTTATACCTGTTACTGAGAATGTAGATTAGTTTAGCCAGTGTGGATAGTGGTTTGGTGATTTCTCAAAGAGCTAAAAAAAGAACTACCATTTATCATACACCATTGCTGGTTATATACCTGTAGGAAAATAAATATTTTTATTATCATAAAGACACCGGCACACATGTGTTCATCCCAGCACGACTCACAAACAAAGACATGAAATCAACCTAAATGCCCATCATTGTTAGACTAGATAAAGAAAATGTGGTACATTTATACCATGGAATACTGCACAGCCATAAAAATAATGAGATCATGTCCTTTGTAGCAACACAATTCTAAGGAAACTAATGCAGGAACAGAAAACCAAATACTGAATGCTCTTACTTATAAGTGGGAGTTAAATATTGAGTACATATGGACACAAAGAAGGGAAAAACAAACACTGGGACCTACTTGAAGGTAGATGGTGGGAGGAGAGTGAGAATTTAAAAACTACCTATTAAGTACTATGCTTATTACCTGGATGATAAAATAATCTGTACACCAAGTCCCCATGACATGCAATTTGGTTATATAACAAACATGCACATATACCCCTGAACCCAAAATAAAAGTGTAAAAAAAATCCAGATGGACAGAGCTTTTATTTTTCTTTTTGAATATCATTATTATTATGCTGTATTGTTATTAGAGAATCTGGTTTGTATTAGTTTTGCTTTATAAAAGTTTTGGAGTTTTCTAATATATTTGATCAGTTTTTGTGAGTGCTTCACGTGTAGTTGAGAATAGGGTCTATCGTTTATTAGTATGTTGTAAAGTTTATGCTTCTCTACTGAATATCCTATTGAGAGCCCTGTGTGTTTACTCAACTTTTATCCACTTGGCCTGGATCGGACTGAAAATGATATTTTAATATTTATTTTTAGCATTTTTCTATTTCTTCAGGCATGTTCTATAGTTTCTGCACTACAAAAGTGGTGGTTATGTTTTTGGTGCATAGACCTTCTGCTGTGTCTTCATTGTGAATCTTAGCATTCAGCATTTGAAATGTTTCTACTAACACAATCCCTGTGGTCTGAATTCTATTTTGTCTAATAAGATTTTTTTCCTGGATTTTTGTCTTCTTATTGTTTTAATAAATGTCTTGTCTATATTCATATCTTCTTATACAATTCAAGCTTATTATTTTATTTTTATTTTGGATTTTATAAAACTTGAAGTATCTCTTTCTGTATATTTCCTTAGTTCCTCTTGGTATATTGTTTTTTAAATTAGATGTTGAAATTAAAACTTTAATGAGATATTACCTCACATCAGTTTATTACAAAACCAAAAGATAATTGTTGTGAAGATGTGAAGGAAAGTAAACTCTTGTGCAATGTTGGTGAGTACATAAATTGATACAGCCATTGTGGAAAACAGTGTGGAGGTTTCTAAAAATATTAAAAATAGAATGGCCATATTGTTTTACTCCATTTTGCATTGTTAGAAAGGGATACCTGAGACAGTGAAAAAAGAAATAATTCTATCATAAAGACATGGGCATGCATATTTAAAAGCCTTATGTACTTAATCAACTTTTATCCACTTGGCCTGAATTGGATTGAAAACAATATGTTAAATATCTATTTTTAGCATTTTTCTTCTATTGCTTCATGCATGTTCTATAGTTTCTGCACTACATAAGTCGTGGTTGTATTTTTGGTGCACAGAAGAAAACACAGTAATTTATAAAGAAAAGATGTTCATTTGGTTCACAGTTGTTCAGACTGTACAAGAATTGGACCAGCATCTGCTTAGCCTCTTGTGAGACCTCAGGAAGTTTTTACTATTCCTGAAGGTGAAGAGTAAGCAGGTGTGTTTCATGGTGAGAGAGGAAGCAAGAGAGAGTGGGGGAGGTACCAGGCTCCTTTAAATAACCCAGCTCTCTCTTGAACTCACTCATTACTCTAAGGAGGGCACCAAGCCATTCATGAAAGATCCTCCCACATGACCCAAACGCTTCCCACTAGGCCCCACCTCCAGCATTGGGGATCACATTTCAACATGAGATTTGGTGATGACACATCTAAATCGCATCACATAGGACCCAGCAATCTTAGTTCTGAGTGTATATCTGAAGGTTATGAAAGCAGTATTTTGAAGAGATATATGCACTCCCACATTCACTGTAGCTTTACTCACAATAGCCAACACATGTGTCTGTCATTGATGAATGAAGAAAATGTACTGTGTGCCTGTGTGCGTGTGTGTGTGTGTGTGTGTGTGTGTGTGTGTGTCTATATGCACACAAAGTAAAATGTGATTTGGCCCAAAAAAGAAAGAAAGAAAGAAAGAAAGAAAGAAAGAAATCCTGCCATTTTACAAAATAGGGAAACCTAGGGGGCATTATGTTTAGTGAAATAAATCAAAGAAACATAAATACTATGTGATCTGACATATGTAGAATCTAAAATTTGTCAAACTTATAGAAACAGTAGAAGGGTGGTTGTCAGGAGCTGGGAGTTGGGGGAAATGAGAAGTTTTGGTCAAAGAGTATAATCTTTGAGTTATAAGATGGAGAAGTTCTGGGGATTTAATGTACAACATGGTGACTGTAGTTAATAATACAAATATTGTGTACTTGCAATTTGCTAAGAGATTAGATCTTAAATGTTTTAAATTAAAAAAGTAACTATGTGAGGCAATGAATGTGTTAACTAATTTGATTGTGGCAATCATTCCACCGTTTATTAGTATGTCAAATAATCACATTATATGCCTTAAATATATACAACTTTTTGTCAATTATATCTCAATAAAGCAAAAGAAAGTTAGATGGTGGGAAAACAGAGATAAAACAGAAACCCATTTATGTATCCTAGAAATCTCATTTTTGCAAAGGAGATATTGGTCAGGAAATAGTAATTACAATGTGGTTGAAGTAAGTACTTCATATGTGTATAGTGCTATGGTAAAAAAAAAAAGGGGGAGGGCAAAATCAAATCTAATTCAGTGTTAAATCAATACTTACCATCAATCATTTTTTAGTCTTAAAAACAAGAAAAAATATCAAAGATATTTTATAGTAGTTAAGAAATATTAGGAATATAGACTTTCTTATGAGATAAATGGTTTGTGTCACATCATCAAAATTTGTTACACACCTGTTGACAAGAGATTTCCTCATAAGTAACCAATCAATGACAGCTTGATTAACAAATCCTTGGGAATGAAACTCATTTTATGGAAATCTTGAGCCATTGTGCTGCATGCATTTTAATCATACATGGCTAAAATATCTTAATGCACAACTTCTCTTTTTCTCAGCAGTTGAAGAGCTATCACAGGTCTATGTCTCAATGTACATTTTATTTTCTGCATGTCCACATCATTTCTGGATGGAGTAGAGATTCTGTCTTCATTCTAATAACTGGGATATAGATTTTCTTCTTGCAAGTCACAAAGCAGGAAAGCAACTATTGTTATGTTATATATCCTATTTTGCCTGGAAGAGTCTGTTTATCCATATTGTCCTGCCATGATTATTGGTGCAGTCCCCTTTTACTTAAAGTGTCATGGTTTGAAAGACACATTGGAGGGTCACTGTTGTTATTTATACTGAACAATTGAATGGTTGCTACTTTATACTTATTGTAAATTTTTTCAATGAAAAACATCAACTAGATTTTGACTTTTAAGTTGATACCTCTAACTGTGGGGGAAAAAAAAAAAAAAAAAAACTTAGCCTCCACAATAAAGAAATTTTAGGCATCAATACGGTGAAGAGAGATGTCAAGGGTTCATCAGGCCATGGCCCTCAGTTTTCAGGGGCCTGTTCACTGAAGCTATTAGGGAAGAAGAGAAGTCCATGCCCTTTCCTCAGCTCCTTTGTCCTATCTTGACACAGATTCCAAAGCTAAATCTTCCTTTAGTGCTTTGTATTTTTTCTCTCCATCACTTCCCTGCCTAGGAATAGGTTACAACTACCAGTTGGGGGTCTTTACATCTATTAAAGAATATCTGATAGAAAACTTTGCCAGACCTATTTTCTCTCTCCTTGCCTCCGAAATACAAGTTTAAGAGGGAATATATTTTATTCTACTAACTGAAATATCTATAGCAATTAAAACAGTGCCTGGCTCAAACATATTTGGTGGTGAGTAGAAGCATTTATTAAATATTCATAATGTGCTCAGCCATATGCCAAGAAAAGTTAGAGGCACAGACAACATGAGATCTGGTCTCACTAATTAGAAGTCTTGTAGAGTACTAAAAAATTAACGACATAAAGCTGTTTGTATTAAGAGTAATATTAGGTGTAATATAGCCTAGTAGTGCTATAGAAATTCAAAGAATTGTCTTTAGGGATAGAATCAGGGAAGTTACAGAGATTGTTGGCCTTGATCTAGACCTTCTGGATGGACAGAAGAAAAATAATATACACCAAGTAAAAAGGAAAAAAAATCAGGAAATTTTTTAAGATAAGCAAGCACAGAAAGTATTTAAGATATAATAAGAAATCTCAAAGTGAGTAAACAAAAGGAAAAAATCACCCTTTTGGTAGGTTTCCTCAGTTTAATGTGAAACTGAGTTGACTCAAACACAAGATCAATAAAAAAGTGATAATATGCATTACAATAAATAAATTAGTAAATATTTTTCTTATATGGTGTTGTAAACAGTCAATGTTTTACAGTCTAAAGTCTCATTATTTTATTCTTTTTCTTTAATCATTTACTTATCCGTTCTAATGATGAACACAAATTGCCCCCAAACCTCCTGCTGGCACAAACAGTGGCTCAGGATCCATTTTTTTGTACCCTTCACTTTGTATGGACTTTGTAATACTTTTCTGGGATATGTATTCAGGAGTAAGAGTGTTGGTTCATATACAGTTCATACCCTAGAGCTGCTGGAAATGGAGCACTTTTTAGATTGGCCATACTGTCTAGATTGCCATATACAAAACACAATTGACCCCATCTCTTCACACTCTTTCTAGCAGTATTATCTACTTTTTTGAATTTTTGCCTTTCTGATGGATATAAACTCATATCTTCTCTTCTTGTTTGAAGTAAATAATACATTTAAAAAGATACATAATATGTGTATTATGGAAAAAGTTTATCATATTAAACTATCATTTTTTTTATTTACTACTGGCTTGACAGCATGCCAGCATCAATTTTTCTTAGTCATGGTTGGTAATGTGAATAAAAACTGTAATGTAAATGTTTTAGCTATGAAGTCAATCTGGTATAATTGGAAATGTCTCATATCAGTAGAGACAAACCACTTTAATTAGGCTAAGAAAAGGAGGCAATTTGATGTATAACTTTTTATATAAACAGTGACATCTAGAACTGCTATTAGAATTTCCTAATATGTGAATAAGTTAAAGGTTATCATCTGCTGCAGATTTAATGGATTGCAATAGCATTAAAGCAAATGACCCTTACAGGTTTTTAAAATTTGATCGATCACAATATAATCGTTAAGGCGGTATAGCAATTAATTTTCATTAAGAAGAGAGGTCATTAATACTAGTTGTTAGGGAAAATGGCTAAGTTTTGGTATAAGAGATTTGACAGTTTTTTTACAATTAAAAACCTTCACTTAATTTCCTGATTTCATGTGTCAAGGGAAGCTATTGTAAAGCTATCGGCCTCTCTCCATGGAAAATTTATATAATGACATATAAGTAAGGAAGTGAAAATAATTGTGTGTTTGTATGAGAGAGAGAGAGTGATATATATATATATATATATATATATATAGAGAGAGAGAGAGAGAGAGAGAGAGAGAGAGAGAGAGATGAGTGGCAGAAATATAGCCTATACACAAATATTTTAGAGTTAAAAAGAAGACTGATTTGACACAATGTTTTTAGATTAGCTTCACTTATGGGTCAACATACTGGTATGTATTTTACAACTTTTCTTCAACCCACTTTTTAACTTTTAAAATATATTAGTACATCATCTCCGGGCTTCTTAGGAATTGAAGAATTAGGAAGGAAAAACAGCTAAAATTGGCATTAAATATTGTCAATATTATGCAATGTTGTCACTCTTACACATCTATTTAATTAGAAATAAAAAATTATATACTTTCTTCAAGTTTATGACCTTCATTCCTAGACTCGTAGTTGTCAAAGTATAGTAAGTATAAAATATAGAAAAGTTAGTTAGGATAAAATTTGCTAAACTCCAGCCCTAAGATAATTATTCAGCAACTTTGAGTCAGTGATTAAGATTACATTTAAACTAGCATGGAAGGTGATTCTATGCATGTGTTTCTGGATAGCTCACTGCTCTAGATTTATTCATATACACTATTACTGCAAATAAAAAATTCTCATATTGTATACATGCTTTGCAGTCTTGCTTGTTATCATTCAACCACATATTGTGACTCTTTCCATGTCAGTTAATATACTTACATAACATAATTATTTGTGGAAATATATATTTCCACTGGATAAATAGATAGTATTTTAATTTTTTCTTGTTGGTAAATTAGGTCAATTCCTAGACTTTACAATTACCAGATAATCTTACCATGTATTATGATATAATACTTTCTCTCCTAAAGTTAGGTGATCTCTAAAGAATTAATTATGATAATAAGTAAATAAATCCTACAATAAAATGAATAAATGCAATAATTAATAGCCTTTTTTTTAAAGCTTACATGACTTTCGCTCTTAAGAGTAATTAATAAATAGCATTTGCATTTTTAGTATAAACTAAGGAAAATACTCTTGTACTATTTAACTATGTTAAAATGCAAATGGAATGCATTATTAAATATATCTTAAATTTTAAATATTCCTTGCTTCTTCATTATACTCTCCTCAAGGGAGTTAGCTATAAATTGCTTCTTAACCTCTTTTCTTCTACAATTCAGAAAGTCTACAGGGTCAAATTTTAAATTTTTTATTCATGAAATAAGTTTGAGTATTGGGAAGAAAGGCAAAAGTTTTGCTATTTTTTTTAACATTATGCCCACTCTACTTATTATACTTCGATGATTATAAAATAGCTTTATGATATCAACATAATGCTCATTTAAAAAATGAATGAACAGAAGCATAAATCTTTGATAGATGACATAGTTAAAATTTTCATGAGTCAAGAATTTTCCAAAGTTTGTTCCAAAATGTTTTTGATACAAAATATTTTCCTCGCTACTGCTTGACTATGTTCATTTTAAAAAGGATAGTGACTATAATTAAACATGAATCTGAATCTATGATGACAAATCCGGGGCACTTTATTATGCAGTTAGCTTACAAAGTATATTTACCTAAACATTTCTTACATGGAAAAAAAACAAAAATGACTAAATTGAAAAACACCATTGTGAACTAACATCAAATGATGTTTGATTAATTTTAAGGTGTACTATTAATATGATGATTTATCAACATTTTATTATGGACATATATATGAATTGATATTAAAGTTGTATCTTTTTTAGAAATGCACTTGTTTTTTCTTGTAATGATTAAGAAACAATGTATTTTACCATACATGTAATAAGGCTATACACACAATATGGAAAAATGAATGTGAAGAGAAACTCAAACATTCCTATTAGTGAAGCGAATAAATTTCCTAGTATAGGTTTACAATAAAATTCTATCTTCCAATAGCTAATCTATGGTAGAAAGCATATATGTCTATTATTTAATGAGAGGAAGCATTTTGCTAATTTAAGAGATGTATTTAATGCTAAATTATTAATTTAATAAAATTTGTCATATAAAGCACCATTAAATGGAGATTATGAAGCGTATCTATTAGTTTATGTACAATACCTAACCAATTCTCTGGCTATAAATAAGTTGAAAGTAGAGAAATAGACTTATTTATCTATTTTGTATCGCTGCTGCCTTAAGTGGTATCCTGTTTTTGTTAGTCATCCAGTATTTGTTAGTTGATATAAATCTTAGGAATGCTTTTAAAGCATATATAAAACATTGTTTTTTAAGGTTAGTATCTACATGGACTTTCAAGAAAAACCTGAGAACATAACACTAAAACGCATATTATAGAAGGTATTCTATGTTGCCAGGAGAACTAATGACTTCCAGGTACATAGCTTTCAGGTAATATCACTTGCTTGGGAATAGAATTTAGAACACCTAGACAGATTAAATTATAGAATGCTCTTAACATAACATCCTTTTATAACTAATTCTCTAAACCGGAGTTTTAACAGAGTCCTAATAACATGCTGTGCTAGGTTAAACTAGGCGATGGAAATATGAACTTCAAATTATTGGCTATAATGTTTGAAGATAATCCATATGTTGAGATATAAGAAAGTGAAAACAAAGCTAAGTGTTTATAAAGAAAGTAAAGAAGGCAATGCAAGTGATTACAGGGTGTTTTGTTTTGTTTTTGTTTTGCATTTGGGGTAGAATCAAATTATATTTATGAACATAATCCAGATTTATCTCTGACACTAAAAAAAACTTTACCTAAGGTCAGTGAGTTCAAAAAGAGCATTGTAGAAATAATTTTGATCATAGATGAAAGCATGATGAAACTTCAGAAACTTGAGTTTATTCATTGATGGGTCACAGTAAATATACAGAAATTCAGCATTTCTATTTCCAGAAAAAGCAACTGGCCAAAGTCAAGCAGGGCGCTAAGGATTCAAACACTGGTGGTGTATCAGGAAAAGAGTTCAGGCCTGTAGAAAATAGGGTACCAGGGTAATCAGTGGTACAGTGGGAATAAAGGGTAAGCAGAAACTCAATCCTGGAAATTGGACAAGTGTTGAGTGCATTCAAGGTCTATTTAAGGAGTATGTAGTCCTTTAGGGCTCACTGAATTTTGAAAGGAATTAGAGTGGAGATATAGAAATTGTACAGAGGCAGGTGTATTTCAACAAGTCTGAGGCAAATGTAAAATATTTTGCTTTTGTCAGAGACTACAGAAGAAATTGGGAGTGTCTAAGCCTATAGCAGGGGACATCAGATGATATAGGTCTAGGAAGCCAGAGTAAAAGATACAAGATAAACAAAGAATACATTCATTGTCAATTTTATATTTAAAAATGCAAGAAATATTTCCCTGTTTTCTCACTGGACTGTAACAGTACAATGATTTCTATGATGGTCTTAGTTGAGCTACATTCTTTTTAAAGGCCTGTCGGGCTGAGGCCTTTGAAATGTATCCCAGTTTACTAGGTGATTTGACTTGCCATGGTATAAGTTAGTATGGTCAATTTGAACTGTGAATTTATTATATTATGGAACTTCTGATATTATTACTGGATTATTATTTGCTGATTCAGTTTTAAAATTGTGTTGCTGTTATTTAAGGAAGATAATTGACTTCCCTATAGAATGTAATGATTTGATAAATGAAGCAATGGTTTAGTTGGGAAAAATCTGTGTAAATATGCATTGGAGACCAAAATATATAAAGTATGAGTTTTTACTTTATGTTCTTGTTACCCTAAGAACTGAAGGAAAAAAAATCTCTGTAAATATTCACTGGAGACCAAATTTTTCCCAATATGCATTTTGGGAAACATCTCTATAAATATGCATTGGAGACCAAAATGTATAGTGTATGAATCTTTACTCTCCATTTCTTTTTACCCTAAGAACTGAAGGAAATAGAAATAAGAAATAAGTAAAAGTATTTTTATTGGAAAAATTAGAAGTACTAGACAGAACTAAGGTATAAATGAGATGTAAAGCAAAAGAAGGAATTGGGAGAGGAATAAAGGCCAGAACCTGCTACTATATAATTTAGTTAAGAAGGGCTTAAGTTAAAGCAAAGTTGAGATAGATTTAAGAACTGCAGATGAATAAGAAAGCGATGGACAGAAACAGAGGATTTATGGACTACTGCTATAACCTATTACTTGCACTTCTTTTGACATTCAGGAGAATCTGGAAAGAAAAAAAATACTGAGAATCTGGAAAGAAATTAAAATACTGTTAACTTGCTCTTGGCTACAAAAGAGAAATAAATGCATAGATTTTTTCTCATTGAGCACATCTTATAAATCAAGTTACTTTTTTTTGGTATTTTTTTTCCTTTGCAAGGGTTATGGATCATTTACTTTAATTATAAAAAATTCATCGGAATTTCTGCCAAGATGACCAAATAGGAACAGCTCCGGAGCGCAGATCCCAGTCAGAGCGGCGCAGAAGGCAAATGATCTCTGCATTTCTAACTGAGGTACCAGGTTCATCTCAATGGGACTCGTTGGACAGTGGGTGTAGCCCAAGGAGGGTAAACCGAGGCAGGGTGGGGCACTGCCTCGCCCAGGAACTGCAAGGGGCCAGAGGGCACTCCCTCCCACCCAACGGAGGCTATGGGTGACGTTTGTGGCCACTCCAGAGCTCCGGTTCCGATGCTGCACTTCTCCCACAGTCTTTGCAGTCCACAGACCAGGAGATTCTCGCTGTGCTTCTCCCACGGTCTTTGCAGCCCACAGACCAGGAGATTCTCACATGCTGACAGGTGCCACGGGGCTTCCAGGGCAAATCTGGGCAACCAATTCAGCCAGCACTGCAAGTTCCCAGCACAAATCTGAGCAGCCCTTTTGACTGGCACCTGGAGCACCTGCAAGAAAGAGTCGCCCATACCCCAGAGAGAAAGGGGGCTGAAGGTGGGGAGCCATGGGTCCCACCCCCATGCAGACCAGCAAACTGAATCCAACTGGCTTGGGATTTTCGCAGGCAGCACAACAGTATGAGCTCGACCCTGGAGGGTGGAGCTCTGTGGGGGGTAGGGGCATCTGCCATTACCAAGGTAGCTCTAATCTTACCTGTGTAAACAAAAGCACAAAGAAGCTTATACAGCAGTTGGGGGAACCCTAGGCACCTCAACAATGCCTCTGCAGGCAGACTGACTAGACTCCTTCCTTGCTGGGCAGGGCATCTCAGAAGAAAGGCAGGAGCCTGTCAGGGACTTATAAATAAAGCCACACCTTCCGGGCACAGAGCACCTCGGAAAAGGAGAAGTTTTGAGTTCCCCTGCCCAGCAGCTCTCAAGGGAGCAACGGAGCTCCCAGCATAACACTTGAGGTCAGATGAGGGACAGACTGCCTCCTCAAGCAACTCCCTGACCCTTATTTATCCAAAGAGTCACCTCATACAGGAGAGCTCTGGCTGACATCTGCTGGGTACCCTTCTGGGATGAAGCTTCCAGAGGAAGGAACAGACAGCAATCCTTGCTATTCTGCAGCCTCTGCAGGTGATTCCTAGGCAAGCAGGGTCTGGAGTGGACCTCCAGCAGTCCTGCAGCAGAGGGGCCTGACTGTTAGAAGGAAAACTAAAAAACAGAAAGATATAGCCTCGACATCAACAAAAAGGAAGTCCACTCAGAGACCCCATCCAAAAGTCACCAACTTCAAAGACCAAAGGTAGATAAATCCATGAAGATGGAAAGAAACCACCACAAAAAGGATGAAAACACCAAAAACAAGAACACCTCTCCTCCTCCAAGGGATCACAACTCCTTACCAGCAAGGGAACAAAACTGGATGGAGAATGAATTTGACAAATAGACAGAAGCAGGCTTCAGAAGCTGGGTAATCACAAACTTCTCAGAGCTAAAGAAACGTGTTCTAACCCAATGCAATGAAACTAAGAACCTTGAAAAAAGGTTAGATGAAATGCTAACTAGAATAAACAGCTTAGAGAAGAACATAAACAACTTGATGGAGCTGAAAAACATAGCACGAGAACTTTGCGAAGCATACACAAGTTTTAATAGCTGAATTAACCAAGCAGAAGAAAGGATATCAGAGATTGAAGATCAACTCAATGAAATAAAAAGAGAAGGCAACATTAGAGAAAAAAGAATGAAAAGAAATGAACAAAGCCTCCAAGAAATATGGGATTATGTAAAAAGACCGAATCTATGTTTGATTGGTGTACCTGAATGTGACAGGGAGAATGAATCCAAGCTGGAAAACACTCTTCAGGTTATTATCCAGGAGAATTTCCCCAACCTAGTAAGCCAGGCCGCCATTCAAGTCCAGGAAATACAGACACCACAAACATATTCCTGAAGAAGAGCAACCCTAAGGCACATAATAGATTCACCAAAATTGAAATGAAGGAAAAAATGCTAAGGGCAGCCAGAGAGAAAAGGGAAGCCCATCAAACTCACAGTGGATCTCTCAAGCCAGAAGAGAGTGGGGGCCAATATTCAACATCCTTAAAGAAAAAAACTTTCAACACAGAATTTCATATTCAACCAAACTAAGCTTCATAAGTAAAGGAGAAATAAAATCCTTTATGGACAAGCAATTGCTGAGAGATTTTGGACAAGAGGTTCCTTTAGGACAAGATCTCCTGAAGGAAGCACTAAACATGGAAAGGAAGAACCAGTACCAGCCACTGCAAAAATGTACCAAATGATAAAGACCATCAACACAATGAAAAAACTACGTCAACTAACGCGCAAAACAACCAGCTAGCAATAAAATGGCAGGATCAAATTCACACATAACAATACTAACCTTAAATGTAAACAGGCTAACTGCTCTAATCAAAAGACACAGATTGGCAAATTGGATAAAAAGTTGAGACGTATCAGTGTGCTATATCCAGGAGACCCATCTCATGTACAAAGACACTAATATACTCAAAATAAAGGGATGGAGGAAGATCTACCAAGCAACTGGAGAGCAAAAAAAAAGCAGGGATTGCAATCCTAGTCTCTGATAAAATGAACTTTAAATCAACAAAGATCAAAAGAGACAAAGAAGGGCATTACATAATGGTAAAAGGATCAATGCAACAAGAAGCGCTAACTATTCTAAATATATAGGCACCCAATACAGGAGCACCCAGATACATAAAACAAGTTCTTAATGATCTACAAAGAGACTTAGGCTCCCAGACAATAATAGTGGGAGACTTAATACCCCACTCTCAATATTAGACTGATCAATGAGACAGAAAATTAACAAGGATATCCAGGACTTGAACTCAGATTTGGACCAATTGGACCTAATAGACATCTACAGAACTCTCCACCCTAAATCCACAGAATATACATTCTTCTCAGCACCACAATGCACTCACTCTAAAACTGACCACATAATTGGAAGTAAATCACTCCTCAGCAAATGCAAAATAATGGAAATCATAACAACCAGTCTCTCAGACCACAGTGCAATCAAATTAGAACTCAGGACTAAGAAACTTGCAAAACCATACAACTACATGGAACCTGAACAACCTGCTACTGAATGACTAATGGATAAATAATGAAATGAAGGCAGAAATAAAGATGTTCTTCAAAACCAATGAGAATGAAGACACAATGTACCAGAATCTCTGGGACACATTTAAAGCAGTGTCTAGAGGGAAATTTAAACCACTAAATGCCCACATGAGAAGCAAGGAAAGATCTAAAATCGCCACCCACCCTATTGTCAAAATTAAAAGAATTAGAGGTGCAAGATCAAACAAATTCAAAAGCTAGCAGAAGGCAGGAAATAACTAAGATCAGAGCAGAACTGAAGCAGATAGAGACATAAAAAACTCTTCAAAATATAAATAAATCAAGAAGCTGGGTTTTTGAAAAGATCAACAATATAGACTGCTAGCCAGACTAATAAAAAAGAAAAGAGAAGAACTGAATAGATGCAATAAAAATGATAAAAGGGATATCACCACCAATTCTACAGAAATACAAACTACCATCAGAGATTACTACAAACAACTCTATGCACATAAACCAGTAAATCTAGAAGAAATAGATAAATTTCTGGACACTTACACCCTCCCAAGACTAAACCAGGAAGAAATTGAATCCCTGAATAGACTAATAACAAGGTCCGAAGTTGAGGCAGCAATTAATAGCCTACCAACCAAAAAAGTCCAGGTCCAGATGAGTTCATAGCCCAACTCTACCAGATGTACAAAGAGGAGCTGGTACCATTCCTTCTGAAACTATTCCAAATAATACGAAAAGAGGGAATACTGCCTAACTCATCATATGAGACCAACATCATCCTGATACCAAAACCTGGCAGAGACACAATTAAAAAGAAAATTTCAGGCCAATATCCATGATGAACACTGATGCAAAAATCTCCAATAAAATACTGGCAAACCTAATGCAACAACACATCAAAAAGATTATCAGTCACGATCAAGTAGGCTTTATCCCAGGAATGCAAGGCTGCTTCAACATACGCAAATCTATAAACATAATCCAACACATAAACAGACCCAAACACAAAAACCACATGATTATCTCAGTAGATGCAGAGAAGGCCTTCGACAGAATTCAACAGCCCTTTATGCTAAAAATTCTCAATAAACTAGGTATTGATGGAACGTATCTCAAAATAATAAAAGCTATCTATGACAAACCCACAGCCAAAATCATACTGAATGGGCAAAACCTGGTAGCATTCCCTTTGAAGACTGTCACTAGACAAGGGTGCCCTCTCTCACCATTCCTATTCAACATAGTATTGGAAGTTCTAGCCAGAGCAATCATGTAAGAAAATGAAATAAAGGGTATTTAAGAAAAGAGGAAGTCAAATTATCTCTATTTGCAGACGACATGATTGTGTGTTTAGAAGACCCCATTGTCTCAGCCCAAAATCTCCTTAAGATGATAGGCGACTTTAGCAAAGTCTCAGGATACAAAATCAATGTGCAAAAATCACAAGCATTCCTATACAACAATAACAGACTTAAAGAGAGCCAAATCATGAGCAAACTCACATTAACAATTGCTACAAAGAGAATAAAATACCTAGGAATACAACTAACAAACACCGTGAAGGATCTCTTCAAGGAGAACTAGAAACCACTGCTCAAGGAAATAAGAGAGGACACAAACAGATGGAAAAACATTCCATGCTCATGGTTAGGAAGAATCAATATCGTAAAAATGGCCATACTGCCCAAAGTAATTTATAGATTCAATGCTATCCCTATCAAGCTACCATTGACCTTCTTCACAGAACTGGAAGAAACCACCTTAAACTTCTTATGGAACCAAAAAAGAGCCCGCATAGCCAAGACAATCCTAAGCTAAAAGAACAAAGCTGGAGGCATCACACTACCTGACTTCAAACTTACTACAAGGCTACAATAACCAAAACAGCATGGTACTGGTACCAAAACAGAGATATAGACCAATGGAACAGAACAGAGGCATTGAAAGTAATGCCACACATCTACAACCTCCTGATCTTTGATAAACCTGACAGAAACAAGCAATGGGGAAAGAATTCCCTGTATAATAAATGGTGTTGGGAAAACTGGCTAACCATGGCAGACAGCTGACACTGGATCCATTCCTTACACCTTATACAAAAATTAACTCCAGATGGATTAAAGATTTAAACATAAGACCTAACACCATAAAAACCGTAGAAGAAAACATAGGCAATATCATTCAGGACATAGGCATAGGCAAGGACTTCATGACTAAAACATAAAAAGCAATGGCAACAAAAGCCAAAATAGACAAATGGGATCTAATTAAACTTAAGAGCTTCTGCACAGCAAAAGAAACTATCATTAGAGTGAACTGGGAACCAACAGAACAGGAAAAAATTTTTGCAAGCTACCCATCTGACAAAGGACTAATGTCCAGAACCTACAAAGAACTAAAACAAACATACAAGATGAAAACAATAACCCCATCAAAAAGTGAGTAAAGGATATGAACAGGCATGTTTCAAAAGAAGACATTTACGCAGCTAACAAACATAAGAAAAAATGCTCATCATCACTGGTCATTAGAGAAATGCAAATCAAAACCACATTGAGATACCATCTCAAGCCAGTTAGAATGGTGATCATTAAAAAATCTGGAGACAACAGATGCTAGAGAGTATGTGGAGAAATAGGAATGCTTTTGTACTGTTGGTAGGAGTATAAATTAGTGCAACCATTGTGGAAGATAGTATGACGCTTCCTCAAAGATCTAGAAATAGAAATTCCATTTGACCCAGCAATCCCATTACTGGGTATATACCCAAAGGATTCAAAATCATTCTATTATAAAGACACATGCACACATATGTTCATTGCGGCACTGTTTACAATAGCAAAGACTTGGAACCAACCCAAATACCCATCAAGGATAGACTGGATAAAGAAAATGTGGCACATATACACCATGGAATACTATATAGCCATAAAATACGATGAGTTCATGTCCTTTGTAGGGACATGAAGGAATCTGGAAACCATCATTCTCAGCAAACTGACACAAAAACAGAAAACCAAATACCCCACGTTCAAACTTTTAAGTGGGTATTGAACAATGTGAACACATGAACACAGGTTGGGGAACATCACACACTGGAGTCTGTTAAGGGGTTGGGTGCTAGGGGAGCGATAGCAGGGGGTGGGGAGGTTGGGGAGGGTTAACATTAGGAGAAATACCTAATGTAGGTGATGGGGGGATGCAGACAGCAAACCACCATGGCATGTGTATACCTATGTAACAATCCTGCAAGATCTGCACTTGTATCCCAGAACTTAAATAAAATTTTTTTAAAAAATCATCAAGATATTTTAAAATACAGTCATGTATCACTTAATGATAGGGATATGTTCTGAGAAATATACACCCCTTGACAATTTTGTTATTGTGCAAGCATCATGGAGTGTACTTACAGAAACCTAGATGTTATACCTACTACACACCCATGCTATATGGTAAAGCCTATTACTCTGAAGCAACAAACCTGCACAATATGTTACTTTGCTGATACTTTAAGCAATTGTAACACAGTGGTAAGAATTTGTATACCTAAAATAGAAAAGCTAAAGTGACAATACAGTATAATTTTACAGAAGCTCCATCATATCTGTGGTTTGTCATTGGCCTCCACATCACTACACAGAGCATGACTGTACTTGAAAGGGCAAAGCAAGACGCACTCCTGTTTTACACATCTTGAAATTGAATTACAAAGTTAGGAGATGATTTATCCTCTCTTTGATTTTAATATTCTTAAAAATGCTTAGATTTGGAAGACAAAGAATTATATGAATCTAACTGAGCAGATTCATAAAGTGGATCAGTATTGACAATTTGATCAATTTATCTATTACTAAAGATAAATCAATTCTAGTTTCAGCTCCAAAATTTAAAAAGCTTAGAAGGTGTCACTCCCATCTTTACAACAAGAAAAAGCTAAACAAACTGAAAATCAATGGTTTTTCTTGGACCTGTTAGAGAGTACTGAATTTGCAGGGCAAACTGCCACTCCAAAATATAATGAGATAGGTTAATACAAAGTCACAGCCAGTGTCTGCTTACTTGGGGCAGAAGCCATTGAAGTCACCACTGGTGTTAACATTCATATTGCAATTTTGATCATTTCCTAGAAGCGGAAAATGAATGAACTGAGAGTGAGAAACATCTAGACCTGCAGTTTGAGAGTTGAGGACATACTTTTATAGATTTTACCTTTAGGAATCCTACTATTTTCTCATAATGAGGAGCCACAAAAGATTTCCTTCTTGACTCTGCCAAAAGAAGGGGAAGAGTAATCATTGTGAAATATGCCTAGAGCATTCTCTATGAACAAGGACTACTCTGCAGGAGACTTTACCAGAACTTTATCCCATCTGGTGAAAGGGCATTTCTCTAACTCCAGCCCTATAAGTACTCAGGAAAGTCCAAAGACAAAAATGAGAGACAGAAACAAGGACACTAGACAGACTTGAAGCCTCTGCCACCTACAGCTACAATAAACATCAACCACACCCCAGGTATTACTCAGATTAACAAAAACCTCACGTTAAAGGACAATTTACCTTATTTCTTATTGCCCAATATATTCTGTAGTATTTTCAACAGCAAATTACAAGACAAGGGAAAAGACAAGGAAAACATAGTCTGAAGAAACGAGGTAAGCATCAAAACCAAATTCATATGGATACAGATGTTGGAGTCATCAGACCAAAAATTTTGAATAACATGACTAATATTTTAAGGGTTTTCATGGAAAGAGCAGGAACACACAGTCAATATATTTGGAGAGATTAAAAACTCTAAGATTAATTTTTTAAAAATCCTAGATATAAAGAAACTGTAATAAAAACAAAGAATATCTTTGATGGGATCTTTAGTAAACTCAGCACGCTGAGAAAAGAATGAGTCAACTTGAAGTTACGTCAATAGGAACTTCCAAAACTGACATGCAAAAAGAAGAAGTATTAAAAAAACAGAAAAGAAAACAGCATCTAAGAACTGTAGAACAATTTCAAAAGATGTAACATGTGGATAATTGGGAATGTCAGAAGGAAAATACAAAAAGGAGCATAAAAAATAGTTGAAAAATATAGTAGGAAATACAAAAAGGAGCATAAAAAATAGTTGAAAAATATAGTAGGAAAAGATTTCCAAATTTAATGGCATATATCTAATTTCAGATTCTGGACCCCCAGAGAACACAAAGCAGGAAAAAAGAACCATACCTAGTCATATCATGTTCAAACTGCAGAAAACCAAACCAGAAAATCTTGAAAGAAGCCAGAGGAATAAACACATTATTTATAATAGAAAAAAAAGGATAATAATTACAGTGGACTTCTCTTCAGAAACCTTGAAAGCAAGAGGAGAGTGAGTGAAATATTTAAAGTTTTGAGAGAGCAAAAGAAAACCCTAGAATTCTATATTCAATAAAAATATGTTTTAAAAGTGAAAGAGATATAAAGATGTTCTCAGACTGAAACTGAGAATTTATCACCAACAGACCTCCCTTAAAAGAAACATGAAAATAAGTTTTTCAAGGAGAAAGAAAATGTAGTAAGACAGAAATCCTAGGAAATGGAAGGAAGAGTATAAAACAAGAAATAAATGAAAGTAAAATAATTTATTTATTATTAATTAAGAGATAACTGTTAGGTTAAAGTAATAATACTACCATTGTATTAGCTGTAATCACATTGATAAGTTGCAAGAATAGGAACAACGTTGTAAGAGTCAAGAAGAAAGAACTAGGAATACTTTCAAAATGTATGTGCACTACACTTGAAGTGGTATAGTGTTATCTCAAGGGAGACTTTTAAAAATGTATGTTACCTGCTTAGAGAAACCACTGTTTCTTTCTTAAGGACAATTTATATGCTAAGAGAAGAGGTAAAACTACATCACATACAACGATCAATCAGGCTGGTGCAGTGGTCCATGCCTGTAATCCTAGCACTTTGGGAGGCACAGGTTGGCAGATTACTTGAGGTCAGGAGTTCAAGACCAGCCTGGCCAACATGGCAAAACCCTGTCTGTAATAAAAATACAAAAATTAGCTGGGCATGGTGGCATGCACCTGTAATCCCAAATTTGAGGCATGAGAATTGCTTGAACTCAAGAGGTGGGGGCTGCAGTGAGCCAAAATCACATCACTGCACCTCAGCCTTGGTGACAGAGCCAGAGACTATCCCCACCCCAACCCCCAAAATGCTCAATTATTGCAGTGCTATTCACAATAGCAAATACATGCAATCATTGTAGGTACTCATCAATGATGGATTGGATAAAGAAAATGTGGTACACACATATACCATGGAATACTATGCAGTCATGAAAAGAATAAAATCACACCCTTTCCAGCAACATAGATTCAACAGGAAGCTCTTATCCTAGTGAATTAATGCAGGAACAGAAAAATAAATATTTCCTGTTATCACTTATAAGTAGGAGCTAAATCTGGGGTACACATGGACATGAAGATAGACACAAAGATAGAAACAATAGACAATGGGGACTCCAAACGTAGGGAGGCAGGGTGTAGAGCAAGGGCTGAAAATTTTCCTATTGGGTACTATGTTCACTATCTGGGTGAACATAGTACCAGAAGCCCAAATCAACAGAAGCCCAAATCTCAGCATCACACAATATACTCTTTTAATAAACCTGCACATGTACCCTTGAATCTAAAATAAATATAGAATATGTAAAAATTAAAACCAGAAAAGAGGAAAAATAAGGCAAAATTTTTTAAAAATGCAATGAATACACAGAAAATAGTTGCAAACACAGTAGATATTAATCTAGCTCTATCAATAATACTTTAAATATGAATAATCTAAATATAATCAATTGATTTGTCAGAGTAGGTTTTTCAAAAAGGCCAACTATCTATTTTCTACATTAGACTAACTTTAAATATAAAGACTCAAGTAACCAAGAAATAAAAGGATGAAGAGATATACCATGATAACTTAAGTCAAAGAAAAACTGGATTAACTATATTAATTTCAGACCAAGCTGCCTTCTTATCAAATTAAAGCAACAACAAGATACCAATGCACAGCTACTAGAATGACTAAAATACAAAAAGCTGACAAATTAAATTCTGGGGAGGATGCAGAGGAATAAAAACTTTCACTGCTAGTGGGAATACAAAATGGCTGTCACTTTGGAAGACAATTTGGCAGTTTCTTACAAAGCTAAACATACTCTTACCATATGATGCAGTAATTGCACTCCTTGGTATGTACCCAAATGAACTGAAAACTCATCTCCACACAAAACCTGTGCATGAATATTTACAGCAGAATTATTCATAATCACTAAAAAACTGGAAGCAACCAAGATGTCCTTCAATATAGGTGAATGTACAAGCAAACTTTGGTATATCCAAGATGTCCTTCAATATAGGTGAATGTACAAACAAACTTTTGTATATCCATACAATGGAATATTATTAAGATGTGATATTACACACTTTATATAGATTGTATTATTTAATTCTATGTCTTACTATTTTATTACTGTTATATTAAGCACATTTTTCTTTAGTCTGTTGCTTTCTAAAAGTTTTCATAAACACTTATAAATCCAGTACACTCATATTAGGAATGAATATTAAGCTTTCAAAAGTCTATTGGCCTCTATAACCAATGATGATGTGACTGTTTTTAGAATGAGAATGGTAAAAATTATCATTGTGAAGACACAAATTTAACATCCCATTTGTGTTTAACAAAATGCCAAGCTGAGAACCAAATGGCTGATGAGGACTAAATTCTATGCTCTTTACCTGGTATGTTTGATTTAGATTTCAATTTACTCTAACTATAAGCCATTGTGCAAATTAATGGCAGCACTTGCAATCAATGGGTTTAAACGGTGTATACTGTAATTCATTTAATTTTTTTCTGTTTCTTTATGTGAACACTTAATGAAATATTTGTTTTTACTTCATTCACAATCATGTTATTTGAAAGTGTTCAGATGTATTATTTTATGTGTTTTGTACTTATTTTACTGACACATTTGTCTACATACGTTGTTGAGGTTCTGTATAGAAATGCATTCAAATTTATTTTGTTGCATTTGACAACATTTTACTGATGTAATTTACTTTTCCTTTCTGTCTCACTTTGATTTTAATATTTATCTTATAATTTGGGTTTCTTTTTGTTGCCAGTATCTACTATAAATGTACCAATCAATGTTTTACAGTACTAGAGATAAGACTTTTGTTGTGAGCATATTTGCGAATTTTTTAAAGTGTTACAAACCATGTTAATTAATACTTTACATATCTTTATGTACATGATTTATTTCTTTCAGGATTATTAGATTATATTGCAAATCTAGAAGTTATTTTTCTATGAAGAAATGTAGCATAATTCATTAACACAAGGAAAATAATGTTTGATATTTTTTTAAAGTTCCAAGTTGCTTTCAATAATTGTTTAATGAAATGATCTCTACTACACAACAAATTTGCTTAAAAATAAGATTTACTTATATTGTGGCATGCTTTATGTGAATGAAAATATGGTAAGCTATGAAACTTGCTCATAGGTACCAATAATTTATTGATTTTTATTTATGATTTTACTTACATGTTATACTTCTATTTCGTTCTCTGTATAGTTCTATAGTATGGTTGTACTACAGTGATCTACATTGACTTTTTTTTCTGAAAAACCAATTTAATCACAGTATTATATGCTGGAGTTCAGTTGATCTAAATGTTCACAAGCCTTTTATAAAAGAGGACAAAATAAATCATTAGCCTTCTATTCAAAGAGAAGCCTCTGAGGAACAGTGTATTAGGTTAATGTGAAGGTAGCAAGATACACATACTTCTTCTCTCTTCAGATTCCTGTGCTAGACCTAACACAAATAGCCCTAGGAAATAAATTCAGTATACCCCATTGTATTTTATTACTCTTAGCTTTGAATATGAGCCTTTTCCCCAGACTTTTCAATAAATCACAACAGCAGATCTATATTAGTTCATACATTTTGATTCTAAATGTTGTGGTTTCTAAATAAAAGCTAAATGATGAAAGTTGACAGTTTCATGCTAAGTATTATATGGTATCCATTATTTGTATGGTAGTACATCATTGTAATCAAAGTTTGCTATGGAAGCTGATGTGCATACAGTTTTGACCAGAAAATACCTTTTCTATTCGAATACATTAGTTTCATTTTTGCAAGATGACCTCCTGCCATAACTCATATTTTACACAATGAAAGAACAAGACAAAGCCACGGTGTTCATTTTCTAGCTGGAAAACTTGCTAATGCAATTCTTTTATATTTTTTCCCATTAACTTCACATATTTAATTTCCAGTTAATTTCCTCCATGGAACTCTTTCAACTAAACCATAATCAACTCAGACATTTTAAATCTTATTAAGGACAACTTTTCTTACAACTTTTTCACATATTTGCAAAGAATTCTTCTTAGAGAATCGAAGGTACTTTCACTTTTTGAATATCCAAATTAGTAGTTTTCTCTGTGAGCCTACCCACTCTACTGATGATGTCATATAATAACACTTACGAATCAAAAGTTGTGCAAACACAAGGTAGTAAATAGGACAACGAATTTAAATAATGTATAAAATCACATTGCCTTAATTACCTATATGTAATCATAGTTTGGTTTAATTACCATTTATTCCAATTAATTAATTCTTTGAAAGTTTATTCTTACTATGTAAATTGTTTTAAAAACTTGGCTTATATTATTTAAATTGTGATCATTAGCTATTTTACTATTAATATATTATTATATATCAAGGATCAAAAATGTTTCTGTAAAGGGCCAGGTCATAAATATTTTAGGTTTTCCAGGCCAGACAGTCATTATGGCAATTACTTATTTTTGTTATTGTGGCACAGAAGTAGCCATGGACAATGAGCAAATGAGTGGGGCTGTGTTCCAATAAAACTTTATAGATATTGAAATTCAAATTTCATATAACTTTCATATCATGAAATTTTATTATTTTAATTTTAGCCATTTAAAAACATTAAGACCATTCTTAGCTCCCAAGCTGTACAAAAATAGGTGGAAGCATACATTTTACTTATGAGCTGTATTTTGTCAATTCTTGTTATATATTAGTAACAAGTAAATGTGAAACTATGCCTTTAAAAAAATCTCTTACAAAGTTATTTGTGTTATTGAATTTTAGCAATGAATAACTTGTAAAAACATGCAGCAGTCCCTGTGAAAGAGAAAATTATCTCAGACTCTAATTAAGAGATTTGAGAGAAATAATATTATACTGTGAAGAACTTAGTCATTAGAACAAGCCAGACTTGGATTCAAGGCAAACCTAATTTTGTATTAGCTTCAAAAGTTACATTACTGCTCTGAACTTCAGTTTTCCTGTGCAAAAGATTAAGGCAGCATTTCTAAAAGGCAAGACAATTTTGACTGAAAATACACAGACATTCAATATGACTGTCATAATTATTTAGTATGATTTTATAAAAGAAATCTGTTAGAAAGTAAATTTTTTAGACATGTTTTACAGAATATACCTGACCATACTCTGCTGAGGAAATAATTTTTCTTTATTAACTTCAATTTCATATCTCAGGGTGTTGGTGGTCTATTGGTACAAATAATCTGAAGGAGCATAATGATTAATAACCTGATAATAAAAAAGTGAACATCCCACTATTAGTATGTCTATACCATATTAACCATTGAAATATTGCAAATTGTTCCATTTGCATATACTTGATATCTGAATTGACTCAATATATATCTAAAAGTTTGAAGTTATATACTCATAGGCTAATTTAATTATGATTAAATATTAAAACGTATTTCGACATCTCATTCTAATTTGTGCCTTACATAAAATATTATAGTGATGATAATATGTATTTCTGTGATAACTCACAAGGTAGTAAAGCTAAAATGTGGCCTATCTGGTTACCATATATTCACCTTCCAAAATGTGTCAAAAACCATAATAATTTTGGAAGTACACTTTAATATCAGATTTTATTATCTTTCAAAGTTTATTGGTAAGACACATTTCTGATCCAATAACATTCACATTCCCAAGTTATGAGTTGTTCAAGAGTTAAGTACAGTCCTTAAAGGCATACTCTATTCATCACTGGTAAACCTGAGCTCAGTCTCAGGTATAAAGTAAAAATACCTTCATACTAAATTATTGTTTTCATCTCCAAATCCCTATAGAATTTAGCAGTATCAACATTTCTATTCCAATATTCTTTGAAACACATCTTTTAGTAATGTACTTATTTAATCTGGGACCTGGTTTTAGTAATCTTCACTATATTGTGTTTTAACTGAGTAATATTTTCAGAATGGGGTTATTATACCAGAGGTATATGGGATAACAACTATATCTTTGTATTTTTCTATAAAGCAATACACATTTATAAATACTGCAGTAAGTGTTTGACCTGGAAATGGCAATGTGAATGCTTGAGTGTAGAACACTGAAGCTTAGAACACCAGAATAGAATTCAGATATCAACTGTCCACTTTTCATTTTGTTTACTTTG
The DNA here is from genome assembly GCF_030222135.1 of Aotus nancymaae. NCBI lineage: Eukaryota > Metazoa > Chordata > Mammalia > Primates > Aotidae > Aotus > Aotus nancymaae. The sequence goes on along the minus strand of NW_026988413.1, from coordinate 62,962,755 downwards.
GATAACTTATTCTGTTTTTGAAATGAAAAGATCAAAACAATTTCCTAGGCAATCAAGTAGTTTTTTCCTAAACAGCTTTTTGATGAGTTAAGTGTAAACGAATTAGAACCATATGGAAAGAATTTTCTTCACAATACACATTGCTTTAATGGGAAAAGTGTTTATGAGGATGCATTTTGGTTTTTAAAAATTTGAAAAATATTTTGAGAAATAGTTTAACAATCCCAAATGTGGTTTGTTCATCTGTTCCTGGTACAGTACACATCAAAAGAAAGTCTTAGAAGTGAAAACAACTCTAGGGCACAGTCTTTAATCAGGGTGATATTCTTAAATATGCTGTTTATCAAGTCCTCAATCTCTCAGGGAACTGGGCAGTGTCTCAGGAAAGTGGGCAAGGTAGAAAAAGAACTGATTTTAGCACTTTGAAAAAAAACTGGAATTTGTGATTATCATACAAAGTTTCACTAACATCAAAGCAGAGTTAAGTCCTCTTTCCATCAATCCAATCTACAACTAGGTTGTACTTTCCTGGAGACCTTGAGGTGCCCAATAAATAGCATCCCACTTCCCTTGTGCACTATTGGTTGTAATGTAAATTACTTCAGCCACTATGAGAAACAGTATGGGGGTCCCTCAAGAAATTAAAAGCATAAAAATACCACATGATCCAACATTCCCACTTTTGGGCTACCTAATTTCTGAAACAATTGAGAAAATAACAAGAGTCAAGACATGGAAAACCTAAATGACAAGATGTTGCTGAAAAGATACAGCTAGGTATCAGAATGCACTTACTATCCTCCTGCCCTCTTCAGTGGAGGCCATCTGCTATGACCCAATTGTATGCCCCGCCACCCAAACTCATATGTTGAAGCCTCAATCCCCAACGTGATGATATTTGGAGATGGGGCCTTTGGGAGATAATTAGGTTTAGATCAGGTCATATGGTTGGAGACCTCATGAAGGAATTAATGCCTCTGTAAGAAGAAGCACACTCTCTCTCTGCCATGTGAGGACACAGTGAGAAGGCAGCTTTCTACAGACCAGGAAAGATCCCTCACCAAACCAGACCATGCTGGCACCCTGATCTCAGAGGTTTAGCATCCAGAACTTTGAAAAAATAAGTCTCTGTTGTTTAAACCATCCAGTATATGGCATTTTGTTATGGCAGTCAGAGCTTATTTAATCTCTCCCTCTACTTAGGTAGAAAGGAAGGCAAAAATTGCCAAATATACTTTCCACCGAATTTTTGACAAATGTGTTTCACTAAAAGTAGACTAGACAAAAGGCTGTGTGTTAGGTTGTTAGAGCCAAAATACCACAGATTGGGCGGGTTAAACAACAGAATGTATTTGTTCACAACTCTGGATGTTAGTAGTCCCAGATCAAGCTGATGGCAGGGGTGGCTGCTTCTAAAGCACATGGAGGAGGACTGTCCCAGTTCTCTCTGTTTGGCTTATAGATAGCACTCTTCCACCTTGTCTTCACATTCTCTTCCCTCTACATGTCTGTGTCCAAATTTCCTCTTCTTATAAGGATACCAGTCATTTTAGATTAGCACTAACCTTAATGACCTCATTTTAACCTAATCATATCTGTAAAAACCATCTATGATCACAGTCTGAGGTATTGGGGGTTACAAATATAAATTTGGGGGTGAACACAATTCAGTCCTAAACTAGCTGAACCCCACAAATCCAGGTCTCATTTTATATAAAATAGAATTATTTTAGTAGCAACCTGGTTTTTCTCTAACTCAAGCAAGTGAAGTTCCTTCAGGTACTCAGAAATTACATTTATTCAATTCCAAGTGCCTTTTGAGCCTTACTATTTAAGAGTCAAAAATTTGATAGGACATACAAGATTATCACAGCACTGACACTGGCTTACTGAATTTGCCAATCCTGATATGAATAGTAGTTATATGTGGTCAAATTGTGTTCTATTTCTAAAAGTATTGCCAAAGATCATAATAAAAGTTACATGGACTTTGGATGAAGCAATGTAGATACAGAGCAAGTTCTTGTGTTTAGTCTTACCAGGATGTCTGATTGTTTATGACAGTTGTCCAAAATACACTGAGAACTAAGGTTGTTGAGAAAAAATTGGCACTATTCATTTTCTCTCTTTGGAGAAAATACCAATTTATGCACGCATAGACCTTCATCTCTCAGAGAACAGCATTTGATGTGTTCTGATGCAGCTTCAGAATTTACAATGGAGGCAACCACAGTCAGGGGGTCTTATCTGTGGTTTCTTTCTCTCACCTCAATAATTTTCAAAATATTTTAATTACAGTTTCCCCTTTGGCACAAAGAATTTAAACACAGACCCTTCTTCACGGTTTGTAGTGCATACTGAATTCAATTACCTTGCAAATTTAAAAGCAGCAAATAATGCTTTGCTTGCTAACACCTAAAAGGCCTTTACAGATCGATCCTCTTTTCTCCATAATTGAATCCTTGCCTCAGATGCATCTGGTTGTGGTCGCTTGGGGTGTGCTGCAGCCTCCTGCTGGCACATGTGCTAAGTATTGTTCAAGGTCAAAATGTAGTCTTCTGTACCCAAAGCTTGCCTGCACCTGCTACATAAAATGATCTCTTTGGTTTCTTGTATCCCTTTTACTTGGAAATGAGTACTTTAATAAATCATTCCTTTCATCTAAAATTGCACTTCATATTTAATTGCAATTGCACTCAGGTTTACTAGTGAATTAGTATGTCCTTCAGGACTTTATTTAGCTCCTGTGAAAAACACAAAACTTAAGACTATAACTGTTATTAAATAAATAATGTAGGCCTCTAAGTCAACATATTTATTATATTGCATAAAGTTGCACATTTTTATAACTTTTGTCTCCCAAATGTTTCATGATATTAGCACTAAATAATTAACAAACTCAACTAAAAAGAAACATATTAAAAGATAAAATTTCATCCTGCCATTATAGATTTTGTTTGTAGATATTTACAAAATAATAATGCATCTGATAGAAAATAATTTTTTAAATGTTGATTAAAATTTTTAAAATTAGACTCTACATTCTTTATTTATATTAAACGTGCTAGCAATAAAAGGCAAAAAATTTGAATTATATGAAAGTTACAAATGCACTCCTACATACCTCTTAGATTTAATAGGTTAAAGGAAATTAGTGGTGATGAAGTGCTTTTTATTTCTGTATTTTCTTTTAACCTAGGCTATTTATAAAAAGCTGTAAATTAAAAATATTTCATCCTCTTAATTGGTATTGTGCTGATATATAGATACATTTTTTTGGATCAATTTTAATGTGTCCCAATGAGTTTAAGTCATTTCCTTTACATGGAATAACAGAACAGGAAGATAAAAGGGAATATTATTGGAGTAGGTTAGGATAAAACAAAGATAACTCATGCCTTTTAAGGAAATAAGAGTTTGAATTTTTAGCTTCTTTAATCAGTCCATCAAATAGAAAGTTGATTTACTGAATAAAATCTTATTGACTACTCACCAGAGTAGTTACTTCTTTCAAATCTGCATTTGTCAGAGCTGGCATATATTAATACATGTTGTGAGTTGGCTTTCTTGAGATGGGATGGAATTCACTCTGACATATGTCCCTTTTTTGAGGACCCATAGACAAAATGTAAAATAATTCCTATACAGTAAGAATCAATGAAAATGAAAAGCTTCACCTTTCCCATTATTATTTTTATTTTGCACCTGGAGTTTTGGTTAAAAGAATATTTTCAGAGTTTAAACTTCTTTGCTCACTAAAGACAAGCCATATTAACATATGAGATTATAGAACTATATATATACAGAGAGTTATTTTCTCTTTAAAACTAGGAGTGGTACAATTTGATTCAATCTGGTGTAATTGATTTGGCTTGCTTTAAAAGGTACCTGTTGAGTAAGTGTTCTAGATGATTTTTTTAGCAGTGACAATTCACAGTATTAAAGTATTATAATTTTATAGAAAATGATAAAACTGGAAAAACTGCCCATCATTTGAGCAGATGCTTTAGGCTTTATTGTCATTCTTGCTTGCTATACTGATAGTTTTTAATTGTAACGTGCAAAGAGGACAAAAAAAGACAGATGTATATCTTGGTATTTGTGTTTTTTATTTGTTCTCTAGAAAAATCTCACCTGTATTTACACCAGTGTAAAATTTTGTCATACGGACTTTCATTATTTTAGAACACATGGGATTTATATTTTAAAGTTCACTCTACTCTTTAATTTTTAATCATTTCACAGCCAATTATTCTTGATAGAATTGTAAAATTACAAAAATTTAATGTTTCTATTTTATTTCTCTAATTGATTCATTATTTTTAGGTGAAAATAAATGTATATATTTATGTACAAGATGAAGTCTTGAAATATGTATTCATTTTAGAATGGCTAAATTGAAGTAATTAACATGTGCATTACTTCAAATGCTTATTTCTTTGTAGTGAGAATACTTAAAATCTACTCTCTTAGCAATATTCAAGAAGACAGTACATTATTAACTAGAATCACCACGTTGCATGGCACATCTCTTAAAATTATTCTTCCTCCCTAACTAAAACATTTTATACCCTTTGACTAACTAACATCTCCTCAATTATCCCAGTTCCCCCTCATTCCCTGGTAACCACCATTCTACTCTTACATCTCCACATTCAGCTTCTTTAGATTCTATATACATGAGATCATGCAGTATTTGTGTTTCTATGCCTTGCTTATTTCATTTAACATAATGTTTTCCAGGTTAATTGATATTGTCACATATGGGAGGATTTTTTTTTAATCTTTTCTAGGACTGAGGACTATTCTGTGTGTGTGTGTGTGTGTGTGTGTGTGTGTGTGTGTGTGTATAATTTCTTTATTCATGCATTGACGGACATGTAGGTTGATTCTACATCTTGATTATTGTCAGCAACACTGTAATGATCGTGGGAGTTCAGATATCTCTTCAAAATACCAATTTTATTTCCTTTGAATATATACCAAGTAGTGAGATGGATGGATCAAAGTTTTTAAGGAATGTTCATATGGATTTCCATTATGCCTGTACTGATTGATATTCCCACAAACCATATGAAAGGAATCCCTTTTCTCCATATTCCCCATACTTATTTTTCATATTTTTAATAAGACTAATTTAAACAGGTGTGAGGTAATATTTCATTGTGATTTAATCTGCATTTACCTGATGGATAGTGATGTTGAACATTTATTCACATGCCTGTTGGACACTGTTATGTTTTCCTCTGAGAAATGTCTATGCAGGTACTTTGCTCATTGGGTTATTGTGTTATTTGTTTTCTTGCCATTGACTTGAGTTTGTTATAGATTTGGGATATTAATCTCTTATCAGATTAATAGTTTGCATATATTTTATCCCATTTCATAGGTTGTTTCTTCACTCTGTCATGTCTCATTTATAGATTTGTGTATGCTGAACTATCCTTGTATCCCTAACATAAATTTGAATTGGTCATGGAGAATGATTCTTTAAATATGTTTTTGAATTAGAGTTGATAGTGTTTTGTTGAGAATTGTTTGCCTCTATATTGATCAGGGATATTGTCCTATAATTTTCTTTTCTCATAGTGTCCTTGTCTGGTTTTGTCATTAGGGTAGTGTAAAATTAGCTTGGAAGTTTTCCCTGCTCTTTAATTTTTTGCAAATGCCTAAGAAGCATTGGTATTATTTCTTCTTCAACTGTTTGATAAAATTCAGCAGTAAAGTCATCAGGTGTTGGCCTTTTCTTTGATGGGAGAGTGTTTATAACTCCCCATCTCCTTATTCTTTCTTTATTGGCTTATTCAGATTATGTATTTCTTCATGATTTCATTTTGGTAGGCTGTATGTGTCTGGAAACATCAATTTCTTTCAGGTTATCCAATTAGTTGCCATATAGTTGTTCATAACAGTCTCTTGTAATATATTAATGTGTTATTAGTTGTAATGTCTCTGCTTTAATATACTATTTTATTTATGAGTCTTCTCTTTTTTTTCTTTTCTTAATCTAGCTAAAGGTTTGTCTTATTTTGGTTGATTAGTTTCTATTTCATTTATTTCTGCTCTGATCATTATTATTTTTTCGCCTCTACTAACTTTGGGCTTTCTTTCTCTAGTTTCTTGAGATATAGTATTATTTAACATTTTATTCTTTTTTTCTGTATGCATTTATTGCTTTACATGTCTCTCTTAGAGATGTCTTTTCTGTATTTTATAAATGTTTGTATATTTTATTTTCATTTTTGGTTGTCTCAAGATATTTTAAAATTTCCCTGTTAATTTTTCTTTGAGCCATGAATTGTTTACATTGTTTAACTTCAATGCAAATATTCTGAAATTTCTTCTGTTACGATTTCTAGTTTTATTCTATTGTGGCAAGAAAAAAATACTCAATAAAATTCAGTTTTCTTAAATTAGTTGAGTTTTTTTGTTTTGCTTTGTTTTTGTTTATAGCCTAACATATAATCTATCCTGGAGAGTGTTCCTTGTGTGCTTGAAAAGAATATATGTTTTACCACTATAGGGTGAAATGTTTTGTATATGTCTATTAGGTACACTCGAACTAAAGTGTAGTTTAATTCCAATGTTTCCTGATTGATTTTCTATTTGGATGATCTGTCCATTGCTGAAAGCAGGTTATTAAAGTCCATGACTATCATTACCCGACAGTTTATGTCTCTACATCTATTAATATTTTCTTTATATATTTACATGCTCTGATAATTGGCTGTATATACATATAATTGTTATATCATCCTGCTGAATTGACCCCTTCATCATTATATAATGACCTTATGTATTTCTTTTTATAGTTTTCAACTTAAAGTTTATTTTATCTGGCATAAACATGGGTACTGCTGCTCTTTTTGTTTCTATTTTCATAGGAAATATTTTCTCATTCTTTGCCTTTTAGTCCATATTTGCTATTAAAGACGAAGTGAGTCTCAACTTATTGTTGGGTCTTTTTAAAATACATTTAGCAACTCTGTATTTTTGATGGAAAATTTAATCCATTTATTTTCAAGGTAATTATTGATGAGTAAGATCTTACTATAGTCGTTTTGTTAATTAATTTCTGATAGTTTTATAGATCCTTTTCTTTTTTAGAAATCTTGCTGTCTGTTTGTATTTAGATGATTTTATTTAGTGATATGTTTTGAGTACTTAATTTTAACTGTTGTGTATCTACTATAGGTTTTTGCTTTGTGGTTACCATAAGGCTTACATAAGACACCTTCTAGTTGTAACAGGATATATTAAGCCAATAACAACTTAATTTTATCACATATAAAAGCTCTATACTTTTACTCCATCCCCCATTATATGATTCAGTGCCATAATTTACATCTTATTATACTGTGTGTCCTTTAACAAATTATGGTAGCTATTAGTATTTTTAATAGTTTTGTCTTTTAAACATTACATTAAAATTTTAAGTGATTAACATACCATCATTAAAGCATTGGATTATTCCGAATTATCATTCATTATTTGACTGTGCACTTACTTTTATCAGTGAGGTTTAAACTTTCATATGTTTTCCTGTTATTAGAGTCTTTTTCTTTAATCTGGAAGAATTCTCTTTGGCATTTCTTGTAGACAGATCTGATAATGATGGACACTCAGATTTTGTTGCTATGGAAAAGTCTTTATGTCTTCTGCATTTCTGAAGGACAGCTTTTGCCAATACTATTTATTGCAGTATTTTCCCTAAGCACTTTGAATATATCATGCCACTCTCTTCTGGTCTGAATTAGTTCTTTTCTCTTGCTACTTCCAGGATCCTCTCTTTATTGTTAATTTTTGACAGATTAATATATCTTGGTGTAGTCTTGTTTGGATTGAATTTGATAGGAGGCTTCCGTCTTCTTGTACTTGGATACTTAAGTTTCTTCAGATTTGGAAAATGTATGCTATTGTTTCTTTAAATAAATTTTTAAAGCGTTCTCCCCCTTTGTTTCTCTTCTCTCCCTCTTGAACTCTTATAACTTGAAAACTGGTTCTTTGAATGTTGTCCCATAAGTCCTAAAATTTCTAAAAATAAACTTGTTTCTTTTTGTTTTCTTTCTTTTCTGACTGTATATTTTCAAATAACTTGTCTTCAAATTCATGTATAAATCTTTTTTTCTGCTTGATCCATTATGTTACTGATGTTCTCTCTGGTGTTTTTCATTTCACTCACTCTAATTTTCTGCTCCAGAAATTCTGTTTGATTTTTTTGGTTGTTGTTTGTTTTACAATTTAAATCTCTCTGTTAAATATCTCTTTTTGGTAATTTATTGTTTTCCTGATTCCACTAAGTTTTCCTGTATCTTATGGAAGTTTACTGAGCATTATTTAAACAGTTATTTTAAATTATTTGTGTGACAGCTTTTTTTTTATTGCATTTTAGGTTTTGGGGTACATGTAAAGAACATACAAGATTGTTGCATAGGTACACACGTGGCAGTGTGATTTGCTGCCTTCCTCCCCTTCACCTATATCTGGCATTTCTCCCCATGCTATCTCTCCCCAACTCCCCACCCCCTGCTGTCCCTCCCCTATTTCTCCCCAACAGACCCCAGTGTGCAGTGCTCCCCTCCCTGTGTCCATGTGTTCTCATTGTTCAACACCCGCCTATGAGTGAGAACATGTGGTGTTTGATTTTGTGTTCTTGTGTCAGTTTGCTGAGAATGATGGTTTCCAGGTTCATCCATGTCCCTACAAAGGACACAGTTTTATATCTTCATTTCTGTGGGTCAACTACTGGGAGATTATTATATTCTTTGGGGAGTGCTATGTCTATTTGATTTTCTGTTTCTTGTTGCTTTGTATTAATGTCTGTGTATTGGAATAATTAAGGATTTATTCTAGTCCTTGAAGACTGGCTTTGTTTGAGAATGTCTTCAAGTCTTACATTAAGCAGCTCTTCTAAAGATTCTAAACAGGCTGTCTGGGGTAGTTCATGGGCAGGCTGCTGCTGAAGTTCTCAGGAAGGCTAGCCTGGTACATGGGTCAGCAGGGTCAGCAGGTGGGTAGGATCAGAGCTAATGTACACAGAGTTAGGTGCGGATTCTGGATCTACTGGTATGGACATGTGGATTGGGTCAATGTGGTGTTCCTAGAGCTGAGTCCATGAGGGCAGACCTGGATCCTGTATCTGTGGAAGCCAGCATGAAGCCTGGCCTCACAGGAGCTGACCTAGTATTGGGATAGGACACGAGCCTGAGTCTGCAGGGGCTAGGCATGTGCTGCGATGGACGAGATCCTGAGTCCACAGGACTGTCCTAAAGCTACAGGGCTTGCCTGGAGCCTGGTACCATGGGGACTCAGCTGGATCCTGGGTTTGCTTGAGCTAGCCTGGAGCATGGGTATGAAGGTGCTGACCTGACAGCTAGGTACACAAGGGCTGGCCTGAGTCCCTGTGTTGTGAAGATTGGCCTGAAAACCGAGTCCACAAGGTCCATCATGGATTTTGGGTTCATGGAGTTCTGTCCAACACTGGACTCTACTGGGATGAGCCTTGGTCTGCTGAGCAGGTATGGAACCTGAGTCTGGGGAAGTGTGGGGTCACAGAGGCCAGACTGAAGAATAGGATTTTGGGGACTATCCTAGTACAGGAAGGCTTGGAGCTTTTGTACATGGGTGTCTGAGTGCAAGAGAGCAGGCCTGGAGCTGGGGCAGGAGTGACTTCTGGGCTAAGTGGACTGACTCTGGGCTGTTCTGAAATTTCTGGGGCTGGACAGACCTAGAGCCTGTATCTATAGAGCCTAGCCTAGAAGCTGGGTCTGTAAATGCTGACCTGATGAATAGGGCTGCAGCGGCTTGGTTTGTGATGAGGCAGGCCTGAAGCTTTGTCCCTTAGGGGCTAGCCTGGTGCTGAGAACAATCAGGAGCCTAGGACCACCAGGGACAGCCTGATTCTGGGCCAATCTGGCAGGCCTGGGGCCTCAGTCTTCAAAGACTCAATTGGCACAGGGATGGGCCCAAAGCCCAGGGCAACTGGGTGGGCCCCAATGATGTTAGGCTTTGGGCCATTCCAGTGCCAGTTGAGTCCCCACATTGGGGCAGGTCCAGAGGCGAAGTCTGCTGAGCAGGCCTAGGGTCTGAGGTTGTGGGATCCCACCTGGTGCCAAGGCAGGCTGGGAGGTTCAATCTTCAGGTACTAGCCTGGAATCTGGGGCTATAGGAAACTTTCTGGCCGTGATTTTTACTAAGGCAGGCCTGGCTTTGGAGTCCAGGGCAAAGCCCAGTGCTCACTTTCCTCTCCTTCCCCTAAGTTGAGGGTATTTCTCCATACTGTGCTTCCTGGGGTTAGGAAAGGGAGGATGTTGCAGGTAATGTAAAACTGATTGTCCTTACTACCCTCTTCCACGTGTCTTTTATTATTTCCATGCTACACTCAGGTACTGTAATCTCTCACCTGGTTTCTTTAGTTTTTATGAAGATATTTTTGCATATGGATAGTTGTTCCAATTGATATTTCTGTAAGCAAACAAATGCTGAAAGTCATATTTCACCACCTTGCTGATATCTGCCCTGAAAATTAATTTAACATGCTCAAAATGTTTTCCCTATGAAAGCTTTGAGGTAATAGTTCAAACTGGTGCTAGAATCATATATGTAATAATTTTTGGGTAACTGTAACATTTAAGTAGTTATTCCTTTCTGACTTAGGGATATGATTTAAAAACCTTGTAGCAGTGTAACATTAAGTCAGGACACTAATTTTTTTGGATGTGTAACATTAAGGAATATAGTTACATAAAACATTACCAGACATTACAATGGTGAATCAATAGCACTATTTACTTAAACATAACTTTATGATAACACATAGAAAGAAGAACAAAGAATGATGGAATTATGATTACTTACTATGGAATTACTATTTAATACAGAACTAGAAAGAAACTAGGCAAATGGAAAACTATTACTAAAGGTTCTCCCAAGCATAGATTGTTAACTAAGTGTAAAATGATTAGGCTGAGTCCAAGGACAGCTTTCAAATGCAGTTTTTATGTTTCTTTGTTAATTTATATTTAAAAATCTCAACTCCAAATGTCTAAGAATACATGTGTCCAAAATGTATTTTGGTCTCTCAATCACAGAGATTAAATAAAGTTGGATTATTTTGGATAGTTTTTTTCTAAGAATTTCTATTTAATTTAAAAGTGTGCAAGTTAGACATTAGTACATTTTTACTTCGAGTTAGCATAATCTCTTAAGACTCTAATTGGAGAGGGAAATTATATTTATTTTGTTTGGCTATAATTTTGTTAAGATCTGTTAGCAAGTCTGGAAATTCATTAAAAACAGAGCTAAAATTGATGTAGACATGTACTGTGGTTATTTAGATGAATTCTATATCCTCACTATATACATATGGATCAAACCTGAAGACACAGAAAAACATTCTTATAACAATCAGATTGAAATCCTTGAGCGATTGCTGGAAGGCTTTTTCATTATTAAACACATGGGTTTGTTATAATGCAATTCATTTCATATATCTACTAAGAGCAGGCCATAAATAAATATATAGCACAAAATACAGTTGGATTATTTTGTAGTATTATTTATGTGAGAAAAAAATGCAATTCTGAAACATGAAATTCTCTAATGCTTATCACATGGCTATTTAGCATGCTTTTAATGTCAACTACTATGAAGTAAATACCATACCCGACAGGGTACAAGGCACCCCAGTGCCTAAGATTAAACTGGAATTTAATGTGTTAACATTTTTCCATAAAGTTTGACCTATGTTCCCTTATGTGTTGCCTCTGCTTAGCAGCTGCTGTCACCACCAAAGAGTGCTTGTCTCCCAGCCCTACTCTAGCTTTGCGTGACTGACACTGGCAAAGCAAATATGTTTTCAGTGAAGCTCCCATCCTAGCTTCTCCCTAGAGCGTTAGTAGTCAAAAAATATTTGTAATTTAGAAAGAAGTCAACTACAGCCAGCTGTTTCAAAATGAAACAAAGAAAGATTTCATAGGTTGGGCATTTCTGAGAAATACAGAGTGTACAAATCATTCAAAACCACCCTCAAGGTTTATACCTCTCCCCACCCCCATCATTGATTCTTCCCGTCCTATTCTCTATGTAGCAAATAAGTATTAAAACATGAAGTATAGTAAGTAGTAAAAGTAAATTGGAAGCTAGGTTTATCTCTGCTCTTTTAATTTTGTTTACTTTTCACCAAAAATATACAAAAGTGTGCATATAGTTGTATAGCTTCCTGACTTACCACTTACTGAAAACATCCATGTACCAGTATTACAATAAAGGAACAGGACATTATTATCAGCTCAAAATCTCATTTGAAGTTTATAATGATAATGCCCCAAATGTAATCACTATCCTGACATTTAACAGGAGAGACTTGTATCACCCCTTTTTGTACTTCTTTTAAGTATAATCATACCAGAGTCCTTGTTTTGTCTATCTTCCTTTGTTCACTAAGGATTTGTGAGATCCATGCACATTATTACATATAGTTATAGATAATTCATTTTTATTGCTGTATTCACAGTGCATTTATCAAAATTCTTATAATCAGTATCAGTATACAAAATGAAAAATGAATAAACAATATTGTTCACAATAATATAAGAAACTTTCATTTTAGGAATAAATCTAACAAAATAGTGAAAAACCTCCAGAAACTACAAAGCATTATGGAGATAACTTTAAGATCTAAATAAAAGGTTGAAAATCCGTATTAATAGACTGGGAGAGGCCAGGCACAGTGGCTCACACCAGTAATCACAGCACTTTGGGAGGCCAAGGTGGGATGATCACTTAACCCTAGGAGTTTAGACCAGCCTGGGGAACATAGTGAAATTCTGTCTCCAAAATAAAAAAAAAAAATTAAAAACTAGCCAGGTGTGGTAGCATACACCTATGGTTTCAGATATCCAGGAAGCTGAGGTGTGAGGATCGCTTGAGCGCAGGAGATTGAGGCTGCTATGAGCAGTGATCATGCCACTACATCCCAGCCTGTGTGACAGAACAAGTCCCTGTCTCAAAAACAACAATAAAGAGACAGAATACTTAATATTGCATAGATATAAACCCTCTCCAAATTTATATATATGTAATACATATATATGTATACACACATACATATATAAACACATAGTATATAAAGAGATATAATACAATCCTAACAAAAAAGCCCAGCAAGATATATTTGCATAAATAACAAGCTGATCTAAAATTTATACCAAAAATGTAAAAGGTACTGAAATGCAAAAAGAAAAAAAATCAGAAAGAGCAAATATGGAAGATTTATATTACCAATATTAATATTTATTATTTAGCAATAATATTTAAGACAAATTGGTTTTGAAGCAATAGTAGGTGTACTAAAGAATGAAACAATATAGAGTCAAGAAAAATACTTTTACAGTTCACTCATCTAATTTGTAGAAAAGGAAACTGTAGCTCATTGGGGAAAATTGATGCCTTTCCAATAAATAGTGATGGATTATTGTAAAAAAACAAATGTAAAACTGAACCCTACTTCACATCAATCCACTAATCAATTCCATTGTAAATCTAAATGTGAAAGATAACACAACGAAAATTTTAAGAAAAAAGTAAGAGAATATCTTTATTACTTTGAAGTAGGAAAATAAAAGGGAAAAACTGATTAATCAGACTATATGGAAATTCTAAATTTCTGTTTTTCAAAAGCACCAATAAGAGAGAGTAAATTGTATTCTGATATTGGACAAGTGTTGCAAGAGTGTGATCCCTAAGAAAACAAAAATAAGTCATATAAGTCTAAAATTACTCTACGTTTCTACCTGGAGATGCTTTCCAAACCATGAAACAGAGAACAATATTCAAAAACAAATAGCAACAAAGCTGCTGAGCTGAGGAGAGAAAATTTAGAGTTCAAAGAGCCTTGACAGCTGGAGTTTGCAATCTGAGTACCAGAAGGGAGACAACATTTCATAGAAAGAGCTACAGATTTTTTTGTTGTTGTTGATCCCCTATAAGTTTTTGCTCAATACTAAGTTAGGCATCTGTAGGGTAAGACTTCATCATGACTGGCAAAAAGTGACTACGGGGAGTTATAATATGAATAACTACCAGACTAAGTATGGTAACTACCATACTTAGTCATGGGACTAAGAATGGTAACTACCATACTTAGTCATGGGACTAAGAATAAAAGGGTACACACTGGCTCAAATGGAAAGACCTCTTTGAACACCAGACATTCATTATATATCCCATAGTAGTGGTAGAGTTGAACTAGCTGTAACAACTATGCTGAACATACCCTAAAATCATAAAAAGCAAACCATTAAAATTATTAAGCTGATCTTCAAGCAAATTAACTGCCTGCTGGAACAAAGGTCAACCCGTATTAAGGGAAACAACAACAGGGAGACTCTCAATACCACAACTTTTACAATGCTCATCCTGATTTAAAAAAGAATTAAAAAGTAAGCAAAGGACAAAAAACTTTGTCCCATAACCAGAAGAAAAAAAGGACATACAAATAGACCCAAATGTGACAGAGATAATAAAATTAGAGAAGGGTATGCAGAACTATTTTAAATGTGTTCAGGTTTTTAAAAGAATATTTACATTCAATGAAAGAAAGAAATGGAAACTGTTAAAATTGATCAAATGGAGCTTCCAGATTCTAAATATACAATATCTTACATGCAAAAATAAATAAATAAAAGAAACACTAGATAAAGTTTGCAACAGATTATACTGAAAGAAGTGTGAACTGTATGGAAGGAAAATAGAAAATATCCAAACTGAATCACAGAGAGAAAAGAATACATAGTATGGAAAAGAAGAGAAGGAGGCTGGGCACAGTAGCTCATGTCTGTAATCCCAGCATGTTGGGAGGCAGAGGTTGGCAGACTGCTTGAGGTCAGGAGTTCGAGACCAGCCTGGACAACATGGTGAAAACCCATCTCTACTAAAAATACAAAAATTAGCCAGGGGTGTTGGTGGGGGCCTGTAGTCCTAGCTACTCAGGATGCTGAGATGGGAGGATCAGCTGAGGCTTCAATGAGCCCTAATCACACCACTGCACTCTAGCCTGGGTAACAGAACAAGACCAAGTTCTCAAAAAAGAAAAAGGGAAGGAAGGAAAGAAGGCAAGGAGGAAGGGAGGGAGGAGAGAAAGAAAGAGAGAACTAATCCTCTATAAATAATGAGACAATATATATGAGACTACTAGTCTAATATAATTAGTATAATTGGAGTCTAAAAAATAGAAGAGGTGGAAGCAGATGCAATATTAAAAAAATACTAGCTAAGAGTTTTCCAAATTGAATAAAAAATGTAAATGCACAGATCCAAGGAGCACAAGAAAACACAGGCAGGATAATAAAATAAATCAGATCCAAGGCACATTATACTCACATTTCAGAAAAGCAATCATAAACTGCAATCTTAAATGCCACCAGAAGAAAGAACACCTTATATGCACTGGAAAAAATTACTGCTACCTTCCCATAAGAAACAATGCAAAGCACACCAACGAACAGAAAACACACACACACATACACACACACACACACACACACACACACACAAAATCCCCAAAATAGTGAAATGACATCTTTAAAGAAATAAGATAAAAAGATGTTAAACTAATATTTTATATCCGGAAAAATATTTCAAAAATTAAATGCCAAATAGACATTTTAATTCAAGCAAAGATGAAATAAATTGTCAGCAACTGGCTTGCACTACAAGAAATATGAAAAGGATATTTGGGGCTGAGAGTGAATGACATCAGATTGAAATTCACAACTACACAGAGCAATAAATAGCACTAGATATACATGATCATAAAACAGTTATTTAAAATTATTTTTAAAAGATAAATATTCAAAGAAAACTGTTTTCCTATAAGCTTTCTAATACATGTAGAAAAATTTTATGACAATAATAATACAAACAAGAAAAGAGAAATAGAAATAATGCTCATATAAATTAAGGTATAGTACAGTTTTATTTAAAGGCAGACTATTATAGGTTAATGTTGTACAGCGCAACTACTGTTGTTTAATAAAATAAAATTAATAAAGAAGAGGTATAGTTTAAAGGCCAAAATTAACATAAAACTCAATATTTTGAAAAGCATGAAAGGACTGGAGAGGTTGTACACGATGGACAAGGGTAAATACGAGACAGGAGAGATGCATGGTATCAGATCATGAAGTGTCTTAGCAGACATACTAATGCATACACCATTAATGTAATGGGGAGTCAGTCACTGAAGTCTTTCAGCAAAGAGATTTTTATTTTAGAAAAAGCATTCTGACAGCAATGCAGACTGCATTACTATATAACATATTTAAAATAGATGATGCCAAGGGAGAGGCTAAGAGGAGGGCATTACACAATTGATTATGAAGACTAAAGGCAATATACTGTATTTCCTGAGGTGGCAATATAGCTATATAAATTTGTAAAAAACATTGAACTACACCCCCTTTAAAAGGGGTAAAATTTACTATTTTAAATTGTACTTCAATGAACTTAAATTAGAAAAAGAAAGATTTAAGAAGTCTGAGGGGGGCAAGAAAACACTTGCAATAATGTAGAAGAGAGATGACAAAAGTCAAATTTAAGATGGTGGCCTTTTTATCTACCCTAATTATCTGAAAGGGAAAAGGAGTTTATCAGATGGCAAAGATATTTACAAGAAGGAAGGGACAAGAAAGGGTGAATTACTAGATGTAAAACATAAGAAATATCATTCAATGTTTATTTTATGCAAAAAGCTGGGTACACTGCAGATGTCTTTAGCCAAAATAGGAAATTCTGGCTTCAACATTTGTGGGGAGAATGCAGTGAATAAATCTAGGCATGAAACTTGGTGGTTTTAAGGAGGAGAAACAAATTTAGATAATAAAAATTTTTATTTGTTGAATTTGAAATGTTATTAAGATCACCAGTTAGAAATGTATATTTGGTGGTTAAATAAAGAGGTCTAGTTGTTTGGAGTGAGGCCTTCACTAATAATTGGAATTTCAGAGTTATCAGGGCCTCTGACTCTGTCACTGTATCATTCACACTGTTCCTACTGTAGTTCAACATTATTCACGTGATTGTAATCCTCTTCCACCCTGTTTTCTCTGAGCTCCAATCCATCCTTCATGTTGCTGTTAGTTATGTCTCCCTTCCATTCAGAACAGATTGTGTAACTATTTCATAAACCATTTTCTATTACCAATTATATTTAAAATTGCGTTGAGATTGTTTCATCACATACTAAAGGCACTAACATCATGACCTGAGCCTACCTTTTCAAGTGATTTTCCACTAACCCTGTATTTCTGGTTCATATTCTCTGGCTATATACAATCACATCATGTTCCCAGACACAGCCTACATTTTACAATCTCCATGTTTTTTCCACACAGTTTTCTTCTCTGGAAATGCCTTCTTTCTTGTTTTCTGCCTTTTCCACACTGTTTCCTTCTCTGGAAATGCCTTCTGTCTTGTTCTCTGTAGGTGTAAGTCTTCTAGCCTCCACCACCACTTTCTTAGCAAATTAATGTATACTTATACAGATATAATACAGTCTTTATCATTAACAGGTGAATAGAGTCACCATCCATCCTTTGAAACCTATCAGCTTGTATACTGCAGCATTTTTCAAGTTATGTTGGGCTATATAAAAAAGTATTCCTTTGATTCCATGTAAAAACCCCATTTTGCAGATGAGTAAAGTAAAATTCAAATACCCTGGGTGTTGCACTGAATAAATAAAAAGCTAACAATTGGTAAGATTTGTACTTCACAGTGTTTTGGATCCAAATCCTAAGCTTTGCCTCCATGCCTTTCTCTTTTTTAACAGCCACATTCACCCTGGTGATTTATTTCCATTTTATCATCCCATTTGTTTAGAATCTCCTTGTGAGTAATTATCTCCATGTTCTTGCCTTAGTTAACATGATGCTCATAAATGCATGTTTTTGGTATATTCATTGCCGAAAGGATGTGAGAGATTCTGCAAATAAAAATTATTCTAAGGGATTCCATTTTTAACTTTGCCAATATAAAGTGGCAGTGCTGCCACAGTTTTCATATTTAGTGAGAAGTTTTCATATTTATGAGAAAACTAACTGATGATTGTCTCCTTTAATAAAACAGTTCAAGTTTATTACATTCTCTAGTGTTGGATTAATATTAATGTTACCCTTTTGATAGCATGCATAGTAGTAGTAGCAATAGGGACATTGGAATTGTTACTTATATGACTCTGAAAACAATTTACCTTGGAATGTACAATTGCTGCTAGATTTAAAAGTGATGCAGTGAAGAAAAATAAGATTTCAGTGAGAGAAGAAAAACTGTATCAAGTTCAGACTGCATCATCAAATCTATCTGTCTATCTACACAAACTGAGGCCTACTCAGGGTAAACTGAAATTTTGAGCGTCAATTTCTGCTTTATTCTCCCTTTAAATGAAATTGTCTTGAAGAATAAAGTTGTATATTAATAAGGATGCCTAAGCAAGGAACTTAAGCTTATCTTTGAGACAAAAATGGACATATTAATTCAATTTCAGAGGCATTCCTTAAGCATATGAAATTTTATATTATCAATATATAGCACGAATACCTGTTGTAACACATGATCTAGCTCAGCTTGTGTGGTTCTTATCACATCACTAGATAATTTGGACCTAAACATGAGCCATCACTAATGGCTGGTGATTTGGAGCTTGAGTGGCTCTATCTACAGGACAAAAATATTTTTGTGACCTAGTGTGCCACTGTGGTAATAAGGCTGTGATTTCTCCAAAAGGAGGATAAAAATGCCTTATACTAATACTTCATTTATCTATGCCCTAGA
Source organism: Aotus nancymaae (assembly GCF_030222135.1). Taxonomy (NCBI): domain Eukaryota; kingdom Metazoa; phylum Chordata; class Mammalia; order Primates; family Aotidae; genus Aotus; species Aotus nancymaae. The sequence continues at coordinate 62,943,924 of NW_026988413.1, read as the reverse complement.
ATTCCACTTTAAAACCTATTTTAGCTAGGGAAACTTTTTCAGTTTAAATAGGTGAGCCACTCTCTCCAAACTATTTCCACTTCTGCCTGCCACACCACCTTCTGCTAGCACCTCCTCTAACCCAACTAATCTGAGCAAACCTTGAGTACTTTCTAGTCCAAGTTTCATGCTGGCCCAGAATCTGCTACCCCTTCAGTCTTCCTGCATCAACTCTGAGAGCAGAGGAAATTTTTCCCTTTTCTCATATACAAAGACTGCTATATGTCCTAGTACAGATATGTTACTACTTCCCTCAAGAGAAGAACTACTGGGGGCTTTCAGGAGGATTCTAAAATGATCACTAATACTACTTAAAGTCCTAAGGAAACTACTTAGTAACTCTGAGCTTTTGTTTCTTCATATGAAAAAAAAAAGTCTCTATAAAAATGTTCAATAATCATATAGACATTAGGATCAAATAATAAAATATAGTAGAAAACATCTAAGCAAAACATAAATGTCTGAGTTATTTTTAAATTCTTCCTAATTTAATAATAACAACATTAGGGCTGGGCAAAACAGAATATGTTAAGTAATTCATAAGACCTACTTAAATGCAAAGTGCACTTTACGCAGGATTTTACAGGATAATGTCAGCCTACCACTTGCAGTTCTATGTGAGAGGGGAATTTAATTATTATACATTTTAAAAAGAGATTGGAAAAGGTAAATTGGGTATGGCTGGCAACCAGGATGCTAATGGAGTAGGCTTTGTTGGAAAAAAAAATGACGCCTCATTCAGTTCAGCTTCTATAACAGAATACCATAAACTGGATAGCGTATAAACAAAAATATCCCACAGTTCTGGAAGCTGGAAGTTTGGGATAAGGGTGCCAGCATGGCTGGGTTTTGGTGAGGATCCTCTTTGAGTTTACAAACATCCAACCTTTGTTTGTGTCCTCCCATGGTGGAAGGAGGGCTAGCAAACTTTTCAGAGTCTTTTTTCTAAGGACACTGATCCCATTCATGAGGGATTTACCCTAATTATCTGAAAAACTCTCAGTGGACCCACCTTCTAATATAGAACCCACCTCCTAACCAGCACATTGGTGGTTAGGATTTCAAATTCTGAATTTTGGGGTGACATAAAGACGTAGTTCATGCTAGATGAGTTTGTTTGGGGTGACATAAAGACGTAGTTCATGCTAGATGAGTTTATCTCTGTAGATAATTATGTTCCTGACTTCCAACAGTGCTGAACAGTAAATAAAATGTTTTTCAATTTCTCAGTAGAATTTATCTATAGAATTGATAATGAAGGTGATGTCAATGGCAATTTACTTCTAGAAACATATCAGCATTAAAATTGTGACTTGAAATTATAAAATATTTATAACATACCCTAAAATGACTTGCAATTTCTTAGTGGTTGTATTATTATTCAAAATTCCAAAGTAGTTTCAATTAAGGATCATCACTCAAGAAACATTGTAAAAATTAATGTTGGCTTTTCCTCACATAAATCAGAAACTTTCATCAAGGAGTTTCATTTCCATGATAGCAATAAATTAAAAATAAGTCATGACTGAAAATTAAAATGGTCATAAGAGCATGTTAATTTGCATAGGTTGTAATATGAAATATTGTTCTCCATCTTTTCCTTGTGAATACTAAATATGTTCAATGCAACAGAGAATATAAGATCTGATGTATCACTTTTAAACTAAAGGTAAAGTAGAGTAGCTTCCTTAAATATAAACAACAAAAAAGTAGTGTGTAGCTTACTCAAAATTTAACTATATGCGCATTTAAATTTCCTCACCAAAACCAAAACCTCAACTAGTGCCAAATTTTTATTTTTATTACTATATTCCAATAAAATAAACCAGGGATTCTTGGATAAACGTCTGATTTTAGGGAAAGAACATACTCAAGATGATCCAGTGGAGCTGCTTATAGTGCCAAGAAATACAGCAGTGACATATACACATAGTATATGTCAACGGGATACAGAAACTATCTAAAAAACTAATAGTAGCCAAAACTAGAAAAATGATTGGGTTACAATTTAAAGTATAAAATTCATATCTATGTAACCATGCCGATATAATGTTTGATTAAATAAAGAAATGAGAATTTAAAAAATCTTCTATATAAAGAAATTCAAAATATTTTATGTAGATATCTTGTCCTCAGTAGGGAGCTAGGACATAACTCCCTATTCCTTAAGTGTGGTATGTGGTGACTTCCTCCCAACAGGTACAAATGGAAAAAGGTGAAAAGAGGAACTTTAAACTGCAGAAAACTCACAGACACTTACTCAGCCAGGAGATCAAGGTGAAGATCAACAGTGATAAGTGATGTTTATAAGATGTACTCTTGATATAATTTCATAGGAATGACAATGTACCCATGTTGTCTTTCCTTTCAAAACTGAAACCCCAGTTTTGATCACCAAAAGACTATAAGACAAATTGAAATTGAGGTATATTCTACAAAATATCTAAGCAGTACTGCACACTACTGTCAAAGTCATCAAAACCAAGAAAACAGTCTTAAGAAACTGTCATAGCCAAGAGGCCCATAAGGAGACATGCTACCAAAATCCAATATGACATCCTAAATGAGATTCTGAAACAGAAAAAAAATGGCATTAGGTTAAAAACTATGATAATTTTTTTAAAGTATGGGCTTTAGTTAATAATAACATATCAATATTGGTTCATTAATTGTAAGAAATGTTCCATATTTACTTAAGATATAAATAATAGGAGAAACTGATTATGAGATACATGGAAACTCTCTATATTATCTTTGTAATTTTTCTGTAAATCTGAAACTATTTTAAAATTAAAAGTATGTTAAGAAGAAAAATAACAAAAATTCCAAGATACATTAAATCAAATTCTACTTACATATATTCTATAGCACATATACATACATGTGTATAGATGATATATACACTTCAGATAGTGACTTTTCATCTGTTCATTTATTTAACTTCACCTTCTTTAATATATTAGAGGCAGAATTATGGAGGATTATACTATGATTTTAAAGACTGAAAAAACAGACATTCCTTTGTGTCTCTTTTTAGTGACTTTTATATTATTATGTCTCAAAATTAACTATTGGAACTTGTCTGGTCATTGCAGGAAGAGGATGAGAAATAGCTTCTGTTTTAGTAGCTTAGGTTATTTAGAGCCAATTACCATGTACTTTAGAAATCACTTGAAAATAAATCTATGTCTTAAGACTTCAAACTATAGACAGTCAATGAAAAGAAATGAGTGGGTATATTTAAACTTCAACATAATGCACTTTGGTGCTTAGGTGATGGAAGAAGAGTATAGTTGGGATGGGACAAGAATGCTCTCCAGATGCTGTTTCATTTCCACCTTGCATTTTTTGAAAAATCACCATATGGTATAAGCAAATGGAAACACTAACTGGATAGGTCAGAGTGTTGTTATTACTTTACCTAGAGGTAATCTTTAGTGATTAGTGCCTCATGGATTTTACTATGTAACGAAAGCAGATGTTAAACAAACACTAAAGTCACTAAGTAGCATATGAAATTTCAAAGAGTCCTGTGTAGTTCATACACTTTCCACTCTACTTTATACATACATGCATGTATACATATGCACACGTACACTGCAGAAAGTGAATTTTCATCTGTGTTCATTAATTTAACATTTTAGAGATGGAGTTATGGAGGATTGTACTAATGTTGTTAACATTAGAAAAATAGGCATCTCTTTGTGTCTCTTTTTAAAGACTGTATTTGAGCCAGACAGTTGCCAATTATTTTGCTATTTAAAGAAATCATGTTGCTAAAACAGAAGTCTCTCTTAAATCAATTTCTTTAGTAGCTCCAACTGAATGAAAACATCAAAGTATCTAAATGCAATAAGAAGTCTGGATTTCCAGTGACGTGGAGGGAGAAAATAACCTTTCCGCCTTGAAGCATAACATATGCTGTTACTTGAAAGAAAAAAGGTCTCAGAAGTATCCCAATACAGTGTCCTATAATTAAACTCAGATGTAGGTTTGACCCTTACACTCTTACTTCCCTCAAGATACTTGGAAGGAGAGTAGATTGAAGGCATTAAAAGTTTAACCTGTGCTGGTTGCTTCGGAGGATGAGCCTTATGTTTTTACACAGAGGTGGCTATATCAGTCATTTTAGAAGAAGCTTTTTTCTTAGGCACCTCAGGTCAGTGATAGCACTCTAAGTGCTCGTAACTCTTTTGCATATATGAAATATGACTGAAGTCATATTAACAAAAATTATTTGTGGAATTTTAAGGAAGAATTTTCCTTTTAGGATATAAACAATGGATCAAATCTACATATCCTTTCAGCTGATTTGTTTTAAAACCCTCATATTTTTGTTAGATGTACATAATAAATTCAAATTAACAGAGGACTTATAATGTATGGGTTCTACAGCCAATTCAGGTCTCTCTTGATAAAGATGATCATTTGGCATCAAAATTACATGGATTGTTTCTATCTTCTGCCTAAATTCCTGCAGTTCCATTTGTGTTGTGCCTGTGAACCAGCACCTAAGTATAAGGGCATATGCAAACACCTTTTTTTTTCCTATTTCTTTTTTGTTTCTTTATTTCTTCCACAAAAAAAAATGGAATACATGTGCAGAATGTACAGGCTTGTTACATAGGTATGCATGTGCCATGGTGATTTGCTGCACCTATTGCCCCATACTCTAAGATTTCTTCCCTTACCCCCACCTCCCAACAGGCCATGGTGTGTGTTGTTCCCCTCTCTGTGTCCATGTGTTCTCAATGTTCAACTCCTATTTATGAGTGAGAATATGTGGTGTTTGGTTTTCTGTTCCTGTGTTAGTTTGCTGAGGATAATGGATCCCAGCTTCATCCATATCCCCGTAAATGATATGATCTCATTCCTTTTTACGGCTGCATAGTATTCCGTGGCGTATATGTACCCTACATTTTCTTTATCCAGTCTATCATTGATGGGCATTTGGGCTGGTTCCATATCTTTGCTATTGCAAATAGTGCTGCTGTAAACATTATGTGTGCATGTGTCTTTATAGTGGAACAATTTATATTCCTTTGAGTATATACCCAGTAATGGGATTGCTGGGTCAAATGGTATTTCTGGTCCTTGATCTTTGAGGAATCGCCATACTGTCTTCCACAATGGTTGAACTAATTTACATTTTCACCAACAGTGTAAAAGTGTTCCTATTTCCCCAAAGTCTTGCCAGCATCGGGAAACAGCATCATTGTTTCCTGACTTTTTAATAATCACCATTCTGACTGGCATGAGATGGTATCTCATTGTGGTTTTGATTTGCATTTGTCTGGTGATCAGTGATGTTGAGCTTTCTTTCATATGTTTGTTGGCTGTGTGAATGTCTTCTTTTAAGAAGTGTCTTCATATCCTTTGCCCACTATTTGATGGGGTTGCTTTTTTCTTGTAAATATGTTTAAGCTCCTTGTAAATTCTGGATATTAGACCTTTGTCAGATTGGTAGATTGCAAAAATTTTCTCTCACTCTGTAGGCTGCCTGTTCACTTTGATGATAGTTTCTTTTGCTGTACAGAAGCGCTTTAGTTTTTTTGTTTGTTTTGTTTTTTTAAATGCAAGCACAAGTTTAATGCACAGTATCAGAGAGGAGAAAGGGTTGAACATCTTAGTTCTCAAAGATTCTAAGAGGAGTTCCAGAGCCAGGACACGGGTGTGCAGCAAAGCAGCAGGTGCAGGTATATCTCGTTTAATTACCTTTCACTTTCTTATGCTTTGTAGATACTGCATTTTCTACAAATTGAAGGTTTGTGACAAACCTGCATTGACTAAGTCTATTGGCACCGTTTTACAACAACACATGCTCACCTGCTGTCTGTCACATTTTGGTAATTCTTACAATATTTCAAATATTTCCATTATTACTGTGTTAACAGTGATTTGTGCCAGGTGATCATTAATGTACTATTGTAACATTTTTTTTTTGTACTGTATTGTTTTGCACTGCCATAAGCCATGGACCACGCCCCTATAAGATAGCAAAATTAATCAATAAATGTTGTGTGTGTTCTGACTGCTCCACCCACAGGCCGTTTCCCCTTTTCTCTCTCTCTCCTCAGGCCTCTCTATTCCCTGAGACACAACGATATTGAAATAAAGACCCATTGATAACCCTACAATGGCTTCTAAGAGTTTAAGTGAAAGGAAGAGTCACAAGTCTCTCTTTAAATCAAAAGCTAGAACTAATTAAATTTAGAGAAGAAAGCATGTCAAAAACCAAGACAGGCTGAAAGCTAGGCCTTTTCTGCCAGCCAGTTGGCCAAGTTGTGAACACAAGGGAAAAGCTCTTAAAGGTAATTAAAAGTGTTACTCCGGTGAACGTACAAATGATAAGAAAGCAAAACAGACTTGATATAGTTTGGATGTTTGTCCTCTTCAAATCTCATGTTGAAATGTGATTTCCAGTATTGAAGATGGGGCCTGGTGGGAGATGACTGGATCATGGGCTTGGATCTTTCATGAATGGTTTAGCACCATTCCCTTGTGAGGTATTGCTCAGTTAGTTCACACAGGACCAGGTTGTTTAAAAGTCTGGGACCTCCTCCTTCTCTCTCCCTTGCTCTCACTCTCACCATGTGATGTACTGGCTCGCCATGTCTTCTGCTATGACTGGAAGCTTCCTGAGGCCCTCACCAGAAGCAGTTGTTGGTGCTGTGCTTGTACAACCTGCAGAACCATGAGCCAATTAAACCCCTTTTCTTAAATGCCCAGACTCAGGTATTGCTTTATAGAAATCCAAGAACGGCTTAACACAAAACTTATTGCTAATAGAGAGAAAGTTTTAGTGGTCTTGAATAGAAGATCAAACCAGTCACAATAGTCCCTTAAGCCAACACCTAATCCAGAGTAAGGCCTTAACTTTTTCAAATTCTCTAAAGGCTAAGAGAAGTAAGGAAGCTGCAGAAGAGAAATTTGAAGCTAGGAGAGTAGGTTCATGAAGTTAAGGGAAAGAAGTCATCGCCACAACATAAAGGTGCAAGGTGAAGCAGCAAGTGCTGATGTAAAAGCTGAAGCAAGTTAGTCAGAAGATCTCACTAAGACCATTGATGGACATAAATACACTAAACAACAGATTTTTACAAAACAGCCGTCTATTAAAAGAACATGTCATCTAGGACTTTCACAGTTAGAGAGGAGAAGGCAATATCTGGCTTCAAAGCTTCAAAGAATAGGCTGTCTTTTAGGGGTTAATGCAGCTGGTTACTTTAAATTAAAAACAATCCTTATTTAACATTCCAAAAATCCTAGGTTCCTTAAGAGTTATGCTAAATCTACTCCGCCTGTACTCTAAAAATGCAACAACAAAGCCTGAATAATAGCACATGTTTACAGCATGATTTCCTGAATTTTTTAAGCCCACTATTGAGAACTACTGCTCAAGGAAAAAAGCAAACAAACAAACAAAAAACAAAGAAAACTCCTTTCAAAACGTTACTACTTCTCATTGCCAAAGCACCCGGTCACTCAAGCGCTCTGATGGAGATATACAAGGAGATTCCTGTTGTTTTCATGCCTGATAACACAACATCTATTCTGAGGCCCATAAATCAAAGAGTAATTTTGACTTTCCAGTTTTACTACTTAAGAAATACGTTTTATAAGACTAAAGCTGCCATAGATAGTGATTTTTCTGATGGATCTGGGCAAATTAAATTAAAAACCCTCTGGAAAGGATTCACCATTCCAGATGTCATTAATAACATTTGTAATTCATGAAAGGCAGTTAAAATATCAACATTAATGAGGGTGTGGAAGAAGTTTATTCCAACCCTCATGGATGATATTGAGAGGTTTAACCCTTCAGTGGAGTAACTGTAAATACTATAAAAATAGCAAGAAAACTGGAGTTAGAAGTGGAGCTTGAAGATGTGACTGAATTGCTATAATCTCATAATGAAACTTGAATGAATGAAGAGTTGCTTCTTATGAATGAGCAAAGAAAATTGTTTCTTGAGATAGAATCTACTCTGGGTAAGATGCTGTGAACATTATATCTTCATTCTCATTGGTTTCAAAGAACTTATTATTTCTGCCTTAGTTTCATTATTTACCCAGTTGTCATTCAGGAGCAGGTTGTTCAGTTTCCATGAAATTGTGTGTTTTTGAGTGAGTTGTAGCAGTTGTGAATAGTTCATTCACTCATGATTTGGCACTCTGCTTGCCTATTGTTGGTATAAAGAAATGCTTGTGATTTTTGCACATTGACATTGTATCCTGAGACTGCTGAAATTGCTTATCAGTCCAAGAAGTTTTTGGGCTGAGATGACAAGGTTTTCTATATATAAAATCATTTCATCTGCAAACAGAGACAATTTGACTTTCGCTCTTCCTATTTGAATACCCTTTATTTCTTTCTCTTGCCTGATTGCCCTGGCCGGACTTCCAATACTATCTTGAATAGGAGTGGTGAGAGAGGGCATCGTTGTCTTCTACTGGTTTTCAAAAAGAATGTTTCCAGCTTTTGCCCATTCAATATGATATTGGCTGTGGGTTTGTCATCAATACTCTTAGTATTTTGAGATATGATCCATCAATATCTAGTTTATTGAGAGTTTTTAGCATAAAGGGCTGTTGAACTTTGTGGAAGGCCTTTTCTGCATCTACTGAGATAATCATGTAGTTTTTGTCACTGATTCTTTTTATGTGATAGGTTACATTTATTTATTTGTGTATGTTAATCCAGCCTTGCAGCCCAGGGATGAAGCCAACTTGATAGTGGTGGATAAGTTTTTTGATGTGCTGCTGAATTCTGTTTGCCAGCATTTTATTGAGAATGCTTTCATCAATGTTCATCAGGAATATTGGCATAAAGTTTCCTTTTTTTAGTTGCATCTCTTCACAGTTTTGGTATCAGGATGATGCTGGCTTCAAAAAATGAAGTCACTTTTTTTTTTCAATTGTTTGGAATAGTTTCAGAAGGAGGGGTACCAACTCCTCTTTGTATTCAGCTGTGAATACATCTGGTCCTGGGCATTTTTGGTTGGTAGGCTATTTATTACTGCCTCAGTTTCAGAGCTTGTTATTGGTCTATTCAGGGATTCAGCTTCTTCCTGGTTTAGTCTTGGTATGGTGTATACGTTCAGGAATTTATCCATTTCTTCTAGATTTTTTAGTTTATTTCTGTAGAGGTGTTTATAGTATTCTCTCATGGTAGTCAGTATTTCTGTGGGGTCAATTGTGATATCCCCTTTATAATTTTTATTGTGTCTATTTTATTCTTCTTTCTCTTCTTCATTAGTCTAGCTAGTGGTCTGTCTATCTTGTTAATTTTCTCAAAAAAACAGCACCTGGATTCTTTGATTTTTTGGAGAGTTTTTTTGTGTTTCTATCTCCCTCAATTCTTCTCTTATCTTAGTTATTTCTTGTCTTCTGCTAGCTTTTGGATTAGCTTGTTCTTGACTCTAGCTCTTTTAATTGTGATGTTAGGGTGTCAGTTTGAGATCTTTCTAGCTTTCTGATGTGGGCATTTAGTGTTATAAATTTCCCTCTTAACACTTCTTTGGCTGTGTCCCAGAAATTCTGGTACATTGTCTCTTTGTTCTCATTGGTTTCAAAGAATTTCTTGATGTCTGCCTTAATTTCATTATTTACCCCAAAGTCATTCAGCAGCAGTTTGTTCAATTTCCACAAAATTGTGTGGTTCTGAGTGAGTTTCTTAATCCTGAGTTCTAATTTGATTGCACTGTGGCCTGAGAGACTGCTATTATTTCAATTATTTTGCATTTGGTGAGGTGTGTTTTATTTCCAATTATGTGGTTGATTTTAGAATAAGTGCCATGTGACACTGAGAAGAATGTATATTCTGTTGATTTGGGGTAGTGAGTTCTGTAGATGTCTACTAAGTCCACTTTATCCAGAGCTGAATTCCAGTCCTGAATATCCTTGTTAATTTTCTGTTTTGTTGATCTGTCTAATATTGACAGTGGGGTGTTAAAGTCTCCCAATATTATTGTGTGGAAGTCTAGGTCTTTTTGCAGGCCTCTAACAATTTGTTTTATGAATCTGCATACTTCTGTATTGGGTGCATATATATTTAGAATAGTTAGCACTTCTTGTTAAATTGTTCCTTTTATCATTATGTAATGCCCTTCTTTGTCTTTTTTTGACTTTTGGGGGGTTTAAAGTCTGTTTTGTTGGAGACTAGAATTGCAATTCCTACTTTTTTTTTTTTTTTTGCTTTCCATTTGCTTGGTAAATATTCCACCATCCCTTTATTTTGAGACTGTGTGTGCCTTTTCACATAAGATGGGTCTCCTGAATATAGGACACTGATGAGTCTTCATTTCTTATCCAATTTGCCAATTTGTGTCTTTTAATTGGGGCACTTAGCTCATTTACATTTAATGTTAATATTGTTATGTGTGAATTTGATCCTGTCATCAGGATGTTATTTGGTTATTTTGCACAGTAGTTGATGTACTACCAGTTCTGTCGTAGTGTCATTGCTCTTTATATTTGGGCATGTTTTTGCAGTGGCTGGTACCATTTTTTCCTTTCCATATTTAGTACTTCTTTCAGGAGCTCTTGCAGGGCAGGCCTGGTGGTAACAAAATCCCTCAGCTTTTGCTTGTCTGGCAAGGATGTTATTTCTCCTTCACTTATGAAGCTTAATTTGGCTGGATATGAAATTCTGGGTTAAAAATTATTTCCCTTAAGAATGTTAAATATTGGTCCCTAATCTCTTCTGGCTTGTAGAGTTTCTTCTGAGAGGTCTGCTGTTAGTCTGATGGGCCTCCCTTTTTAGCTATCCTAGGCTTTCTCTCTGGCTGCCCTGAACAATTTTTCCTTCATTTCAATCTTGGAGAATTTGATGATTATGTGTCTTTGGGTTGAACTTCTCGTGGAGTATCTTAATGGTGTTCTCTGTGTTTCTTGAGTCTGCATGTTGGCCTGTCTTGCTAGGTTGGGGAAGTTCTCCTGGATAATATCCTGATGTTTGTTTTCCAGCTTGTTTCCACTCTCCCATCTCCTTCTAATACTGCAATCACTCATAGGTTCAGTCTGTTTATGAAGTCCTAAATTTCTTGGAAGCTTTGTTCATTCCTTTTCATTCTTTTTTTTCTATTCTTGTCTGCATGCCTTATTTCAGTAAGGTGGTCATCAAACTCTGATATCCTTTCTTCCACTTGGTCAATTCAGCTTTTGATACTTGTATATGCTTCACAAATTCTCAAGCTGTGTTTCTCAGCTCCATCAGGTTGTTTATGTTTCTCTCTAAATTGGTTAGTTAGCAACTCCTATAACCTTTTATCAAGGTTCTTAGCTTCTTTGCATTGGGTTAGAACATGCTCCTTTAGCTCATTATAGTTTTTTTAATTACCTGTCATCTGTAAACTCCTTCTGTCAGTTTGTCCATCTGATCTTCTGTCCAGATCTGCACGCTTGACGGAGAGACGCTGTAATCATGGAGGAGAAGATGACTTTAACTTTCTGGGTTTTTAGCATTTTTTTCATTGATTCTTTCTCATCTTTGTGAGTTTGTCCAGTTTCAGTCTTTGAGGCTGTTAACCCTTGAATGGGGTTTTGTGTGGGCCTTTTGTTGTTGTTGATGATGATGCTGTCACTTTCTTCTTGTTTGTTTTTCTTTCAATAGTCTGGTCCCTCTTCTGTAGGGCTGCTGCAGTTAGCTGGGGGTTCACTTCAAGCCTTATTCATTTGATTAACTCCCGTGCCTGGAGATGTCATTCAAGGAGGCTGGTGAGCAGCAAAGATGAGTGCCTGCTCCTTCTTCTGGAAATTCTGACCTCAAGGGGCACCAACCTGATGCCAATAGGAATGCTCCTATATAGGGTATCTGACAACCCCTGTTCGACAGTCTCACCCAGTTGGGTGGCACGGGGAGCAAGACCTGTTTAATGAATGAAGCACTTTGTCCCTTGGTGGAGAGTCTGTGTTTTGCTGGAGGAAAAGCTACTTGTCTGGGCTGCCAGGATTTCTCAGAACTACCAAGAGGAGAGGCTAAGTCTGCTGGTCCACAGGGACTTTGGCCACCCCTACCCCTAGGGGCTCAGGCCCAGGGAGATCCAAATTCTGTCCCAGAGCCTCTGGCTGAGTTATTGGAGATCCTGCAAGGAAGCCCCTCCCCACCACTGAGGAAGAATGGTTCAGGGTTAGGCCTGAAGAGGCGCTCTGGCAACAGACTGCCACAGTTGGTGGGTTAGGCTGTAGGGACAAGTCTTGGGACCGAGTCATCCAGTCTCCCTGGCTCCAGTAGGGGAAAAGCACAGCCTGGAGCTACAGATATGCGTGCAGCCCTTCACACACCCAGGGAGCTTAGCCTGTTATGCAGTTATGAGCCCCAGTGCTGGGTGCTGCCCCTCCCCTCAGGAGCTCAAACAGCTTAGGCTTAGACAGAGGCAGCCACAGACGGTGCTGGTCGCCCCTTTCCCCAGGAGTTCTGTAGGCTTAAGCAGATTCCAGCTGAGAGGCTGTAAGAATCTGCACATTCTGGGGTTGGGATGCTAGGCCCCAATGGCTTGGGTTCATGAGTGGCATCTTCTGACTCATAAGCAGCACAGTTCCATGGAAAAAGCACAATTTCCCTGGTGGGGTAGCCTGCTCACTCACTGACTCCTTTTGCTGGTGGGAGGGGGGGTCCCATTCTCTGTGTGGCTCTCAGGTGGGCAATGGTACCACACTGTTCTTCCTTCTCTCTGTGGGTCATGCCAGCCTTCTAGTCAATTTTGATGAGAGAATCTGGATAAGTTGGTTGCCAGTGAAGGATTCACATGCTTATTATGTTGTTTTCCAATGGGAGCCTCCTAACACCACGGCTTCTAGTCAGCCATCTTGGGCCCACCCTACTTTTTGGTTTTGAATCAAAGGAAGCAGATGCTTTTTTTGCAAAGTTCTGATGTTTACATTATGGATCACTATAATCAATGCTAACAGGACTCATGTGTCTAATTCTTTGCATCAGTGTAAGCAAAAAACATGTTCAGTAATAGTAAATTATCTTAACCTCTCTGAGGAAATACGAATAGTTTCATATAAGAAAGTGGCTGTGTGAGTCAAAACCATAAAAATGCCAGCTATAAATAAAGGTGAAAAACCCTCATCCCCACTGGGATAAAATAACATTACATTCCTGAGACATTGACTAGGGACAGACAATTTCTTTGGAGATTTGTTTGGTACAAGAGTAGAGAGAAAATGAATTTAAATAATTTATCATCGCATCGCCCCAAATCACAACCTTGAACATAAAAGGAAAAAAATCTACTTTCAAATTAATTTTGCATTGACAAGTGGAGAAACTGGTACTCTGATAGGAAATGTTATCTTTGGCAAAGATTTATATCTCTGAAGATAAATGCTTCTTATATGTGATATTTTTATAATCTGCATATGTATTTGTTCTTAATTCTAGAGTTAAAAAATCAACTCAATACAAATGACCAATATCATAAAATGGAGTTATGGATTTCATTTGATTAATCCAGCTACTATTACTTTTTAAGTGATGTTTTAAAATTAACCTGCTTGATTACAGTATTTTCACATATCTAAATTAAAAACAGAAATAGTACTTTTACTCCACAGTTTTAATAATGAAATTTGAAAACTTTACCTTATAATTAGTCATGTATTTGAAGTAAAGATCGATAACCTAAGTTTGCTTCTAAGTCTGACTATGAAAATGAAGGATTGAAAATAAAATAAATAAAATCAGTTCTATTGTTTTGATTGTTTTTACAAGGGACAAATTACAGCTTTTGCACTCAAGGAAACTCCAGATTGTCACTGGCTGTGAAAAGACCACTTTGACATTACTGCTGTTTTCTTATCTGTCAAATGCATTTAATCACACTCACCTTGTTCTACTGTATGTTGTTTGGCTTAACAAATTAATGGCTCTAAAGTGCTCTGAAAATATAAATCTCTATATAAATAATAAAACATTATTATAGTCTTGGGAAAAGTCTGAGGAAAGGAGGACTAAAGAGTAATGACTTGTCATCTAGCACTGTAAGGATTTTAAAAGTAGTATTTTACCTGGTTACTTCTTACTTTCATATGGAATCTTTTCAGAACAACCTAAAAACTAAAAGCAGTTATATTGTATAATTTAAGACTATACAAGCAGTTATAATTGAACCATGATGTAAAAGACTATCCACTTCAGCCTATAATATTATTATAGAATTAAAGCAACAGGACGCCTTCCATTCCTTTTACAAGCTATACACTCATTCATGTATTATTTTGTGTGTACATATTCTCAAACTAAGAAATACTTGATGATATGGGAATAAAATAGCGAAAATTATGATTTCTGGTCTCAAGAAGCTTTCAACCTCATCAGAGAGCTAAGTTGTACAACATTTTTAAAATAAATATTTGGATGTGCTAAATAATTTTAAGGATATTTTGAAGAGATTATCTTAGAATTGTAAAAGAAATTGAGATATTTATGACACTGATGTTGTAAGGGAAGATACATATGTAGGCAAGCTCTAGCTCTGGAATATTTTTTATTAATGATTCAGCACTAAATCTGAGCCCTGAAATAGATTAGACTTGGAAGTATAAAGACAACTTGCAAGATATTCATGGCAAGAAGAGTAGCTTGAACAAAGAAGAGCAGAAAAAACACAAAACGTATTTAGGAAGTAAATGGTTTAGAAGTTTGGGATGTGTCAAACTAGGTGGTAGGTGATAAAGCTCTAAAGATAGGTTGGCGCCAGGTTGTGTAGGCTCTTAAACGACAGGCTAAAACAAGTGGGCTTTATTTAGTAGGAAATTGTAAACTACTTCTTAAACTCAAATAAACATTTTTATTAGGAAAAAATAAGACATCTTATTCAAGATGGAGTTATATATAATTCACTTAGAAATGTCCTTCCTGCCTAAGGTTAGAAAAACAAATAATCTGACTGTCAATTTGACACTAGACTTCTGATAACACACGATGATGATTGTCAAACTAAGGCTACAATTAGTATGGTAAGGCAAACAACTAAACTATTCTTAAAGTTTAACAGAAAGTTATCTTTAACTAAATAGCAACTCTTATTAAAATAAGTTAGATTTGTCCATGAGTCTAAATTATTGACACTGTAGAAATGTCTATGGAATTTAAATCTTAGAGTATTTCTTTACATCATTGCTGAACTTGAGAAACATTTAATATTTTTCTCATTTAAGAGATGGTAGAATTTGAAAAGCAAGGTCCTCACTTCCATGGTTTATTATCCTTCAACCAGTCATAGTAGCAACAACTTTCACTTTGGAAAATTCTATTTGAAGCGATATTGAACTGAGTTGGAAAATACCTTAGAAATGATTTGATCTAGGCTTCTTGTTTGTAGATGAGAAAACTAAAAGCTAGGGAAAGATATTGACCTGTTCAAGGTAACATAGAAAGATACATGGCCATCAAACCCAGAGATTTTTTCTTCAATTCAATGATTTTTCAATTCAAATAATATTCTAGGCAATATTTTGAAGTATCAGCTTTGTTTTGGGTTCAGCCAAATACAATATTTTTCTTCAATTAGATAGCCTTGAAAATGGGCTTTATTAATTATGTCAGTAAAGTTGATTTTAAATATTAACAAGTTGTACTTTTGGGATTTCTGCTTTATATCCTCTCCTCTAAAATAAAGCAGCTATTCTTTATGCAACTTTCCAGTACATATTCTAAAGGAATATTTGTCCTTATTAGCTTAAACGTATGCATTATTTATTTTCCTAATTATATAACAAATGAAACAATGGTTTTGCACATATTTTTGAATATATATTCAAATGCATATTTGAATTATATATAATATATAAAATTTATAAATTGCTGTGGCATATTTAGAATATTTGCTTCACCAGGTGATTTAAACACTTTATTTGGATTAACATAGGTTCCACAAAGGAAAGGCTAATGGGCAATAGTTTTTCATTGTTAATAGGAAGGATTTAAGTCTGGCTTAGGATTTCAGGAATCAGGAATCTTTTATACAATAATAAGATTAAGTTGGTTATGAAAGTTTTTTTGATGATATGTGGTTCTTCAGTGTATAATTAGTTATTTTACACAAGTATAATCATGTTTAACTTTGCTTACTGATTTTATTTTGTTGTGATTGACTGTTTTTTATAGATTTTTTATTAATTCAAATTTTGTAATTATTTTCCTAGGATGGCACCTTGTAGCCCTAAAAATGTGTAATTCTACTTGCTATACAATTGTTCTACAATGTTTTATTTTGGAGCATTTTAGCTATATCACAATATTATATAGTCCAGTACATGCATATTGAATGTAAGTCCAGATCGTTGCTCCTGTAATAAGTTACCCTAAACTTAGTAGCTTAAAACAACAGAAATTTGTTATCTTACTATTTCAGAGTCCAGAAGTTTGAAATTGGTTTTACTAGGCCAAAATCAAGCTGTCAACAGGGATGCATTCCTTCAGGAGGTTCTAGGGGAGAATCAGTGTCCTTTCCATTTTTGCTTCTAGAAGCTGATTGCATTCATTGGCTTATAACCCCTTTCCCCATCTTCAAAGCCAGCAGAATAGCATTTTTAAATCTAAATCACATCCTCTGACTCCCTGCTTTCATCTTCCCATCTACTTCTCTAACTCTTTTAAGAAATCTTCAATTGCACTGGGCCACCTCGATAATGCAGGCTAATCTATCCATTTCAAGTTCCTTAATTTGGTCATATCTGCAAAGACTCTTCCGCAATGCAAGGTAACATAAGCACAGGTTCAAAAGATAAAGATGTGGACATCTTTGGGGAGCTATTACTCTGTCTACCACAGTATTTCTTGTATACATACTTTTTACTAATTATAGTAATTCTTCCTGGACAATGTTTTATATTCATCTCAAATTTCCCTGACTTAACATTATCTAAAAAATAAGTTTTGCTGGACTTAAAAAAAAAAAAAAAAAAAAAACAGATGCCAGGAACTATCCCAAACTTTAGTTTAAAACAGGAAAGACAATTATTTTCTTTAGGTAGGGGTTACTTTACCATCAAACACCATATATAACATGTGTAATAACTTTTATTTTTTATTTACCTAAGAAAGAACTAAAATGCATATTTATATTCTTTCTGTATAATATGAACAATCTCTTTCTTTGCAGACACACACAGACATATATTTATAAGTTAATATTTTGTTACATTTTCAAACATCATCAAATTTTCTTTACCAACTTTCATTATTCAAACTGCTTTGCTTTCATAGATTCAAATTTTCTAATCCTATAATGAATGGTAAAACTCAGTACTTTTCACAAATAAAAGGTCACAGAATATTTAAAAGACTTAGTCTCAGCTATGTGTTCAGTGTTTATTACATGCATTACTCAATAATAGGAATCATAGGGAAAATAGAGTATACATTAAAAGTTTCTGGGGAAAACTATACAGATACTCAAGCAGCAGACATACATTCAGTAAAACAAGATATGCATCAACTTATGAGCAAGGTGGTTTGCAGTTGGTGTCTATCAGGAAAGGCATCTTGGAAAACCTGTTCTGCAGAAAGTATTATTAGAGTGAGAGGGTTGGGCTGAGTGAATAAAGAAGGCAGTTCTCATAGTAGCTGAATGGTGTAGGTAAGAACTTCAAGGCTTCAAGCAGAGGACTAATGGAAAAGTGGCAAACATGCCTATTTAGTAGAATGGAAAAGACCAACTAATCTGCAACAAAAATAGAGGTTCTATTGTTAAGGGCAAATACGAGAAAAATCCCTAAGTCTGTTATTAAATAATTGGGTTTAATCTTCAAACTAATATAATGATTCAGTATACGTTTTGTGATTTTTCATATTCAAAGGATGAATCAGCTAGGGAGATTTGAAAAGAGCATTGCATTATGAAGCCCAATGTGTAATTTGACAGAAAAGTTCAAACCAAGTTGGGAGTGGGAGTGAAAGGAAGAATTTAGGAGATTAGACAGTTACCATGATGCCACTGTAGTATAACCAGAGCTTGCATTTAATGGTGGAGGAAAGAGAAAGGGAGGCAGATCCAGCTAATATTACACACAGACACACATACACACACAGCAGCTACATGAGTAAAATGTCATGTGTAGTGATACTCTGAAAGTCATATGACATATCAAAACATCTAAGATGATAGTAATACTGCTAGGTAGCTTTCATGAAATGTTTATTATATGCTAGACACTGTCCTTATAATGTAATCTACTTTCTGCTAATTTAACCCCCATTATAACAATTTGATGTCACTTTTCACTTAGGTATGAGAAAGCTATAATAGCATTTAAGTGATTTTCTCAAGTGACCAATATATAGATACCAGGATTTAACTCCTGGTAACTCCCAAAACTATACTCCCTCTTGTTTATTAAAGACTCTGGCATTTGACATAAAATACATTTCCCCTGTGTACTCAAATCTCATTTATTATTAGAATCATTAAATATTAGCATCAAAAGTATCGTATATTTCATTTAATCCATAATTATATTCAGAGTAGGAATTGCCACTCTAACCACCTTATAAAATCGTCACAACTTTCACTTTTACACTTTCAATAATGGAGACGTTATCACCTTCAACTTATATTTGTGTGGCTAGGAAGTTCTTTCTTATTTTGAATAGAATCTTTCTTACTTTGCAGCTGTAATACCTTCACTCTCTAGCCCTCATTCTGCCCTCTGGGATCAGGCACGCACGCGCGCGCGCGCACACACACACACTTATATCCCTCTTCTATGGAGAGCCCTTCTAAGGATGAAAATAACCATCACAAGTTCATTACAAGTGAAATATCCTCAGTTGTCTAAATCACCTAACAAAGCATTCATATTCTTCACCATCTTGGTGTAATTCTTTATACTGCTCAATGTACTATAGATATATTCGTATTATTCATTTGTCTCAGTGTGCCATCATTTTCCTTTATACTTCACTGGCTCCAGAGATTTTCTCTAAAACATTTTGTTAAACTTATCAGCTTTCTCTACATTAATATTGATCAGCAAAACCACTGCCTTTTAGTCAATACCTTACACTTTCCATAATTAAAGTAGGTACTTAACTTCTGATAAAATGAGACTTTAGTTCAAGCTGCAATATGAACACCTGTGAGTCTGGGACTCCGGAAATCTGAGAATCGTGCCCACACTTAATCATCATTTACACTTCCCATCTTTAGTGCTCAGCTGTGAAAGCCCAGCCAGTGACCGGCTGAAGACTTTTCCAGTAAAACAGAGGAGACATAAACCAGGGCACATCAAATATGCTTAACAAGAGCCGTCTCTCCAGCTGTCAATGAGCCATGCCACACTGAAGATGCACAGTAGGAGGCTCTCCTATCGCTGACATTTGACTAGTTAAGAGTGTTTGGTTAAACATTTTGAAAAGTGATAGGTGAATGGGGTCTTTAGTTGAAGTTATGGGTCAAATTCCAGGCTTGCAGTAGCACATAGGAGACAGAGAAAAATAAATTGCTGGGCTTTCAAGTCTCTAAACACATAAAATACTTCATGGTATGATTGAAAGCTAAGCTCTTTTTTATAAATCAACATAAGTAAAAATTATTGTTAAAAGAAAGTTAAAGCTATCAAAATTTATTGTCAGTAAAATATTGACAAAGAAAAATATAAAGAGATGAATCCCAAAGATAAAGCAGGTTGTAAACCTGAGAGTAAAGAAAAACACCTTCCCCTCTTACCTTATCTTAATGCCTTGAAACATGGTGATTTATCTTAACACTGTCTTCCTGTCCTCTTATTCATGATATGTATAAAGATATCCAAAATAATACAAAACACTTAAGAAAAATGCCTTAAGTAGAAATACATTTATTTTATACTCACTTTTAGGGGAAAAAATTGATAGGGGAGATTTGGCTATTATAAACATACATTTCTTGTATATTTTTTATCATGTAGCTACAATTTCTAGATTTTACTGGTATCTATATATTTAAAGTTAACATATATGTGGAGATACATGTTTGTATTTATTTATGTATGTATATCACACATATATATGGAAGGAAGTGATAGTTACTTAATGTATTAATGACATTTTAGGTATTATTGAAGTATGAAAAATATACCATTGTTAACTAAAGATTTTTGTTTTTCTAGAAAGTTTAAAACAGTATTAAATGTTGCTGCATAAATCATTTATTCATGGATTAAGTTAATCTATTAATAAAAATGCCTTATAGGTTAGCACAATTTACAGATGTAAATATTTTCAAAACTGAATCTCATTTGACCCTCTCAATGACATTTAACCTTCAGAAAGCTTGTGGTTATTATTTTTCCTAATTTAGAGTTGAAGATAATGAATTTTGTAATAGCTTAGATGATTTGTAAGTGAGGAAGTATCCAAATTCAATTTTTCTGACTCACTAACCTTATCTTTTGTCTATCTTATAATGCTACTTTTTGTTAAAAAGAGCATCATTTTAATATGTGATTCATCTGATAATTCGCAGTCAGCAAGTCTTCAATAAAATGTCGTCTTAGGTCTACAGTCAGTAAGTCTTGATGGATAAAACTGTTGTTATCTTAAGAAGCAATTGATATCTTCCTAAGTATTTAATTATAAATGTTCTAACATACTTCCTCTGACATTTTTGTATAAATACATACAGTTTAGTTTTTAATTACTAATTAAAAATTACATATACATATTCATTGTGTACAACAAGATGTTTTGAAATATATATACATTGTAGAATGGCTAAATTGAGCTAATTAACATATGTATTACCTCATATAATTATATTTTATGATGAGATATTCAAACATATTTTTCATAATTATGATACTGAGGAACCAAGAGTAGAAAAGCTAGAGCTCTTTCTGAAGAAATCTTTATTTTGAACCAAAATAACTTGTTTTTGTATTTTCACAAAAAATATTTTTTCTTTTTAGATTATTCACAGGCTGGTAGGAAAAAGAGCCCTGCTTTTTTGGGGACAGGTGGGGGTTAATTTTACGACTCAAGTGAAACCATTCAGAAACTATAACACAGTCCATATGCTTGGCTTTTTGAAGTCTGCTTAGTACTCCATTAGGGATTCTCAATTTGTACTTCTCAATCTGATTTCGATAAGATGCAGGTTCCCTTCAGTGAGCTGACCTGGTGCAAACACGCATGGATTAATTCCATAATAAATTATGGGGGCAATAAAGCTTTCTAGACCAGTTTGCCTCTTAAGTAACAATCTTTTATGTTGCCTTATAAAAGTGAACTTATGTTTTATTTGTAAGTCATTCTGGGCATAATAAACTGTTTGAATTTTGGGCACTTAGTTTGGGATGGAGCACATTCTTTCCTGGTGCATTATTTTATGATGGCTCTGGAGCTACTTATTAGTCAAAGCACCTGAAAGTTCCTCGAGGATGCTAACATTCAGTCAAAATAACATCACACCTAAAGGTGCATGGAAATATAGATTCCATATCATTCTGAACTCCAGCTGTTTTTCATCTATTTCTGTTTCTATTTATTTTATAGAGAGAGAAAGCCCACCATTTGCCATCCAGTGTTGTATGAGATCACTTTTCTTCAGTTTTGCATGAAGTTATATTGCATGGAATATGCACTTAGGCTTTTTATAAGATTGTTCTTAGGGTGGGTAAGCTCCTTCAGGCAAATAAACAAAGATGTGAATTATCTGATCATATCCTGATGAACACTCTGGGTGGCAGAGATGCCCAGAATACTAATTCTTGCCCTTCGTGGGAAAATTGTTTATTTGCTGTACTTCTTAATACCCTTTTTGTACCACTGCATGTTGTTATCTTAATCACCAAGGGGACTTTCATTGTGCTCAGTTTTGAATTTGCTTTGACAAATGTATCACAATTAGCAATCTTTGTAGCAAACCAAAGAGAATTTATAATAGCAAACCAAAGAGAAAATGTAGTTTCTCTCCTCTCTTCACTATGTGGGTGGATTCTTTCAAAAGAAATCTATATTGTTATTAAATAGTTTTCTTAATTTCCCAAATAAGTGGACCTGTTTCCCATACATAGAATCAGTAAATTTAGAAATAATTTGGAAATTATTAAGAAAGAGTTAAATGCATTTAACACCTATGAACTCATGGTATAAATAGCCTATTCATAGTGAATGAACCACCTTTACTCCCATATGTTTCGTGGGGAAAAAAAAAGAAAAGAAATAGAGTTACAGGCAGGCACAGTTCAAATTCACATCTACCACTCCAAACTTAGCTTCTCTTCTATCTGGAAAATGGAGATTCAGTTAAAAAATATCATCTTCTTTGCACATAGAATCTTTCATTGAAAATATTCGGCATAAAATGGCAGTTCTGTCTTCAAGGAATGCACAGACTACTTTCTTTTGTGAGCTCTCTCTCTAGCTTCACATAGTATTTATGAAGATGAAATAAAACCATAAATCAAAATGCTTCAAAATTTGTGATGCAATAGATAAATGGAAGGAACAAAGATATCAAGATGATATTAATTCAGGTCAACTTAATTCATTTAATTCAGATTATTATTATTCACTGAATTTATTACATTGCTGTAGTTTAGTGATAATGACCATGAGCAGAAACAAGTACATCATCTTACATCACAACCAAGGACAAGGAGGGATGCTAGACCTGATCAAAGAAATAGCACTAATTAGGCATGTTCCATAGATAGTAAGCCTTTTACGGGTCAAACCAGGTGGCTTTTAGGCTTTCACATTTGCTTCTCAGTGGTTTAGTCTTTGTAAACTACCAGAGGGCTGCCATAACAAATTATTAATACAACAAACTAGGAAGCCTAAAACAACAGAAACTGATTCTCTCACACTCCTGGAGGCTAGATGTCTGCAATCAAAATGTTGGTAGAGTCTTGTTCCCTCCAAAGTCTTTAAGAAAGAATGCTACCATGTCTCATTTAGTGTCTAGTGGTTGGCAGCAATTCTTGATGTCCCTTGGCTTGTGGCAGCTTAACTCCAATTTCTACTTCTGTCCTGACATAGCTGTCTTACCTCTGTGTGTCTGATCTGCCTGTATCCAAAGAACCCTCTTTTAAAGACAGCAGTCAATGGACTTAGAGACCAGACTGCACCAGTTTATGATCTCATCTTAATTTGATTACCTCTACAAGGATCCTATTTCCAAATAAGGTCACATTCACAGGTACTGGTGTTTAGAACTTCCAGATACCTGTTTTTGGGTAACACAATTCAATCCACAAGGAAGTTATAAGACTCAAAATTTTTATGTGTTTTTAGATGGGAAGAAGCAATGTAAGCAATTGGAAGCCTGCTACTAGAATTTAGGCCTTCCTTTAAGACAAAAACAAAACAAAACAAAAAACAAAAACAAGTCCTTCATACGGTTTTGCTCCAGACTTATTAGGTTTTCATATTGGATTTGTGATACAGAGTAATAAAGCGAATTCATATGTAGGTCTTTGTCCTATGTATATCAACTTTGATAGAAACATTATAAAATGATGAATACCCAGCTCAAGATGGAACCAGGAGTTTGTATAATCCTATGTCCTGGCTTTGGCTTTCTGTGTTACAATTTTTTTCTTATTCTTAAAACTTGGTAAATAGGGTATAGGAGGACAGACAGACCAAACCAATAGTATCTCCATTATTTTTATATTCCATGTTTTCCCATTTTTATTTATTTATTTATTTATTTTTAATAGAAATGAGGGTCTCATGATTTTGCCTAGGCTGGTCTGGAACTCCAGGGCTCAAGGGATCCTCCCACCTCAGCTTCCCAAAATTCTGGGATTACAAGCTACTCAACGCTTTTCAGAAACACAAAATTATCACAAAAATTTCACTCTCAACTCTGTTCATCATAATTATTATCTCTTAATTGTTATTATTTCTGCATTAATGCCCCCTTTCAAAAACAGGTACAATGATGTGTCACAAGAAAACATGACTATCACCTTGTTTAGAAAATATTATATTAATATGATACTCATATTACATTACTTGCAGAATACCACCACAAATATAATTTTTTGGCTAACTTTTTGTTTTAAAAAATAATTATGATAGGTGGAAAAGCATAAAAACTAATGAAAACATGATTTAATATACTTATCCAATAGAAATTTTTATGCTATTGAAAATATTATTTAAATCTGCAGTGTTAACTATAATAGCCATTATAGTAATATATTAATATTAGCATAATGAAACTGTGTCATATTCATCTTTTAATGAGTATGTGTTTGCAACTTAATTAAGACTTTACAGTATGCATTTAAAAATATAAATAAGTAAATTTAGGCTATGGTTGTAATTTTTTAGAATTCACATAATCAAAACATAGTAATAATTAGACCATTTGTTCAGTTATTTGTGAGAATTTTAAATGCTTATTCTTGCACAGTACATTTTATACAACCAGCTTAATTCAAGTTTCCAAGTTAATCTAATATAATTTAATATATAAAAGCCAGATAATATATACATCTACCGAGCACTTAAAATTCATCTAGTACAAATGAGGAAGTGTATTTTATATTTCAGGTTTCATTTAGTTTAAATTAAAATATCCATATACAGATAGTGGTCAAGATACTGGATATCATAGTTCTATTAGATTTGCATAAAGCTAAAGAGATATGAGTGTGCCTTGGAATATTTCACTCTTTAGATTTCCAGATGGGTTCAGTGCAGCAGTGTTCACAAATTGTTTTAAAAAAATTAGAAAAAATAATTTATCTTTGCTCATGATTGTTAAATGTCTTTCTTGAACTAACAAAGGAAGCATTAAATTGAGGGGAATAAGAGGGAAAATGATGAATTATTTGGCTATATCAAAATCATTAAAGAATAAAATTTGTTCTGGCACAATTACTATGTACTTTATAGCTCATTTAACTAACTGCTCATTATCCCAGGAAATGGAAAAGCATCTTGGTGTTCAAATCCATCTGGCTGACTAAAGGTCACTGAAGACTACTTAGAAAGCCAAGTGAAACTGATTATTTCCTAACAAATCAATGCTTACACCTATCATATAAAGTATCAACTGTCACTATTTTTGTAAATACAGCAAAGTAATATTTAAAGAAAAAATTTATGAGTGAGTCATTTCCACCCACAAAGAGTTTATTATTACTGTTTTTTGATATACAGTTAATGTGTAAAAAATAAAATGTTCTCTTTTTCTTATCTCCAGACTATGGCAGAAACTGTACCATATTCATTCTAATGAATATCTGTTTTCAACTTAATTAAGACTTTATAGTATGCATTTAAAAATATGAATAAGTAAATTTAGGCTTATGGTTGTTGACTTTTAGGTTTCACATAATCAAAACATAGCAACAATTAGACCATTTTGTCCAGTTGTCTGTGAGAATTTTAAATTCTTATTCCTGCACAGTACTACATTTTATACAACCAGTTTAATTCAAAAGTTTGCAAGTTGAATCTTTCCTGCAGGTCGTTCTTCATGTTGTATTTGCTTCTTGAAGTTTCCTTTTTGACCTCATTTTATAAAATTGTTCTCATATTTCCTTATCCTTTTGTCATCAGAAGATGTAGGGAAAATTGCCAGGTAGGTTATAATTTAAGACTATAAATTTAAAAAACGTTATTTATATTGCAAAAATATAGAAAGATAGTTGGAGATCTGACATAAAACATTGGAAATGTAAGAGGAATAATTCATGAAAAATGATGACCTGAATGTCTTGTATGAGAAAAAGACATGTAAAAATGTCATACATTTTTCATGAACTTACCAAGAGAATTCGATTGTGAAAATGCCATCCACACCATCAATTCTTCTTCACCTATATATAAAACATTATTTACTTTCATAAATTTAGTTTTCCCAATTATATTCTCATTTCCTGTTTTTAATTTTTAAATTTGTTGTTGTTGTTGATTTGTTTTGTTTTGTTTGGTTTCAGAGACACTTCTCACTCTCTCAGGCTGGAGCACAGTGGCATGATCATGAATCACTGCAGTATCAAACTCCTGAGCCCAATGATCCTCCCACTTCAGTTTCCTGAGTAGATGGGATTACAGGTGTGAATCATCACACTTGGCTAATTTTTAAATTTGTTTTTTATAGAAACAGGGTCTCACCATATTGGCCAGGCTGGTCTCAAACTCCTAGCCCCAAGTGATCCTCCCGCTTCGGCCTCTCAAAATGTTGGAATTACAGGCATGAGACGCCATGTTTTATTCAAGCTTTATTCTCCAAATATTTGTTATTTATCAATCTTTTGCCTCTCAGCTCTAAACTCACCCTTCATTGCTTGCTCTATGAAAACAGAGGTGATCCATTTATTCATTTATTTATTTATTTGCCAGCTGGCACTATGCTATGCTTTGTCAGTAGAGGATGCTTAAGAGAAATGGCAGGAGGAAAGGGTTCTGGGGTGCTTCATTGGATAGTTCCTACATACAAGTTCCCTAGCAGCCAGCTCCTGTAGTGCAGATGGCTTCCCCAGTACACAGCTCCTACAGAACATGGTGTCTGAAACCTCTCTAGTAGTCAGTAGCTTCATACTGGAGCCTCTCCAGTATAGCAATTACTAGCATTTACTTATGAATGGGTTTTTTCTGGCATGCTAAAAGGCAGTTCTCTAACAAGTTCTGCCAGTGCCACAGCAACTTCTCTGCCCTTTAGTGATCACAGCCATGTCCTCTATAACACAGTTCAGATCTCAGCCCTGACGGGGGAAGGGTTCTCCTTTGTTTGCTCTGTCTCAAACACGAAAGTAATGTCTTTTCCTTCACAGCTGCTATTCCAGTAATCATTAGAGTTGTCTTTAACTCTTATTAGCTAATCTCTCATTATTCATATATCCTGTTATAACAACAAATTCTGTATATTAGCTTTTTCCCATTTAAGTTACAGTGTGGTTTCTCTGTCTTAATTGGATCCTGATTTACACAGTTGGGTAGCATTTGCCGAAAAGCCAGGCTAGTGTTGCTCTTCATCTCTCTTTGATTTCTGCACTAGCCAGAGAAGTGTTAATCTATTGCACTCATCTACTGACAGGTAGTGAGTTGAATAGTGTCTCTCAAACAAGATATGTCCGTGGTCTCACTCCTAGAGCCTGCGAAGACCTTACTGGGTGGGAGGTTGGGGGAGGGATCATTATAGATATAATTAACTTAATGATCTCAAAGTGAAATCATCCTGGATTACCTGGTTGTTCCCTAAAACCAATGACAGCTATTCTTATGAGAGTGAAGCAGAGAGAGATTAGACAGAAAAGGAGGACACACAGAGAAGAAGGCTATGCTAAGACTGAGGCAGAGATCCGAGTCATGAAAACCGAAGCCAAGGAGTACTTGGAGACACTACAAGCTGGAAGAGGCAGGGAAGGATTCTCCTCTAATGCCTCTGAAAGGAGCATAACCCTGCTGACAACTTGATTTCAGACTTCTGGACTCTATAATTGCAAGATAATACATTTCTGTTGTTTAAAGCATTGTTTTTGTGGTAATTCCCAGGCCAAGGAAACTAATACAGATGTGACCAGAATCCCAATGAAGTTGACAACATTAATGATACATTATCTAAATTCTAACTGAATAGGGATAGATAACAAATGTTTTCTTCTACCAATTAAAAATGAATTTCATGACCACTGTTGTTTATTAAACATTCTATTTAATAATAACTAATGCATATGAGAGGAATGGAATAAAGTATGATAGAATTCATATTAAATATTAAAGCCAATCAAAATGTAATGAATAATTATGATTGATAACAATGCCATTGATGATACTTATTACCTGTGCTCAGTAACTGGTATATTTTTAAATTTATATATTCCATATGTAAACTTCTTTCAGAATGTTTTCTGTTTAAGTGCTATAGAATAATTTTAATTGGCAATCAAACAATACTGATACCACTAAAAATGTGAAAAGCCGTAATGGTAATAATTACACTGCTGAGCACTGTCTCTATATTATATTTAATATTTAAACTCAAAATGGAACCTAACAATATTAGTGCATTTCATATTCATTTACCAAGAAAGACAAGTGAAAAATTTTGAATTATATGTAGACAATTATCTATTAATTCCAGTATCATAGGCATTTGAGATCTGATTTTCACATTTTGTTCCTCAGAAAATTACAATATACTTAGAGCACAAAATTTATCATTTCAATAATAAAGTTTATAATAAAATTCTTAGGTGGTGTACATATACTCTTGTATAAAATTGTAACAGCGGATAGAGTAGGAGCTAACCACCTTCTAAGAATTAAAACATTGAGAAGAAAATTTACAAATTACTCAAGTCCTAAGAACACACAATTGTGTTTTTATTGAACTTGTTATTTTCTATATAAATAAAGAAATAAGAGGTCTGAAACTAAAAATAATAATAATTAGAGTAGTATACTCTTAATTCCACCATGAAAATTAATACCTTTATTTCTTAATTTTACTACTTAGGATCAGCCTAAATTCTTTCAGGTTTGACATTTCTTACAAAGCAAAGCCTAATTTCAGCCTTCAGAAAGAATTCAGTGGGTTAGCATTCAAGAACAAAAGGAAAAACAAATTATCTACTTATTGGAAATTCCAAGAAGAGAAAATGTCTTAGGCCAAGCCTAAAATATTTATTGTTTCCTTGAATTAATTTATACCTAGCAAACTCTGTCTTTCTAGCTTTCAAAAATAAATATAGACTTAAAAGTCTACTTAATTTTGTATGTTCTTTAAAACAACATTTTGATGAGTTGAATGTAAATGAATCAGAAACATGGAATTCAGAAACTCTCTTCAAAGTATTTATAGCAATAAATATATATGTAAAAGAGAAAACTAAATACTTGGCAAAATATAGTTTGGGCTTGCCACACAACAATCATTTGATAATTACTTGAGCTATTTACCATCAATGAAGAGGGCTGATTCCTCCTTCCAGAATTGCTTTCAATGTGGTGAAAATATCTTGTGGAAATTAATAGAACCTATAAGAGGAAATTCTCAGTTCCCTCTGCCTAGATTGATAAACTTGCAAATGATCAACAATATTTAGCCATAAATAATTATCACACATATTGGGAAATAAATTATATTACTTTATCTTGATCATTTGGAACATCTACTTTAGTAATCATTAAATTATCTAAAATAATATTGCAGCAGTAACATTTGGAATATAGAAAAGTATATAAACAAGTTTGAGGGTAAATGTTGGTATTTCTTTAAGAGAGAATAAATAAATGCTTAAGATTTTGACGAATGAAAACACATGATGGCCTGCTATTAAGCACTTTACACAATTGTATAGTCAAAAATTTACATATTGTTAGTCTACATTATATTTATATTCTATTAAATAATTATTAATTTTTGTTTTTTTTTTCAAATCTACCTACATTTGGACATTTGAAGAATCTAGCACAGTATAATGTTACCAAGTGGTAGATACTTAGACTTGTAAACTATTATTAATATTTGTTCTTTGTGATGGTTAATTTTGGATGTCAATTTGACTGAATTAAGAGATAAACAGGTAGCTAGTAAAGCATTATTTATTCTCAATCATTGTATTAATTATTCTCCGTGCCTCAGTAGGCACTGAGCCTATCCCTGTTCTGCTGAAAAGGAAACCCAGGTGACTTAGCATTTGACTAAAATAATTAGGTGCCCCCAAATGTGTCTGTGAGGGTGTTTCTGAAGGAAACTGGCATTTTAGTCCAGCTGAGTAAGATCCACCACTTGGGCTGACGCTAACCAATCAACTAGAAGTCAGGACGGAACAAAAAGGCT
Organism: Aotus nancymaae; assembly: GCF_030222135.1. NCBI lineage: Eukaryota > Metazoa > Chordata > Mammalia > Primates > Aotidae > Aotus > Aotus nancymaae. The sequence continues at coordinate 62,914,150 of NW_026988413.1, read as the reverse complement.
AAGGAAGGGTGACCTCTTGCTCTGTTTCTTTTGAAGCTGGGACCCAATTATTCTGGCTTCGGATATCAGAATTCCAGATGTTTTGGCTTTTGAACTCTGGGACTTTGACCAGCAGCCTCCATGCCCTTAGGCCTTCAGACTGACTGAGCCCTGCTACAGGCTTCCCTGGTTCTCCAGCTTGTAAACGGCCTATTATGAGACTTAGCCTCCATAATCAAGTGAACAAGTCCCCTTAAGATTTTCCTTCTCATAGATTTCTTTTTCTCTCCCTATATAAATGTATACTATTGTTTCTGTCATTCTAAAGAACCTTGACAAAAACATTAATGAAAGGTGCATTTCTCTGCCTCACAGTTTTTACTTTTTGGTTCATACATTACAAAATCTTGCCTTTAGAGTTAAGTAATATGGTTTTACAAATTTCTTGAACATATTTCATTATAATATTAATTAAAAGGAATTTTTTTTGGTTTAATCTGCTTTATGAACCATACAAATTAGCATGTCACAAGTCATGATTTTCACCAAGCATTTCAAATGTGAAAAGGGATCCACATTCAACACAGAACTGCTGCCATGGTGTAATTTTTCCATCTTTTTCCTTGGTCTATACAGGATTCAAATATTCAAGCATTTTTAAGACATTAATTGAAGGGGATAATAATAATACTTCTATCAATAATACCTCTATCAATCCTTAAGCACTTGCTTTTGGCCAGGCACTGTGCTGTCTACTTTATGTTTTTATTTATGGAAATTAGATTTTCTTATTCCTTATTTGATTAAACAATTCTAATATTTCCTTATGCTGTAAAGATAGACTGACACAAAATCATAAACATTCCTGGATTTAAAATTTTAATCAAAATTCAAAGTGTTTCTTATTCAGTGGTTTCTGTCTAAATTTTTTGATGATCACACCAGAGTTCAATGTGTTTCCTATGTAATCTGACACTAGTGCTTATGTCTCTGTCTTCACACTGCTGTATCGTGATTCAGACAACCTGATTCATATACCCTCTATGAAAATTTTTTATAAAATATAAAATTTTTTAAAATGATGAATACATTATTGAATAAAAAAGGTGTGAATTCACTAACATTAAAGACACAATTGCTTTTAATTTAGGACCTTGCTCAGAGTCATGTTTCAAGAAAGATATCATTTCCAAAATATCCAGTTTTATTTTTGAATCATATAATCAAAAATGTATGATGTCAGTCAAAGCGTATAAAGTTTCAATCATGCAGGATGAACAAATTCTGGAGATGTAATGTATATCATGGTGACTATAGCTAATAATAGTATATTTTTTACTTGAGATTTGCCAAGAGAGTAGGTCTAAAATGTTCTCAGCTAAAAAATTAAAAAGTAACCACGTGAGGTGATGGATATGTTAATTAGCTTGATTGTGGTATTCATTTCACAATGTATACTTATATCAAAACATCACATTGTATACCTTAAATACTTAAAATTTTTGTCTGTCATACTTCAATAAAGCTGGAAAAAATGTATGTGCTCTACACCTCTACACTGTGATGGAAACATGTTTCAAAAATCAATAATTGTGCTTAATAACATCTTGGAATGTAATGGCTGATCACCATCTATTTGCTTATCCACCAGGTGTAATTGAAAGTCAATAAATCCAATAATCTCAAGGTCATTTAAAATTCTGAGTTTTTTTTTTTAGCTTATACAGATTGAACAGCTCTTGCATTTTTATATTCTATCTTCCAAATAAATGGGTGAATTGATTCTGTTTAGAAGGTAATCCCTTTACATTTTACTTCAATCTTCTTGGAAAAAGGAAATAAATAAGAAAACAAGGAATACAAACTAACATCCCCTAGGTATTTTAAAATCAGAATAGTATTATGTTGTACTACAAAGAAGTTACCCTAAGGGCCGGGTGCGGTGGCTCACGCCTGTAATCCCAGCATTTTGGGAGGCTGAGGCAGGTGGATCACGAGGTCAAGAGATCAAGACCATCCTGTCAACATGGTGAAACCCTGTCTCTACTAAAAATACAAAAAAAATTAGCTGGGCATGGTGGCGCGTGCCTGTAATCCCAGCTACTCAGGAGGCTGAGACAGGAGAATTGCCTGAACCCAGGAGGCGGAGGTTGTGGTGAGCCGAGATCGCGCCATTGCACTCCAGCCTGGGTAACAAGAGCGAAACTCCGTCTCAAAAAAAAAAAAAAAAAAAAAAAAAAAGTTACCCTATGATATATTGTATTCTTGAAAAGTTATAAGACAGTTGATGCTAAGTGTCCTCATCACAAAATGATAAGTATGTAAGGCAATGCATATGTTACTTAGCTAGATTTAGCTATTCCACAATGCATATATACTTTGGAACATTATGTTGTACAAAATAAGTACAATTTTATCTGTCAATATAAATGAATAAACTTGAACATTCTATAAACAAGTTACCCAATGACTAATGAAAATAATATAACATAATTTTCGATGTTATTTGTATGCCATTAATTTTATTTTTAATAAATAGAGTTTTGTCCTGTTGCCCAGGCTGGAGTACAGTGGTATTATCTGTTATTTTTTACTTATTTTTTGTAGAGACAGAGTCTTACTCTCTTGTCCAGGCTGGTCTCCAACTCTTGGCCTCAAGTGATCCTTTCACCTCAGACTCCCAAAGTGTTGGGTTTACAGGCATGAGCTTCTGCAGCCAGCCCCATCAATTTGCAGGATGTATGATATGGCTCAGTAGTTGTGACTTAATTGGTATACTGGGCAGATTTATTGAAGATAAGAACTTCCTTTGGTTTAGTAATTAATGAGTTTGCTTATAATATAAAAGGCTTTTCCTCATTTTCTATGTATCACTAGATAGCAAAGATTCTGTGGTTTACCAGAGTAATTTTGGGCGATCTTTTTTATTTTATTACTTTCATTTTTTTAAAGAACAAATGTTTCTTCCTTCTTTATAAAATAGCTAATTTCTTTACAATCCTAATAGCTTCTATGTTTATTTTAAAACATTTTATTGTCATTTAGTTAAATATTTAAATTGTCATTTAGTTAAATATTAGTTAAAGCATTGTTTTTCTGGCACTTGATACTTTATTGAGTTTAAATACTCTCTGACAACTTCATTTTGCCATCCAAAATTGGAACCTAGTTCTTTTGTAAAAGTAAAATTTTACATATATGTTTTATGCTTAAAACAGGAAAATCATAAAGTATTTTATTATTTTATATTATAGAAAGAGACAAAGTGGAAATCATTAGTGTGTTTGATATATTATTATTTTAAGAGTTGCCATGGAAGAATTCCCAAATATGAAGATAGTCAGCCTGCTTTAGGTTAAGTTTATATAGGTAAAATATTGTTAATAAAAATACTTTTGACTTTAGGTTAATTTCATATAGGTAAAATATTATTAATAGGAATACTTTTGAAATTGTATGCTTTTTGAGAAATCTCTAGAGATATTTAAATGTTGTCCATCATGTGTTTTTATCCATAGAGAATACACTGACCAAAATCAAGTCCAAGATAATCTGTTGTTTCCCTATATTTACTAGAGTCCTGGAAGTGCTTTGTTTCATTGTATTAGAAATAATAGTACAGTGTTATCAATCAAAATGTCAGTTATTCTATAAAATATTTACTAACCACAACTCAACTTCTTCCATTTGAATTTTCTATCTTCTAGGTCATAATAGGATGCTCATCAGTCTTACCCATGAAGTTTTACAAAAATAAAGATAGCTATGGCTACTCTAGTCTTACCGAGTCTCTCTCTGATATACTTGATTTTTTTAAAAGTTATGTTTCAAAATATTACATACCTCAATATATAGTTTTTCCATCAAAGTTATACTCATTAATTTTAATACACCAGATATAAAATTGAATGAGATCTTTGAAAATACACTTGATCATTACCCTTACAGACATGCTGTCTAATTTGTTTTGGAATGGCTTTAGTATCTCTGTTGTGCATGCCACAGAAAAAAACAAATTTTCTTGTTAATTACATTATTCTTACTATGATCCCTCATCAGACTTTCCATATTTTAAAATTAACAATAGTAAATTAGCAACATTCATTAAATTCTGGTTATCTACAGATGGTTTTAATTTAACTCTGATACTTGCCTGAAAGTTCTGTATATATGCTACACGACAATTTGTGTCTCTCACAAAAAAAAAAAAAAAAAAAGACAGTGTCAGATCCTCATGAGAAGGTATTATAGCAGGTGATTTAAGCTTTGGTACTACAATAATACATGTTTGGGCATAGGCTTTAATGGAACTTCTTGGGTACAGGCTTCTGAGCTTGCAGCACTTAGATAATTTTCACATTGTCTAAACAAACTGAGTCAGAATTTCAAGGGTCCTTTTTATATAGAAGCAGACAGCTTTTATAAAAACAAACTATTGTACCAAGATGCTTCAGAACAAGAATTAATTATATAGTATAAATTAACTCATAAATGGAGTTTATTATAATTAGTGCCTTGCAGCCATGTTGACTTTGATTTAATGTTCAGTTTTCTGTTTCTATGAAAAAGAATTTTGTCATTCTTATCACACTTTTATTAAAAATTCAGAAGCTCTGCTTTTGTAAAATAAAATAAAACATTTTAAATGATGTCAGATTCCCACTGATTCCCACAAAATTCAGAAACTCTAAGTTTTGTTACTTTTCATGGCAGTTAGATTAATAAAAAACTATTCTCCTTTTAGCCAGGATGTTTTTTGAGCAAATTGGTAAGTATAATGCCCATTTATTTACAAAGGTCTGACTCTGATGTCACCAAGATAGTGGAGTTGAATATACCAGCCTCATTCCCCTACAAACAAATACATACAGCAATTCACAAAATAGAATAGCCCAAAGAGGGCTCAAAGGCCCATAAGGAATCTGGAGCAACACAGTAAAGCAAACATATGGATAACATCTACATAGTAGGGTTCATGGTGAGATTGGCATACCTCAGAGAGCAGGAGATAGCAAGGAGTAAAGAAGGAAGATGAAGGTCATGGATATTAACCACACTTAGGAACCATTGCAGCCCCAAGTAGCCCATTTTGACAAAGGATACCAGCATTCCTTGCCACTGAGGTAACCAACAACCGTTCCTACTGAGAAACTCAAGCACAAGACATGGCTATACACCCTTCTACCTCATAGTAGCTGCTCTTCAGCCCCTTCCTAAAAGGAGCCACTATGTCTCGCAACCCTGTATGTGCCCTGACCTCAGAGGTATGACCATCTGTGAATATCTACATGCCAGATCAGGAAAAAATAGAAACTGGGGACTAATGGGGGACAGGAAAGAAGGGGGTCAAAGGCTGTAAAACTATAATGTACTATGCTTAGTATCTGAGTAACAGTCTCAATCTTACCCCAATTATCAGCGTCATACAAAATATTAATGTACCAAACCTGCCCATGTGCCCCTTGAATCTAAAATAAAATTGGAAGTTATTTTTTTAAAAATATTTTTGACATCTTTTTGTAGTTTAATAGCTCAGTAATTTTTTTTAATCACTGAATAATATTGCATTGGATAGATATAACACAATTTGTTGGTAGTTACCTTTTGCAGGACATCTTGGCTGCTTTCTGTTTGGGCAATTATCAATAAAGCTATTATAAACATATATATATATATGCCAACTTTTATATATATATGTGTGTGTGTGTGTGTGTGTGTGTGTATAAGGTATGTATGTATATATTCTTGCCAATGATATGGATAACCTAGAAGAAATGTATAAATTCCTAAACACATACAACCTAAAAAGACTGATTAATGAAGAAATAGAAAATCTGAATAGACTATGAGTAAGAAGACTGAAACAGTAATAAAACATCTCTCATTAAAGAAAAGCCCAGATTGGGCACGGTGGTTCATGCCTGTAATCTCAGCATTTTGGGAGGCCAATGTAGGTGGATCACTTGAGGTCAGGAGTTTGAGACCAGCCTGGCCAACATGGTGAAACCCCATCTCTAATAAAAATACAAAAATTAGCCAGGCATGATGGCGCATGCCTGTAATCCCAGCTACTCTTGAGGCTGAGGCATGAGAATCACTTGAAGCCGAGAGGCAGAGGTTGCAGTGATCCAAGATCGTGTCACTGCACTCCAGCCTGGGAGACAGAGCAAGATTCTGTCTAAAAAATAATAATAAATAAAAAAGAAGGAAAAGAAAAGAAAGGAAGAAAGAAAAAGCCCAGAACCAAATGGCTTTGCCACTAAACTCTGCCAAACATTAAAAAAAAAAAAAAAAAAAAAATCCTTCTGAAATTCTTCCAACAAACTGAAGAGCAAAAGAAACTATCAAACTTATTCTATAAGCCCAGAATTACCCTGATACTAAATGAAGAAACTACAAAAAAAGAAAATTACAAGCCAATGAACATAGATGCAAACATTCTCAATGAAGTACTAGCAAACCTAATTCAGTATCACATTAAAAGGAACATTCACCATGATCAAGTGGGATTCATCCCTAGGTTGTAAGAATGGTTTAACACATGCAAAACAATAAATAAATGCCACACAACACATTCCCAGAACACAGAAAATAGCTATATGATCATCTCAGTAGATGCAGAAAAGATACTTGACAAAATACAACAGCCTTTCATGATAAAAACTCTCAACATACTAGGTACAAAAGGAATGTACCTAAATACAACAAAGACCTGTGAGGTTTAAGGGGGGCTCATGGCAACATATTCAAGCTTATGTACAAGGCATTTGAGGTTGGGCATGGAAAAATATTGAGGCACTGTGTGTATGTTATTTGTATATGAGGAAAAAAACTCCATGACCCTGAAAACAGGACAGGGAGTGTAGTGGGTGGTGTGATAGGAATGCTGAAAACAGCCTCCTGAGAATACAGTTTGAGTGTGTACAAGGTCACAGGTGCCTCAGTAACCCACCTCAAACGGCCAGCTAGTGGGTGTTTGCAGTTAATACAAGCTCTTTCAATGTATACTTGGTGGACAGATGCTGGGGCAGACTCTCTTGGAAGAGCTACTCCCAGCCCCGCTTAGCTGGAATTGTCTGCATACTTCATTCTTGGCGTCCACTGCAAGCTTTAAGCTTTGCAATTGGTGACTCCCCGACGTGATCACCTTGAAGTCACATGTGAAGGATGAGAGTTCATAAATGTTTGGGGAATCCCAGGAAGGGACAGTCCTGACTCCCATCAGGAGGACGGAATGCACACGTAAATATATCAGGGGCCAGGTTATCATGGGTCAAGAAATGACCAAAGAACAGAAAGTATTTTTTAAAAGAGTACAACAGCTACTTAAGGCTATCCAGTGCACTGTAGAGCGTGAAACTCTACATAAACTTATGCTCTTAATTCAGCAGGAATGCCTTTGGTTTCCAGATCAAGGAACCTTAGATTTAGAGTTATGGGAACAGGTAGATCACTGCCTAAAAGGAGAATATGAGCAAGGTTATTTTACTATTGTTACTATTTTGACCACCTGGGTGCTGGTACGCTCTGCGTTGTATTCTCTTTATCTGCCAGATTGTGGTGAGTCAAACCGCTCATCTTCTACACCTGAAGAGAATTCAGGAAATTTTAAAAAGACAGAAAAATAGGAATCAGAACAACAAGGAGAGACTTCTCTCCCCACTTCTTCCCCTTCTATGGGGAATAAGGAAAAGATTATTTTCTAGTGAGGAGAAGGACGGACCAAAGCCTTTTCCTCCCCCTATAGAGAAGCCATTGCCTTCTTTTACTCCACTCTTAAAGGGACCTGCACCTGTTAGCCCCATTCAGGCAACAGCTCCTCCCATCCCCCTTGAGGAGATTGGAGACTGCCCACGGGACAGTTCTTGGATAAGACCCCCGGTCGGTCAGCGAACATCTATATAATTGGGTAAATGCGTTTCCCTGACAAACTTCCCTGCTGGAGGGGTGCCTCCAGGAGGGAAGGAAAGTGGTGGATTATGGTTGTCTTCCTAATATGCAAATTCTCACTTCCTACTTCCAGCATTGGCCTTTCTGACCTTATTTTTTTCTGTTCCCTGGAGTACAAGTGAAAGTTGCATGCTGCCTCCTGGGTTTTATCTCAGAAAGCTCTGGCTTTCTTGCTGCCCACAGAGGCCTGGAGCAGTAGAGTTGTTAAGATGCCATTTAGTCACTGGCAGGCTAGGCAGGTTGCCCCTTTCTGGGTTTGTGATGACGGAGGGAAGGCCAAGAGGTGCAGACCAGGTCCCCAAGTGGCTGCAGGCAGCTCCAGCCTGGTGTTGAGAATCCTCCTCAGTATGGCCACATGCCCTAGTAACGGCCCAGAAAGCTGCTGCTTGCTGTGCTGCTGCTTTTCCTCCTTCTCCCCTTCCCTGCCACCTCTTGCATGTCTCAGTTGACAAGCAATTCCTTGTCTTCCCTGGCCCCCTAGGGAAAGGGCTAAGAAACAGTTCATGTGCACCCCAACCTTACCAGCCTAAGGTGGGCAGAGGGGTGTGGAGCAGCCTAGAGTACAGAGCTCTGGGGGAGAACCCGACTAATGAAAGACGCTCTCCTGTAGTCATATGTTAAATGCTAACTAGGCTGAGGTGGACGAGCTCTGCCAGCTGGTGTCATCTTCAGAAGATAGACGCAGTAGTAAGGAATGTTTGTTTCTTTTTATTTTTTATAAAATGTTTAAAAACAATGTGGCTAGGAAACCTCAAAGCAGACCCCATACTACATGTCTGCTCCTCCCCTAAGCCTCTCTGCTTGGGGTTAGTAAAAATAATAAAAAGCCCAGTGTATTTTCAATACTTTATCTAACAAGGTTGGCTCCAGGCATAGGTGGTCTGGAAGATAATGGGTGTGGTTTTCTCCCAGTCAGACCATATACAACAAACTCAAAGCCAACTATACGCCAAACAGTAAAAAGTTGAAAGCATCTCTTCTAGGACCAGGAAAAAGTCAAGGATTCCCATCCTTGCCCCTCTATTCAACATAGCACTGGAAGTCCTAGCTCAAGAAAGTAGGCAAGACACAAAAATAAAAGCCATCCAAATTGAAGAACTTAAATTGTCTCTGTTTACAGATTACATGACATTATATATATTTTAAAAACCCTAAAGTCTTTATCAGAACTCTTAGAACTAATAAAGTTTCAGGTTACAAATATACATGCAAAAATCTACAGTATTTCTGTACACAAACAATGACCTATCTGAAAAACAACTCATTTGCAACAGCCACAAAAAGTAAAATATGTAGATAAATTTAGCCAAAGTGGTAAAACACATGGTACTAAAAACTATAACATATTAATAAAATAAATATAAGAAGTCACAAGTAAATGGGAAGATATTCCATGTTAATGTACTAGAAGAATTAATATTATGACAATGTTTATACTACCCAAAGTGATCTACAGATTTAATGCAACTCTATCAAAATTCCAGAGAGATTTTTTTTTCAAAGAAATAGAAAAAACAATTCTAAAATTTGTATGGAACCACAGAAGACCCCAATAGCCAAAGCAATATTGAACAAAATAAAAATAGTTTAAGGCATCACAATTCCTGACTTCCAAATATGCTGCAAAGCTGTAGTAACCAAAACAGCATGGTGCATAAAAACAGACAGATAAACCAATGGAACACAATAAAAAGTCCAGAAGTTATTCCATACAATTCCATTCAACTGAATTTTGATCAAGGTACCAAAAACATACAATAAGGAAAAGAGTCTCTTCAATGAATGGCACCAGGGAAACTGGATATCCATATACGAAAGAACGAAATTAGACCCTATTTGCATACCATGGACAAAAATGTACCTAAAATGAATTATGAATTAAAGACTCAAGAATAAGACCAGGAACTGTAAAGCTACTAAAAGAAAACATAGGGGGAAATTTCATGACACTGATCTCAGCAAAGATTATTTAGATATGACCCCAAAACACAGACAACAAAGGGAAAAAGACATATTAGATTACATCTAACTAAAGAGCTTCTGCATAGTAAAGAATACAACCATCTGAATGAATGGACAACCTATGGAATAGGAGAAAATATTTACAAACCATACAGCTGATAAGGGGTTAATATCTGGTATAGAAGGAACTCAAAACACCTCAATAGCAAGAAAGGAAAGAACTCAATTAAAAGTGGTTAGAAAAACTATTGCTCAAAAGAAGACATACAAAAGTCTCATAGGTATATTTAAAAATGTTCAACATCACTAATCATCAGGGAACTGCAAATTAAAAACACAATGTGAGCCAGGTGCAGTGGCTCATGCCTGTAATCCCTGCACTTTGAGAGGCCGAAGCGGGTGCATCATCTGAGGTCAGGTGTTTGAGACCAACCGGGCCAACATAGGAAAACCCTGTCTCTACTAAAAATACAAAATATTAGCTGGGCGTGGTGGTGTGCACCTGTAATTCCAGCTACTCATGAGGCTGAGGTGGAAGAATCGCTTGAACCCGGGAGGCAGAGGTTGTGGTGAGCGGAGATTGCACCACTGCACTCCAGCCTGGGCAAGAGCAAAACTCTGTCTCAAAACAAAAACAAAAGCAAAAACAAAAACCCAATGTGATATCATCTCACGCTTGTTAGGATGACTACTATCAAAAAAGAAAGATGGATAGGTGTTGGAGAGCAGGTGCAGACATTGAAATTCTTGCACATTATTAGTAGAAATGTAAATTAGCACAGCCACTAAGGAAACAGGATAGAAGTTCCTCAGATAATTAAAAATAGTACAACTATGTAATGCAGCAATCCCACCACTCAATATATACCTAAAGGAAATGAAATAAGTGTGTTGAAGAGATATCTGCACTTCTGTGTTCATTGCAACATTATTCCTAATAACAAAGATAAGGATTCAACCAAAGTGAATTCATCAACAAATGAACTGATAAAGAAAATGTGATATATACAAACAGAATACAATTTTGCTATACAAAAGAAGAAAATCCTGTCATTTGCAAAAACATAAATGACATTATGTTAAATGAAATGAGCCAGACACAGAAAGACGAATGCCACATAATCCAATTATTTGTAGATAATAAAAAACGTTGTATTTATAGAAATGGAGAATAAAATGCTGGTTACCAGAGGCTGGGAATTGGGGAAATTGGGAAGATGTTGGTAAAAGTATACAAAATTTCAGAAAGACAGAAGGAATAAGTTCAAGATATCTCTGGTACATCATGGTGACTATGATTAATAACAATATATTTTATACTTGAATATGGCTAAGAATATGGATTTCAGATGTTCTCACTACAAAAAACATGAGGAAATGCACATGTTAAACAGCTTTAGACATTCCACAATGTATACATGTATCAAAACATTATATATACATCATGAATATAAAAATTTGAAAATACAAAATAAAACAGTATGAGAAGCCAGTTATGGAATGAAGGTGGTTTTACTCCTGGAGCCAATGCCTACAAAGTTCCTCCAACAAAATATCTGCTTCCAGACCTAGTGGATTCTGGAACCTAAGTAAATGTGTGGGGTCTTGTGAAGAGAGGAATTTACTCAAATTATTAGATACCACAAGTGGAATCTAATTGTTTGTAGGGCTTGCTTTCCTATCTTCTGAATAGCAATTAAGAGAGATTTTTCAAAGTTTCACCTGAGATTTTTAATTATGAAACCTCTAGACAATATTACTCCTGTGATCTCAGTAATTTTTCAAGACTGTGTATGCTTAGATTTGCAAAGCAAACTACAAGAGTACTACATAGTAAAGTAACATTTTTGCAGCATCTTCCTCAATAATCATGCCAACCATAATGAGACCAGTTTTATCATGTAATAAATAATAATCATTGTTTTCTATTAATAAATGAGAAATGGGAGATGCTATATAATTGCAAAATACTTAGAAGTAAACAAGAAAAAAATGATTGGGTGTCCTAACTAGCTAGAACACTTTCTGGTTACCTATGTGTTTCATTGTCTTTGGACTATTTTACAGCTCTGTTAAGTTTACATAATATTTAAAGTAATGCAAATTACTATTGTCATTAGAAATGTAAACTGTCTGGTGGAGTTTCACTTGATAATTGTACTATGCATATATTGACCAGGTTTAACAGTTTGTCATGTATTGAATAAATGTATTCCACCATTCCTAATAGTCTTATATGTGTAGTTCTTTGAACCAGTGGTAATATCTTACTGGTTCCTTAATTTATTAATGAGTTAAGTATCATTTTGACATGTTTCACTTAATATTTTTAAGGATCCTCTGATTGTGCCTTTTTCAAAAAATTTTATCTTTAATATTTAGTCTCGTTAAGGAAATCATTATATGACTAGAGAAAGGAACCATTTCTTCAAGCAACAACTTTATAATGTTAAACTAAAGTAATTGGAATAGATTACCATTAACATATTCTAAAACTTTAATTATAACTAGTATTTTTAAAGAACTACATCCTGAACCAAGCACTACAGGCAACTGTCAATGTATCTTTTTTCAAGCTTCAAAAGTGAGTTTTATTTAATCATGAATTTTTTAAAATAATTTTTAGAGAAAAATATGCAAATCAAAAATACTACCACACCAAAGGTATCAGTATTACAAAAAAAAATACTTAAGGTGTAAATCTACCAGGAATTGATGTTGATCCCATTGAATTATTCTTATTTTTCTTTGCCTAGAAGTTTGAATATTGAAAAGTAAAGCATTGTTACAGAGAACAGGAACAATTATCTGTTTGTTTCTTAGTGGCTCTTAAATTTATGTACAAGAATATTTATCACAGCATTATTTCAAATAACAAAAGCTGGAAACAACTACCATGAGACGATGGTTAAATACATTCACATGGTAGCATCTTTCAGCCAGTAATGTAGGTACGAAGACTTTTTAGAGATAAGTTGCAAACACTATGTTGAGGATAATCCCAATTATATAAATACATATTTACACATAAACCCACTCACTGACCACAAACTTAAATTGCTCAAACAACTTCTTCCATTGTTAATAATTTTCCACCTCACACATTCTTATAAACACTTGACCTGTCCAGTTTTTCCTACCCATCAGTTTCTTGATATATTCACTTTACTATCATGTTTGGATTCACTATATGCAAAGACCTGATTAGGCTGGACTAAACTCCAATTCCCAAAACTCTACATCAAAGCATTTGCTTTCTTCATGCCATCAGAATACAGCTAGGGAAAACTGAACAACCTTTATAATAATATCAATGTAAACACATTATTATTAACCATAACAGGGTCCTCAACACTTGCAAGGCATCTTAATATTTTTCTAGCCACTTCTTTTTTCTAGCTTCTGAGATATTCCATCTACTACTCTCATTCTCAGCTGATCATCTTAAATCATGAAAAAAACAAATGCTCCTCCTATCAAAAGCCATTTTCCCAAGTTTCCTTGGGTTCATATCACCTCCCAGTTTTTCACTCTGTTGTTCCTCTTTTTCCTCATGAAAAATAATCTCTTTATCAGGTTATTTTTGCATATCCATAATGTATACTTGAGGCTGGGTAATTTATAAGAAAAGAGATTTAATTGGCTCACATTTCTGCAGGCTGTAGGCAAAACATAGCATCAGCATTGGTTTCTGGTGAGACCTCAGGAAGCTTACAATCATGGTGGAAGGTAAAGGGAGGGCAGGTGTCTCACATGGCAGGAGTGGAGCAAGGAGAGAGAATGGGGGTGGTGAAGTGCCACTCACTTTTAAACAAACAGATCTTGTGAAAATTTACTCACTATAGCAAGGACAACACCAGCCATGAGAGATCCACCCCATGACTCAAACACCTCTGACCAGGCCCCACCTCCAACACTGGGTATTACATTTCAACATAAGACTTCTGGGGACAAATATCCAAACCATATCACTCCTCTTCTTCTTCACTGAAATCATTCCTGTAGTGGTACATTTTCTCCTCCTTTTCTCCTCCATCCTCTTCTCAACCCATTTCAACTCTTTCCTGTCCCAGACTCCAAACTTTTGCATAAATATGAACTTAATATGTTTACAAATAATTTCTAATGGAAACTCTGTCATTACTTTCCTTACTTCTTAACTGCATCCAACACAGTTGACTATTCTCTCTGATTTGGAAAATTCTCCTCCTAGCCCTCCCAGATACTAAACTCTCCAGTTTTATTTCTACCTTTCTCCCTGATCCTTTTCATTATTTTTTGCTTTCAGGAGTCTGTTAGCTCAGAGCTCACACCCTTTGTTAATCACTTTTGCTCTTTACTTATGTGATCCAACTAACTTTAATGGCTTTAAAAGATGTTTACCTGCTGACCACTTCTAAGATTCTATCATCAGCACAGGACTCTATTCTACGTTTCAGACTGTGTACACAACTGTCTAGGGAACACCTCCTCTTGAATGGTGTCTCACAATTAGTGTGTTCAAAACTGAACACATGGTGGAACCATCCTAACGGGCTACTCATCTAAATTTACATCAGAAACTTTGTGTCTTATATGACACCTTCCTATACCTTACCCCCAATGCAATCAACCAACTAGTACTTCCTAAATATAAAGAATATATATGTCATAACTGATTTATTAAATGCTTAATAATTTCCTGCAAAGCAGTGTAATTTGGTAGGCCTCAATGTTTTATTCAGGTCACCACATTTACAAAACAACCATATTGGTGCTTAAGCATAGGCATTTTACAAGTGGATTAAAATTTACTATGAGATATAATTAATTACCTAGTGAGTTGGTAAAATTTCTCTACTTAGAACTCTTTAAAAGCAAGGTAGATTGCCATATATCTGAACTTGTTTAGAGAAGGTTCTATGTAAGGTAGGAAAGTGAAATAAATTACCTTCCAAACTCCTTTTGAAGACTATAAATCTTTAGATTTCAAGATCTTTTTAGTGGACATTACTTTTTGTAAGTGCCAACTGTCAACAATCATCTCCCTTGCATACTTTTTCTGTGCTTTTTATTTTCTGACTAATGTAAGATTTTGATAAGCATTCTCCCTAATTGTTTGCATGTTTGTTTTAATCTATGCAACTTGGTTTAAAGTAAGCATTATTAAGGTTTTCAATGTGTGCAATGAAATAAAATCCGGAAGTTAGGGCCATGAAGTGAAAAGAAAGGAGGCCAGGCGCGGTGGCTAAAGCCTGTAATCCCAGCACTTTGGGAGGCCGAGGCGGGTGGATCACGAGGTCAAGAGATCGAGACCATCTTGGTCAACACAGTGAAACCCTGTCTCTACTAAAAATACAAAAAATTAGCTGGGCACGGTGGCGTGTGCCTGTAATTCCAGCTACTCAGGAGGCTGAGGCAGGAGAATTGCCTGAACCCAGGAGGCGGAGGTTGCGGTGAGCCGAGATCGCGCCATTGCACTCCAACCTGGGTAACGAGTGAAACTTCGTCTTAAAAAAAAAAAAAAAAGAAAAGAAAAGAAAGGGCTGACATACATGATAAAAAGCAGAATTAATTCCAGTTCAAATGACACAATTTTCTCAGTATCCCTGGTTGTTGATTGTACATTATAAAACAGGCATTTCTTCCTAAGAAATTGCATTTTATATCTTGTTCACTTACAATTTATTAGTCTCAGGGCTCTAAACTCTGCCATTGTGATAAACAAGTCTGAAAGATCTGCATAATACAGTTCTAGAAAAATGCCATAACTATCATTTACTGTGCTTCTAATAGGTGGTATTATATTAAATAGCTCACAAACCTATTTTTTTCCTTTAATGTCATTTTCACACATGAAATCTTGCAATGTTGATACTGTTGAAAAGCCAAAGTTAATACTTATCAAAATTTTACAACTATAGAGAAGCAAATAGTATTTGAAACAAGTTTCCTTGACTTTCAAATTAGAACATAGTTATATATAAGTACTTAGATATTATTTTCCACTTTCTTGGTTTTAACTCTACTTTCTCTTTTCATTTGTTGACCGTGTAACATCTGCTTTCCTTAAAAACTAAATGAAATTCCTATGTGTAAGAAAGAGTGTAATATAATTTTTTCATTATCATAACGTTGAATATTTCCCATGCAATCAATTGCATTAAGGTTTCAAAGTTCAATCTAAACTAAATTTCTAATTAACATTCCCCAATATTATTATAGTGAATTTTCAAGCTATGGAATAAACCACTCTATCATTTTATAAAAAACTTTCTGTTTTGGTTTGGCCTTGGGCAAATTGTTATGTCATCACCACACTAGAAATTAAGCTGTGTCTGTGATGACAATTACTTCTGCAATTTCCTGAAATTCCAGACCAGAGCTGAAACCATGTCCATGATTAAAGACAGCACAATGGAAAGATAGAGCTTCATGAAATATGGAATGTATATCTATTGCAAAAATGGCAGGGCTTTCCCCTTAGAACAACAGAATAAAGAATTATTAGAGAAGAACTATTAAACTTAAAAACACTTGCCTATTGCCTACAGATTAAATATGTTCTCTTTCATAGTTGATCATGTTCTTAGGCTTTATGTAAAACTTTATATTGAATCCACGATCTGCTCCAAATAAAATATTATACCTTTAACGGTATTTCAGTTCTGTTTCTTGATTAGATTTTCTTCTTGATCAAAGTCCTGATTTTCACATTTGTAATGTTAAAGCACTTTCACACTTGTTTCTCATTTTCAATTTAAGCAGGTGAAGAGAAAAAAAAAATCTTTATAAGCTTTTCCCAGCATCTGGAGGGGATAATTTGCAAGATCATGACTCTCTGGAAAAGAGTTTGGTTTAACTATAAAAAGAAAATGAATCTTAGATGTTTTGTGATAAGCTGCAGATCATCACCCCGATCAGCAACATCTTTTTTTTTTTTGTAGAAGATCTGGCATGTCTGCATTACACAGACTGAGAGACAATTAACCTGAGTTTCATTTAGTTGTTTCAAACAGTGAGTGCACAAGCTTGAGCATCAAAGCTTTAGGATTCCTTGTGCAAATTACAGTGGCTGTACTGTAGCCACTTTAATAAGCAGATATTTTTTTTTCTGTTCCAAATCCAAATGCTACTATCCAGGCTGTAAAATGATCCTAATCTATTACGTTTCAGTTATCTTTTTGAAGGCAGTCAGAATACAAAACAAAACCCCATACGGAAACAATCTTTATTTTCCATCGGCTGCATATGTTGTGTGCCTAATGAAATGCATTTCACATATTTATTTTAAGCATGTGATAGAATGACAACATTCATAATCTTCAAAAAATGTGATGCATTTTAAACATATGGTGATGCCTAGTTCTGTCACAGAACTGCTCAAATAAAGTGTATTTAATTTGAATATATGCAAAGGTAAATATACCTAATTAATGCATATTTTATTTGTATTATCTGTATATTTGTATAAAGCAAGTAGATTTGATGTTTAACAAAACACTTATAGCTTTAAGGCATCTTGCTTTTTTTCTTATTTTGTTCAAAGCAATTTAGTAAATACTTTCAATAATAAAATTTTGCTAAAAATCTATAGTTAGCAGTTACCAATTTAGATTTGTTCATGACAGGCATATTGGTAAGAAAACTTTCTCTAAATTAAGTCAGTAAAACAATGATTGCCACCTATATTTTGCTACATTCTATGATTTCTCCAATTTTCTCCCAAAGGGAAAAATTCTTTTATTTTTTCAAATTCTCTAAATTAATGCCACTCATTTTATTTTATAAAATGCTCATCTTGAAATGCTTTTAGAAAGCATCTCATATCTCAAATGTAAATCAATAATAGTATTACGGTACCAAGAAATTAGAAAATGTTCTAGTTGATAATTAATGAATCGCTGAGTACCAACTTTGAGCAAAAAAAAAAATAGGCTGTTTAGAAAAAGGAAAATTTTCACTTCGTTATTTTTTTTCACTATGGTACCAAAAATACATTTTCACTATGGTACCAAAAATACATTTATACTCAAAATTCCCAATTCGGTGTATAAGATAATATTTACAGAGAGATCCCTACAAACAACCACGATTTTGTATGTGATTTCTAAGTAGATTCAACTTTTCATGTTATTAAGGCCTTGGTATCATCATAAGCAACATAGATAATTTCTTTTTCAGGTGAAATTGTCAAATGTAATTCTTTTTAAAACTCTCCTTTAACATAAGATGTATGCTCCTAAAACTACTGTATGTTCATTCAATTGTTATCTGGTGGCTTCTTTCGTATTCTATATCACCAACTTTTTAAAGAGGAGTTCAGAATTAAATGTGAAGTATATTGCAGTGTTTTACTATTTTGTGGAGAGAATTGTATATTTAGACAAGTGTTCCTAATTTGGGCTTCCTTGACACATAGGGGTTCTAGGGAAGGGATTCAGGGGGTTCACGAACTTCCTGAAATTGCATGTAAGATATCAAGTGTTTGTGCATATATGAAATTTTAGAGAAAGAAGACTTGTGGCACTCTCACATTAACAGGTTAAGAACCACTGTACGGTTGCAAGAGCTTCAACATTTATTCCTGGAGGTCCTCCAGTTTGTTCTACGTGTTACTCATCACTTAGTGCACATCTGCTGAGCTCTTTGATTGCAATTAACAGCAATAGTGCCTAGCTGGTGTTAACAAAATAAGAATTTACTGTGGCCCTTTTTCAGGTGTCCCGTGTCCGCCAATTCCTCCTCCCTGGTCACCGCGTCCTTGGCTGGTGTGAGAAAAATGGCTACAATCTTCCTAGTACATGAGAAGACCTAGTTCGACAAGTTCAAATATGACAATGCAGAAAGGAATTTCTACGAGCAGACGAACGGGCCTGTGGCTGGTGTTTCCCGCCAGGAGAATGGCGCCAGCATGATCCTCTGTGACATTGCGAGAGCCAGAGAAAACACCCAGAAATCCCTGGCGGGAAGCTTAAGCCCCAGGGCCTCCAGCGGCCCCAGCGGAGACCACAGCGAGCTCCAGGTCCGGATCTCCAGCCTGAAGTGGAGAACCAGAGCCTGCGCGCAGCGGTGCAGGAACTGCCGCAGGCCGTCTCCCAGCTGGAGGCCCAGCTGAACGCGATTGAGAAGAGCTCGCCCGGACGCCGGACCACAGCCCCGCAAACCCAGCATGTGTCTCCCATGAGCCAAGAGGAGCCCCCCGCCAAGATGACAGCCACACCAGCAGAAGATGACGAGGACGGTAACACTGACCTGTTTGGCAGCGACAATGAGGAGGAGGAGGAGAAGGAGGCAGCGCGGCTGCGGGAGGAGCGGCTGAGGCGGTACGCGGAGACGGCCAAGAAGCCCGCGCTGGTGGCCAAGTCCTCCATCCTGTCGGACGTCAAGCCTTGGGACGAGGAGACGGACATGGCCCTGCTGGAGGCCTGTGTGCGCCCCATCCAGCGGGCCGGGCCGGGTCTGAGGGGCCTCCAAGCTGGTGCCCGTGCGCTACGGTATCCGGAAGTTGCAGATTCAGTGTGTGGAGGAGGACCACCAGGTGGGGACAGACTTCCTGGAAGAGGAGATCACCAAGTTTGAGGCGCTTGTGCAGAGTGTCGACGTCTCAGCTTTCAATAAGATCTGAAGACTGAGTGTGTGTGTGTGCATGTGTGTGTGTGCGTGTGTGCGTGAGGCCCTGCCATGATTAAAACAGACCTGCCAAAAAATATATATATATATTTATAGTAAACATGTGAAACAGTTCAGACACTTAAGGAGAATAATGAGGAACCAATTTTGAAGGTACTGGAACTGGAGCAGAATCAAGGTTCCAGGTGAAGGAATCTAATTGATAGTTTCATCAGGCATTAACTTCTGTAAATAATTGGCAGCCAAACTTTCTCCCTCTTTTGCTGAGCATTCTAAAGATTCAAAATCCTGAGAAATAGATCAGTTGTCCTATCCCTTAATTAGAGAAGAGCAAGACATTCTGATAAAAGTCCAGCTATGACTTCACACAGAGTGAGGAAATTCCCCTAGAGGATACTGAGATGGTGGTTTTAAAAAGAAAGGGTGAAAAGGCATTCAAACTAATACCTACTACATAATATTCATAGAATCTAGACAGAACCCATAATTAAATGTAATCTCTTCAAACCCAATTTAGTTAAAATGCCTCATCATTGTAAAGCAAGGTGATGTACCTTTCAAGACCTTGATACTATTTCTTTGCCAATTCAGAGTGTTTATTTTATTCTAGCTGTCATTAAAAATTCTGAATTACCTATGTTGCCTGAAGCATTACAACAATCTCCCATCTTGTCTCCCTACATCAACTTTTCCTTGAATTTATTTTTCCTTAACCAGCTATGATAATCTTAATATTTAAATCAAATCATGTTAGTTTTTTGTAGCAGTCTTTCAAAGGCAATACATTATTTGAAGAATAAAATTTTAAAATGCTTACACAGTCTACATTGTTCTACCAGACTTTGCCCTTGTTCCCACTCCATCTTTATCTTAAACCTTTCTCCTTCTCCACTCCAGTACACTAATACTTTTTCTGTGAAACAGCATTTACTTTCCCTTAGTAGAACTTCACTTGTATTGCCTATAATGATTCTTCTTCCAGAATTGTTTTGTCACCTCCTTCCCATACCTACAGCCTCCTAATCTTACCCCCCTAGATTCTGTGTAAATGGCTTTCTCACGGAATCCTTTCCCTAAATCCTAGTATCAAGTTCCTTCTTTGTATTCTGAGCTTTTATTTGAATTTATTATAATTTGATAATTTCATTTAATAACTCTCCACAAGAATAAGGGCCCGGTTTTCCTTATTCACCATCATATTCTCAGCAAAAAACCTAGCATACAAGTGGGAAGTTTAAAAAATAATAATAAAATGAATTCCACTGCTGGAGTTCCCTCTAGATATAGATCTATTTTTTTTTCCTCATTTTATTCAGAGCATGACACAGGGCCTGATGATGCACAATGCTTGCATAAGAGATACTTGCTAAACAAATAACACCACTTTACATTTAAAAGAACCTGATATGTGCCAGGAGACATTAGGCACAGGATATATATTTTATAATTCCCACAATTATGCATGTCTTTTATTATCACCATCATTTTCCATATTGAAAAAGTACTAACTGGCATGACTTCAATTTTTACTGTGACCTATCAGATTCCAAAGCTGCAACATATCATATTTGCTGACTCAAACAAGTGTTATTACAATTTAGGTGCTGACTTTCCTTCAACTAATTATCACTCACTACAATAATATGTAGAGTTTTTAATATGCAAATTTTACCTTTCATAGGCTATAGAAAAGTGTATATAATGGGTTCTGAGTTCAGATTCTGGAAGGCAAAAACCATGTGTACTTAGTGTGCTTTGTTTTTGTGTGTTTCGCTTGTCCTCTTGCCATGGTAAATGAAAGTTTAATAAATAATATTGATGAAATCGTTTTCATATTTATCTCAAAGGTGGCATGCTAGAGAAAAATCACTTTGTTAACAAAGAATATAACTTTAATAATAATCTGGATCTATTGTCTTGTTATAATCTGAATCTATTGCTTTTTTTTTAAACCTTCTAGATGCTATGTAAATAATGCTTACAAAATGTCTTCAAAACTATTAGTAAGTAGCTAGTAGTCTTGACATGATGTTGAGGAGAGTACCTGGCTAGGTTTTAAAGGCTTGCTCCAGGTTCCTTTCATTGCTGATTAAATTTTCATGGCCAAGCTGATTGACCACAAGGTTTTGATAAAATTTTAGATTCTTCTTCAACCAGTAAAGGAGGAGGTTAGCAATCAAAAGCTCCCTGGTTTTTCTTCAAAACCCTAAAAGTTTTGAAAATTGGAAACCAAAGGGCTTTTTAAAAATGAAAGATTACTGTAAAGCTCAGAAGGTAAGGATTGGTTTAAGTTTGCACAAAGAAGGATTAGACATCCAAGTCTCATCTAGGATGAGATATAGGATCAGCCAGACCAAAGTGCTTTCACAGTAGTATGGAGATTTTCACTTTGGGATGTCTAAGACAGAGAGGCATCATCAAGCTCAATACTTAATGTGCTACCAATACCTGCAAACATTATCCAGTGCTTACTTTGTAAGTTCTTTGTGTTCTAAGATTCTATTATTTTTCCAATTTTAAAATACTAAAATTGCCACATGCTCATATTGACCATAGTAATCTAAATTGTTTTAAACTTGAAAGTGTTCAATCTGACATTTTCCTAAATGATGTATTCCTCTGTAGCTTACATCCTGTGAATAATATAACTGGCATTTCTAAATATAATATTTCAATTATGATAGTATTGATCAGTGTTTAAATTGAATTTTCAATAATCCAGCTATTGACTAAAAGAAGCATATTAATTAATGAACTCTGATATTCTGTTTCAGTAAAATAATTGCTTCACATTATTTGTTCTTTATCTATGTCCACAATATTTCACTCCTATACTCCCGTATTCATTGTTGCATTCAGAATTATTTTAACTCTATAGGCAACTGTGGAATGAATGTTTATTTTCCCTTATACTACTCAATGCAATATAAACAATACATAATATATTATGTAATGACTTTGGCAAAATTTCCTTCTGACTTTGGGTATTATAGGAACAGAAATCTTAAATCTTTAAAATTTGTATGCTTAATGTGTATTTTGGATTGAGTTACTTGAGAATGCAAATGGTATGCAATACAAATTGTAAATTCAGTATTCGACAATATAGCAACTATTGCAGGAGCTAAAACTCCTCTTTTCAAAATCAAACAGTGATGTTATCAAGTACAGTTGTATATTCAAATAAATAAGAACAGAGAATCAAAATATTTTCCTAAAAAGTTACATTGCTAAGGTATAAAATTACTTAGAGAATCAGCAATAAAAGATGTTTATAAACACTGTAGAATTATTTGAAAATGTTGCTGTTTAGTTTATAACTGAGCTTATGCTTAGATCTAAGGTGACCTCACTTCCTACATCATAACAAATATAAAGAAATTAACCAAGAATATATTCCCAATCTTTTCTTTTTACTTACTTTAAGTTAAGCCTGAGCTGTTATTTTGAAATTTTCTCTTTCATAATTATGAAACTTTTAATTCATAGATATGAAAATCATACTTAAATGGAATAAGTTATTCAACTTTTCACCAGGATTTGCTGAAATGGGAATTAGTTTTATAATTAGTGAAACATGGTTATATGCACTCATTTTCATGAATTCACAGAACAAAAATTTGTTAGATGTGTTCTGTACTCTAGGCTGTGTTGCTACACCAGTAAAGAACAGTTTTATGAGTTAGGACATGTTCAAATTTGGAGATGCTGGTTTACAGAATATCCAACTGGAATATGCTAGATTTTTGGAAGTATTGGGGTTGAGACAGCCATTTGAAAATGAGTGAAAATTAATGTCATACGACTTGTGAGATTGCTCAATCCATGAATATAGTTGAAAAGGAAGAAGGCCTGAACACTCACTGGGATATACCAGCATTTCCAAACAGATAAAGAAACATGAGTCACCGAAAGAAAATTAGTAGTAATTTTAGTTTCAGAAGAAACATTCTTAAGAAATTGAAATATTAATCCTAGATTTTATAAATAAATAAAATAGGGATTTTTTTTCTCTAGATATATTTTACATATTATTAGTAAGTGGTTGCATTATTTATTTAATTATATTTTTGTTTTGAGCTTAGAAGATTATAATTGTGTGAGCTTTCATGCATTCTATGTGTGTATATGTGTGTGAGTGTGTGTGTATATATATATATATCTTCAACATAAAGTTTATACAGATGAGACTGCTGAGACTCAAAAAATTTATGTGACTCAGCCAAAGAGAAAAAGCGACAGAGTCAAAACTAGTACTAAAATTTCCACAGGTATTTGTTAACATAAAATTGTAAGAAACCAACTCTAAATAGCAGACGTTCCTCTGATCTTTAAACATGGCAGTGAAACAAGCTTCATTTATATTTCCTACACTAATTTCCAGAAGTACCAATGAGGTAGGAAATCTCACCTGGGACCCAACACTGCTCTGCCACATATTTATGTTTCATCACTACCTTTTTCACATTTTATCAATTTTCTCAAGTAAGCTCAAATACTTCCAGCCCAAAACAAAGTCAACAAATCAACCAATCAAATAACCAAATAAAACACCTTAAAAAAATTTTTTTTGAGACAGAGTCTCACTCTGTCACCAGATGCCCCGCTGGAGTGCAGTGGCGCCATCTCGGCTCACTGCAACCTCTGGGTTCAAGCAATTCTCCTGCCTCAGCCTCCCGAGTAGCTGGAACTACAGGTGTGCACCACCACACCCAGCTATATGTCAAATGATGTTGTAGGTTCAAGATAGATAAGAATATATTTAAAAGTCTTATGGGTATGCAATAGCAATCTTGTTTAAAACATTTAACTAAAATAATGGGGGCAGGGAGAACTTTTATTTTGAGAGTAAATGGCAGACAAGGATATGAACATGTAAGTTTGAAGGTCCTCAAGGACCTATAAATATTGTTTATATAATCTAGATGCATATATGCACACATAGTTTATATATGTTTTTCATTTATTATAATTAGTACATTTAACTTTTATAAATAATAAATGGAGACATTTCAAAATGGTAGTTTGTTTATTTACAATTAAATTAATGGTTTTAGACCTATAGGCTGAGGCATACAAGGCATGTTTCTTTCACTAATGGGATCTAAAGAATGTATATTTTTTCTAGTTTTGAGTCCTGTGTATACATGTTGCTTTACAGTGATGTAGCTGTAATGATTATTTATCATTTGTAATAAGTTATGTAATAAATGGCATAACCATTTATTGAGTACTTCTTCTATATTTATTAATTGTCTTAATATTTTTATGAATCCAGTATTACTTTTATCTCATTAACATTTAAGGAAGCTGATATTTTGAGAATCCATGATCACATCACTAACATGTGGCAGAGCCACGTATGAAGTCCAGAGTCTATAGATATAAACATCAGACAATTCTATTACTCAATATCTATAAGATAAGAACAATGGAAAGCCTCAGAGGTATGCCTTTGTAAAGTGAATGTTAGGGTGAATATCCTTCCTCCTTTTGTCTTATTCTCATTTCACTTAAAATAAAAATGTGCTTTCCTCCAGACATCTTCACCCATTTCTTTTCTTTCTTTTTATTTTTTCCCATCTCTCACCACTCTTGCAGAGACATTCTTCCCTCAAGCATTAGCAGCTTTTCTTTTGAGCACACTTCTTTTTTCCATTCCTTGTACATTAACTCCAATTCAGATCTTGCTCCTGAATTTCAAACTCATATAGCTAGATTTGTACTGCAAATCTCCCGTTGACAATCGAGAGCAGTGGTCCCACATTCAACTCCCCATGTTAAAAACACATTTTCAGATTTATTTGCAGAATTGACCATGAATGCACACCACATCTCAGTAAAAGGAAATTATTATTCCTCTGCACTCAACAGAGCCCGTTACCAGTTCTGACAACTTAATTTCTTGAATATTTTCTGAATCCATCTTCTTTCTGTTACATTTTTGCTTCTACTTTTGCCCAGGCTCTATGTCTTTTACAACAAATTATAGCTATAGCTACCTTACGTGTCATTCTGCTTCCAATCTTGACTCACCCCATCCAATCATTCATATTAGAATAATTTTTAAAACCTGCCATATAATCAAGTTTCTTCACCACTTAATGTCTTTGAAGAGCTTCTGATCACTTTCTGGATTCTACTTGTATCATCAGGTTTCTGTCAGAAAAGCAGAACCAACAGAATAATATATTTATTATAGGATTTGCTGTTAATGAAATGGTATGAACTGCGTAAGGGGTGCATATGCGGCTGTTGCATCTGCATCTGGTTCTGGGTCTGAAGTTAGCAGAGCAGGCAGCCGGGAAAGAAAGATGGATATAAAGCTCGGGAGATAAAAGACAAACTGAAACCCATGAGGATGAATGGAGACCTTAATGGATGGATTAATCAGAACCTGTCTGGATGAGCTGACACCTGCATTGATCCCTCATTGGCTCCAAGCCTCCAATAATTCTGCCAGCGACCTGAAGGAGAAGCTGGCAATAAAATGCACACTTGGAAAACTGAAGGTGGACTGTATTGGGAACTGAAGAACCAGTGAACCAAATAGCTGCTTCAAGCCAACAAAATAGGCCAGCAGATCCACAGCAGCCTGCGTGAGCTGGAAGCCCCTGATCTTAACTACATTATCCTTTCAAAAATAAACATGCTTTTTGCTTCACGTTTGAGCCTTCCAAATCTCACATAACTTTCTCTTGGGAGCAAATCCTTGCCAAAGCCATTCAGGGAAAGAAATTATAGAAAATGTAATTCCAGCTTAGCTAAGTTGATACAGTATAGATCCATCATACAACCCAAGCTTCATAGAATCTCATCTACTTTAAACACTGGTCATAATTAACTATTAGTGTTTTCCCAAACAATCCAAGCTTCCTTGCCTGTATCATTAAACTATGTTATTTTACTTACTCTAATAATTTATTTCTCACTTTTCTTTACTTCTTTTTTTTTTTTTTTTTTTTTTTTGAGACAGAGTTTCGCTCGTTACCCAGGCTGGAGTGCAATGGAGCGATCTCGGCTCACCGCAACCTCCGCCTCCTGGGTTCAGGCAATTCTCCTGCCTCAGCCTCCTGAGTAGCTGGGATTACAGGCACGCGCCACCATGCCCAGCTAATTTTTTGTATTTTTAGTAGAGACGGGGTTTCACCATGTTGACCAGGATGGTCTCGATCCCTTGACCTCGTGATCCACCCGCCTCGGCCTCCCAAAGTGCTGGGATCACAGGCGTGAGCCACCGTGCCCTGCCCTACTTCTCACTTTTCTACTTGCCTATTTACTTTTCAAGAATCAGACCCAATATCACTACTGTGAAAAGTCTCCTCAGACAGAGTATGTATTTCTCTTCTGTAGTGTCATTGTTCCATCAATATATGACTATGACAGAACTTCTGACAATGTTACTAATTATATGTC
Organism: Aotus nancymaae; assembly: GCF_030222135.1. NCBI lineage: Eukaryota > Metazoa > Chordata > Mammalia > Primates > Aotidae > Aotus > Aotus nancymaae. Next base: position 62,887,231 of record NW_026988413.1, on the reverse strand, counting down.
TTCTTCAGCAGAACAGGCAATATGGGAGAGCCAGGATTGTGTCTTTAGTCTTATACTTTAAAATCTATTGTAATGCATGACACAGGTGTCATCTTTAGGTGAATATTCAGATTTTCTTCAATAGCTGTGGAGACGAACTCAGTATGTTCTTTTAACAGTCTTCAATTAAAATGATAAACAAACTATCAGTTTTTTAACTGTTCAAGTTAGATTATAACTGAAGGGCTATTGCAGTGTGCCACATTCTATAAGGCACATTTATACACATCTCTTACTTTAATTAAACGTCTCTTTTTATTTAATTCTTATGACAAAAGAATAAATTAAATATGTGTCACTCCTTATTAATAAAATTATTGTGGGGACTACAAGAGATGATAAAGTAGTATGCTGGTTATTTATTAAAATCGAGTAATATTGTATTATCTTCAGGAAAAAATATCCAGAAAATAGGTTTTGTATCAGTAGAGTTTAGTATCTGAATTTAAGATGTTTCTGCTGTGATCTGAAATGTGTCACGATTTTAAGGTAAAATGTTATCCAACACAGCTATGAATCCAAAATTTAAAATATCTAGGTATGTTCTGTGTCTGGTAGCCATCATTAAATTAACCACTTGTATCATTTTAAAGGACTTAAAAAACTGCCTGACTCTACTTTCCTGCAATATTGTTCCTTAGCCAGTAAAAAGTGGGCCAGTTTTGCAGAATGATTATCAAGTGGTCAAACACACAAAGCCAAATTCAGTGATATTTTGGTGTGGGCTGTGTACTGACGAATTTACTGGACTCAAAAATTGAGGTTCATGAGGCCAGAGTTATTTTAACTGTTGCCTCCTGAGTGCTGAGAGGCAAGTCAGATACCTCTGAACATAGCTATGATTCAAAAACAACAAAAAACGTAGCTGAAGTCCAAATCTGGGGCTCAGAGTCATAGGCAGGCCGTAGTCAGTAATTTGGAAATATGCAGAAACTGAATTAGAGTTGGAATGAATTGGGGAATACCACAAGCACTCGGAGGCAGGGTAATTTTGAAATAAATTGTTACAAGTGCCAATCCTTTTGACTGCCTTAATGGATCTGGTATATGGGTGTACCAGACTAGTTCAAAAGTTGGGTAAAAGAAAATGCTTTCATCTAGTCAATCTATTATCTATTTACTTCCATCATATTGAAGTAACAAAAAGTTTTTGCCTTTTAATAATGAGAAATCTCATCACTGCCATCCTTTTATCCAGCAGGTTTTGTACACAATGACTAAATTCATTTTTAATCTTGACTGAAATAGCATTTGTTCCTAGTTTAAATGACAAAGGAGAAAATTAGCATTTTCCTTACATTAAAAATATCAGTAGGAACTAGAAGTAACATTACTTTCTAACTTCTCCTAATATCTATTATCATTTTATATATAATGCCAAGCATGCTTAACTTTTTAATTTCTTCCTATTAAGTATTTCTTAATAGAAATATCAATGTTAAAACTGACTTTAATATAAATTTCCTTAAAAGAAGAATATAATGATTCAATAAATAAGGCTATGAAGGTTAATTTTTAAAAGCTATTATTTCTATGAAATTCATAATTATTTGAAATCATTGGTGATTCTATTGAAAATCTAAAGTTCACCCCAAAATATCTGAAATAGATTTGTTATGGGTTGATTAACTGCAAAGAAAAAAAGGGGGGAAAAGCAATATTTTAGTAGTCTTTTATGTTGAAGAACTTAACAGTGTGCTATTTAGTCATCAATGGACCATCATATAACCTGTTTGGAATTAGAATGAAATAAATTGTTAAGATTAAAGAAGAATGCGTGAAAGAGAGGAGAACCAGTGAGAAAACAGCTGAATTAGATGTCAGAAAACCTGGTCCAAGTCCCAGTGCTACCACTCATGTAAATGATCTCCTATTTAGTTGTAGAATTAAGATTTGGGGCTGGGAGCAGTGGTTCATTTCTGTAATCCCAGCACTTTGGGAGGCTGAGAGGGGTAGATCACCCAAGGGCAGGAATTGGAGAACAGCTTGGCCAACATGGCAAAACCCCATCTCTACTGAAAATAGAAAAATTAGCTGGGTATGTGGCAGACACCTGTAATCCCAGCTACTCGGGAGGCTAAGGCAGGAGAATCACTTGAACCCAGAAGGTGGAGGTTGCAGTGAGCCAAGACCACACCATTGCACTCCAGCCAGCCTGGTGAAAAGAGCAAAACTCCATTTCAAAAAAAAAAAAAAAATGAATTAGGGCTTGGGTCAAGTGATACCTAAGGATCCTTCAACAGCCTTAGGAGTATTGAGAGCTAAAATTATTTAAATTGACAACAGTTTTTTAATTATTTGATATGAAAAGAATATATAAAAATGCAAGATATTTCATGTAAAAATTTGCTTGAGAGACCCAATAAATTGGCAGTTTGTAAAAATGTTTTATTTGACTATAAGAAACTGCACCAAGGAGAACTTGGCTTTGTGACAAGCCATCACACAGCACTGTTCCCTTGCCTCGTGTTGGGTAATTGGTCCAGAACGGACTCAGAGGAAAGATCACCACCTACTGTATCACCCATATCACTTCCTGTAGCACCTGGGTTTTTCTTGGAATGTTTCCATCCAAATGTATATCATATCTGACCCTGATCCGTTTGCAAGGGCTGATAAGATTATAGCCTGGGGTACAGTGGCAGTGGGCCACGAATATGTGAAAGCAAGTTGTTATTTTTTCTGATAGTTACGTAAAGGGTGATTTAATCACTGGGCTAGTCACTAGCATATGACCAAATGGGATTTCTTGAAACACAGAATTTCCTTAATGGTTTCCTGATTGTAAATTAACTCACCAATTTCCCATTAGGATTACTTTTCGTCACAAGCCTTAACACTCAAAATTCTCATAATGTTTTTAAATGTGTGATGAATGACTGGAAAATTACAAATTGTCCAAATTCTGTGTACAGGAAGTACAAATAAAAGAAAAAAAATAATGTCCAGGACATAGGAAGTACATGGAACAGAATTCAGCAAGATGTGCAATTTCTGTAATGTTGCTGATGTTTTAGGAGAAAGAAGCACTGATCTTGAAGAGAAAACTGTAAATCTCTGGGAGATACTTTTAACATTGCTCATATGTTTTAGCTATTTAACTACTTAGCAGTATTTTTATTAGGCTTAACAAGATGAAGATACATAATGTGTATTTTATGAAATGAAAGTCACCAACATTCAGCACACAACCTTATTTAAAATGATATATATTTACTTGATTTGATGCTTCAAGTAAGTTTAAAGTCTTCAATAATAGTGTAAAACACAAGCTGTATATTGTTTTCAAATATTCAGTATTCTCTTTATATGAAAGAGTAAATTAAAAATGAAAAGAAAGAAAGTTCTGATTTTCCAGATTCTTTTATTAAATAGAGATGCAGAGTATCTTTTCATTCTCTTTTTGGTTACATGAAATAACACAAACAGGGAAGAACTGTATCAATGTCCATCAACAAAAGACCACTTATAACACTATGTGATTAATCACATTAGGTTCCTCACACCTTGACACAATGACTGTTCTGTTTTTGTCAGGACTTAGACAAAGTGATGAACTAGCCTTGTTTGGTTTCATTTTATAATGGACTCAGAATGACTCTTATTTGAAGGTGATATTCAGCGAGATTATTTTTGTGAATTGCACAGCCTGGCTGTAAGTATCAGTCCAGATTCTGGATGCCAGGGGCTACTGTATTTTTTTTCTTTTCTTTTCCTTCTGAACAGTAATTTGACTTTCTGCTTTCCTTACCTCAAATTGCACAGGGAAGGGTTTTGTTTTTGTTTTTTTGGTTTTTGTATTTTTTTATCTGTTGGCTGATTTTGGCTGTTTTTCAAAACTGACATTTAAAAGTAGGAACATTTCATATGCTACAGATAACCTGGTATCTCTAGAAACGAGTTGAATGAGGAAAGGGTAGTAGTAGAGGAAGAATTCAGTAAAAGAATTGGTTATCTGTTTAAAAAACACATAACCCCTGAATCCTTTATACGACTATAAATATCCAGGTGCTAGTTGAATCTTGGCAGAACAATGGAGGCTTGTTCTCTGGAGACAATAAAGAAGATCTCTAAACTGAGGTATACCAGATAATCCAGGTATCAAGGCAGTAAGCACGTGTATATATATTTACTTAAAATGCTGACATACCCACAGGCCTCTGTTTCATTTCTTCCTTGGCTCTCAGAATCTTGACTCCAGGCAGAAGACAGAGAAGTCTTTGCAGAATCTGACCAAATCAAAAGGCAAAACATAAGTATTTTGTTATAGTTGGTTTTTCAGTGAAAACACTCCACTCTTCAATGAAACTCACAGTTGACCATCCACACTCATGTGCTCAGAGTTTCTGAACAGCGTCTTGATCCCCTACTCTTACATGTAAGCAGAAAAGCAATGATTAACAAACATGTAAGGAAATACTCCAATGTTGAATTTAGTCAGCAAAACAAACAACAACAAAAAAACACTTAAAGAAAAAGTATTCAGGGAAAAGTAAATTTAAAAAAATAAATAAATCATGAATAGTCTTAAGGAGATATTGCTTAACTATTCCCTGGGTGGCCAGGATGTGCAGTCAAGGTTACAAGGCAGATAAGTGTGTACCATCCAGGGAAGAGACCAGTGAATGATTCAAGTTCACTGTGAAAAGACAACACACACACATACTAGGCTCAAGTGGTACAGCATCACTTCACAGCAAAAGTAGAGAAAAAGTGCACCAGATCAGGCCCTGTGCCAATGGGTTAGTCTCCCATGGCCAGTGGATCCACTCTGCAGTTAAGATGGGTGATGTAGCTGCACAGAACCCACTTTGTGCCACAGTAGAAGCATCCCAAGCTCTCACTCATGGAGTAGGAAATACAGAAAGCTAGTGGTATACCTGAAGGTCACTGACACATGTTCTCAAAGAAATCAAAGAAGTGCACGTTGAGTTTGAAACAGATAAAGATATTCTCACACAAGGCAATAAGCCCAGCCCCAGCTGTGAGTACTGTTTATCTCTTTTAAGAAAGATCCTCCTTATGTGGCCAAGTGGTGGTTGAAGGACTGCATAAATTAGACTATCTTTCCCAAAAGAAATAAAAAACTATGTATAAAACACAAGTAGTATTAAAAAAAGGAACATACAGATAAGAAAATAAAATAAGTGGATTATTTCTAAAGGTTCTACATCCAACTAATGAGAATTCTCTAACAAAATAATTGATACAAATACAGAAAGAAAAATCATCAAATAAGTCTTTCAAGAATTTTATAACTGAAGGACTTATTTCCGGATTGAAAGTCCACATCAAATGCCAGCACAGTGAATGAAAATATGCTTCACCAGTGTAAATCATTGTAAAATTCTGGAACATTTGGGAACAAACAGATAATTCTATATACCTACATAAAGGGAAAAATAACATATATGAAAAGAATCATAAATCAACATGTCTTCTGACTTCTCTGCAGCAAAACTAGAAGCTAATAGACAATGGCACAATATATTTAATATTATAAAGAAATTTATATACATATATGCACATACATAATATTTAGACATATTAATTAGGCATATAGTATTATACATTTCTAAGATACAAATATTTAGGTATATATTTAATAAAATAGCCAACATAGAACTCTTTATAAAGTATGTAAATAGTTAACCAAGTTCAAAGCTTTTAAATAAATTTATTTTTCATTGATGCCATACTCAAAAATGATGACAAAGTATACAACACTTGAGAGAGTATAAAAAGTATAGTGGAGGGCAGAGATGGTGGCTTATGCCTGTAATGCCAGCAATTTGGGAGGCCAAGGTGGAAGGATTGCTAAAGGTGAGGAGTTTGAGACAAGCCTGAGCAACACAGTGAGATCCTGTCTCTAATAAAAAAAAAAAAAAAAATTAAATCATCTAGGTGTGGTGCATGCCTATACTCCTAGCTACTTGAGAAGCTGAGGTAGGAGGATCACTGGAGTCCAGGAGTTCAAGGCTGCAATAAGCTATGATCAAGCTATTGTACACTAGCCTAGGCAACAGAGCAAGACACTGTCTCTAAAATAATAATTATTATTTTTATTATCCAATAAAATAAAAAAGTATATTGGAAGTTGATTTTTAATGAATAATTATTGTGTAGTCTATCCATATTCTATATATATTCAATGAAAAATAATTATAATCTAAAAACCTTGTAGTTACCTCAAAGTTTCAATCAAGTAAAGAAATGTGTGAAATTAGCATTGCTAAAATTAGAGATAATTTGTTTAAATTCCTTAAAGCAGTTTTTTTGAAAATAACTCTTTCCCAAACTGTTTTATACTATTCTGGAGTTGATCAAAAATTTTTGACAGATGATATACACATGAGCATTTGAGTCTGCTTGAAGATATACTGTGGTAATTTATGTGTAATAAATTCATTCACAGGATGCCAGAGTAATTATCACTCAACAATGGTAGTTATTACTAATAATAACTTGTAAGCTGCTTCAAAGCAATGCAAAAATGGATGACTTTAGGGGAAGGAAAGGGATAAGGAATAAACATTAACTGGAGTAGTCCTTCAACGAACAATTTCTTTTTCCTCAGGGAATTCCTAAAGTTAAATTTGTCCTCGCTAACTCAACAGGAGGATTGTGTACATTCTAGGTTATGACCAACTTCAGGATATTACGGTTGTATTTTTAAAAACAACCTCTGTTGATTTTGCTGTTCTTTTTGGCACTTGAAAAGTTTATTTAATTTCATTTTCATTACATTTCTCTCTCTGGTTCATATTTTCCAAAAATTATCTCTGCTTTTAAGAGTTACAGTTAATAAACTATATGCCAAGACCAAACAGTAAAACAAACAAAAAAATTACTGCAAATAAAAAGGAAAAATACGTATTTCCTGCTCTATGTTTTTTTTCCTGTTCAAACAAATTAAGTAAAGCATAATATTGGAAACTCCATACGTTCATATTTTTTGTAAACAAGTCTCTTTCAAGGTGATTTTGAACTTTGAGCAAGAGGGCTTATTTGCAGAAAATGTATGACAGGTTTTCTTATCCCTTTTCTTTGTGTTGAGTAAGTACACTCTAAAAACACTTGAAATCCAAATACCTACTCATATTGGTGTGTCTATAGCATATGACACATACAAACTAAGGAAAGAGAGGATGGAAAAAAAATGTTTGCTCAGGTAGAATACAGAATGTACTTAATAATCCCTATATGAGTCATAATTTTAATGAAAACTGTTATTTTATGTTTTATAGTTTTTATCATATTTTAATGCATTTGTAATATTTGAAAATAAATTCAAAATTGTTTCAAAATTTTAACAGACACTTCCTCAAAATTCACAGTAGTAGGAGATATTAACAACAGAACCTTATTTAGGCAGTAATGGTTTGGGGGCTATGGGGAAAAAGGAGTATGAGGGACGATGTGAGAGGGACCCTCTTTTCCTTATTAGCAATATAAGTTTTAACACAACAGATGGACTATTAAAGCTGGACTTAGGCAAAAATTGAAGAAGGTCAGGTTTATTTTCTCTGTTCCTCCTACTTTGACCTCCTTGTGCAGCTTCTCTTTCATTTTCCTCACACCCTGTCTCTCCACAGTCGTTTTTGGACTTCTGAGAGACCAAGCTTATTTTCTACAGCCCCAGTATAGAAAGAGTCATTTTCACTCTACAATGGGTACCTGCTGTACTCTACTCAAACTTACCTGTGACACCCACAGGACCTTTTACATCTTCCCTTCTTCTGAAACATGTACAACATAATCAAGTTTTACAATGGCTTACAGCATTGTCCTGTCAGAGACGTTTGGTTCCAAAAATTGGCAGTGCTAACTCAATATACCATGTTGTGCTCCAGACCATGGGAGTGCCATCTCATAGATTTTGAGCTTTCTGATGTCAGAGATTATGTCATATTCATTCTTGTATACCCTAAATTATCTCCAACATTGTTTTGAAAGTAGCAGGTACTCATATGTGAAATTAATATGAATTTAAGATGATGAAAACATATTTCCACAGACCGTTTAGGGAACACTGACAATCTTTTGACATCTGTCATTTAGTTTCATTTTGATAATTTTCAAATTACTTTTTGGCTGTTTTACTGGTAAATTTCAGACTGTCAGAAAAGCCAATGTGTCATCTGATCTGCTTTGGTCATTCATTCATACACAGTTCCAAATGCCTATCAGTCACTTTCCAATATTCAGCTCCACTGTGCCCTTCAGCCCTGTTTTTCTCCTTGACCTGATCCGGCTTCCTTCTTACTTCCTATGAGTTACGTGAACTGCCTTGTGCATTTTATTCTTTGTGATGTTCCATTTATTTCCTTCTGGGAAATTCTGTGTTCATTTGGCATCAGCAAAAATATGAAAATAAAAAATAAATGAATACAATGAGGCAAACCACATGATAGATAGCTCTAAAGTTAATGACATGTCTTATGGAAAATGTTAGACATTATATTACATTGTGTGTAAGGGCATGGTCTCAAGGGAAATTGCCACTGTGCTTGGAGGGCAGTTAATAAATATGGATATGGTGTTGCCTTCTGCCATGAAACTAACATCCCTTTAGGGTATCTGTTAACAGATTCACTTTTGGAGGACACTGAGAGAAGGACTCTGAAGAGAAATTTTGCTTAAGTGGGGTTTGTCCATGTTTTCCTTGGGAAAGAGAGTTCCAGGAAGTTTGATAAGATTGTCATTTCCTATTAAACTGTCATGACGAACTTAGCACGATACCATCCCGGATGCAGGTGTCCAGGTCAAAGGAAATAAAAGGGAAGTTCAAAAGCACTCCTCCCATAGTTGCTGATCTTATATCTCTATTAGTATGTCATGGGAAGTTTTTATGTGAGCATATGCTGGAAATTAGGCAAAACACAAGTTGCATGTCAAGCAAATAAAATAGGTGAAAGAAAAAAGTAACTTCTCAAAAAAGCATTTATATTTAACAATACGGTATTTTGCATTTAAAATTTGTTAAAAGTGTAGATATCATGTTAAGTGTTCTTAGCAAATAAAGAGTGGGGACAGTAGGAAACTTTTAAAGGTGACAGATAGGTTTATTCCCTTGATTGTGGTGACGGTTTCATGGATATATGCATATAACTAAACTCATTAAATATTTGTAGTTTTTGTATATTAATTATACTTTAATAAAGGTATTGTTTTTAAAAAGCATTTAGAAATGGAAATAAATATAACACTTTTATTTTAAAAGCATTAATTATGTTTTAAAATCATCTCAAACCTACTGAAAATAAGCAGGAATAGTGTAAGAAATGTGTAAAACATGCCTGCATATGCCCATAAAACCTTTTAAAGTTTCATCTCATTCATGTCCTTTATACTAAAGGTAACCAACCTAGAATCATGCATGTACCCATTTGTCATATGGTTCTAAATTCCTTCATTTTAGAACCTTTCTCAATCTTTCCTTCATGTAATGACATTCATCTTTTTCAATATTACAAGGTTGTCATTTTGTAGGATATTTTTGCATTTGGGTTCCTGTAATGTTTTCTCATGAGTAAACCCAGGTTATACATTTTGGGCAGGAATATCACAGAAATGACACTGTGGCTATGTGTTTTTTTATTGCATCCTACCAGGTAACACAAAATGTTTTTTGTCCTAATTTTTGTGTTAACTTTGTTCACATAATTAAGATGGTGACAGCCAAGTTTTTCTGTTTTCTTCATAATTAATAAGTATTTTTGGTGGAGGCAACTTGAAACTATGTAAATGTGCAATTCCTCATCCCACTGTCACACTTTAGTTTTAGCAGTTATTAATGTATCTTGTGTGAATTAATTATGGCGAAGATGTCAAATTGTGATTAAAAAAAATTCTTTCTATATGTATCACTTCTGATTTATTTGTCCATTTGCTTATTTTATCCTAGAATCCTCCACCTGTGAGGATGGAGGTTTCATCTTTCAGATATATTTAACTGGTACAACTATCTTTACCTAATTATCAGTGTGAACTCATTGATTCCTCTTTTATTTAATGGGCTACAGACTATTAGTATCATTATCTAATTAAATGGTTAGATCATCTTGTATTTGGCCACTGGGAACTCCCTACACAAAATTGGCTTCTGAATCCTCTTGTCACACTCCCATTTTTCTTTGAGAGATTCCTTACTGTCACAACAAGATGTTCCTGACACATATTATACTTTTTCTGCCCCAGCCCTGAAATCAGCTATTTCTCTTGTCTCCAGTCCTCTTTAGTAGAGCATGGAACTTAAAAGGTGAGAACTCAAATTAACGCACTATGTGTGTGCATTATTGATGGAGTGTTTTAATGCCAAAGCTCTCCAACATTTGTACCTTTATTCTGTGAGTGAGAAACTTGGCTCTTATTATTCTTTATATATTTACATATTTGCTAAATCCCCTATGTGTGGCTAATCTCTCCAAACTGCCAGGCTGCCTTCCACAATTCTCTTAACAATCACATTGGCTACTATTACCGGCCACCTCTGGCCATATTCACTCTCACTCTGCATAAACCCCATGCCTGCCATCGTTCTTATCCCTGACTAATGTCTTTTGGAAGAGAAAAGAAGAGAGTTATGTTTAGGAGAGGGAGAGCTGACGCAGGAGGAGAAGAGAGAGGAGAGCAAAGGAGGAGAAGAGGACAAGGAATAAAGGGTGGAAGGGAAGAAACAGTGTTCATATTTTACACTCTATTTATATTATGCCTTAAGATGAATCGAAACATTCCAGATTGTGTGAGATTTTGAGACCAACAGAGGTATTTTTCATTCTAAAATAAATGATATTTTATAATTATTATGCTGTACATTTTGCTAACTGAATTACTGCCATAACAAAAATGGCTAAAACCCAAAATTAGTATTTTGTAATGTTGATTAGTTTATTGAACATATTTTAATTTTTGTTATAAAAAATTAAATGGACTTATAAAAGTTACATCTTATATCTCTGGCTGACTTCTTAAGGCATTTTATCCTTAGAAGGACTTTTATAACACATATATTAAAAAACTATAAAAATATTTTTGACTGTTACTTGTCGAAGAAACACGATAATATTATCACAACCCCAACATTTCTCTGTAAATATAGCTTGCTGTGATTGCATTATCTATCACTGGCAAGGACTTAGAAATAATGACACATTCACTAGTCTTTACTAGACACATGATGAGCACAAGCTCCAGTCTGATCAGTCAGTGAACTAAATATAAAAAGAATGCTTTATAAAGTGTCATTTAGATTCCAGCGTAATAGAGATGTAATGCATATGTCAAGTTATTGAGTTGTCAACTTAAATAGAAGCCAGTATGTCATCCAGTAATTATTGCTATTTAGGCCTCAGGCATTAGTGCTAATATTAGCATGTGAGTGTTAAGTATGTAAAGTACAAAAGGGAAAAGAAAGGATTATAAGAAGTAAACCCTAAAGAACTCAGTATGTCACTAAAGGCCACAATCTATCCTGTAGCTATATGCTTACGTTTTAAAATGAGGAAAATTTGTATAAAAATATACAGCCCACTTGGGGAAAAAAGTGCAAAAAAGGTACAAGCATTTACCTGTTATTTCAGGCAAAGCTGAATATATTATTATTATTCTACATAGGCAAATTGTTAAATCATCAGAAGTCTATTTCAAATTAAATTTAGTGGCTCAGTTTCCAGTTGCATTGATTTATTGACAGATATTTGAGATGGCAAGGATTTCTTTAAAAGAAAAAACCTGGAACAGACCATCGTATTTAACCTGAAATCCAAAACTGAAAATTTATAGAACTTTCCTGCAGTTCTCCACCTGTAAATCAGGTGCATATTTTATATATATTTAGCAGGTACAGCCACCTTTACCTAACACTCCTGGGGTGATCCCTTTTATAATACGGATTTCTATCAAAGCTGAGAAATAAAAAGAGGCTTTTGAGATCGCACCTGCAGAGGTTTATGGATCATAAATATATATAATGTTAATTTTCTGTGAATTTAAATATGTATTTATATCACATACACATGTATATTATATACATTTATACATACATGAACATTTATACTTATTTACTTACAAATATTAGGTTGGTGCAAAAGTAACTGTGGTTTTGCCATTAAAAGTAACGGCAAAGACTGCAATTTACACCAACTTAACATGTATATACACACACACACACACACACACACTAGGTCACTCTTCAGGTAGTATATCTAAATTAAAAGCACAAAGCGCAGTTTATTTTAAATCATTCTTTCAAAGAGATAGATTACACCCTGCTCTTTGTAAATCTATTGCATTACGAGCAGTCCAAAAAAGAGCAAAGCAAAGAAAAAAACAGACATTGGCATCTCTTTCTGGTCTATTGCTGAAGAACATTAAGTAATGAAAGGATCTATGTGAAGATTAAGATAAAATCTAGCAGGACCAGCACTGTCTTCCCTAATTCACTATGCAGGCAACAGAGTCAGCAAAAAAAAAAAAAAAAAAAATGGACTATTTCCAAATCCTTCTAAAAGCCTATACCTTCTAAGGCAGAAGGCATCTTTATGTGAACAGGCAACCTTCCCTACACACACCACTGCTGTTCTGGCCTGAATTTTATGCTAATGGAATAAAGCCACACAGTGCAGAACCACATTCCTTAAAAGCAAGGATTCTACATATGTAGTAACAGTAAGCAACGCAAGGCAAAGAACAAGAGGGCAGAGCCAGTGTTCAGTCAGACGCTGTTTGACTTCTTTGGACATCTGCCTCAGTCTGTGTTGTAACAATCCTCTCCACAGACCTAAATCCTCCCCTTCTTTCAAGGTTCAACTCAACTATATTCTCCTCCAAAAGTTCTTCCCTGTCTTCATCTACCAACGTATCGCAAAGCACCCTTCTTTTGTATTCTCATAGCATTTTGAGTTTATGCTTCTTTGGAAATGACTACCACTTATATTTAAATGTCTGTCTCCTTTACCAGACTGTAAATTCCACAAGTACAAATTTAATCGTCTAAATGTATTGTAATTTCATGAGAACTGGCATCTTACATTTGTATTCTTACTGCCTCTCACATGGACTATGAGTAGACTGAAGAGCAGAAAGATTTAAGACCTAGATTTTCTCTTGCTATTTACTTCCAAAACAGGTTTGGCTACTTTTCCTCCTTAGAAAAATAGAAGGGTATTAAATTCATTTTTATTGCTTTTCCTCTTCTTCTTCTATACCCTAAACACTAAACCACATAAAAGGTACTAACGATGTTGTAACTACAAGTTCGATCTTAATTGGGAAATGTAATTTAGATATTTTTTAAAAAAGAAAATGAAAACTTTCCTCAGGCAATTCTCTCCCTTCTGGCTTCCTGGTATTTGAACATACTCTTTTTTCTTTTCTTTTCTTTTTTATTATACTTTAAGTGCTGGGATACATGTGCAGAATGTACAGGTTTGTTGCATAGCTATACACGTGCCACAGTGGTTTGCTGTACCCATCAACGTGTCATCTACATTAGGCATGTCTCCTAATGCTATCCCTCCCATTGCTACCCACCCTCCAACATGCCCTGGTGTGTATTGTTCCCCTCCCTGTGTCCATGTGTTCTCACTGTTCAACTCCCACTTATGAGTGAGAATATGCAGTGTTTGGATTTCTGTTTCTGTGTTTGCTGAGAATGATGGTTTCCAGCTTCATCTATGTCCCTGAAAAGGACATGAACTAATTCTTTCTATGGCTGTATAGTATTCCATGGTATATGTGTACCACATTTTCTTTATCCAGTCTATCATTGATGGGAGTTTGGGTTGGTTCCAAGTCTTTGCTACTGTGAATAGTGCTGCAATAAACATATGTGTGCATGTGTCTTTGTAGTAGAATGATTTGTAATTCCTTGGTTATATATACTCGGTAATGGGATTGCTGGGTCCAAATGGTATTTCTGGTTCTAGATACTTGAGGAATCACCACACTGTCTTCCACAATGGTTGAACTAATTTATACTCCCACCAACAGTGTAAAAGCATTCACCTACATTTGATTGGTGTACCTGAAAGTGACACATATTTGAACATATTATAGCAATAGAGATAGTTGTTCATTCTACACCATTGTATTGATACTCAAGACATGAAAAACGAGAATGCAAATACCCTTGGATAAAGAACCAGGTAATGGTTACTGTACTTCTGGTAAATGCATGTTTGACTGAGAGTATGTGAGTTCTAGGTCTGATGGAGAAAATGAGGTTAAAAGGAGATGATGGATGTTAAAGGAAGAAAGACACTGTTATTTAAGGTGGTTCAGAGGCACTTTGCCTAATTACTTTGCCTACTTATTTGATCTCAACTAAGTAAGAGAAAATCAACACCTTAGTCAGAGGTACTTTTTATTTGTCAATAGTTTTCAGTACCTGAGTTCCTGAGGGCTAGATAAATGATGTTTAAGATGATCACATCATTAGAATGCCACAGATTTTCATCATAATATTTTTTTTTCTGATCTTACTTTATCCCAATGCTATAAAATATTTCCTTTAATTGGAAACTGAAAATAGAAATTAATAGTCATTAATAAACGCTCTTTGTTTTAGGGATTCTGTTAGACTGGATTGGATAATAAATCTTTTCTGTTCTTAACTATCACTTCTTTTCATGTAAAAACGTTTTTGCTACTTCACAACTTCAAACATGGTTTACAAAAACCTGAGTCTTGCATACATATTCATTAGTAATATTGGTCTATAATTGCCTTCTTGATATAGTATGCCATATTTTATTATAAAAATCATGTTGATGTTATAAAATAAAATGAGAAGCTCTCCATCTTTCTATCAAGCATGAGAAAGTGTCAATAACATTAGAGTTATCTGTAGTTTTAAAGAACAGGGATTTTCAAGAACTTTGGTCTTAATGCTTTTTTTTCCAGTGATAGTACTTTTACTTATTCCTGATGTCTTCTTTAGTAATTGCCATCTTGAGGTCTTTTACTCTCTATTTGGTCAATTTTGGTAATTTTTACTTTGCTACAAAGTCATATGTTTTCTTTGTGTTTTATATTCATTGCAATAGCAGCATGGATTAGTCTCTTAACTTTTCAAAGTTTATTTATGTTTAGGTATTTTTTAATTTTGTATGCATTTTTCTCTCTGTTGTTATTATCAGATCTCAGAGATGACTTTCTGCATCTGTCTTACTGATTCTTTTGAAGAATAAGCTTTTAAAACTTACTCTTCTTTTTAGTATACAGTCATATATTATTACTTATTGACAGGAATATGTTCTGAAAAATGCATCCTTAAGTGATTATATCATGGTGCAAACATCATTGAATATACTTACATAAATCTAGATGGTATAGCCTACTACATATGTTGCTGTAAGGTACAGCTCATTGGTCTTAGGCAGTAAACATGTACAGCATGATACTGAACTGAATAATGTAGGCAACTGTAACACAATAGTAAGAATTTGTGTATCTAAACATATCTAAAGACATAAAAGGTACAGTAAAAATATGGCATTATTGTCTGGTGGGACCGCTGTTATAATATTGATCTGTCATTGATCAAAATATCATTTTGTGGCATATGACTGTATTTCTAGTTTTATTGCATTAATTTTAGACTGTAACCTTTTAAATTTTCTTTCCTAGTTTTTAACAATGGAAATTTAATCTGAAGTAATTTTGTTAAAGTTGTTTGGAGGAGAAACAAATGTTATTTTCCATTTTATCTCCATAAAATATGGTATTTAATATTTAAAGGCATAGACTTCATGTCTAGAATATTTTAAATAATCTTTTATATAGTATATAGAGTTAATAACATGTATATCAAATATTTTGTGAGCCATTGCACAATAACAAAAATGTCAAATAAGCATAAACCTTTACATGGAGGTCAATTTTTAAATATTGAATTTTTAGTATGCCATTGCGACAGCTTTTCGTTAAATATACTGATATACATCTCCTAAAATAATAATCTCATCTTGATTGACTTATTTGTCAAGAACAAGTTCAAAGGTCAATGCAAAGGTTAGCGTTCTTGGCACTCCAGTTTAAAAATATAAAGTGACATCCCTTGACCTGTACTTGTCTTCTTGTATAACAAGAATGTGTAGATGACAATATGCAAAGCTATAAAAGGGGAAAGTTAGAAAAAGCATTTTACAATTAATCACAATGTCAGTGTCATCATCTAATATTCCCTTCTCATGATCACCCTTGCTTTTAAAACACTGTCCACACTCCCAGAAAAAAACACTGGTATGAACATCACTTCAAAATAAATGAAGTTCTTATTTACACAACGTTCTTTCTTTATGATCGTAATTTTAATTAGAAATTAAATTGACATTGTACAACTTTATTGAGATACAATATATATTTCATAAAATCTATCCACTATAAGTATACAATTCAATGATTTTTAGTTAATTTGTAGAATTGTGCATGTATCCCTACAATTGGATTTTAGAACATTTTCACCTCTCCAAAAACTTCCCTTGAGTCTGTTTGCCATCAATCCATTATTTTATTCCCAGCCTCAGGGCAATTTCTGATTAATTTTTACCCCTATAAATTTGCCTTTGCTGCTCATTTCATATGAATACAATTATATATTACATAGTCTTTTGCATCTGACTTCTTTTATTTAGCATAATGTTTTTGAGAGTTATCCATGATGTAGCATTTTTCAGTCTTTCGTTCGTTTTTATTGTTGGGCAACATTCCATTGTATAGACATTCCACATTTGCTTATTCCTTCACCACGTGATACACATTTAGATTGTTTCCATTTCTGGTTATAATAATAATATGCTATGAACATTCATTTACAGATCTTTGCATGGATGTGTTCTTCATTTATCATGGTACATTGCTAGGAGTGCAATTGCTGTGCCATATGAGTATTCATATTTACCACTGAAGAAACGACCAAACTGTTTTCCAAATTCACTCTAGGATTTCTTCATTCTCACCAACACCTGCCATTTTCTGCCTCTTCATTATAACCATTCAAGTCAGTATGCAGCAATATTTTAATGTGGTTTTAATCTTCATTTTACTAATGACTAATGATGCCATGCACCTTTTCATGTGCTTATTAGCCACTCTTGGGTCTTCTTTGGTGAAATGCCTGTCTTCTATCTATTTTTAGATGAAATCGGGCGCATCCAGGGTGGTATGGCCGTAGACCTATCTATTTTTAAACTACCCATTTGTCTTCTTATTATTGAGTTGTAAGAGATTTTTTGAAAAGCATTCTGTATTTAATTTGAAATTGTTTTTCATTGTTTTCATTTTCATTATTTAAAGAATGTCTTTTAATGTTTGACTTTTGATAAAATGTTATCATTTTTTTCTTCCATAGCTTATGCCTTTATTATTGTATGCAGGGACTGTTTGCCTAACCCAGAGTGACAAAAAAAATTTTTATGTTTTTAGTAGTAGTTTCATAGTTTTAGCTCTTAAATTTAGGTCTACTATCCATTTTTATCTCATTTTTGTGTAAGGAGTGAAGTAAATGTAGATGTGAAATGTCTCCATGTGCATCTTCAATTCTTCAAGCACTACTTAGTATAAAAGCCAACCTTCTCTGCATTGAGGATTCTTGGCATCTTTGTTAAAAAAAAAAAAATGACCTCAAATGTAAGAATTTGTTTCTGAACTCTCAATTCTGCTTCATGGATCTACCTGCCCATCCTTAGCCAATATCCCCATTGTCTTGCTCTTGTAGTTTTACATTATGTTTTGAAATCAGATAGTCTAAGCCCTCTACCTGTGGTTTTGGTTTTTTTTTTTTTTTTTAATCATTGTTACTGCCCTAGGTCCTCTGAATTTCCATATGAGGTTTAGAACCAATTTGCCAATTTTTACCAAAAAAAAAATAAGCTTGCTGGGATTTTTACTGATCTATATAGGTATTATACTAAATCTACAGTATTCTGATTTTTAGAAAAAAAAAATCTGTGGATAATTTTCACATTTTATGACCTAATTCAAAAACATTTTCTATTAAAAAGACAGATCTTGTGAAACCAAAGAAAATTTAAATATGAACAATCCAACTTAAAATGTTTAGTGTCTATCATTTTGTTTTGTGAGACTCTTCATTTTAGGTATATCCATGTATCAACTTTTTTACAGAAAATAGAACAAAATGTCATTCAAAGAACACTCATCTGAATTATATTCTAACCTGGATTCTGCTATTTTTTTAATCCACCTTGGGCTAAGACAATTAACTCTTCTGAGTTTTAATTTTATCAGCTAAAACAAAGCCTCTCCTTGTTTTAATATTTTATGATTAGATAATGTTGTGGTAAATTTTATTCAGAAACATTTCATAACTTCTTTGAGATTTATGTAAGACCATAAAAAAGCACTTTGAGCCAATCCCTATAATTTTATTTTTTACATAATTAAAAAAATCATTAACATTTTATTGTGAGTTTAGCTACATTTTCTTTCTTTTTTTTTTTAATTACACTTTAGGTTCTGGGGTACGTGTGCAGATCATGAAGGATTTTTGCATATGTACATACATGGCAAGGTGGTTTGCTGCCTTCCTCCCCTCATCACCTATATCTGGCATTTCTCCCCACGATATCCCTCCCTACCATCCCCACTCCCCGCTGTCCCTCCCCTAGTCCCCCCCAACTGACCACAGTGTGTGATGCTCCCATCCCTGTGTCCCTGTGTTCTAATTGTTCAACACCTGCCTATGAGTGATACCATGTGGTGTTTGATTTTCTGTTCCTGTGTCAGTTTGCTGAGAATGATGGTTTCCAGATTCATCCATGTCCCTATGAAGGACACGTACTCATCATTTTTTATGGCTGCATAGTATTCCATGGTCTATATATGCCACATTTTCTTTATCCAGTCTATTGTTGGTGGACATTTGGGTTGGTTCCAGGTCTTTGCTATTGTAAACAGTGCCATAATGAACATACATGTGCATGTGTCTTTATAATAGAACAATTTATGATTCTTTGGGAATATATCCAGTAATGGGATTGCTGGGTCAAATGGTATTTCTATTTCTAGGCTGGAGAGGATGTGGAGAAATAGGAACACTTTTACACTGTTGGTGGGAGTGCAAATTAGTGCAACCATTGTCGAAGACAGCGTGGTGACTCCTCAAGGACCTATAAATCGGTGCATTTTCTTAAATTCCTGGCCTTCAGCAATTCTCCCAACTCAGCCTCCCAAAATGCTAGGATTACAGGCATGAAACACTGTGCCTGACCAGCTGCATTTTCTGTGATAAGAATTTATTGTTTCATCAAAAGTGTCAAAAGAAATACGTCTCTGGAGAGATTTTAAAATAACAGCTGAGATCTGTTCTTCATTTGAACAAGGTTTACCTGTATTTTCATCTTACATACATTGCTTAAATGTATCTATTGCACTTTGTTTGGAATGAGTATTTACCTTTAATTTCTTCTTAAACTATATTTTTAAATAATTAAAATTTAACTGACATTTAAAACTTAATTAGCTCTGTGCCATAGCATTGGCACACTGAGAATATGACAACTTATTCTTATCTCATAACATCTAATAAACTTAAAACACTAGAATGTAATATGATGCAAAAAGCAAGGGGCCAGGTGCTGAAGATTTTGGGAGAACTCATGTATTTGCAGTTTACTAAACTGATTTTAGATAAGTAAGCTTCTTGAAAACTTGGCCTTCTCATTTGCACAGGTTGATATAGCCATTCCAGCTCCCTACGTGTCATCAGATTACTATAACAAGAACATTAGATACCATGAAAAAGCCATTTTAAATGGAGGACTATTCTGCCACTTATCCAAATGACTTTGGACAAGTTACTTGATAACTTTGAGCCTCAGTTACCTAATCTGAAAATTAGAGTAATAACAGAAGTTACCTCAGTCTGGGGATCCATGTAAACTCCTTAGCAAAGGGACTAGTATTTTGTTAACATTTGATAATATTAGTTACATCTATTAAAAATAATGATAATAGAAATAGCAGTAGTAATACAAAAGTTGATAAGATATAATATTGGACAAATAATACTGAACTACCTGGGATAATGTCTGAATTTTAGTTTAGATTTTGCTAAAATTAGCTGATAGATTTGAAGCAAATAATTTAACCTTTCCAGGCCTGAATATAATCACGTGTACATCAAGGATAATAAGCAAAATAATTTCAAATACTTTCTATTGCTCTGAAATTCCATGACTATTATTATTGTAGAAATTTAGTAAATGAATACTAATTGAAATTTAATAAACACATGTCAGCTCTCTTTCAGCTTTTCTATCATTGCCACTTGATATATATAAAATCACAGCATTATTCTCTGCTGACAAAAATTTTTAAAACAGCATTAATTCATGAAATTATACTTAAAATATTTCTTTGCTTTTGAATAATTTTTTTCTTCTGAAAATATCTTAAAAATATAAATGGATAACCTTGTAATACATCTATAACAAGCCACATTAGATTCTGGTAACATGAATAATTAAAACGGAAAAATTCCTAAACTCTTTGTTTTTAAAGGTGTCACTTTAGTTACATCATTTTAAAAATTCTCTAATAAAGGTTCAAAGTTAAGCAATACCCTTATTCTCACAGATATGGATAAATTTATGCACAGAGGTATTTAACACTTTACTAAGGTTTCTCTTATCTTACAAGCTGAAGAAAATGGAATAAAAATTATTGATTACTTACATGACCTAGTTTGTGAATTGGAATAGCTGAAAAGGGGTAGTAGGTAACAAAGGAATGTGCCTCCTGTGACAGATGCAAGGAAACAAATAAATACATTATCACAATGTGCAGAAGCAAACTATGAGTACTGTCATGTACAGACCTACAGTAACGATAAGACTTGCAATATTTATTATTTTATTTCATTAAAAAAGTAAAAACAGGTATCACTGGCAGCTTGAAACAACATTCATGCCTGTGCAACTGCATTCTAATCACACCTAACAAATGACAAATGCGGTCATTACCTGGAGTTTTTCATTTGATGGCTCTGTACCTTCTGGGGACAGGAGATAAATGAAGGAAAGCTGACACCTTCAGATGTTGTCTAGATTAGTGTTGACATTTTTCCTTGGGGGTTGACAGCTGCTAATGAATTTAATTTAAACATGAAACAGAGGATCAAAAGTATCTTTTAACAGAATTTGACTAAAAGGGATATTGAGGCACATCGATCATAAGCAGTAACAGAAAGGAAATCTAATTTGCAATATTTCAAATCACCATGATGGGCCCACTCATGTAACTTTATTCTTGAATTTTTGAGTCTAACTTATGCTCAAATTCTCAAATTCAGAGATTATAGAAAATACATTAAATTAGATACAAATGTTTTTCATCTAAATATATCATTCAAAGGAATGTTGTATTCAGACCCCTTGAATGAAAATCTAAAGGTATAGTGTGTGGCAGGAGATAATTTTTATACAAATTGTCTTTATTCCTAAATTCTCTTTAAAGATGATACTTCTATGTGCCAAAGACCACATGGTTTATGGGTAGACTTCTTAGATTCTTCTCCAGTTTTACCTCTAATTATCTTGTCTTTTGTAGAACATAAGGTCATTACATGCCTTTGTTTTCTGAGGCTGAAATGCCTGATTTTCTACATCCTTCAAAGAATGAAAATGAGACATAAAAAATACTGTCATCATTTAGAGTAAATGTTATTAATGAATAACAACAAGTATGTGTGTACCAGATTTCAGTTTGAAAAGCATGTTTCTCAACTAGATAGGAACAGAATGGATGAGTTGAAACATTCTCAGAAAAGTGCAAGACAAGGTCATCAGCTGTAAGAATGGGAGCAGGAGTATGAAGAACTGGAAGCCCTGAGGCACCTCGGGGAGGAGTTGTTAATAAAGGTTATATGATGAGAAATACTGCTCTATTTTGAGTAAATAAGTTCAAACTTGAAGATTGAGGGGGTATGGCTAGAAGCTGGGGAGATGGGGCAGTTTCAGTTTATCCACAATAGGAGTCCAACTCTTGTTCTCCACGGAGCCCAGACATAGAGATTTTAGCATGAATGGCTGGTAGAAGTACAGAAGTGTCCTATTTTTTCACATAGTTATTAGTATGAAACTTTCGTTTGTCCAGAATGAAATTACGTAATCAAATGAGACTTCACAAATAATTCTGCAAGCGTTTCAGACTATGCTCTGCTATCACCTGTGCTATCACCCAACTAGCCTTTCTTTGTGTTAATATTTTCTCTCTGGCACATGGGGATAAACTAGTAAGAATGGAAGAAAAGAACACACATATGAGAAGAGCTAGCCAGGGTAATAACCAGTCAGCCTACACACCAGACAAAATGGGATACATTCTAGGTAGATTTAAAAAAAAAAATATTCACATGGATTAGTTCAGAGATTATTCTTGAATTTGCAAGTACAGTTGGAGAAACTTTGTTCAGAAAGAGGAAAGGGATGTGGAGGAAAGCCATTACCATTTAGAAGAAAACTGTTGGGCTCCTGCAGGTGGCTTTTCAAAAGGTACTATGTTTGGGAGGCCGAGGCGGGTGGATCACGAGGTCAAGAGATCGAAACCATCCTGATCAACACAGTAAAACCCCGTCTCTACTAAAAATACAAAAAATTAGCTGGGCACAGTGGCGCGTGCCTGTAATCCCAGCTACTCAGGAGGCTGAGGCAGGAGAATTGCCTGAACCCAGGAGGCGGAGGTTGCGGTGAGCCGAGATCGTGCCATTGCACTCCAGCCTGGGTAACAAGAGCGAAACTCCGTCTCAAAAAAAAAAAAAAAGGTACTATGTATGAGATGTTTTCTCTTGCTTTTTACCAACCTTGAGTACCTACCACCTTGCCTTTCCGTATAATAATGGCAGTAATTCAGCATGGTTAAAGAACAGATGACTAAACGCTGCGGTCTGGAGAGGTAACACCAAATTCCAGACTTTAGTTACTCTTGTTGCTCTTATTGGCGTTCACGTTTTTGCAACATGCCAAGAACAGTGCAAACGCTTTATGTGATTTGCTTCGTTTAATCCTAACACCAACCCTCTTAAGGGGAACTACCATAATTCTTCACCTCACCTTTTCCTAGATAATATAGGTAATAAATCATGGCACTTAAGCTTGTTCTCAGCCAGCCTTATTCCAGGATAAATGTTCTTAAGCATTATACTATACTGGTTATTTTAATATAATTTTAAATGCATTTGACACTAGCATATTTTGCACTGTTATATGAAATTTACACAAAATCATAGCAGAAATTGTTCATGACTTTTTTGATTATTATAATTTACTAACCATAATCGAGAGCCTTGGCTGAAACTGACCAGGGGTGCCATAGCATCTAGACAACTGAAGTTAGCAATATTTAATAGAATGCTTTTTTCCCCTTGAAGCTTTATCAGTTAAAACAAAAAAGATTAATTAAAAGTAATCAAAGCCATGTCCTTTAATAACCTGTATGTAATTAAATTGGCAGTTGACATATGTATTTGTATATGTCTATCTGTACTATCAATCATTAATTTACAGCTCTAACTATAAATTAATCACATTAATTATGGATACCTTTTTAATTGCTGCTACTCCAATATCCTTATAGTAAATGTGAAGAAATTGGTAAAAATCCTAACAATGTAGTATAAAGGAAATGTCTCTGCCTCCATCCCTGTCAAGATTCTCCTTAATTAGTCTACTACAGTGTGATACATTAATCCCATTTCATGACCTATGTTGATTCACACAGTTGTTATTAATGATGCAAAATAAACATTTTCATCTTTACTTTTTAGATATGTGAAGGTGGTAGTCTACTTTTTGGCATCCTGTGATTTCGTAGGGACATGTAACAAGTTTAGGGTGATGAAATATGAGTAAAACTGATATGTGTATCACTTCCAAATGAAGCTTTAAGAACCATCGTCTGAATTGCCACACTGTCCTTCTGTCACAGTTCCAGAGACTAGCTTCTTCCCAGGGACAACAGTGATGATACAAAACTAAAAATGCAGCCAACTGAGGCAGGGATTAGGGAAAAGAAGGGATTTGTCATAGTGTGAACCAGAAATAAACCTTTGTTGTTTTGAGTATTTGAAATTTAGGGGTTGTTACCATAGCATAACTTAGCGTATAGTGACTGATATCCATATATTACATAGATATATGCTAGGTCATATCAGATTTTTTAAAACACAACTTGCAGATACTCTTGAGTGTCAATGTTTTATGTATTTCCTAAACTTCACTAATAATATCTCTCTTCTTATTCCCATAGGTTTTAATTTCAAGAAGTCTAATGAGATTCACCTTTGTATTTCAAACTACCCAAAATTAACCACTAAGCTATTAAGGAATGCCTATCTATCTCTGTGGTAGCGGTGGGAAAGTATTTGTAATAAATTGTAAATGCTCTTTCTAGTCATTGAAAAGATTTTAATTATTTTTCTCAATGGCAGCAAACTGCTCAATGAAGTCTATGTCTCCTATAAGATATTAATATTGTACTTCATAAAAGAATAACTGTATGAGCATGTCATATAGATTAAGCAAAGTTACATGTATTTATAATTCACAAAATCTAAACAAGAGAATGTGAATTCTCTATTTCCAAAAAGGTCAATTGGGAAGCTTCATTTCTCCCAGTCTTCTCTCATTCACTCTATTTCTTTCTCTAACTTTAATATGCATTTCTCTGACAAATATTCTCTCTAGCTATACTGGCTTGAAGTTTTTTGTTTGTTGCTCTCATTTCTTAATCATTTTATGCATACTTATAAGTAGGCTACATTATAATTGGAATTGAACTTTGCATTTCCCTAGATACAGTTTGTACTCTTGCAACATCTAGGGCCTTATTTTGCTTGCAATAGCTATTAACAGGTATTTATTGACAATTCTCCAATTCTGTTATTTGTTCATTAGCACTTTGAGAAAAAGTTGAACAGCCCCTGCTTCACTCTTAAGACTGAATCTTACATTTTCAGAATATGTGTTATATAAATAAGGTGCTTTGTGTTCATAGGGTTCGAACATAAGGAATAATTATATTATATGGAAAATTATATTAACTAGGATGATAACTATTGCAGTAAGTGGACCCCTAGATCCAGTAACTTAAGTGAATGAAAAGTGTGTTCTCTTTCAAACAGCAATCCCATACTACTCTTCCTGGTGGCTGAGAGACAGAGTGTTTTGCTTCACGCTGTCACATGGAGTTCCAATTTTTTACAATCTTACACACATGACTTCCAAGCTTTCCTGAGTGTTCACATTCAGCAGGCAGAAGGGGAAGAACATGGATGATTGATTGCTTAGGGGAGGTCTTTGGAACTAGACCCTTAAATGTAATATATCACTGCTGCCTGCAGTCAGGAACACAGTCACATGACTATAACTAATTGCAGTGACGAGCAGGAAATGTAATGCAGAAAGAAGAGAAAGTTAACCAATCTCTGCCATTTATTTAAGTATCTGTAATTAATATAGAATTAACTTCTCTTAATTCTCAATTCTTTGGAATCAAGATTTTAACATTGATAATGTTATAGACTTTCATTATGGTTTAGTTGGAACCTTTTTTTTCTTATTATTATATCAAAGTATAATAGATGTCAAAATATATAATGCCATATTGTACATAGAATGTGTAATATCTCAGTAACTTCCCAAGAACAATTATGTTTTTAAATAAATATTGCAATATTTTATAAAGGTGCTATAAAATCTAACAATTAAAAAAGTTAATCACGCTAAACGATACTATAAGGATTGTTTAAACTTTGTCTACTGTTTCTCAGAAGACATGCTATTAACAATAAGTGCTAAAAAGCAATATGATAACCCATTGAGAAGTTAAATTATAAAAATAAAATACCGAGCTACACTAAGGAGTAATGCAGTCATATATATTCATAAAAGTGCTATACTTTAAAAACTATATTAGATTGATCTATGTTTCTCAATAAATACCTTTAGAATCTATTACAAACAACATGATGGGAGAGGGGATAACTAATATTTTTTGCAAATGGTCTTGTTATAAAATAGTTGTGTTTAAAACTATACATCTAACAATATTAGCTGCACAGCTTGGAAGGCAAGGCACTAAGTATCCAAAAAGTTACTGCCCGTTAGCCTATTTCCATTTCCCTATTGAGCTTATGGTTTTAGCGTTCACCCTTACTTAGTCATTTTTGAAAAATACCTGTAGAAAATATAAATATGAGCATAGATATGTTTGCTGACATTGAATATTTCTAATTATTATCATGAATGGTGGAATATATTGAATGAGGTAGAAAAACAAGATTCTAAGTTATTTCCCTAAAACCTTTTTTCTAACTTCCAACATCATAGACTCTATTCACTATAGCAATTCTCCAAAATTTTCTTTCTTGATTCATTTAAGAAAGAAATACATTGTTTAAATTAATGTTTAAGACACTTTTCTCCAGTGTCCTTCATAAAATACATTGTTTTATCCTAAATCACTACATCTTCTGTTATCTATTCTAATTTATGCATAAATTCTTAAAAGAATACAAGCAGCATTATTTACCTGCCCACTTTATGCAACAAAAAAGAATGCTAACTTTGGACATTATTAAAGATATGAAGTATTTACATTATTCTATGTTTTTTTCCCTCTGAAAAAGATCATCTAAATTTCAGGTTGAAATAAATATACCTGATTGAAATCATAGAAAAAAAATTTCTTATTTCTGTGTTGTCCCTTCCTTGGTTATATATAAACATTTTTAATCTTTATTTTTAAAGCGTCTTTTTTTATGAGCAGCTATTACATAGTATATTCATCTTTAATATAGTTATCTACAAAAATATAAAGACACAAAATTACATGAGAAATTTCTCGTGTTTTTCAAAAATTGTCAGTCTTAATGTGAATAAAATTCAGATTTTCTTCTAACATTCAATCCATCTTGAAAATGGATGCTTAAATTTAAGTTTACTTAACTTTTTCCCTCACTGGTAGTCTAGATTTCGGAGCCTACTCTTTTACAGAGGCCATCTCTGTATAAACCAGAGGCTAAAAGTCAATCTTCTGAGTTCTAACCTAGAGCTAGCTACTCATGCAAACCTCTAACTTAGCACTTTTCACTGTTGAAATTTTCTATTTTATTTTCAGTCTTCTTCCCTAAACTCTAAATTCATTGAAAGTATTTCTGATGCCTGGCATAAAATAGTCACTCAAATGTTTATTGAACTGAATATAAGCTAAGTGAGTAGAATTGTAATAAGGACATTGAATGAGCTGTTTGGGGACACATCACATGCTTTTGTTTATGGGTGACAACTCCTGTTTTAGGAACTGAGCAGAAATCTGGTGTGTTAAATATGCTGTACATGGGCTGATTTCACTTAACACGCAATTCTTCATATTGTAGAAAAAAAGCTATTTTAGACTTTAAAATATCTCAGCCAGAGTAGGTTGTGCTCTTCTGTACTTGTTTATCAATAACGGAGGGCTCTGGGGCTCAAGCAAAATTTGGAGAATTGAAATTCCAGTCTCAAAAGATATTGAAGAGGTTATTGAACTTATTTGCAACTATAGGCCAAATTAAATCACTATTTTGCACACAGTATGCCATCATAGATATAGCAGACATTCTTGGCATTCTTAGTATGATAAATTTAAGATATTACTATGGAAGCATTGACAAAAATTTTAAATACCTTAAGTATCATTCAACAGCAACAGTAATAACTTTAGCTCAAATTTACCAACTATAAACCTAATTCCCCTAAAAGTTATTTCCAATATTCTCTACAGCATACAGTTTTCATATTTCTGAGCTAGTTACTGTAAATAGTTATTTGGGTAGTTGATGAAGTTTAAACATTCTACTGAGCCACCTATGTTTAAGATGACATTATAGTCACTAAAAAGAGTATATAAAACCGCTATATTTGGTTCAAAGGTATTTTGTTTAAATTTTTCTATGTTAAAGAAGATTTCTTAAAACCTTACTTGCTTCCATAATACAAATGAACATGTATTTACATGTGCTTCTAGATGATAACAGCCAAAAAATGAATTACAGAATGAAATAGTACATATTTTAAAAAGTAATCTCACTAGTTCTCAGTTTAAGCAATGTCATCAAAGGCAATACTGCTAATACTTTTTGGTGACAATAAAATATTTAACATTTATATTTTCAATGTGCTCAGCAGAACTCAGATTAAGGCAGAATAATAAATAGAATGATCTTCCATGACTTAATAAATTAATAAGTAGGATAATCCTCCATGACATGAGTATCTTTAATCGGATTTGGAGGCTTGCAGAGCAAGTGTAAGTCCATATATGGGATCTATTATTATTAGCTACCCAGGTTGGATCTCCCATGGGTGTTTTGGCACTCTTTGTCAGAAGTCATGTCACAGATTTCAGTTCTCACTCATCTCCACTTATTATCATTAGACACGTCAGCCTTATAAAATGAACCCCTCATGTGTACCACGTAACGTAAGAGTGGAATGTAGTAGAGAGGCTCAAAAGCTGCTACCTCAAAGAGCTGGTTTCAATTTCTACTCATCATCTTTCCAGCTACATCCTCACATTAAATCTTTTCTGAGGTTACTGTCTTACATACTCAATATATGGTCTATTTCTATTTATTTTTCACAGGTCATTTGGAGGAATGTGTGCTATATTGTGAAAAATGTCCTTTGTTCTTTGATTGACTAGCTGTCATTACTTAACTCCTTTTTCCTGCTGTCGTTTATGCAAAGGGAAGCAAGTAGAGCTTTAAATTTCAGTTAAACACATAGAGTATTTGCATGCTGATATCGCTTTCATATTTCTCTTTTATAAAATTTTTAATTTAAAAAATCATTTAATTTTTTGAGATGGGACTTGCTCTGTCTCCCATGCTAGAGTGCATTGGCACAATCAGAGTTCACTGCAGCCTTGACGGTCTGTGCTCAAGCGATCCTTCTGCCTCAGCCTCCCTACTAGCTGGGACTATAGGCACATGTCACCACACCCAGCTAGTATTTTGTTATTAGACAGTATCTCAATATATTCCTCAGGCTGGTTTCAAACCCCTGACTTCAAGTAACATTCCTGCCCTAGCCTCCCAAAGTGCTAGGATTACTGGTGTAAGCCACCCTGCCCAGCCCAGCCCATATTCTCCTCTTAGGATTAATTTTTATTTTATTTTTATCTTAAAAAAATACAGGCTCAATACAACCTTCTTTAGTTTTTCTTTTGTTGTGAGTGAAAATATTTTCTTGTTAAAACACGGAAGCCCCATGATTTAGGAGATAAATGAACCTCCAGATTTGGTGAAGCAGCTAAACACAGTTAAGCTGCTTGATCTGACACCTCACCAAATCTGGAGGCTCCTTTCTCTCTCCTAAATCATGACATTTTTCTGTTATAGTTGACTTCTCCTTCATCCTTAAATAACTCTTTTTACTTTTCTTTTAGAACAATGTATTTTCTGATTTTTCTTCCATTCAATTAGCCAATTTTCATTTTGTATTTGGGGTTTCTCCTCATCTTCCTGACTTTCAATGCTTGAATGTACTAGATTTTAGTTCGTAATTACCTTCTCTCTGTACATTCACTCCTTAATGATCTCATCAACTCTCATGGCTTTGAATGCATTTAAGACTGATGACTCCAGATTTATATCTCCAGCCCAGACCTCTGTCCTGATCTCTAATATTATGTAACTATGTGTCTACTGGACATCTCTCCTTGGGTAGTTAGCATTTAAAATTCAGCATGTGAAAATTTAGACACCTATTCTTGGTACCTGAACCTTTTCCTCCAACTCCATCCACCACAGTTGCTCTGGCCAAAGCCCTTGCTAATGTCTTTGACTCCTTTCTCCTACTCTAGTACCTAATTTGTTAGCAAATTCTACATGTCTTCATAATCTATTCTCTAGATGTAAGCTAGATAAAGTGTCTGGCACATAATAGGTAATCAATAAATATTTGTAGATGAGATGGATGACAAAATATACCAAATCCTACTCTATTCACTTTTTCTTCCCTTATCCCTTTAGTTAAATTCCTGCATTAGCCTCCAACCTTGTCTTGCTGGTGTCTGCTATGCTTTGAAAGTTTTGTTCTTGAAAGAGCTGGTATAGTGATCATTTGGAAGGAACCTGTTATTCTATATAAAACTATTCAGAAACTACCCATTTCAGAATCAATGTCAAACTACTTACAATGAGCAAAATGTCATACACAGCCTAGTCTTCTTTAAACTCTGTGACTCTTCTACACTTTGCTATACAATCTTGCTGTTCTAGCTCCTGGATACATCAATGTCATGTTCCCAACTCTGTATCTTTGCTCTTTGGTGTTACTTCTTCCAATAATTCTGTTTTCCTAATATAAGCACAGCTTTCTGCTTCCTTAGTTTCATTGTTCTTTGTTTAAATGAGCTATTTTCAGAAAGGCTTTCTGTGGTATATTACAGATTAGAAATATGCATTCTCCATCCCACCTGCACAAGTGCTGTGTACTTACATACAGTCCCCCTTAGCTCCCTTGACTTTTAGCCTTTACCATGTGAATTGCCAATGGAATGTTGTACAGATTGTTTCTGCTTGAAAAACATTTATAATGCTAAATCTTCCGTTTTGCACCTCTGTTATCCAGATGAGAAGAATATATCCAGGCTGATCTGTCAGTCCCAGGAAGAGAACAAGAAACACATGGAGCAGAGCTAAGTTACCCAGCCTGGCCCAGCCTAGATCACCATCCTGTAATAGGCCCCCAGACTTGTGGGCTAAATTAACATGTGTTGTTATATGTTACTGTGTTGTTTTTACTTAGCACTCTTGTGGCAATAACTAACTGATATACCTTCTGTGATCGCCCTGTTTAAAATTTAATGCGCACAAGATATAAAACCCAAAATGAACAGATGTTCTTATAGCACATTGTCTATAAGATTCTCTTTAATTTATTGACCATTTTAAAATTTAGTGCATTACTCCTCTTTTTTGGCAAAAAGACACCCTACTTGCATGGTTTTCTGTGAGAACTAAGCTTTTACATGACTTGTTCATGCCTTTGTGCCCAATCAGAGCAACACTGACAGCAGATGCTTTGGATATAATTTCCCATTCTTCTTAGTTTTTTCTTCACAACATTTGATTCTTGCAGTTGCCGGAATGATTTCCAGAATGAGATTCATTGTATAAGCTTTGAGTCAGGAATTTTAGCATTTTAGAATAAACAAATGCACACATATTGTTCCTAAAGAACAGGCTTAGGGCCTAGAAATTAGAGTACCCCAACCATTCTCTTGCCATTTTTAGTTACTTCAGAGCTTAGTAAAATAAGCTCTTTCCAGGCATTCCATGCATTTTTTTGTTCCTAGTTCACCAGCCCTTGTCCACAGTTCTCTTGGGTATTCTCTTTAGAACTTAATATTTAAGCATGGATATAAAAACAATTTGCAACATGAGATTTAGCTGTGTGTGCAAAATTTTATTTATTTATTTTTTTACATATGGTTGAGAGAGTTCATGGCTTTTATTGATAGCCTGTTATTGCCCTAAGTGAATCATTCAGGAAGTTCAGATCTTACATTTCACTCATGTGGGTCTCTAATTTTTACTCCTTGTATCCTGAGTTACTTAAATTAAGAAGCTCATATAGTAGTTCCAACAGCCTGCTATAATTTTTGTTGACAAAAAAGAAACCCTTTATTCTAAGAAATATTCCACTACTGCCTCAAGTCTTTTAGGGAAAAGGTAAGGTATTAATATATGCATATTTTTATTAAGAAATGCATTTATTATGAACATTTAAGCCTATTTTTGTCATTAGTGAATGACAAATTTAACCAATTTATTTTAATTTTCACTCTTGTATTCTAAGAAAATTAAAGTGGCATTGTTTTAATTTATAGTAAAATATATAGACAATTACTCATATAAATATATATTGTAGACAATGCTGAATGATCTGTCGCACAATATAATTCAGGCAATAGCTGATAAAATGTATGTTAGATGAAAACACAGAAAAACAGAACAGAAATTATGAAATACTTCATGCAAAATAATCATTATAGCTTGTTCCAAATTAAAACAAAATCAAGTTTTATATTAAAATGTGTATTATTATTCACTGGACAACCTGAAAGGGTAATTTTCATTTTGGAAAAACAAAATTTTTGTTACCCTAAAGGGTAATTTTTGTTTTGGAAAAACAAAAAATTTTCTAATTTTCTATGTCTACAGAAACTCTATCTCAGCTATTTTCTTTGGTCAATATTAAAATTTTATTCAGTGTTTATTATTTACAGATATATTAATTTTCATGTCATTCAGGAAGAAACATTCTGTTAACATTATGTTCTACTTGTTTTCTGCTGGTTATTTTCGATTCTTGATAAGTTTTAATTTTTAATACTAAAATTTCATGTGCTTATTATTTATGAATGTATTAATCTGTTTTTACAACATCCATGAGCAAACATTCTATTAATTTTCTGTTCAACTTGTTTTCTGAAAGTTCATTTCAACTTTTGATATGTTTACCTTCCCATTAAAAAGCACACCAACAGAAAAATGTGCTTTGTGCTGAATACTAAATTGAAAATGAATAACACTCCTCACCCACCTTTGATTTTACAGGTATTATCTTTAGTGAAAGGCAACATGCTGCTTAATAAATCATCACATCAGCAGCTTTACTGCAGTGCACTAAAGAGCAGGATAGTTCAACAGCTGATGTTTCCATCCCACAAGCTACTGTGCCTACTAACTAGGTTTTTTTTGTCAACCTCAGTTTAGAGACCTAAGATACACACTCAGAAGCAATAAACACATTGTTCTTTCTCTCCAAAAATTTTTTTTAATCTCTTTGGTGGGAGTATGTGTTTAAACATACATTATATTTATTAAAATATAATTAAATGTGGTTGAACATTAAAAAAATGCATTAGATTTTGCCATTTCGAGATATTTGGTATTTTTAGTTTCTCATTACTAAGAAAACCATTAGACCAAAAACACATGTTAAAATACAGTGGACAAGTGCTCGGTTAATGATTATGATAGAATATCAATTAATGAGCTGATAAAATGTTTTTGATAATACAAGAGAGCTAAGAGGCGGCTCAATCACCTTCTGTTTTCATGCCCAGGGACATATTTTGAACTTTTGCATCCCTCATTTTTCTCCCTGTACAACAGCATATAGCTTGTAGGGTTATAGTGATGATTAACTAAAATAATAAATAAAAGCACTAAGCATAATATAAAGAACATAATAAGTGTTGAATGAATTTGAACTAAACTAGACAATTGGTTTTATACTTAGATGAACAAGAATTAATAGTAAGCCTAGGAATGTCTACCTGTAGAATATCTTTCTAAGGGATAAAATTTCATCTCCCTCCACATCAGGAACAACATATCCCTCAAAATACTTGAGTATGAAGTACAGAGCTATATATTTCCATTAGCAGAGATTTTACAATATTGACACTTATGGTTAAGGTAGTTTAATGGAACAAAAATACTTTTTCCTATTACATATGAATGGATTCTCATACTTCAGAAGAGTAATAGAAAGAGAACAAAAATGATATGGAAACACATCATTTAATGTTTCTAGTAGGGTTTTAAAAAATGTCTTAACTAGTACAATACTATACTAATATTTCTCAAAAGTGGGCAATTAGTTATTACATCACTTAGAATGATGTAGATTATGTTGCAATAGCAGGTAACCCCACATATCAGGAGTTGAAATCAAACTGCTTACTCTGTTATATGACCAAGCAACTGCAGAGGGAGTAATATCTAAAGTCTCATTGTAGCCATTCAGGCATGCACAGTGATAGAAGCTCCATCTTGGCCCATGCTTTCATAATCATTAAAGCAGGCAGAGAAAAGATAACAATTCATACATGTGTTCTTAAAACTTCTTCCTGGAAGTTAAAATTGTTGCTTATGCTAACATTTTATTAGATAAGGTCACATTGTCGGGATGAATTTCAAAGAGGGTGATTCAGAATGATCAGACTCAAAAAAATCTAGCTAATATAATATTATCCAAATTTATGGCAGTTGATGCATAAGCCAGGCTAGTTCATTAGTTAATAACAACTATTTATCAGGCTTACTGACAAGTACATTGTACCTTGATAGGCAAAATACATATAATACCAAATAATAATTAGAGAATTGCTTGGTGAACATGCAATCAAAATATGGTGGTCAATCATGCAATATATGAGTTATGTGTGTGTATGTGTGTGTATAAAATGTATGTCATATGTGATAATAGATGTGTTTGTCAACATTACAGATGTATATCTATGAGACAGACTGTATAATTAAATCTATAGGTAAAAGTGTCCTGTTAATGAAACAGCATTAATATTCAACACTGCAATATAGATAATGGGCTGACCAACTTCAGTTAAATTTCTTTCTTTAATTATAATTCATCTTTATAGTCATAATCTTCTGAGGTGATATCTAGTCACCTGCAATTAATGTTTACATAATTTTTTCTGTCACTTATGTCTTGTGTTTTTTCATGTCTAAAGATATTACTACCACTGTAACTGTTACTCTTTACTAAATGGCTGCAATGTGTTAGGAGCTTTACATGTTTTATATCATTAGTTACTTTTAGCAATCTAGTGAAATAAGCATTATTATTATTATCATGATTTTAGAGAAGAAGAAATTAGGATTTATAAATATTCATTCATTTTGCCCTTTATTCCCCTAAGGAGAATTTGGCAAAGCAGCAATTCAAATAAAGATCTATGTGGCGCCCAATATCATTCCTATATTTCACTGGCTTAATTTCACTTTGACAATTCTGAATTTCATTAAAGAATGTTCTAAGTTTTCATTGTTGTTATAATCTGCATGCCTCCCTTTCCCGCTAAAGTGATCAACAATCAAAAGGACAGATAACTGAGATAACAGTGTTCTAGTCAATTTTAAGGAAGAGCTAACAGCTGAAGAATTCAGATTTTTAGAATTCTTTCTTCATTCCTTTAGTTTTGGCTTTTGCAATATGTTTTCTTCATCTAAGTATTATTCTGTCATTTAAGATATCCCTTATTATCGAACAGAAATTCTAAATTTCATTGAGCATATCAAATTTACACAGATCAAAGTTTTTCAGCTGATGAAAGTTTAGCTGTAGGATCTGCCTCTAACTTTTAAAGGAGAAATTCAAATTCCTCTTAATCTTAACTAAACCTACTCACTGTGAAGAAGATTTTATCTTCTAAAAAACTGAAGAAGTAAAAAGTAAAGTCATTGCTTCCATCATTTACTTTTATCCTATTTTAGAAAAGCCACAGCTCAGAGAATAAGGAACATACATATGCAACAAAATCATTAGCATACTATTGTATATGGATGATGATGGCCAAACGTAAAAGAGAAAATTCACTTCTTCAAACACTCCAGGGTTTTTATTTTCTGAACAGAATTAGTGACTTTTCCAGTTGATCATTTAATTAGCATTTACTAACAGTCTCTGTGTTGTTAAATAACATATGATGCACTTTTTAGAACTATATCCTCATAATCATAATCTCTATAATTTCATACATGATTAGTCAATTAAATAAATGGTAGTTGCACTCAATCTTCCCTCAAACTGAAATCACAAGATTTTTTGATATGAAAAATGTTTCCTCAGGATAGCTAAAGGAATAATTCTGTCTATATTAATGTACACCATCAAACATGCTGCAGGATCAAAGTTCACATAAAAAAAAGAGTAACTGTGGTAAATAATTGTTCTGGAGAAGATGGAATTTGATAGGTAATGTCAAATATATATGGTCTATATGCCCTTAGAAACAAATATTCTGGAATATGGTTGATATGCGTTCCCAAGAAACTGCAAATGTTTAAGAGCCATAGAAATGGAAAGGTTGAATTTACATTTAACAGTGAATCTCCAGAAGAAAATGGTGGCAATTTCTTTTCCCAGCTGAGTTCTGTATGTTTGAATGTCTAAACTAAAACTGCAATAAACTGGCATAGCCTGTATATTCTGTAGAGCAACCACTGCCTTATAAACAGATGGTACCCACAAAATATGGAAAAATAATCTGATCTACTAACTATAAAAATTTGAACTTCATAAGCATTAAATTTCTTCATAATTCTAAAATTAATATAAATATCTCATCAAATACAAAGATTACTTTTATAGTTACATATAGTGTTGACTATTACCAGCTATCTTATTTAGAACTCTATAAAATTGCTAATAGTCTTTATGTATATCATATTTGTTCAGCAGTTATTCTATTAACAGAAAGTTCTGCCATTTTAAAAAGACAAAATCAATATTGCAATTTAGTTTGCATTTCCTTGTACCACTTTTTACTGAGTGATTTTATTTCTGTTTAATGTTAATAACAGATGTAACTTTCACTTCTCCCATCATAGTGGGAATTTCCTTTCAT
Organism: Aotus nancymaae; assembly: GCF_030222135.1. NCBI lineage: Eukaryota > Metazoa > Chordata > Mammalia > Primates > Aotidae > Aotus > Aotus nancymaae. The sequence continues at coordinate 62,850,742 of NW_026988413.1, read as the reverse complement.
GTGTCAGATTGTTGTCAGGTTTTCATCACTGTTATCTCCTTCAGTATTCCCTGCAGATGGATACTACCTACTCTATTCCCTGAAAAGCATGCAATCTTATTGTTTTAATATGGACAATTTTTTAACATTTTAATTTTAAAGTGAATTATGTTTTCAGATTTGCAGTCTGCCTGCTGGGTGAGTTAAGGTGTATTATGAAATTTTGTGTGTGTCAGGATTCAGTGCTGTAAAATAGTCAGTGGTATTGATTTGTTCACTGGAAAATGTGATACATCTGTGTAAAATATTATTCAATTGATTTGTTATGTGAAAAGGTGCATCTCTCCATGAAAAACTCTTCCTTAGGGAAATGCAAGTTTCCATGGTTGTGAGATATTTTCCTAGTGCTGTCTTAAACACAACTTTAAGTACGTGCATTCTCTTGTTCCCATTACATTCTGTGGATGTTTCTTAAATATGATTATTAAAATATTTACGGTTGTATTTAATAAGAAGAAGGTAAGAAAATAAACAAAAATAAGATATGATTTCCAGTTTCAAGACAGTCATAAGAGAGAAGATGATAAAACATGATGCAGATAGGAAATGATTTAAAAAACTGTAAATTGTTTTGTTTATTGGACTGATTCTAGGGCAATGTACAGTCTGCCTCATTAAAGCATATTTAAGGTGATCGATATAAATATATAGTGTTATGATGATATAGGTGAAAGGGTTTAGCTATTAAGGGTAGAATAATACATCGAAGCCAGTATTAGAATTGTATACTTGTCGTAAACTGGGTATGGAGATTCTTAGGAGACAAACCAAAGAAGAGAATATAATAGGCATTAAAGTAAATGTTAGAAAAGGTAAAATGGTGACATAATGCAAATACAAAATGAACATTTATTAAGAAATTTTTTTCAACTTATTACAAGAGGATATTAGTAAGATGTGAAAATTAGCTCAAAGAACTAAAGGTCATTTGAGAACTACATATATACATATAAAAATAGAAATGGATATGATTATATAAATAATAGTGTAAGTCTCTCTTGTGTTAGAGACAAAACTGTTTAATATCCTGTAGTTATTAAACTTTTGATATTATTTGTGCTGTCAGGCAGATAATTTAATTTCTACTGAACAAAAATTAGCAAATTTTACACAATATGCAATCTTTAATTTTGAACAAAGATTTGAGCTAAATACATTACCCTAGAAAAATCCCTGGTGGCTTCGATACTACTTAGAATTGAAAGAACATAGCCCCTATGATTGGACTTATTTTTCAGCTTTGTTACTTTTTTTGTAATGTAAGTTACAATCTATGTGTCTGGTACTTGGTTGATTTATTTACAGATGTGGATTTGCTTACTGGTAGTCTTATATAACTTGTTAAGTTATTTACAAGTGTTAATTTACTTACTCTTTAAAACTACCTTAAGGTAGATCTTATTATAATTATTCACATTCAGATTTTTTTCCGATGAAGAAGTTGAGGCAGGGAAAGGCTAAATAACTTCTAAAATTACATTGTAGTAAGTGTTAAAGCAGGGATTCAAGTGCAGACAGTCTGCTTTTAGAGCCAGGCCCCTTAATCCCTATGATTTCTGTCAACTGCACAAAAAAGGATAGTTTTGTTGTTGTTGCTGTTGTTTTGTTTTTTGTTTGTTGGTATGTTTGTATGTTTTAATCTATCATGTAAAGAAAGGGAAAAGGACACAGTGGATGATACTTGAAAATCAATTTTCACATCTTTCCATGTGGAATTATATATAACTGTTTTGCACAAGCAATACTTGGTGTAAAACACAGGTATACCACCCAAGTGTAGTTTAATAAAATCAATCTTTAGGGGATCAAAACAATATTGATTAAGCATATAGTTCTTCAAAGGCTTAGTTCAGAACTTGTAAACCCACATGATTGTTAGAAGCCAGACTGGTTAGATAATGGGTATTATGGGCATGGGCTAAGAGGATAGGAGAAAACTGTAGAAAACTGAAGGGCCATTCTCAGCTTAATCTTGTCAGTGTCTTGTAGAGATGTGATTGTCAGGCAGCCAGATTTTGTTTTTCAGAGAAGACTTAATTTTAATGTGAAATCTTCCACTTTTATGCACACATATGTACATACATTCACAGACGGGAATAAAGAAAACATAAGAAACGTTTTCTTAGGTTTATGAATAGATTTCATATTCTTTAAAGCAAACTTCCACAAATGCTATTTCTTACAAATAAGCTTTTGATAAGAATTTGATATCAAAAATATGGGCTCTATCCTCTAGTAAATACTTAGAGGACAAATATTATGTTGCAGATCATTCCTGATCTGCTGGTAAAGTTGATAGATTCCTAAGTAAATTAAGGTGTTAAGAAAACTCAGATAAAAACAAAATTAAAAAGGCAGTCAAAGGAGAACCTTACAAGGTATTACCAAGATTTTCCTCCAAATAAAGATCAAGAATTACATTTAAAAAATGAACAAATAAATAATAGAGACTTTAAAATCTTCTCACAGCATTTGGCTGCATTAATGACATTCTATTATTTGCAGAGCACTTATTAATATCTCAACATGCATAAAATGCAATTCACATATAAAATGCCTAATGTTTAGCAATTAAACTTTTAAGAAAAACAAATTTCAACATGTACTACCAGATAATAAGAAGAAAAACAACAAAATGGCAAACTTCACCTGCCACATTGTATTGTTTGATATAAACCACATTGAAAACTTATACCAAGAACATTTAGTTGTATTTAAGTCTTTTATTTTGGAGAATATACATTTGCAGATATCATCCAAATATAAAAGAAATTATTTTAAATTTATTTAAAATAATTTATTTATAAAACAGGGATAATGATACATATTTTGTTGGATTTGTGAGAATTAAATGACATTTAATATGTAAAGTAAAAGAAGTAAGGGACATTTAGTAGGTACTAAATTAAGGTTTAGGATTTTTTCTGCTCCACTGCTAACAACTCACCAAACCCCAACGAACATTCCTCATCAGACGTGGAATCAGAAGGAATATTTATGTTACAGTTTTGTTGGTTCTTTTAATTTCTTGTGTATTCTCCACCCCACTAGCTTACTTTGATGTCTGATTTCTTTGAACTTGATTATTTGCATGCTTTGATTTCTAGTATCTATAGACTTCCTTAATTCTAACTGCTCTTATTTTATCTTGAATCCAATTTCTCAATACAGACTTCGTATGTATCAGGTTATATATCAGGTAATAATAATATTTAAAAAGTTAACCAGAAAGAAGATTTTAAATACATAATATTTTAATGTACTGAGTGCATTGCTAGCTACAACATATGAGAAGATTGAAACACATATGTAGCACTCATTGCCTTCAAGAATCACAATGTTAGGATATGAAACTGTGGGAATATCTTAGCGAAGACTATAAACTTGACACTTTTAAGGTAACTGTATTTAAAACAAAGATATGTACATAGATGAACAAAATTTAAACAAGTAAATAGCAATACGTGTTGCATATAGTAAGATACTAAATATTAATAACATAGCACATATTATGATGTGACAGGAATTCAAGAGAAGACAAAACCAGAGTAGAGCAAGAAAAAGGGATTTGTGGATGAATGTTTGACTTAGGCATGAAAATACATTTTTGACTATGAAGAAAAGGTGAAATATACCAAGTGATAAAGGACACTAAACAACAAACCAAGGTAAGAAGAAATATGGTGAAGGCACTAAAAGTGGGTGATAATTTTGACCGATGAATAGCATTCTTTTATTCATTGAGGCAGATAACATATATTTACCGTATGTCTACTAATTGAGGCTTTTGTTCGAAGGTCTATATGCACATTAGGAAAAAGAAACAAACTTTCCTTCTATTACAAATGAAGAGCAGTAAGAAAAGGCAACTAGTGAGAAATATTTTTGGATCTACAGCACTAAGGCTATGAGTAAGCCTATTGTTTCCAAGTTCCTCTGCACATGCTGTTTGTTCTCTCTGCTTGGAATGCTAGCCTTGTTATCTTTACTGCCTCCCATGCTAGTTTATTGCTACTTGTTTTTAAAACCTCCCTATGGTAAGCCTTCTGTGGCATCCCCAATTCAGTTAGACTCTCCTACCTTTTCAACACTATTTGTGCTTTCTTAAGACATTTCACATTTGTTATTTTTCATAGTTTATGTGAATATTTTTATATTTTTCTCTTACCAAACTGTGAGTTTTGTAAGGGTGAGGGCAAGGTATGCTTTGTTTCCTAATGTCTACTAATGTAAGATATCACTACATTAATCTTTATGCACTTAAAAGCTCAGACGTTTTATAATGAGTAAAAGGTAGTTATCACGAGCTCTTTAATTAAAAGCACTCAACTATTCTAGGCCCCAAAAAATTATATTTTAGGCCAAAAGTAATTATAATTATGTTAGTAAAACCACTCCTCATGATTTTTCAGAATTTATGAGTAATGTTAAATAAGCAGAGAAGTAAATATCTTTATTTTCAAACAGGAAATGAGTAAAGCTCAAAACTACATAGCCCACCAAGGAATTTTTGACAGGTTTCTTAGCACATGACACAGTTAGGCTTAGGCATGTTGAGAATGCTGGAAGTCAGCGTGAACTTACTAGAAGCTAGTTATTGTCAAACAAGTGTCATTTCCCTTTTTTTTTTTTAACTGTATCATTAGATTCCTAGATCAAATGATTGCTGAAGACATAGGCCATAGTAGTTGTCAAAAATCTCTCCTTGTACCTTATGATAAGGGAAATAAATGCTTCTAGGTGATAGAAGTAGTGAATGGTTAGATAACCCTAAGAATGTGTGTGGGTGGATTCAAAACTAAATGAACTAAAAGAATTTTTTTAATGAAATGGATATAACTCCTGTAATTCTAGCCACAAGAGAGTCCCTTGATCCTTGCAGGCCCTGAGTCTAATATAGAAAGCCATCTAGAAACCATGCAGTGGTATTGCTCCAGGAATGGGGTGGGGAGCACACCATGTCCCACACACTTTCAAGCCCTAAGCAGATACAGCAAGGTACCATTTGGAGAGCCCAGTGCTCACCAGACTGCATCCAGCCCTGGGGGCCAAGCCCATCTTTGGAGCCACACTGATATCCCACACCCACAACCTAGTGGTACTGCTGGCTTCTGCGAACCAGCCCAATATGTGAGCCATTGGCAATGACCTTGCTACCCCCAAGAGTACAGTCCACCTTTGTTTCCCCTCACCCCTACTCGAGCATTCTACTGAGTGCCTAGAGATCACCCTGCTTCCACCTACTATAGCCAGCACCCCCCCACACCACTAAAAGATCCTAGAACAGGCCTGCTTGGCCCAGCTCCATACTTCATCCCAGTGCACGAACATGTCATCCAAGGACCTGAAGATCCCCTGCCTCATCCACCACCATTGGCATCAGAGCCCTCCTTCTGGAAGCATGAAGATGGGCCCACTTTACCTGCCACTGTCATCAAGGCTAGCACCTACTCACCCATTCCATGAGTGAGCATGGAGATTGGCCCATCCAGCTGATTGAAGCCACTGTCAAGACCAATGCAGACCACCTGAAGAGCCAGAGGATTGTTTTGCCACTGCTACTGCCATCATCCACGTCATGCCCAACCCCAGGCACCCAAGAGCCCACACACCTGGATGGCCTACTGCTGCCACTGCTGGTACCCGAGAAAGCCACCTGGAGGCCCAAGAATCTGTCTTCTTGAACATGCCAAAAATGATGCCAGCATATGCCACTTTGTGGCCCATGGATAGAAATGCTTGGCCTGCTGCTGCCACCACTAGCACCAGAGGACTGGCTTACCAGATATCCATGTCCCAGCAAAACTTTAATGTACCATCCACTAACAAATGCAACCTAAGCCACTGAGGAACTCATAGACACTAATGACACTGTTTGTAACTGAAGAAATTATATAAAGTCTGCATGACTACATGTGTCTAGAATCAAAACTAAAGTGGCCTACTCAAATAACATCATAAATACACCTTCAGAAAAAAGTCCATTCCTATGAAAGCAAATTCAAAAAATTGAAAGAAGTGACTGTTACATCAGATGAACACATATCAATGTAAGTACATAGGAAACATGAAAAACCAAGAAAATATGGCACCTTCAAAGGAAGACAATAATTCTCCAATAGATTAAAATTAAAAAGAAATTTTTAAATCCCAGTTAAAAAAAATTCAAAAGAGAGATATTAAATAAGATCAGAAAGATATAAGAGAACTCTGAAAAACAATACAAAAAAAAAAAAACAGAAAAACAATTCAGGATATGAACGAGTAATGTACCAAAGAGATAGATATCATTCAAAAAGAACCAAACAAAAATTCTGAAACTGAATAATGCATTGAATAAATAAAAAATACATTCAAAGGTTTAAACAATAGACTAGATCAAGGAGAAGAAGGAATTTCCAAACTTGAAGGCACATCATATGAAATAATCCAGTCAGACAAAAAAAATTTAAAAAGAAGAACAGAATGAACTAAACCTTTGTGACATATGGGACACCATAAAGTAATCATGTATTCAAATTTTGGGGGGCTGGTTGTGGTGGCTCATGCCTGTAATTCTAGTACTTTTGGAGGTTAAGGCAGGCAGATCACCTGAGGTCAGGAGTTCAAGACTAGCTTGGCCAACATGGTAAAACCCCATTTCTACAAAAAAATACAAAACCTGTCTGGTTGTGGTCATGCACACATGTTATCACAGCTCCTCAGGAGGCTGATACTGGAAAACTGCTAGAATCCAGGAGGCAAAGGTTGTGTGAGCCAAGATCACACCACTGTACCCTAGACTTGGTTACAGAGTGAGACTCCATTTCAAAAATTTTTTAAAAAATTGGCATCTAAGAAGGCCATAAGAAAATGGGAGTGATAGAAAACCTATTCAATAACATTAATAGCTGAAAACTTTTCAAGTCTAGCAAAAGATTTAGACTTCCACAGAAAATAAGTTCAGTGATCTGTAAACAGATACAAAGCAAAAAGATCTTCTTCTTGGTATATTATAGTTAAGCTATCAAAACCAAAGGCAAAGAGAGATTTCTAGAAACAGCAAGAAGAAAGTGTCTAGTCAATTATAAGGCAACCCCCATCAGACTAACACCAGATTTCTCAGCAGAAACCTTAGAGGTCTGGAGAAAATTGAATGATACATTTAAAGTGCTAGGGAAAAAAAATCTGTTAGTCAAAGACGCTGTACTCGGAAACATTATGCTCACAAAAGAAGAGAAATTAAGTCTTCCACAGAGAAGCAAAAGCTGAGGGAAATCATCACACCTAGACTAGCTCTAAGAAATTCTAAGGAAGTTCTACATTTAGAAGTAAAAAATAGTATCTACCATTACAAAAAGACACAAAAGTGTAATAGGCACTGGTAAAGCAAATACACAAATGAGAAACAGAAAGTATATCCATTAAACCTCTCTTGTAAATTGCCCAGTCTCAGGTATGTATTTATCTCAAGTCCTCTCTCAGTTATTTTTAAATATCCAACACATTGTTGTTAACTATAGTCACTCTGACAACTTTTTGGCTCACACAAATGATTAAGAACATGGAATATTTGTCTATTTGTGCTGGTCTAATTTCATTTAATGATGTCCAACTCCATTCATGTTGCTTTAAGTGAAAGGATTTCATTCTTTTTTATGGCCAAATTGCATTCCATTATGTATATATACCTCATTATCTTTATTCATTTGTCTGTTGATGGACACTTAGATTGATATCGTGTCTTTGCTATTGTGAATAGCAAATAGTCAAAAAGTTGGCATAATGATTGATAGATTTTAGAGGCTGTGAAGGATATGTGGGTTGAGATGGGTGGGATGATCCCATGGCCTTGAGTAGGATCTCCTTGTGGCTTTACAGGGTATAGCCCCCCTTCTGGATGCTATCATGGGCTGGTGTTGAGTGTCTGCAGCTTTTCCAGGTTCATGGTGCAAGTTGTCAGTGAATCTACCATTCTGGAGTCTGGAGGATGGTGGCCCTCTTCTCACAGCTCCACTAGGCAGTGCCACAGTAGGGACTCTGTGTGGGGGCTCCAACCTCACATTTTCCTTCTGTACTCCCCTAGCAGAGATTCTCCATGAGGGCTCCTCCCCTGAAGCAAACTTTTGCCTGGTTATTCAGGCATTTCCAGACATCTTCTGAAATCTAGGAGGAGGTTCCCAAGCCTCAATTCTTGATTTCTGTACACCCATGGACTCGGTCTGAGCTTTAGCTTTATCCCCTCTCCTTTTATTTTTTGAGATGGAGTTTCACTGTTGTTACCCAGTCTGGAGTGCAATGGCGTGATCTCGGCTCACCGCAACCTCCGCCTCCTGGGTTCAGGCAATTCTCCTGCCTCAGCCTCCTGAGTAGCTGGAATTACAGGCACGTGCCACTATGCCCAGCTAATTTTTTGTATTTTTAGTAGAGACAGGGTTTCACCATGTTGACCAGGATGGTCTCGATCTCTTGACCTCGTGATCCACCCGCCTCGGCCTCCCAAAGTGCTGGGATTACAGGCGTGAGCCACCGCACCCAGCCTACCTTTATCCCTTTTAGTCATGGCTGAAGTGGCCAGGATGTAAGACACCAAGTCCCTAGACTGCACACAGTATGGGGACCACAGGCCAGGCCTATGAAACCATTTTTTCCTCCTAGGCCTCCATGCCTTTGATGAGAGAGGCTGCCCTGAAGACCTCTGACATTCCCTGAAGACATTTTCTCCATTGTCTTAGGGATTAACATTCAGCTCCCTGTTACTTATGTAAATTTCTGCAGCTGGCTTGAATTCTCCTCAGAAAATGAAATTTTCTTTTATATCGCATTATCAGGCCCCAAATTTTTCAAACTTTTATGATCTGCTTGCCTTATAACACTGAATGCCTTTAACAGCACCTCTTGAATTCTTTGCTGCTTAGAAATTTCTTCTGTCAAATACCCTAAATCGTCTCTCTCAAGTACAAAGTTCCACAAATCTCTAGGTCAGGGGCTAAATGCCACCAATCTCTTGCTGAAACATAACAAAAGTCACTTTTGCTCCAGGTCCCAAGTTTATCGTTTCCATCTGAGACCACCTCAGCCTGGACTTTATTGTCCATATCACTATCGGACTTTTGGGCAAAGCCATTCAACAAGTCTCCAGGAAGTTCCAAACTTTTCCCATTTTTCTGTTCTCTTCTGAGCCCTCCAAACTGTTCCAGTCTCTGTCTGTTACCCAGTTCCAAAGTTGCTTCCACATTTTTGGGTATCTTTTCAGCAGCACCCCATTCTGCTAGTACCGATTTACTGTACTAGTCTGTTTTCATGCTGCCAATAAAGATATATCTGAGACTGGGCAATTTACAAAAGAAAGAGGTTTGATGGACTTATAGTTCCTTGTGGCTGGTTGTGGAGGTGCTCATAATCATAGTGGAAGGCAAGGAGGAGCAAGTCACATCTTACATGGATGGCAGCAGGTAAAGAGAGACAACTTGTGCAGGCAAACTCCTGTTTTTAATACCACTGGACCCTGTGAGACTTACTCACTATCACAAGAATGGCGTGGAAAAGACCTACCATCATGATTCAGTTGTCTCCCACTGGGTTCCTCCCACAACATGTGGAAATTACAGGAAAATGAAATTTGGGCATGGACATAAAGCCAAACCATATCACCAACACAAAGAAATGAGAAATAGTCAAGGTGAGATATGCCATAAATACCAAGTCTTGATCATTACATATCCTATGCATGTAACAAAATATCACACATACCCCATAAATATGTACAAATATTATGTATGTGTACATACATAATCTCCCTCTCTCTTGCTTCATGTGAAGTATCTGCTCCTGCTTCAACTTCCACCATAAGTAAAAGCTCCCTGAGGACACCCCAGGAGTGGAGGGATGATGGTGTCATGTTTGTACAGCCTGCAGAACTATAGCCAATTAATCTGCTTTTCTTATAAATTGCACAGTCTCAGGTAATGAGATTTAGCAATGCAAAAATGACCTAATACAATTAGATTAATATTTAAATCAGTAGATTTGAGTAAAGCAGATTACTCTTTATAATGTGAATAAGCTTCATTCAATCAGTTGAAAACATGTATTAAAAAAGGCTATTTTCCCTCAAAAAAGAGGAAATTCTGCCAGCAGATTGTCTTGAACTGAGGCATCAACACTTCCCTAGTTCAACCCTTTCCTATGTCTTCAGTGTGCTGGAGTATCCTACAGATTTTTAACTTGCCAGCCTTGCAATTGTATGAACCAATTCCTCAAAATAAGTCTCTCTCTATATAGATATAAATATGGATATAGTGTTTATATATTTGTGTATATGTGTGTTCATATATATGTACAGTCATATATTGCTTAACAACAGGGATATATTATGATAAATGTGTCATAAGATGATTTTGTCATTGTGTGAACATCATACAGTATACTTACACAAACCTAGATGGTATAGCCTACTACACATATAGGCTATATTGTAAAGCCTACTGCTCCTAGGCTAAACCTGTACAAGATTTTATTGTACTGAACACTATAGGCAATTGTAACACAATGTTAATATTTGTGTATTAAGATCTATCTAAACATAAAAAGGTTAGTAAAAGTGTGGTCTAAAAGTTAAAAAAAAAAAAAGGGGAGTACACCTATATAGGATACTTACCATGAATGGAACTTGCAGGACTGGAAGTTGTTTCGGGTGAGTCGGTAAGTGGTGAGTGAATGTGAAGGCCTAGGGTACTACTGTATACGACTTTATACTTGATAAACACTATACTCTTAGACTATACTAAGTTTACTCAAATCATTTTTCTTTCTGTAATAATAAATTTGTTGGATCTTACTTTAAACAGTTTAGTTTAGGCTGGGCGCAGTGGCTCACGCCTATAATCCCAGCACTTTGGGTGGCTGAGGCAGGCCAATCACAAGGTCAAGAGATCAAGACCATCCTGGCCAACACGGTGAAAACCTGTCTCTACTAAAAATATTTTTAAAATTAGCTGGGTGTGGTGGTGTGCACCTGTAAGCCCAGCTACTTGGGAGGCTAAGGCAGGAGAATAGCTTGAACCCTGGAGGCGGAGGTTGCAGTGACCCAAGACCATGGCACTGCACTCCAGTCTGGCAACAGAGACAGTCTTTGTCTCAAAAAAAAAAAAGTTTAGTTTAGCAACTTTTAATTTTTTTAACTTTTTGATTTTGTAATAACACAGATGAAAATACAAACATGTTGTATAGCTGTGTAAAAATATGGTTCCTTTACATGCTTATTTTATAAGATTTTTCTATTTATTGATTTTTACTTTTTAAAGTTTTTTCTTAAAAAACTAAGATTCAAACACACACGTTAGTCTAGGCCTACACAGGGTCAGGATCATCAGTATAACTTTCTTTCTCCCCCACATTTTGCCCACTGGAAGGTCTTCAACGGGAATAACACACATGGTGCTGTCATCTCCTATGAGAAAAATGCCTTCAGGAATACCTCCTAAAGGACTTGTCTGAGGCTGTTTTACAGTTCATTTATTTTTATAAGTAGAAGGAGTGTACTCTAAAATAATGACAAAAACTGTAGTATGGTAAATAAACCAGTAACAAGATGTTTATGATTATTACTATAGATTATGTACTGTCTATTATTGTATGTGCTATACTTTTCTACAACTGGCAGGACAGTAGGCTACACATAACTCACATGTGTGTGGTGATGCTGGTCTAAACAAACCTACTGCCCTGCCAGTCATAGAAAGGTTATTGGTCAACTGCTTTTCAACAAAAGGTTCTATCTGATTCAAAGGGGAAAGAAGAGTCTTTTCAACAGTGCTGAATAAACTGGATAGTAATATGAAAAAAAACCACTTTGATCCTTACCTTATATCAGATAAAAAGTTGACTTGAAGTAGTCTATAGGTCTAAATGTATGGCTGAAGTTTTAAAATTTCTAGAAGATAATAGAGGGAAAAAAATCTTCACGGTGTGGAATAGGCAAACATCTTAGGACACAAAATGCACAAATTGTAGGAGAAAAATAAACATGTACTTGATCAAAATTTAAAACTTCTGTTTTTGAGAGAACCATAAATTTACAAACTGGAAGAAAATAATGTAGAGATACAAATACACACAAATGATATAAAATTAAATAAAAAGATATGGAACACTTGCAATTTAGTAATAAAAAGAAAAACTGCCCAATTAACATTTTGACATAAAATAAAAATAAAAACAACACACCTTTACCAAGGAAGAAATGCAATACAGTTGGCCAAAAATTATGTGAAAAGATACTCAACATCATTTGTCATTAGGGAAATGAGAATTACAAATAAGCTTAGTGTCTTATATAGTGAAAAATGCAATTAACCAATGACAAAAAAAAAACTGTATACCTAGGTATTTTCTTAAGAAAAATAAATGCATACACCACACAAAGACTTGAAACAAATGCTTATCAAAGTTTTATGCATAAGAGCCAAAAACCTGGAAACACCTCAAATGTCCATTCACTGATGAATGGCTCAATGAATTTTGTTGTGTGTGTATATACACACACACACACACACACACACACACACACACACAAAGGAGTCCTATCAGCTATAGAAAGAAATTTCACTGATTTATTCAACAGCTGGTAAAAACAATTTACAATCTGTGCAATACAGAGTGATATGCGCAATGGCATGAATGAACATTAAAAACATTATGTTGAGAAATGGAAACAGACACAGAAATTTCCTAAATTGAGATTCCATGTAATGTAATGTAACCATGAAGCACCAAATGATCGTGATGGAAAGCAGAGCAGGGGTTATTTGTAGCTGACAATAAGGGGCCAGTTGATTGAAAAGGTATATAAAATAATTTCTTGGAATAATGAATCTTTTTTATCTTGATTTATGCTGATGATTATATAGGTGTATGCTTTAGAAAAAAGATGTCAAAATGTAAATTGTATATGAGTTCTTTTATATGTATATAAGTTACCTCTTAAAAAGGTTTTTCTAAAGCAAAAACAGACATATGTATAAAGACCTCAACTATAACTTCGAAGTCAAGTCATACAATTAGAGTTTGATTTTCTGCTTTGCCATTAAGTTTGGGTAAGTTTATTATTCTCCAAACTTCAATTAATTCATATGCAAGGCAGAGAAAATGATGGGCCCTGACTCTTAGGATTAATGGGAAGAATAAATGAAAGTGCATAGCACAATGACTGATATTCAATATATAATAGCTTATACTTTAGAAGGAATGAGACTTATCCCTAAGCTAACTTCCAACAAATTTATAGTAAGTTTAACATATCAAATTCATGGTTGGACAAAATTTGACTGTACTCTAGAGTTTTATTTGTGTGCATTTTGAGACACTTAATATTATTCAAGGGAAGTGTCTGAGACGTTTTGGTGAGCCCCTCTCAACAGATCCGTAGAACTGCAAATTACTTTTGTGCACAAATAGGAACATGGCTGTGATGAGATGGGAAAAGTTTTCCCAATTGTAGCGAAGTAAGCCACAGAGGTTAATAACTTTGTCTACGAGGAAGCTATAGTTATAGGATAGAGAAAAACTCTAGTAAGTGTAATGAAAGAGATTGCCCAGAAAAATTAAGGCACTGATATAAATGGATGGTCTGTTGTGAATTCAAAATCCAGAAACAGGCTAATACATTCTTATAGACTCTTACAGAATAAACAAATGACACACCTCCAATGTGCTTAATATGTGTACAGAGTAACTTGTAGAGTAAAATGTAGTGAATATGATCCATTTTGCTGCTTTTCTGGATGTTTAATTTGTTTTACATATTTTAAAACATTTCTATTACCTATGCAAATGAATGAACTAAATAAATGATTATGTGATGACAGAGTTCAGGCTTAAGTTTGAACGGTCTCTTATTTATGTACATTTGTTTTACTTTTACTTTTTCTTTACCCTGGATTTTGTGATTAAAAAGCAATCAGTCTTCTCCATAATTTAATGCCATTTGGGGTTATTAATTTTTTTAAGTGACAATCATAAAAATATATGTTTCTGAATAGAAATAGAAAATTTTGATTCAATTTTTATATACAAAAATTTGATAGCTAATTAAGTTTTCAAAGAAAAACTGGAAGGGTGTTTTTTTCTCTGATATAAGGGCGACAGTATAATTCTGAGACATTTTTACTTTTTACATTGTCAATCAAATTGTAAATGTTGGGACAGATAATTCTGGAGCTTCTTTATGTGGAATGGTTGAATTCTCTCTATTCAATGATTAAAAAGTTTAGGATTCTCCATGTTTCAGCTAATGTGCATACTAACATTTCCTTAAATTACAGAGAAATATGAGAATACATTATGAGATTGATTATTTTTTTAACTTGATACAACATGAGAGATTAATCAATAAAACCCTGTTGCTGGTATAAAAACAATAATACAATTATGTCTCACTTTGATGAAAGGTACACGGGGAAAAAATTTTCTAAGTAATTCATCCATTTGCTTGCTTTGAAACAACTTTTATATGTATTATTTGTTTCCTCATAAAATATTATTTAAAAAAATAGGAGATCCAAGATGGCCGCTTAGGAGGAACTCGGGAATGCAGCTCCGAGAGAAAGCACAGAGGGTGAGTGGACGCCGTATTTCCAGACTGATTTTTACTGCCCACAGACCAGGAGATTCACACGCAGAGAAGCCACACGGGTCGCCAGCGCCGCTGGCGCCGCTGGCTTGAACGGCGCAGCCGCTGGGCCGGCACCCTGAGGCAACGGCTCACTGTACAGAGTGAGAGAGTCTGAGTCCCCTATAAGCCAGCAAGGGGAGCTGAAACGGGGAGCCAGGCCAGCGCCACGAATCTCAGAGCCGCGGCTTTAGCCAACGCAGCGGCTCCGGAGGCAGATCAGATGAGACGGTGTCCCCTCTTACCCAGCAAGAAGACCTGAAACACAACTGAAACCGGGACGGTCCAGCTCTGTGGAGGAGGGGCGTTCTCCATAGGCACCCTGCTGTTCTCTACCAAGGCAATCCGCCACTACAGAGACTCCGTCACTACAGGGGCGGGCCAACATATCGGAAGCAGTTCTAACTACACCCAGAAGTTCACACGGAAGCTGGGTGGAGCCCACAGCAGCTTAGCGAAGCCTCTGCAACCTGAGTGTGACTAGGCTGCCACCTTGTGGGCAGGGAAAACAGCAACCGCACAGGGGAACATCATAAAACCGTAACTCCCTGGGACAGAACACCTGGGGGGAAGAGCAGGGGGTTTATGAGTTCTGCCACAGCAGACTTAAAATTACCAAAATCAGAAAGACAACAACTACAAAGTCAACAGGTGGATAAATCCACAAAGATGGGAAGAAACCAGCGCAAAAAGGATGAAAACAACCAAAACCAGAACACTTCTCCTCCTACAAAGGATCACAACTCCTCACCAGCAAGGGAACAAGACTGGATGGAGAATGAGTGTGATGAAATGACAGAATCAGCTTTCAGAAAGTGGATAATAAGAAACTTCCGTGAGCTAAAAGAACATGTTCTAACCCAATGCAAAGAAACTAAGAACCTTGAAAAAAGACTTGACGAAATGCTAACAAGAATGGACAACTTAGAGAGGAATACGAGTGAATGGATGGAGCTGAAAAACACAACACGAGAACTTCGTGAAGCATGTACAAGTTTCAACAGCCGAATTGACCAAGCAGAAGAAAGGATATCAGAGGTCGAAGATCAACTCAATGAAATAAAACGAGAAGGCAAGATTAGAGAAAACAGGGTAAAAAGGAATGAACAAAGTCAACAAGAAATATGGGACTATGTGAAAAGACCTAATCTACGTTTGATAGGTGTACCTGAATGTGACGAAGAGAATGCATCCAAGCTGGAAAATACTCTTCAGGATATTATCCAGGAAAACTTCCCCAACCTAACAAGGCAGGCCGAGATTCAAGTCCAGGAAATACAGAGAACACCACAAAGATACTCCTCTAGAAGAGCAACCCCAAGACACATAATCATCAGATTCACCAGGGTTGAAATGAAGGAGAAAATACTAAGGGCAGCCAGAGAGAAAGGTCGGGTTACCCACAAAGGGAAGCCCATCAGACTCACTGCAGATCTCTCAGCAGAAACCCTACAGGCCAGAAGAGAGTGGGGGCCGATACTCAACATCCTTAAGGAAAAGAACTTTCAACCCAGAATTTCGTATCCAGCCAAACTAAGCTTCATAAGTGAAGGAAAAATAAAATCCTTTGTGAACAAGCAAGAACTCAGAGAGTTCATCACCACCAGACCAGCTCTACAAGAGCTCCTGAAGGAGGCAGTACACATAGAAAAGAACAACCAGTACCAGCCACTCCAAAAACACACGAAAAGGTAAAGAGCATCAACACAATGAAGAATCTGCATCAACCAAAGGGCAAAACAGCCACCTAGCACCAAAATGACAGGATCGAATTCACACATAACAATATTAACCCTAAATGTAAATGGACTAAATGCCCCAATCAAAAGACACAGACTGGCAAATTGGATAAAAAGCCAAAACCCATCAGTGTGCTGTATCCAGGAAACCCATCTCGCATGCAAGGATACACAAAGGCTCAAAATAAAGGGATGGAGGAAGATTTACCAAGCAAATGGAGAGCAAAAAAAAGCAGGAGTTGCAATTCTCATCTCTGATAAAATAGACTTTAAAGCAACAAAGATCAAAAGAGACAAAGAAGGACATTACATAATGGTAAAAGGATCAATGCAGCAAGAAGAGCTAACGATCCTAAATATATATGCACCTAATACAGGAGCACCCAGATACATAAGGCAAGTTCTTAAAGACTTACAAAGAGACTTAGACTCCCACACAATAATAGTGGGAGACTTCAACACACCATTGTCAATATTAGACAGATCAACGAGACAGAAAATTAACAAGGATATCCAGGACTTGAACTCAGACCTGGAACAAGCAAACCTAATAGACATTTACAGAACTCTCCAGCCCAAATCCACAGAATATACATTCTTCTCAGCACCACATCACACCTACTCTAAAATTGACCACATAATTGGAAGTAAATCACTCCTCAGCAAATGCAAAAGAACGGAAACCATAACAAACAGTCTCTCAGACCACAGTGCAATCAAGTTAGAACTCAGAATTCAGAAACCAACCCAGAACCGCACAGCCTCATGGAAAATGAACAACTTTCTCCTGAATGTTGACTGGATAAACAATGAAATGAAGGCAGAAATAAAGACGTTCTTCAAAACCAACGAGAATGAAGACACCACATACCAGAATCTCTGGGACACATTTAAAGCAGTCTCTAGAGGAAAATATATAGCAATAAGTGCCCACATGAGAAGAAAGGAGAGATCTAAAATTGACACCCTATCGTCAAAATTGAAAGAGCTAGAGGAGCAAGATCAAAAAAACTCAAAACCTAGCAGAAGACAAGAAATAACTAAGATCAAAGCAGAATTGAAGGAGATAGAGACACGAAAAACCCTTCAAAAAATCAATAAATCCAGGAGCTGGTTTTTTGAAAAGATCAACAAAATAGACAGACCACTAGCCAGACTAGTAAAAAAGAAAAGAGAGAATAATCAAATAGATGCAATAAAAAATGACAAAGGGGATATCACCACAGATTCCACAGAAATTCAAACCATCATCAGAGATTATTACAAACAACTCTATGCACATAAATTAGAAAACCTGGAGGAAATGGATAAATTCCTGGACAGCTGCCTCCTGCCAAGCCTAAACCAGGAAGAAGTCGAAACCCTGAATAGACCAATAACAAGGTCTGAAGTCGAGGCAGCAATTAAGAGCCTACCACCCAAAAAAAGCCCAGGTCCAGATGGGTTCACAGCCGAATTCTACCAGACATACAAAGAGGAACTGATACCATTCATACTGAAACTATTCCAAATAATCCAAAAAGAGGGAATCCTTCCCAAATCATTTTATGAGACCAACATCATCCTAATACCAAAACCTGGCAGAGACTCAACAAGAAAAGAAAACTACAGGCCAATATCCATGATGAACATAGATGCAAAAATCTTCAATAAAATACTGGCAAGCCGATTACAACAGCACATCAAAAAGCTTATCCACCATGATCAAGTAGGATTCATCCCGGGGATGCAAGGCTGGTTCAATATACGCAAGTCTATAAATGTAATTCACCACATAAACAGAACCAAAGACAAAAACCACATGATTATCTCAATCGATGCAGAGAAGGCCTTTGACAAAATTCAACAGCCCTTTATGCTAAAAACCCTCAATAAACTAGGTATCGATGGAACGTATCTCAAAATAATAAAAGCTATTTACGACAAACCGACAGCCAATATCATACTGAACGGGCAAAAACTGGAAGCATTCCCTTTGAAATCTGGCACTAGACAAGGATGCCCTCTCTCACCACTCCTATTCAATATAGTACTGGAAGTTCTAGCCAGAGCAATCAGGCAAGAAAAAGAAATAAAGGGTATTCAATTAGGAAAGGAGGAAGTCAAATTGTCTCTATTTGCAGACGACATGATTGTATATCTAGAAGACCCCCTCATCTCAGCCCAAAAGCTCCTGAAACTGATAAGCAACTTCAGCAAAGTCTCAGGATACAAAATCAATGTGCAAAAATCACAAGCGTTCCTATACACCAATAATAGACTTAAAGAGAGCCAAATCAAGAACGAACTGCCATTCACAATTGCTACAAAGAGAATAAAATACCTAGGAATACAACTAACAAGGAATGTAAAGGACCTCTTCAAGGAGAACTACAAATCACTGCTCAACGAAATAAGAGAGGACACAAACAGATGGAGAAACATTCCATGTTCATGGTTAGGAAGAATTAATATCGTGAAAATGGCCATACTGCCCAAAGTAATATACAGATTCAGTGCTATCCCCATCAAGCTACCAATGACCTTCTTCACAGAACTGGAAAAAACCACCTTAAACTTCATATGGAACCAAAAGAGAGCCCGCATAGCCAAGTCAATTCTAAGCAAAAAGAACAAAGCAGGAGGCATCACACTACCAGACATCAAACTCTACTACAAGGCTACAGTAATCAAAACAGCATGGTACTGGTACCAAAACAGAGATATAGACCAATGGAACAGAACAGAGGGGTCGGAGACAACACAACATATCTACAACCACCTGATCTTTGACAAACCTGATAAAAACAAGCAATGGGGAAAGGATTCCCTGTTCAATAAGTGGTGTTGGGAAAACTGGCTAGCCATATGCAGAAAGCAGAAACTGGACCCCTTCCTGACACCTTACACTAAAATTGACTCCAGATGGATTAAAGACTTAAACATAAGACCTAACACCATAAAAACACTAGAAGGAAACCTAGGCAAAACCATTCAGGACATAGGCGTAGGCAAGGACTTCATGACCAAAACACCAAAAGCATTGGCAACAAAAGCCAAAATAGACAAATGGGACCTAATCAAACTCCACAGCTTCTGCACGGCAAAAGAAACAGTCAATAGAGTGAATCGGCAACCAACAGAATGGGAAAAAATTTTTGCAGCCTACCCATCTGACAAAGGGCTGATATCCAGAATTTACAACGAGCTAAAAAAGATTTACAAGAAAAAAACAAACAAGCCCATTCAAAAGTGGGCGAAGGATATGAACAGATACTTTACAAAAGAAGACATATATGAGGCCAACAAGCATATGAAAAAATGCTCATCATCACTGGCCATTAGAGAAATGCAAATCAAAACTACATTGAGATACCATCTCACACCAGTTAGAATGGCAATCATTAAAAAATCTGGAGAAAACAGATGCTGGAGAGGATGTGGAGAAATAGGAACACTTTTACACTGTTGGTGGGAGTGTAAATTAGTTCAACCATTTTGGAAAACAGTGTGGCGATTCCTCAAGGACCTAGAAATAGAAATTCCATTTGACCCAGCAATCCCATTACTGGGCATATATCCAAAGGATTATAAATCGTTCTACTATAAGGACACATGCACACGAATGTTCATAGCAGCACAGTTTACAATAGCAAAGACCTGGAACCAACTCAAATGCCCATCGATGATAGACTGGACAGGAAAAATGTGGCACATATACACCACGGAATATTATGCAGCCATTAAAAACGAGGAGTTCACGTCCTTTGTAGGGACATGGATGAACCTGGAAACCATCATTCTCAGCAAACTGACACAAGAACACAAAATCAAACACCACATGTTCTCACTCATAGGCGGGTGTTGAACAAGGAGAACACATGGACACAGGGAGGGGAGCACTATACATGGGGGTCTGTTGTGGGGGAGTTGGGGGGACAGCGGGGGGGGTGGGGAATTGGGGAGGGATAGCATGGGGAGAAATGCCAGATATGGGTGAAGGGGAGGAAGGCAGCAAATCACACTGCCACGTATGCACCTAAGCAACAACCTTGCATGTTTTTCACATGTACCCCAAAACCTAAAATGCAATAAATAAATAAATAAATTAAAAAAATAAAAATAAAAAAAAATAAAATGTAAAAAAAAAAAAAAATAATAATAATAATAGTAATAAAATTGTACCTAAATATAAGATGAAAATAAAACATTTTCATTTTTTTCTAATTCTAAAATATTAATTAATAATAGAGTACTAATTACAAAAATAGAATATACCTTTTAATGTCAGAGTTATATGCATAAAAATATTATAGTGCGATGTAAAAAGTTGTCAGAAAATAAAAGGAAAACCGCCTTAACCAAAATGTGTGTCATTGAACAAGGAAACTGAGAAAAGTAAAGACATGCTAAAAGGAATCTGTCTGATACCCATTAATAATTAGGCTCTAGTTTATGACTTTTGTTAGATTTAACATATGATGTTTTGTTCATTTGTTCTGTTTCTTGGAACTCTGACATCACTTATATAATTCATTATCCAATTCATTTACCTGTTTCTGTAAACTATAAGGAACTATGTCTCTTGCATTAAATGCATAATTTAGTGCCCCACATGCTCCCCCAAAATTATTCTGTAATGTGTGTTTACTTTCTTAGAATTTCTATGTTGTTTTTCCTTAGGTTCAAATAAAATATTGGAAATATATGAGCATTCCTTTATACGATCCTGAACCTTTAAGAGATTTACATTTTAAAAAGTTTTAAGGACCTTAAAATAATTTTGGTATTGCTTAGTTACAAGATAGTAGTCACTTATTCGCTCAACAAAGAGAGAGCCATAAATATATGATAAGTACTGTGCTAGGTACCAAGAATACTGTTCTGAGAACAAAAGACTCACTTACGTGGCAGATCTTATTAAGAGTGGCTTTCAGGAAAACAAATAAAAGTGCATTAAGGGAAACCAATGTAAAATTCCTTTTCTGAAAAATGTTTACATCATAACAATGAATCATAACATTAGAAAGATTTGATTTGATTTAGATCAAATAGTTGATAGAAATGCTAAATTCTATAATCTTGAATAAAAATAATTTACAAAAAATCTAAATAATATACTTATTTCAAAATAATAAGTGATATCAAAATAGTATAAATATTTGCAGTTATAAATGATGTAAACAAACATTTGTTTTTATTCCACAATTGTTACAATTATTATAGCTGCTTTTCTAATTCTTAATAATTAGAAAAATGTTATTACAACTGAAAATACATGAGACCCTGGGTTTTAGACTCTTTTCAGAAGAAGGTGATGCTTCTTATAGATCACTATATTGTCTTCCTCCTTCTTACATTCATTCTTTTTTCTGAGGAATCATGGATGCTTTCATCACAGCTCTTAGTCTTGCAAGCCTTTTCAGACATATAAAATAAGAGAACACACTTGGGAAAAAAAGGAATTTCTCAAAACTCCCTAATGTTTCACATATTGGGTTACAGTGTATGTATATGTACTTTTTAACTTCCTTTTCTGGAAAACAAAGTATGAAGTAAGCAGGATGATTTTACTCTAAATTTATGTTACAAGAATCTAATCATCATGGTAAATTGTTAATGACTAATAGCTCTCTAACCTGTCTTATGTCAATATAGCCACAGGATCAGGTTAAGTTCATTAAAAATTTCATGGTTTTAGCATTTAATATTAAGGTTGGCAGTGAAATAAATATGAATATTTCTAATGCCATTTTTTGACTGAAGAAAACACACATCATAAGTAGCCTCCTGTCTTATATTGCTAATTCATTCCACATCACCAGAACATACTCATTTTTAATGTTTCTCAAAGTTTTTCTATTAAGAGTAGAAACACTGGGGTATAAAATTAAAGATCTATTCCAGTGAAGCAGTGCACTCAAAGGAAATCATGAGAGATTAGCTAGATGATTTTGACTTATGACAAAGGGTGATCTTGACAGGAATATGATGATCTACTCTCCCAAAACTTCTTTAATAAGAAAAATGTGTGCTTGATCTCTAGAGAGAAAATGCAGCATTAGAACAGGAGTTATAAATTCAAGCAACTCTGCTAACTCTTATTCTCCTTGAGACCAACTAAGACATCTTAACCACCATAATTTTTGAAGCACCCTAAGCAGCAGATACATATATATTGAAACTGGCAAGAGCTCCAAATATAAAATTGCATTCTATAGTGATTCTAACAATAGATTTTATTGTAAAATTTTGTTCCTTGAAATCTGTAGAACCTATCTCCTGGCACTTTTGCTTTTTATTCCAATGTAGAGGGTCTGATCCATGCAGATAAAGGATTTCAGGGGACAGAATATCTGC
This sequence comes from Aotus nancymaae, assembly GCF_030222135.1. Lineage (NCBI taxonomy): Eukaryota > Metazoa > Chordata > Mammalia > Primates > Aotidae > Aotus > Aotus nancymaae. Next base: position 62,827,975 of record NW_026988413.1, on the reverse strand, counting down.
TGAGGGAGAGCAGCATCACTCAATAAGCTAAGAATTAGAAGTGGTAACTACCAATCCCATAGTAATTTGATTTATACTAAAGTCAACTGCAGGAGAAAACGTATACATTTCTTATTAATTTTTTCAAAAACTTGTTAGCATATTATAGAGTTTTCCACAAAGCTAATTGATTGTTTCATGAAATGCAAAATACTCTATCATTTTATAATTTTTATCATGCTAGAAAATTTCAATAACAATTTGACCATTCAATTAATGAAAAGTTTTATATCTTTACAAGTCCACATTTTCTTCCTGTTTAAAAAAATCCTAAAGACATGTCATTTGTTTATAATATCTTCTCTTAATTAACACCATGGCTGTTTATTTAAATGTCTTTGTTCAGATAGATTCCTTTGCTAGTCTTCTATTTTTGTTTGAATACTGAATCACATTACAGCATATCTGTATAAATAAATAGTAGTATAGTAGGTTGAATGTAATTTAGTTTGTACATTGACTACAAAGATGCCATTGCCTTAAATCAGAAGAATTTTACAAGTGGCAAATGTTTTCTGACTTCTTTCAGATTCATTAAAGCTTTTGTGAATCCGCAAATGTTTCTTACCCAAAATAACAGTCAGTACTTACATAAGACGACAAGAGGCAACTGGGTGAAGTAATTGCTTTGGGAAAACTCTGAAGTAGTTTTTCATTCTTTCAGTTGAGTCTAGTTAAGCTATAACCCACTTTTTCCTCGTAATCCATACCCATTGTTCAAAATGATCAAACTCACATTTTTACACAGGAGTTAGATGATTGTGTACTATTATTACATCAAAATATTTGTTCGACTATAACTTTGAAAAAATAAAGTTACTGTTCATTAAAGCAATGTATAAACTTTGGTTATCTACTTGTTTATCAAATCAATGCATGGATAATTTCTTAAAATAATCAAAATTAGGAAAAAATTTCTGGCAATTATTATAGAAAGAAGACTGCATCCTTGTTTCTCATTAGATTTTTGGAAATAGTATTGTAAATCTCAAGAGACTGCATATAATAAATGCAGTAATTATTCTAATTACTGTTTGTCTCTACCAGAGCAATAAAATCGCAGTCAGAAGTACAATAATTGGGATTGTTAATTATGGAACTAATCTCACAAGCAAAATATTACAATATTCAAAATATATAATATTAAGTGATTAAAAGACAAAAAGTCTTAAAGGACTTCATTAGTATTGTACACCAAACATCATCCACAAGCAACTCCCTCCCCAGATGATAGCTATATAACATATATATTGTATATATCTATGCATGTGTGTGTATGTGTGTGTGTGTGTGTGTGTGTATGATATTTCTTTTCAAAGTAAGATTTCTATACTACCAATATACTACCAATATTATTCTTATTTAGATATTTTTCATTTTATAGGCCAAGATATATGTATCTTTATAGGCTATATCTAAGATATATGTATCTTAGCCTATAAAATGAAAAATATCTAAATAAGAATAATACACCATGGAATATTATGCAGCCATCAAAAACGATGAGTTTGCATCCTTTGTAGGGACATGGATGAACCTGGAAACCATCATTCTCAGCAAACTGACACAAGAACAGAAAATCAAACACCACATGTTCTCACTCATAGGTGGGTGTTGAACAATGAGAACACATGGACACAGGGAGGGGAGCACTATACACTGGGGTCTGTTGGAGGGGAGAGGGGGGGATAGAGGGGGGTGGGGAGTTGGGGAGGGATAGCATGGGGAGAAATGCCAGATATAGGTGAAGGGGAGGAAGGCAGCAAATCACACTGCCACATATGTACCTATGCAACAACCTTGCATGTTTTTCACATGTACCCCAAAACCTAAAATGCAATAATAAAAAATAAATAAATAAATAAATAAATAAATAAATAAAGAATAATACATATATATTATTCTATAAAATGAAAAATATCTAAATAAGAATAATGTTCATTACTATTTTCATATGACATTGATGCTGTTGACCTTTGATCATGAAGACATGTTCTGAACTAGTATTTTAATACAAGTGATGAATTCCTTTGCAAAAGAAGCATAAATTTCTGGCTGGAATAGGGCATCCTTGGACCAGAAATAACTATTATGTTTTCAACAACTGAATTTACCAAATAGCAGAAACAAGACATGTAAAATTTTGACAGTTACTAGATTTTTTCCTTAAAAGTTAAAGCTTTGCTAGCACTGATGGATGGAGATGGGGGGCTACTTATTGCAGTTAAGATTTACATTTAGGTGTCTTAGCCAACAATAATTTTATCAGTAGCTAGTGCTGAGATTTCCTTCCTTTTTCTGTAACAAGCTGTGATGTTTCTAGTAATGCCAGTTGTCATGAAAATTTTAAAAACAAATATATTTGCTATGAGAATGCAAAATTTCATATAGCCCTATGAGAGGTAGAGAAATTAAGAATAAAACAGTCAAATACATGACAACAAGTAGTCATGCTAGAAAATCACTTATCTACAAGATATATATCATATTATCAGTTACAGTCTCACCACCCAAGACACTGAAATCTATTTGGGGAAGAAAGTGAAGCACATATGACAACACAAGAAAAATGTGGTAGAACTCTAGAGTTTACAAGTAAAAGTGGAAAGGAACTAACTAAAAAATTAAAGAAATATTTTTAATTAAGGTACTCATTTAGTCATTTCTTTATTCATCACTGGCTCTAACAATTCATCATTAATCCCTGCATTATTTTATTAAATATTTACTGAGTTTCGAATCTGTGCCAGAAGAGTGTGGATATCTAGAATACCTAGGTTGAAAAAACACAATCCCTCACCACAAGAAACACAGTCAGAAAAGTGAGACAGACAAGTAAACTCATACAGTTGCAATAGAGAGTGAATAATACAAGTATAGAAGCATATACAAAGTAGATACATAGTGTAGAAAAAGGAGCTATTCAATCTACTAGATGAGTCAGGAAAGAGTTTGTATGTTTATACACTGGCAGAACAAATATGTACATAGTGGAAGTTGTAGGTTGAATATTAATAATTTAATAGGACTCATTGACATTAGAATTATTAGAATTAAATCTATCTAAACTCAAAGAGAATTTTCATAGTAAGAGAAATATTTTTGTTATGAAAATATGTACAAATATTAGTGAAAGTGACTGTGATAAGTCAAAACAAGGGTGGTAGATGAAGTACCTTGATTGTTTAGTGTATTAGTTATCTATGACTATCCCAATCTTTAGTGACTTAAAAGAATAATAAATGTAATATTCCTCATAATTCCATGGATGGTTGTTCAGGCATTTCTTCTCCTGTGTCATCTAGGATTGCTCATGCAGCTGCAGTTATCTGAAGGCTTGACTGGGATGGAGGCTCTAACATGGCCTCACATGTTAGCAATAGGTGTTGGCTGTGAGCTGAGTTGCCTAGGTCACATTCACATGACCTCATACCTCCAGTCTGTAATTTTTCACAGCCTTCCAAAAGAGCAAGAGTGGAATCTGTAACACCTTGTAAGTCCTAGAATCTGAAATTTGAACAATGATAATTCTGTCGTATTCTATGTGACAAATCACATTCAACTTCAGTTCAGGGGAAGGGGAAAACAGATAAATAAGCAATGTGATTTCACAATGATTCAGGCCAACATGATATAAAGGCATTCTCCAACATTCTCCAATAACTCAGAGTTTAAAAGTTAAGAAGGATGACTCAGTGGGTCTAGTAGAATTAAGGACGGACTTAGAGATGCTAAAACTAGCAGGCAAAGAAACCAAAATGTAGCCAGAAGGTGGTTGCTGGAATATATGAAATGAAAGAGGAAAAAAGTCAAAGATATATTTTGATCAAAGCTGAGGATTAACATACACGAAAGAGTTGGAGAGAGTTCAGAAGCAAGGGGTTGTGGTTTGAAATTGAGTTAGGTGAAATTGAAAATCCCCATTCTTTGTCTCACCAGCTCTCTGATGGCAGTAGTTTTGAACTAATAATGAGTATGCTATGAGATTCCCCAGAGGTATTTAAATTGGAGTTGGAAGTTTGTTTTCTCTTATATTCACCATAATGCATTATAATTAAAAGCATAAGATAATCTCTTCTTTATCATCAAATAGTTCAAGTAGCATAGCTAGTTTAGGATTTATATTAGGAAAATACAAACACTCAAAGAAAATGATTTGAGTAATCTTTTCAGAAGCTATTTAGGACAACAAAATATTAGTAAACCAAGTCCGACAACATAAATACATTTATGCACTATGACTTCATGGGATTTATTCTAAGAATATAGAGTGCTTTAACACCAATATAAATAAATAGATAGATAGATAGATAGATAGATAGATAGATAGATAGACAGATGTTGTGTGTGTATGTATGTATATATATATATATGGATATATGGATGTTTATATCAAAATAATCATCTCAATATGTAGAAAAAGAATTTGATGAAAACCAACACCCATTTATAATTAAAACTCTCAGTATATTCAACCTAGTAAAAGCCACATACAAAACACCCTATAGCTAACATCATAATTAATAATAAAATTAAGCTTTTCTTCTAAGATTCAAAAAATGTCAAAGATGTCCACTGTCATCACTTCATTTAACATTGCTCTGGATGTTATGGGGTATAAAACCAAAGAAGAAATATCAGGTATCTAGACTAGAAAAAATAATTAAAACTGTCTTTATGCATGATGATATAATCCTGTATGCAAAAAAATTCCCTAAGAAATCCTCTTCAAATGTATTAGAAAAAATAAACAATTTAAGCAAGTTTATATGATACAAGATCAATATGTCTAAAATGAATTGCATTTTAATATACAAGCAATGAACAACCCAAAAATAAAATCAAGAAGAAAATTTTATTCACATGGCTATGAAACAATAAAATACTTCAGCTGGGTACAGTGCCCCACACTTTAACCCCAGAGGTTTGGGAGGCCGAGGTGGAAGGATAACATGAGGCCAGGAGTTCAAAACCAGCTTCAGCAACATAGAAACACCCATCTCCAGAAAAACAGTGAAAAAAAAAAGAAGAAATGAAAAATAAAAAATATTGAAAAAAAATTGCTGGGTGTGGTGATGTGTGCCTCTATTCCTAGATACCCAGAAGTTTGTGAGGTTGTGGTGGGAAGATTGTTTCAGCACAGAACTTTAAGGCTATAGTGAGCTATGATTGCTCCACCTTACTCTAGCCTGGGCAACAGAATGAGACTCTGTCTCTAAAGGAAATAGAAATAAAATAAAATACCATACTCAGAAATAAATTAACAAAAGAAATCTAAGAATAGTACACTGAAATTTATAAAACACTGTTGAAAGACATTAAAAGTGACCCAAATCAGTGGAAATATATTCTCTGTTCATGTATTGGAAAATGTAATATTGCTAAGATGTACTTCTCCCAAAGTAATTAATAGATTTAATATAATTCTTACCAAAGTTCCAGCAGGTTTTTTTTTCTTTTTGGCAGAAGTTGATGTTGATCCTAAATTGTAGGAAACCCAAGAGACCTAAAATCACCAAAACAATTTTGAAAAAGAACAAAGCCAAAGGATTTTCATTTCCCAATTTCAAAACTCATTAAAAGTTATATTTATCAAGTCTATGTGGTATTGGCATAAGAATACACAGGTAGATAAATAGACTAAAACTCTGAATTCATAACATTTATGGTCAATTGTTTTGCAAAAATGGTACCAAAGCAATTCACAAAAAAGATTAACTTAGACCCATGCCTCATACTACACACCAAAAATAGACTTGAAATAAATCATAAACCTACATTTAAGAACTAAAACAATAAACTTTTTTTAGAGGAAAACAGGAGAAAATCTTGGAGACCTTGAAATTAGGCAAAGATCTGAATAGACAAAGATTTGAATATATGTGTGTGTATATATGTGTGTAAAAATATAAGATGTTCAACATCATTAGTCATTAGGGGAGTGCAAATTAAAATCACAATAATCCAAGTTTCTAAATATCTGTGGTTGAGTTGGATTCAACTCTAGCAGCTGGAGCACATTACATTCTGATATACTCCTCTTCAAATGTTCTGGCTTAAGTCATGGTAGCTGGAAATACTGTGGTTACATTGGTGTACAGTATGAGAGAACATAATTTGAGAGGGAATGAAAAAATTGAGTTATAATAACGTGTTTTGTTTTCCTTTACTATGTGTATGAATGTGTGTGTGTGTCTGTTTTAAAAGTCTAGAGTTCATAAATAATACTGGAAAAACTAAAACAATAATCTATGAATTTTTAAATGAAAAGTCCTATTGAAATTCTTGTATTGTAATCTCACTAGGTCACTTAGTTCATGATTATGATCTTCTTTACAACAGAGCTTTATAGTAATTATATGCTCTTATAAAGGAGCAATGTATCTTCTATCACTTTTGAATTGCCTATACTGTAACATTAAAATAATACAAAATAATAATGTTGAAGGTTTTTAAATTTATTTTTTAAAGAGAAGATAAAAATAGATGAAGAATTATATTTATAAACTGTGTGTATATGTGTAAATATAAACAATAAAAATGTACATATTAGTAAAAATCTTAACTTTGGTTCTTGCATTGAGGTTACGATTACATTAAATATTTTTCCTTTATGTTTGGAGCTTTCTTGAATATTCTAAGGGTTTGACATGTATTACTTTAGTTATTTTTTGGGTAAAGAAAATTAAAATAAGAACTTTAATGATTATATCAAGTTCAGGTTCTGATAAAGTTCTGAAGTGCTTCCAGAGTTACTTTGTGTTCTACTAGTTTGAAACTTGTGATTTCCCAGAGTTATGTCTCTTTCCTTCTTTCCTTCTTGTGATTTCTCATGTTATAGAACTGATGTTTGCCTTAATCACATATTGTTAACTATTGTGTACCCTACCGTGACAAGCGGTGATTGTTGTCTACCTAATATTTAGTTGATCCTTATTCCTGGAAAACGGGACTTCAGTTTGATTGAGAGTGGCACACCATACAGTTAAAAATAAACAAAACAGAACAATAACAACAACAATCACAACAAAAACTCAGCATCTCGGTCTCCCTTAAAGATAAAGTGCATGTGAGACAGAGTTCAGTTCATGTGCTATGTGTGGGAGCAGTTGGTAGAAACTTACCAAGTAAGCTTCTTAAAGATGCACTGAAGTTTGCCTTTGTATTTCCTCCTTATTTCTACATGAAACAGACATATTGACTGGAGATGCACTATACATCTTAAAAATTAGTCTTAGAAATAAATGCCTCTTTTTATTTTCCATTCTGATTAATTTGATATTACTTCTAGAGGTCATATTTCTGTTAGCTCATAATCATCTGCCTCCTGTTGATACATCAGAATAAATTTAGTGCAAAATATGGCCCCGCTGTGGCAGAATGGATTGAACACCTAGATGAAGTTCCCATTCTTTCCATTAAACAGTTACGGAGTGACAACAACAAATATTTCTTTTGGCCATAATTGATGTTTAGTGAGAACTTCTTTTCAATAAGAGTTAAACATCTGTTTTGTTCTTTTACTGGATATTTTGGCTCAGAATAACTCTACATAATTATCAGAGAGAATAAAAATAATAGTGTAATTATAACAAGCAATGTTAAAAAGCAGTAACTAAGGCTTATTGAGCACTTGGTATATATGAACTTTATATGGAAAACATGAAGTACATAATATTTATTTCTTACCACAATTATTACCAAGTAGTCATCTCTATTTCCACATTTCATTAAAAAACAGAAACAAAAATAGGCTACTTAACTTGCCAAAGATCACATAGCTAGGTAATGCTGAAGCCATAACTTGAGCATTCTTCTATTTGGCTTCAAAGATTCATAAAAGCAATGAATCCCTATGCTGTTTTTTTTTTTTTTTTTTACCATGTTTTTATTTTCTTTGTCCAGGAGCTATCTTCTACTTTATCTAAAATGATGTTTACTATGTCCGTATAACGTACAAGGAGTTTAGCAACAAAATTCTAACTTCAACTTATTCCCATAACAGTTTGAAGGGATCAGTCATTACTGCTTTAGGTGTAGCTGAGCATCATAGTCCAGAAAGAATACTTTTTTTCTTCCTCTTAATAAGATTTGCTCAATGATAGTATTTATGACCTAAATAAGTGCAGAATTCTATTTATCATTAAAATTCTACATATATAAAATAAAATCACCTGGCAATATATTACTGAAACTATTTTTGAACTGCAATCTTTTATCAATTTCTGAAATTTACCAGGTAGCTAGTTGTTCATCCTGTCATTACTTTATCTTTTCGTAGTGTTTCTTATCAATAGTTAACGAAAGTAAACCCTGGATTGGCAATAAACAATGTAAATCCTCTCAGCAGTCCTACATTCCATAAGAATTAGATAATAAAGTAGGAATAAGGAAGAATATATACAGTTTATTTGGGGATAACTATATGATTATCTTTCTAATCAGTGTCTGATTTGCATTAGTTCCACCTTGATTAGTTATTAGACACTAGGCATACTATGACTTCCACTTCCTGAGCTTCAGAGAAAACAAAAATCTGATGTAACCAATAATAATGAAACTAAGTTTCTTAAACATACAGTGCAACTACAGAAACATATGCCATTACAGCTTCAACAATAAAAAATCAAATAAAATTATGAAACTAGCTGAATTATATTTGTACAGTTTTAGCACTTTCTTTGCTACCTAAATTTAATACTAAGAAGTTGCTTTTCATAAGTGCTGTTTTGGAAGAATTTCATGATCAGCAGTCTAGTGTTCCACATCTGTTAGAAAAGCCTACCCAGGGAGTTGCTTTAGCACTAGACACATGATTAGGCACTGATAGATGCGTGGCATTTAGTAATACCATTAAAATATTCTACACTGTACAATGGCAACAGATGTCTTAAGTTCTAACAACTAATCAAAAAGTAAATCAACCAACATAAAAAACACATCTGGAATCCTAGAAATGAAAGAATTTAGTCATATATCATTCCATGTTATATCAAATTTGTGTTAATTTGTAAAATGCTGTGCTGGATGTTATGTAAATGAAGTCAAATATACAGTTTACTCTTTGATCTCCAAACCATTTACTGTAGAAAGCCCTTTGTCAGGTTCTGAAGTGCTTCTTCCCGGGCTTGAGATAACTCAAGCTTTCTGAAATGATTCTTCTTATTAAAGCAATATGTTCAAAGTGAGCAATGCGAGTCCACAGGGAACACTGCTGAGCAAGTAATGGTCTGATGGTGAGTTGATGGACTGTAATAATGGTCCTAGCCAATCCGGAAGGAGAACTGACAGCAGTTCAATTTGTAATGTATTTCATATGTAGAATGTATTCAGAAAAGAGCCCTAAATATTAGTATTATACATCTGTCAATTAAACTATGCAAATCATGGCATTAAGCTTTGAATTAAACTTCAACCATCAGCCTCTAATCATTTGGAATGTTCCTATCTACATACAAATTATAATCATAAGGAAAGATAGATTTACATAGAATATATTTTCAGTTTGTCTTTACTTTCAATATTAACTTAATTTGACTTTCCAGAAATGTATTTCTTGGGAAGAGGAAGTCTTTAGTATTTTTTTTAATACTAAAAAAGTGTTATGTATTTATAAGTCTTTCCAAATGTTCTGCAATTTCTTTAAAACACCATCAGGAATGAGTAAAATATTACATTTAATAAAATAACAACTAAATTATTCTAAGTGATTATAATAGCACAATACAGACTTAGAAAAGCTTACAGTCCTGATGAACCCCAGTATTTCAACTGACTTATTTTTTCATCTATTTGTCAATTCTACCTGAAAATGTTATTCAGGAATATTTGTTTATCCATTGTGAATAAAAGAGAGTAAATAAAGATGAGTGTTATTGCTCTATCTGATTTTCTTCTGTAAATACAATGAATATTTATTCAAGTATTTTAAACTGCTTCTCTGGTGATATAATTCACTAATAGAACAAAATGAGGAGAAAATTATAGTTATTATCAAACAATTTGCAAGTTATTTTTAATCCTGGGCATTCTTAACGTGCATTTTAAACTTTGAACTCAAATTTAACCCTGAATTGTTGCTGTGATTTTTATCTTTTGAATTTAAATGCAGCATAAAAAGAACTTTCAAGATGCCCCTAATTAAACATACCTGTAAGCTCTTATGTTATTTGTGATATGTTATTTCTCTTCACAGTGTTATTTAACTTTACTTAGACAGGAAAGGCAGCTAATTAGACCTTCCCCATAAGCATACCATTTTCAGTTTTTCTATTTTATTCCACTTCTCTCCTTTGGAACATCTAGCCACAAGAATTCTAGAAGTAACACAAAATGCTCTGTAGCCTCAAGTTTTAAATGCACTGAAACTAAGTATTAACACACCGACATTGTTTGAAACACAAAAATCAACTCATAGAGTCAATTTCCATGAAATTCTTATATTAAATGGAAACTTTAATTTTTCCTAAATAATAATCAACAATTAAACTTTGTCTAAATACAGTTTACATCAGAGAAAAAATAATGCATTTTCAATGGATACATGTATACAACTAGTATTTTAAATGGCCATCTTTTAGGGAGCACACTTTTAGAAGAAAAAAAGAAGAAAGCAAGAAACTGAGATAATCTCAAACTATTAGGCACAGAAACTTTATAGTCTTTGTACAATCATAGAGATCTTAATGATCCCTTGATACTATTAATCCTTCTTATAATTTTCATAAGCTTGTCAAGTCCTGCACTTTACCTCTCTTGCAACAGTGACCTTGAACCTGAATGATGCCTAGATTTTTATTTCACAGCACTAATAAAAAGCGATGTCACTAAGGTACTTAATAAAAATGAATGTGAGATTTTACTAGAGATAGGGGACCTGCCAGATCAAAGTGTATCCATTTATAAATGTTATAAACTCTTGATAAAATGAGTTGTCATGTGATGGCATGTTTATTTCAGGAGTAGGGATGAAAAGATAATTTTTTAATTAAAAATAATAAAAACTTTCTGCCAGCAGGTGGGCAATAGTGGTGGGGGAATCTGGTTAACAGCTGGATATTATTAAATATATATTAACTTGAGCACCTCATTGGTGATTCTTTAATAAAGTTATCTGGGTTTTTTCCCCTTTTATTGCTAGTCTGGAAGGATCATACATTTGCACTCACATGGACAATAAAGATGTAGAGTTTAAAAACTGTATTTTTTATAATTGTTCTAGATTTTCTCACAAACCTCCCACATTTTATTAGAAAGCCATAAACTTACCAATAAGAGTAACCTAGTCAGTCTCAGTTAAGCTTTCAGTCAATGTAAAGTTCCAGTCCCTAAGAAACTGTTTTCCCCTCCTTTCCTGAAATGCATGTTTGTGAGGGGAAGAGTTCTAGTTCTCATGGCCCTGGGGAAGGTAAGATTTGTCTATGGCTGATTCTCTGCTGTTTGTTCTCACTCTGAATGTCAAAGCTGCCTGTGGACTCTCTTATTTTTTCTATTCTTGCTATAATAACAGCAATGTTCTACAAAGCAAATTATGCAACTAAAACAATATTATCCCCATCATACTTGGTTATTCTGAGGTTTATGTGATTGTTCCCATGTAATTTTTTCCCTTTTGTCAAACCATGCTAGATAAATAGTGTGATTTTTTTGCATGATTTTCCTAATATGATTTTTCTCTCAGGTTAGCTCCTTCTTATCTTTCATTTCTAAGATAAAATATCAACTTAGATAAACTCAGTATCGATTTGAAAGAGACTACTTTTTCTACCACTTTATCATATGAATCAGCACTATTTTTTTCAAAAGGATGAAACTAAAAATGGATTAAACAAACAAAAAGATGAAAAGATGAAGTTATTAGCTTACATGGGTAAACTTCAAGAAGGCCAGAGGTCTCATTGATGACTGTCTGCAAAGTCTTAAAAATCCTAAGAATTCTCTTCATCTCCTGCCTGTCTGTGGTCTTCATCTACTTCATCTACTGCCTGTCTCAGTGTTAATTTCATTCTTCTGAAAAGCTTCTCCATGAGGTAGGCAGTTATTCCCTTGGTTAGCCCTGAAAATGTGGTATACTTAATGAAATTGTGGACAGCCCAGTTTGAAAAATAGTAGGGAAGCCCTTCAGTGGATTCACTTTGGGCCATTCACCTACCTTCTGGCAGGTAGGCAGTTTCCAGTGGAAGTCATATCAGATTCATATACTTTGAAAAAACTTTCACAGAGAAGAACTAGGTTCAGGTGTTGAAATAAACATCAGAAAAATTCATACTCCAAAGTAAGAGTAATTATTTCCTTGTCAATACTTTTAATAGAAAGTATACATTTTTCTTACTTTATTACAGAATCTTTGAGTCTTAACAGATTTATACCTTAGCATAAGTACTCTTTTTATTTTTTTTAAGAAAAATGTCACAAGTTGATGTCTCTCCAAGCTTAAAACAAACATGACTTGGACGTGGTTACTCTTCCCACCTCATCACTTCAACTCTGTGGATTCTTTTTCACGTTTCTGAAAATGTGCCATCCTCTTTCCTGTCTGAAACTTTTAACCATACTTTTTCTTCTTCCTGGCATGAATTTTCTTCCTGGTTAGCTCCTTCCTATCTTTCATCTCTGACCTAAAATACTAATTCGAATCAACTCAATATCGACTTGAAAGAGACCATCTCTTGCCACTTAACTCATAATCTTTGTTGATTTATTCATTGTTTGTCCGTGTTGTTAAACAGTAACACCCACAAATATAAGGACTTGGCCTCTGATGTACCATTCTGTCTGCAGAGGTTTGCATCAATCAAGTAAGCCAAGAGTAAGCTCTAAAAAGCCATTTGTCAATTTATTAATTATTAAATCTGTGTGACACTTTTATATCTTTAATCAGTTGCAGGCCTTCCTCTTCTTTAGCCTTCACCTTCCTTGATCACCATGTCAATAATTTTTGGCTTTCTATTGTTTTTTTTACTTTCTCCTTCTTTTTTTTTTTTTTTTTTTTTTTTTTTTTTTGGGTGATGTCTCACTATGTCGCCAGGCTGTAGTGCAGAGGCTCAATCTTGGCTCACTGCAACCTTCTCCTCCAGGGTTCAAGAGATTCTCCTGCCTCAGCCTCCTGAGTAGCTGAGATTACAGGTATGCACCACCACACCCGGCTAATTTTTGTATTTTTAGTAGAGACGGGGTTTCGCCATATTGGTCAGGATGGTCTCGATCTTCTGACCTCATGGTCCTCCCACCTCGGCTTCCCAAAGTATTGAGATTATAGGCGTGAACCACTGCACCCGGCCAGCTTTCTATTGTTAATCTGGCTCTAACTCCTTTTGTTTTCTTCTCCCTCAGAAAGTATTAGTTTTCTGGCAATCCATATTTCCTTCTCAAACTATGTGCTCTGATAAATTTTATTCTTGTTAACAGTTTTCACTACTGCTTATATGCCTTTAATTCACAAATGTCTTTGGCTCTCTTGATCTTCAGAATTATTGTATTATCTATTTATTATATCTCTTGAATATTTGTAGAAGGAATATAGCATAAACTGACCCTATTTTCTATCTTGTTGAAAGCAAATTCCATGAGGCCAGTCACCCAAGACAGAAAGAAGCCTTGTAGTTTCATCCAGCAGTCTTACCTCATTCCATTATGTGCTAATTATGTTCATATTCACATAGTCACCAATACCAAGTTGCATTAATTTTGCCTTCTATATGACTCTAAAACTTATCCTTTCTTCTATAAACAATTCCCAAGTTGTCTCCTTACCCCATAGTATCTATTGTCCATGATGATAAATACTGCATACTGCCACCAAAAGTGGATTTTCTCATCAGAATTTAAATACATCCATTTAATTTTTTTTCATTTGCCTTCAGACTCTTCCTTATTTAAGCTACATAAAATTAATTAGAAACAAAATTATTTCTAACTTAATTTCTAGTCACAAACACAGTTGGTGTTTAAATCGACACCAAATCATTTAATATCTTATATTGTTATTATATAATATATAAAATACTTGTATCTTAAATATTTTAAGTTCTTTTATATCTCTGTGCCCTTTACTCATTTTTCACAGTCAGTCGCCTAATCTTAAAATTACCAATACAGATTTAATTATGGATTCCCTTTCTTATAACATTTCTGAACTATTTCATTTCCAAAGTACTTGATTGTGCCTGCTCTTTACTGTTATAACGCTACATGCTTCTACTATTATGGCATTTATCACACTGTGTCATAATTATTAATTTGAATTCCTCATGTATCCTTTGCACTTGAGACCATCTGGTTAAAATCAGAGCTAACACTTGTTACAATTCCAGGTGACTGCTCAAGTTCTTCAATGAAGTGGACTTGTCTGGTTTAAAAAAATAGAGCTCAGTCAAAACACATTTCAGGTAAAAAAGGAGGCTTAATATTAATGGAACCCAGATATAAACTCAAAAACTCTACTTTTTCAAATTCAAGAAAAGTTACATCAAACTCCTCACTTCTAAGATCTGAACTGCCTAAACTGTCCCCCCAAAGTTTCTAAGAATTTCTTGGGTGGAGAGGAGAACAAATAACACTCTCAGGTCTCCAACTGACTCTGATTCCTTTAAGGAAGTTACCATGTTGATATGAACCTAAAATCCCACCTCTTCTCCATTGCCTTCCCTCAGACACACACACACAAACGAATATATAATCTTTCTCACACAAAAAGATAATTAGCTTAATGGATAGTGATGAAGTGCTAGGGGAAGGGGAGATATATTGCACTACAAAGTAAATTTACAATTTCTTTTTGAAATTTCTCTTATCAAAAATCTTTAAACTGCACCTCCACCCACCATATTTTTCTTGACTCTTTTAGGTTTGCTGCAACCTTTAACCTTCCTACTTGTTCTTTTAACTACCTTTTTTCATTGGGTTTTCCCTGGATTTCTAAATTTCTCTTTTTCTATTAACAAGAATTATGAGTTCAATCCAGCCTGTGTTTTTAAACTTTTACCCCAATGCCCAGTTAATGGCGTTTAGGTATATAGCAGCCCTAATAGACTAAGACAAACAAAATGCAGAAACCAAAGTATTTTTTTCTTTCTAGTTTTTCAATGGCTTTTATCTCTGCTTCTTTTTTAAATATATGTTTTATTAACCATTTTCCACATGATATATAACACACACATAATGATCACCCCAAAATGGTGATCTAGAATCCCAAATATATGTGTTGTACCAATTCATTTTAAGTTTCTAGGACAGAAAATGAAGTTAGCTCATCTTGGTGAAGGGTCCACCCCAAGTGTAATAACCTACATTTGAGATGAATTGGTTCTCTAAACAAAAAGAAAAATTCTTGACCTCTTTTAAAAATTTCCTCTTTATTCTTGTGCACTTGACCTCTGAGAAGTGCTACTTGTTTATCTTTTGTCTAACATTCAGCACAGTCTTGCAATATTCTAGGGTTTACGTTACTTATTTACTGCACTATTCTTCAACATGTAAATGCTTTTCTGATGATTTAACAAAAAAGAAATAGTTCTTGCAGAAAATACTGAGAAAGCAATCAAAGATGAAGTTGTTAGTTAAACAGGACTAGAGAATGAGAGGATAATAAGGGGAAAGATAGAGTATGTCAATAGAAATATATAGAAATTGAGTAACATTCCCATTAGTGGTTCTTTATCTAAAGGATAATGAGAACGAGCATTACAAACATTTCTTTTGATATGTACAACTTAGTCTTAGAAATAACTTTTAGATAGTTCTCCAACAGTCCTCAAAACATAGCTGTCTCAGACCCTATGTCAAACTTTATATATATATACACACACACACATATATATATACATACATATATATACACATACATATATACACACACACTCATACATACATACATATATATACTTTAAGTTCTGGGGCACATGTGCAGATCCTGCAAGATTGTTACATAGGTATACACATGCCACGGTGGTTTGCTGCATCCATCCCTCCGTCACATACATACATTAGGTATTTCTCCTAATGTTATCCCTTCCCAATCCCCTCACCCCCTGCTATCTCTCCCCTAGCCCTCTCACCCCTCAAGAGGCCCCTGTGTGTGATGTTTCCCTACCTGTGTCCATGTGTTCTCATTGTTCAACACTCACTTATAAGTTTGAACATGCGGTGTTTGGTTCTCTGTTCTTGGGTCAGTTTGCTGAGAATGATGGTTTCCAGATTAATCCATGTCCCTGCAAAGGACATGAACTCATCATTTTTTATGGCTGCACAGTATTCCAGTATATGTGCCACATTTTCTTTGTCTAGTCTATCATTTATGGACATTTGGGTTGGTTTCAGGTCTGTGCTATTGTAAAGAGTGCTGCAATGCACATACGTGTGCATTTATCTTTATAATAGAACGATTTATAACCCTTTGGGTGTATACCCAGTAATGGGATTGCTGGGTCAAATGGTATTTCTAGTTCTAGATCCTTGAGGAATCACCACACTGTCCTCCACAATAGTTAAACTAATTTACAGTCCCACCAACAGTGTATAAATGTTTCTTTTTCTCCACATCCTCTCCAGCATCTATCTCCTGACTTTTTAATGATATTGCTGTACCTATGTTTGAAAAATACAACCTGCTACAATCATCTTTGACCCATGATTGTGTATTACTTTTTCCCCTCACTTTTGTATTGTGGAAAAATACATATAACATCAAATTTACTCTATGTGAAAGTATATTTCCTGAGTCTTTATTTTATCCTATTTGTTTATATATATATTTACACCAGAACTGAATTGTTTTGGGTATTGTAGTTTTGTACTACATTTTGTAATCAGGAGATGTGATGCCCCAGATTTGCTATTCTTCTTTAAGATTGTTTTGGCTGTTGGAGCTTTTTTGTGGTTTCATGCACATTTTAGACTTTTTTCTTTTCTATAAAAATGGAATTTTAAAAGAAATTTCATGGAATTTGTAGATCACTTTGTGTAGTACTGACACATTAACACTATTAAGTCTTCAAATCATGAAAATGGAATGCTTTTCCATTTATTTACATTTTCATATTCATTTTAGAAATGTTCTGTAGTTTTTCTTTTATAATTCTTCCACCTCTTTGTTAAATTCCTAAGATTTTAATTTTGTTTTTGTTTTGATGCTATTGTACATGAAATTGCTTTCTTCATCTGCTTTTTAGATTAGTCGCTGTTACTTTATATAGAAATACAACTAATTTTAATGTGCTGTCTTTGTATCCTGCTACATTAATGAATTCATTTATTAGTTCCAATAATTTGTGTGAAATTTTTAGCATTTTCCACATATAAGATATCAGCTGCAAACAGATGATTTTAACTTCTTCCTTTTCAACTTGGATTTTCTTTCTGTCTTCTAGCCCAATTGATCTTACTACAACTTCTAATACTATGTGAAATAGAAATAGTTTCACGGGATAATTGGGGTGTCACTTCGCCAATCAGAAACCTCTGTGGCCCGTGGCGCCTTTGTCTGAGTTTTGCTCATACCTGCTGGGCTCGTTCCTCCCACTAGACCTGGCAGGCTGCGTTGGGCTCACACTACTGGCCGGATCCCACATCTGCCAAGGGCGAGCCAGGCAGGGAGCAGCGAGGGGTGTGGAGGCAAATGAGTGTGGGGTCCAGTACACCACAGCCGGGCACACCAGCTGCAGCAGCAGGGTGGGCAGCTCCAGGTGCCAGTTCCGTGTGAAGCTGTGGCTGGACCCGATGCACCGCGTGCAGATTCTGCTGTGGGCACCTGTGTCTGGACTACAGGAATGTGGTGGCACCCGTAAACTTGGAGATGGCAGGAGGTACTGCAGAGCCCCCAAAAGGGTATCCCTAGGTCTGGGCTCCCTGAAGGGCTACAGCACTTCTGCCCTCATCGCCCGCAACCTGGCGAGCTGGCGTTGGAGGAGACGTTTCTGCCCAGTTTGTGTTACAGCTCCTTCAATCCCAGGTCCAGAAGAATGAAGTATGCGAACAATTGCAGGGTGAGCAAGGTGGAGAGAAGATTCATGGAGCCACAGAACAGCTCTTAGGAGACCCGAAGTGGGTAGTTCCTTCCCGCAGGCAGGTTGTCTAAACGAGTCTAGGAAACCGAAAGCGGAGACCTCCCAACTGCAGCTGCTCCTTCTGACGTCTGTTTGAGTCTGGCTGAGGTTCGGAGCTTTTATGAGCGCAGAAAGGAGGAAGTGCGTGCTGATTGGCGCATGGGCGGCCACGGGCAGCCGGGAGAAAGCACAAGTTCTCGCCCTGCGCGGGAGGACGCCACCGGGAACTGACGGTCTGGCCCCTTGGCTTCAGGCCATCCCTCCTGGCTTGAAGGTAGGGCTTCCCCGGGACCGGTCTCTCCGCCCAAGGGACTATCTGCTTTCTGTTACCACCAATCATGTTTTCCACAGCGCTTGGGCTGTTTGTGCCAAGGGGTGCCTGCAGGCCCGCGCCAAGCCACCCTCAGCCTCCCATCGGCACCCCTCCCATACTCGTCAGCACTCAAAGGCCAGAGGGCGCCGAGGCGGCAGGAGGCTGGCAGGTCAGCGTTTTCCCGCTTGCCTGCACACTTGGTCAGGTCGTGACGGTTGCCGAGCTCGGCTTCAACTTTGCTCTGAAATTGGAACAGGCTCGGGGAGCCGAGAGACGCCAGGCAGTGGGAGCAAGCACTTCCGAGCCAGCAGGGGGAGGGGTTTTCCCGGGGCCTGAGAGTGCAGGGATGCCTGGGTCCGCAGGTGTGGCTGCACGGGAGTGCGAGACTGCTGCTCCACCAAACTGGAACCGGCTGGGGCTTCCATCCTGTTCCGGACTCCGGCCAGCACCACGGAGCCCATAACCCGGGCTGAGCCTCCTGCACTGCAACCGGCATCCTTGCAGCAGCTGCTCCAAATGGGCCACAACTACCATCAGTAGTGCAAACAGGTATTTTAGCCTTATTCCTGATATTAGGAGAAAAGCTTTTAGTCTTTCACCACTGTGTTTTCGTATATGACCTATATGCTGAGGTAATTTCCTTCTATTCCTGGCTTTTTGAATGTTTTTATCATGAAAGAATGTTAGATTTTGTCAAATGCTTTTTATTCATCTTAAGATGACAATTTTGTGTGTCTGTGTTACAAGTTTTCTTCTGTTGAACCATTTGTACATTCCAAGAATAAATTTCACTGAGTTTTGGTGTATAATCCTTTTAATATGTTGCTGAATTCAGTTTGCTAGTATTTTGTTGAGAATGTTTGCATCAATAGACATCAGGGACATTAGTTTTTAGTTTTCTTTTTTTTTTTTTTTTGAGACGGAGTTTCGCTCTTGATACCCAGGCTGGAGTGCAATGGCGCGATCTCGGCTCACCGCAACCTCCGCCTCCTGGGTTCAGGCAATTCTCCTGCCTCAGCCTCCTGAGTAGCTGGGATTACAGGCACGCGCCACCGTGCCCAGCTAATTTTTTGTATTAGTAGAGACGGGGTTTCACCATGTTGACCAAGATGGTCTCGATCTCTTGACCTCGTGATCCACCCGCCTCGGCCTCCCAAAGTGCTGGGATTACAGGCTTGAGCCACCGCGCCCGGCCAGTTTTTAGTTTTCTTGTAGTGTCTCTGGCTGGCTTTGGTAGCAAGATAATACTGGCCTCATAGAATGTTAGGGAGTGTTCTCTTCTATTGAATTTTTTGGAAAATTTGAGAAAGGTTTGTTTTAGTTCTTTAAATATTTGGTAGAATTCCTTGCTGAATATATCAGAGCTGATTCTTTATCAAGAGATGTTTGAATATTGATTTAATCTCTATTTTAGTTATTGTTGTATTCAAATTTCAATTTCAAGATTGGTAGATTTTTGTTTCTAGGAGTATGTTCGTTTCATCTAAGTTATTCAATTTATCAGCATACAGGTGCTCATAGTGACCTCTTCTAGTCAATTTTATTTCTGTAGAATCACTAATAATGTACCCACTCTCCTTTCTGATTTTACGAATTTGAGTCTTCTCTCATTTTTCATAGTACATATAGTTAAAAGCGTCTATTTTGTTGATGTTTTATTTTTATTTTTTAATTTATTTATTCTTTAGGTGCATACTATATCTGGCATTTCTCCCCATGTTATCCCTCCCCACCCCCTGCTGTCTCTCCCCTACCCACCCCAACTGCCTCCAGTGTGTGACGCGCCTCTCACTGAGTCCACATGTTCTCATTTTTCAACACCCACCTATGAGTGAGAACATTCGGTGTTTGGCTTTCTGTTCTTTTGTCAGTTTGCTGAGAATGATGGTTTCCAGATTCGTCCAAGTCCCTACAAAGGACACGAACTTATCAATTTTTATGGCTGCGTAGTATTCCATCGTGTATATGTGCCACATTTTCTTTGTCCAGTCCATCATTGATGTGCATTTGGGTTGGTTCCAGGTCTTTGCTATTGTACACAGGGCTGCAATGAACATACGTGTGCATGTGTCCTTACAGTAGAATGATATATAGTTCTTTCGATATATACCCAGTAATGGGATTGCTGGGTCAAATGGAATTTCTATATCTAGATCCTTAATAAATCGCCACACTGTCTTCCACAATGGTTGAACTAATTTACACTTCCACCAACAATGTAAAAGCGTTCCTTTTTCTCCACATCCTCTCCAGCATCTGTTTTCTCCAGATTTTTTAATGATCACCATTCTAACTGGCGTGAGATGGTATCTCAATGTGGTTTTGATTTGCATTTCTCTAATGACCAGTGATGATGAGCATTTTTCATATATTTGTTGGCTGCATAAATGTCTTCTTTTGAAAAGTGTCTGATTATATCTTTCGCCCACTTTTTGATAGTGTTGTTTGTTTTTTTCTTGTAAATTTGTTTTTGTTCTTTGTAGATTCTGGATATTAGCCCTTTTTGAAGAGAGTGTTTCATTTATTGATTTTTTAAAAGATTTTTAGGCCGGGCGCGGTGGCTCAAGCCTGTAATCCCAGCACTTTGGGAGTCCGAGGTGGGTGGATCACGAGGTCAAGAGATCGAGACCATCCTGGTCAACATGGTGAAACCCCATCTCTACTCAAAATACAAGAAATTAGCTGGGCATAGTGGCGCGTGCCTGTAATCCCAGCTACTCAGGAGGCTGAGGCAGGAGAATTGCCTGAACCCAGGAGGCGGAGGTTGCGGTGAGCCGAGATCGCGCCATTGCACTCCAGCCTGGGTAATAAAAGCAAAACTCTGTCTCAAAAAAAAAAAAAAAAAAAAGATTTTTAGTGATTTTTATCTTTCCTAGATTTTACAAATTTGTTTTAATTTTTTAAGCAATCTATGCAATGCAATCAGTATAAATTTGGGAAAATCTGGTTGTAAAGATTGCATGCTGAAACACATTTTGTTGCAACTCAAAGTATTTAATTTTAGAATTTCCTGGAACAGTAAATAGAAAAATAACCAGAAGAAACAGTAAGAATAAATTATTTAAATATAGGTATACATAATTCTTAATCTTCATTCTCAGTCATGCTTGTTACCAACCAGAAGTCAAGGCAGATATTAATAATTTGGATGCATTGGTAAAGAAAAAATTAGACCAACCACATGTGAGAAAAGTGATTGGCAGCTTCTAGTGGAACTAAACCTTCACTACAGGAAATGAATGTCATTTCATTTTGATTTTACAAACAAATAGCTTAACTTAAAAGATTCTTAGTGTGTTGAAAAAACTAAGCTCCGTTATTTATTTCTTGTTCCATAGACTATTCTTAAAGGGAGACTTGATAATGAAAACTCTAATTAATAATCCTGAAAGTATTCTGCATTCAAAATGTTTATAGGTTTTCAGAAAAGTAGTCAGAATATTAGTTTTTAAGTCCATGAATATGTGTGTGTGCATACATTTATTATACATATGACATTTTTTCTTCAACTAAAAGCAATTTTTATTCTTCACTCATTTTATAGTTTATAAATGTAGTTATATATTGCTAGATTAAAGATATATGTAGGAATCAGTATATATTTATAAATATTTGTCTATTCATATATTTTATTTATTATTTTACATTTTATTAATAAAAGGTCTAACTATGTTGGCCAGGCTGGTCATAAATTTCTGGCCTCAAGCAATTCTTCTGCCTCAGCCTCCCAAAGTACTGATATTATAGATGTGAGCTACTGCACCTGGCTATTCATATATTCATATAAATGGTTTTCTAAACATTTCTAGATTTTCGGGAACACTATTGTTTCTCACAACTTAGACATTTACTCTTAAGTGATGAGTATAAAATGAACAAATATTCTTCCACAGTTTTCTCTTCCAAAAGGACTCCCCAAATTTCCTATGCTTTACATTAAAAACAGTGTGAAAACCTAAGGGCCAGTTAATATTTGTTTAATAAACTTGAGTTAAAATTTAAATTTTAAATACGTTATTTGACATGACACTAAAACTGTTTATAGATAAGCATTATTATAGTCAATTTTGCCAAATGAGTTGCATTTGACTTGTAGTGGTTGTAACACTGGCTGTTCGTACTTTGGTCTCTCTGTGTGACAACTAAATCTCCCAGAGATGACATGGAGGACTTTCTGAAATTGGTGCATACTTGACATCCTATCCCTTAACACATCTTCTCATCAAAATGTATCTTACCAATGCCAGTTTATTGATGCCAAGCACTTTACACTCCAAGTTTCTTTTCTTGTTACACATTTTGGTTTAACATTTCTGGATGAACAGATTAAAATGACTTACCATAAAGTGGTATACATTCTAAAATCACTGTTTGGTTAAAAAAAATACCATTTCCATTCATTGTTTAGGGCATTTGAAAGACATGTCAAGTCCAATATCATTTACAGTCCCCCACTATTATTATATTTTCTCTCCACTCTATGGGTTGTTTACTGATTAGTTCTTTTGCTGTGCAGAAGCTTTTGAGTTTAATTAGGTCCCATTTATTATTTTTATTTTTGTTGCATTTGCTTTGGGGGTCTTAGTCATGAATTCTTTGCCCAAGCCAACATCTAGAAGAGTTTTTCTGATATTATTGTCTAAAAATTTTATGATTTGAGGTCTTAGATTTGTGTTTTTGATCTATCTCACATTGATTTTTGTATAAGTTGAGAGATGAGCATCCAGTTTCTTTCTTTTACATGTAGCTTGTCTGTTTTGCCAGCACCATTTATTGAAAAGGGTATCCTTTCCCCAGTTTATGTTTTTGTATGTTTTATTGAAGATCAGCTAGCTGATTTACTCTGTTTTATATGATATTGCAAAAAAAAAGTTTATATGTGTCTTTATGTGTGAGTTTCTTGTAGGCAGCAGATAGTTTGATCATTTCTTTATTCATTCTACCAATCTGTATCTTTTAAGTAGAACATTTAATCTATCTATACTTAAAGTTACTATTGATATGCAAGGTTTTGTTCCTGGAATATTGTTAACTGCTTTTAAATTTTTGTCTGCCTTTTTGTTTTTGTGGTTTGATGAGATTCTGTTGTGTTATCAATTTGACTCCTTTCTCTATTGCTTTTGTATGATGGGTTTATAAGAGCTGTGAGTTTTATATTACCATGTGTTTTCATGATGGTGAATGTCTACCTTTCATTTCCATGTTTAAGATCCTTTTAAGCACTTCCTGTAGGACTAGTCTGGTGGTGAAAGAGCCCCTCATTATTAGCTTCTCTGGGAAAAACCATTTTTCTCCTTCATTTGCTAAGCTTTTTTGGTTGGATATAGAATTTTGGCTTACAAGTTTTTTTTGTTTTTTTTTCTTCCTTACTTGCTTGCTTTAAGCATTTTAAAAATGTCATCCCATTCTCTTCTGACCTGTAATATTTCTCCTGAAAAGTCTTCTCTTAGCCTGATAGTGTTTCCTTTATAGGTATCTAGTTGCTTTTCTCTTGCTAATCTTAAAATTCTTTCTTCCGTTTTGACTTTCAACATTCTGATCATCATATGCTATGGTGAAGTCCTCTTTGCAATGTCTTTTCCCCGGGTTTTCTGGGCATTCCATGTCTGAATGTCTGATTCTCTTGTTAGACTGTTTTCATTGATTATTTTCTTTAATAAATTTTCTAAACCTCTTAATTTCTCTTCCTCTTTGGGAGTACCAATAATTCATAAAGTAAGTTGCTTTATGTACTCCCAGACATTTTGAAGATCTTGTTTATTCTTATTTTTTTTTCTTATTTTTGTCTGACTGGATTACTGGCTTATTTTAAAAATACCTGTCTTCAAGTTTTACATTTTTTTCTCTTTTTCCCTTTTTTTTTCTTTTGTGGCCGGTAGGTGGGGTGTGTGTTTGTATGTGTTTGGTATAGTCAATTATTGAAGTAATTGAATGTGTCTTGTATTTCCTTCAGTGAATTTTTTAGCTCCAGAATTTCTGCTCAGTTCCCTGCCCCTCCTTGCCCAGGTGGCTGTTACAGCTACATCAGCCTTAACTTGGCCAGAAGGCAGTGGAGTGCAATGCCGCTATAAACTCTCAAAATGGCCTCAAACCAGAGAGAGGGCAGGGTCACTTCAAGGCAAGCAGCATAGACAGGAAGCTCTGGGGAGTGCACTTCACTCACATTGTAGTCTCAGTATCAGCCCACAGTAGTGTGGTAGGGACCCTATTGGAGTGCATGGGAGCACCTGGTTTCCCCTTTCTCTTTCGGAGCAGTACAGTGGCAGCAGCCATGTTTGTAGATGCCCTATATCTGCATTCTCAAAATGGCAGCCAGGTGAGGATAGATTAGGTTCATATGCCTGTAAGATTCTACTCTGGTTTCCCCTTCTGGAGTAAAGTCTCTGTGCAATATTTAGGCAGCTCTGTATGTCAGGCTGAAGTCCCTAGTGGATCAAAATTTTCTCTCATAGCCATGATTACAAAATCTGAGCCTAGGGGGTTTCTTGCTTATTGTTTTCCCATGTTCAGGAGCCTCTCTTGGCAGCTTGGCAGGCTGCATTGAACCCTCTACTTACTTCTGGTGCTTCCTGTTTCTTTTCTGGTTAAGCCTAGCATTTTCTCCCAAACTATCTGAAATGTGAGTATATACTTACTATTCTGGTTCCTCTCTGTGGTAGAAGCACACACTAACTGCATCTAGTCAACCATCTTTTATATTTTTAAGTTTATATTATTAAACACAATACTAGCCCACTGTAAGCAAATTTTAAAAAATAGAGGATATATTTGTACACAATAACCTACTTAATCTGAATAATACCAGACTCTCTTCAGAATGTCATTCACTATTCCAATGCCAATAACCTCTTTTCTTTCAAACTGGTGTACTTATCATGCCAGGACATGCTCACACTCTGAATTTTGGCTTTCTTTATAGTATTGACATCACTAGAATGCTCTCTCCATCTTTGCCTTCTGAAATCCTATTTGTTAGCATAAAACTATCAGAAATAGAACTTAAGTTATGGAGCTTTTTGTTTTTTTTTTTAACTTCAACCACATAGATGTAAACTTGTATTTCTCTTCCTAAATTTCAAAAGCGTATTTCCCCAAATCATCTTCATGATTTTATTTTTACTTTGTGTAATGCTTGTTGAACTTTATTTCAGAATTACATGCACACAATCTTGAAAAGAAATAATTTCATTAACAACATATGTCTCACTTGGCTTACTATTTTTACCTTTATTATCCCTAAACAGGTGAATGAAAGAAAGGAAGTTTAGAATTAAACTGATGAGAGATAATCACACAGTAGTTTCAACACATTTAAAATTCTACTTTACACAATATTAGCATAGTTTATTTTAAATAAAAATAATGCCTTAAAAACCTTTATTAATTTTCTTATTGTAAAACTAAGTAGTTTCATAACTTTGGACATATTCCCGCAGTTCTTATATTGTATATCATATATTTGGTAGAAAGCAATACTAAAATCTAGAAAATATTTTTCCAAGTTTGTGTTTTAGCTGAAAACATCAATTCTCAGTATTGTGTCTGCAGTCTCTAGGAAGCCATAGTTTGTAGAATGAGAAAGAAGCAATAGTTATTGTATTGCTTGGTAGGATCAAAGTATTATACTTTGCATTTACAGAGATTGCGTCCTTAATGTTGCATAACTTTGGAATGTAGATATCTTCGTTTTTGTACTACGTGTGAGAAAGAATAAATAGCTTGTTCAGTATAACACAGCCTCTAAGAGCTCCAACCGAGATTTGGATACAAGTCTGTGGATTTTTACTATACATTTGTCTTATCTAGAGGAACATCCCACTCATTTTAAAGATGAACACCCAAAAATAATGATGGATTTGGGTAGTAAAAATATCAAAACAAATCCATTTATTTAAATGGTTGTTAGCTACTCTGTGGATATTGTCCTATCAATGAAACAAATGGTTATTCATTTCTTGTTTGATTCTATTGTGGTCAGAAAAGAAAATTTGTATGATTTTAGTTATTTAAATTGTTGAGATTTGTCTTATGTCCCAGAATATGGTCTATATTGTCATATTTTCTGTGTATGCATGAAAAGAATGAGTATTCTGAGATTCATGGGTGAATTGTCCCATTAAGGTCTATTTGATACTCTTGAATAATGACATTGTTGAATTCTTCCATATCTTTGTTGACTTCTTTTTAGTTGTTCTGTCATTGTTGAGAGGAGAGTATTGACTTCTCCAACTACATTTGTGGATTTGTCAGTTTCTTCTCTCATTTCTATCAGTTTTTGCTTCACATAATTTTCAGCTTTGTTATGTTACATACACACTTAGGATTACTATGACTTCTTTATGGGTTGTCTCATTTATCATTATGTAATATCTCTCTTACTCCCTGATAGATTTCCTTATCCTTAAATCTATTTCATTTCATATTAATATAGGCAGTTTTGCTTTTTAAAAATTGTACAATATAATGGTACTTCATATAGTTACAGGGATGCATAATAATTACTGTAATCATAGTTATCAATAAAAATATTGCAATAGTGTATTATGATATAGTACTACTATAATTATTACATTGTATTTTACTATTATACATAGTATATCTTATAATATATTAGAATAATTATAATAATACAAGTAATAATTTAAATGGCATCCTAATCTTGATGTCAGTGTTGTTCAAGTGGCCAGCTGACTTGCTGGCCTTCTTTGCTGCTTCATACACTGCTGCTAACACCAGAAAACTTCACATTTCCTAGACTCCCAGGGATATGCAGATTCAACCATGGCAGCTAGTGGTTAATTCAAATGGGTAAGGGAATATATACTTTATTCCTGGGATGCCCCCAAATACCAGCCAAAGTGACTCAATTACTAAGTGTCGAACTCTCAGCTAGTGTACCTGAGTCTTACTAAATGCTGCTTCATATCAACATGAGAAGGGACTAAATTTGGACCATGGAGTTAACTGTCCCAAGGATAGGCTGCTATAGCTTTCTGAAATACAAACCCAGATACCTCCAAGATGGACTTACTGAGAAACCTTGGAAGGAGAGATGGCTGCTGTATTAAGCCATTGTTGCATTGCTATGAAGAAATATCCAAGGCTGGATAATTTATTAAGAAAAGAGGTTAAATTGGCTAACAGTTCTGCAGGCTACACAGGAAGCATGGCATCGATTTCTACTCAGTTACTGGTGAGGCTTCAGGAAGCTTTCACTCAGGGTGGAAGGCAAAGTGGGACCAGGAATGTCACATGGCGAGAGCAGGAGCAAGAGAGAAAGTGGGAGGTACCACACACTTTTAAACAACTAGATTTCACATGATCTCACTGAGTGAGAACTAACTTATCACTAAGAGGATGGTGTTAAACCATTTCATGAGTGATCTGCACCCATGATGCACTCACCTCCAACCAGGCCCCACCTCCAACACTGGGAATTACATTTCTACGTGAGATTTGGAGGGGACAAGTATCCAGATCATATCATCCACCTATAAGGCAAGTTACCAAGGCTCCTGTCCTCTTCTTCTGTAAACACCCAAAGGCCCACATTATAAAGCATCAAAAGATAACAAAAACAGAATGACAGCTTTACACAGCTAGAAACCCAAAAGAGGGGAAATAAGGAGAGAGGGGATTAGGAATAGAATGGACAGTGTGAAGGGAAAAATCAGAGCCATATGTAATGGTTAATACTGAGTGTCAAATTGATTGAATTGAAGGTTGCAAAGTATTGATCCTAGGTGTGTCTGTGAGGGCATTGCCAAAGGAGATTAACATTTGAGTCAGTGGACTGGGGAAGGCAGACCCACCCTTAATCTTGTGGGCACAATTTAATCAGCTGCCATTGAATATAAACCAGCAGAAAAAAAGTGAAAAGGGTAAAACTGGCTTAGCCTACCAGCCTACATCATTCTCCTGTGCTGGATGCTTCCTGCCCTCAAACATCTGACTCCAAGTTCTTCAGTTTCAAGACTCAGACTGGCTCTCCATGCTTCTCAAGCTTGCAGACAGCTATCATGGGACCTGTACTCATGTAAGTTAATACTTTATAAACTCCCCTTTGTATATATGTATCTGTCCTATTAGTTCTGTCCCTCTAGGGAACTCTGACTAATACACCATATCAAAGAAAAAATGCAAAGCTACATTACTGGGTGGTTTCCATCCAACCATCTCTGAGTTGTGAGACCCAGTGCTTTTCTGTTATCCACTTATCCTACCTATGGCTCTGTTGAAATAGTAACCTAATTATCAGGGTTGCAAAGGAGAACACTCATGTACCCTGCAGTACAACAGAAGGGTTAGTTCAGTCAAAACTTAAGCCAGGCCCAGGGTCTTTAAACCATACAACTCTTACCATGGAGGAGATTCCTAAACCTGACAAGGGAAAGGATATGTGGGGGGTGTGTGTGTGTGTGTGTGTGTGTGTGTGTGAGAGAGAGAGAGAGATTTATTATTAAAGCGAAACAATGGTCGACAATTTGACCCAATTGGAAATATGAAGTTTACAAAATTAATTCGTATATGAGAAATATTTAAAAGGGTGCTGACTGGCTTTTATTTTTCTGTAACATCAGTTCTTAATTAACTTTTCCTGCAATGCACAAATTGCCAAAGATTGGATTTAATGCTGGGGCTCAAATTGCAGTTATATCTGGGATCCTGCTGAATTTAATCATGTTAACTTCTATCTTAGGAAAATAACTAAATGTAAAATGGAGGAAATATAGGTATACCTCACTTTAGTTTAGCCTTGCCTAAATTTCCCAAGATAGTAGTATCCAATGCCCTAAAATATCTCATAGTGGGCATAGAATCACTGATACAATGACTAATAAATTAAAATTGAATTAAATCTTTGGAACTTTTACAAATTGGCATGACAAAATATTACTTATGGATTCCAGTTAAAATAGTTAATATGACCTACTGTAAGTAAAACAGGAATCTAAAGAATCAAAACTTGCATTAAGTCTTAATTAGCTTCTCTATTTGACAGTTTGCCTATCCTTTATTCTTTATTTATTTTTTATATTTTTAACTTTTGTTTTAGATTCACGGGGTACACATGCAGGTCTGTTACATGGATATATTGTTTGATGCTGAGGTTTGGGGTAGAAAGTATCCTGTCACCCAGGTACTGAGCATAGTACCCGAAAGTTTTCAATACTTACCTTCTTCCCTCCCTGCCTCAACTCTTCAGTAGTCCCTGGTTTCTACTGTTGTTGTCTTTATGTTCCTGAGTACCAAATGTTAACCTCCTGCTTGTAAGAGAGAACGTGCAGTATTTGGTTTTCTGTTACTGCATTATTCACTTTGGACAATGGCCTCCAGCTGTATCCACATTGGTGCAAAGGACACACTTTCATTCTTCTTTATGGTTATGTAACATTCATGCTGTACATGTAGCACATTTTCTTTGCCCAGTCCACTGGTAATGAGCACGTAGGTTGATTCCATGCTTTTGCAGTTATGAATAGTGCTATACTGAAAATGTGAATACATATATCTTTTGGTAGAATGATTTGTTTTCTTTGGGATATAAATCCAATAATGGTATTGTTGGGTTGAATGGTGGCTCTTTTTTAAATTCTTTGAGAAATCATCAACTGCTTTCCACAGTAGCCAATTTAATTTACAGTCCCACAAACAGTGTATAAATGTTCCCTTTAATCAGCAGCCTCACCAGCAAAGTGTTTTTTGATGTTTTGATAACATCCATTCTGACTGTGTGAGATGGTATTTCATTGTGAATTTGATTTTCATTTCTCTGATGAATAGCGATGTCAGGCATTTCTTCATGTCTGTTAGTTGCTTGTATGTCTTCATTTCGGAAGTGTCTGCTTATGTCTTTGGCCAGCTTTTTAGTGTGTTATTTGGTTTTTGCTTATTCAATTGTTTAAGTTCTTTATAGAGTCTAAATATTTGACCTTTGTCAGATATGTAGTTTGTGAGTATTTTCTACCTATTTTTATGTTTTATGTTAACTCTGTTGATAGTTTCTTTCACTATGCAAAAGCTCTTTAATTAGTTTCCACTTGTCACTTTTTATTTTCATTGCAATTGGTTTTGAAAACTTAATCATAAATTCTTTCTTAAGGCTAATGTCCACAATGCTGTTTCCTGGGTTTTTGTCTGGGATTCTTATAGTTTGAATTTTTACATACAACTCTTTAAGCCATCTTGAGTTAATTTTGTATATAATGAAAGATTAGGGTACAGTTTCATTTTTTTTTTCTCATATGGTTAGCCAGCTATCTCAGCACCATTTGTTGAATAGGGAGTCCTTTCTGCATTGCTTGTTTTTGTCAAATGTGTTGAAGATCAGATGGCTTTGGAAATAATGCCTTATTTTTGGATTCTCTATTCTGTTCCATTGGTCTATGTCTCTGTTTTTATACCAGTACCATTCTGTTTTGACTGCTGTAGCCTTATACTACACTTTGAAGTTAGATAATGTGATGTCTCCAGCTTCGTTATTTTTTCTTAGAATTGTTTTGGCTATTTGGGCTATGTTTTGGTTCCATACAATTTTAGAATAGTTTTTTTTTTTCTAGTTCTGTGAAAAATGACATTTGTAGTTTGACAGGAATAGCACTGAATCTGTAATCCCTCTGCGCCATATGGCCATTTTAATGATACTGATTCTTCCAATCCATGAACATGGAAAGTTTTTTCCGTTTATCTGTGTTTTCTATGATATCTTCCAGTAACGTTTTGTAATTTTCCTTATAAAGATTCTTTGCAACTTTGGTTAGATGTATTCTAACCACTTATTGGTACATACAGCAAAGTCTTAATCTGCTCCACACCCAGGCAGATCTCCAGGTATTCAGAAAACCTGCTTGCCTGATTCAACAGCCTGAGTTACCCCACCTCTCCTGTGTAGACATCTTGGTGCAGTAGGCCTCTCTCTGCTCCATGCCCAGGGAAATCTCCAGGCATCTGGAATGCCCACTCTCCAGGATTAGGAAGATAATACATAATTTGCATGTATTATGCATGATACATAATTTGCATGTATTATGATCAATATATTATGAGAGCATAATCAATTAGTATGCACTATGACGTCACAATATATTATGACGTCATAATGTATACGCATTATGACATCACAATATATTATGAGAGCATAATTTGCATGTATTATGATCAATTTCTCTTACCCCAATTTGTGTAATATATACTGGAGTATCATGAGCATATATTATGACGTCACAATACGTGATGACATCGTAATTAGTATGCACTATGACGTCACAATGTATTATGACGTCATAATGTATACGCATTGTGACATCACAATATATTGAGCATGTATTATGATGTCACAATACATGATGACATCATAATTAGTATGCACTATGACGTCACACTGTATTATGACGTCATAATGTATACGCATTATGACATCACAATATATTATGAGAGCATAATTTGCATGTATTACGATCAATTTCTCTTACCCCAATTTGTGTAATATATACTGGAGTATCATGAGCATGTATTATGACGTCACAATACATGATGACATCATGATTAGTATGCACTATGACGTCACACTGTATTATGACGTCATAATGTATCCGCATTATGACATCACAATATATTATGAGAGCATAATTTGCATGTATTACGATCAATTTCTCTTACCCCAATTTGTGTAATATATACTGGAGTATCATGAGCATGTATTATGATGTCACAATACATGATGACATCATAATTAGTATGCACTATGACGTCACACTGTATTATGACGTCATAATGTATACGCATTATAACATCACAATATATTATGAGAGCATAATTTGCATGTATTACGATCAATTTCTCTTACCCCAATTTGTGTAATACATACTGGAGTATCATGAGCATGTATTATGACATCACAATACATGATGATGTCATAATTAGTATGCACTATGACGTCACAATGTATTATGATGTCATAATGTATCTGCATTATGACATCACAATATATTATGAGAGCATAATTTGCATGTATTACGATCAATTTCTCTTACCCCAATTTGTGTAATATATACTGGAGTATCATGAGCATGTATTATGACGTCACAATACATGATGACATCATGATTAGTATGCACTATGACGTCACACTGTATTATGACGTCATAATGTATACGCATTATGACATCACAATATATTATGAGAGCATAATTTGCATGTATTACGATCAATTTCTTTTACCCCAATTTGTGTAATACATACTGGAGTATCATGAGCATGTATTATGACGTCACAATACATGATGACGTCATGATTAGTATAATGTATCCACATTATGACATCACAATATATTATGAGAGCATAATTTGCATGTATTATGATCAATTTCTCTGACCCCAATTTGTGTAATACATACTGGAGTATCATGAGCATGTATTATGACATCACAATACATGATGACATCATGATTAGTATGCACTATGACGTCACAATGTATTATGACGTCATAATGTATCCGCATTATGACATCACAATATATTATGAGAGCATAATTTGCATGTATTATAATCAATTTCTCTTACCCCAATTTGTGTAATATATACTGGAGTATCATGAGCATGTATTATGACGTCACAATACATGATGACATCATGATTAGTATGCACTATGACGTCACAATGTATTATGACGTCATAATGTATCCGCATTATAACGTCACAATATATTATGAGAGCATAATTTGCATGTATTATGATCAATTTCTCTTACCCCAATTTGTGTAATATATACTGGAGTATCATGAGCATGTATTATGACGTCACAATACATGATGACCTCATAATTAGTATGCACTATGACGTCACAATGTATTATGACGTCATAATGTATACGCATTATGACATCACAATATATTATGAGAGCATAATTTGCATGTATTATGATCAATTTCTCTTACACCAATTTGTGTAATATATACTGGAGTATCATGAGCATGTATTATGACGTCACAATACATGATGACCTCATAATTAGTATGCACTATGACGTCACACTGTATTATGATGTCATAATGTATATGCATTATGACATCACAATATATTATGAGAGCATAATTTGCATGTATTATGATCAATTTCTCTTACCCCAATTTGTGTAATATATACTGGAGTATCATGAGCATGTATTATGACGTCACAATACATGATGACCTCATAATTAGTATGCACTATGACGTCACAATGTATTATGACGTCATAATGTATACACATTATGACATCACAATATATTATGAGAGCATAATTTGCATGTATTATGATCAATTATGTGTGTGTCTGTTGTTAATGGGATAGCATTCTCGATGTGGGTCTCAGCTTGAACATTATTGGCATACAAAAAGGCTACTTATATTTGTACATTTATTTTGTACCCTGTAACTTTCCTGAAGTGCTTTATCTGTTTTGAGGGCCTTTAGGCAGACTCTTTAGGGTTTTTTAGGTATTGAATCATATCATCAGTGAAGAGAAATAATTTGACATATTCTTTTTCTATTTAGATGTCTTTTTAAAAAAATTTTTGCGTTATTTCTCTGGTTAGAATTTTCACTACTATGTTGAATAGGAGTAGTGAGAGTGGGATTTCTTGTGTTTTTCCAGTTCTCAAAAGAGGAATGCTTCCAGTTTTTGCCCACTCAGTGTGATGTTAGCTTTGAGATTATCATAGATGGCTCTTACTATTTTGAGATATGTTCCTTTGATGCCTAATTTTTGAGGGTTTTTATCATCAAGGTGCATTAGTCTGTTCTCACATTGCTATGAAGAAATACCTGAGATTGAATAGTTTATAAAGAAGACATGTTTAATTGGTTCATGGTTCTGCAGGCTGTACAGGAAACATGCCAGCATCTGTTAGGCTTCAATCCTGGCAGAAGGTGAAGGGGAAGCTGATACTTCACAAAGTAGAAGCAGGAGGAACAGAGACAGAGCAGGGTGGGTGCCACACACTTTTAAACAGCCAGATCTCATAAGAACTCTATCACAAGACTGCATGAGGGGGATGGTGCTAACCCATTAGAAACCACCCCCACAATCCAATCACCTCTGACCAGACCCCCACTCGCAATACCGAAGATTGCAATTTGACATGAGATTTAGACAGGGACACAAACCCAAATCACATAAAAAGAATGTTGGATTTTATTAAATGCTCTTTCTGCATCCATTAAGATGATCATATGGCTTTTGTTTTAATTGTTAGTGTAGCGAATCACATTTATTGATTTGCATATGTTGAAACAACTTTGCATTCCAGGAATGAAGTGTACTCAATCACGATGAATTAAATTTTTAATGTGCTGTTGGATTCAGTTTGCTAGTATTTTGTTGAGGATTTTTGCATTTATGTTCATCAGGGCTATTGGCCTGTAGTTTTCTTTCTTCATTGTGTCTTTGCCAGCTTTGGTATCAGGATGATGTTGACTTTACAAAATGAATTAGGAAGGAGTTCCTCCTCCTCAATTTTTGGAGTCATTTCTGTAGAATTAGTACCATGTCTTCTTTGTATGCTGGCAGAATTCAGCTGTGAATCCATCTGGCCAAGAACTTTTTTTTTTTTTTTTCAGTTGATAGGGTGTTTATACTTATTCAGTTTTAGAATGTGACATTGGTCTGTTCAGGGTTTCTATTTTTCCCTGATTCAAACTTGGGAAATTCTGTTTTTCCAGGAATATATCCATTTCCTCTGTATTTTCTAGTTTGTATGTGTTCATAATAGTCTTTCCTCAAAGACTATTTTTATTTTTGTGTGGTCAGTGGTAATGTGCCCTTTGTCATTTCTGATTGTGCTTATTTGAATAGTTTCTCATTTTCTGTTTGTTAAGGTATATAGCAGTGTATCAATCTTGTTTATCCCTTAAAAAAATCAACTTTTGGTTCTGAATTTCTTCAGTTCTGTGTTGATTTCAGTTATTTCTTTTTTTCTGGTAGTTTTTTTGTCTTTTTCTTTTTCTTTTTTTCTAATTCCTCTAGGAGTGATGTTAGATTGTTAATCTTAGGTCTTTCTAACTTTTTAGGGTATGTATTAAATACTATAAACTTAACATTGCTTTTGCTGGAACCAAGATATTTTGGTATCTTGTGTCTTCATTTTTCTGCCTTATTATTCATGTTTACTCAAAAGTCATTCAGAAGCAAGTTGATTAATGCTATGTAATTCTGTGATTTGGTTATTTATATCTATATTTATTCTTCTGTGGCCCA
The DNA here is from genome assembly GCF_030222135.1 of Aotus nancymaae. NCBI lineage: Eukaryota > Metazoa > Chordata > Mammalia > Primates > Aotidae > Aotus > Aotus nancymaae. Next base: position 62,792,348 of record NW_026988413.1, on the reverse strand, counting down.
AGGGTATGGTTGGTATAATTTTGATTTTTTTGAATGTTTTGAAACTTGCTTTATAGTCAAGCATATGGTTGAATCAGTCATGGAGTATGTTTCATTTTCAGAGAAGAAAAATATATATTCTGTCATTGACCATTGCAGTTTTTTTATGGATATCTATTAGGTCTAATTGGTCAAGTGTTGAGTTTAAGTCCAGAATTTCTTTTTCAGTTTTCTGCCTACATTATCTGTCTAATGCTGACATTGGGGTTTCAAAGTTCTTCACCATTATTGTTTGTCTGTCAAAGTATTTCATAGATCTAGCAGTACTTTTTAAAAACAAATAGTTCCTTTTTTATTATACTTTAAGTTATGGGATACATGTCCAGAACATGCAGGTTTGTTGCATAGGTGTACATGGGCCATGGTGGTCTGCCGCACCCATCAACTTGCCATCTACATTAGGTATTTCTCCTAATGCTATCTCTCCCTTTGCCCCCCACCCCGCAAAAGGCCCTGGTGTGTGATGTTTCTCTCCCTGTGTCCATGTATTCTCATGCATGCACAAATACTTGTTCAGAAGGAGAATCCAATGAGTGGCCACCAAGCACCCAGAAGTGTGTCTATGCATGGAGTTGGGAAACCTCTTTAGGCTCAAGTTCTCTGCAAGAGGATGAGGATATACTAAATTCCTAATCCTGGAGAGTGGGCATTCCAGATGCCTGGAGATTTCCCTGGGCATGGAGCAGAGAGAGGCCTACTGCACCAAGATGTCTACACAGGAGAGGTGGGGTAACTCAGGCTGTTGAATCAGGCAAGCAGGTTTTCTGAATACCTGGAGATCTGCCTGGGTGTGGAGCAGATAAGACTTTGCTGTATGTACCACAGTCTATGTTCAGGAAGGGTGGAGTGGCTTAGACTGCTGAACCAGGTGAGTGGGTGCTCCAAATGCTTGAAGATCTACCCGGGTGTGGAGTGAAGAGGATTCCCCTGCACCAAGATGTCTGCACAGGACTGGAGGTGACTTAGGTTGTTGAACCAGGCAAGCAGGTGCTCTTGAATGCATGAAGATCTGCCTAAGCATGTAGCAGAGAGGCACCCCACCCTGCACAAGGATCTCTTCACAGGAAGGGTGGGATAGCTTAGGCTGCTGATCTAGGTGAGCTGATGCTCTTAATACCTGGAGATCTGCCTGGGTATGGAGTGGAGAGGGTCTCACTGCATCACGATTTATGTCCAGAAAGAGTGAGGTTCAGTTTGCCTATTCTTAAACCAAAAGTGAATGCTACATTACAATGTCTTACTTCAATCTTAATGTTCAAGTCCTATCCATTAAGGCCCCCCTAGCAAAAACTCAGTATTATTAAAATTATTAACTTTATCAAGTTAGCATTTGGTAAGTATTTTGCTATTGTATATTTGATGAATATGTTCTGTTTGGTGCTTATTTAAACAGTCTCTCAGTCGCAGTCTACCTTCACCTTTGAAGGGATTGCAATATGCCCTAGCCTACTGATGGGATATTGCAACAAAATTGCCTTTGCATGCCATCTTTGCAGGTAACATCTTAATTGCATCCAATTTTCTCCAGGAGCACAGGTATGACACTTTCTCCTGAGTAGATTTGTTTGACACACATTTTGTGGAAATATGAGTACATCTTTCTGTCTAAATTGAGATCAACAGACATTCCTCTTAGTATCCTCAAAGGCTTCTTCATTATAGAGGCTTTAACAGTGTCCTTTCATGACTCATGGTGTCTCTGAACCAGCTATGATGGGCATAAATTGGCCATGGGCTTCCAATGCAAGAAACTATTCTTCTCAGACCCTTACCATTAGAGTGGCAGTTTCTGGCCACTGGAATCTGTTGGACATTGAAGCTCTTTCAGACTCAGCCTATGACCCTGCATACCATCCTGACCATTATGGCCTGGATCATGGAAGTAATACTACAAGTTCAGCATGGCTAGTGAGTAGTCCTTTGTACAGGGCATACCTGAACCTGAGCTGTCTAACATACTCTTCTTGCAGGAAAGAATGGCCTTGTCTGTTTTCAGTTCCTAGCCGGATGTCACGGTGCTGGATACCCAGTCCTTGGCTACCTATAAATTCAGTGAGAGTAACTGAGTGAATAGCCGTGGGAATCACATAGACTGAACATGTGGCGTTGCAACCATTATAAGGGGTGAAGCTCAGTAGAATGTTGCTGCTTTCCACAGTTAACCAAGAATTCCTTAATAATAGGCAGGACCATTGGCTAAACTTTAGAAAGTCATTTTAGCACTGAATACTGTAGCCAACAAATGACCCCATCTGTACATTTTTATAAACTTTTGGGCCATTTCCTGAGTTGTTCCCTTCAGGATAAAGAGTTCTGAGATATTTTAACACACAGAAATCCAAACTATAAATCAAGGCCTCACATATCTTCACATATACTAAGACAACAACATAAGGCCTCATCAGGATGTTTTTTATTCCCTTAAAAGTTCCAGACAGGCCGGGCGCAGTGACTCACACTTTGTAATCCCAGCACTTTGGGAGGCCGAGGCGGGCGGATCACGAGGTCAAGAGATGGAGACCATCCTGGCCAACATGGGGAAACCCTGTCTCTACTAAAAATACAAAAAAAATAGCTGGGCATGGTGGTGCGTGCCTGTAGTCCCAGCTACTCGGGAGGCTAAGGTGGAAGAATCGCTTGAACCCAGGAGGCGGAGGTTGCAGTGAGCTGAGATTGCGCCACTGCACTCCAGCCTGACGACAGAGCAAGACCCAGTCTCAAAAAAAAAAAAAAAGTTCCAGACATTACTAATGCATACATGTTACAGCTCAGAATACCCAATAATGGCTCTTAGAAAAAGCATTCAGTGGAACTTTCATCTCCACTATAGGTTCCACACAGAGGGTTTAATTGGGAGGCCTAATGGGTTCCTCAAAGAACTTCTATTTAAGTTATGAAATGACAAATAGACTTATAAATGGGTCCATATCATGCCCCAGACTTTCATCTATCTTAATTCAAGGCTTATTGGCCTACATAACACCTTATACAACTTTTAAAATCCTACCTTTTGCCCATTCGTATATGTAATGGTGGATGTGTTTCACCTCCTTATATATGAAGACTCTTTATGAGTTACCTCAATAATTTCTGCTCTTTCCTTTATAAATTTTCAGTTGTAACTATGTCTCATAAGGTCTGGAAGCCATATGGATAGCACATACTCTCCTGGGACCTATTAACTATAGATTGTCTCACAGGCCAGACACCTGCCTATGTAGTATGGGACCCAATTGAACTTGAATTTTCACCACCCTAAATACTTTCCTCAATATTTGGGTTCTAATGGTGGTTAATTAATCTGGGTTCTCTTTCTCATCCCTCCATAAAATTAAAATTAATGTTCCAGGGCCAATCCGGCAGACAGTGTAGACTACACAGAAGGAAGACAGAAAACTCAACTTAGTAAATTAAAATTATCTTCAGAGATAATAATGGAAGTGACACCATATTTCATAATGATAAAACCAAAGAACCCCTCCTCAGGGGGTTGCCAGAGGAATATGCCAGAGGAAAAGTGACATCAAACAGCAAAACCCTGTCAAGTCTAACTGCACACTATTCTGCAGGCCATTAGTCTTGCTACTCTCAGTTTGGATATTTTCACTGGTTTGTGATAAACAGATTTAAACTTTCCAAGTAATTTTTTTAACCAAACATAGAAAATATTGAATTTGGCTAATAAAGCCCAAAGCCCTCACCAGCTTGTCCTTTACCAAACAAACCAACAACTGATGTGGAAGGAAGAAAAAGTAATGTCTTCAAAAAATGAAAATAAGAGAAAAGCATAAACATTTATGTAATGTGCTTTATGTTACGTGAAAGTCCTCAGAAATGAAGGCTCAGAAAACTGGGGAAAACTCTGTACATATTATGCTAAGTATGAAGAAGAAGTAGATAATTGTGGTGAATCATAATTGGACAAAAAGGGATATGAGGTAATGGTAATGAATTGGGAAGAAAATTAATCGAGGCCTGGTGTTCAGATTCTTCTCTGTGTCTTTGTGTCTTCAGAGTTAAGGAGGGTTTTGTTCCCTCTCTAGGTAGAAGGAAAACCCCTCTGGAATGAGAGTATTATAATCTACTTTAAGGGAAAGATGAGCTGGGTTTTATGGCCTGCTTCAGGATAGCTAGGGGGAGTCTTTCTAGTTTCTAAGGCCTGCTTCTGCTCTTTCCTCAAATGCCAAGGCACCATATTTTACAGTAGGATTTTCCAAACCCTTTCTGATGCAAAGGATCCGTAGTAATTGGTAAAATTGGAGGGCCTGCCTACAGGCTAATGTTGCAGCTCTACTCATAGCCACAGATATTTTAATTGGCAAGCAACTTAACACCATATTAACCACATGAACCAAAATCAGGCCATATGATTTAAAACATATTTATATCAAAACCCTCTCCTCATCCAACTGGGAAAAACATGGAGTGCTGGGGGCCTTTAGAATCAGTCACCAATAATTGATACTTTAAATATGCCAGTCAGGTTTTGGCGCTGTGGTTCTATTACTACCATATCTCAGGTGTTGGCATCACTGTTGCTATGTACCCAAAGGCCCCTTGACTTAAAAGACATTTTCGAGTTAAGCTCCCAGGCCAAAATTTTCCTTCAAATTTCATAGGTGGATCAGACTCATTATACCATAGAACCACAGAAATGTGATCCACAGGCTTGAATGGTTATCTGCTTGAGAAAAATACCCCAGTTCCACAGCTTAGATAACATTTTCTCGGCCCAGGAGCTTGCTGCCAGAGAATACCCTTATCCTGGACACTGGGAACACTGCCTCAGCAGTGCCCATGGACTGTCTCTCCTAAGATGCAGACAAATTGGAGATCAGGCATTTATTGCTTTTCTTTCTTTGACACTTCAGATTCTGTTATATTATCTGAGCTCACTGTTTCCTTAGTCCATAACCCCTATACTCCTCCAAAGCATGCATTCCTACACTCTCAAGCCTAAAGGGAAATCTTATAGCCATTACTATTATCTGTGCCATTCTAAAAGTTGCTAAAGGTTACCAGTTTCTCCAGGAGCTAGCTGCCTCATATCAGTCCACTCCTCAGCCCCATTAAGAATCTCCCACTCCATAGCTCCTTCTCTTAAACCCCACTCCAGCTTTTCACCATGACCTCCCATGCTACGTCTCAGACCATAAGCGCCACAACTGTCCCTTTCACTTTGGTTACTCCCCATTATGCCTGTACCTTACTGAATATTAGTTCATGCTCTTTACAACATAACTACTGGTGTTGTCACCTTGACTCAGGAATACACCAAGATATTATTGGCATAAAAATTAATTCCTACTTTTAACATACTTTATAATACCACAAAGATACTGTTAGACACCCCAGAAATTTTAGATTTGTTTTCCCAGGTAATACCCTATTCATCGGAAACTTCCTTTAAGGGAAGTCTATAAAGATTTCTTGTACTCCTACTTGTTTTCTTCCTTTTTACTGTCGTAATAAAATATTTTCTAGAACTTGGGGCAATATATAGAGTACTCTCTAGCAAATTCTACATTTTTTTTCTTTCTTTTTCTTTTTTTTATTGCATTTTAGGTTTTGGGGTACATGTGAAGAACATGAAAGATTGTTGCATAGGTGCATACATGGCAGTGTGATGTGCTGCCTTCCTCCCCTTCACCTATATGTGGCATTTCTCCCCATGCTATCTCTCCCCAACTCCCCACCCCCCGCTGTCCCCCCTACTCCCCCCAACAGACTCCAGTGTGTAGTGCTCCCCTCCCTGTGTCCATGTGTTCTCATTGTTCAACACCCACCTATGAGTGAGAACATGTGGTGTTTGATTTTGTGTTCTTGTGTCAGTTTGCTGAGAATGAGGGTTTCCAGGTTCATCCATGTCCCTACATGGGCATTTGAATTGGTTCCAGGTCTTTGCTATTGTAAACTGTGCTGCAATGAACATTCGTGTGTATGTGTCCTTATAGTAGAACGATTTATAATCCTTTGGATATATACCCAGTAATGGGATTGCTGGGTCAAATGGAATTGCTATTTCTAGGTCCTTGAGGAATCACCACACTATCTTCCACAATGGTTGAACTAATTTACACTCCCACCAACAGTGTAAAAGTATTCCTATTTCTCCACATCCTCTCCAGCATCTGTTGTCTACAGATTTTTTAATGATCGCCATTCTAACTGGCGTGAGATGGTATCTCAATGTAGTTTTGATTTGCATTTCTCTAATGACCAGTGATGATGAGCATTTTTTCATATGTTTGTTGGCCTCATGTATATCTTCTTTTGTAAAGTATCTGTTCATATCCTTTGCCCACTTTTGAATGGGCTGTTTGTTTTTTTCTTCGAAATCTGTTTTAATTCTTTGTAAATTCTGGATATCAGCCTTTTGTCAGATGGGTAAGCTGCAAAAATTTTTTCCCATTCTGTTGGTTGCTGATTCACTCTAGTGACTGTTTCTTTTGCCGTGCAGAAGCTGTGGAATTTGATTAGGTCCCATTTGTCTATTTTGGCTTTTGTTGCCAATGCTTTTGATGTTTTGGTCATGAAGTCCTTGCCTACGCCTATGTCCTGAATGGTTTTGCCTAGATTTTCTTGTAGGGTTTTTATGGTGTTAGGTCTTATGTTTAAGTCTTTAATCCATCTGGAGTTAATTTCAGTGTAAGGTGTCAGGAAGGGGTCCAGTTTCTGTTTTCTGCATATGGCTAGCCAGTTTTCCCAGCACCATTTATTAAACAGAGAATCCTTTCCCCATTGCTTGTTTTTGTCAGGTTTGTCAAAGATCGGATGGTTGTAGATATTTTGTGTTGCCTCCAAGGCTTCTGTTCTGTTCCATTGGTCTATATCTCTGTTTTGGTACCAGTACCATGCTGTTTTGATTACTGTAGCCTTGTAGTATAGTTTGATGTCCAGTAGTGTGATGCCTCCTGCTTTGTTCTTTTTGCTTAGAATTGACTTGGCTATGCAGGCTCTCTTTTGGTTCCATATGAAGTTTAGAGTGGTTTTTTCCAGTTCTGTGAAGAAGGTCTTTGGTAGCTTGATGGGGATAGCGTTGAATCTGTAAATTACTTTGGGCAGTATGGCCATTTTCATGATATTGATTCTTCCTAACCATGAACATGGAATGTTTCTCCATCTGTTTGTGTCCTCTCTTATTTTGTTGAGCAGCGGTTTGTAGTTCTCCTTGAAGAGGTCCTTTACGTTCCTTGTTAGTTGTATTCCTAGGTATTTTATTCTCTTTCTAGCAATTGTGAATGGCAGTTCATTCTTGATTTGGCGCTCTTTAAGTCTGTTATTGATGTATAGGAATGCTTGTGATTTTTGCACATTGATTTTGTATCCTGAGACTTTGCTGAAGTTGCTTATCAGTTTCAGGAGATTTTGCGCTGAGATGATGGGGTCTTCTAGAAATTCTACTATTTAGACCATTCGGATTCCCCAAACAATTGATGTCAAAACTGATTTCAAGACACAAAAGGGTCAATTATAACATAGTTTGGCTTTTGTTTTAAATGCTGTCTTCACCCAGTTTTCAGGCCTTAACTAGAGGCTGTCAGTTTTGTTTCTTGAGCTGCTAAGTCCACACTTCCAACACTAATTTTTTAAAATTCTCAGACTCTGTGACCATAGGAACCTATCTTAATTGCCCAGGGCACATGTACCAGCTAGGTGGGATAGCACCTATGCTCAGAGCCCATGAAATTAGTCAAATTAAGTAATTTAATTTAGTTAATTTGCAGAGCAGGGAGCTCCTGATTTCTAGCTAGTGTCACCCCACTTCCCCCACACAAGTTACCCTCTAAACTTCAGCTTGCTGCTACCCTGGCCCTAGGTACAACTCCCTGTCTGGCCCTGTGTTTCAGCTTCTCTTGTTTGGAGCTATAAATAACAAAGAACTCTGCCTTCAATCTGCCTGAATCATATTGTGTTGTGTTCTGCCATCAAAAGAGTATTTAAATCTTGTAAAACAATTGTATTAACCTCAAGTCTTCTAATATCTTAATACTATGCTATCCCGTTAGGCCATCTTTGTTTAAAGAGTGAAAATAAATTAATAAAAGGTGAACACTTTAAAAATTAGTGCTTTTATTTCTCACATAGTTATTAATCTTGTCACTAAAATTATGCTTTTAGATTTCTTCAGTAAGAGCCAATTATATATATTTGTATGCTTACTGCAAAGAGTATCAATAGTATATGGATTTACATAAGAATGAGGATGTGGCACCTGAAAAAGAAAATTATGTTTCAGAAATTTTTCTCTAATGACCATTTGTAGATTGTATATTTTTCTATACTCTTTCTACTTTAGCCATTAATCTATACATTTAGCTGAGAAAAAATTATTTAACTGAAATTGCCACCCAATTAACAATATAACAAATTATGAAAGATTATAGGAGTTTATATATTAGAATTTAACTTATAGGTAGTAGTAAAGTTCATAAAAATTAATATAGATTTCATTTATAATTATCTTTGAAAATTACACATAATGAACAAAAATACTATATATATAGTATTTATGTATATAAGAATGAAATAGAATAAGCAAGAGAGAAAATACATAAGATGAAAAGTTTGAAACTACAGAATTATGTCATTCATTTAGAGTCTTAAACATTCAGGTAAATTAAACTTTTAAAAATGTTAAATTCTGCAGTTGCATCTATTTTTAGAGAGATGAGATAAAACAGTTTAAACTCAGGAAAAAATCAGAGTTTATAGAGATACATCATTAAAACACTGCAAAGTACTGAAAATTATAGCTTTTGGGGGGCTCAGTGTTATATGTAGTGGAGTTTTAATAGATGCCAGCGAGTCATTCTGGCAGAATGACAATTCCATTGGAGTAGTGGCTAAATAGCCCTCCACTTGCAGTAACGTTAATATTTGTAAACTCCTGTCTTTCAGAGTTAGACAGATCCCTCTTTGTTTAAATTTGACAGTAATAAACCAAAATTGAAATACAAAGATGTGGATTTAAACATGTACTCTGTTACTTACTGGAAACTTAAAAATAATGTATTTGACCAATACAGAATGTGTTTAAAAGCAACATTGGAGAGTTTAGAAGGAAAGTTTAATAGAAGAAAACAGAAATAAAGCATCAAACTATTGTGTTTATATCTTATCTTAAGGTTACAGACAAAAACAATTTTTCTAATGTCAATACAATTTATCTTATTACATCAGTATTTTATTAATCTTCTTGGAAAAATTCTTCTACTTCATCAGCTGCATAGACCAGGTATTTCCTAATAATACATACCTTTGAGTAAATGGATTTTATTTATATAGAAGTGATCCAATCCAGGAGTAAGCAAACCACAGATAGGGGCCATATCTGACTTGCAACTCATTCTTGTAAATAAAGTTTTATTGAAACACAGTCACAGCCATTCATTTACAAATTATCTGTGGGTGCTTTCACACTGCAACAACAGAGCTGAATAGCTGAGAACTTGCTGCAGGGATCATTTGATCTGTAAAGCTTAAAATGTTTGCTCCCTCCTACTTCTTCAAGGTAAGTTGTTCACATAGAGGATAGTTCTTTGAAAATGGTCAAATTAATCTAAAAGTCATCTGTGCCATTGATGCATATTACCTTGCCTGAAAGATAATATTAAACAAGATTATTGTGGTTGAATGCTTTCAGTTGACATTTTTATCCCCCAAATTATCATTCCAAAAGCGTTGTAAAAATAAATTTATATATTTTTAGTTCACTTGACTTAAACTAAGGAAACTGGGAGAGGAGGCTTTGAAGCACTCAGTATTAATAGCTTATAAATAAAATTGATGCCAAATATGCAATAGTCAGAACAGAGAGTTTCCACTTCAGGAATTTCTTTAAGATTATATCTGAGACCAGGAATTCAAACCACTCCTGGAAAATGAAGAAAGATACTAATATTCAGCTGGATAGACTTCTTTCTTGTTAATACAGTGCAAAATAATGCATTCTATAAATAAGAACACCTTGAATACTCTTTCCATATAGATATGTATTAGGAAATAATGAAGGTTAAAACCTTAGCCAATTCTACTTTAAAAAATATTTCTAGGAAATAAGATAACAGGAAATAACTAAATTTAAGAGCACATACTTGAGAAAACCACTATGTGATATACAATTATTTATATTTCTCTAAAATTTAAAATTGCTTTAGAAAATGTATTCCATCTTATTCCAGAGATTTTTACATTGAAGTGTCTCTCATAATTGCAAAAACTGTACAATAACTTGGATTTGTAAGAGACATATTAAATAGTATTTCAAACCTCTGTGATTCAATGGCTGAACACTCTTAAGTGTTTTACTAGATCCTTGTAATTATAATGGTTATTTTTAACATGGCAGAATTTTACTAAATCAAGAATCCTTTTTAAATGAATATTTATTACAAAAAACAATAATTTACTAAGTTTATTAGGCTATATATAAAATGGTCTCCCAAGTCAAGTCCAATTAGGTGCTCCCTGGTAAAATGCTTCTGCAAGATACTATATCATCCTTTAAGAGATCTGCAATTGCATAAGCATCTTCAAGGCTCAGATAAATTTAGCCTCCTCAGCTCCACCCTTTTAAAAAAATTTAGCTAACTGTCCCTGGAAAGTTTGAAACATTCTGGTCTAGCAGCATAACCTTGTAGATAAAAATAAATTTCAGTTATATTACTGAAATGATTATTGCTGTTGAAATGATGAAAGCTATAGTAACTCTGCTTATGAATACTAGATTTTTCTAGTGAATTTTCTGCATTTCTTTTTCTGAAGACTACTGTACAGTTTTCCTTTTTCCGAAGTCTCCAAATTTATCTTCCTTCCAACATCCTATTTTAGCTTCTAATCTCATCTTTCAATTCGTTAAGACAACAAAAGGATGGAAATATTGTCTTCTCATCATAAAATCTATAAGGCAACTTTCTCTAGCACTGAAATATTTATCTTCCCTCTTGTTTCACTTTATTTTGGTTCATATAGCTCATTCATTCATTTAAATCTCTCCAGAACGCTCTAAGTTGTAACAATAACACAATTTACTGACCTATCTTCCTACAAATATACATTTCATTTTTATTGTAATTACCTGTGTACATCTGGTGAAGCTGACGAGTCTCTTTAAGGTACATTCTTACATGTGAGATTTCAGTATTATAAAATTGGGGCAACTTCAGTTTTACTTGATAGTGACAAAGTGATCCAAAAGTGATTGCATATTACTATGTTTCTACTAGCAGGGAATGTAGTCCTTGTGAGACTTTGTATTATGGTATTTTAATATTTACCAAATTTCAAGATATGAAATGGAATTTTATGATTTTTGTAATTTGCATTATTTACCAGTGAGATTAAATGGTGTTATAGCTGTATAGCTAATAACTCTGTTTTTTTCAGCATATTACAAATTGCAAAACTTTTTATCAACAAACTCACTATCAAATCAAAAACATGTTTCCCAATCTAAGACCTAGACTATGCCCTGCACCCCTATCTCAATTGCTTACTTGATGAGATCAGGATCATGCCCTATGGTTGCTGTTTAAGCATATCATGCACCATCACACTCATCCTCCCAGCCCCTTCTTTGATAGTATAATCCTTCATGGGCCCCAGCATTGCTCTTCCAGTCTCTTGGACTACTTCACACCTTTTCCTCTCTCTTTAAATTGTCAACAACTTTCTCCAACCCTGGGTTTCACTAATGCTCTGGCTTATTGTATCCCTAATGGGAAGGAAGAAAATCTACAAACCCACTTGTGTCTATACATCAGATCTTCCTTCCTGAACTTATGGATGAAATGTCACTTCTTGTACTGAAGACTAATTCCTCCACAGCTTTGCTAGATCCAAATCATTAAACTCCGCAAGACTTGTTCCCTAAAATATCCATCTTGTTTCCCCTACATAATCAGTTTTCATACTCTGCTATATCATTTCCATCATGATATGACCATGTTTTAAAAGCTTTAGCTCATTCTCTTGTTGCCACCCTATTATTCTGCTTCTCTTTATAGAAACACTGTTTGAAGCATATATTACCTCTCTATTTCCTTAATTTTAATTATTTCTTTATTTCAATAACAGCATTATTTGTGCTGTTGATGTTACTAATAATCACCATCTTGCCAAGTTCTTAATCCTCTTCGTACTTCATTTCTTAGCAACTGTTAACTCAATTGCATCTATCTTGAAATTCTGTCTTTATTTCGCTCTTAGATTCTTACATCGCTTTCTCTATCTTTGTGGCTGACTTCTGCTTTTTTCCATAGCTCTAAATTATCAAGCGCCTGAAGGATATCATTGGCCCTTTCTTCTCTGACAACTTCTCTCCCTACAGAATCTCATTCGGTCTGATCTCCTTGGTTACCATCTATCCATTTTTTACTTCCAAATGTTTGTCTCCAGGCTTAATTTTTTTCTTGAACAGAAACCTCTGTATCCAATTGTCTAAATCATGCTTTCATCTGGCCCTATGATAGGCATGTCAAACTATGTCCAAAACATAACTGCTGTTCCCCCACATATCATCTCAATCTGTGTTTCCTTCCCATCTCACTGAATAAAATCATTATTTGCACAATATGTTAGGGCCAAAGGTCTAGAAGTCATTCTCAATTCTTTTTTCTCCTTATATTTTATTCCCAAATCATAATTGTTTAAACTCTTAATTTTGCAAAGTCTAAAGGTAGATACTTTTCTCTGTCTTCAAAATCAAGAACAGTGATTGGCATGCCACAGGTGCTATCAAATAGCTGTTGAATTATTAATAAATGCAGCAGCAAAATTTATTTTTATGTAAAATACATAAATCTTTTCTTAAACTATAGATGAGAAGCTTTCAGAAAAAATCTAATTCAGCATTGCTTTCATATGCTTATGAAAAAATGCTTTAGAAATAGCCAATCAAGATTATAATTATTTATGTTTTAAATTGATATTCCATTGGCATAACTGCTGTACTCTTTACTTTTTCAGGTGTGTTATTTTTGGCTTTCCTTCCTGAGTGGATTTCCTGATATTTCATGCTATTTCCACATCTTTCAATGTAAATGTATAATTTGAGAAAAATTGACCATTTGTGGAGAAAAGATAGTCTCTAGTGGCATTTAAGGGTATCAAGCAAAAGAAAAAGACACATACAATTATCCAAGATAGATTTGTAGTACTTCTGACAGCACAGGTTAAACAAATAGTTAACAAATTCAAAACAGAGCAATTCAAATCCTTCGTTAGAAGTCTTCACTTCTATGTATGTCTGGTGAAGAAACATTATAATAATAGTTACTTTGATTTGGACTATGAACTATTCTATGTGATGGTAAGGAGTGAAAGAACACTACGTTTACTTATGTGAAAAAAAACCACATACTTCGATAGGTCACAATATCTTTAAAATACTGACTCTTCATCCTTTCACCTATCACATGCCTAGGTAGTGCAGTTGATAGTAGTTGTTTTTATCTTCCTGGCATCCTTTCCTTTGCATCTTCTTCCTTTAAGGAGGACAGCACTTTCTGTCACTTGGTAGAGTCTATAATCACCTGGCTTCACTTCCTCAATTTTATGGTGCATATGAAAGAAAAAGCTTCAGTGACTTACCTTCCAAAGACTGATACAAATCTTGGGAAGGAGATGCTGTACACTTTTCTCTGGCATTGCTAGTTGTAAGTACAAACCAAATTATATCTGATGATGGCCAGGAGACAAACTTCTTGAGCATGAAACCATTATAAAGTAAAATTGAGCAGAGAGAGAGAGCATAAAAAGATGCAGATTATCTGATATTTGAGTATTTTATTGAGTTCCTGGATCCAGCTACACCTAAATGACCCTGAATTTTTATGTGAGCCAATATATTCTAATATTTATTTTTTGTGACTTGTAACTAAAAGCTGTTCTTATAAATAGAACTAATGATAGAATTTTTAAGTAAATATTTACATAATTGTTTTTACTGATTTATAATTAAAATATGTCAATATCCTTTTCAGAGTACTTAGGTACTACCACAAACAAAATATTAGCAGTTAGAGCGTTTGAATTTTACTTGGAATGACCAAATAACAATTCGTGTCAAAATTAACTAAAAGTGCATGACTTAAATAAAATCTGACATTGTTGACTTATTGTCCAGGAACTGCGGGATTATATAATTAATTGAATTGCTGAATACATGTGATTTGCCTTATCTTTCTGTTACTGTTGCTTCTTAGTTTTATTTGTGAGTCCCTTTCTCCAAGTTATATGGCTTTTTTATTCTTTATGTTCTCTCTGTGTTACTTCATCTTCGTTTATGATTTCACCCCTAACTTACATGCTGATGATTTCCAAAATCTACCCTGATTTTCAGATTTTTGTGTTCAACTGTCACTGGATAACTTTTATTAGAATAAAAGCATAATATTATCCCACTATTTCTTAGTCTCATGTGAAATCGTAATTACTATCATTGGGTAAATACCAAGAGAGGAAATACAAGGAAGTAGCAGCTTCAAAACCTATTAGTATATAAAATGATGTACACTAGGGGTTAGGAACCCCTACTATGTACTTTTCTAATAACCTAAATAGCAACTCAGAGGAGATGGGGCATATAAATTAACTCTTCTCCCCTTGGTCCCTTACTGATCTAGTTATGCCAGGTAATTAAATTCAGCATTAATAGAATAGGACTTGGGTGGTATGCTTAACTCATTTCCCATCTCCTCTATATTGTCCTAGTCTTGTAGGAACCATCTAAATTTGTAGCCGTACATTCAAATTTGGGGAGTCATGATTGATTTGTCCATTTCCTTAAGTCCTTCTAGCTAATCAAAAAATTTCCCACCTGAATATTTTTCCAGTCATTTCTTTTGTGCATCCTTAATTCTGTTAAGCTGTTCATATTTTTCCTGAAAACTGAAGCAACACATCATTGATCAAATATCACTTAATCGCTGGCTGACGGCTTCACTGAACATTCTCTGGGGTGAATCAAAAACCCCTATTCTGTGGTTTTCTAATAACAAGTAATAATTCGTATCATTGCATCAAGTACATATTAATGTAATTTTTAGAATAGGAGTAATTCAGTTTATTATTATTATTCAACATGG
The DNA here is from genome assembly GCF_030222135.1 of Aotus nancymaae. Lineage (NCBI taxonomy): Eukaryota > Metazoa > Chordata > Mammalia > Primates > Aotidae > Aotus > Aotus nancymaae. The sequence goes on along the minus strand of NW_026988413.1, from coordinate 62,777,220 downwards.
AAGAGGTGGAGGATATTGTGTCCCTTCCAAATATGACAAAGAACATCAATCCTGTTTCATTTTTATTCTGTATTTAAAAGTATCACTGCCTATTATCTAAAAAAGGAAAATCCAGAAAATTTATCTAAGTTATCAGTTGATTTTTTTGTGCATTTCAGCATTGTTTCTAGGGTTAATAATTTGCTTCATGATCTTCAGTATCTTATAAATGATGGCAATATCATGTTATTTCTCTCATTCTGTGCCTTTGTAACATGTTCAAAGTAATGTTTACTTCTCTGGATGATGAGATCTGTAATAAACCTAACCACAATTCTTTTTGAGCCTTCTCTATCTTCAAATTTCAGAGCCCGTGTACAAGTTGAGACATTTCCTTTGATGGAAACATTTTTCTCCAAGAATCTTGTTGTCACCACTTTGCTCTGCTACAATATGGCATCTTCAGAAGGCTTTCTCACACTGTAATTGCAAAATAGTTGCCACTTTCTGTAAATCACTCTGTGCCCTGCCCTTCCATGTTCTGTAAATGCCTGCCATTTTACCTTCTGTAAATCATTCTGTGTCTCCTTATGCTATTTTATTTTCCTCAACATACTAATAATTAACTGACTTCAATTAATTTTATATTTTTATTGCCTTTATTATTCCTAAAATATAAACTCTTAAAGTCACAGGCTTTGTCTTATACACTCTTTTATTGCCAGAGCCTAAAACATTGCTTGGAATGTAATAGGCCTACCATATCTATTCTAAAAATTAAGAACTGGTACATAAAATTACATTACTTTCCTGCTCCTTTCTATGTTGTTCATGAATATGTACTGTTTAGCCATTAAAGTTATTCACCTCCTTCCCCAATTTTAACTATATTATTAGCTTTATTCTTTTACCATTTAGTATAAATATAATACGAACATAATCATTTTGCCTTTCCCCTTCCATTTTGTTTTCCTTGATATTATCTGAAACTTCAAGTACCTTTGGTGGTTTCCCTCTACCCTAGTTCATTAATTAAGTATTCTTCCTTTACTTATTTATCTTATTTTTGATTTATCTAATTTTGGTATGTCCTATCATTTACTTTTTTTATTAGGATTTCAGATAATGCGAAATAATATTTTTTCCTTAGGTAAAATAATATTATGATACATAATATTCTAATACAATATTACCTTTGCATTAAGAGAACTGTGCACTCCTAGGCTCATCTCCTAAGATCAGCTTTAAGGGAAAAAAGTAAAAAAGAACTACTAACTTCCTATCTTAAATTACACTCTCTAAGAATGACAACTAAAAATAGTGGCTGCGAATGACACCAATAGTTTATTCATTTCTATACAAACAGAAACTGTGCAGTGACTGGAATTGAGCAGAATACTTTCAAGTTATTAACCACAATAAAGATAATCAACTGGAAAATGGTAGTTACAAATATTCCATAGTTTACACAGCATGGACATCTTATATAACCCCTGGAGGTTAGCTATGCCCAGGACACTCAGAATAAAGAATTCTTTTTCCTTGTAAAAAGATTCTGACCAAAGAAATGTAAGCAGAAGTGTCTTGTGGAATATCCAGGAATTATCTTAAAGGAGGAATCTGTTTCTACTATGTTTTTTTCTTACTTCAGGTGTTTACTTGAGGTGCTGCCTTGGAAAATGTTGTAGAAACTGTATAGTGTGATCAATAGATCAGCAAAGGAGAAGGAGCTGGCAAACCTGATAACACAGGGCCTCAGACCAGTGTTAGACTGCTTACAATTAAGTAGAAATTATATAAACTTTTATATTGCTTAAACCACATTCATTTAGGATTTTCTATTAATTATAGATTAATTTATCTTCCAAAGCAGAAGTCAGTTGGCAGAGTTGAAATTGTGTTTCAAGTTAGTTATATTGAGAGATCCAAGATGGCTGATCACTAGCAGTTCGGGCTCGTAGTTCCCAGTGAAGGCACAGAGAACGAGAGGATGCCACACTTTCAGACGGATATTTGTTGCTCACGGACCAGGAGATTCCCAGCAGAGGAGCCCCACGTGTCGCCAGGGCGACTCTTATGGCCGGCGCGGCGGTTTTGCTGGTGCCTTAGCACGCCAGTTTTTGGTGCAGAGTCCGGAGATTCCCGGGCAGAAAAGCACCATCAATCTTAACACCGCTATTTTGGCCGGCGCAGTGGATTGCTCAGATTTCGGCGCTGGGAATCAACAAATTGGACGTCTGCTCAGAGACCTAGTCAGAAAGTTGGAAATTACAAAGACGACAGATGGATAAATATATAATGAAGGGAAGAAATCAGCGTAAAAAGGCAGAGAATACTCAAAATCAGAATGCCTCTCCCTCTACAGGGGATCACAATTCCTCATCAGTAACGGAACAAGGCTTAATAGATTACGAGTGTGTTCCAATAACAGAAGCAGGTTTCAAAACGTGGGTGATAAGAAACTTCTGTGAATTAAAAGAACTTGTTCTAACCCAATGCAAAGAAACTAAGAACCTTGAAAAAAGGTTTGACGAAATGTTAACGAGAATGGACAATTTAGAGAGGAATATAAGTGAATTGATGGAGCTGAAAAACACAACACGAGAACTTCGCGAAGCATGCACAAGTTTAAACAGTTGAATTGCTCAAGCAGAAGAAAGGACATCAGAAGTCGAGAACCAGCTCAGTGAAATGAAACGAGAAGACAAGATTGGAGAAAAAAGGATGAAAAGGAATGAGCAAAGTCTCCAGGAAATATGGGACTATGTGAAAAGACCTAATTTACGTTTGATAAGTGTACCTGAATGTGATGAAGAGAATGAATCCAAGTTGGAAAATACTCTTCAGGATATCATTCAGGAAAACTTTCCCAACCTGGCAAGGCAGGGTAATATTCAACTCCAGGTAATACAGAGAACACCACAAAGATATTCTTCAAGAAGACCAACCCCAAGGCACATAATTGCCAGATTTATTAGGGTTGAAATGAAGGAGAAAATACTAAGGGCAGCCAGAGAGAAAGGTCAGGTTACCCATAAAGGGAAACCTATCAGACTTACAGCAGATCTCTCAGCAGAAACCCTGCAAGCCAGAAAAGAGTGGGGACCAATATTTAACATCCTTAAAGAAAAGAACTTTCAACCCAGAATTTCCTATCCAGCCAAACTAAGCTTTATAATCGAAGGAAAAATTAAATCCTTTGAGAACAAACAAGTACTTACCAGGCCTGCTTTACAAGAGCTTCTGAAAGAAGCACTATACATATAAAGGAACAACCAATATCAGCCTTTCCAAAAATATATCAAAAGGAAAAGAACATTAACACAACGAAAAATTTACACTAACAGGCAAAACAGCCAGCTAGCATCAAATGCCAGTATTAAAGTTAAATATATTCTAATCGGATAAAAAGCCAAAACCCATCGGTATGCTGCATCTAGACCCATCTCACATGCAAGGATACACAAAGACTCAAAACAAAGAGAAGGAGGAAGATTTATTAACCAATCAGAGAGTAAAAATAAACAAATAAACAAAAAGCAGGAGATGCAATTCTCGCCTCTGATAAAGTAGACTTTAAAGCAACAAAGAGCAAAAGAGGCAAAGAAGGACATTTCATAATGGCATAAGGATCAATGTAACAAGAAGAGCTAACGATTTTATAGATCAACGAGACAGAAAATTAACATACATAATTGGAAGTAAATCACTCCTCAGTAATCGCATAGCATTTCATAGGTTTAAATGAAATATTGGTTGGCTGCTCGTTTGTTATTTTCTTCCCTTATTCCTTCCTGTTTACATCAAGTATAATTATTGGTATAAAAGAGGTTTTCAATACCCATTACTAAAATGCATTCTAGCCTGGGCAAGAAAGCAATACTCCTATTCTCTCTCTCTCTTTCTCTTCCTTTTTCCTCCTCTTCTTTATTCTTTTTCTTTCTTTCTTTCTTTCAAAAAAAAAAGTTAGTTATATTGATAAACAATGTGTTATTGAAGGAATAAAATAAATAGGAAATAATGACTACAATAAGAATCTCTTGCCTCAAAAGAAATTTTGCTGGTATGTACATTATGAACTTTTTCATTCAACATATGCACACCTTTTTCTGATTGCATGCTTAGAGAAGGCTTTGCAATAGACACCTTAGCATAGGGAAGAGATGAAAATGAAAGGGGAGGCAGAATGTAAAAGAAAGCCAGAATGATTGTAATTGCCCCTTCTTGTTTAGAAATCTAAAAACATTCTTCATCTGAATGAATTTTAAATATTTCTTAAACAATATTACTTTGAACAAAGAAGATGATCCAAATTTTGTGGAGCCCAAAGCTTAAACAATGTTTTTATCCACTTTAAGATTAAAAAATGACAAAATTACAAATATAACGTTGAGTGTTAATGGATTTTTTGAAGAGAGAAAAGAGTGCAACAAATATACAAATTTTTAACATCTATAAGCATATAAAGGTCACCTTCATTATCTTGGTAGAAGAGAATGATCACAATCAATCATAGTTTATTATAAATTGTTTTTTATTTTAAAATAGAAGTATTTCAATATATAATATTTTATCATATCATGAGATACTTATGGTTGTCCTTATTTTGAGGTGTGTTATGAGTTTCATAGTCTTTTTACCAATATATTTTTAATGAATCACCATTTCAGAATTTTAAAAGGTGTTCATATTTTATTTCTGTTTATTAAATAGATTTTCAAAAATCCAAGAGCCTATTTATTATTTCTTTTTAAAATGTATATCTTCTTCATTAATTACTTCATTTGGTATCATCTGAAAAAGAAACAATTGTTACAAATACTCTGTTAATCTTTCATTTTTATCACTTTTATATCACATTCCATTAATATCTAAATTTTTGTATTATTTAATAAATTTTAAAATGACAAGAGAAAGCAACCTACACTAATAAAAATGTGACTATAAATTAAAAAAATTTTTTTAAACAGTAACTAAGTTCATAAAGTTAAACTGGAGCCATTAAGTCCTTCACAGAATCATCTATTTTGTTAAGATAATCTAAAAACACTGAAAATCTAATATGCGAAGTGTAAAACCTGTAATACAATCATAAACTTATCCTCATTTTTTAGAAACTAAGCTCAAAAGATTATCATATATGAAAGTTTAGAAAAAATATTTTTTATTTATATTGGTTAGAAGAAATAGTCTTTATATTAAACTACTTAATATTAAATATTTTTTCATTTTACAAATAAGTTACTGTGATAAAAATATAACATTCAGATCAGAAATTAATGCTGCAGCATTGAGATAAATATTTAACCAGTGAGTAAATTTTATGTATAAATTCCAAGAAAATATAACGAAAATACTGTTTATTTACTATTAAAAGAAGCACTACCCTCACTAAATCCTAAAATATGGTCTTACTCCAAAATCTAATAATGAAATGCATTAAAAAAACACTAGGTCCTCTTGTAGTTCTCTTTATAAAGACCTAGATCAACATTAAAAGATTTATTCTAATATGAACAGGGAAGTGTTACTATGAAATGAAGGTGAACATGCTGATAATTTCATTAAATTCAAATAATATAATTAACTTGCATTCAGAAATTCAAAAGGTTGGTTAGCCCAGGAGAATTTCTTCTTTTTTTAAATCTGACCTTTCACCTCTATTTTACCATTTTGAATCCAAACCAGATTAAAAGTGACTGAAAATTGTTAACACATGATGTTGCTTGATGGTTTATAGGAAATTGTTGGTGGTCTCAATTCCATGGACAGGTATTCACATCATAAAAAAAAAAAAAAGCAGAGTTTGTAGCAATTTATCTCCTTACATCTAGGCCTAAATGAAACAGAAACATTATTTAAAAAAACAACAGCAACAACAAAATACTTTTTCAAGGACAAAAATTGTTTAGATTCTGAAAAAGAATGTTTTCAAAAGGTAACTTTTGAAATACATGTAAATGTAAATAAATGTAAATGAAATAAAGTAAATTTTATAGTGATACAAACATCATTTACTTTATTTCAACGTTTACTTGAATATAGAAACTATATTTCATGTTTATTATAGAAACTATAAGAAACTGTATATCTATAGAAATTCTAAGATTGATAGTGTAGTTCCTTTGATAAACTCTTCATTTCAAGGAAAATATGTTTTGAATTTGTCAGTATTTGGGAACAATGAGAAAAGTAAAGCAATAGATAGTTGTGCAGAATTATCACAAAATCTGTTGTGTGTGTACATGTGTATAGATTTCCCACCCAGGAAATATATTAAAATTTTCTCAAGTTACCCACCAAAGAATTAAACATAATGTTGGCTCATACATTCCTGAATCCAAGTACAAATTCTATACAAATTAAGTTTGCAAGAGTCATTTTATAGTATATATCATTTGATAAAGAAGTTTTACATTTAATAAAGTAAACTTTGTTTCTATAAATGAATATGGTCCTGAAATTAAAGTATAAAATACACTTGAATGAGAATTTAATTTCAGCCAATTCAATTAAACGGAAACCAGAGAATTTGAAAATCTCATATTGGAAACATCTTTTGCTGCTTCCTCATGCAAACTCTCTTCTTTCCCATCTGATACTTGCGTTTCTTTCTTTAATTCGTGATCATATTTTCTCTACTAAAATACATTTAAGGATGGAAAAATTGTGTTTCATAAACCATTAACTTTCATTTTGAAGTTGCTTCCATGAAGATTATTCAGCGTATTACATCGAAAATAATATATATTCCTATCATAACTATCAGGAAGTCCTAATTTTGCCTTCTGTGGTGACATGTAAAACCTATATAATCTTTTCACTAAAGTAATGTTTTTAATGCCTGCCTTTCAAACATAGTTAGCTACTTACTGTGACTACATAGCTAACAATGGAGTGCATGTAAACCCTAACTTGTCACCTTCCCCAAGTCTTGTGTTCTTATAATCATTATATGCTGACTTCATAATGCTGTGAGAAAGAGGACAACGGTTTTATGAAAAAGAAAGATATAGTTAAGCACATGTTGCAGAAATGCAGGTTTGAAAATACTGTCATGGATTTTTTTTAATTATTATTTTTTAACTATTATACTGTAAATTCTGAGATACACGTGCAGAATGTGCAGGTTTATTATACAGGTATACATGTACCATGGTGGTTGGCTGCATCCATCAACTCATCATCTACGTTAGGTATTTCTCATAATGCTATCCCTCCCCTAGCCTTCCACTCCCCGACAGGCCCCAGTGTATGATGTTCTCCTCCCTGTGTCCATATGTTCTCATTGTTCAACTCTCACTTATGAGTGAGAACATGTGGTGTTTGATTTTCTGTTCTTGTGTTAGTTTGCAGAGAATGATGGTTTCCAGCTTCATCAATGTCCCTGCAAAGGACATGAACTCACCCTTTTTATGGCTGCATAGTATTCCATGGTGTATATGTGCCACATTTTCTTTATCCAGTCTATCATTGATGGGCATATGTGTTGGTTCCAAGTCTTTGCTATTGCAGCACTGTTACAGATTTTTAAGGGGATAGTCCTTGGGCAAATTGTTACAAAACCTCAGCAGGTTGGGCAGGTTGGGTATAAGTAATGCACAAATTACATGACTAGTGGGGTGCTGCAGGGTCAGGGAGGGATAGGAAGTTAACTCACTCCATAATTTCTGGTTTATCATGTTGGGGTGATGTAGCACAGTCAGCCACAGAAAGGAGGACGTTTGGTCCACACCCAGGGGAGAAGTAGAGCCTATTTTCAAGATGAAACAAAGTGGGGAGGGGTCAGAGAGTTGAACTGCAATTTAATACATTCAAACCCTTTATAGCAGTTGGAATAGATTCTAGGGTAAAAATCCATCTGAAATTTAACATATTGTGATGAAAATATGAAGTTTTTTATTTAAAAAAAAACTTAATATACTACCCATAGAACAACAATGGGTTCAGCAATTTTAGGTTAATTTGCAAAATCATTTTACCGTAAAATATTTGAGTTGTAACCATGAATTTCTAATGCACTAATTAGGACGAGAATTTTAATGGAGTCTTACTGAAGGTTTCTAAAAAATTCAGTGAGTCTTTAGAGATATTATTTGGAACTTTAGAAATAATGATACAAACTTATGAACACAAATAAGGGAACAATAGACACTCAGGCCTACTTGAGCGGGGAGGATGGGAGGAGGAAGAGGAGCAGAAAAATAACTATTGAGTACTGAGCTTAATACCTGGGTGACGTAATAATATGTACAACAACCCCATGACATGTACTTATGTAGGTAACCTTCACATGTATCCTCAAAGCTTAAATAAAATTTTTTAAAAGAAGAAATATGAAAAAAAGAAATAATGTGACAAATTTAAAAATTCAGACCCACAAAGATTGGGATTTTTCCACAAATACATAACTACTAAATAGAACAGCTAGAAATCAAATCCAGAAAGGTGAGGTGGATCAGATCTGAAACATCTAATGCCAATGGTTTTATGTCAGTCAGTCACAGATGCTGGAGGTTTTCCTATAAAGCCTAATGGCCTCATGTCTGTCAGAGGGTTCTCACCCTGCTTTCCTTTGTAATAAATACCCTTAAAAAAAAGATCAAAGCATTTTTGGTACCAAACAACATAATGTAATTGATGGTTTTCTTTATTGAACAAAAAACCTATATCCACAGGGTCAAAGTTCTGCTTTTTAAGAAAGGCTAAAATGTGGGACATATGTATCTGTACTGAGTGGGTCAGTTTATGTGGAAGTTACACCCAACAATAAACACAATTATTCGATTGTAAAACATTTTTTTCAGTAAGATGTAGGATTCATCCTACTGAAATCATTTGCAAAACATATCAGGCAATTTACAGGTTATTTAAATTAATACAGGAGCCAGCAGCTATCTCTCATGAATGAAATAAATTTGGTAGGGATAAGAGGGAGAGGTGGGGATTCTGGCAAACTAAAGGTACCATATCAGAGTCAATTTTAGCCATGTGGAAATGAAAATATTATGTTGCCAGATCTTTCATTTTTTTTCAACATCAGTTGGAGATTCAGAATTTAGTTTTGTTTTTGTTTTAGATAAAGGGAGGTGAGTAAAAATATACGGCCTTTAAATCTCGTTGACAAATAACACTTTAAAAACATTTTATCAGCCCTACAGACAACTTTAAGCTTCATTTAATCTAGGGTCTTTCAACTTTCGACATCCACTGTAGTAGTATCAAATATTTTTAAATCTCCATTGTATTTATATCAAATGTTTTTGAGATTGTGGAAAAATAATGACAGTGAGAGAAGACTTACAAATTGTTCTAAATAACATAAATATCATGAAAAATTGTTGAAAATCAATAAGAATCTACAATAATTAGTTTCAGTACAAGGCAAACTTTTTCAGCAATACTGTATAGATACACCCTATATGTTTTAAACTAATGAGATTGAGAAATAGTGTTTGTAAATGCTTTATTTTTTCCCCTTTGATTGAAATAGAGGAACCTGTCAATAGTAGCTCTTGTTCATAGCACGGTTACCTGGGTAACACATCTTTCAAGATCAAATGCAGGGCCTTTTCACATACATCTGGGGTCGGAGATCAGAAATCTGTGCTTCCACACTTGTGGTGAACTGCTATGCTTTGGATATTTCTTAGTGGGTTAAGACATGGAGTCAGAAAAATAAAACTGAATTATCTATCAGGAACAGGAGTCAGATTTCCAGGTTATGCTTGGAAACGCAATGATCTGGGTTATGTGGTGAAACAGATGCAGCAAAATGAAAGTGAGACAAAACCATGGTAGCTTGTGTCAGACTCTACAATGCAGATGAAACACGACGGAGGTCAGAGGGAGGAGGAGGAGAAGAAATATTGGGCTCAGTCTCTAAGATTGAAAGAATTTATAGGCAGATCATCAAAAGAGGCAGAGTATCTGGAAGGCTTGAATACCTGGCAAGATACAGTGGTGAATCCCCCACCAAGTCTGGTTCACATTAAGATGTGTGTTTCAGCTCGCATACTTCCATCCCTGGCCTCACAGAACAAGCTGGGTCTATAATAGAGGTTAACACATGGCAATATTTTTATGCCTTCTCTTAATACTAAGTTCTGAGAAACAGACAACAACTAAGAATCTACAAATAGAAATCTAGTTCAGAGGCCAGGGACTGCTTTCTGTCTCTTCACTCTTAACTTTTCAGTCCACTTTATCATCAGTAAATTTGGTCTTCTAAAACCCTTTTAAAAAACAATATATCTCCTTTGTAGTTATGACGTTGAAAAAAGATAGGGTGAGAGTAGAGTCTTGAACATTTCATGTGTCTCGTTTATTACCATTTTGAGTAAAAATCTTACTTAAAGAACAATCTAGCTAAAATTCTAAAATATGATGGCAAAGATAGTTTCGTCATCTTTTGAAGACATTTAGCAAACATGTACTATGTATCATGAACCCTTATAGGAGTTTAGATGAAGAAGCTACATGTGGTCCCAGCCTTTTTTGATCTCAAGGTAATGTCAGAGACAAGACTTAAAGACAAAAGATCAGAACAGTATGAAAAGCACCATTAACAAACATATGAAACAAATGCTATGTGGGTTCTGAAGAGCAAGCCAATAATCACCCAGCAATTATGGATAAAAATTACACTTCAGGATTATTTAAAATAACAGTCCTTCAAATTTTTATTATAGATTTCTCTTTTCTATGCCCATCAACCATTATTTGCCTGATTTATTATTTGATATTGATTAACTATACTGAATTTTGTTGCATTATTTTGCTAAAAAGGCCATAATAAACTATTACAAACTGGGTGGCTTAATCAACTGAAATGGAATTGTCTCACAGTTCTGGAGGCCAAAACTCAGATTCAGGTCTTGACAAGGCTGTATTCCTTGTAAGAGTACAGGAAGATCAGTTCCCACCCTTTTTCCTAGCTTATGATTGTTCATTAGCTTGTGGCATTTTAACTCCAATATTCAAATAGAATTATCCCTGTGTGTGTTTCTCTGTCCAAATATTTCCTTTTTATAACTATCCCTGTCATATTGTTTGGGGCCTACCCTACCATAGTATAACCTCAACTTAATTAGCTACATCTGCAGTGACCCTATTTCCAAATAAGACCATATTTTGAGGTATTTTAGGGTTAGGACTTCAACATGTGAATTTGGGAGAGATGCAATCCATCCATAACATTTGTCCCAAGCCTGTTTATCTTGTGAAAGGCCTGAGTTCCTTCCAAGGACAGGATACCCTGAGTCTGAATTTAAGCGTGAATATTACCAGATAGATACAGAACCAGGTGTGCTTTCTGTAAACTGTGGGCACTTGGGAAATGTTGATAATGAGGTCTGCAAGTTATCTGGCCATCTGAATAATCCATATAAGAGAAATAGATGATTATAAAGTATTCTAAGATCCAAGTTCAGAAAAAGTGTCCCTGGTAACAGCAAAGTATATATTGGGTTTATGATTTTTTACCAGGTCACTTTAAGATTTTTGCTGAAAGATTTGTATGTTTTTCAGTTATACCAGGAATTTGGCAATTCTTTCAGGTTTCTTGCAAAACAGAATCTGTGGTAATACAAAACCATTCGATTAGATTTATTCAATCTGGAAGGAGTAAGAATAGGTTAACCACTGCTTAGTTTGGTTTGTCTGACACTAGGCATTACATTGAAATGGTTAGAAAAGTGAGAGAGACACATTGTTTTATTTATACAAAGAAGGATAAACTATAGTTACTATATGTAAGTGTTGGTGAGCTACCAAAGAGTGATTGACATATGTTAATAAGAAACCTATGTTTCATTGTGATTGATTTATCATATTAAAATACAAGACATAAGCTTTGCATTACAGCAAAGGCATGTTATATAGAGCATGGGACACCAGTGAGCAGGCTTAGGGACAGGGTTGATACATGTGGAAACTTGTTGTTCTGGCTACTTTGACATGAGTGGCATATTTTGAAAGGTGGTATAAAATTAACTAGATTTGTACATTGTTAGTTTAAGTCATGAAACTTGTATCACTGTGGGATAAATACATTTTTCTAATAAGCACCTCATTTAGGATATTAGTGTTGGTATAGGTTCTGTTACTTTTGACTCATTAGTTAAAAGTAATGATAAACTTTTAGGTAAAAGATGATAAATTTTAAAAATTAACAGTAGCAATGACATAATCACATTTGACATTTTCATAGAAAACTTTACAACAAAGGGAACACATGGATTCTCAAATTTTGAAAAGGATAGTTTAAGAAAACAACAACAAGGAGATAAGTTAGAAAGGTCGAAAAGGAAAAAGTGAGGAAATTTAAATCCATAGAAATGTCATATATCCTGATTAAGGATACATTATCAGAGATTTGTGAACACCGACAAAAGTATATGTGAAGTTTGAATGTTTGAGTTTGGAAAAGATGGAGAAGTGATAAAAGACTATAATACTGATCTTTAGAGATAATGTTTAAAACAACAACAACAACAACAAAATCAAACGTCATTCCTAAGTGCATAACGAAAGAATTCCCTTCAGACAAGTATATCAGAAATGCAAAATCCACTGAAGACCAAGTTGACCTATTAGACTATCTTGGGAATGGAACATTCCAAAGAGACTGCAAAAAATGCAAACAGACTGAATGGATGCTTTGTGCCTGGCTTGCTTTCCAGGATGATGAAGAAGTATCTACTCTGGAATTACTTTGTACAAAGAAGGAAGGTGGAGAACTGTCAGAGAAATCAAAACAAAGACCTGATTGAAAAAATATGAAAAATTAAGTGTCCATAAATCACTAAGTTTAAATGGTCTTCATCTAAAACTTCTGAAGGAGTTAAAGAACGATGTAGCTAAGCTACCACCAAAAATGTATCAACACTTTCCATCAAAGAGGAGGGTGATGAATGCCCATCCATCTTTAAGAATAGTCCAGTGTTACTTGCAAGGTTAGGTTTTAATAAAAAACATGGTGTTGTCTAGAATTATTCGTGTCTTTTTAAACAAGAGTTTATTTTTCCCCTTGTCGAAAATATGTACTTTCACAATTAGTTGTTTCTGGAAAAGTTTCTTCACACATAGCGTTTCTTTCTTGTTTTGTTGGTTTTGTTATTGTTTTAATTTCTAAGTGTTTCTGCATGAGTTTAATACCCTGAACATTATTGAACACTACTGATTAGACACACACTGATGTGTTACCAAGGAGAGGACTGTAATCCAGCCTAAAACAACTCATAGCAGCATTTGTTGGTTGTCAACTTGGTCTGATTGATAAGCAATAGCTTTATTGTTACAACATGTGGTGGCACTTTAGATACTAAGAATCATGCTGAGAAGAGCACAACAAAACCTGCGTAGTAAACTTGATTTTCCAAAGCAATGCATGTAATAATTTTGCCTGAGAATTTTCTCATATTTTGGGAGGGTGGTTGTTTTCAAGTTAGGGAAGTTTTATGATGCCAAAAGTAACACAAATTACTAAATCTCGTATCGGCTTGTTAGAGTTTTAGGCGATTAATTCAGTGCTGCCCATTAAACACCAGGCATTGATGGCACAAGCTCTCTATTGAATTCTTAGCAGGTGAGCACAGGCCAGGCCTTCCCATCTTGCATTGCTAGTGAACCTCAAATGTGACCTCTCCAATGGAAGGAGGAGAATTCATTTGCCATGTTTATTGAAACTCTTTTTAGATGGAGACTCCTAACTGTGCTGAATTGTTCTTAGTTAAAAGTGTGAGATATGCTGCATGATTGGTGTTTTTGGCAGTCTCATGAACAGTTACTTCATTTGTATCTTTCAGCCATCACCATACCTAAAGAATAAGTTAATGTGAAATACCTGTGAAGTCAAATGTGTTTCATGATGCATTTTCATAAAGGGTGTGATACTTAAAAAAACAGTTCACTTTATTTTGCTAAAGGATAAGAAGGAAGATGATTCACGGAACATTTCTCTTCTGCCCCATTCTCAGAATTACCTGTATGTTCCATGTCGGCAACATATACTCTACTGCCTTCTTATCACAACTCTTTCATCTAAGCTATTCACATTTAGTGTTTTGTTTTTGTTTATTTGTTTTACTGTTTTACTGAATGGGACAGTTGTTCCAGAGCAATTATGGTCATCTTTATTTTCCCTTTATCTGGATTATGTCTCACTTTCCAAATTATGGCACACACACAAAAAATATAAGAGGAAATAATTGTGAATAAAGTGGTGAGAAAAAAATGCTTCAGCAGATAATCAGGACATTTGAAGTGGATACTGCTCTCAATGTTTTCAATGATTCAATACTTTGAATATCTAAAAAAAGCTATGTACTCATCAGAACAACGTACAATTACATGTAAATAATTTGTTGTGCAATTTCAGTGGTTTATATACCTACAAATAACCATCTTCAGACTAGGAACTTTTACGTGGCTGATACATTGAGTACAATAAACTATTACTTTCAAATAATATTATATCTACTGTCAAATAATAGATACCTTGGCCGAGCATGGTGGCTCATGTCTATAATTCCAGTGCTTTGGGAGGCTGAGGAGGGAGGATCACTGAGGTGAAGAGTATGAGCCCAGCCTAGGCAACATAGCAAGATCCCATCTCTATAAATAAAAATAAATAAAATAAATAAGCAAAACAAATAATAGACACCATGAAACCCTCAATCTGTACAGGGATATCTAGCCTGTAAATGTCTTAAGCAGGTTTCCTACTTTTCCATCAAATGGAGGCAGAAGATTCTCTTCATACATGAGATGTAGTGACACTATTACTAGATTTACAGTTAGAATTAGATCAAACTACAATTTGAACTGTAAGTTGCTACAAATGTAGTTCTTCTAATTCTCTAATAGTTTATTTATTAATAAATTAAAGAGATTGAATTAGGTTTTCTCTAAGTCCAGTCCAGACTGGAAATTATTTGGCTACCTATATTTTACAGGAAAATGTTCCTGCTCTTATTGATTGCCGACAATAATAGGAGAAGTCATATATCAGTTGAAGATATACAGGAATGGTAGAGTAATATGAATTGGATGTCTGTATATTTTAAATATTTTAAAGTAATTTTAAAAGTCATTATTTTATATTTTCAGAAGTTTATGTTTTTATATGCTGTTGAGAGTTCATGTTTTTCTTTCTTTAGTTCATAAGTGTAATTCCCAGAACATATATATCTAAAATGCATTGTTTTCAGATAGCTTTGTTTTTTTTTTAAATATATTGCAGTTTACATGCCTAATGACAAACATAGAAAATATATTTTGAAAACTCAAAATATTTATTAACTATGTCTTCATAATTTTTGAAAAAAAATGAATTGTTTTGTTTTTATTAGTTTGTATCTAGTTAGGGAAGGCAGAATATCCAAGACAGGAAGAGCCAGACACTGGATTTCGAATGCCTGGTTCAAATCTTGATTATCTCTTTACTAACTCTTTGACCTTGAGCCTTAACCCCTGAAAATTGGAGCAGGTAATAATAAAGCCTACTTCATGGGATGCTGAGAGACTTAGATGAGCTACATATACCTAGGTAAAGTGTTAGACCACCGGAGGTGGTCTAGAAATATTAACCGTTATTCTAATTAACTTTGTCATTTATTTACAAAATACTTTTTAAATGAGGGTTGTAAGAATACAACTATATTCATTATGATTGTTTGGCTCTGAATAATAGAAAACCCCAATATGCGTATTTGTTTCTCTCTCCAATTAAAAGAAGAAAAACCCAGGATAACCTATCCATGGGTAAGGGTGGGGTGTTGGTCCATGGGGCCAGCAAGGACTTGGGCTCCTTTATATTTTTCTCTGCCATCTTCAACTTGCAATTATCTCAGCATTGTTCAAAAAGACAGTTCCAGCTCCAGCCAACAGGTCTGTATTCTCATCATCTGTAAGGAGGAAGGGATAGAGAAGGATATGTTGCTATTTTGTTTTGCTTTTTGAGACGGAGTCTAGCTCTGTTGCCCAGGCTGTTGTGCAGTGGCATAATTGCAGCTCACTGCAACTTCTGCCTCCTGATTTTAAGCCATTCCCTTGCCTCAGCCTCCTGAGTGGCTTGGATTACAGGCGCCCACTACCACACCCAGCTAATTCTTGTATTGGTAGACATGTGGTTCACCATGTTGGCCAGGATGGTCTTCAGCTCCTGACTTCAATTGATCTGCCCACCTCAGCCTCCCAAAGTGCTGGGATTACAGGCATGAGCCACCTCACCTGGCTTATGTTGCTGTTTTTTTTAAGGACGTTACTGCTGTTTATATCCTATGGACCAGAACTTAATCACTAATCATAGACCAATTTTAGCTGCAAGCTTTATACTAAGACCTGTGCCTTACCAAAATTGGGATTCCCTTACTGACAAAAAAGATAATGTATAATCGGGGACACTGAGTGGCTTTGCTACAAAAAATAAGTAACTCATTTTTAATGATCAAAATTAATAAAATTTATGTGAAATATAATTATGACTCAGTCTGTGATACATAAAAGTACAATTCTTTCTTCCTCAATGGTTATTAATCCCCCTACTTAATAACTTTGTTAACTTTTATATTATATCTTTCTTATTCTCTTCATTTGTTATGTATAACCGGAATAGTTCATCTCTTCAAATTTTTTTTAATCCTTCACCTTAGATACCCCTTCTATGTAATTCAATACCACCCATTCCATACTCTAATCATAGCATTTATAACACTATAATTTATGAATTACTTACCTATATCCCTTATTCAAATATTCCTTGTGGGCAAGCACCACATCTAACATGTTTGTGTAACCTCAGACTCAAGCATATTTCTGGAACATAATACATTCAATCATTACTCGCCGAAAAAAAATAATGAACTGACTGTGTGAGGAAATTTATGTGCAGTGGAGTGTAGAGCACTTTGATAATTATTTGATGCATGTAAAAACTAGAAATCAACTATCAGGTATACAACATATACTTGTCTAAGTTCTCTAGTTATATAACAGGTCTTTGAATTATTGCTCTACTGTAACGTAACCAAAGGAAAAAGTAGACAAAAAATACCTTCGCTCCCCTCCTCATTTCCCTCACATTGAGGAAGGTGAGAGCTTTGAGCCATGATTACAATTTAACCTGTATTAATAGTAATCTCCAATTCTGTGACTCTGTTCTTTTCACAGAGAGTGGACAATGAACCTCTAAGTTTTCAGCTACTTTTGTATTGCAGACAGGCTGAAAGTGTGTACCTTGAACTCACTGATAAAGGAATGGAACTGGCACTCTCTGACCTGACTGTCAAAATAAAGTATTGCCCCAGAGAGAGAATCCTTGCACATTATAAGGCAGTTAGAAAATAGTTTTCTTATTCTATTTATTTATAATAGAATTATATTTATTCTTACTCTACTTATATTTTTATAGTTTTTTTTTTTTTTTTTTGAGACGGAGTTTCGCTCTTGTTAACCCAGGCTGGAGTGCAATGGCGCGATCTCGGCTCACCGCAACCTCCGCCTCCTGGGTTCAGGCAATTCTCCTGCCTCAGCCTCCTGAGTAGCTGGGATTACAGGCACGCGCCACCATGCCCAGCTAATTTTTTGTATTAGTAGAGACGGGGTTTCACCACGTTGACCAGGATGGTCTCGATTTCTTGACCTCGTGATCCACCCACCTTGGCCTCCCAAAGTGCCGGGATTACAGGCTTGAGCCACCGCGCCCGGCCCTATTTTTATAGTTTTTATAGTAGTGAGAGCATTTAACATGAGATCTACCCTCATAAGAATTTTTTAAGTGTACAGTAACAGTATGGTTAACTACAGGTACAGTATTTTGCCCCAGATCTCTAAAACTGATTTTTCTGCTTTCCTGAAACTTCATGCTAATGCATTAGCAACTTCCCATGTCCCTTTATCTCCCCTGACCCTGGCAACAATTATGCTATTTTCTGTTTCTAAGAATCTGACTATTTCAGATACTGCATATTAGTGGAATCATAAAATATGTGCCTGTCTGTGCCTGGGTTATTTCATTTAGCATAATGCACTCAAGGTTCATCCATATTGTCACATATGTCAAAAATTCTTTCTTAAGGTTGAAAAATTTTGTTGTATTTATATATCACATTTTCTTTATCCACCCATCTGCTGATGGACATAAAAGTTGTTTCCATACCTTGGCTATTGTGAATAATAATGTCATGAACATGAGAACGCATTATATTGTTGAGATTCTAACTTCAGTTCTTTTGGATAAATACATAGAAGTAGGTAGGATTGCTAGATCATATGGTAGTTCTTTTTTTTTTTTTAAATTTTTTGAAAAACCTCCATACTGTTTTCCATAAGAGCTTCACAATTTTACATTCCACCAACAGTTCACAGGGGTTCAATTTCTTCACTGCCAAGATTTGTTATTATTGTTATATTTTATAATAACTGTGTCAACAGGTGTGAAGTGATAACTTATATTGTGGTTTTTATTTTCATTTCCCTGATGATTCATGATGTTAAGCATCTTTTTATAGGCCTGCTGGTCATTCACATGTCTTTTTTGGATAAGCCTATTCAAATCCTTAGCCAATTTTTAAAATAGGATTAGTAGGTTTGTTTTTGTTGATACGATTTTACTTTGAGTTGTGGAAGTCCTTTCTTTATTTTAGAAATTAATCTCATCGGGTATCTGGTTTGCAAAATTTTCTCCCATTAGATAGGTTGCCTTTTCATTTCATTGCTTATTTTCTTGGCTGTGCACAAGCTTTAGTTAGATGTAATCCCACTTGTTCATTTTTGTTTTTCCTATCTGTGCTTTGGGTGTTATGTTTATGAAATCACTGACAAAACCAATGTCATGAAGCTTATTCTCCATGTTTTCTTCTGTTATTATTACAGTTTTTGTTCTTAAAATTAAGGCCTTAGTTTATTTTGAGTTTTTGTGTGTGTGTGTGCGTGCGTGTGCGTGTGTGTGTGTATGGTGTAAGATAAGGGTTCACATAAATTGTTTTTACATTTGGATATTGTTTTCCCAAAACTATTTGTTGAGAAACTATCATTTTCCATTTTATAATTTTGTCACCCTTGCAAAGATCAGTTGACCATAAATGTATGGGTGTATTTCTGGGCTCTGTATTCTGCTCTGTTGATCTATATGTCTATCTTTAGTGTAGCTAAAGATTAATGTAACTTTGTACTATATTTTGGAATCAAGAAGTGTGATGCCTCCAGCTTTATTCTTTCATAAGATTGTTTTGGCTATTTGGAGATTTTTGGACTTCCATATTAATTTTAGGATATTTTTTGCTTCTGTGAAGAAAACCATTGCAATATTGATGGGGATTGCATTGAATCTGCAGATTATTTTTGTTATTATGGATATTTAAAAAACATTATGTTTGACAATTGATAAGTACAGGATGGATTTCAACTTATGTCTTCCTTAATTTGTTTCATCGATGTCTTGTACTTTTCATTGTACAGGATTGTTCACCTCCTTGGTTAAGGTTATTCTTAAGTATTTTTTAGTGCTTTTTTAGAGAGGATTGTTTTGGTAATCTCCTTTTCAAATATTTCATTGCTAATGCATAAACACAAAAAAAGCTGACTATCAAAAAATTTACTATCTTATTTTTGTATCTTGATTTTATATCCTTCAATTTTATTGTTTTATTTATTCATTTTAAAAGATTTTTTCATTTTTGGTTTTTGGTGGAGTCTTTAGGATTTTCAATATATGAGATCAGGTCATCTGCAGACAGGGACAATTTTACTTCTTCTTTCTGTTTCTGAGGACTTTTATTTCCTTCTCTTGTCTAATGGCTCTTACTAGGACATTCATTATTATGGTAGAAGTGACAAGAGTAGACATCTTTGCCTCATTCTTGAATTTAGAGGGAAGGTTTTCCATTTTTCACCATAGAATGTGATGTTAGCTGTGGACTTTTCATGGATGTCCTTTATTATGTTAAAGTAATTTCCTTCTATACTTAGTTCCCTGATATTTTATCATGAAAGTGTGTTGAACTTTTCTAATGCTTTCTGTGCATCTATTGAGATGATCATGTAATTTATATTCCTCATTTTTTTAATGTGATACATTACAATGATGTTTATGTTGAGCCATTTTTGCATCCCAGAAATAACACCTGCATTGTCTTGGTATAAGAACATTTTAGTGTGCTATTGAATGCAGTGTGCTAGCATTTTCTTACGGATTTTAAATTGTATATTCATCAGGGATATTGACCTGCAGTTTTCTTTTCTTGTTGTGTCATTGTCTTGCTCTGTTATCAGGGTAATACTGGCCTCATAAAGTGAGTTTGGGAGTGTTTCTTCCTCTTTCATTTTTTGGAAGAGTTTGAGAAGACCTAGCATTAATTTTCCTTTAAATCTAGTTTTATTTCATCAGTGAAATTATCTATTCCTTTTTGACTTAATCTTCGTAAGTTATATTTTTCTAGGGTTTGATTTATTTTTTCTAGGTCATTCAGAGCGCATATTGTGGTAATGTTCTCTCATTATCCTTTTTATTCTTGTGGCATTGGTTGTAATGTCTCCGCTTTAATTTCTGATTATTTATTTAGATCTCTGTTTTTCTTAGTCTAGCTAAAAGTTTTGCTTATCTTTGAAAAAGATAAATACTTTATAGATAAATACTTTATATAAAACCCTCAGTTTTGTTGATTTTTTTCTATTGTTTTTCTATTCTTTATTTTATATTTTGCTCTCATTTTTACTATTTCCTTTTTGTTCTAAATTTGGGCTTAGCCTGTTTTTTTTTTTTTTTTCCCTCCAATTCCTTGAGGTTTAAAGTTAATTTGTTTAAAGTTAATGGCTTAATTTCAGTGATATACAAAAACTCTACATATTTATTTCTCCCTTTCCCACACTTTTTGTTATTTTTGCCACAATTTCCATGTATTTATATTGTGTATCTATTAACATACTTTTACTTATAGTCATTTTTAATACATTTGCTTTTAGCTTTTATACTAGGATAGAAAGTGATTTATCCACTGCTAGTACAGCATTTTATATATGTTTATATATTTACCCTTACCAGTTAGTTTTATACTTTCATATACTATCATGTTATGGTTTAGCATCCTTTCATTTCAACTTGAAAATTTTTCTATAGTAGTTCTTGTAAGGCAGATATAGTGGTAATAAAATTATCCAGCTTTTGTTTGCCTGGGAAAATCTTTGTTTCCTTCAATTTTGAAATATAGTTATAATGAGTATAATATTCTTGATTGCCAGATTTTTCATTTCGTTCAGCACTTTGAATGTATCGTCCTTCTAACTACTGGCCTGAAAGGTAAAAATCTGCTTTTAATCTTATAGCAGTTCTTTGTATGTGAAAGTTTCCTTTCTCTTTCTGATTTTTGAATTTTGTTTGAATTTGACAATTAGCTTTTAATGTGCCTTGGTGTGTTTTTCTTTCTTTTTCTATTTTGGTGCATCTTATTTGGGTTCAATTGGGCTTTCTGCATTTAGATGTCCAGTTTCTTCCCCAGATTTTGGAAGTTTCCAGCCATTGTTTCTTTGGGTAATCTTCCTGGTTCTTACTCTCTTGTCTTTTTAAAATTTCGATAATGCATATATTTATCTGCTTAATGTTTTCCCATAAGTTCCTTAAGCTTTTTTCACTCTTTTTCATTTCTTTTTCTTTTTGCAACTCTCACTGGATAATTTCAAGTGACCTGTCTTTGAGTTTACTGATTATTTCTTCTGGTTGCTCTAGTCTGCTGCTGAAACTTGTCTATTATATTCTTCAGTGTCAAGATTTCAGTTTTGTTCTGGTAAAAATTTTCTATCTGCTTGTTGAACTTCTCTTGTTCTTGTATTGTTCACCTGAGCTCGTTAAACATTTTTATA
This sequence comes from Aotus nancymaae, assembly GCF_030222135.1. NCBI lineage: Eukaryota > Metazoa > Chordata > Mammalia > Primates > Aotidae > Aotus > Aotus nancymaae. The sequence continues at coordinate 62,755,383 of NW_026988413.1, read as the reverse complement.
ATGGTGATTGCACATTTTCTGTCAGTTAATTTATATTTTCTGTTTTAGTAGGGTTGGTTTCTGGAGTTTCATCTTGTTGCTTTATTTGGATTGTGTTTTCTTGCTTCTTAATTTCCTTTACTTTTTATGTTGGTATGATCTACACATTAGAAAAAAAGTCACTTCACTCAGTTTTCACATATTTGCCTTGTGTAGGAAAAGACCATCAATCAGCTTGACCTTATTATCTATTGATCTCCCAAACCTCTGTGGTAGTCCATACTGCCATCTTAGTTCCCAGCCACCCTCAGGTGTCTAGAATACAACAGATCGTGCCATTGCTTCAATATAGTAGAGCTAGAAGCCATTCTCTCATATAGAACCCAGAGAGTTTGATCATTGGGTTCATTGTCCAACTCTTTACCTCTCCAGGGAGAAGATAGAAGATAAAGTTTTTTCACCCACTCACTCTTCACTGCTCAGGGGAGAAGGTCTATAGAGATTGCTTTTGTGCTTCTTTAAACCCCATAAATATGTACAATTATGTGTCAGTTGAAAAGTAAATATAATCTATAAAAAATTAAAAACAAAAATATTTCCAGCAATGAAAAGAGGTTTCAGAGATGACATAATGTTAAAAGTATAATATATATATAAATATATTTATAAAAACCAATAGACATTATTTAGCATAGATTATTCAAAAATACAGGGATAAACATATCATTTAAATTTATGAAAGAGCCAGAAAGACTAAAAACAAAACAGTCAAAAATAGTTCCTATTAAGAAATAGAACCCCCGAGTAAGAGGCTGGAGATGGTTGGAAGGAAAGTTATCTGTCTGTATTTTGTAACTGTATGCATTGATTTTTATCTGTATTTCAATATAAATTCAGTTTTGTAACAAAGAAATTGTACAATTCACATTAAAGAAAAATGAAATTTTTCAAAAATTATATTTATTTTCAGTGTCCATCAGGCTTCTAGACTGTGCTTGGTTCTGTCAGCCCTCTGAGACAAGCAAGACAGAGCTAGACTCTTGAGCAGCCCCTGAAAAATTTGAATCCTTAGATTTGTGGTCCAGCTATTTTTTTTCCAGGGAGAAGCTATGAGGTGAAGCTCTTCTTTACCCACTTACTGTATGCAGAGTTAGTATGATGATTTGTGGTGAGTGCCCAGATACTAGGTCAAACCACTGCCTTTGTTCACAGTAGCTATGAAATGTCTAGTGTATGCTGGATTCTGTCAGTGCTCCTAGACAGGTGATACAAAAAATCCAGTTCCTCCACAAACACCTGGAAAGTTGGAAAGTTTGATACACAGTCCAGCTTTCTCTCTCTAGGGAGAAACTGGGAACTGAGGAGTTTTCTTGCAATTTGAGTGGCACTGTGCCATGAGTGGGGATTATGGGGAAGGCATGTGTTATCCATGGTGTGCAAAATAACTGAAGTGTGACAGGGACTTCATTCATATCTAGGTCATACTTACCAGACACTGACTGGATGTATGACATTGATCATCTAGTCTTGAGAAAACAACATGCACAGAATGATCTGTTGGAACTCACACTGCATGCACACTTTTCTCTGCCCATTTTCCTTTTTCTCTTCACTCATTTGGGGGCCTTGAGCTCATATTAAAAACATTTTTCTCAAATCTGTCTCCAGTTCTTAGTTTTGGGTTAGCCCTGAAAAATTATCACTTAATCCTTCTAGCACTATCTGTTAGCTCTCAATACCTACCTTATACTGTTACCATACTCCTTCCCTAAACTACTATAACATTAGTAAAGTTCCAGCCTTAGAAATCCCCAGGATGCTACATTCTCTCAGCTTGTTCCTCTTTTCTTCCTCCTTGAGCTTTTCCTTCCTCTCAGTCCCATGAGTCTTCCTGTGTTGCAGCCTCACATTACCCACAGTCTCGCATCTTCATATTTGAACTTCAGGTTTAGATGTCCTAAAAGCAATTTTTCATTCCTTTCTACTTCTAAGTGTGACCCAATCCTTCTTTTTAATGTTTAAATTTCATAATTTAAAAAATAATAATTTTATTACACTAAAATTACTTTTAAAATTCAGACTTTAATTATTTAGATAGCTATTTTCTGAGGCACAGTTGGGAAAAGAGCATTCAAGGCAAAGAAAAAGGCAGATATTAAAGCTCTCAGAAAAGAAAGAGTTTGAACATTTCTAGAAATAGAAAAAAAGCCAATTTGGCTTGAGTACAGTGAAAGATGATATGGGACTGAGAGAAGGTCACCATAGCAAGGAGTATTCATTTTATTCACACACAGTAAACCAGTCACATGATTTTAAGAAGGGAAATGCAGAAAATAATGCTTCTTTTTAATGTTTAAATTTCATAATTTAAGAAATAATAATTTTATTACACTAAAATGAAATATCCCTGTGTAACTAAAGACACTGCAAAACAAAATTAAAAGTAAATTGAATTAAACACACATACATACTGGGAGCAAATATTTACAACATATATTACAAACAAATGATAAGATGCTGAACATACAAAAATCTCCCAGAAGCTGATAATGGTGGTGTGAGAGGATGGTAGGACTCAAGAAGAAAATAGATAAATATTATGAAAGCAAGTCACAAAAGAATTGAAGATATTTAAGCAGTAAACGGGGAAATTTCCCTAAGAAAATAGCAATCAGTAAACAATATGAAACTTTTAGGAGACTTCATTTACTACTTTTGAGAGTTGCTAGTGTTAACAAGGATTAGGAGAGTGTAATAGCTCCATATACTGCCAGAAGGGTGAAAACAAACATTCCATCCAGAAATGCTGATATTGGTAACTTTTTATTGCAATATATTTAAAATCGGGCAGTGTATGTAAGACTAAATCTCATTGGCAGGGACACTATTGTGTACTACTTTATAGCCTGTACTTTTCTGTTTGATCAATTTCACAGGACAAATAGGAAAAACGGTAAATAGGTCCTAAGAAAAAAATAAATACATTGGGTCTACCAGGCAGAATAACAGTGAGTCTGTAAAGCAGAGTAGCAGAAAGAATATAACTTACATTGTTTGATTAGGACAGTTCTCTCTAGGACCTTAGCTTTTAAAATTCAGACTTTAATTATTTAGATAGCTATTTGCTGAGGCAGAGTTCTGAAAAGAGCATTCAAGACAAAGAAAAGGGCAGATATTAAAGCTCTGAGAAAAGAAAGAATATGAACATTTGCAGAAACAGAAAAGAGCCAGTTTGGCTCGAGTACAGTGAAAGATGATACGGGCCTGAGAGAAGGTCACCATAGCAAGGAGTATTCATTTTATTCACACACAATAAGAAACCAGTCACGTGATTTTAAGAAAGGAAATGCAGAAAACAAGTTTACATTTTAAGATTGCATCAATTATGGGAAGACTAGATTAAAGGAAGCAAAAAGAGTCTAGGAAACACCAAATTGAAGGTGGTGGTCGTTCTTCAGGAAATAAATGATGGTAGTGTAGGCAGAAGAATGTGGACGAGTCTAAGATAGTTTGAAGTGGAATGATTGAAACGGGAAAGGTTCCTTTGTCCCCCTTGCTGAGTGTGCGATGAGGGTGCGTGGCTCGCTTCTTCAGTGCCCTGCTGCTGAGACACTTAGGGGAGCATACAGACGGCAGGCGGTGGGACTCAACCCCATGTCAGTGTCTAGGGGTGAATGTTTACAGCTCAGAGTTTTACAGGCTTTACAAATATGACAGCAGCATTTGCTCAGCTTCTGGTGAGACCTCAGGAGACTTCTGCTCATGGTGGAAGGTGAGGGGGGAGCAGGCCTGCCACATGGTGAGAGAGAGAGAGCAAGAGAACAGGGAAGAGGTGCCAGACTCTCTTAAACAACTAGCTGTTGTGTGAGCTAATAGCATGAGAACTCACTTGTTACCACCAGCATGGCACCAAGTCATTTATTAAAAATCCACTCCCTGGTCCAAACACGTCCCACCAGGCCCACCTCCAACATTGGAGGTCATATTTCAACCTGAGATTTGGAAGGTACACACATCCAAACCATATCAGTTTTCATACTGTAGTCAACCTAAATATGTAATGTTTAATAGCTCAATTTCTACTGTATCCTTATGATACAGATATTGATGAAAATAAACGGAAAAATTTTAATACTCATGCAGTTAAAACAAAAATTAAATGGTATATTACTACTTTGACAAATTGTCAAATCTATAGACTTTTTATAAAGAGTAATATATCTCACTTTACCACAGTAAAATATTGTAAGGTTGCATTTGTCTTAGGACATCAAAACCTTTTACTTTTTAAAACTTTGACCCATAGGTTACTGACTATATTCCAATTTTTGGAAATCTCAGTGCACAGAACACTCCACACACACAAAAGAAGTTAATATTTTCATCTTTTCTCTATAAGATTCCCTTCAGAATCTGCAAAGTTCTTTTCAGCCAAAAGAAGATATAGCTATGAAAATGTTTAAGTTGATTTTTCTTGTAATATCAGATCCATAAAATCTAAATTTGCCATAGTTCATGTCTCTTTTTCTATTCCATGCAATGTTTTCAAACTAACAGATTATGAATTTAGCTTATTCTTGGCAATGTCAATATAAACGATCTTGTTATCTTATTATTTGACAACATTCATTGACCCATATGCCTAGTGAGTTTAATTGTACTGTTGCACCATAATATATAAGATATAACCGCTCCGCTAAGACTACACTGCTAGAAATAAAAGCAGCACATTTCCAAATATAAAAATTATTTTAAACCTTCCTCACTAATAGCATTATTTGAAAGGTATTGTTATCTTTAAATGAACCTTTTGAATTCTTTATCATGGTATAAAGTCTCTACTATTCTTAAAGGGATCTTTCAGCCTAAAAAGTTTGACTTTTTTTGGTTTTGTCTTTTGTTAGTTTTTACATCTAAACAATTTTTCATTTGCACAAGAAGAGACTAGAGACCACACAGGGCTAGCATATTTTTGTGCATTGGTATTCCTTTTAATCTTTACCTTGTAGCTCTTATCAAAGCTGTAATTGTTTGCTAGCCAGCAAAATCTAATGGCTCCCTCTGGTCAAAAGCTGTCAACAGCAATCTATCCAGCAGTGGAGGCATTGCCTGAAATAGAAAAAGCATCACATATGGTCGTATTCCTTGGTGAACTACAAACAAGGTAAGGCTTAACATTTTCAAACACAAAATCATTACTAACTCCGCATAATAAGACTGGGGCACTGAAATTGCTAGAGAATTTTGCTTTTTGGTTCATTACTGTCCTATAGGTCAAAGAATATAGCAAGATAGTCCAAGTATTTACACTGTATTTTTTTCCTCCCTTGATTTAACAATGTAGCCATAAGTCTCTCTTAGATGTTAGATCATGATTTATTAGGTGTCCAAAAGCAAACCCATACTCCAAAATGTATAAAGAAAACAGGCCTCAAATGATCAGTCCAGATTTCCTGCTAAGTGTAAAGACTGCTAAATTCATTTAGAAATCTAACAAAGAAAAATACTACAATTTTTTAATTTGCTCTAAAAACTGTGAAGTTCTGTTTAGAAATTTCTGAGGTTAGGTGGTTTATTTAACATTTGTATATCTCAATAGTATTGTATAATCCTACCAACACAGTTCAGTGTAATGATTCTAAACATCAAACCAGCTATCAAATGTCATGCTGAGTTTCCCATTCAGACTAATTAGAATTCTTGTCTTCTTAAAACATTTGCACTCTTGGCATTCCAGTGGTTTTTCCACTTGTGGCTGGGCCTTTTGGATATTTCTAAATCAGAATGAGCATGCTGCTAGCTTTATATGCCTCTTGGTTCCTTCTGCCCTCTCACCTGAATGTCAGAATTCTTTTAGTAATTCTTCAGAATGAAACCAAAGAAAGTTTCTCTTAGCTCAGTTTAAAGGCATCCAAATGGAAGCTGCAAACTAAAAACAGAACATTCACCCAGTAGTTTTCATAGATTCTAGAATCTCCCCTTTGTTAACCCACTTCATATAAGATACATAATGTAGGATGAATTGTGGATTGTTTTCTTATTAGAAGCAAAAATAGTTCATATATAAATAAGCTATACTGGGCTTGATGTAGTGCATAAAATATGTGTTCAATTTCAGTTCATCTAAAAGAATGATAACGTAGGAGTAGACTTTGGGTAATAAAATGAAGGAGAATATAGTCTTGGATCAGGCAGAAGAGGAACTCATTTTGTACATGTTTGACATGAAGCATAACCAGCATACAATGTAAAAATAAGAATTTGTACTGCTCTGTGTCTATTATGAGACATAATAAGGCTCTGAAAGTTCCTACAACAAAAGCATACGGTGTGTGCTCTTACTAACTTTTTTCTAATGCAAAAACTTCCATGTGCCACTGGTAGGAAAATCCAATATAAAGTTTAGACAACTCATTAAATGCTGTTGTGTCCTTTTGTGAAAGTCTTCAAAGCATACATGCCCAATTCCTTTTCAGAGATTATTATAAGCAACTGTTGAAAAATTTTATTGGAATCTGCCATTGGTTTAATCACACTAATTCATCTCGGAGCTGAACTAAAAATGGGAGAAGTCTTTAGTAAAATTCAAATGCAAAACGATGGCTTTGGTTAAGTGAAAGCATGACAATATATTTGGTATTTTGTCTGCTTTCCTGACACATAACGCCAAGGTTCAGTGAACTGGTAGTATGTTTTGTTCATTATAACATCTTCAAGCATTTCTAAGATGTCTGGGGTTTGGCAAGCTCCAAAAATACCTTGCCAAGCACATTTTCCACTAATATTTACACCCATATATATTTTCAAGAAAACAGTTTGAGTGTTTCTGATTAAATAGAGCTATTGAATGTACAAAGGCCCCATTTAATACACTATAAGTAACTTAATTCAGTTTTGGGGGTAAAGATAAAAAATTCACATTAGCCAATAAACCTAAAATTTCAGAGATTTGGATTGTATCTAACCATAAATCAAAATATCATTAAATCCTAGAATTGAATAAGACATTTTTATCATACTTAGCCTTCATGTCATTCTCCATTCATTTTGTCATCTCTGCCCAATTTACCCTATCTCATCCTGTACCACAACATTTTAAGTACTTTGACATGTGTATGTCATTTTTAGTATGCTTTCCTGATTACCTTTGAATTAATTTAAATTGGTAATAATAGTCATTGTTCATGAAGAAGGCTCTAATTTGTCTTGCCCCCCCAAAAAAAATTAGGTGGATTTTTTAATATACTTTCCCTAGGCACTAATGTATGTTAATAGTACATTAAATATAAGGTGAAACTATGTATAAGTATGTATAACATAACGATACTGTAGGTGGGCAGGGAGGTGCTGGGTAGAGAAGGGCAGGTCCCTGGCTAGGGCTCCACCCTGAGTCTCTGCCCATGGACCTAGATGAGGACAGGCATTCCTGTTTTCATGCCCAAATGTTGCATTTTCCAAGACCAACCTGGCCTGCCATGCCCCCATCCTGTGCCTATAAAAATCCCAAGACCCTAGTGGGCATACACACAAGCAGCTGGGCATCCAGAGAACCACACTGGCAGAAGAACACATCTGCAGATGCTAGAGGTTATCCTTGGCAGAATGATGCAGATGCCGAGGAGAATTCGATGGAAGGAGAATCTGGCCGCTGGGTGGTCCAAATCCAACTTCCCACTCCATCCCCCTTCTGGCCTCCCCATTCACCTCAGTGAGAGCTACTTCCACGCAATAAAACTTTGCACTCATTTTCCAAGCTCACGTGTGATCTGATTTTTCCACTACACTAAGGCAAGAACCCAGGATACAGAAAGTCCTCTGTCCTTGAGAAGAGGCAGAGGTTCTAATTGAGCTGATTAACACAAACCCCCTTCACATAGCTAAGCTGAAAGAGCACACTGTAATACACGCCCACCAGGGTTTCGGGGGCTGTAAACACTCAACCCCAGACACTGCCATGGGGTCAGAGCCCAGGCTTCCCATGACCTGCCCGTCTACATGCACCTTCTATGGGTTTTTAGCAGCAAGGCACTAAAGAAGCAAGCCACGCCCCCATCACACACCCTGTGATGGGGATAAGGGAACTTTTCCTGTTTTAATAACATATTTTAAGCCATACATTAAGATGTTAATATATAACACACTAAGATAAGATGCTAATGCCTCCTATATCAAATCTGAAACCGGTATTTACTAATGTTCATGACATGTATTTTATACTCCATGAGGTCTACCTGCCACTATTATAATAAGCTAAGAACCAGGTTTCAATGAAGGTGTTTGACCCTTAAAACTTGATAATCTTTTTGTGTTCAGGGCCTGCTATTTGGATTAATACAAAGAAACAGATTCCAGCTGACTATTTTTAGAGTATTCTAAGGAAAGAGACAAAATGGGCTTCCAGAATATCTATTTTTTTAAACCCATGATGATCTAAACAAATTTGAAATGCTGTCTCCTGAATTAGTTTATTGAATCTTATCAGCATCTCCTCTATCAACTTTTCTTTTACTTTGAAAGTCACCCTACGTGACTTTGTTGGGACCTATGGGCAGTGTTCTTCAAACTGAGAGACACGTGCCCCCTGGAAAACATATTTACCAAGGGAGAAGCTGACATGGACAGTTTTTAGGCAGTCACTTTCCAGATCATATTCTCACTTTCATATTCTTACTATTTGCTAAAAATCTATTTGCCGGAGAACACACTTGCTGTAAAGGTGTTCCGTCAGTTTTCCACACTTTCTGACCACCTCCGGGCTATTCATTCTCACTTACTTTGTAATACTAAACAAAACACAGTGAAATTTACTGGTGCCTAAGAAGCATCCTTTAACTTCTAACACTTGTATGAAAACTAAGACATTTGATAGATCTTGGTAAAGTCAATTTTTAGACTTTCCCAAAATCGAGGATGTGTATGTCTTTGCTGATGGGGTAACAAACGCTTTTACAATTCAAGTGGTTTCCAGTGTTTGCTTTCAACAAAATTGAAAGATGATCAAATAGGGTTGTCAGTTAATAAATCATTAAAAGTAATTTTTGATAAATGAATGCAATATAGTTTTCACATACAATACAGAAAGGACTTAAGATAATTGACTGATACATCTATATTAGAATTTTTTATATTTTGATCTATTTATTTATTTGAAATATGAAAAATGTTAGTAACTGCTGACATTTCTGAAAATAAGAAAGGGAATACAATTAAGGCTGGACCTTGATTTTAGAAACAAGTCATATTAACCCATACATGCATAAAATAATTAGAGGGAAAGCATCTGTGCTCTCATTAGAAGGTGAAAAAAAATTTTTTAATTATCAAAACATGTATTATTATATATACTCAATAATTCTAGTAAAACTGAATACAAAAATTTTTAAACTCACAGTATACAATTATCAATTTAAAAAATTGTTCACATATTTTTACTGAATGTGGTTCTTTTTTTTGCCATTTGCTTTATCTGCCTAGAATAAGAGAACAAGTAAAATGAAAGTTATTTAAATCATTCATCTGTCATTAAAATGTCTACTGATGATATGATGATTTGATATAAGTATTAATATTTGTATCAGTGTTAAGGCAAGTTCAGACCCTTACCTTAATAGTGATGCAAGTATTAATACAATTTTAAAAATAAAAGTAGATGAAAACAAAAACTACAGATTTTTTAAAATTAGGCAACTATATTTCTAGCTGCCATACATATTTTAAATTTTTAATCTTGTAGTTTATTATTTTATAAAATATATCTATATTAAATAATCATTGATAAATTTTAATTTATAAATTAATTCTAAATAATTTTAATCAATTAAAATTAATTAAATTTTGATGTATTCTAAATTTTATCCTAAAAATATCAAGGAAAAATGTACAACAGAGAGATCACCTGTGTTAACTTGTGTAGTGACAAATTATAGTACCATTACTGGTGGGTCAAACTGGTATTACATAAATTCTGCTATGATGTACTATGAAGGATATCATTTTATCACTTATTCTAGTTAAAAATGCTTCCTTTGATTTAATAAAGCTTTTATATTTAACTTATAGTTTGCTGAAGATACAGTAAATGAGAAGTAAAGTAAAATACATCAAAAGGTAGCAAGCAGACACACTCAAAAGGCAAAACATTCTTCTGGACAGCTGCTTTATTAACTTCAACAAGTTCGTATGAATAAAAATGGTACTTATAATAGATACTCCACAAATAGCCCAAATTGTGAATATAAATTTGGTATAAGACAAATCAGTGAGTAAAATATACTACTTTTTAATAATTAAGATTGTGTGATGAAATTGCCGTGTAAGAAAAAATAAATTTTGTTTCAGTTCTTACCTATTATGCCAGAATAAATTTTAAATGGATTAAAAATCTAAAATTAAAAAACTATATACCAGTGCTAGGTAAAAACATAGGTTAATTTTAGTACATCTAGAATGGAGAAAATTGTTCAAACTATGACAATTTATAGACAAAATAACGGACAATACTGATAAATTTGTTCATATAAAAATTTTTAATGCAAAAAAATTCCAAAGTGTAAAAGACAAATGAGAAACTGGAAAAAAATGTAATGCACAGAACAAAAAAAGTCGTATGTGAAACACATTATCTTCTAAAAATAAAGAAAAGCTTTAACACTGTACAAAATAGGCAAAATATAGACATAGCTCAAAAAGAATGAAAATATAAATGCCTTTAAATATATGAAAAAATATTCTGCTTTGTCCATAATAAGAAAACTGGAAATTAAGAATACTCTGAGATCCAATTTCTCACATACTGAATTGGCTAAAATCCAGAAATTTGACAATGTCCTCTGTGTGGGAGGATGAATAAAACAGTCTCATACATTGATGATGAAAATCAAAATGTTCAAAACCACTTTGGAGGGAAATTTAGTAAGGTCTAGCAACATCTATGCCTTTGTCTTGTGACCCAGCAATCCCACTTTGAAGAACATATCCCAAAGATTATATTCCAAACTGATAAAAATATGAAAAAGAGAACAATATGTGCAAAACTATTTATGCTGCAATATCTGAATTGTAAAAACTGGGAAAAAAACAAATGTACATTAATATGAGACTGGAGTTGGTTGAATATACACAGTATAATAACACAATAGAATTCTAGGTAATACTAAAATGACAAAAGGAATACCTCTATAAACTACTAAAAAGTTTTCTCAATATATATTGTTGGATATATAAAACAAGTTCAGGAAAAGTGAGTATAATATGTGATTGTTAGATCTAAGAAAAAGATAACATGCTGGGCATGGTGGCTCACGCCTGTAATCCCAGCACTTTGGGAGGCCGAGGCGGGTGGATCACAAGGTCAAGAGTTTGAGACCATCCTGGTCAACATGGTGAAACCTCGTCTCTACTAAAAAAAAAAAAAAAAAAAAAAAAAAAAAGTAACGTATTATGTATAAATAGCAAAGTGTCACAATATAAGCAACATGTGTTGACTGGTTTAATATTTGTATATGTCTATAGGTATGTTAAAAGCTGGAAAATAATTTTAAATTTAGAAAATATACAGATATTATTGGGAATGGGAGAGAAAAGGATTAGAGGGAAAGAAAGAAGAGTTGAACTTCTCTGAGTATACTTTATTTTGTAAAATTTTTCTATATCCATGTAAAGGTTTTGTATAATTCTAAAAAAATTTAAACGGGAAAAAATAGCAATTCCTAGAACCTGAAAGCAAATGATGCAAATTATCCTATGTGTTGAATTGATGATAAAACCACACATAGTAAAATTATTCCAAATGCCTTTAAAATGCAATAATTTGACTGTACACCCCTATACATACAGCACAAGGACAAAAACAATTTTAAAAATATCAATATACTTTTTTCAATAGATATTTTTATTCTATATGTTATTCATTATATTAATACTTTTATTCTGACTCATGCAATCATACATACACATATATGGGAAATGTGTGCATACAAATATACGTCTTTTTAGATATTTAGAAAAACCATATCCACATGTGTGTATATACAAAGTATATATATTGATGTTATCATGTTATATTTTAAAAGAGCACCTTTTTGTTTTTTATAAATTTTTTATTTTATTATTTTTAATAATAGTTGTTCATATTTATCGCATACATGTGGTATTTTGATATTAGCATACGATGTGTAGATCAAATCAAAATAATTGGAGTATTGATCACCTCAAGCATTTGCCATTTCTTTGTGTTAGTAACATTCTAATTCTACTGTTGTATTTATTTTGAAATAACCAATACATTATTTTTAACTATAGTCATCCTACTGTGGTACCAAGAACTATTTCTTACTCCTTCTATGTAACTGTATTTGTCTCCATTAACCATACCCCTTCATCCCTCAACCCCCTGTGCTACCTGTCCCAGCCTCTAGTGACCATCATTCTATTCCCTAACAGAGCACCTGTCTTATAGAGATATACTGAGGTTTTACAGATAAAATGATATTATAATATTAAGACTAAGGTTTACTTCAAATGATATAGTTTTGTTTTATGCAGGGACAGCAAGTATGTCTTTGTGGATAAAGGATTGGCTTGAGTTGACATATGTTGAAATTAGCTGATGAGTACACAGGGAATCATCCTATCCTCCTATTTTATAAATATTAGAAATTCTCAGTGATAAAACATTTTTAAGAAGAGACAGTAGAAAAACCTGCTAAATTAAAAGAGGTTTAAGAACATCTAATAAAGAGGAAAAAAGAAGCTTAAGAAACATTAAAAGCAGAAATAATATTTTGTCTGGAACTAGCTATAGATTTGAACATTTTGGAGTCAATTAAGATAATATGAATGTAAGTTATGTATTTAAAAAGTTAAAATTTTACAGAAATAGAAAAATTGAAAATAGATGCCAGTGGGGCGGGGGGGAACAGATCACAAGAGAATGTAAGGTAAGATCAGCAAAAGTATAAAATATAAATACTTATACATAGAATATCTGAAATTCAATATACTAGTTATGCTTTCAATTGGGAGAATATTAATTTTGTTGCTACATTTATTTTCTACAATGTATATTTACTGCCTCAATAATAATAGAAGTTTATTTTAAAAAAAACATAAATTTAGTTTTTCTCAATTTTTTCTACACTAAAGTCAGTAATATTTCTCATACATAAATGTAAAATACTATTATAATCATTAAAATTATTTCCTTTCTTTCATTATGTCTGAGAATATAAATCCTCTGTATTAAACAGAGCATTTAAAAGAAATATTATCAATCTAATTGAGTCAAAATTTGTCTTATTTATTCTTTTATAATTTTAAATATGTAAAATGTCTCAAACCACTTTGTTCAGAGACTGTAATTTTCTTGAAGTTAGTTTATCTTCTACCAAATGCCACTTAAAGCTATACTTATTTTTAGTCATGTAAATAATATTTTCTATGGGGCATAACTGGTGATGCACATGGAAATTGATATCTGCTTATACTTTTCTGTATAAAATAGAAAAGACATTTTTCATTTTTAGGTAAATGGTGAAAAGAGCTTCATCATTGCTAAGTGATTTTTAAAAGTACTTTTTATACACTTGTTACTATAAAGACATACTCAGTGATCTAACTCACACATTACCTTATTAGACAAGCACGATCTGTTACCTTAGTCTATCCTTTATATTGTAAGCTAAATTGCAAAGAATAAGGATTGTTGATAGGGATTTTACATGGTCCAGTGACATACATGCTAAGAAAGGAATGACATTTTCTGGAAAATGGAGGGTGTACTTCCCTTTCTAACAATTTCCTTCTTTCAAAATTTTTTCGTTATTAATGTTGCTCTTTAACTTGTTTATATCTATCCTATTTTGCCCTTCCCTTTGATGGCCTGCTTCTTGAGTATCCCTTTCAAATTAGAATTGGAATTAGAAATATATATAGGGGATGTGTGTGTGTGTGTGTGTGTGAGTGTGTGAGTAATAGCTACTAATAAACCTGTAATTGTAAGTCTAAAAAGAATTTTAAGTACTAGTCCTTTGGATGACTGACTGGCAGTATCTTTTCAGTCATAAAGAGTAATATATATTTTTTTCGTCTCATTTCTTACCCTGGTAAACAACAGCTCTTGGTTATTTTGGATTGGCCACATTCATTGTCAGCAGTTGGAGCATATGTTATTGGAATTTCATTCTGCTTAAGGCTTCTGCGTGTTTGAAAAATTATTAGCTTTCTGTATTGTGATTTAGATGAAGGTCAGTTTGGCCATAACTTTTTTATAGAGACTTTGAGGCCCCAGGTTTACTACTTACTAAACACTTCTAAATAAAGTATCCTTTATAAAAATTACATCTTGGAGAAAAGTGTGAGCCTTATAAAAATGATGTAAGTGATTTTAATAAAGGGGTCTACAAGAAAGGGAAGCCATAATCTGCCCCTCTTTTCACTCTGACCTCATCTGTTGTAAATGAATAAAAGCACAAATTGGGTTTTATGCTGAACACTTTAAAGTCCGTGGTGGTTTAAAGTTATAAACAAATGAAAACCAGAAGGAGACGCAGAAATTATGCGAACCTATGTGCTTGAAGATATAAGTTTCTACCAGGTAATCATAGTGAGAAAAATGGTGACAAAAAAAATAGCTATTCCAATATTCTAATCATTTGCCTGCACTTTGGAGTCAGTCTGTGAATAATTCATCTTGGGTCTGGGCCAAATGAAAACTAGAACATAATATTTAAAAAGTTTTCACAAAGCTAAATTTATTTTATTTAAGGACATTTTAATTCTTTATCTAAGAAGCTTTTCTACTTTTTCTGATGTTAAAATGCCCTTACTTTTGTGAAATGATTATATGTAGAGGTCATTTTGTTGTGATTTTTAACTTTTCAATTATGCAAATTACAAAACTTAGTAGCTATAATCAATTAATATTTATTTTTGAAATGTACTAAGTGAAGTTTAAAACCTAGAGAACCACAGAATTGGTCTGTTTGCTGATATATGTCATTTACCCAACGTTAAACTTGTATCTAACCTCCCTATCATTCCCGGCTGAGGTCAATAGACGAGCATGTGAAATATAAGTCATAGAGGACTGAGTAGCTCTACCACTGAGAAACTCAAGGACAGAAAAGGAAATGTATTTAAGGGCAGGGTTTCCTCTACCTGGAAAGCCACTCTATGAATTCCCATATTTTTTAAGGGCCCTACTCATCTAATATTTGTATTCTTAAGTCTTCCAGGCTAGGATTCACCTCTCTGTACCACCCAGGTATTTTCATAAGGAATGTATGCTCTTTAAAAATGGCTTGGCTTGCAGTGGACATTTATTGATTCAACTATTGGCTGAGCTAAAGTGTGTTTATTTCACTCACTGCCCAGTTTGGCTCTTGATTCCAGTTTGAGTTTTCCTATGTCTCATCTCAATGGGAAAGAAGAAACTCCCCCAGAGCAGTCACACTGGGCTCTGTTTATCTGCCTTGTTTTCTGCCCATGTATAAACAAGGCCTCTAGGTTTTAAATGTTAACTAGGATGTTAACATGTTACTAAATTCGTACCTAATCCTTTTTCCAACTAATTTAGGATAATGGGGAAAAAAACACCTTTGGTTTATATTATGAAGACACAGGTAGCATTACAGCTCTCACAAGATCCACTATCAAATATATTAAATAATTACAAATCTTAGAGAGAGGGCAGAAAAGGTACAATTTTTAGAACTGATTGGAGGACTAGTTACCTTGATGGGTCCGTAATTTGTGAAAAAAGCAGTTCTTATGTAAGTGCCTAGACTACAGAAGCTGGCTGAAAATAAAAATGTAAAGAGAGGTGTCTGGGATATTGTGAATTTGGAGATGGCCCCAGAAGTGAAAAGAATACTTTTTCAGTTGTGGATCTGACCTCACTTGTAAAATGTAAAATGTACCAATTTAAATTACATGCTGCTCAGTGATGCAGCACGATTCCTTGTACACCAACTGTGTTTCTGTTACTCCTCAATCTTCAGTAGAAGTCTCCTACTCCAATGGCTGGGTGGAAGAGGGACTGATTTGGGTGACAAGAGAGGAAAGACAAAACAGCCATATGCAGAAAGACTGAGGGAGATGAAGAGTTTACTGAGAAGCAATAAATAGGGACCACATATGATTAGGCACAAAGTTCAAGCCCCTTACTAAACCCAAGGGATGGGTTGACTGGAGCTGGGATGTGAAATGGTGTTTCAACCTAATTGTTACTTAGAACAAAAAGGACAAGGTAACTTTAACATCCTGGGCAACTTAAAAGAATCTGTGTCACTAACATGTATGTTTCTGGTATGACATACAGAAAAAAATAAATGTCACTTATAATTTGTTTTTAACTGTGGCTTTTTTGTTTTTGCTAATATTTTGTTTTGCTTGTTTTAAAATTTCCTGTATGAGTTCCTTTATCAGATGGAATTTACTGACTCTTCTGTTTGGTCTCATCAACCTCCAACCAATAAATCTATTTATTTTTATTTATAAAAATTCACTTTTAATGCCAACAACAATATTCAAAGACTATATAAATTGTAGCAGACACTGTACTGTTAATTGCAATTTTTGTTAAACATGACGGCAACTTCCATCTAGTTTACCCAAAGTCCAGATCTTTGAGGAGTGCTACGGTCTGAATGTTTGTGTTACCACCAAAATTTTATGTTAAAATCCTATCCACTAAGGCGATGAAAATGGTAGGTGTGGCCTTTGGTAAGTAATTGGGTCATGAGTATAGAGCCCTCGTAAATGTGGTAAGAGCCCTCAGCTTGTTTGCAAGCTGACTTTATGTGAGGATTAAGTAAGAAGGCACCATCAATAAGCCAGGAAACAAACCCTCACCAGACACCAGACATGGGGGCTCTTTGATCTTAGACTTCCCAGCCTCAGAAAAGTGAGAAATGTATTTCTGTTGTTTATAAGATGTCTGGTCCATGATATTCTGTTACAGCAACACAAATGGACCAGACAAGGAGTAGGGAGAGCACTGGAGCATGTCTTCTGTACCAGGAAAGGCAAAGGTATTTATGAAGGGCACAGCAAGGATTTAGTAGTGTCTGTGCAGTACTTCTCAACACTGGTTAAGTGTCATGGCAACCCGGAAAATGATTTGTTTGTTGTTTACATTGCATACTTAAGTAAACACGAAAGGATTGTCATAACACCCCCCGAGACATCCTAGGTCTCACATTACAGACTCCAAAACTGAAAGATAAATATTTGGGCATCCTGAAAACTATTTATTTTATTTTATTTATTTATTTTTGAGACCGAGTCTCACTCTGTTGCCAAGCTGGAGTGCAGTGGCGCGATCTCGGTTCACTGCAATCTCCGCCTCTCAAGTTTAAGCAATTCTCCTGCCTCAGCCTCCCAAATAGCTGGGATTACAGGTATGCACCACCACACCCAGCTAATTTTTGTGGTTTTAGTAGAGACAGGGTTTCATCAGGTTGGCCAGGATGATCTTGATCTCCTGACCTCATGATCTGTCCACCTTGGCCTCCCAAAGTGCTGGGATTATAGGCGTGAGCCGCTGCACCAGATCCTGAAACCCATTTTTGGATGTACCAGTGAATCCCTGAAACAATTTCAGCAGACTCTCAATATTGACCCTCCTTAGAATTTGATATCCTAAAGAAACCACACATCTACTTGCAGTGTGGTCTTGTGCCTAAGTTGTATTCTTAAGAAATGCCTTAGCCCAACTGTATGGTGAGGAAGTAGCATTTTAGGTATGTATTGTATATATTTACATGGTGTTTTACCATGTTTTAGTTATAAGATATTGCCTAATAGTCTTAGTTTAACATGAAACCTATTATCATTTTTCCAGTTTAAGATAATAGCAAATACATTCTGTAGTAGGCTGAATAACCTTCTCTAGATACTGTAATAAATCCTAATTTCTGTAACTTGTAAATGTTTGGGGGGAAAAAAAAAGGTCTTGGTAGCTATGATTAAGTTAATGGTCTGGAGATGAGGAGATTATTCTGAATTATCTGAGTGGACCCCAAAGGCAATTACATGTATCTTTATAAAAGTGAAGAGGTTGATCAGACATGCATAGATAGGAGAAGGCTATGTATTGGGAGATAGAGGATGGATTATATGGTCACAAGCCAAGGAATTCTGATAGCAACCAGAAACTGGAAAAGACCAGAAATGGATTATCCTGTAGAGCCTCTGGAGAAAGTGCAACATGCTAACACCTTGTTTTAGGCACAGTGATTTCTGGCCTGCAGAACTGTGGGAGAATAAATTTCTGTTGTTTTCAGCCACCCAGTTTGAGGTAATTTTTTACAGCAGCCACATGAAACTAGTATAAGCCCCCAGTTAGTATTTTCATGCAGAACCTCTGAATTTTCAAAAATGAATTCCTAATGTTCAGGAAATGATGTGATGTATATATTTCTCTTTCTTGGATGAAAGTCTACTTTTATAACATTTTTGTTTTTATGGACCCTCTAGTTGATAAACTTCAACCACACTTCTTACTCTGCATTCAAAAATGAACGCATATTTCTGTGTTCTGTTGTGAACATAAAGCTTTGATCCAGAATTTTTTGAAACTTTGCTTCTGTCTATCCCATTATCATCTATTACCTGAAACTACCTGGCTGAAGGTGGAGAGTGTTATATATTGAAGGTGAGAGTTTGGGCTATTTTTCAATAGAAAAACTGAACTCTAAATAGAATCAGATAACCTCTAGAGGGTCAATTAAGCAACACACCACACTTCATGGAAAGGGCACTCAGTAATCTCTTTGGAAAGTAGTCTCAAGCAGAATTGATTTATTGTATTGCCACCTCGAATTAAATATTGAATCTTGGTATTACTACTCACTCCTGTTGCCACTGCTGGTCTATTTGTTTCTTGCGAGTTATGCTGGCTCACTCCGTTATTGAAAGAGATCCAGAACGCTCCATACCTCAGAGTGTGGGCTTAGCGTCCCAGTGAATTCAGATAGGGTATTCTTCTTCACCTCAAGTCAGATACTTAACGTATTCCTGGCTGTAATTAATGACTTCCCAAGGAAAATCTTACTCCCACGCATGATGGTGTGATCTTTCTCCATGGACCTGACAAAGTAGTCACCAACAGCACTATATTCTGCAGTAGAAGCAGCATGTTAGCATAGCACTATGCAAGGCAGCCCCCTCTGGGGACAGGCAGCAGGTGATGCATTCATTGTAGAATTCTCCATTATCAAGGGAGCCCTGCTGAGTTCCAGCTCCATTAGGAAGTGGCAAAAGAAGTAAAAGTCGATATTTTGGATGACAGGAAAGCAGAGTTAAACTCCCCTCTTGTGTAGTACTACAAAATTATCATAGGCAAAAAAATAAAGGATGATTTTGTTTCGTAGTCATGATCTAATAAGGGCCAGGACCTATGAATCATATATTTATAGGAATAACAAGTAAATATTCAAATAGTTTTCAAGAGACTGGTTTTTTTTTTCAATAGAGCAAATAATTATCTTAACTAAATTATAAGCTTAATAAGAGGAAAAAACAGTTTATATATCTTAATGTTTAAAAGTATTAATATCCAATCTGACTTTACCACTTATTTGCTAGATGACATTGGGCAAGTTACATAGTAAAACTTCTGTTACTTCATCTTTAAAATGAGGATTTATTCAGTATTAGATGATGCATAATGGAGTAGATAGAACAAAATCTGGAGTTTGAAAACAAGTAATGTTAGTCGCTAATGCTATTACTACTCCTGCCCCCACTCATACTGCTATAACAAATATTATCTGATATTCTCATGGTGTTTAGTATTAATCACGCATGTTTAAATCATGGAATTAGTTGCAAACTCCAAATTAAGACAAGCCAAGAAATTAAAGCATATTTGTCTTATCAGAAATAAGGTGTCAGAGCTATTAAAAAGTACCAAGACTTCATTTTACTATAAACAAGTAGTAAAATAACAAAATTCTTACCAGGACATTTAGATTACAATAATGGAGCTATCAAATCCGTGCTTTGGAGGCACAGGCACATCCAGTAATATTAATAAGTCTGTTGGCAACTATACTTGATGTTCTTCTACCATAAACATTTAAAAAGAAAGTACTCCTCTTGCTTGAGGCACTGTAAGTAAAAGATAACTGTTAATGAGTTATCTGAATTCCTAGAATACCACAGAAGCGGGGATTAGTAAATAACAAGAGGATTTTTTTTTAGGTTTTGATTCCCCACCCCTCCCAACTGCCCTTCCTCTTCAATCATGTCCTAGCACTCTCATTCAGGGCAGGAAAGATGTAGAAAGAGAAAAAAATAGATATAAAAATCATAAAGGAATTAAAACATTTCATAGTTTAAATGCACAATTATGTTGCATTTGGATTATTCCTCATCTGGTTCTCAACCCAATAGTAATGTAATTGTAACTTTGTTACTTTCCCTTGTTCTTCTGTTTTATTCATTTTTTTTCTGCACATGGGCTTATGCTTATAACACTGGCAAATTACCTTCTTCTCCTGTGCTTCATGCCACCCATGTGGAAAATCTTCCTGAATTTGAAAACTGATATTTGCCATGTCTTGACAGTAAGTGCAATGTCTTACCATTTAATTTTTTTAAGATTTCCTCTTTTGTTAGTCTTCCTTAACTTTTTTGGCTCCCTCAGCTGCCTCTGGCTTGCCCATTTAAGTTAGTCATTGATGCTGTTATACTAGATTCAGAATTTTAACTTTAACCTAAGACATTCGAAGAGGAAAAAACAAGAATGAAAACACAAATATGATTTTTTTATATTGATGCACCTTTTCACATTTACTTATTATTGCATTTCAGTTTTAGTAACTATTTTGCTATTTAAAATTATTTGGACTCACTTTGTTTTTTTAACCAGGTTACCAGTGATAAATAATATTGTGTGTACCATGACAAAATTATACCCATTCAGACTCCAAAGATGTGATGATTGTTTTCAAGGAGATATTTTACTGGTAGCTTACCTAATGAGGGGGTCTAATTTATAATACTCATATTGCTAGCTGCTTTATATTCATTATTTATTTTTCAAAGTAATTTTCTAAGTAATACAATTATTCGTATTTTAGAAATGAGGCAACTTGTTGCTATTGCTAAATCTGACTTTAGAGCCTGTTGTTTTCAATCTCCCAAGATACTCTCTGTCATGGAGTCTGTCGTGGAGTAATAAGGAACTGCAATGGAACAAATAGATCATGTATATGAAGCCACACACACAAAAAAGTAAATAAATAAGAAATATGTGCTCATAGCACAATACCTAAAGAATAATGACCAGCATTACCTATTGGGTAGTAATGATCCAGAAGTTTGAATAAAGTATAAACTTAAATGGAATTACAAATTCCAAATCCCAACAATGGTTCCTGCCAAGCCAACAGGCCAACAGAACAATTCAAGAACAAGTATCTTACTTAAATCAGAACTACAAAGGAATGGTTCAATATAGCTAATTAACAAATGATTCAATATAGCTAATTAACAAATGCATTACTGCCTATGGATTTACACATCAAAACGTCATGTTGCATATGGTAAATGCATAAAACTGTATCTGTCAGTTAAAATAAAAGAAATAGTTTATGGTAGAAAAAGACTACTTAGGAATAGTTGTATGTTTATTGTTTTTTCTTTTGTTTGGAGCCTTTCATAAGCTCATTCATTCAATTGTTCATTTGATACATATTTTTTGTGTCCTTACTTTGCGTAAGTTAATGATTGTTCTAGGTGCTGGGCTAAGTGTTAGTTTACATATAAAATGTATTTGCCTTATTCAAAATAGGAATGGGTTTCTTCAAAAGATGTTTTGCTCTAAATGTAAAATCACCTTTGTCAAAAACAGTGGAAGAGGGCCAGAGCCCATATCTTAACTGCAGTCATATGAAAAGAAAGCTGCCAGACAAAAAGCTTTGGGTTGCATTATTGGATAATGTCTGAGTGTGCAGTGGCAAATATAAAATAAACAGTAGTAATCACGTATTCAAGCAAGCATCATTGAAAGGTAGACATATGACAGACCTGGAAAAGTGCATAAGGGTAAGTGCAATATAATAGTATTTATTAGTTTACATCAAAGGGTGGAAATGTTTATACACAGTTTGTGTGTGTGGGTGTGAGTGTGTGTGTGTGTGTGAATTTCTATATTGTCCTTAGAAAAGTCTGTAAACAGATTCCATGGGTGAAGCTTACTTAATGATGTTCAATAGAGTATTTTCTACATTTTCAAAGAATATTATTTAAATAATTTGGCCAAATAGTAAGAAAGTTACAGCATCTGGTTTGAACTCATCTATCAGGCACAGTAACATGAATAAATGGAGACATTCAGCACTATACACACAACAGAAATTGTGTTCTCCTATTGATATAATTAAATACTCATAGAAGCTTAAATGCATAATAGCTTCCAGACCCTTTGCTTAATGCCAAAAATCAATGGCTCCGCTTCCAGTGAACTCGATAGGCATATGTTCCTAGTCAGAACCATTGTGAACCCTCTCCAGTTTCTAAACATTTATTGCTGGTACCGTAATAATAAACATCTTGCATTTATAAAATGTAATGTTGCCTAGAATTTTTCATTTTTCAAGAATGCAGAGCACACTCTCTAATGGCTCTCATATGTCCAGCGTGCCCACGAACAATTTGTCTTCTGAGTGGAGTGTTAATCTGACACCTCAAGGACGGACCTGTTTTCAGAAGGACTTAAAGAAAAGCTACACACATTCATAGGATTCAATAACTACTGAAAATCCCAGTAAACTGTGGCTGGGATTACTCAGAGTTCTGGATCACATCACTTCATGCCGTATTTCGCTTAAATAAGAGTTATTAAAGATGATAGTAGAATATTTTTGACTCATTGTCAAATATGTACGTGCCAAACACACATTTATTATATGTGCATACATACAAAATCAAGCTAATTATGACATTTATGGTCTCATTCTTTTGTTTTTATCTGGACTCAGAGGTGGGTGTGTGATAGGAATGTATTTTCCATTTGTTTAACCCAGTTGCACATGATAACCCCACAGCAGTGACGAAGGAAGCAAATATATGCTTTGGTCATAAACGCTATGGGGCAGAACAAAATCCCTCCTGTAAAAACAAATCCAAGATTTTCATCTCAGGTCAAGAGCAGCCCATTAAACCTGTGTCTTTAAAAAAAAAAATCTATATCTCAAAAAAAGAGAAGACAGAAAATAAATACAATTACGTTTCCTTAATGGTGCTGTTGTGCATGGAATAAAAGATTAGAAACACATCTCACCAATGGAGTAAAAGATTACATCCTGTAAAAAAAATCATTGGCAAAGAGAGGAAAAAAAATATTCAGCAAAGCTAGAAATAGGACAAACAACACTTACACCTGGATCCATAATGTTTGCTTTTCTTATTTGACATGCATTATTAATCTTAACATTCTGGGGTGGCTTGAGTAGGACTTGAATATTCACACCAATACCTTGGACTAGAATAATATTTTATACAGGTGTGAGGATAAAATGAAAGTTGTATCCATCTGGCTCACATACATCTTTTGCTCATTTCTTTAATTCATACTTTATATTTAAGAATAAGATGCTTGCCCACAAAAAAACTTGTCAACTTTTTGCCTTGGCAGAGAATTTTCATGCTCTCTCTGCATTTCTTACCACCAAGGAATACTTAATTCAATGGTTTGAAAAAATAACAACTTCTTAAATGGAAAAAGCAACCACTCTTTTCTGGCTGGAACCAAAAAGGATATCAAAGAGAAGAAGTTTGCTGCTGTGCCAGAAACCCTTAAGAATAAGTGAAGGAATTTTGCAGACCTGAAGATCAAACGCCTGAGAAAGGAGTTTAGTCCAAAAGATGCTTCTGAAGGCAAGGACAGAGCTTATCTATGAAAAAGTGAAACACTGTCACAGATAACACTGACAAATGTACAGAACTGATATTCGATTGGCTAGGGTGGCAAGAAAAACTGACAGCTTCTATGTACCTGCAGAACCCAAATTGGCATTTGTCATCAGGGTCAGAGGTATCGATGGTGTAAGTCCAAATGTCTGAAAGGTGTTGCAGCTTCTTTGGCTTCATCAGGTGTTGAAAGGAACTTTTTTAAGCTCAATGAGGCTTCAATTAACAAGCTGAGAATTGTAGAACCATATATTGCATGGGAGTACCCGAACCTGAAGTCAGTAAATAAACTAATCTATAAGCATGATTATGGCAAGATCAGGAAGAAAAGAATTGCCTTGACAGATAACACTTTGGTCAGTCTTTTGGTAAATACGGCATCATCAGCAAGGAGTATCTCATTTGTGAGATCTATACCTTTGGAAACTGCTCCAAAGAAGCAGATAACTCCCTCTGGCCCTTCAAATCATCCTCTCTAGGATGTTCAATGAAGAAAAAGAGCACTCTTTTTGTAGAAGACAGAGAGGGTGACAACAGGGAAGACCAGATCAAAAGCCTTAGAAGGATCAAAAAGAGTTAGAAGGATGAACTAAGGTGTGTACTGTGATTATTTTTGTAACCTGATCAGTTAACAGTGTCTGCTTTCAAAAAAGAAAAAGCAACTATACCCATCATATATGTTGATCACAATTACAGTTTACAGTGCTGACATTCTTAGTTATTAATTTTCTAATCTACAAGTATATAGGCAATGTATATGACCTGTATTTGATGTACAAAAAGATGTTTAAAGTAAAAAATTTTCATGTGAGTTTAGTATTTCAGACTACTTAATTTTTTATCAAGATTTCAACTACTGACATTTCCACCTAGGCTGAATTGATTCACTGCACTTCCAAAGTTTATCTGTTTAAGCTCTAAAAGTACCCACAATTCACTGCTCACACACTGTGGACTAGACAGACATATGTCTGGAGCAGGTCTGCAGAGTTTGGCATAAGCTCTGTGGTATTATCAGGAAGATAACACACAGTGCATGAAGAGGAAACTCTTTAAGGTTTTATTTCCATTTATTTTAGTTTTTCAAAACATTTTCCCCTAAACTCAATTTGATTGACATGACAAAATTTAAAGCAACTCCAAGCACAACTTCCTATATTTAATAAAGAAACTATGATCAATGGAACAAAACCAAGAAAGAGATATTATTTGAGCTAATGTGCTTTTTAATCAAACGGACAGATCCAGAGTGCAGTGAATCAACATCTAAGTAGATATTTATTCTGAAGTTTTCAGCCTTCTACATAACTCTTTGTTGTGATGTCGATTTTACTTGTTGCTCTTCACATGCCTTCGCTTACTGTTTACTTAAAGCCAAATTTATCAGCAGTCTTTCTACTGGCGTCATGCAATCTTTTCTATTAATGATGTGATAAAAACTGTAGCTCATGAATACATATAAATGTTTTGTTAATTCTACCTTAACAGTCAGTAGACGTTAAAGTATTTTGCATTTAATTATCAAGCATTTCTCACTCCCAGAAAAAATAATAATAATAGTAATTCAGAAAAAGAGTGAAGTAAATATTCAATATACTACAACTAAGTTTTATAACAGAGGGTTATTTCTAGTATAAGACATCTGATCATTACTTTTTAAAATCAACAGATTGTATATCTTCCCATTTTTATATTCATGTTTATTTTATAAAAAGTAAGCTTATATTCCACACATTATATTTGAAGCTTAAATTTGCCTGATACTACATGAATATCTTTCCACATACATAAAGAAATATGTACAATATCATTTTAGTGACCAAATAATCCTTTACTGATTATTTAACTTATTTCCTTTTAGGCTATTATCAACTTTTTCATATCACAAATAATACTGTGATGAATTTCTTATTGCTAATGCCTTAAATCCTGATCACTTGCTTCATTCACTTGGTTCTTTTATATTCATTCTTGGTATAAAAAATTGGTGCCAACCAAAAATACATATTTTGTAAATGTTGGAAATCACTGTTCTCTATAAACAGCCTACCAAGTTACATGCATACAAGCAGTGTGACTCATTTTTGGGGTGTTCATAGTGTTATAAAAAAGGTAAGAAGAGTATGTAAAAATCTATTATAAGTTAAATAATCATATTAATAGCTGCTAGCTATGCTAGCTATGTACTGAATTAAATGTATGATTACTTTTTTATAATAAAGTAATACATTTTATAAAAAGTGTACTTTTTATAATAAAAGTTTAAATGTTACTTTCTGTTTAGCTTTTCTTAACCATACTCATAATTACTTTATAGACTTTTATAGTTAGAAAAGAATGGAATAACTTTGAGGATTTGAACACATTAAACATAGAAGAGATGCAGTTGTTTGAGGAGAGGTTGACCTTTTTTCAGCCATCCTTATGAAAGTGACAACTAATTGACTCTAACCACTTAGATTTAATTTCCATAAAGACTGAAAAGTCTACCCTAATATCGTGTTGTTGAAAAATTACGATGCTTGTTTTCCAGATCCAGTATATAACTTACATCATTAACTACTGAGATTTTAATAATTCTAATATAAGGTAATACCTCAAATATAATGGGAAAAAAATCCCAATCTGTTTTTATAGCAGACTACATAGTCCATCAAAACAAACAACAACAACAAAAAAAAACATTGTCACGTCAATCAGTGTTTTGTCTTGGCCGTCATTGTGTGTAATTTTTTTTTAACCTGAGTAAATTTAAGATGAAAACTTTTTACCTTTCTCCCTACCCCAGTCATACTTGCAAATTGTGTTAGGGAAAACCTGAGGGCAATGTAAATTTCCTTATGAATAAGAAAGAATCTATAGGATTAAAACTCCAAATATAGGGTCCTAGAATGTTTTCATATGATTGTAGAAACTGAAAAGTAAAAGATGTAGATGGTAGTAAAGTAATATGCATAGAAAGTGAGAGTACACATTATTATTTATGACTTTTGGGAAGAAATAAAGAAATGAATAAGTGACAAGTATTCCACATTTCCTAGTTCTCTGGTAACATAAGCATTGCTTGCATTACCTACATGAAGAATTACCAACTCAAATTCCACAAAACTTCTCTAAACAGCATGCCAGCCAGTACTGCAGCCCTATTGGCCTGAGAGAGGGATCCAAGAACAGCATATCTGTGATAGTGCCTAGGGTCTGCTATAGATTTTTCATTAACTTTAACAAAAATTGCTAGCATAACTATATGTGGTGAAAAGTATTTCAAAAGACTAATGTCCCTGCTCCTGCATATTTTCTTCTAGTAAAAGAAGGAGATGGATTGCTGGAAAGAATTCTTGACATCTGAATGTTTGGCAAACTGTCTAGCTGTTTCATGTCGTTTCTTTCTAAATTTTGTTGATTTGTTTTTAAGGCATCACATTCTTCCATTTGACTCAACAGGATGCCAACACTGACACTGAAAATGACACAGCAAAAGAGCAAGTTTGCTATAAATGATGATGCTAAGTTATTCATATTATTAATCAAATGCAGTGTGTGATGACATAAGGAAAGAACTAAGAACATTGTTTATTTATAGTTACACAATACACTAGGCAGTGTTTGATTATATAAGCATGTTTCTAATTGTAGCATTAAAACAAGTAAAAAAAAGATGATGTTAATTACTAATGAAATTAGAACTTTGAGAGAAAAGGCACATGACTCAGTTTATGTTTCACAATGCCTTGATTCAATGAGTGATTTAACCACATAATAAGTGAAAAATAATGTGGATCCTGTTTTGTCCAGGTAATAATTGTTATTAACACTGGGGAAGTAGTTTATGAAAAGTAAAATAAACTTAGAATATTAAAATTTTTACTGCATTTTCAATGGTTGATGATTTATTATTATTTTCAATATGTGATTAGGGTGGGTTATTTAAAAGTAAGTTTTTGATTTTCATATATATGCATTCAAAGTCTGTGCTTGAATGTTTATACTATTTGTGTTTAGAATGAAAAGTTGCCTAAATGGAAACTATTGGGAACCTATTCAAGGTATTTGTAACTGCTTTATTCTCAAAGTAGCTAATTTTTGAAATATTGCGCTGAGAAAATTAGAATTTAATAAGTTAATATACTAATGTAATGTTGTTCACATTCATTTTGTTTTAATTCTATAATGATGAGCTGTTATAAAGTAATTTAAAATAATACAATGTGTGTGATCATTGAGATTCACACTTGGTTCTTTCGCAAGTTTTGTGTTAACTATCAGAGGGAAAAATGTTAAATTTCTCAAAACAACTCCCAAGATAAACTAGTGTTGTAATAAATTTTTAAAAATATATAATATTAATATATTCATTTACAATGTAAAGACCATATGAAAATTATGCATTTTTGCTTTAATACCTGAGATAAATGTTATTATCCTTATTTATAGAATTCCATTATGGGCAAAGACTGGTACATATGAGAGGGTATAATGATAAAAAAAAAAAAAAACCAATGTTCTCAGTTTCATTTATGGCATCTGTTATGAACCTACCATGTAACTAGTATATACTAGGTGGGATGGACCGTTTATAAAACATATATGATGTTACCCTGAAATTTCAGTTTTTGTGAGGGATACTATAGACACGAAACAAATAAAAAATAAAAAGTGTAGAAAACATAGTCACCATACCATATAGTCAATATTCCCAGCCAAGTAGCCAAAATGAAAATAAAAAGTGTTAGCATATTTAGAGGTTATAACAAACTTAGAACTCTATATGTTTAATTTTTTTAATGACTGAATTTTTAATTCTTACTTTCTTAATGAATAAGTAAAATATTTACAAATCTTTGATGTTTTGCACAAAAATTTCAATGTGTTAAATTGCTTCTATATTAGTAAAGGTGAGCTGAACTGCAGTAACTACCAGAACTCAAAATGCTTAGTGACATAAACACAGCAGTAATTTATTTTATTGTTCATGTAATGACCCAAAACAGACATTCCTGGCTGGTAGGCAGCTGTCTTTCATAGGGTAATACAAGAAATTTTGGGTTCCATGTTTTCCTGTGACATTGTCACCTGACACTTCTGGAGAGGCAAAGCAAAAAGTCAGAATAGAATGGGCACATATGCCCTGATCCGAGCCTTGACATTTGTTACATTGGAGGAACTTAGTAATGTGGCCATATTCACTTTCAGGAGGATGGGAGTGGAGTCCAGTCATGTGCTTGGCTCTAATTCTATTCCACAGAAAGGAAAATAAAATGAAATTTGGTGGACAGATTGTAGTATTTACCACATCTTCTGTTAAAATACTTTATTGACAAAAAGAAGAAAGGTACTCAAGATTTTTTTGACTTTTAGTCTCAGATATTACTGGCACAATTAGGTGTATTTATACATATGTTTTTCCTTCTATGTATAATAAAGGATATGTCTCTCTTTTTAATAATCTTTTAAAGATTATTTTAGTGAGTGCAACAAATTTTAATTTTGAGTGAAGTGAAAGTAATGTATCTAAAATAAATAATGGTTATATATAATTTCATAAATTATTTGTCATTTTTTAAATAAACATTTCCTCTGTTAGCAAAAATTATGTAGGCATATATATAGTAAATCCTGTTGAAATAGCACCTAAATTTTGATATCAAGTTTTCTTAGACTGTAAGTATATCTCAGCAATATATTTTTCAACTGATGCTTGTTGAAGAAAAAATTATATATACATAAATGTACATAGATGTACATATATGTTTAAATACACATATAAACATCTATGTATGCATATGTTTACATATAATTATTAAAGTTTGAATATATATAAATATAAGCTTAATTTAGTTTTGAAGTTTAAACATACAGATATTACACATAGATATACCCATATATAATATGTTTTTATTAAGTTTGGAGGGTCTTTTTGGTGTGTGTGTTTGTGTGCATGTGTATGTATAAAACTCCAAACTGAAATATGTTTACAAAATTATGTGGAAGTAATGTCTTAGGTTACATTTGAAATCTAACAGTAAAATAGCAAAATCACGTGACATTTTAAAAGGTATTTTGAGTGCTAATAAAAAGATGTGAATATCAAATGTTGCTAGCACCAAGAGGATCATCACAGGATCACACTTAGTGTAACTATTTTCCCTCAGCTATAAAATGTCTAAACTTATTTTTGCAATGTATACTTATATGTAGCCTTTATTTTAGTCTCATGTTATAAAATGTCTTCATAAGTTTGAAAAAATTTTGGAAAAAAAAGCATGAAAAAGTTAGGGAAGAGTATGAGGAGTGAATACAATAGAAGAGAAATGAAGTTAAAAATATTTTTACAATGGACAGCCAACCCACCAAAGACATCAAGTGCATACTGCACTATTTAATCATTACCTTGTGTACTATCATAATAAGGAGTGAAAAAAAAAAGCAAATGTCATAAAGCACTTTGGTAGAAATGCATCCAGTGGGGGAAATAATACACCGTTCTATGTTTGGAAAGCTTAGAATAACATGGAAAAGTAGATGTTAAGCTAAAGTGATCAAGACATTTTTTTCTGTACTGTGTTATCTGGGAGAATGTGAACATGCTTGAGAAGCTTAAGGGAAAGAATGTAGTAGAGAGAGATGAATTAATAAAGGAGGAAGCCCTGAGTTTTGCGGTATATTTAAGCCATATTCCACAATATCAAGACAACAGGGGAGGCAGCTACAGCTGACAGTGAGGTGAACATCACATTACTATCTAATTTCAGAAAAGTATTGATAAAGGAGTCTATACAACTGAGCAATCATTCAACGCAAAAAAAAATAGGCCAAACAAATTTTTGTTTTGAAAGTGTATGTCTTTCTCATCATTTAATTTACTGTAGGAGAAGAAAGCATTGGATCGCAAAGCCTCCAGAAGAGATCAACTTCATTGCTAGGAGTTAAGATTCAACCTTTTTTAATGATCATTTTGTAAACCTCCATGCACTCAAAAAATGTTCAAAAAAATTATCTTCTGTCTGGAGTTTCAATATCACTACTAGGTGATGAGAAGTTTTTTGTAAAATACATACAATTCTAATAACTGTGCAACATGAAGGAGAAAATAGCCAAATAAAATCTCACAAAGAAGGCTTTACAGATTATTGACAATATTCCTAGACAACCACACAGTGTTGTAATATGTAGTGACAACATTCAGGTGATTTTCCTCCTCCCAAACAAAACCTCTGTAATGCATCTTATGAACTATTACAGTATTGCCTCCTTTATAGCTTCTTCTGCTTATTTGACTGTGCAAACAATATGTGGTCTACAGTGTGAATGTCAATCAAGAAGCTTCACTGAAAGGTCTTTGGAAACACTTTTACATAAAAAATATTAGAGATCATTGATAAGGCATGGCAAAGAGTTTCTCCATGAATGATGAACAGTATACAGAAGAAACATATCCTGCAATTGTGGTTAATTTCAAAAGCTTTGAAAAGATAGTTGATGCCAAAAGGAAAAGTTTTTGCTCTTGGAATAGTAACTAACTTGGAAGATATCAAAGAAATAACTTTGAAAAGCTTTTAGGTTTCACCTAGTCTGAAGATAATCATGATGTAAAAAACCTCAAAGAGCAGTCAGTCAAAACACAAGACACCAGTATCTTGAAGAAGTGTGGATTATACAACAATAAGCATTGTTTTTGAATGTACCATGTGTGGCCTTTCTTTTAAAATGGTCTGATGTCCTTTATAACAACATTCACAGAATTTCAAGCGCACACACACACACACACACACATACAAGAATGTGAGCAAAGCTGCATTTGAAATATTTTTAGTGGATTTAGCAAAGTCTTAAATCCACTAAAAATACTAAACTTCAAAAGAATTTGCTAAATCCACTAAAAATATTTCAAGATCGTTTTGCTTAGGAATGTCAGTAGAAACACCAAAATAATAAAAAATCTAAGGTGGAGCCTCTGAGTCTTAATAGTTAACCTAAAGTTGTCCCTTTTTCACCTGGTGTCATCATCTTTCACACCCAGTGACACTAATCTACTTCTCTTTCCCACTTTATTTCTGAACTTTTCTTAAAGCTTCAAGTCTCTACCTCAGCTAATAACAGTTTGCTCCAGAAAATTGCTGTTAAAGAAGGGTTCAGCAACTTTTGTCTAATAGTAACTTAGACTTTGTGGGACATATGTTCTCTGTCACAATTACTCAACTCTGCCCTTATATAGTGAACACAGACATCGACAATATGTAAACTAATGATTGTGGCACTGTTACAATAAAGCTGTATTTAAAAACCCAGGTGGTAACATAGATTTTGCCTGCAAGTTGTAGTTTGCTAATTTCTGTGGTGGATGATCTTCAAATACACTCAGTATAAATTATTTTCCTTCCTTATATGCACATGCTCATGCTGCATCAGACACCCAGAGGTAGAATCTAAATCTCCTTCTCTTTAAATCTGAGCTGATCTTAAAATAAACTTGTCACTAAGAAAATGCAACAGAAATAATGTTCTGGGACTTCTGAAGCTAAATAAAAAGGCTTACAGATTCTGCTTGAACGTCTTTAAATGCTTGCTCTGGGAATGTTTCTTATATGAAGTTCATCACCATACCATGAGAAGATCAGGTGTAGGTGCTTTACTAGACGGTTCCAGGTCCTGACCAACAGCTAGTATTAACTGCCAGCTGTGTGCATAAACAATCTTGGACATCCAGTCCAGCTGCACCTTTAGATAACTTCAATACCAGGTTCCATCTGACTGTCACCACATGAAAAACCCTAAGCAAGAAGGATCCTGCAGAGTTCAGTCAACCCACAGAACTGTAAGTACTGATAATATTAGGCATTAAGACATAACCAGTCAATCCCCTAGTTTTCATTTGTCGTTCTATATTTTTAGATAATTTCATTATATTTTGTACAACTACATTTTTTTCTAAATATGTTTATTATATTGCATTTGAAATGCCCTATCATAAATAAATGCTGATGGTAAGGAGTGCAAACTATACAGTGTACTGCATTTACTGCCTTTTTTAAACAACACGTGTTACTCTTTTGGTCATCAGGAATTAATGTTTTAAACCACTTAACAGTGTAACATGGTAGTTTGTTACTTATGCATATGCATTTTAGATAACTGGTTGAAGACTGGAGATTGACATGCAATGCATTATACTTTCTCCCATTGATACAATATGAAATGGACTTCTAGTAATTATTTTCACACAAAACTTCTGATTTTCAGAAATGAATTACTGACATTAGAGGGGAGAGCCCAGATAACCTACTTTATGCTTTAACTATAAGGCAAAGAATATTGAATTTGTCATTACTCAGTCTACAGATATAGCTCTGTTTAAATACTGTCATATTTGATCTATATGAATAGTTGTGTGAGTTTGTAATAAAATCACAAGCAATATATTTGAATTAAAATGTTTTGATACTATTAGATTTGGACTGAGAAACTAAATGTTTTACGAATAAAAACAATCTTTGTTTCATCTGGTTTATTTCGGCTTTCAATAAGAAGTGACAAGTCCGGGGAATCTGATTTTAAGTGATTGTTTACCTATTTTAAGCGCAGAAATAAACTAAAGGCATTATGGAAAAAAATGCTGCAAAGCCATTTATAGTTGCTCTTCTGTCCTTCCTTTTGATTACATGGCAGTGAGAAAAAAAACTATACATAGTTTGCATTTTAATGGGAGCTATGTTAATTTAGTCCACTTCTCTGTTCACAATCATTCAAGATTTAAAGTAAAGACACATAAGTGATATACTTGTAGTAGTAATTAACATTCCAATTTAGAAAAAAAATCCCACAAAATAAAACCTTGATGCAGAGGCTAGAGCATTAAGTGTAATACAGACTTAGTGAGCACACTTGTTCTTCCCCAAGGCATTGTGGTGACCTAAATATGAACAATTTTCTTTACTTCATTCTAGAGTTCTGTAAAAAACATATGTCAGGCTTGGCTTGTAAAATCAGTGAACACCTTTCTATGCTTGGGCCAAAAACCCTGAAACAGATCCAGAGAAAGCAACAGTTCTAATGGGACATTACAACGTGTTTGGACATTCCATATTTCACTGTGTAAATTAAGCATTTCAGTTACCAAAAAAAAAAAAAAAAAGTGTGTACCTGTGTTTGAAAAAGTTCAAACACCTAACAGATGTCACATGTATTTGGTTGCACCATAAACAAAAGAAAAATACACCAAAATAGTAAAAACATAATTCTATTAGTAAAAGTAAACAAACATTTACTTAACACGTCAGAGTTCGGGCTTAAGCATTAAATAAAGTCACAAATACTATTTACATATCTTTCACTATGCATATGTATAAAATATGTAGAAAAATTAAGCCATCTATAAGCTGAAAAGCTTGGAAGTGTGCTGTCCTCAGACTCTATTATCACTGAACCTAGAAGAGTATATTTTGGCAGCATTATTGGACTGATGTCCCAAGGGCCGAATTAAAACCAGACTTACACCATATGTAGACATACAAAATGTTGCTTGTTGGATACTGCCATAAACAATATGTAACAGGCCATCCCAACCTAGTGCTTTTTTCTTTGGGGCTCCCAAGGGTAGAAGAAAAGTATTTTTCATAAACTGTATTTTCTTCCTAAGCGGCAAGACATACAGAAGAAATAAATAGAACTATGACAGAAGCAGATACTAGATCCCGGATATCAGAAGCTATAAAAACACTGGTATACCCACAGCACTGATAGAATATTTAATTGGGGAAACCTTGTAGGCAACAAAGAAAGACTCTGCAAGGCTACAAGGACATCTCCAGAAATGTCTTTGAACAATCTGTTTCCAGGTGAATTCCTACTGTGTGCTTCATTTATTCTGACTGATTTTTAAATAGGGACAATAAACTCCAAAAATCTGAAATGGCCACTTTATAATCTTTAAAATAAACCTAAAAGTATATTCAGAGAAAATACAAATTTAATTTGAAATGCACAATTAACTATCTGAATGTTTGCCATAAAATGATAAATATCTAGATTCATTTGTTAGTTCAATTTATGGTTAGTTGAATTGCCAAAACTGACTAGTTGGTATATTACAGAAGTTCAGTGTATTGTAGGGAGAAAATGAGTTTTGCTAAAATGAAATTTGTATTATCCGGGTCTTATTTACAGTTTCTAATACGTTCTTGAGCAGAAGATAAAGAAAAGAAATTATAAACAATCCTTACTGTATATTATTCCCCTGAAACTTGTATCTGACTAGTAGCTAATGTTCTAAATTAGAGAATTATCATAATAAAACTGTATTATTTCGTCGCTCACGAGGCAGACTGTATCATACAGGTTAACTTCTTAGTTTGAGGTTAGCTTTTATTTGTGGTGGTTTCAAGACTGTGAAGAAGCAATCTTTGACGTTACCAGAAAGCATTTCTTTCCACCATCCTGTTTTTCTCCTTCAAAGCACCATGTTTGAAACATAGGAACACATGAGTATTCTGGATTAGATTACATCATTTTTATGAGGTTCCAGATTTGAAGACTAAATTTCCTGTAATTTCTGTTATCACATCTTCCCATGTTTCCATTTAAAAGACTACTCAATTGATATTTTGCTTTACACAAATAATTATTGAAAGATTTTGTTTAAAAATTACTTTAAAAAAACAGATTAATTTAGCCTAGTTTGCAATGACTTTTTTTTCAAGATAGAAAAAAAAAAATCTCAGAATTTTGAGCATCATCGGTAAAATACATTAACTATTTTTTTCATTTAATGGGAAAGATATACTAATGATGGATTGTCCATCGAAGTTCACTTTTGAAGACTCTCAGATAGCTTGTATACACTTACATGTGGAAAGCTGTAGCAACGGAGCAGTAAAATGTTACTGCTGATCACTTGAGATTTAGCAAAAGCCTTTTATGATATTAGGTAACCTCCTGGAAATGTGATTCTACTCTACCTTCGCCGAGTCTAAGATATACTGTAAAGATTCAAATCCCTTGAGGTCTTTATGCTGCCATAAACAAAAACCACAATTGTTTTTGAAATGTATTCCATTATTATTGAAGGACAAGGAAAGATTGCTTTTTTTTCCCCCTGGTCTTCCTTATATATGTAGTTATATAATAGACTAACACTCTATTAATACACTCTGAATAATGTTGGGAAATGCAGTGTTAAGGTATAATAAGAAAATGAAGCTTTCCAGCTAAAATGGCAATCAAAAGGAGTTACTTGTATTTTAATGTCTTCTGTTAATTTGTAACTCAAGTATTGATTATAATCTTTAAAGAAAAATATATAAAATATTAAAAGAATATGACATTTATTTTAAAACATTTGACTTTGGAATTGGAAAAAATTCAATTCCTATTATCCCACTTTCCTGGGTAATCTAACTTCCCAGAAACCCAGTTTCCCCATTTCTAAGGTGGAAATAATACATCATAGGATTGTTTAATATTTTCAATAGCAATTATTTATTCAGTATGCACTATGTGTCCAAGCACTCAGGCTTAACACCTGTTGGCAAAAGAGATATTGTCAACAAAGAGATTTTGTTCTGGTCCTTATGGGACATACATTTCAATGGATGAGAGAGATGATGCTAAATAAATAAATATATAATTGAATACATAATGATGCACTTTATGGAGGTGAGAAGTGCTCCTTTAGACTACTTTTGCTCTGCCTCAGTGTTGTCTCAACCCAGCTGCTAGGATAATGTGGTTCGAATGTAGTACACTTTGCTTAATGTGTCCATGGCTTCTCATCTCAACCAAGGCTAGAGCCTATGGTCCTCCAATCCTGGTGCCCAGTTGCCTGACCGGCCTCATCTTCTGCTGCAGTTGCCCTTGCTCAGCAGGCTCCAGCTATTTGCATTTCCTAGCTTTTTCCTCCTCAGTACTTTTGGACTTCACATTTCTTCAGCCTGCCTAACTCTTTTGCATATATCCATGTGGCACATGCCTTCACATTCTTGAGTCTTTAGTAAAGAACTAATGTTTCAGAGAGGCCTTCCATGAAGAACGTTTTGAAACGTACAACCCCCAAACCCACCGGGTCTTTCTCATTCCCTTGCCTTCCTTATTTTCCCTGTGACTCAGACCATCTGTCATAACAGAAATTTACTTCTTGTCTGTCTTCCCACTACGTTTTAAACTCCCTGAGGGCAGAGGTTTTTGTCTGTCTTACCCAGTGCTGTATTCTCATTGTCTAGGACAAGTTCTGCTGGGTAGTAAGTAATTGTACTAGTCAGGGTTCTCTAGAGCGACATAACTAATAGGATAGACGTACATATAAAGAGGAGTTTAGTAAGGAGTATTGACTCACACAATCACAAGGTGTAATCTCACAATAGGCTATCTGTCTGCAAGCTGCAGAAGAAGGAAGCCGGTCCAAGTCCCAAAATCTCAAAGTAGGGAGGCTGACAATGCAGCCTTCAGTATGTGGTTGAAGGTTTGAGGGCCCCTGGCAAACTACTGGTATAAGTCCAAAAGTCCAAAAGCTGAAAAACTTGGAGTTTGATGTTCAAGGGCAGAAAAAATCCAGAATGGGAGAAAGATGAAGGGAGACGACTCCAGCCAGTTTCCTTTGCCTGCTTTTACCCTAGTTGTACTGGCAGCTGATTGGATGGTGCCCAGCCAGATTGTGAGTGGGTCTCTCTCCCAGTACAGACTCAAATGTTAATCATTTTTGGTGACACCCTCACAGCTGTACTGAGGAACAATACTTTGCATCCAATCAGGTTGACACTCAATAATCACAGGAATCAGTGAATATCTATTGACTAATCTAGTCCTGACTATCTAGTCCCCTGACTAGTCCTGGGCCTATTTGAGGAAGTGACATTTAAGCTAAGAAATTACTAGGAGTAATGAAGACTAGGAAAATGTGTCCAAAGAGGAGAAAATTGTGAATAGATAATCCTTGAAATTAGCAAGATCTTGTTCTAGGGAGAAACTGAAAGAAGGCTCTGGATTTGGTGCAGGTTAGTAAAAAATGGCTTTAGATGCAGCAGGAGAGCTGGACGGGAGTCAGAGCACACACAGCAAGCCTTCTTAGTAAGGAATAACATTACAGCAAACTTCATTTTTTAAAGAAAGCAAACAATTCACTTAAAATTTGTAACATAACAAAAAAAGAAACATTAAAATTATACTTCATTTGAACAATTGAAACAAAAAGAGGACAAAACAGGGAAAGAAAAAGAAAATGAACAGATGAGAACAGAGAAAAAGTTTACTGAGAGTTAAAACTGGATTATGGCATGATAAACAGAGATTGGTACAATATTCAACAGATATAAAGAAAGAAGTAAACAAAAGGATTTTTATAAAATCTTTTTAAAAAATGTCTGTAAGGTAGGACTTCATAGATATAAGAGATGAGGCAAAGAATTGGGAGTGGCTGACATAGTTCAGAAAAGAGTGTGAGCAGGAGGGATTGGGCAAAAGTAAGACATTAAGAAGGAAGAACTTAGGTGAGCAAAGGGACTAGATGTGTGATGCAAAGAGGATGAAATAGATCACTCTGGGCTTACGTATTAAAGAATGGTTTCTGACATAATTTAGGTCATGAAGGAAAAGGAGAGAATGGCAAGAAATAGACAAAGAAATAAACTCAAAAATGAAATCAATATTTTATGTTTACATTTATGTAAGCCCTTCTGTTTTCGTTATGTGTCTATGAGTATTTTTTTTACGTTTTAAAAAATTTGCTTTTTACATTTTGTGATTTGCTAACTATCTCCAAATTCAAGTTTCTGCAGCATCCCTGTTGCTTCCTTCCCCCGATGGTGCTATTGTAAACACATTTTCTGCTCCATCACTGCCAAAACCCATTTCTGAAAACTTCCTGCTCCTCCTGGATTTTAGCTCCAAAATCTCTCTTTGAACCTAAGACAGCCACCACCTATTCTGTTCCTGATTAGAATACATTGGCCTAGAACACTCCCCAGTCCCTAGCCCCTTTCCTCACTGATTCCGAGGATAAGTGGCAGCTGCTCCACCACTAAATCCATATTTCATATTTTTATTTTTGAAACATCTCTGCATAGTATGGGCCCAACAAAGGGACCGCCAACAAAATGGGATACTGACTGAAACAACAGGCATGAGCAGAGACTGTCTTGGTCATAACTAACTTTAGGAAACGTATCTTGGTTAATCTGTTTGGGTTGCCACCGTTGTCCCTTGGGAATGCCATCTCTGGGTAGAAATAGGGCATTCTTGTATAGGGCATTGGAAACAACAGCAGCAGCTAACACTTATTGGAGCAAAGATTATTCATCATGCACTGTGCTAAGCCCTTGGCTTTAGTTTCACATGCGTGTATAATTGTATTTGTTGATTTCAAGGCCAGGGCAGAAAAAGCCAACTGAAACTTCACTTTACATTTTATTTAATGACAGATATAATAACCCAACAGCTATATATAATATGGCTAAAATTTCTCAATTACTGG
This sequence comes from Aotus nancymaae, assembly GCF_030222135.1. Lineage (NCBI taxonomy): Eukaryota > Metazoa > Chordata > Mammalia > Primates > Aotidae > Aotus > Aotus nancymaae. The sequence goes on along the minus strand of NW_026988413.1, from coordinate 62,716,025 downwards.
TTGATTTTTTTAAAAAACATAGCCATTTGAAACAGAAATTGCTTTTCTTTTTTGTTCGCTAAAGAAGTCCTGCCAATGTTTTATACAACTACAGGAAAAGCTTCCTTATAATAAACCCAACTGTTTCATTATGTAATTCAGTGTAGCCTTTTTGAGATATTCAGTCAGTCCTCTTTATTCAAGGGAGTTATGTTCTAGGAAGTTGCTACAAACACTGAATTAGTGAGTATGGAACCATTGCTCCTTGGGGAAACACGAGGTTAGGTTCCTGAAAACTTCTGGCTGCAAAATTTTTATCAACCCGTCAATACATAATCTTGTTTTAAGAGTGTTTCTGTTAAAGACACGTCATTTAATATATAGTGTTGATTCATTAACTTTGACCTCAGGACCAACAGCACCATAATTCATGCTTCTATAAAGCTTATCTAACACAGGTATCTGTCCCTTAAGGCACATCACAGACATCTTGCACTCAGGAACACTAGACAGCATGTCAGCACTATGGCTGGAGACCATTTTAAACAACAAAATCACAACAAAAAGCATAAACATGAGGGAAATGAGGTACTAAATAGACTACAAAAAGGAAACTTACATAGTATGAGAATTGAAACAAAAAGGCAGAACATCCCGTTGTTCAGCCTCAGCTGGGCACATGGACATCTGGAGATCCAAATTTTCACCCCCTGTGTATGTCTGTGGGTGACCATACAAATGCTGTGAGTATAGATTTGGTGGGTATGAGTAGGCAAATTCATAAATATGGAATCCACAAATAATGACAGTCGACTATACACTGAATCACATCGCTCCTTGTTTAAAAATCATGCAATTTCTTCTCAGTACTTTTGAAACAAAATATAACCTACTTAACATGGCAGGCAAAGCCCTGCAAGATGTGACTTTGCTTACCTCTCTAATTTCTTGTGCCAGAGTCTTCACAACTCACTACACCCAAAGACATTGACTTGCTGCATTTAAAACTGCTTCCTAAATGTTTTACTTCCATCCCTTGCCTTTTTCTTAGCTCTAAGCCCTGGACTCATATATCCAACTGCATATTGAAGATCTTGATTTAGATGCTTATGAAACAATGAAAACTTGACAAAACCGAAACAGAATTTATGACATTTCTTTCTAGCTCTGCTCCTTCCTCAATCTTGTACATCACAGTAAATGTCACCATTTCCCAAAGATGCTGTGTTCACCTCAGACATTGTTCTGGCCCTATATCATGCCAAGTTACTTTCATCTCTAAGCCTTGGCATTTACTGTTTCCTCAGGCTGGAACTTCTTATTTATGTTCAGGTCAAAGATGTCATGCTCATAGACTCCTTGCTACCAAATCATACTATCATATGAACTTGTTTTATTTTCTTCATAGCACTTTTCATGAGCTGAAATTCTCTGCCTCATTTATGTGTGCACAGTTACTGTTTTTATTTTTTATTATTTTTTAAATTTATTTATTTTACTTTAGGTGCATACTATATCTGGCATTTCTCTCCATGTTATCCCTTCACACCCTCCCCTCCCTCCCTACCCCCTGCTGTCTCTCCCCTACCCCCTCCAACTGCCCCCAGTGTGTGATGCTCCTCTCCCTGAGTCCACGTGTTCTCGTTGTTCAACACCTACCTATGAGTGAGAACATACAATGTTTGGCTTTCTGTTCTTGTATCAGTTTGCTGACAATGATGGTTTCCAGATTCATCCAAGTCCCTACAAAGGGCACAAACTCATCATTTTTTATGGCTGCGTAGTATTCCATGGTGTATATGTACCACATTTTCTTTGTCCAGTCTATCACTCATGGACATTTGGGTTGGTTCAAGGTCTTTGCTATTGTACACAGGGCTGCAGTGAACATACGTGTGCATGTGTCTTTATAGTAGAACCATTTATAGTTCTTTGGGTCTATACCCAGTAATGGGATTGCTGGGTCAAGTGGAATTTCTATTTCTAGTTCCTTGAGAAATAGCCACACTATCTTCCACAATGGTTGAACTAATTTGCACTCCCACCAACTGTGTAAGAGTATTCCTATTTCTCCACATCCTCTGCAGCATCTGTTGTCTCCATATTTTTTAATGATCGCCATTCTAACTGGCGTGACATGATGTCTCAGTGTGGTTTTGATTTGCACTTCTCTAATGACCAGTGATGATTTATTTTTTAAACTGCCTCATTCTATTGGAATATAATACTCTGTCTGGATGATAGTGACATTTTCTTTTCTTTTTTTTTTTTTTTAAACCATGCCCTTCCCCTTACTTAGATCAGGCCCTGCATCTATTGCTGCCTGGCCATTTTCTAGGGCATCACCTGCACAAATGCCATTCTGCTCCAGAGCCTTTGTCACAGTGGGGATGGGCAAAGCATAAACATTCTTCATGTCTCATCTGAAATGTCATTTCCTGAAGAAAACCTTTCTAAACCACCCATTCTAAAATAGTCTTCTTGCTCATCTCTTGGCATTTTATCATATGTCACTCTACTTGTGTTTATATCAAGTTTTTACTTGTTTAATGCCTATCTTATTCACTGGAACAGGGGTTGGCAAACTAAGGCCTGTGGGCCAAATTTGCCATGCTGCCTAATTTTTATAAAGAAATGTCTATGGGAACACAGCCATACCTACTTATTTGCATATTGAATATGGCTGCTTTTGTGATACAACAGCAAAGTTGATTCATTGCAACAGATACCATATGGTTAATGAAAATCTGAGGTATTTACTACCTGGCCTTTTGCAGAAAGTTTGCTGACTCCTGCCCTAGATATGGACTCAATGAGGTCAGAGATTCTATTGCTTATTCCACAGCCACATACCAGTACTTACCTGAGTACCATACATGGTTATTACTTAACTATTATTTCTTGACTTGCTGTTCAATTACTTAATATTGTAAACAACGTGATTAAGAAAAATATTCATATTCAAAAATACACAAAATCATTTTTATGAGCATAGGTTGTTCTTGATCCCAATTTTTTGGACTAGAATTATTCATACTTATTAGCTACATTAAATACAGTTTTAATGCTACATAACATGTATGTAGCAAATATTTGTGATGTAGCATTAAAACGACAAAAGCAACACGATAAATCCATCTAGTAAATATCTATTGCTGAACTGTCCCAGAGAAATCTTTGTGAGGATTAGGTCCCTAGATTATATCTACAGAAAGTTCTAGAATGTGGTGAATTTGGTTTTTCAGTGTAAGGCTGCCATTACAGATACCATTCCCCACTCTTTTTTGGCATGGCATCGCTAAAGAGAATATTTCAAACATTATTCTAAATCACCTTTCCCCATCAGTATAAAGATATTGTTGTGAATCCTTTGACATTGGATCTTCGTCTGTGTTGCACTAACTTGAATTTGACCTATTTGAACTTTGTTCAGTTCATCTTTCATTGCCTTTCCAATTTGCCAAGTTCATTTTGAATACTGAATCCATCTTCCATGAGTCATTCTGTCTTTATTCTCTTCAGGAGATTGAACTCATCTACAAATTTGATGAGCCTATTCTCTATTTCATTTTCCAGGTCATTGAAGAAACACTTAAGCAGCCCTCGATGTAAAGGTGACCCCTTCAAAAATCACTTCTTATGTCTCCCCAGGCTGACACTAATTCAGCGGTAACATTTCTCTGGGTATGGACGGCCATTCAGCCCACTGATTACTGTTGGCATAAAATAACAGAGCAGAAAAAAACGAGTTCCCTTAAAATTTTCAGGAAAAGCACTTTGTCTTCTGCCATGCTAAAAATATGCAGAACAGTGGATCATGCTGTTTAGAAATTAAATCTCTTTTGTATATATGGAGAATTATATTTTTGGTTTGTGTAGTCAACTTTGCAATGTGGCCTTTCATAAACATTGTGATTAGAAAGATAGTTGATCACTCTTGTTTTGTCACAGAATAGTCTGTATTTATTTTCAAGTCTCCTTTGTATCTGTTATTCCCTGTCCCCTGTGTTTGAGTAATTACTCAAATGCAGCTCATCATGCTATTTCCTGGAATTTTTCTTTTGTCTGTTATTACAGTTCAAGCCTCAGCTCAAGTCAGCACTACCTGTAGCCAAACTACTGAATTTTTTTTTTAATGATAGCATTCTTGCCTCCAAACCCTTGTGAAGCTCTCAGAGGGAAATATCTTGTCAAATATAATGTTTCATGATTCCCATTTTAAGGCTCCACAATGCCTTCCTATTGACACTCAAAATAAAACTCTCAATGTGGTATTCGGGGTCTTCTCCTTGTTTTCATTTAATCTCTAGTGCTTAAAGCTCAGTTCACACATAGTATTCTGAGGAGCAAGCATGATTACCAACATAGTGTTTCTAACATCATTTAAAAGAACATTTGCTGGCAACTTAGAATATGCTTTTATTAGCAGGATTATTATCATTTTTTTAACTAACTTACTTATCTTTACCAATATATTATCCATAAGCACTAGTAGTTTGAAGCATTCTCATGAAGAGTAATTCTGAACACAATGTATATTTGTAGATGGGCTTTACTAACTGAAAAAATAAAATAAGATTGTTATTGGCATCACTGATAATCAACACCACTGTAAGATAATACAAAGAACCCTTAAATACATTACCTAATATGTTTAATAATTTCATAAAGCCAAAGGACAGTATTTTTAAACTATTTGCTAATAATTTAACTTCAGTTTGTCTTAGCTAAACAATATTAATAATTTATATTTACCCCACTGCATCTAGTATAATGACTTATATGTAGGAGATTCTCAATGAAAAACTGCTGAAGAATTATTTGTTTGTATAGGCACATAAAGGCATACATTTCTAACTTCATTTTCCTATATTACAAATGTGTTCAGGGAAATGGAAAAGGAGAGAGAATAAGAAAAGCTTATAGAAACACTAGGTTTACAAAGGGTCTGTTAAGTACCATGCTTTAGGGGCATAATGGACAATTTTTGAGATTGATTACATATTAATAAGGGAAAGTAGAAGGATATATAAAATTATAAAAGGTTATTTCTAAATTCAAAGAATCCTGTTTTGGATGAAATTACATTCATTCATTAAGCAATAACAGATACAAAATAAATTTTACAGTTCCATAAACCCTAATATATTTAGCATGTGTTAAATATTTAATCAATTTTAATATTGAGTTTTATAAAAACTCATATGTATGGGAAATTAAATTATCAACAAACGATTCTTTTATAAATATAAACATAGTATTGCTAAAATGAAGATTTGAGAAAACTTACATGAGTTTAGATTGGTTAGAAAGTTAGGAAGAGTTAGTTGTGTTTAGATGAGTTAGTAAAATTTGCTGATTTATAATTGGACAGAAATACGTATTATAATAAAGATTTTATTCCTTATTATTGCTCTACCAAAAACTGGATTTACTAAATAAATTGTACTTCCTTGCACTTTCCCATCACATAAACAAAATGATACATGTAACATGCAACTGTGAAATATTGAAGTATTATAGAATGATTATTTGAAGAATGAAAACCAGCTTTCACTCCTCTGATACTTCCTGCATAAAGGATTTTTAGCATTTGCTTTAGTTTTTCAAATTCCTTCAATGCTCTTTAAAAAGTGATATCCAAATAAGTATAATCAAAATGTACTGTGGTTAACTTCTACTAAATCATGGTGACAAGTTTTAAAAATTGGTGGTAGAAAATGTTTTTTATGTACAAACTTATAGAAACATTCTTGATATTTGAAAATACAGTTAGCCATCCTTTTCTAACATGTACAAGGCAGAAAGTAAAGATTTAGTAATCATTGTGATGGTCAAATGTTAGCAAGTCAAGCTAGCTATATGCATTTGAATGCCCATAATTACTAAATTAGCCCAGATCAGGAGGCAATGTGGCATGTTTCTACTAATTTCTATGTTACCATCTGTCTCCACTACTTCCCAGCTGTGTAACTTTTGGTAAATTATTTAGTATCTTGTAGCTTCATTTCCTCATCTATAAAATTGGGTAAGAGTAGGAACTAATTCATACAGCTATTATGAGAGATAAATGAATTAACACTTGTAAAGTAATGCATTAGTTTCCTAGGGATGGTATAACAAATTACAGCAAACTTCATCACTAAAAACGACAAAAATTTATTCTTTCACAATTCTGGAAACCAGAAGTCCAAAATTAAGGAGTTGGCAGACTTGGTTTCTTCTGGAGGCTCTGAGCAAGAATCTGTTCCATAATTATTTGTTTCTGGTTGTTGCCAGGAATACTGCATGTTCCTTGGCACATAGAGCAATCTTTGCCTTCATCATCACATGGTACATTCCTCTGTGTGTCTCTGCAGCTTTTTCTCCTATAAGAATACCAGTCATTAAATCTAGAGGTAATCCTAAATAGAGAATAATCTCTTTTCACAGTTCTTAACTAAATTACGTCTGCAAAAACCCTATTTCCAAATAAGTTTACATTCTTAGTTATGAGATTTTGTCAAACTGAAAAGCTTCTGCACAGTAAACAATTAGCTAAGTAAAGAGACAACCCATAGAATGAAAGAAAATGTTTGCAAACCATGTACTGTTAAGGTGTTAATATCCAAAACATGTAAGAAACTCAAAAAACTCAATAGTTTGAAAAGAGACGAGCCAATAAAAATGGGCAAAGGACCCAAGTAGCTATTTCTCAAAAGAAGACATAAAAATGGTCAACAGGTATATGAAACAATGTTCAACGTCACTAATCATCAGAGACATGAAAATTAAAACCACAATGAGATATTACTTCACATCTATTACAATGACTGTTATTATAAAGGTGAAAGATAATACAATGACTGTTATTATAAAGGTGAAAGATAAGAAATACTGGTGAGGATGTGGAGAAAAGAAAATCATTGCACACTTGGGGAAATATAAATTAGCACAGTCATTTGATAATGACTACACTCCCACATTTACTACAGTATTACTGAAAATAGCTAAAATATAAAATCAATCTATGTGTTCATTAATGAATGAATGAAGAAAACATTATATGTATTATATATATAAAGAAAACATATTTATAATATACAGTGTTTACATATATAACATGTAATGTTTTCTTCATTCATATAAAGAAAACATATAATGTTTACATATATATTATACATATATATTATTACATATATATTTTACATATATATACACATATTTATACCTATATATTACATATTTATATATATTTATATACATATGTTACATATTTATATATTATATATATTACATATAATAAATTTACATACTTATATTACATATAAGTGTACATATATTTTACATACATATTACATATATATTTATACATATATATTAGACATAAAACATTTATATACATATATATTAAATATTTATATAATATATATTACATATAATACATTTACATACTTATATTACTATAAGTGTACATATATTATACATATATGTTATATTATACATATATGTTTACATATATATTATATATTATACATAGTATATATACAATGTTTACATATATAATATATATATATAATGTTTTCTTTATTCATATATATATGTATATATGAGAATACTATTTGGCTTCAAAAAAGAAGGAGATCCTGTCATTTTACAATAATATGGATAAATCTGGAGGACATTATGCTAAATGTAAGAAGCCAGGCACAAAAACACAAATATGCCATGATCTCAGTTACATTTAAAACCTGAAGGGTTAACTTCATAAAAGTACAGAATATAATGGTGGTTAACAAGTTCTAGGAGTGGGGTGGAGTGAGGTTGAAGAGATGTTGAGCAAAGGATACAAAATATAAGTTGGATAGGAGGAATCAGCTTAAGAAATCTGTTTTACAACATGGTGACTATAGTTAATAATAATGTATTGTCTTTAAAATTGGTAACAGAGATTTTGAGGGTTCTCACTACCAAAAAAATGTGTATGAAATAATACATATGTTAATTAGCTTAAATTAGCCATTTTACGATGTGTACATATTTCAAAACATGTTTTACATAATAAATATATATAATTTGTGTTGATTTGAAAAAAATAAGTATTGTTTAAAAAATTTATCAAGAAAGAGATATTATACACAACACAGCTATGTAACAAACCTGTGCATGTTCTCCCCGAATCTAGAACTAAAAATAAATGTAAATAAATAAATAAACCAAAAACAACCAAAAGAAGATAGATTAAAACTGTTTGCTGACTAAAAATATTGTATGAGTTACATGAAAAACTTTGTTACCACTATTAAAATAATTAACTATATTTCTATTAACATGAATAAAATCTGTCTGTAATGTTGGGTTTTAAAAAGTAAACTTTAAAAAAACCCAATAAATACTATTAATACAAATTAATAACATTATATTTTCTGATTATAAAAACCAAATTAATGATCAGTATAGATTCTGGAGAAAAAGAAGGGGTATAGAGCTTGGGAGAACAGAGAATACCAAAGACTTCAAACCTTCTGTAATTATTACTCTTACAAATACTAAGCATATTTCAATTTAATTTATAACAGTGATATAGTTTGGCTTTGTCTCCACCCAAGTCTTATCTTGAAGTGTAGCTTCCATATTTCCCATGTGTTGTGGGTAGGACCCAGTGGAGATAATTGAATCATGGAGGTGGTTTCCTCCCTACTGTTCTTGTGGTAGTGACTATGTCTTATGAGACTATAAGGTTTTGTGAGGGGAAACCCCTTTCTCTTGGTTCTTACACGCTCTTGACTGCCTCCATGTAAGATGTCCCTTTCACCTTTCATCATGATTGTGAGGCCTCTCCAGCCATGTGGGACTATGAATTTATTAAACCTCATTTTCTTGATAAATTACCCAGTCTCGGGTATGTCTTTATCAGCAGTGTGAAAACAGACTAATTCAAAAAGAATAAAATAGTTAGGAATAAATCTAACCCATTAGGCAAAAATTTGTACACTGCAAACTTTAAAAAGTTGCTGAAAGATATTAAAGACGCTAATAAAATAAAAAGATGTCCCATGTTTATGGACTGGAAGACTTCATATTGTTGAGTTCAGTATTACCCAAAGTGATCTATAGATTCAGTGTAATCTCTATCAAAATTTCAATGGTGATTTTGCAGAGAAAAAAAAATCTATCCAAAAATTTATATACAACTCAAAAAAACACAAATTGACAAAACAATCTTGAAGAAAAAACCCACAAAACACAAAGTTAGAGGTCTCATGCTTTCTGATTTTAAAACTTACTGTAAAGCTACTGTAATCAAAAGAGTGTATAGCAGCATAAAAATGGACATACAGAATGATAGGGCAGAATACAGAGTCCAGAAATAAACTTTCACATTTATGGTCAAGTGATCTTCAACAGTGTTGACAAGACTTCCCAATGAGGAAGGCAGTTTTTTTCCACAAATGGTGTTGGCAAAACTGTATATCCACATTCAAAAGAATGATTTGAACGATTGCCTTATGCCATATACCAAAATTATCACCAAATAGATTAAAAACACAAATGTAAGAGCTACAGCATTAATACTCTTGAAAGAAAACAGAGAAAAGTTATCATATCATTGGGTTTGGCAACGAATTTTTGGCTATGACACCTAAAGCATAGGCAACAAAAGAAAAGAGGTGGTAAACTGGACTACACCAAAATTTAAAACATTTGTGCATCAAAAGACACAATCAGTAATCATCTCTAATCATCTCAGCTCACTGCAACCTCTGCCTCCGGAACTAAAGTGATCCTCCTGCCGCAGATCCCTGAAGTAGCTGAGGCTACAGCCGCATACCACCATGCCCAGCCAATTTTTTGTAGAAAGGGATTTTCAGCATGTTTCCCAGGCTGATCTCGAACTTCTGGGCAAAAGTGATCTGCCCTCCTTGGCCTCCCAAAATGCTGGAATTACAGGATCCACTCAAATTTAAAGTCAATAAATTCCAACTTAAAATAATTCCTTCTCTAAATATTTCTACTTCTCCCAAATACTAATCTTCATTTCAATTGATAAAGAAGAGAATTTTAGTTTCCTGTCCAAAGCATTTAGCTGTACTTCTCAGTAATATACTTCTGGTTCGTATTTCAGGTAGTTAACACAACTGCATTATCAACCTTCCTTATAGTGAAGCCAACATTATATAAGCAGTTTTTTTTTTATTTGGAGTATTTTGGATTGGCCCTTTAACACCTGGTATGGGCTTGTTTTTAGCCTCTCTACTAAACTTTTGGTTACCACAAAACCAGTGACAGAATTCCAGCAGCATTTTTTTTTTTTTTTTACCTTGAAAATGACATCCATTAGATGGGAACGGCGGGGCAGAAACAAAGAAGTTGGTGGGTCTCTTATGTTTTGAGCAATGATGCCGTACAATACAAGACTTGGAAGGATACTTGTGGACTTCTCTTACTTGAACAAGAAAGAAACATTGAATAAACCATGGTCTTGTTTAATCTACTGTAATTTTCTGTTATTTGTCAAATCAATTTTGACTCAGCCTCTGTCTTCATCTCTAATTTGTTACCAAGTATTGTTGCTTTTAGCTTTGAGATTTCTCTTGAATACAATGCTCTTTTGTGTTAGTTTCTAATATCATTATCATTAACCGAGTCCATTTGGTAATTCTACAAAATTAAACTTGGTAAGCTTTTTGCATTTTTGAGAAATATTGTGAAAAATATTAAGGTATACAAACATTTGAAAAATTTTGGACTTTTATACTAGAATCTAGCTATGATGTTAGAAATTGGAGATATAAAGATATTAATTAATTAACCTCAAGTTTATATTTAATTCATTTTATAAAGATCTCATCACAGCTCAACTTCAAAAGTTAAGTGTCGCAATTCCATTTATTGAATAGGATTAGGGAAGTTAAATTTCTATTAAGTGGTGGAATCAGGATTTGGGTCAAAGACTGTTTTTAAATCCTATTCTTTCCAGTGAACCACAAGCACGTGGCATAAACATGGGAGTAGAAATGAGAATGGAATGCAACAAGGACTAGAGTGTATCAGTCTGCAGGGATACTTTTATGCTGAGGGAAAAGTGACGATCAGATCAAGAAAGTAGGTCAGTGCCTGAGTTATTGCAGCAGCCTCAAAGGCAGTCTTGCATTTTTCTAATCCCTTCCAATTAATCTTTCCCAAACATGATATTTATCATGCCAGACACTTACCAGAAAACTTCTAACAGTGTTTCTTTGTTCTGTGCAATCTTGCCCTTCCCACATTTTATTCACTATTCCCCAATTTAACCCTTCTATTTGACAGAGACTACTTTTGTCATCATTTTTGAACCAAAGTCCTTGACCACTTATGAATTCATGCAATCCATATTGAACTCTCATTTTCTGACCTTTTATTAAATTTACTGTATATAGCATTCTTTCTGACCATGAAATATTATTTAATTTGCTTTTGGTGTATATTTTTATCCCCAGTAGTTTGCAAAATATTGAGGTCAGACACTAGGCCTTGTTATGTATCAGTGACAGCTAAATTAAAACTTGTCTGGCAAATCTTGAAAACATAGTAAAAAAATAATTTTTATGCAAAGATTTTAGTGTTTGATTCACTGGCTTACAAATAGTCTCCAGTTATCTTGTGTATTTCCCAATGTTTGTCGAGGCAAAACTGTAAAGTTGGCAGAACTTTTTTGAGACCTCTTTCCTTTAAATTTCCCTCTATCCCTCTGTCCCTGACTCCCAAATTTTGTCTAATTTTGAACTCACTCAAATGTATCTTTTTCCAGTAATAACTTTCCTTGGCTTGGTCACCTCATGGAGATTTATAGTTTTAAGGACTTCAACCTACCTGGAGCCTTTTTCGTCACAAACCTGTACCACTTTTGACAACCCATGCTATTTATATTCCTCAAAGAAATTATTCCATGATGCAGCTTGTCCTTTGAAAAGTATACTGTACCAGACTACCATTAGCTAACATCCTAAACTAATCCAGAGAATAAAGAATACGTTTTAAAAATATTTCATTTAGTACAGTTTATCCTCCTCCTAAATCCCTATCGTTTTCATTGCAATAAAATTTTTAGAGAGCATGTTCTTACCTTGGCCAGATTATTTTTAGAAAGATATTTAAGATTTAATATTAGATTGGTGCAAAAGTAATCACGGTTTTTGCTATTGAAAAGTAAAAACTTCTTTAAGTTTTCAGCCTGAAGTTTTAAGTGTTAAGCCTGAAGTTCTTAACAGAGAGTTCAGATATCCAGAAACTTCAACCTAATTTACTTAAATCCAATTTTAAAAAGTTGTGATAAATTGCTCTCCTAAGTAATATTTCTACAGGTAATTTTTTGCTCATCCAGTAATATAATTTCTGTGACTTGAATATTAACACTTATGCTTATAATGTTTTTAGGATTAGTAAATATTTTTAATGGAAAAAACCATGATTACTTTGCAGCAACCTAATAGAAAGAGAAGAGAAGCAATGTTGGAAATATTTTTATATTGTATAATTATTTAAATCATGCCTAGTTCCATAAAAGAAGTTACCCCAAAGATTAGTCGAATTCTTGATTATTCACACCCAGTTGGCAAATCTCTGTATACTCCTTTCGGATCTGCTCATAGAAATAAGTCCTTTCCTACAATTCTATCCAATCCTTTCTATTGATAGCTCATGCTATTAATGTAATATCATAATGTTAATATGATATTAATGGTTTGGTACCTAAATTTTTACTTTCTCTGCTTATTGCATGATATATTTTAGAGCTGGTGAATCAACAACATAACATTTTAGTCCCATTTTCTAAAGCTGGTGAATCAACAAAAAAACAAAACTGTTTTATCTTCACCTTACATATAATCACACCCCAGTAAACCACACTGGGAAGATATATCTGTAAAAGTGACAGTGAACCCTATGCTTTAAGGAACTCCATATGTTCTATATCCTTGGATTAGTGACGCACAAAATTGAAACTATGGAGTAAAAAAGTATAAAAATACGGAAAGTTTTTTGTTCGTTTTTTGTTTTCGTTGTTTTTGTTTTTTAGAGACGGAGTCTCGCCCTGTCGCCCAGGCTGGAGTGCAGTGGCACAACCTCGGGTCACTGCAACCTCCGCCTCCCAGGTTCAAGCAAATCTCTGCCTCAGCCTCCCAAGTAGCTGGGATTACAGTGCCTACCACCACTCCCACGTAATTTTTGCATTTACAGAGAGATGGGTTTTCACATCTTTGTCAGGCTGGTCTTGAACTCCTGACCTCATGATCCACCTGCCTTGGCCTCCCAAAGTGTTGGGATTACAGGCATGAGCCACCAAGCCTGGCTGGAAAGGTTTTTAAAGGAATTTATATCAAGTGTGTTTAAATTCCACTGTTTTCAAAAATGCCAACTTGATACTAGGGATCATCATGGTGTTTTATTATTTCCTTAAACTCAGAAATAAGAGGTTTGGAACTAAAATTATTTACCATTTGGGCTTCAAAAGCTTGACCAAAGCAAGACACATGTCTAAAAGAGAATCAACTCTTAAACAAGATTGTTAAAAATGCCCTAAATTTTTGCTTCAATGACATATTGTAAATACTTGAACATATTTACTAAGCAGAAATATTTGTACATAATTTCAGCAAACCATTTTGATATTTAATTGGAAATAACAGACCATATTTGAAATTCGTTAAAAGAATCTTGTTAATAACAACTTCACAGGCAGCACAACCACTGCCATAGTCTCCATCAGTAAAACGAAAGGGGAATTTGTGAGTTAATAGAATGGGCATAAACTCAATTGAAGGCAGGTTAAAATCAGGAATGATGTGGCCAGCTGGACATGTGTTGGTGGGGAAATTTTGATTTTTGCCTTCCTATAGGAAAAAGAAAAGTTAGTAAGCCTTGAATCATTAGTTCATAAATTAGAGAGCATTTGTTAAAGAGTAGTCCCTTGTGAATACGCTTGTATGATGGGTTGGGGAAAAAAAACCTAGATATAAATCAAAATAAAGACTGTATGCATCTCCAAATCTTATCCAGACTTTGGTATAAAATTTAGACTGGAAACTTCTCAGGATGTTTTTTCTTGGGATGTTTCCAGTATGTTTCATTTTCAACTAAGATAGAAGAAAATATTACAATGAAAATCTTCATGGTACATTATGTGAAGCCATGAAAATGCAGAAGTTTTGTTTGTTTTTCCAATGAAAATTTTTGAAATCTGAAAATGCTAAAGTTTGCCTGAAGTTCATAACAGAGAGTTCAGATTGCCAGAAACTTCAAATCCAATTAAAGAAAGTTATGATAAATTGCTCTCCTATATAATATTTCTACAGGTAATATTGTGCTCATACAGTAGTATAATTTCTGTAACTTGAATATCAACACATGTTTGTAATGTCTGTAGAATATGAAAATCACACATACATACATGCACTTATACAGAAACATTCTCTAAAATAACCAAACATTGTTAAAGAGACCCTCTTCTCATACCGCAGCCATATACAAATGATAGTTATGAACCATTTAGACCTCTTCAAATTGCCTTGGCCCCTTAGGCTACACTGAAGTCACAATCTGTTTATCTGTTTTTTTCTTGGGTTCTGTTATCTCTGGTCTTTGCTTTCATCTGTCTTTTTCTTACATTTTTTTCATATATTAATTTTCTCCTTTATTACCTTTTAACACTTCCCTTAAAAATGTTTTTGCATTTTGAAGCATGTTTGTTCTTATTCTTTTCTTTCAGATGGAATAACAGAGAGGACACTTTTCTAATTGTTTAGTGTGATTATTATAAATATCCAAAATCAGAAGACAAAAGACAGGTATGCTAGTGTGGTCTGCCATACAGCATAAGAGAATGCAATTATTTAAAAATCAGGCTTACATATTGTTGTTTATCTTTTACAATTTTCAATAAATGTTAGTCTCATAATTTAAATACAGTTTTTAATTAAGATTAAGTTACTTTTTTTCAGAATTATTTTCTTGTCTTGTTTCCAGCAGTGAGTGAAATGAAGTTTTTCCTTTTTTTTTAGTGTGCTAAATTATATACTTTTACTGATGAGTAAAATAAGCTTCTATTAGGAAAAAGTATTTATTTACAGAAAAATGGTAAATTATAAAAAGGATAATCAGAAATTTTTAATCAAACAATGAATGAATTTTGGCCAACTTATGGAAACATGAAAAATCAATTGATAATTTTTAATTTTTAATCCTGTACTTTCTTCTACCAATTTTCTAAAAATGAATTAGGGATATTAAAGAAACATTTGCTCAAGAGATTTTCATTATAAAAATGTTCCAATAAATTATTTTAAAAATATAAGTTCTGGCCGGGCGCAGTGGCTCACGCCTGTAATCCCAGCACTTTGGGAGGCCGAGGCGGGTGGATCACGAGGTCAAGAGATTCAGACCATCCTGGTCAACATGGTGAAACCCCGTCCCTACTAAAAATACAAAAATTTGGCTGGGCATGGTGGCGCGTGCCTGTAATCCCAGCTACTCAGGAGGCTGAGGCAGGAGAATTGCCTGAACCCAGGAGGGGGAGGTTGCAGTGAGCCTAGATCGCGCCATTGCACTCCAGCATGGGTAACAAGAGCGAAACTCCGTCTCAAAAAAAAAAAAAATAGTATATATATATATATATATATATATATATATATATATATATAAGTTCTTAGGCAATTCTTAATGGGTCCCTCTATCTTGGGTCTAAATATCTATCAGAGGACTAGACTATATTTCTACCACCTTTTTGGGCACATGAAATTAGAGTATCTACTTCTAAACTATAATTATGAATATAAATGAGTTTATTTTATATTTTCTTATAGAAGAAATCAATGATAATCATTTGATTTTGTACTGGATGAAAATTATTCTTCATGGAGAGTGCCTGACATTGGGAACAGTGAGAATTCTAGAGGCAGATCAAATTGAATCCTGCTTCCAACCATAACAAATCCATGACCTTGGGTAGAGTAACCTCTCAGAGACTTCCTCATTTGTTAACAAGAAAAAATAAAGTGATAGTAATAGTAATATTGACCTTACAGTGTCTTTGTAGGACTCAAAAGAGATGATGTGTGTAAAGCTCTTTACATAGTTTGTCATGTAGCAACCGTTCAATTACCATCATCATGATTAACAATAGTAGTGCACACTGTTTAACACAGGGAAATAACTCTCAGTGACATTGACATAGGAAAATAGATCCAACAGCCTGATTTTTGTAACTTAATTATACTAATTCTGATACTTGTGCATTTTTTTTCTTGTTAAAAGAGTGGTGACACAGAAAACCCTAAAGTTTTCATGGATTAAGTTGCCTGAGATAATAAGTAATATACAGAAATACTCAGATGAGAACATTGTCCATAAAAATTGGCTTCAAGAACATTAAAATAAATGTCCAATTGCAGAATGTCAATCTGACAGTGTAAATCTCCTTAAAGCAATTTAATTCAGATTAAAAAGATAACTTGGCTTATGTAACAGAATGAAGGATCTGTTTCAAATCCATCACGTTAACACTATCAATAACCCACTATGACCCATGATTGAGTAGTTTTAATTAAGTTTGGTTAGGGTATTGGGGGAAGGGTGCATCATTTAACCTCTCATTAATAGTTAAAGTGATTATTATAAATATCTCAATAACTTTTGTAGTTTGAGAATCTTTCTTTTTTTTAATTGAATTTACTGTTTTCTTTGCTACAGAGCAATACCATTTGGGGAACTCTGTCTCCTAGGACTTTCAATGCTACCCCACTTCCAGCACTATAAAACAGAGGCCTGCTGTTTTAATCACGCCTCTCTCTCTCTCAATGTTGTTTGCGCCCTGGTACAACCCATCTGCCTTGAATCTAGTGCTCCACTGGGGCTGCACACATCTGCCAGCCAGACTACCTTCGTACACAATTACTCAATCCACCGTAAGGCTCTTTAATAGGAAACAAGTGTGACAACGGCAAGCCTCCTTTTTTTTCTTTATTTTTCATCCTCCCTTTTAAACCACAGAGTCAAATAGCTCTAATAGAGAGGAAGCCTGATAGATCCGCCCAGGTGTAGGTGAAATGGTAGCGCCTCAGGGGTAATAGATGCTGTGCTCTCATGCTGAAGTTTAGCAGTTTGTCCTGATGGGCTCTCTAGCATCAGTGCGATGGGCTGCTCCTGATACAGTTACAAAGTGAATATGCTTCTTGCCGCTCACATTTAAGCCTAATCCAGAGGGCAACCTGGAGCTAGGTAAGAACAGAACAGCCCTTTTACTTCAACGCATGGACAAAGGACAACAAATGCTGTAAGTGGAAAAATTATCTTTCTTTCTTTTACTTGGGAATTAATTAAGGGTGTTTACTCCCAGGGAATCCTCTAAAGACTGTATAAAAGTGAACTAGGACAAAGCTTATGTTCATAACCCCATGAATTTTCTCCAGTTTCATTTTGCACAATGCTCTGGCACTGTCACTAATGCTGAAATACTCCTAAAGTGACTCCTCTTTCAGAAGGTCTCGGAACTGAAATGTGGTGCTAATAATACTGTTAATTCAATCCTGTATTTTGGCGTATTAACTGCTATTTCTGGGTGAAATGTCTTTTATAACTGTCAAAAATGATGGTGGCAAGGGCTTTGTCAGTTTCAAGAATAGAAAACAAATCTTTAAGAAGCACATGCCCTTCTTGAAAATGGATTTCAACTTTTATGTATAACTGTATTGCTGTTACATTACTCTTCATACATTAATGTAAGGAATTTGCTTATATTTTTTGCTTAACAAATCTGTTCCATAGCTTTATCTCTTACTAGAGGTGTGACACTAAAAACTCTAAAAGCAGCATTAGGTTGCAGCAGCAATGACAATGATAGTGAATTTTTAAAACAAACAAAACAAAACAAAAGGTCATTTGTCTAATAACATAAGAGGATATATTAAAACCAGATGTACAAAATCTCAACTTTGACTTTTTAGTCTTTCATGCTTGGTTTAAAGCAGCCTTCACATTGCGTTTATTTTGCATTTACAACTTTGGATTCACCATTAAACTGTGTTTGAACTTGAAGTTCAGATTTGATCTGAGTACAGCCTTGTTCCTTGAGCCCCCTACTCTGAGTTTTACTTGGCTATGGGGAATCTTTTTACTACTATACCATATATCCTGAATTGTGTTAACAAGCTAACTGTGGTGCACTTTCAGGTGGAATGTCAGCCAATGTAAAAAAATGTATTTGCTGCCCAAATGTATGATGCTTCATGTAAGAAATAGATACATAGAACATATGACCTGCCAAAGATTCCAGTTATGATTTCTAAATTAATCCATCCAACATTGCACAAAGCTGATCAGATGAAAGAAAATGCAACAAAAACTGTCTGCACTTTTTATCTATTAATAGTCATTTGAGTTGATTTTTTAAATTTAACCATTGTTAATATGAAAAATTAGTCTGGAAGAAATTGTCATCTCAAAGGACAATGCACATATGTTGAGTAGATAGACAGGCACAGTTAGACAAAACAGTATTGCACTGTTTAAATAATTCCCCATCAGCCAATGTTTTTTTTTTTTTTATTTTCTGACTATTATAGAATGGACATCATTTAAAATGATGATTTAAAAGCCATGACAGTAGAATCCTGATGACTTCTTTGTGTATATTCATAAATGATTTAGCTTGGACAAAGTTGCTGCTATGAGAGGTTTAATTAATTACTTCTAGTTAAATATATTTCTTTAAGAATTGCATTTGACATTACTGATGGTGGAGTAAACGGAGTTTCAAAGTCATTCTTCATGAAATACTTTAACCGACAATCGTTGGCATTGAATAGCGGTCAATGTCTACCCCCTACAGGGAGAGATTCTAATTTCACTATGCCTTCCCCAGTACATGAATGCCATAGAGTACAGTTCACAAATGAATGCTGTAACCGTGTCAATGACTTCAACAAGTGCCCCTTAATGAAAAGGTCAGCCCTGTGATTAATAGGAAGCTGGTTTCAAAGGCTGGACCTCACTTCAGCACGGCATTTAGATTTGTTTCTTCTTGATTTACTCCGTTTGCCTTTCAAAGTGTAATAAAAATCAAGTGGTATTATATTGCACATTTTTAATGCATTGTGGTTGCTTTTTTATGATAGCAACACATCAGTTAATGTATTTGATTTAGTAAAGAAAAAACAACAACTAAGTGAAAAAAATCAACTGAGCTAATAATTGGTGAATGAAAATTTTACTCTTTATCCAAATAGAATATATAACCTTTGCTTAAGTTTCAGTTAATTTAATAAACCTTTAAAAGGCACTGCGGGGTAAGGGTAGAGTGAAAAGAAGGTTTGTTTTTTCAACCTAGGCTTATTATGCTTAGATGCTAGCTATGTGCTAGCAAGTAAATATACACAGGTAACTCATAAAGATAATGATTTTTCACCAATGGCAAAAATATCGTTGACAAATATAGCTGAGTGAGGATGAAGAAACTAATTTTAAGCCTAGTGACAACCTCAAAGAAGCAAGTTTGTAATAGTGGTGGTGTTATAGTCTTTCCAGTTTATTTTATTTATTTTTTTTTGCTGGAAAAACATTGTGGTTAAATTCAACTTAAATTTTTTAAATGATTCTTTTTTACTGGAATTATATTTTGTTTATATAAAATTAAGGCAATTAATAAATTAAGTGGTCCTTAAATATATTTAATTTTTTTCTTGTACGTATGTGTTTTGTGTCCCTGTGGATTTACCTTGAATGTGTTTTTAAATGAGTTTGCAATATAATTAAATAATACAAACAATATAAGTATATAGTCTATATTTATTACACATGAAAACTACTATATGCTTTGAGGAAAATTTTTAGAAGACATAGGATATATCAACTCATTCTAAGGCATATTCTCTTTCTAAGAACTTTTTTCTTAACCACATATCAACACTTAATAACTTCATGTTCACTTCTACTGAATGAATTATATTAGATACCAAGATTGAAAGTGTAAAAAAAAAAGTTCAATTTTGAAAGCCAACGTCGCACAAAAGGAGCTTTCAACAGCCACTCAAGGAAGAGAAAATCTATTAACTCTATAAAATGGGCACAGTGCTTCCTAGATGTGTCACATTTTGTCAATGGCCACAGCTACGTCTTTCCAGTGCTGTATTAGTGGGGCTCTCACAAAGTAAATTCCTTGAAACTGCCCTAAACATGCCATGATTTATTTAGTCCTTATAGTCCAATGAAGTAGGTAGTATTCCTATGCCCATTTATGAATGTGAAAACTGAGTGGTTAAGGGACTGGCTTAGTGTCATGCAGGTAGTGATATGGTTGGATGCTGTGTCCCCACCCAAATCTCACCGTCAGTTGTAATAATCCCTATGTGTCAAGGGCGGTACCAGGTAGAGCTAATTGAATCATGGGGGTGGTTTCTCCTATGCTGCTCTCCTGATAGTGAGTTCTAACGAGATCAGATGGTTTGATAAAGGGCTTCCTTCTTTTCCCCGCACTCATTCTGTTTCCTGCCGCCCTGTGAAAAGGTGCCTTCCGCCATGAGTGTAAGCTTCCTGAGACCTCCCCAGCCATGTGGAACTGTGAGTTGATTAAACCTCTTTTCTTTTTAAATTACCCTGTCTCGGGTATTTCTTCATAGCAGTGTGAGAAAAAACTTATACAGGTAATAAGTAGTATAACTTGGGTTCAAATTAACTGCCTGAGGAAAGATACTTCCCCCAACCACCGGACTCTACTACCTCTCTAGTACATGACTTCGTTATCAGTGGTAAGTTGACTTTATCTCACCATCTTATCAGGACTACTTGAATTTAGAAAGAAATTCCAAAAGGTAATTGATGGCATGGCCAATCAACAAAAGCATAAATAGTTGAATGTCAATCAGTGAGTATGATCTCACTTCAGGTTATGTCATTCGGTACTTTACCCTATTATTTTTAGAGGTTTTGCTATAGGTGAAGGAGTTGCAGTTACATTCCTGATATGTGAGGAAGAGCTGACCCTTCAACTCTCACTCATTTCAAATGTCCACACCTGTTAATAGTGGGCCTCTGGGAAGTTTGTCTCCTCAGGGTATTTCCAACCCAGCTATAGCTGGCTGACTGACAGAGATCACTCTAATTACAATAGTCTTTCAATGAGAGTCACCTAAACACATTCCCGCCTGCAAAGCACTGGAAAAAAAAAGAGCTGTCAAATACCTTCAAGGACTTTTAGGCCTCAGGTATTCAATAGGACTATCTGGATATTTGGTTTTTGAAAGATAGAATGCCAATTGAATTTTCTCTTTATCTGTGGGGAGAATATATATATATATATTCATATACATATTTCATATATATATAATCTTCATATATATGAAGAAACATAGCCTGGAAAATAAATCTTTATAATGTTTCATTTAAAATATAATTTCCTAGAACCTACATCTATGGTATATTTATCTAGTGAAAAACATTCTTCTCAAGACAGACATTCATCACTATGATTGTGATTCTTTGTGAAGAAAATAAAAACAAAATCCGTGTATCTTATAATTTTAATATTATGTGTTTATGTATCCTCTCCCATATAAACACAGGATATTCATTTTAAAGAGAGATTTTATTTTATTTTTTAATAATCTATATTTTTATAATTATTAAACCAACACATAGTTTACTTTTACAAACACAAGCCGACTCATGCAAGGCAAATGGAATGAACATGAGGAAATGCCTTCAAACCTGAGCAACCCCCAACTCATTTTCTACAAGAGCGGGTAGAAGTAAATGTTCCTTTAATTCTCATTTTCCTTTATTTTTTAATAAAAATTATTAAAATATGATCAGCATTTATAAAGTCATAGACTAGTCTTATTTTTTTTTAAAGGAGATAAAACAGTTTTTAAAAACTAATCTCAAGGTCTTGGAAAAATTGATCTATGATGACAGGATCCGAAAGCTCTAAATACCTTGAGGATTGATAATTACTTAAAAACAGTGGTCAAAGATTTCCTCTATCACTATCATTAGTCAAAGAGATCCACAGGTTAACTTCTTGAAGTTAATCTTATCCTCATAAATCCTTTTTGAATTATCCAGTAGCTACTTCATTTTTGTTTGTAGGTTCATCTTAAGTGGAAAAGTATTTCTCTCCCTCTTTCTGTTTTTCCTTGACATTCCAAATCTTTCACCAGCAAACCCATCTAGAATTAATTCTTATGCTAATTACTTCCGGCTCATGTTACAGGGAAATATTGGGAACATTGCTGACCTACACATTGCTAGTGGACACTTCTGCCCAGATCTGGGTGCTAACTGTCTCTGCTCACTGCCTCAGTTTCAAACATCCTGAAGCCCAAGCCAGCAGCCGCAAAAATCAACTCAACCCATGGTCTTCCCTTTGCATGAGGGGCTCTTGGTCCCAGTTTTCCTATATAAGTCAGACTCCTGGCCACCTGGATCTGGATTTGCAGGCAACCAAAATCTAGTTTTTCATTTCTAGCCCTGCTTAATATTAAATATTTCTTTTCATTTAAGGCCAATTAAATTACCCCATTTTTTAGCATGATTATAAGTTTTTAATATTATCATTACTATATGTTCACAGTAGAAGTTAGCTGCAGGTATGTCTAAAGCAAGAAATCAAAGAGGCATCTAATTAGTAGTACCTTCACTTTTGCTTTATTACTTCATATTGTGCATTTCAAATTTGTATGGAACAGACAGAAGAATCATTAGTATTCTATTTGTACTTCTATTAAAAGCTTGGGGATTTAACTTTTTTTCTGGTGAGATGCGCTAATATGCTTGAATTTTACCTGATACATAGTCATTTTTTTCCGATAAGTAATATTTTTGGTCACTCTGGAGTTTATTTTTTCGGAAATAAATTAAATGCTATTAATTATGCAATATAATTCTGTGGTTATAATTATACTTGAGTAACTCACAAATCTAAAATTCTCTGTAAGGAGAACAGTGAGCATTGAGTGAAAACACTGGGGCTTAGGTCTTCCTTGTGACAATCACTGCCTCGTTTTCAAAATGTACAGAATATCCGTCATGCAACATTTGTGTGAATACTTGTGAATAAACTTTGCAAAACTATTTGTAAAGTACTATAGGAATTCTGAGAAGTTATTATAAGATAGAAAAGTACATAGGAGCATGTACAAGCCATATATATGATGTTTCCTGTAATATTCTTGGTAGACTTGTAATAGATTTTAGATGTAGTATAGAAATAACTGTTTGATGTAATTTGTTTTTTGTTTGTTTTTGAGATGAAGTCTTGCTCTGTGGCCAGACTGGAGTGCAGTGGCGTGATCTCAGCTCACTGCAACCTCTGACTCCCTGGTTCAAGCGATTCTCCTGCCTCAGCCTCCCTAGTAGCTGGGATTACAGGCATGCGCCACCACACCCAGCTAATTTGTGTATTTTCAGTAGAGACAGGGTGTCACCATGTTGGCCAGAATGGTCTCAATCTCCTGACCTTGTGATCCTCTCATCTTGGCTTCCCAAAGTGCTGGGATTGCAGGCATGAGCCACCACGCCTAGCCTGTAATTTGTTTTATATCATATAAAGTGTAATGCCTATTTTACCCTTTAGATTAAAATATGTTGTAATAATATTTAATCATTAAACATTTTTTCTGAATCTAATTTCCATTTCACCAATAAATCAAAATTTCTTTCTCAGGCCAAGAAAACATTTATCAAACCTTTCCCCAATTTGTAAACTTGATGAAGGACTCATATTTGATAAACAGTGTTTCTAAATGAGCTCTTCTCTACCCAGTTTTCAACAATTTCGGAAATGAAAGAAAGTTAATAATGGGAGCCCCAAATCTTTATTACTTGAAAGTAAGCCCTACAATACTGAACCTTTGAATTAAGTTTGGTTTCCTCATTCAATCACAGCTAATATTTGTTTGAAAATTGTTCATACTGGTAAGGATGTCTGAAATTCACATAAGGCTGGGAACAGTGACTCATGCACGCTTACAGTCTCAACACAGTGGGAGGCCTAGGCAGGAGGATTGCTTGAGCCCAGCAGTTCCAGACTAGCCTGGGCAACATGGTGAAACCCCACCTCTACAAAAGACAAATACAAATATTAGGGGTGATATGTGCGTATAGTCCCAGCTACTCAGGAGCCTGAGGCAGGAGAATTGCTTGAGTCCAGGAGGTCGAGGCTGTAATCAGCCATGATCACCCCACTGCACTCCTACCTGGGTGACAGAGTGAGACCCTTTTTTAAAATAAAATTACATAAAACATTAACAAGTATTGTCATGTTTGCTCTCAGCTACCTTATGAAATAGTACCCAAAAACTTTGATTTTTTTCACTTCTTAGTTGATAGAAGTATAGTTTATCACATCTAATACTGTGACCAAATATTTAATTTATACATGAAAATTTGAATAAAATGTTTGCTTATGT
The DNA here is from genome assembly GCF_030222135.1 of Aotus nancymaae. Classification (NCBI taxonomy): domain Eukaryota; kingdom Metazoa; phylum Chordata; class Mammalia; order Primates; family Aotidae; genus Aotus; species Aotus nancymaae. The sequence continues at coordinate 62,691,627 of NW_026988413.1, read as the reverse complement.
GCAAACATATTTTATTTAAGATATTAAAAAATATGAATAAATATGCAGAAGGAACATTAATGCAGTAACTACTATGTATCATGTGGCTTACATTATCTTATGTAATCTTTATATTAATGAATAAAAGTAGATTTGTCATTTCCATTTTACAGATGAGCAATGCATTCTATTTTCTTGACTTTCTAAAGAAGATTAAGCATACAGAAATCTATTCAGATGACTAATCCAATAATGAAAGCAGTAAATGTGTACAAACATGCCAGGATGCCCTCATGCAGTGCAGGTTGCAGTACTGTTTGTATTATAGTTCCATTCCTTTGAACCGGAATTTAGAGACTTGAACTACTTGAATACATTATGATCCTTAAGGATGAGCACACATACTTTATATGAGTCATAAGTGTCTTAAGAACATCAGTATTGCCATCATATTTTGATTCAAGAAATGAGTATTGCCATTCTTTGGAATGTATTCTACTAACTTGGCACTTTTATGAGGATATAATGCTAAAGATTATGTCATCAGTGGGAAATATTGTATTTTTACATAAAATCCTTACATCCTATGTTGTTATATTTATTAATTTCAGTGTTACAATGTGATAAAAACTTGCTCTATTTGTGTGTGTGTGTGTGTGTGTGAAAGTGAACAAGTGAATATGTGCATGCATAAGTAAAACCCTATACTTGACAGGATTCCTATTAAATATCCCACAGTGATAGGTTTGTTAAATTAAAAAGAAGAATTTTTAGTTTGTTTAAATAACTATAGTCTATAACTTTTTTAAAAAAAACTCATCACAAGTTTTTGTTTGCACCAATAAGAAAAAATGTATGCATTTAAAATATTTGTTCCCTGTTTCACTCGCCTTTAAAAGTTTTGAACATTTAGGCAAATCACTTGCTATTCTCTGCCTCTTTAGGAACACTGTATTTTTATATTATTTAATGTGTAACTTTAAACTGTGTTACAGCTACCCACAGCCTTAAATAGTGGCCCTCTAGGTAAAGTAGGATATTTTTAGCACTTTATTATTATCAACACTGTTTTTTTTTTTTAAGTAGTCCACTTTGGAAATTGTGAACTTTCCTTTTTGACTGTAACAAAACTCAGATTTTTTTTTTTTTTTTTTTTAAGATGGAGTTTTGCTTTTGTTGCTCAAGCTGGAGTGCAATGATGCGATCTCAGCTTGCTGCAACCTCCACCTCTTGGGTTCAAGGGATTCTCCTCCTTCAGCCTCCCGAGTAGCTGGGATTACATGCACGTGCCACCATGCCCAGCTAATTTTTTGTATTTTTAGTAGCAACAATGTTTCACCATGTTAGCCAGGCTGGTCTTGAACTCCTGACCTCAGATGATCTGCCTGCCTCAGCCTCCCAAAGTGCTAGGATTACAGGTGTGAGCCACCTCACCCAACCCAGATTTTGTTTTTAATTAGTATGATATGGGTTGTACATTCCCCAAAATCTTTTAAAACTTTCCTTAACAACTAGACTCACAAGATTGGCTACATCTGACATTATACTACTCAGAAGCAAGAACAACAATGAACCATGGACCAACAGTAAAACACCATTAGGGCACCAATTTATGCAGTCATGAATTAGTCCAACAACTCAGGTGGAAGCAGGCAAGATCAAATGAGGCAGGTGAGGGAAATCCCAGATTTGAAAGCCTCCTCCTCTATAAAAACTATTATGATTTATAACAAGAGAGACACAGGTTCTAGGATTCCTGCAAGGGACCTGCCCAGTAAAAATCATCACCATATTCAGGGTTACCGAACGTTAGACTTAGGATCAGGTATTTACAATTGTCTTAGTCCTGATTCATTGTAACACTTAAGGGTCATTTTTCTTGTAGGCAAATTGTCCTAGTAATGTGGTCGACGTTCTAATTTTTATCATTTTCAAGGGGAATGGAACTAGATAGTTAACAAAAGGTCAAATTACCAAGAAGTGAAAATTGTATTGTTAGCTCTTTATCCATAGCTAGTTATCATGGAGTTTGAGAAAATTAATATTAAGGACTAGCATGGCCTATTCCCATTTGTCTACAATGCATACAGTGCTTAATTTACTGTTACAGTTATTGCACATAGCGTTTTCATTATTTATAATTTTGATTTGCTTCCAAAACATTTTACGTATTTCTGCCCCTACTGTAAATTTTTAAAACTACACCTACAAATAAACATTTCAAAGGGCTGAAATAGATTTAGATTTATTAATTAAACATTCCAAGGGGATTTTGTGTCTTAGATGAGACTGGTCTAAGAAAGGTTGAGACTACACTCCAAAAAACTAGGATTTGGAGTCTATCATGTAACTTTTGAAATAAATAAGATTTCACATAAGAAAAGCATGGATTTTCTCCTCAAACTCAGGATACCAGGTATGCAACATTATCTTTAACAGTTGGAAGAGGCTGTAACAGGACTTAAGTGTCTAACAGCAGTTGTGACCACAACAATAACGCCATATACACCCACATGAAGTAAGCATGCCTTGAGGGAAGAATGTGAATGTGGCAGGTACTCAGAGAAGTTCTATAGAGAAGCAGTGTAATGGACAAGTAACACCTTGTAAATTCCTACAACTGTGAACATCAGTGTTTAAAGACTGTCTCCAGCTATTTTTTTAGGAAAGGATATGGGTTGAACAGTCTCAGAATATTTTAGGTGCATTTACTGTGTTATTGCCAATACTAATTATTAAATTTTAAAAGCACCACTAAAAATTCAAAAGAATACAATTTCATTAATGAACACTAAATACATGTCAAATGAAATTGAGTCTATTAACTGTTTAGAAATAGATATTAGCTATATAATAATTTTAGAATTCATATGCCTTTATGTATACATTGTTTTATAATAAATAATTAACCAAAAGTTGAGAGATTCCACCCTAGTAAAGTCAAAATAAACATGAGCCTGGGCAAGTAACATTAATAGCACTTACACACTTATTACACTAATAACATTAATAATACTACCTCAGTATTTTAACTTGTAAAATGAGAAGTTTGAAATAGATGAAATCGATTTTAGGCCTAATTTTTCAAATGCATATATATATATATATAATTTCATTTATGATAAGTTAACATCAACATTAAGACATAAAACATTCTTTTAAGAAAACTTTAGGTAGAAGGTATACTACTCTTAAGAAGATGTGTACTAAATTAAACAAATATTTTATGTTACTTTTTAATGACTTAGTCAATCATGACTAAATTAATAAACTACTCTTAAGTAATTAAATATTCTCATTACTTCGATATTGAAAAATGAGGTCATTGATTCTTTTAGTTAATTTTGCTAGCTCTTGTTGAATACTTATCATGAATTAAATAATTAAAATGCATTTCTCCCATTTTAAATAGATAATAATTTGCCTTTTTTCTATTAAAGGTAATATTTTATTCTGTCAAGCTATAGACAATATAATAAAATGGAGGTGGTGCTATGTAATTAGCTGAAAAGAGTGAACTTAATTTATCTTGAATTATGTGTAATAAGAAAGAACATAAGAAATCTTAAGCATTAATTAAGTAAAAAAGTATTGAAATTATTTCATATTCCTTTTGAAATCAAAGATACAAATCTTTGGGAAATATCAGAGATATATAAAGATTATGCTAGATCTTTTTTCTATTAAACACTACATTTCTTATTTAACAGATATTGGATTTTAACATCAGTTATAGCTGGCTCTTTCAATTTGGATGAATAATAAACGTAAAGAATTTTTGGACTTATTTCTTTTAAGACAACAATTCAAAGTTACCCTAAAAGAGCTTTGAAATAATGTTCATTATTAATTAGGTTTGATCCCACCCTGTGCAGCGGAAGCCATTAATAATGAGACACATGCAAAAAGTGAGGGCAGTAAATATTTGAAAGACTAGTGGATCTCTGAATATTTAGATTTGCCCTTGTATCTTTTCATTGATCAACCCTATCATCAGGTTGTATCTTTCTCTACTTAGAAGCCTTTGGAGCTAGAAAATACAAAGAACAGGATTGCTCCTCAGCAAATTTCAAGTGTCATGAACTTTATCTTTGACACTCTGTATCTCTCTTCACATTTTTCCAAAATCAGGGTACCTTCTCTTCCCTTCTTTCAAAAATGCTCACCCTCATGCCATAGGCTTCTTACTGACTTTAGAGTTTCCCTATACTGAACTTCTGCCAACATCAGTGTTTTTAATTCATAAAGCTCCATGCTATCAAAGTCTTTATTTTGTTGTTATTGCTACCCTCTTTCCCACTAATTCCTAAGTCAAAACAGTCACCCTATTTCTTTAATACTCACTGCTAGGTTATGTGAGGGAAGATGGTTAAACATAGACACAGTATGTTGAAAAATATAGTTTGATAGGATGTCCTTGAATTGACAAAGTTCTAACATTTAGGGGGTAGGTACATTTTAAAAAGAGGACACTTCTGATTCAAAAACAGATAATTATTCAGTTTCAGAAGAATTCAAAAAGACATGAATTTCAGGCCAAGATGCTGAGGGCCCTTCAGTCTTGCCTTAGAGCTCTAACCTTCTGCCCAGGCAAGCCCTAACCTAGGGCAGTGCTACCTGGACAGCATTCTGGCTGTCAGGAGACCAGGATGTATTAAAATTCACTATGAATTTCTGGTACTCATTTATCTTTGTCTGTTTTATGCTCTTGCTCTAAACATTTTGAAATTAGCCAATGGAAGAAAATTACTGAATGAAAATATTCCCTATGAGCAGTTTTAACATTTACTTTTAATGTTTATGTGTTACTATTTTTCACCTTCTGCTCCATTCCAGGTGTTTCTCTTCAGCCCCTTACCTTCGGGTTCTCCATTCCTAGTATGCCTTCCTTCTGCAATCAAAATTCAGTCCTGCAGTTGGAAATTCAGGGAGAGTGAAAAAGGTTAAATCAAAAAACAAACAGCTAAAAAATCCCAGAGCCCTGCCTGAATGTTGCTAATTGAGTGAAAGTGAGGCCATTCCATTTATGAAGCACTGTTGACAGTGGCTTTTGTAGAAATGGACATTAATCTTGTTTTAGTAAATTTCATTTGTATAATTAATCACGTTGTCATTTGGGGGCTACTTCAGACCCTTATATTAGCTTAAACTTTTCTGCTTTGCCTGGCTTCAGAAAGTTTGCATTGGATTCAAAGTTAACGCACTAACCTAGTTTTGCTTTGGCTCTCTGTGTTGTGGTTGTCATTGCTGCTTTAAATTGATCTTGAGATTTTGTGTGTGAAAAAGAGGAGCATTCGCATATTCCTAACTATTGAGCTTCTTATTTATTTGTATTGTTAAGTTGTTGAAGTCCTTCTAATGCAGAGCAGTATGTATGGCCATCATGTCACTGACGTATGTTCACATTATTTGAGATTTAACTTTTTTAATAATAAGCTCATAGTCAAACATTAATTTTAAGGTTTATTTAAAATATCCTTCCAAATTTTCTGAAATCTTGAGCTACATAGTATCTTCACCTGCTCTGAATTCTATAGCATGTGTCATCTGTGTCATTTATTCGATAGCTGCCCGTACTGACGTATATTTCCATACCTAGTTCTGTTCCCTGCTGGACACTAAGCATTTTTAACACAGGGGCCACGATGTCTACTTTTTTGTGTGCAACACAGCCATGACAAAATAGGTGTTCAAGAAGTACTTCTTGATTGAAAGTTGACCATTCCACCCTATAAATGAAAGTTAAATGCTCTTTACCTACAGTCTCTATCCTCCATTTGCAGTTTAATTGGCTATTAACTAGAACTGATTGATAGACTTTATAAAGACGTTTTTTTTAAGGAATTGACAGCTATGTAAATATAGCACTTAACCTTAAGCACTTAGCCATTAACCTTAATCACTGTCCATTAACCTTAAAGCACCCCAGGTTTCTCCACTTACAATCCCCCAAAGCAGACCCTACTTGATGCATTTTTTACCATGAAAAAGAATCTTAGTAGAATGCTTTTATTGTTCTGTGCATAGCTGAAAAATTATATTTTGAAAAAGAACATTTGACCCAATTTTTTTTGTAGATACTAATGTATTTTCCAGATGTCCAAAGAAAGATAAGAAATTGGGAAATTATTTTGAGGAGCACATTAGTATATATTTGACAAGAGATGGACTAGATGATGCTTTTATAAGTATAATTTTATATAAGGTTGATAATCACAAGTGTATCATATTACCTTCTATTTAACCTAGAAATTTTTTGAAAGATCTATATTTTCTATAGCTATTGCTAAAAATATTAATTACTATTAATTCCAGACATGTGGAAGTAACTAATAATTTTAATAGAGACTGCATGACATTTTCTAACTAATGTCAAATTATAGCAGAGAAAAAGAATAAATGAAATATCTTTAAACGTAACATTTTAGATTTGTATTTTAATATTCTTGTCCCTTATATATAAATAATTATGTTGAAATAATACCTTTTAAAATAATCCTTTACAGTCTACAAAACCTGTATTTTCTTTTTTGGGTGTTTCACAAAGACCATATAAAATAATAATTATACATGATTGGAAAGAAACAAAATTTAATGTTAATATATTCCAATTTATTGTATTATTTTTATATCATGGTTTTGTTTTCACCAAGATCTACTTTCACTAAACATGAATTTAGTAAAATAACATAACAAAATTGCAAAAAGTTTTGTGTGTAATTTTATATGCAATTATGTTTTATGACTAATCCTTGGGGTGAAAACAGTAAGTCAGGAAAGTTCCCATTGTATTCTGAACATAATACATCTCAGGGTGAGGTCAGGTAGAGTGTGGGAGGATGACTGGGGATGGGGAGGGAGAAAGAACACCTTGCTATATTCAGGAGCAACTTGATACTAATGGACTGATTATTTTTAGCTTTGCCAGAGTGCTCAGTTTTGCTCCAAGTCCCTCAGGGAACTGACACTGGAAGGTGTGAGCAACTGAGGGCAGGGGAGGGTCTGTCTTACCACTAAATTTCAAAGTATATTTTAACAAATGTGAAATCTCACTGGAATAACAAACCACTGTAACATGATGACTTCAACTCTAAAAAGATGTTACCTCAACAACAGGCTGCTTAGCTGTTCATTTGGAATTTTACAGTTACCTAACCTAGGAGGAAGGTGATAATGAGGGTGACTTGGCAAAAGAAAGTCCAGTCAGAATGAGCTCCACAAAGGCAAATCAAATGCCAGCATTGACCATGTGTTTTGAAAATCAATAAATCAATAACTTTCACAGCAATTGTGGGCCATATGTTTATTTCACTCACAAAGCATTTCTACCATTCAGTCATTCATGACCAAGAGGATGCTCTCGGAGGTACACATATGCTAAGGGGATATTAATTCACTGTTTCATTCTTTATTTTGTAGATTCCATACCCTCACACCCCTAAACATATGGAAATATATTGTAGTTATATCACTATACATAGGCATTCTTTTCACACAAAATGATGAAAAAACAAGCAAATTTAGGTAAGAATCTGAGCAAATAAGTGGGAGTAAATTTCTATCTTTTCAGAATGTCTTCTCCAATATATGCATTTTATTTATTTAAACCATATTGCCTGAGGAACCATTTTACGTAAAGAATATTTTAAGTCATTTTTATTGTTGAAATAGTGATGTAAACATGAAGAATGTGTTTTTGAATTTTTTTTTTCACCAACACATGGCAGGTACTTTACCATACTGCTTTTTACTTACAGAGGAACAACTAGAAGTGAGATAAATTTCTTTCCTTTAGCACAAGTGTTAAGTGTTATAAAAAAGGTTAATTAAATACTGGAAAACTGATCAAAATGTTATCTTATTTTTCCTTCAGAACTTGGCTAAGAATTATTAATAATGGTAGCCATGTCTCTAAGTTACAAGAAATAGTCAATGTCAGCACAATGGAGAGCAAAGTGTTGATATGGTGCAAGTTTGTGTCTTGCATTAGATTTCCGGCTATACTTTAAAGAACCTGGAATAAATAATTTGCGTGTTCTTTTCTAACTTTATTTTTTTGTACTTTATCTCTTTTTGATTAATTTATTCATTTTAATTATTATATCTAAGGAATACAAGATTCTAATATCTTATTTTTCTGGTTGATAGCAATACAATATATTCAGTATTTATAAATAATAGAATTTTATATTTATTATTTTTATTTTTTATTTTAGGCACTTGAATGCCTACCATGTCATAGCATTCATGCTATTTGTTGAATGTTGTTTCAGTTAAGCACTGTTAGTCTAATTTAATGAAACTAACCTCAAGTTTTACTACTCTACTGCATTATTTTGCAGACTCTACAGGGTTGTTGGCTCTACATTTAGACAACTAAGACACGTTGAAAAAAAATTTTTAAACAACTTTCTTTACCTTATCTCTAGGTTCTAAGGAAATATAAAACTTTTATGGAAATTGAAAACTACCACCATGCATATTGTATCTTTCCTGCAAATCTGGCTTTATTTGAGTGTTTTACTAAGATGTATTTCAATCTAGATTCATGTGAAAACTAAAGATTAAGTCTACCATGATATCAAAACCAGTCCAAAAAAATAATGCTGAGACATTTTAGGGAGAACTCCAAAGGTTGAGACTATTCTATAGGGAGAAGTGTGGAGTAGGGCTGTATTGCTTTGATCCAAGTGTCTAGGGATGAAAGTGGGAGCAAGTGCCACAGGTAATCTGAATTTCTATACGTAAACCCATACTCCGGTACATCTGTAATTAACAAATGATTTGCTCAGCACTAGTTACTTACGCTATATTGGAAAAAAGTAAAGCAAATAGTGGCCCTCCAGCTGTCCAACTAAACCACCAGGTTGCATGTTATGTGAATTATCTTTTTAAAAGTCTGCCCTTGAAATTCATTTTGATCATGTTTTTCTGTAAAAGATTTAGGTCAGCATGTAAAACCCACCCCAATAAAGTCTGCTCTGACATCTGTATGGCTGCATTTCTCACTTGAGATTTTCTCAAATGCTAAAAATTTGAGGAAATTCTATCTGTTTCATATGAGTTTTTTAACCTTAAAACAGCAACCCAACAAACCACCACCACTCCAAAAGCAATGACAAGGAACAGCATAAGCACTCATCACATTCACAGACACCCTCACACTGAATGAACAAACATATAAGCAGACGAAAACCAACTACGAAAACAGACTCTCTAACAATCATTATTGCTAGGAAATTTCAGGTTGAATATGCATAGAAAAAAAAAACTCTTTCACCAGGGAGTATGAGAGGGGCTGTACCACTCCTCGCTGTCCCAGCCCTTGCACTCCTGGGACCCTGAACTCTTGGGGGTGGGAGGAGGAGGGGGAGCAAGAACTCTGGCGCCTCTAGCCCATCTGAGGCCAATGATGTCACAGATGTTTCACTGTTTTTTCTTCATTCTATTTCCTTCTTTTCTTAGGCCTTTAAATATTTTTCTCTCTTTATAGTTTCTCTTCACTTTTTTTTAAACATCTAACATTTCTCCAAAGCTCTCTGATACCCTAAAATAGAGAGACAATTCTTCTAACTAAATATAAACATTAATTCCTACTGGTCCTTTGTATTTTCTCTCCATTTTTACGGTGGATGGGACTGCTTTTTTCTCAGGGTAGAAGCAAGGGTGTCAGGATCATCAACAGCAGTTCCCATCTCTAGGGATGTACTGAAGAATACTGGCTATTAATTAACATCTTATGATGTGCCACACATTCTGCAGAGGAAGCACTCTATATAAATGCCAAATAGTAACTCAGCTCTCTTCTTTGGGCTCTGGACCCACCAGCTCTCACATTCCTCACAGGGAAAAAGAGCCATCTTCCTCATCATACCTACCTAGAGGATATGGTGTCAAGTGTAACAGCTGCTACAAGGAGGAATAGTTAAAAGTATTTCAAAATAATTCCAAATGTTACTCTGGGAGACAGAGATAAAAAAGGAGCAGTTCTCCACATACTATCAAAGAAGGGAACTACACAATCCGAGTACGCAGCAGAATTTCTCAAACGGTCCTTTTACTATCTGAGAAACAACCTGTCTTAAGAAGAACAAGCCTCAAATTTGCTTGTTTCAAAGTCTGTATTCACTACACAAGAAGGCCCTGTCCTGGGTGAAGTTTCTATGTAATGCTGTTTCTGAAATGCAATTTGCATCTTTTTATTCATTTTTTAAAAATTTAATATAATAGACTGGTTTCTGCAGTAAAGTTCAGGTTTAGTTCTTTCGTTTTCTCTAATCATATCACTTTGTAATATTACGTTATAGTCAGATAAATCAGAAAGAAACTTATTTCCAAGGCTGAGAGATAAGAGAATTGAAAGAGTTAGGATTCTCCCACTTCTTAGTAGATGAGACTGAAAGCCATTGTTGCAGTGATGGAAAACACAGAGCCATGGAGGGTTTGCAACTGATTCAGGTCTCCAACAAGACTGTGACTTACATGCAGCTCAGGGATCTGGCCTTTTGCTTAGTAAAGGTATGGAAAATAGAACTATAACCCATTCCTGACTCAGTACGGTGCTATTAATATTTGTCTTTTAAATTTTCTTAATTTAAAATTTTACTCTTAGAACTAATGTTTAGTATAATTTCTATAATTTTTGGCTTCTAGTCATTATTTAAAATGTTCCTGTTAGTTTCTGTGCAGTTTGATTTATTAGATATTTATATCCAACCATTCCATAGAAATTAAAATATTTAGGCCAGAAACAGTGGCTCTTGCCTGTAATCCCAGCACTTTGGGAGGCCAAGTAGGGTGGATAACTAGAAGTCAGGAGTTGGAGACCAGCCTGGCCAATATGGTGAAACTCTGTCTCTACTAAAAATACAAAAATTAGCCAGGCGTGGTGGTGCACAGCTTTAATCCCAGCTACTCAGGAAGCTAAGGCAAGAGAATCACTTGAACCAGGGAGGCAGAGGTTGCAGTGAGCTGAGATCATGTCACTGCACTCCAGCCTGGATAACAGAGTGAGAGTCCATCTCACAACACACACACAAATACATATATATTTTTTTCACACAGAAATAAATCTTATATAAGATTTATCTATACTTGACATTTTAATATTTCCCAGTTCTTTTGTTCCTGTGGATAATTTTATTCATTTTAAAGTTATAATTATAGAAAATAAAAAGTGATTAAACCAAAAATTTATAATTAAACCTTCAGAGAAAATAACAAGGAAGGAAACTAATACTTAAGAATTATGTAGGTTTCACACACACACACACAGACACACACACACACACACACATTTCTTTTTTCCCAGTAAGCCTAAACAACACTTCTCTGAAACAATTTTATATATGGTAGTCCAAAGAGGTTAAGTAAATTGTAGAGTTTCTTATCTATATTCAGTGGCAGAGCTGTCATTTAGACCTAGACCTGTCTAATTCCAAAATCAAGTTTTGTAACACCAAACATACAGTACTGTTTTTACTGCCACTAATGGTGTCACATGACTATCTCTAAACTAACAGTAGTATTAAAAGCTGTTGTTAATTATATCTGCCACTTTGGGGAGGTAATTCTAATTCTTAAACGTCAATATTTCCTTTAGTTTGAGGTTATTTTTCCCTATCATAAGCTACTGATGATTCTATCGATAGCTTTGGTTTAGTGGGATTATGTTCTTCTGAAATAATATGGTGAATTATGTCATGAGTTTAAGAGCTGGATATTGATTTCTGATTGAGTTCCTCTTATATTATCCTGTGTGACTTATAAGTTTATTTTTAACAGAAGACTTTATTTAGCTCTAAAATATTTAAAGGTATTTTGAAATTGGACAAACATCGAACATTGTATCTGATATAAATGTGGTGGCATGTGTTAGCTAAAAAACAGGAAAAAAAGACACGCAAAATACAGATTGAAAAATGGAACAAGCACTGGGAGCTTCATGATACAAACACAATACACATAATACAATACAAAGCACTAATGCATTTTAGCCTATTTGTCTAATAATGAAGATGTTAACTAAGCTCTCCTTGCAATTAAGATCTACATCTTTACCTCAACTCCTCCTTGTCCCAAACCCACATCCCATGAAAGACCAAAGTCTTCCTCAAAATTTCTGGATATTCCTGAAGCATGTGTTCAAGTAGGGGAGTGGGAAAATATAACTCATGTTTGTCATTGTAGCTCTTGACTGTGACCTAACGTTTCCTCATTTCATGAATAATATTACCATTTTTATGTCTGTTACTTATATGAACATGTAATCACATAGAAACACTCACACATGCCTTCTTTTCTATTATAGCCACATATAACAATATTTTATTATAGACTGGACACTCATTTTAGGTTAAGAAATCCTCCGAGATATGTACTATTTATTCATTGAGTTAGTCTCTTAAAACTGTATTAAATTTGGTTAGTGATCAGTGTCAGGTCAATGCAATTAATAATAATCATGGGCATTAAACTAAGATACTAAAGGAACAAAACCCTGAAAGTCAGATGATTTGAAGATCCACTAATCGTAATGTGCTTTTTACAATTAGAAGCAGCAAATTTGTATTGGAATAAGAGATCTAAAAAAAGATTTCCCCAGCCAGCCTTATGTATAAAAGTATGTTTCCCTAGAAACCAGGAAAAAAATGCATAGAAATATGGATGGTTTAGACTGTTTCTTTTTGGTTGGGGGAATTGGGGATTTTGTTGCACTCTAGCAATTCCAGGTCTAGATTTCATAACGCTTTCATTCTCTCTTTCTCTCATGAGGATATAAAGCCATTGGGATAGGTTGCTAACACAATTTCTATTTTTATCCCTTAAAACCCTGGTATTATTGTCTCACAAATCTAAAGTTTGCCTTTTTAACATCACTGTACATTTCAAGGTCTTTTGAGTCTTCCCACATAGATGTGTTTATGTGTGCTTTAGAACGACAAGATGTATTACACTAAGCAGCACTTCTAACATTTTATTAAAAATCTTGCACTGAAGAAAGACACTTAAATATGTCCTTTAGGGATGTCCTTATGCCCTTTTGAAGCTTTATATATCTGTTTAATAAGTGAAATATAAATATGATGAATCAGAAAAATTGTCAGTCTTTTAAAATGATATTTAGTCAAGCAGTCACTCCGATTGCTAAAAAGAAAAACTGTTGGGGGCGTGAGAACCAACAACATAGTTTAATATCAGTTCTCCTGCAAGGCCACTCATAATCACTAATACTTATGACCCAGGACAGAAAAGAAACTTTACAAAAGATAGGGGGAATTGACTTAGTCTGTATTAAATAGGTTTCAAAAAGCTGTCTATTTTGTGTATTGCTGGTTATGAACCTCAATTTTTTTAATGGAATACATAAGTAAAATATCCTACTTCCCCATTTCAGTTTCTTTGCTTTTTGGAAAGCCTGTTAAAAAGGCCTATCTCTCTTTTTATCCTGTCTACTCTCAGTGTTCCCATCTTTACTGGTTGCAAGCCAGAAGAGAATCATAATCTATTTTTCTCTCCAACCCAAATAATTTTACATGTGAAATCCAATTATTTAAAAAAAGATGTCAAGTACAGTCTATAAGGAGAAAGAATTAAAATCTTAGGCAGCCTAATGGGTGAGTGGGGATGAGGTTGAACTGGGCCTGCTTTTATTCTTTTAGTGCTCTTTCTAGAGCTTATGCTAAAAACTATTACTAAATGAGAAATGTTAAAAAATAAAAGATAATTGGAGAAGAGTTCTGGGATTTGTGTGTATAAACCTTGCTATGTCCCATAAGTAACTATTAGCCATGATCTCTATATGTGCCTTACATTTTTAGCATGAACTGACAGTGATAGTCTTATTCATAATGCTTTAAGTTAAACCACTAGGATACAGCAAAGTCAAGTCTCATCCACAAAGGCACAGTGTGTACTCTCCCATCTTCTCCCCTTCCAGAATTTGTTTTATTAATTTATTTGTTTTAGCAATGTTTTATAGCTATTACTTTTTCTGTTCAAAGAACATATATGTCTCCAGAAATACTTCATCACACAGCTTTGTTAAACTCTAGAATAAAATATATTTTTGATTAGGAAGATAAATCTGGCCAAATTAATAGAAAATACAAATGAGGTTTGTTATGAATATTGTTTTGAAGGAAAACACTTCTTATTTAATTCTGACCTTGAAACTTATGATAATGGAAACAAAAGAAGATTTATGAATTCTTTAAAATTATAATCTTAGTAGAATCCCAAGCACTTAAGGAATCTCCTAAGAAGTTTTTCTCTCCTTTCATTCTTTTTTGGTTATCTACTAATAAATTTAGTAATTGGCGACTACATATTCCCTGTACTAATGCCAGAACTGATAAAAGTATTTCAAATTAATTTTTGTTTAGAATATTTAATGTTTTTCTTTCATTTTATTCTTTTTATTTCATTAACAATTAAATAATCTAATAGCATATAACCATTATTTTGGGTTATATTTAATGTTTACATTTTTCTAACATTTATATTCTTCATGATAGAACAAAATATCAGCATGGCTTGGAAATAAAATTAATTACTCTTATTATGTGTAAGAACTCCTTAACTCTTAGCAATTACAATAGATTCATCACCAAGACATCTCATTTTTCATTAGTAATTAAACCATTTTGTAAAGGGAAGCAAATTGTATGTAAGAAATAATAGAAATTGATCCATGTAACTCATATTCATTAGAATAATGATTTTACTTTCTTCAAAAGCATTTTTTACATATACTTTATTAAGCACATGTGGACAATGATTTAGGTTAACAAAAAAATTATTAATGGTCATCAATAAGCATGCAAGAAGCACAAAAATTTTCCTTATGTTTTGGAACACAAAAGAAGGAAGTAACTCAACCTGCACTTTATTATTTTGTATCAAATGCAAAGCTTTCTCTAAACTTTAAGTCCAAGTGAAAGCAGCTGCTGGAAAAATATCATTACACTATACCTTAAGCTACAAAAACCAATTTAATGGTGACATTTTATTTTGTTCAGATGGTCTGCTCTTTTCTTCTGTTTAAACCAGTAAAGCTTATGGAAACTATATCTGGATGAAATCACTGGAAGGTGAAGGTCCATGACTAAAAACATTCTTTAAAGCTTATACAGGGTTACAGTTGAATGGGATAGCAGCACTAACAAGAGTGAAGGTCTCCCAAAGACAGGAAGTAATATTACATCATTTAGCTATTCATATGTATAAGCACACATTCTCTTTCCTAGAAAAGAATAGACAGTTTATTATTCAAAAATAGAAATACATAAAACATGGACAGTACTTTTAACATATATCTGGCATGCTTTTCAGTTCAGCCTATTCTTATTTTGTAAATGAAATAATCAATTTTCTATCTTCAGCAGATCAAAAATTTTCTTTACATTTTCACCATTTTATCTACCTTTTCTGAAATAAAATAACAAAGAGAAAATCACCTATGCTTTTACTATATATCTGTATAACCACAAGCAAAACTTGAAAACTAAAATTTAACACCAAGATTGACCTAGCTGTTATGAAATGAGTATTTTACTAAAGAGAGTCATTTTTTCTAAAAACAAAAACAAAAATTATTCTTGACATAAATCCAATACTTATGAATCATTATTAGAAAAACCTGGGAATCATATTGTTTAATCTAGCACCAATTTATACTGAACATGAAGGTAAGAAATCTCTTTGCCTCACACCTATTTTTAATTCATTCTTCTTGACTAATATTAACATGAGTTCATTTACTCAGAATTTATACATTAGCTCTAGAGAGGACCCATGGTAAAAGTCATAGATAACAAAAACATAATTGATAACAACAAGGAGAAGAAGCAGTCCAAGTTAACACTGTAAGTGTGATGTAAGCATTTAAAAAAGATCAAAACTTTATGGCATCTAAAGAACCTCACAAAGTGCTTTTGTAATGACCTTAAATGCAGTAAACTAGGCACCTGCTATGGATTGTAGTTATAACCTTTACATAAATAAGACAGTCTTACCACTTAGGAATGAGTCCCAGGTGGTCCTGGCACAGCTTGGTCACATCTGCTAGGTCTTAGGAAGATGGGGATGAGAACTCTGCATACTGGCATTGTGCCACATGATTTTGCACAACGAAAGCTTTGCACGAATAAGAAATTCAAAACATTCCAAGATGTGGAAGAAGAGAGTATTCCAATATAAAATTTCAATATTGGATGCTACCAACAAGTAATCCTCCCTGGTTTTAAATTTTCCAGACTCTTCAGTGAATTTGTTGGAATAGATAATTTCCAAGGATTTACTCTCTAGAATTTTTAGCAAGTATTTAATCTCACTAGTGAGAGTCTAAATACAGCCATCACTTTCTAATTCAACAAACATTTTTGGTAGGTATTGATAAATAAAAACAGTTTCTGTCTTGGGCCCAGAGTTATAGCAGGCAAGACAGAAATGTAAACAGATTATTAGAGAATATAAAAATACCATAATAATGTTATACACAGTCTTGTCAAAGGAAGTACTTTAAGACTTTTGGTGAGGTTAAGAAAATAGTTGTCTTAAATAAGAATTCATTAGGTATTCACTATCAAAGGAAAAAAGAGGAAGCTATTTCTGGTAGAGAAAATAGCCTTGTGAAGGTAAGAAGTGAGGAAAGATTGGTAAAAGGAAAGTGTTCTTAGAAGGTCAACAATGTTGGGATGCATTGAAATGGGAGAAAGTAGCTTTAAAAGTAGATAGAGGCAAGATCATAAAAGAAATTGTGTAGGAAGTTGTGTAGTTCAGTGTTTAGGGTCATGGACTCAGAGTCCACTGCCTGGAATTGATTTAAACTTTAGTCATTTATGAGGTCCACCACTTAGGAAAACATATTTAATTCATCTTATCCTCAGTTTCCACAAGTGCATTAAGATGATCAGATTTTTTTTCTCTTATGGAGTTGTGCTGAGGAGTAAATCAGATTATGTATACTGATATTGAAACTTCAACTAAATACCAAAATCCCAAAAATGTTAAATTTAAAATTGATGTACTGAATTATCGTATGCAGATGTTTGAGGGAAATTTCTGAACACCAACAATCCCATCTGAAACTATTTATGGGCTAAGAGAGAAGAGTGAAGAGGAAAGTTTATGAATAATTTTCTTTGAAAAGAGTAGTTGCCAACCTACTATTAGTAGTTGCCAACCTACTATTCCTTTAATAGGAATAGAGTGAGCATCTATTCCTATCAAAGTGAGGGAAAGAGAAACTACATGTGAGAAGATCCCAGCTGGGCACTTCAGAATCACTCATAAAGTCACCACATTAGAAACAATCAGCTTCTAGCTTCTTCCCAGGTCCAGGGTACAATCTAGTCTTCCAGCCCAAGGTTGGCCTGTGCAGGCATATAGGAGAAGATCTGATGGTAAGTGAGGTTCATCTTGGATGGAGATTTATATTCTAATACTAAATTGAGGCTGTGTTTTCATCTTTTAGTGATCATAAAGCTATCTTACTTAAGAAAGAGCAGAGAATTCATATGCCTGCTAGAATTTACTTCCATGGATAGGGAAATATAATCTTCATGTAAAAATGTTATTGAAAAGTAGTTGGAGACAAAAACTAAGTTGCATTTTGATTATGTCACAGACTTAACTTGTTGCAAATACTGGTTTGCATTAAAACAACAAAAATATGATTGGCACAAAGTGAGTGATGAATACCTGAGGTGTCGGCAGCTATGTCAAGCTAAAAAGTGTGTCCTGGATAATTTGTCAAGCCATTATAAGGAAGTAAAAATGATCAGCTTCATGTAGCAGAAGATGGTTTTGAGATAAAGTTTGGATAAATGTATTGGGGAAGAGGAGGAAATTAGAGGCAGGAAGCCCTTTAGGAAGCTATTTAATACCCTCCAAAGAAATGTTGATGCTTGTAATGGAGGCTAAGTAGTCAAAATAAGCAAAGTAAATTTGGTAGATATTTAGGAGGTAGAATATAGGGCCCAAGGACATACATTAAAATGAGGCAAATGGAAAATACAGAATGACTTTTCTGGTTCTCTGGCTTAGGCAATAAAAATTAAATGAAGAGATATCAGGTATTTTATTTGTAGTATGTTGAGTTTGGCCTCTTTTTGAGAGTTCCAGAAAACCATTTGCAGTTAGAAATAATCATCCACATTTAGGAGGCAAGGCTATATTAGAAATACAAAATGGAAAATTTTCTTTATGTGGTAATAGCACACATGAGAACAACTGAATAAATATAAGCAAGCAGAAAAGAAAGTCAGTGATAGATCTACATAACATTAAATCTGAAAGTAACCTCAGAGATTATTTAGCAATTGGTTTTCAATGTTCTTTAGCCTCATTCAAATATCTATGTCTAACATATAAAAGTGAAAAAAATGAGTGATTTGATTGGGGTATGATAAGGATCCTTGCTGATACAGTTAACCCTTTTCCCTTTTGAAGACCCTGTGATATTCCTGCAGAACATTTAGAACTCCCAAGAACAATTAGAAAATCACTGGTTGTATATAATCTTCCAAATTAATATACATGAAACTCGTGCTAGAAAAATTTAGGTTATTTGCTTAATATTGCACAAAATCCAGACACATTTATGTATAATTATAGAATTTAGTAATGGCAGACTAAAATCTACAGGATTAAATCTCTTTATCTTTTAGGGCCATATAGGAGAGGGCTTTCATGTGACTGTCTCTGGGTCTTTTTACTCCTCACATAGGTCCCTGTTCCCAAAGAAACCTTCTGTATAGTCACATGGCCTTGAAACAATGCTTCCTACTTTAATCATCTCTGTTTCTTTATTTAATTGATAGGAATACATGCTTCTGATTCAAAAAAACGTATTGACTATATTATGAAAAGTTTTTCTCATACCTCTGTCTTCTAAAACTAACTAAATGTGACGTTCTTAAGTATCTTACTTATTCCTAACTTTCCCCATTTTTGATACCTGTTCTCTCTAATCTAATTTCTATGCATCAGTTACAATGATCTTTTGAAAACAAAATACAGATTATATTATTATTCAGCTTAAAACCTTTTAATGGATTTCTATGGCAGTTGGGGGAAAATGTAAATTTGTACCATGAATTATAAGGTTTGAAATGATGTATTTCTTGCCTACCTATTTGGCATTATTTCACTTCATGAGTCCTTTCATTTACTTCTTCATTCTTAAACATACTAAGCATGCTGTTTTAATTTAGGCCTTTGTATTGGTTTTATGTTCTGCCTAGAAAGTTCTTTCCCTATATCTTCCCATGGCAGGCTCTTCATTCTTCGGAGCTCAGCTTAAATGTCAGCTCCTCAAAGCAACCTTCTCTTCCATCTTCACTTCATCATAACTTAATACACAATTTTGGGGAGAAATATTTGAGTTTCACTTTGTGTTCTGCAACTCGCTTATGATGTAAAGTCAGGCAGATGACATTTTTAATCTTGACTAAGCTGAAAAAATATGGATAGCATTACTTGTTTTGTCTGGGTTGTTGTAAAATTAAGAGTTCAGTAAGGAAAAACTGTTATTTGTCTTCATTTTTGTTTTCTGTCTCTCCTTAGCTTAAAAGGAATTTGAGTTACATTTTCTGAGTTTAAGGATTAGGAAAACTAGGAATATGAGTATTTGAATGGAAAACTATGTCAAAGGATGATTAACATTTTTAGGTCATCAGCCGTGCCCAGGACCTACCATTAATTAATTAATTAATCCATTTATTCTTTATTCATTAATGCTGAGTGTTCACTATATATCAGGTACTGACCTTGTCCCTGGAAGAATAACAGTGGCATATAAAATATATAGAGGAAAAAGTACATAATTATATTATAATATATGTTAGGAATACGTTTATTTTACAGTAATGTTTTATGGGAAAAGGAAGGATGGGAGGGAGAAATGATAAGTGAGAGAGATGGAGGGTGGGACGGCAGGATGGTTTTATATAGGTTCCATTTTAATTGATTCTCAGAAGTTGAACATGTGATTAACAGGGAGAAGAAAAGTCATTTCAAATATAAATCCAAGGATGTAACCTCAGCCAATTCTAACACTGACAAGAATGCAGTAATAAGCTTTAGAAGTGAGTTTTAAGGAATAAGGGTCGATGGAGCACAAGCTTTCAAAGCTAAATAGTTACAAAATACTAAAGTAGTTATAAGCTTTGAATATAAAGAAGTGCCTGGTAAACCTTTGAGCAATTATTGTGTTAGAATAATGAATGCAGAATGTAGATTCTGAGTGATGAAAAATAGGAGATGTTAAAAAAATGACAAACAGTTGAACTGCTGATTCAATATGTTGGTGGTTATCAAAAGGAGAAATATTGAGTGAAAATGTGTAGAAACTATGGTCATGAGAAGAAATTTATTAAGATGGAAGAATTTTCTAACTGTAAGAGGAAGGGCTGGCATACAGAGAATATTTGAAAATATCAGGAAGCAAGGCCTTGATGGAAGGACTCAGACACATATTTCTTCTGGAAAAAGATGAAAATTTTCATCATAGATATTTTGAGACCTTGTGAGTTGAAAAACTGCTGTCTGTCTATATCTGTATCTGTATCTATAGATAGATGTTTCATTGAACCCCTCTTACCTCCTTCACTGTGGGTTTAGTCTGATTACATGCTAAAATGGTGAACTTTTCTACTAGAGTAGAGTAGGCATTCACACATGATACCTACTCTCTTCTTTAGAACAGGCCTTATTATTACAGACCTACTCAAAATAAAGATCTAAGGAGCATGACTAATTAAGAGTGCCAGACTGTGAGGAAGAATAAATGTGAGTTAAAGGAAACCAGCAAGACCAAAGCACAGGCCATAGCTATTCCAATTTCAAAAATAACGGTCTGTAATGATCCTGTGGAGTTAGTGTCAGTATCAGTGATCATGGAAAATTAGTTCCTCACATTCTTTCAGGGACATGTTGGCTTCTTTACGTAAAATTCCTTGGGAAGACTCCAGAAGTCACAGTTGTTATATGTAAAATTTTGTCATTTCTTGTTACTTGATTAATTTCAGCCCTCTAAATTATATGCTGTACTATAAAATATTGCAGTAATGATATCCTGAAAATGTAATATTCGCTGAAAATCAGGCCATATATCTTTTTTTAATTCCTCAGAATGCTTCAGTTAGAAGGCATATTTTTATGAAAAAAAAATCACCCAGTAAATAACATGTCAATGCTTAATGCTACATGGTAAAATGCTTTATAAATTTTAAAGTCTAGTCTTGTAGGAGATATTGTATATTTATGAAGAGAGAGAAATTGTTAAATACATTGGCTATCACCAGTGCTTAAAAATATCCAAAAGAGATTTTGAAATAGTTTGATATCAAAAGAAATGTTCATAAGACTGAATATCACATCATTTTAACAATATGGCTAGGCAGTAGAATCTTCCTAAAACCTCCAAATCCTACTACTGAAACATCTTTACGCCCAAGATGGTAAACATAAACTGTGAAAGAGTTGAGCAATGTAGAATTAAATGAGAAGGAAGATTCAAAGAAAAATTGAATAAATCTTAAATTTGTTGTACATAAACATGAAACGAATCTACTTTCTCAATGTGCTTTAGTTTTCTTCTATATGAATCAAGTCTACCCTAATAGTATATGAATTAGCTAAACAGTAGTAGATTATGTATTCTAAAGTATATTTAACCCTTGTCTGAATGTCATTGTTTAGGTCCCAAAAGGTCTGTACATAATTTTAAGGAAGGTGGTGATGGCAGACATCTCCATTGTTTGTTCATGGCCTTGACTTGATTATAATGCACAAAATATTATCTCTTCATGCATAAGTCTCCTAAATTATGCAGGCAAAATTTGTCTTATTTAAAAGGGAAGACAGCTGTAAAAAAAAAAAAAAGAGCTTTCCAAGTATTTATGCATCAAAAATACATATTCATGATGGAAAATTACCCACCAAAAATGTGCTCTTTTCAAGGGGAAGCATTATAATTTTGAAAAAGTTACAACCTGTCTTTTATTGTGGTATTGTGTCCTTCCTGGAGGGACACAGCAGTACATACAGTGGATATCCTTGAATTTTCACTCTGTTTGAATGTTTAAATACATTGAATGTAAGAACAAAATTTAAGGATGTAAATGACTGAAACATAAGGCAGATTCAGACTGCTCTCTAAGAACATTTATCAACATATTTAATTGGCAATTCATTTCATATCCCATGTATAGAGGCTCTTGTCTATCACACAGCATTTAGAATGAAGTTTATTTGAAGCATATCACCCTTTTCTAATAAGCAAAATTTCTTATACCCTATGAATTTTAAGGTCCTAGTTAGCCTAATAAATAATTTTAAAGAAAGAAAAATATTTTAAAAGTATTGGAATAAATAAGCCCGCTGTTCAACTGCATGTCTTGGGAATTCTCTTGGTTTGAAATGTAAGGCAATCTGTGTGTATGAGTGCAGGCATTTTAATGAAGCTATGTGACTCAATTTTGCACTTTGGAGTACTTAGGTGCCAGTTGCAGAGAGTCACAAAATAACACCCGAATCCAGGAAGCTAAAGCCCTGGCTCCTTCCACTTCCTTTTGGAGCCTCAGCTTCCTTGTTCTGGAATAGGGAAATATAATACCTATCTGTCCATAGAGCTTTGTATGTCTTAAACTACATAGCATATAATAAAGTTTTGGTTAAATTGTAAAACACTGATCAAACAGGAAAGTATATTATAATTCAAATTGCTGGTTTCTGGGTTATGGCCAACCAGTGGACTGGGAACTGTGCAAAGGCTATGATATTTTTAAATTGTGAGTAATCATTTAACTTGATTTTACCAAGTGGTAAGATTTGAGGAGTAAACGAGTTTATATTCTTTTCTTCATGGCTAAATGGTAGAAAAATAGTTGTATAATAAAGTTTAAGTTGCATGAAAATAATCCAAAATGATTATTAATATTATTATTATTCTTTCTCACCATTTTTTTCTGAGAATTGATTTGCAAATTATAGCTCCCCATGCTTCACTATATTTTTGGAAAAATGCCCAAAAACATAAGTCCTGATACAAAGATGAGCACTATATGTATGAATAGTTCCTGAATATGTTAAGAAAACAGAGCCAAACTTATCTCATTGATTTATTTGCCTTTCTATTTGCAGGATTAGAAAATTTATCAGAACGATACATCCAAGCTTATAATAATTTCTTTACAATGGTTTGAAAAAGTCTACACCAAGAAGTTGAAATAATAGCATTATTGAACTGAGTTGATGAAGTCCTATTTAATGCCTCTGAAAAGTTATATGTAATAATATAATAAGGATTATATATATTTTTGAGACATCTCACTGTGTCTCCTGGGTTGCAATGCAGTAACACGCTATCTCAGCTCACTGCAGCCTTGATTTCCTAGACTCAAGCGATCTACCCACCTCAGCTTCCTTAGTAGCTGGGACTACAGGCATGTGCCACCATGTCTGGCTAATTTTTGTAGTTTTTGTGAAGACACAGTTTTGCCATGTTGCCCAGGCTGTTCTCAAGCTCCTGAGCGCAAGTGATCTGCCCACCTCGACCTCCCAGAGTTCTGTGATTATAGGCATGAGCCTCCATGCTCTGCCAGGATTAAATATTTTATTAATTAAATCAAAATTAATTTGGAATAAAATTTATTCCTTAAGATTATTAAAGTTATCTGAGGAAATTACAAAATGCAAAAATCGCTTTTTAGGCTGTTAAGGAACTCTTGAGAAAATTTGTGATTCAGACCCTCTGTTGATTTTTCTTCACATTATTGATTTAAATATCTAGTTTCTTTCATCTCTACTAATGTTAATAATATTTACTGTCCACCTGCTACAAAGAGTACCAGTTATTGTTTGGAAAATATCTTGAGTTCTTTAGATAGAATTGTAAACAGTTGCAACTCATCATTACTACTGTTGCTGTATTATAGAAAATGAAACACAAATGAAACACAATGATCAGCATTCTGTGAAGAATTTCTTTTGTATCAACAGATCTAGTGTGAACCCTTTTTACTCTTAATATTTCAGTAGCTACATTCTCTCTTTTTCAAACCTTGAAAAAGTATTTAGAAATATGAGTATGTGTTTTTAACTGCAACTCATTTATCATCTTACATGGCCCTTTTATCCTGATGCCACATCAACTCTCTGCAACTAGACAATAAGTCACATGTTGGAAAAGTAATGGGTCCTTAGAGGATAGTTACAAGTAAAAACAAAATTATAGGTATATAGAATAAAAAGGCAGGTGCTGGGAGGGTGATGGTATTAGTGCTACAAATTAATTACACAAATTAATTTTAGTAAGAGCTGGGAGATAGCGAGTTAAAAAATAATTTTTAGAGGCTAAGAAGGGTAGTGGGAGAGGAGAATGAAGAGGAGTTGGTTAATGAGTATGAAAATATGGCTAAATGGAAGGAATGAGTTATAGTATTCAACAATAAAGTAGGGAAGCTATAGTTAACAATAATTAATTATATCTTTCAAAGTATGAGGAGACTCAGAGGTCATAGATATCCCAAATACCCTGATTTAATCCTTTAACATTGTATACATGTATCAAAATATCACATATGCCACCAATATATGATCAACTTTGATACATCCATAAGCAAAGATGACTTCTGGTGATGACAAGGTAGAGAGGTAGGAGGATTTTAGCAACAAATCTGACATCCTAGAGGATCTTTCTTCAAGGAAAGGGAAGGCAAAAAGTCAGAAATCTAAGCTTCGGTTGTACAAAGTATGTAAGTTGAAAAACAAATAATTCCACTAAAGTACATTAGAAAATAAAATCAAAATTCACAAATAAAATAGACCTCCTGTTTAAATAATTTAAATAGTCACAATAGTTAAAATTGACTTTTTTTCTCTGAATTAATATGGCAATAATACATTGAATAATATTAAATGAAGGTTTTTTAAACATGAATTTCTTTTATTTAAAGAGAGATACAAATAAAAGCTGGTGCACATTTTCAATGAACAGCTAAGATATATTCTTTTTACCAAAAAGCTACAGAAGGAAACTCACTCCCTTAATATAAACATGAAGCTGCCTACAAACATGAGGCATGTCATACCAGAAACTCAGAATCCTCCCGTGTGTATAATGCTTCTATGATTAATTATTCATAAAATTTGAATTATGTCATCCCCAAACACAGAGTTTAATGTAGCATCAACACAACTGAAGAAACAGGTTTTAAATATAGAGTCTTACCTGCAACTGCATAATGGGTCTGTGGAAGCACTAAGACTAAAAGTCAAGTCTACTTAGATCCTGGTTACTTACCAAGGTGACTTTCTTCATTTCATTTACATCAGCTAATAAATTTCTTTCTTTCTCTGTTTGTTAACTTCCCATACATCAGCTAACGTATGATGTACATACTTGTTTCCCATAGCTATATAATGAAAGTGAATTGTTTTGTCTAATAATTATGTCTTTCTCTAATGATTCATTGACCAACATATTTGAGAAGAAATGAAGAATAGTTAGAAATGTATTTTCCCTTGTTTATAATTAGATACATTTGTATTCTCAAGTCAAAACACTTCAAATGGATAATCAGAGGTTAATTACATCAACTTACATTCAGCAAATGTAACAGTTGATTAAACAGGAACATTTCAGATGTTTTTTAATCTGGCAGAAATGCCTCATCTAAACAAAATATTTTCTAGCTCCATTTTCAAAGGATTTATTGGGCAAAAACTTCAATTAAAAGTTCTTTGAATTTAAATTACTTTACATTTTATAACATAAGCACTATTTTTGAATTTTCACAGTTACTAAAATAAACAAAAATGTAAAAGGCAATTCATCCTCTTCTAAATATCAAATCTTTCACCAATTACTGCAGCCCCTTACCTAGTATTAGCAACTTCCAAGGAGGTTGTTCTCATGTAGATCTTGTTTATTCATGAGAGAGCAGAGGAACTACAACACTGAAATTTGTAAAACTGTCTTGGATACTGACAAAATCTAGAATATACTGGTATATATGAACAAGAGCATATTCTGAATTTGAGGAATTGAAAATTCAACTAGAAAATTGCCATTTTTCCTATTCATCCACTCATCTTCACACTTCATTCCACACTGGCAACAACCTTATCAGATTCTTTTTCAATGGTTCCAGTTATGTCATTGGTAATTTTGAATCTAGAGTCTACTTATCTTTGATACTAAAATGCAAGTATATTTATATAAGGTACACAAAGCGGTGTGCTTGGTATCTGAAGATCTGAATTGAAGTCCTGTGTTTATCATTTATTAGCTGACATTAGCAAGTAACTTAGGGTTCATTAGCCTTAGCTATTTTTTTTTTATGATCATATAAGAAGATATAAGAATATTTAACTTACAAAATTGCTCAAAGGTTAAACGAGTCTTTTAACATATTCTACAAATGGATATCTATTTGCTTTGTGTTTATGTACCCCTACAAAGCATTGAAATGGCATGATAGATATCAAATGTAAATAAAGCCAAATACACCATAGTTCTTTGTTTTATTTTTAAAAGTCAGACCTTTGTTTTTCAACTGCACAATTTACCAATTAAGTTATTTTCTAAAGGCTTTACTGTGTGTATAGTTATGCAGCTACCTAAATCAATATATTAATGATTATTAATAAATATTTGGAAAATGTAAATCTATTTGATTAATGTCAGACTTCTAGTTTTACAAGGTAGAATGATTATCATTTAATATCTGGACCATTCAAAGTTAAATTGTTAAGAGATGGTACTTTTTAAATCACATACTTAATCAGTGTCTGATATGTAAATGCTGAAAAAAATCGATGAATGACTCCTGTATTGATTTAGAATTCTGAGGGTACTATAAACTAGATTAGTCCTTGGGCCTTCAATAGGGAATAATAGATTTTACCATATTAAGACTTGTCTCCTATTCTCAAAATCGACTTGATTCAAAACATTCTAAATATTGGAGTATCTAATTTATTTTTATAAGCATATCTTTATAAGCACCGATAATTACAAAAAAAGGAGGATATTTTCTGCTTTGTAATTTTTTTTCCCATAGGAGATCTTAAGTTGTGAAGTACATGAAATAATTTTGGAATATTGTCTCAAACATCCTTACTTTTAGGCATCTTATTGGCAAGTGTTAAATCTACTTTAAGGCCTGAATTGCCAAGGATCACATAAATTGGGAGGCTGCCAAATTTCCATTTCAGTTTATGCTGTGTAGACAGAATATGTATCCATATGACCTGCATGAATCACCTATTCAGCTGTCTCAGAAGCTATTTCAGCTATTGCCTATTGCCAACTAGGTAAGAAAAGATATTCATTAACATGAAAGTTGGGAGTATTTTTTGGATACCACACTGGTTAAATCTTTTTTTAACTTTTCCCTCTCCCATATATAACAAAACAGATGTTTGCTTCTTAAAATTTGGAAAAATAACTTTTTGAAGTTGTTTACAGTTATGAATTTAAAAAAATTATTATCACTTAGTTCTAAACTTAAGACTATTCTTAATTGTACACAAATGTATTTCTAAGAAACTTCAGACCAAACTAAGAATTATTCATACTGAAATTGTAGAAATTATCACTCTGAAAAAGAAAGTCTTCAAATGAAGAACTGAGTTTGCTGAATATTGATATCACTAACTCAGTTTGCCTTCCTGAAATTAACATGTAATATGTGATCTTATCTCATAGCTTCTAAGCTATTGTAAAGAGGTTATAAAATATTTTTATTAATCAAACATATATTGAACATTTAGAAATCTTAGTTTAACATACAGCCTTTTAAATGTTATTGTTCAATGGGATGGAAAATATTAAACAAAATAGTTTTTAAAAGCACTGTAAAATAAACATTGGTCTTTTTTCAAAAGAATGCATTGAAAATATTTAACTTAAGCAATGTTTATGTAAATCTATATTTATTTTAGTCTTAAACTACCTGTGTTATTTTTAAATATTGTTAGAGCTTTTTTCTCTACCTCTCAACTTCATAAAAAATTATGAATAAGAGTATTCATATTTCTGTCATATTCTTGTTGAAAAATTATCTTTCATATTTTTATCAAATTTAATTTTCTAATAGAAAGAGTTAAGACATTACAATACTATCTACTTCATTTGTAATAAATATTCAATGTCAAAAATGAGAATTATTGACCTACAAATGTCATCTAACTACACATTCAGATTTATTTGTTTTATTTTTATTATATTTTAGTATTTATTTTATAGTTTTAAAGGTTATGTTAAACCTTGAGGTGCTACTTGTTAATGTAATTAAAACAACTTTATTTAGATTGTACATGAAATTGCTAGACTTATTCAATCTATTACTGGGCATATAAAATTAATTTGAGTGTACTTTGACAGTTATAAAAAGATTTAAAATTGTAGAGCATTGTTTCTATGATTAAATATATATTGCCTAAGTTTTGATCTTGCCACCAGATGGCAGGAAAAATCAGAGTCAAATAGTTTCTGTTAAACAACATGAACAAGGAATTTTGGTTATTTTTTTCTTTTCATTTTGGGTGTTTTCCTATCAGTATTTTGTATAAAGTCCAAGACATTATTTGTATACATGAATGCACAGTATCTCACTGATAAACATTTTCTATTATTTTCACAATAATGGTGCTATCATTTAATATATTCATGCTATTGTTGTCATCATGAATTTATAATTAAATTTAAAGTTACTGTTTTAGTAACATTCAAATTACTGTAACGATTGGTGCTATGAATCCCCAGACTTCCTAGGGTCAGACAACTGGTTACTCAGCTCCTCTGTACACAGGCGGAAAGAAAGTGCATGGAAAAGGTAACTAAGCTGTCACCTTAATGTTAGTCACTCTTATCTGTGTCTGATGTATGTCTTACTAAAAATGGCAGAAGAGAGAAAATATTTTCCAAATTGTAGCAAGATTCCACAGTTCTTTTGTATATTTTTTTACTTTTTAAAGAGGTCAGATGTCTTAACACTTTGAATATATGCAAGCTACAGGACTGAGGCAAGTATTTTAAAAAATTAAATCCCAATGTACTTTAAATAATTGTAGCACATGTATTGTGGATACATTTTTATTGCTCTGTTCAGAATAAGTGCTTTAGCCCATCTACTTCATTTTTTAATGAAGTAGTTTTATTTAACTTGCAATAATATATCACTGTAATATCAACAAGGTTCGGTAGTATTTTCCTCCTTTTCTAGAAAAAAAAGTGTAGCTAGAATTAAATCATTGAATCAAGTCAGGTTTCATTTATTGAAGTGATCTTTGAACAACAACTGTCCTCGGCATATTAGCAAAAACAATTTTCCACAAGTTTTTTGCGAAGAAAGGCAGAGAGCTTTTCTTGATAAGTTACAGAGTCCTTATTACTGAGATAATGTAAATGATAGAAGAATATTGCATACAGACAATGTAGACTTTAGGTAGAGACAGGGAGTGTGTCTTTCCGGTGACTCCATTATATGCCATTTCTTGACATTATGCAGAAGAAAGTAACATTTCACTATGTGAATTAGGGTGCATTCTCACTAACACTCAGCTGAAACAAAGTCTCATGAACCATAATATTCCTTGAAACCAGATTCAGATGATCTGTCTTTCCATGTTTCTCACTGTTAAGTTTGCTTAGCAGCAGGTATACAATGTGTATAAGAATACAACTATGTGTTTTTCTCTCCAGATTCCTTTATGTTTGATAAAGTTGAGATAAAACACTGGAAGGTTATGGATTTGGTTAACCTAGAAAATTCTAAAGCTGTTACTAGTAAAAATTACCTGCTACAAATCTATAAGATGTTACCATGCAAACTTCCAATTTTAACAATAAGGGGAAAGACCTTGACAGTTTACAAAGATTTACTTCCAAAAAAAAAAAGGCCCTTGTTTGCTTGCACGAATGGTCAGAGTGACAAGTGACCCAGTGCATCAAGTTCAGACAAGTTGCAAAACAAAAAGAAAAATGACACCTCTGGTCAATGACAGAAGAACTTTGCGTCCATCATTGGCTTGCTAGAACGAAAACAGCTAGGTGAATTGTTGCTGCTGTCTGCAGTCTTTCATCAGTAGCACCCTATGGAGGTGTGCCTGTGGCAAAATACATAGTTGTCCTGTGAGTGTCCAACTACATATTCTGGCTTTTAAAGACTTTTAAAAATAATTCTTTATAATTAGTAATATAACAGTATTGAAATTTTATGCTGAGAGCTGATAAAGGAACCTGTAGGTGTGGAAAAGAAGCGTACACCATATTTGTATTATCGATCATGCCACCACATATTATCTTGATAACTCTTTCTGGGAATAACAAAAGTGCTCTCAAGTGTCCATATCATACTCATGAGTGCTAGTTACTTATGTTTTGCTGGCAATGTCAACTTCTAAACAATAGGATTCATTCTCCACTAACGTGCTCATGGCCTTGCTGTTGTTCATAAAGCAAGCCTTATGGCACATCACTTATCCAAAATAACATCTAAGCGGGTTCAAATTTAAATTCAATTACTTTTGTATTGGCTATTTTTAAAAAATATATTTTCTTAAAATAATAATTTTGACTCTATTTATTAAGTGATAATTCTGTGTTGCCAAACACTAAACTTTGAAGCCTTAAAAAGTGAAGGGACAAATGTGTGGTCCTTACCTGAATGTTTTTATTCAGGCTCTTCTCAGGTATGTAAAAACAGATGTTAAAGATAAATAAGTAGCAAGTAAAGATAGAAATACAATTTTTAAAATATATTTGAACAATGACCAATTAAATGTATGCTATTAAATTCACTTATAGACAGTAGGAGAATAGAGATTGTAAATTTAACACATGTAATTGTTCCTTTATTTGTGGAAAATATAATGATACTAAAAAAGGTTATATAGACTACAGAGTTAAAAAAAAAAACCTGGATTTTAACTTCATCAAACTAACTTAGAAGAGAAGAATTTAGAGGGATAACACACCTTTAAAATTGAAACTATGTTCCTATTTGCAATAAAGTGTCCAATGAAACATGAACTAAACATAAAACTGGGTCATTGATGATTTTCCAACAGAAGTTCTGCCAAGGCATATTTTCTGTGATAAATTTCCTGTAACATTTCAAACCATGACAATTTGTAAAGTAGTGCTGGATTTCAAAGATTGTAGAGGCTTTATAAACAAGAGAGCTTAGTTCCTTCTCCACCAAATATTCATGCATCTATGAGGCAAATCTCTTTCTATTGTCATACTCTATAAAAGTCATTACTATCACAGGTAAGAGTAATCCAAATCTCAGGTAGTCTTGCTTTTCAACAATATTTTAGGGCTATAAACATCTGTAATCAATTTAAGAGTTGTGATAGCTGGGCAAAATTTGTTGCAGAGTGATTCAAAATTGACAACAGGGTCTTTTCCCTTGACCACCTGTGGAAGTGACTTTAAATATGACCCAAGGGGGGAAAAAAGTATCTACATAGGGTTAGAAGAAATGTGATGTGTACACACATTTTTTTTTCTTAAAAATAGTGCTGGGAAAACTGGATATCCATATGAAAAAGAATGAAATAGGACATTTATCTAATATCACACACAAAGTGCAATTCAAAAGGACTAAAGACTTAAATCTAAGAAATGAAACTGTAAAACCCCCAGAAGAAAACATAAGAGAAAGCTTTATGACATGGGTATGGGCAGTCATTTCTTGGCTATGACACTAAAAGCACAAGCAACAAAAGTAAACACAGATTTGGAATTATATCAAATTAAAAAGCTTCCACAAAGCAAGGCAAACAATTGACAGAGTGAAAGGCAACAATACAGAAAAGGAGAAAATACCTGAAGACTATATATTTGGGAAGGGATTAGCATCCAAAACATAGAAGAAACTCTAACAACTCAGTAGCAGAACACAATTTAATTTTAAAAAATGACAGAGGAATTGAATAGATACTCCTATGGAGATGACAAACAGTCTAAATAGTTATGAAAAGATGTTCAATATCACTAGTCATTGGGGAAATGCAGATCAAAATCACAATGACATACTTTACACCTGTAAGAATGTTGCAAAACTTTAGATCTAGTACAATGAGACAGAACCCTCCCACAATTCAGACAAAGCAAATTTATTACTTACAAATAGGCAGCAAGATTAAATGAATTCCATAATCAATGGCAAGCCCCACAGTTTAGGAAAGCTTTCCAGAATGGATGGAATCTTGTCTACACGTGCCACACATTGCATCACAGACGAGTGCTCCTCAAAGCACTAAGCTCTGGGTTCTATAACGCTGAACACGTTCAGGTCACTGAGGTCAAGAGATGCAGAGTGTCCTGTTCTGGGAGGAATAAGGACACAGCCCAGGTTCTTCCAGAAAGCCCCTCCTTATCTCAGAATATTGCATTCTTGGTATATTCTGCCCAAGAATTGTACACAAGAGTGGAAGAGCTTGGTTACCCAAAGATATCTGGGACCTATCCTCCTGCAGATGTCTGTTATCAAAAGACAGAGAGAGATGAAGTGGTGGAGAGAATGTAGAGAAATTGTACCCTTGTACACAGTTGGTGGAAATGTGTGAGGTGCTGCTATGTAAGTATGGAGTTTTCTCAAAAAATTAAATATAAAACTACCTTATGACCCTGCAGTCAAACTTTTGGATATTTATTCAAAAGAATTGAAGTCAGAATGTGGAAGAGATATTCACACTTCCATGTTCATTGCAACACTATTCACAATAGACAAGATGTGAAAACAACTCAAATGTACATGAATGGATGAATGGATAAAGAAATGTTGTAATAGATACAATGAAATATTATTTAGCTTTTAAAAAGAAGGAAATCCTGCCATTTCAACAACATGGGTGGACTTTGAGGTCATATGCTTAGTGAAATAATTTTGCCACAAAACGACAAATACTGCATGGTTCCACTTAACATGAGATATCCAAAATAGCCGAACTAATAGAAGCAGACAGTGGAATGATGATTGCCAGAGGATGTGGGGAAGGGGAAATGGGGAGTTGCTATTTAATGAAAAAGTTTGGGTTAGGTAGATATTTCCTCCCTCATTGTGTGAGACAATTTACTGGTATAGCCATCTAGATCCGAGGTTTTCTGTATGGGAATGATTTTTATAACAAATTCAATTAGTTTAATTGAATAACAATGTTCACTGTATCCTCTTATTAATCTTTTTATATTTGTATGATCTGTAGTGGTGTCCCTTTCAGTCCTGTGTTTGCAATTTGTGTTTTCTCTTTGTTTTTATTTTTCTTGGTTAGTCTAATAAGAGGTTTAACAATTTGTTGATTTTTCTCTATGGTTTGTCTGTTTTCCTTTTATTGATTTTTACTTAGTCGGTATGTAATGTTCTCTTTTTTATAGCTTCCTAAAGATGACTGCTTAGATGACTCAAACTTTTTCTTTCTTTCTTTATATATATATTTCATTCAGAGCCCTGCTTTAGCTATAATTCACACATCTTGATATATCCATTCTAGGTTAGAAATTTGGGAAGTGCTTGTCTGGGCAGTTCTGGATCAGAGCTATCATGTAGTTGCTGCTGTTTCATGTGGCAGCTAGTTCAGTAGCAGTTACTACTGGAGTGTTACAGTAGCTGGAGATGCCCAAGCATATCTTCCCTTCTAATTTTAGAGCCTCATACAGTGTGGTCCCTCCACATGAGTTTGTTTTGAATTCCTCATAGCTTTGCATCAAGATATTCAGTCTGCTTATATGATGGCTCAAGACTCCAAAGGCAACTGTCTCAAGACTAGTATGTAGAAGCCATATGAAGACATGTCACTTGTAATAACCTAGCCTTGGAATGTTACCTCAGCTATAGTCACAATCTGCTATGATTCAGAGTGAGAAAATAGGCTTCACTCTTTGATAATGGAAGAAGTTGCAAAGTAGTTACATTTTAAGAAGAGAATGCCAGATGGGAGATATTGCTGTACCTATATACAACCTGCTACAATCATCTTTGACCCGTGATTGTGTATTGCTTTTCCCCCCCACTTTTGTATTGTGGAAAAATACATATAACATCAAATTTACTCTATGTGAAAGTATATTTCCTGAGTCTTTATTTTATCCTGTTTATATATATTTACACCAGAACTGAATTTTTTGGGTATTGTAGTTTTGTACTACATTTTGTAATCAGGAGATGTGATGCCCCCAGATTTGCTATTCTTCTTTAAGACTGTTTTGGCTGTTGGAGCTTTTTTGTGGTTTCATGCACATTTTAGATTTTTTTCTTTTCTATAAAAATGGAATTTTAAAAGAAATTGCATGGAATTTGTAGATCACCTTGTGTAGTACTGACACATTAACACTATTAAGTCTTCAAATCATGAAAATGGAATGCTTTTCCATTTATTTACATTTTCATATTCATTTTAGAAATGTTCTGTAGTTTTTCTTTTATAATTCTTTCACCTCTTTGTTAAATTCCTAAGATTTTAATTTTGTTTTTGTTTTGATGCTATTACATGAAATTGCTTTCTTCATCTGCTTTTTAGATTAGTCGCTGTTACTTTATATAGAAATACAACTAATTTTAATGTGTTGTCTTTGTATCCTGCTACATTAATGAATTCATTTATTAGTTCCAATAATTTGTGTGAAATTTTTAGCATTTTCCACATATAAGATATCAGCTGCAAACAGATGATTTTAACTTCTTCCTTTTCAACTTGGATTTTCTTTCTGTCTTCTAGCCCTATTGATCTTACTACAACTTCTAATACTATGTGAAATAGAAATAGTTTCACGGGATAATTGGGGTGTCACTTCACCAATCAGAAACCTCTGTGGTCCGTGGCGCCTTTGTCTGAGTTTTGCTCATACCTGCTGGGCTCGTTCCTCCCACTAGACCTGGCAGGCTGCGTTGGGCTCACACTACTGGCCGGATCCCACACCTGCCAAGGGCGAGCCAGGCAGGGAGCAGCGAGCGGTGTGGAGGCAAATGAGTGTGGGGTCCAGTACACCACAGCCGGGCACACCAGCTGCAGCAGCAGGGTGGGCAGCTCCAGGTGCCAGTTCCGTGTGAAGCTGTGGCTGGACCCGATGCACCGCGTGCAGATTCTGCTGTGGGCACCTGTGTCTGGACTACAGGAATGTGGTGGCACCCGTAAACTTGGAGATGGCAGGAGGTACTGCAGAGCCCCCAAAAGGGTATCCCTAGGTCTGGGCTCCCTGAAGGGCTACAGCACTTCTGCCCTCATCACCCGCAACCTGGCGAGCTGGCGTTGGAGGAGACGTTTCTGCCCTGTTTGTGTTACAGCTCCTTCAATCCCAGGTCCAGAAGAATGAAGTATGCGGACAATTGGAGGGTGAGCAAGGTGGAGAGAAGATTCATGGAGCCACAGAACAGCTCTTAGGAGACCCGAAGTGGGTAGTTCCTTCCCGCAGGCAGGTTGTCTAAACGAGTCTAGGAAACCGAAGGTGGAGAGCTCCTAACTGCAGCTGCTCCTTCTGACGTCTGTTTGAGTCTGGCTGAGGTTCGGAGCTTTTATGAGCGCAGAAAGGAGGAAGTGCGTGCTGATTGGCGCATGGGCGGCCACGGGCAGCCGGGAGAAAGCACAAGTTCTCGCCCTGCGCGGGAGGACGCCACCGGGAACTGACGGTCTGGCCCCTTGGCTTCAGGCCATCCCTCCTGGCTTGAAGGTAGGGCTTCCCCGGGACCGGTCTCTCCGCCCAAGGGACTGTCTGCTTCCTGTTACCACCAATCATGTTTTCCACAGCGCTTGGGCTGTTTGTGCCAAGGGGTGCCTGCAGGCCCGCGCCAAGCCACCCTCAGCCTCCCATCGGCACCCCTCCCATACTCGTCAGCACTCAAAGGCCAGAGGGCGCCGAGGCGGCAGGAGGCTGGCAGGTCAGCGTTTTCCCGCTTGCCTGCACACTTGGTCAGGTCGTGACGGTTGCCGAGCTCGGCTTCAACTTTGCTCTGAAATTGGAACAGGCTCGGGGAGCCGAGAGACGCCAGGCAGTGGGAGCAAGCACTTCCGAGCCAGCAGGGGGAGGGGTTTTCCCGGGGCCTGAGAGTGCAGGGATGCCTGGGTCCGCAGGTGTGGCTGCACGGGAGTGCGAGACTGCTGCTCCACCAAACTGGAACCGGCTGGGGCTTCCATCCTGTTCCGGACTCCGGCCAGCACCACGGAGCCCATAACCCGGGCTGAGCCTCCTGCACTGCAACCGGCATCCTTGCCACAGCTGCTCCAAATGGGCCACAGCTACCATCAGTAGTGCAAACAGGTATTTTAGCCTTATTCCTGATATTAGGAGAAAAGCTTTTAGTCTTTCACCACTGTGTTTTCGTATATGACCTCTATGCTGAGGTAATTTCCTTCTATTCCTAGCTTGTTGAATGTTTTTATCATGAAAGAATGTTAGATTTTGTCAAATGCTTTTTATTCATCTTAAGATGACAATTTTGTGTGTCTGTGTTACAAGATTAATTTTTCTTCTGTTGAACCATTTGTGCATTCCAAGAATAAATTTCACTGAGTTTTGGTGTATAATCCTTTTAATATGTTGCTGAATTCAGTTTGCTAGTATTTTGTTGAGAATGTTTGCATCAATAGACATCAGGGACATTAGTTTTTAGTTTTCTTGTAGTGTCTCTGGTTGGCTTTGGTAGCAAGATAATACTGGCCTCATAGAATGTTAGGGAGTGTTCTCTTCTATTGAATTTTTTGGAAAATTTGAGAAAGGTTCGTTTTAGTTCTTTAAATATTTGGTAGAATTCCTTGGTGACGATATCAGAGCTGATGCTTTTCTTTATCAAGAGATGTTTGAATTTTGATTTAATCTCTATTTTAGTTATTGTTGTATTCAAATTTCAATTTCAAGATTGGTAGATTTTTGTTTCTAGGAGTATGTTCGTTTCATCTAAGTTATTCAATTTATCAGCATACAATTGCTCATAGTGACCTCTTCTAGTCAATTTTATTTCTGTAGAATCACTAATAATGTACCCACCACTCTCCTTTCTGATTTTACGAATTTGAGTCTTCTCTCATTTTTTCATAGTACATATAGTTAAAAGTATCTATTTTATTGATATTTTATTTTTATTTTTTAATTTATTTATTTTACCTTAGGTGCATACTATATCTGGCATTTCTCCCCATGTTATCCCTCCCACCCCTTGCTGTCTCTCCCCTACCCCCACCCCCCAACTACCCCCAGTGTGTGATGCTCCTCTCCCTAAGTCCACATGTTCTCATTGTTCAATACCCACCCATGAGTGAGAACATTCGGTGTTTGGCTTTCTGTTCTTGTGTCAGTTTGCTGAGAATGATGGTTTCCAGACTCATCCAAGTCCCTACAAAGGACAGAAACTTTTCATATTTTTATGGCTGCATAGTATTTCATGGTGTATATGTACCACATTTTCTTTGTCAAGTCTGTCATTGATGGGCATTTGGGTTGGTTCCAGGTCTTTGCTGTTGTACACAGGGCTGCAATGAACATATGTGTGCATGTGTTTTTATAGTAGAATGATTTATAGTTCTTTTAGTATATACCCAGTAATGGAATTGCTGGATCAAATGGAATTTCTGTTTCTAGATCCTTAATAAATTGCCACACTGTCTTCCACAATGGTTGAACTAATTTACACTCCCACCAACTGTGAAAGAGTGTTCCTATTTCTGTGCATCCTCTCCAGCATCTGTTGTCTCCAGATTTTTTTAATGATTGCCATTCTAACTGGCATGAGATGGTATCTCAATGTAGTTTTGATTTGCATTTCTGTAATGACCAGTGATGATGAGCATTTTTTCATGTTTGTTGGCCTCATATATGTCTTCTTTTGAAAAGTGTTCATATCCTTCGCCCACTTTTGAATGGGATTGTTTTTTTCTTGTATATCTGTTTTAGTTCTTTGTAGATTTTGGATATTAGATTTTAAAAGAGCAAATTTTTAGTTTTGTTGCTTTTCTTCATTTTTTTCTCTACTTTGTTTTTATCTGCTCTGATTTTTATTATTTCCTTCCTTTTGCTGTTTTTTCCTAGTTCTACAAGTTGTGAAGTTAGGTGTTGCTTTAAGATCTTTCTCGATTTTTATGGTAAGCATTTATAACTATAAATTTTCTCTTTATCACTGTTATCACTCTGCACCATGAGTGTCAGTGTATAGCATTTTTGGTTTTATTAATCTCTAGATATTTTCCAGTTTCCTTTATGATTTCTTCTTTATCCCTTGGTTGTTTAAGAGTATGTTATTTAATTTCCGTAAGTTTGTGCATTTTCAAGTTTTCCTTTCATTATTGATCTCTAATATGCCATTGTGTTCAGAGAAGATATATGGGACTTCAAAATGTTCTTGGAAAATGCTTATTATTAAAAAATTACATGTGGATTTCAAAATTTATTTGCATCAGAAAAAATTATACTAATTTGTTATAACATGTCAGAATGGGATCTAGTTTGAGGCACTCAGAAGAAGACATCAATTTCAAATGAGCCTCTATCAGAGTAACATGAATTCTGCTGAAATTTAAGCAAGAACAGACATCTAATTTGTGGATAAGCTTGAGTGGAAGAAAGATGAAATCACTGATGCTTTATGAAAAGTTTACTAACAGTGTCCCAAAGAAATGTGCAGTTTACAAATAAGTAAATCATTTTGAGCATGCAGAAGACTATGTTGAAGATGAAGCCTACAGCAATGGCTCATCTAATTTAATGTGTTAGGAAAAAAATAATTTTGTATGTGCCCTAATTGAAGAAGACCAATGATTAACAGCAGAAATAATGATGAACACCAAAGATTTCTCACTTGGTTTTGACTGAAAAATTAAATTTGAGCAAACTTTTCACTCAATGGGTGTCACAATTTTTGCACCTAGATAAGCTGCAGAGTAAAGAAGAGCTTTTAATAAAAATTTTGAATAAGTGGGATTAAGATTCTGTACTATTTCTTCAAATAATTTTAACAGGAGATGAAACATATCTTTACCAGTATGATTTTGAAGACAAAGCACAATCAGGCCAGGTGTGGTGGCTCACGCCTATAATTCTAGCACTTTGGGAGGCCAAGGTGGGTAGATCACTTGAGGTCAGGAGTTCGAGACCAGACTGGCCAACATGGTGAAACCCTGTCTCTATTATAATACAAAAATTAGTGAGGTGTGATGGCAGATACCTTTAATCCCAGCTACTCAGGAGTCTGAGGCAGGAGGAACCCTGGATGCAGAGGTTTCAGTGAGCCAAGACCATGCCACTGCATTCCAGCCTAGGCAACAGAGCAAAACTCTGTCTCCAAAAAAAAAAAAGCAGGACAAAGCACAATCAAAATGGCTACCAAGAGTAAATGTCCACTCAAAGTAAAAGTAGACTGGTCAAGAGCAAAGATCATGGCAAGAGTTTTTTGGAATGCACAAAGAATTTTGCTTGTTGACTTTCTGGAAGGCCAAAGAATGTCTGTAACATCTGCTTATTATGAGAGTGTTTTGAGAAAGTTAACCAAAATTTTTAGCAGAAAAACAGCCAGGAAATTTTCACTTAAGAGTCTGTCTTCACTCTGACAGTGTTCCTGCTCATTCCTCTCAACAAACAAGCAATTTTGTGAGAGTTTCAATGGGAAATCATGGGGTAGTCACTTTACAGTCCTGATTTGCTCCTTCTGACATTTTTTGTTTCCTAGTCTCAAAAATTCTGTAAAGGGCCTTAATCTTTCTTCTTTTAATAATGTAAAAAAAAAGTCGATTTAACCATTGACATAGTTAGATTCACAGGTCCTTCAGTTTTGTAGGGATGGACAAAATGGCTAATATCTACATTCAAAAGTGTCTTGACCTTAATGGAGCTTATTTGAGAAATAAAGTTTATATTTTTAATTTGTATCTGTTAATTACATTTTATGAACATTTTGAGGTTCCCTTGTACTTTGTGTGATCTAGCTTTTAAAATGTTCTGAGGCGTAGTTTGTTGCCTAATGTAAGATATATCCTGAAGTAGTTCAATGTGTACTTAAGAAGAATGTATCTGTTGCTATTGTTGGACAGAATGTTCTAAATGAGTCTTTTATATCTGATTTATTTATTGTGTTGTTTTAATCTTCTATTCGCCTATTTCTCTCTGATTGCTCTGTTCATTGTTGATAGGGGTGTATTGAAGTCTCCAAAACTTATAGAATTATCTATTTTGCCCTTCAATTTTGTCAGTTTTGCTTCATATATTTTAATGGCCTCCTATTGAATGTATACATGTTTATAATTTTTATAGCTCTTTCATTTAAACTTTTGTTAACATAATATTCTTTATTATGTCTTGTGACCTTTGTGACTTAAAGTTTATTTTGTTTGATATTTTTAAATCCAACTCCTGCTATCTTTTTATTAGTACTTTCAAGGAATATCTTTTTATAGTCTCTCTCTTCAACCTATTTTCATCTTTAAATATAAAACCGTGTCTCTTGTAGACAATATATAGTTGGCTCATGTTTATTTGCTGTTTAATCCATTCTGCTAATCTTTTAATTTTGATTGGAGAGTTGAGTCCATTTAAATTTAAAGTAATTACCGATTAGGAGGGATTTCTGCTATTTTACTACTTGTTTTTTATATGATATAGCTTTTTGTGTTCCTCACTTCAGACATTTTCTTTGGTGTTTAGTTGATTTTTTGTAGTAAAATGTTTAAATTTTTTTCCTCATTACTTAATGTGTTTATTCTTCATCTATTTTCTTTCTTGTTATAATGGGAATTATCTTTGAAAATTATAACATTCTAATTTGAATTTATACCAGCATAACATCAATAAAATACAAACTCTCTGCTCACTTAGGAAGCTTGTCCCCATCCCATTCAGTTTTGGTTGTTAAAAATTAACACCTTTATACATTGTGTGATTGAAAACTGCAATTAATAATTTGATAATACACTAGTCTCTTAGGTAGAGAACTAAATGCAGATTTATAAATGAAAGTTACAATGCTATTAGCTTTTAGGCAAATACATAGTTTTGTAATTTGTCGTCTACAAGTTGTCGAAAACAAAAAGTGGAGTTACACACCGTAATTACAATACTAGACTTTATAATTGCCTGTGTATTTACCTTTACTGAGATCTCTATTTCTTTGTATGTTTTTGAGTTACTATCTAGTGTTTTTTTTCATTTCAACCTGTAGGACTCTCTGGCATTTCCTGCATGACATGTCAAACACCCTCAACTTTTGTTTATCTGGGAATGTTTTAAGTTCTCCCTCAGATTTATTTATTTTTTAATTTAATTTTATTTATTTTTGCATTTTGAATTTAGCCTATTGCCTCTAGTGTCCAAAGTTTTTAGTGAGAAATTTGCTGATGATCTAACTGAGGATATTGTGTATAGCACCAGTCACATCTATCTTACTTATTTTAAAATTCTATATTTTATTTGGTTTTCAACGTTTTAACTATAATATGTCTCCATGTGTGTCTCTGAATTCTTCACATTTGAAGTTCATTGAAGTTTCTTTAATGTGTATTTTTTTTGAGGGAAGATTTTGCTAAGGGGAGCTTGGCAATCTCTGAAGACATTTTTAAAAAATTGGGGAAGTTTTTGCCATCTTTTTTGAAACATTTTCTGTGATGCTCTCTTTCTTCTCCTCTGTATGTTGATCTGCCTGATGGTGTTTCTGTAGGTCTCTAAGGCTTTGTTCGGTTTTTAATTTTTTTTCTGTCACTTCCTTATACTAAAAAATTTCTAATGTCTTATCCTCAAATTCACTAATTATTTATTTTGCCTGCTAAAATCATGCTTTGAATCTCTCTAGTAAAATTTTCATTACTGTTATTATATTTTTAAGCTCCAGGATTTCTTTTTGGTTTTGTTTTACATTTTCTATTTCTTTATTGATGTTTCCATTTTGCTTACACATCATTTCTTGACTTTCTTGATGTCTTCTTTTAGTTTTTTGAGCATATTTAAGACAGATCTGTTGTAATGTGTTTGTCTAGTAGATTTGTAATAAGATCTTTTCAGGGTCAGTTTCTTTGATTTATTTTTTTATTATGGCTGACTTTTAAGTCTGCCACACTTTCCTGTTCCTTTGTGTGCTTTGTGAACTGGACATTTGAATCTAATAACATGATAACTAGAGAACAGATTCTCCACCTTTTCAGGATTTGCTGCCCTTTTTTGTTGTTTCCTTCTTTTTTGATTATTGTAAGCTGTCTCTTTGCTGAGGACAAAACTGTGGTATAAACTTATGGTCTTCTCAAGTCTTCTCTGCTGGCGCCTCCCCCTGGTCATGCATGATGCATTCTAATATCCTCTGAATATGCAGTTGCTTTTGAATGTTCTAGTCTTCAATGTCTGGTGCTCAAGCTCAAAAGAGGGAAAAAAAAAAAAGGCAGAGGATTTATAAGTCCTTTAAGTCCCCTAAAAGTCATTTCAGCCAGAGCTTGCAACAATGTCTGCACCTCTTTGATCAGAAGAAACAATCAGGGATGAGAGCACAGATTATGACATTTGGAAAGCAAGATTCGTTTTAACTACACTGGCTTCCACAAGCTGTGTTCAAGCTGCACCAGGAACGTGTGCATAGCTTCTTGACATGGTGCTGAGGGGTAGAAGATGGGTAGCTACTATTGTGCTATCTAAATTAATCATAGTTTACCATCCAAGTCTTCCCCTAAAGATGTAAGCCATCAACAAACTCCAGATTTCCAAAAATAGTTACATCGGACAGATTGTGCCATCGTAATTGTTGTCTGGGTAAGGAGATAGATCCCTGGTGCTTTACATGCTGCCATTTTCCCAAATTTTTCTGTATTACTTTTTAACAAAGTACCTTATCACTTACTTGTTTCTTTTCTGTTCCAAATGTAATTGTCATGCATATTTGTTTACTTCTGTATCACCTTATCAAGTATAGTGCCTAATACATGATAGGTACTCATAAATATTTGAATATATGAATTAAATCCATCTTGCGTATCAGGGTTTACTAATTAAATTTTTAACTTAATTTCATTCACCTTTAAATTTTCGTCATTTAAAATACTTACATTCTTGATTTAATAATCCATTATGTATTCCATTTGCCTTATTTCTATTTTATGATTCTTAGAGCATTGATAACATTGTCATAAATCCTCACATATACCATCATTTCACCCGTTTCTTTTGTGTTTATGGATTTAATTTATTTTCCACTTTCTAACAGTGAGTAATTCCTTAAGCAAGCTTTTTATAGCCTTAATCTAAATCTTCTTAGTGGGTGGTTAACCTTTGACAGTCACTGTTTGAAAAGTCTCTTCAGAAATATCTATTTTCATGGCTTTGTTTTAATATAAGACATAATCCAGAAATTTACATAGCACACATATTTGTTCTGTCAAAATAGAATAATCAGAACTGCTGCCTTGCTTATGCTCAATGGAAACACTGTAAATAAAACCAGCGTTGCAGTCAGTAATCTAAAATAACACAATGATTTTACTTTTTGAAATATAACCAAGATTTAAGGCAGAGAGGAAAGTAAGGTAAAATTTATCCATGTAGGCACATGAAATTTCACTTGTCCTAATCCTTTCATGCTTCCTTGTACT
This sequence comes from Aotus nancymaae, assembly GCF_030222135.1. NCBI lineage: Eukaryota > Metazoa > Chordata > Mammalia > Primates > Aotidae > Aotus > Aotus nancymaae. The sequence goes on along the minus strand of NW_026988413.1, from coordinate 62,648,085 downwards.
TTCTACATCCTGTCACAGAAAATTCTTCCTGGGTTTAAAGTGGGAGGCTGTGTGCATATTCTCCTTCTCTAAATTCTGACATATGTTCTAATAGATGCAAATAATAATAAGAAAAGCCATTTGCCATTGTCTTATTTGTAAGTCAAGTCACAACACCCCAAGAAGTACAGGTAGTTAATGTGTGTTATTCTAAGTCAATACTACGTTTAGCAGAGTAGTCAATGCATGTAGTTGATACTCTTTTACTTTTGCTACTACTGCATCAACCTGTTCAGACACAGCAGTCCATGAAGTAAGTGCCCTTTCCTTTAGTTTCTTTTGCACAGTTGAGACACAGTGATACTTTTAGATTATTGCCTTATTACATATTTAAAGGTAATTAACTGAAATAAAGAAGTAACATTAATGAAATCTGTTACAAGCTGAAATAAGAAACTTTAAAAAACATACAATATATAGATTATGTGCTTCCAAGGACTATGAAACCTCAGAATGTGGTCATTACCTTGATGATATTATTTGATCTCTCAAACTCTTGGTTGTTTCTATGTGGTGGGTACCATCTTATTATTATTTACCATACAGAAAAATCTTCAAGATAGCAAGTCCTTGTCCTTATTCAGATCATGGGGAAAATGTTCTTGCTTTTCAGTTTTTGGTTGGAAAGGCATGAATTCCCAATGGTCTTTTGGCAATCTGTGATAATTCACATAATGAAGTAACTTACACCTCCATGTTGACGCCAACATCCTGCCAAGAGAAAAGTTATCTGGCTCATTACAGCTTCACAGACTAGTAAAATTTAGTTACCATAAATTTCAGAATTTATGGTAGTAAGTATGACTACCATACTTACTGTAGCACACATACTGTAATTATTGTATTGGTCTTCTGTGGATTCCATTGTAGCACATTAGTCTGGTTGCATGAAGTGGTAGGAAAAGTCAGCTGAATTGATTGAGACTAATACAAAATTTCATAGGGCCATCTTCCTCTGGCTATTTTTATTTTGTATTATATGCCTGCACACATACATAAACACATATAAAATCATTTGTAAAATTATTTCTAAATACTGATACTTGAGTACAGTATTTGTATCCAAGTCATTCTGGGCTTTCTATTTTATGCCAATAGTAGAGAGACAGCAAATACATCATTGTTGACTGCTGAGAGAATAGTATTTAACCTTATATTTATAAAGTATACCCCATAGTCTGAAGTCTTAGGAAATTTTTGAAAATATATAATTCTTACAAATTTTTATCTAGGTCTTTTTTGGATGGATTGCTTGGTTTACAAAGACTTTCTTTCACTGTTTATCTGTTTAGCCAGCAACTTTCATTTTCTCTAGAAAGGAAACTTGTTTTAGGTTTTTAAAAAATCAGCTGAGGTTTGTAGGGGAGCAAGGAGTGCCATATTGGTCAAGGGAAATGATAAAACTGGACTGCAATATAGTTTATATGAATTATTTCTGAAAAGTAGCATCTATATACTACTGATTATGCCAAATATTTTGGAAGATTTACATGTTACAGTTTTCTGATGTTCTATTAAATATTTGCATTCATTTTGTCATTCTGATTACTGCACCCTTTCAAGATAATTTCTTATTGGCATTCCCATTTTGAAATTTTCTCTGGAATACTCTGTCTCCTGTATCAGGATGAATATCTAGATTTTCAAAATCTTTTCTTAAATTTTTTTCTTTAAAGCAGCTTTTTCCTCTTTTACTTAAAAAAAAAAAAGCCAGCATTAGAAAGCTAATGATGTGAAGGCATCAGATCATCAGATTATATTTTAAATTAAATTTATAATTTTTTAAAATGTAGTATGCCCTAATAAAACAAAAAGGGGAAATGCATTTAATCTTATGAGCTATTAAGACTAACTTAATAACATTATTAGTTTAAGTAATTGATGTTCATGTTGAACTGTTAACTGAAAATAAACATTCAAGGGAGAATGGCCAAAACAGGGAGTGACTTTGAATACTGGCAATAAAACTAATTACTAGCTCACATACAACCAAATTCCACCTTCCATTTCTGTCTACTTCATTTCATTATTTCTTTTTTTTTTGTAGCTGATCTCTATGAAACTTTAGGCATTAAAATATACTTTCCTTTGAATTACTATGTATCATTCACTATTTAACCCTTTAAGAATCGCCTCAACCCTCCAAAGAGCTTGTTGTAAAAATCCCTTTTGATCTTTTATTTTAGAGGATGATACATAAAAATACTTAGAGTTTAGAAGCTGTTTTAGGTCGCAGTCACTGCAATTCTGTTTTGTCTGTGTTCCTGTCATGAAATTAAATTACTGATATTTAACATAAATGGCAGTTTAGAACTTTTTTAGGAAGGTGAATGAAAAGGCTTTGGGATTAACAAATTACCTTTCAGAATAAGTAATTTTTCATTGTTTTCATATCCATATAAAATTTAATGTTTACATCTTCAGAAAACATAGGATAAGTAGTTTATGAAGGAAACTGTGGCTTAAATCTAGTCTCTATAAATTGTGAATGTATTTACTTTTTCCACATTTGCATAAGAAAAGCATTCTACAAGTAATTTATGTTCAGACTTACCACTAAAACATGATCTTATAGATTGTTTCATGAGAAAATAACATAAACACAAATTTACTGTCCTATCAAAGCAAACATAAATGTAATTTTAAAATCATATTATAACACAAAGAAATTTGACCTTATGTTTGAGAAGCTGAAACTAAGTTTAGACGTCAATCTTGTAAAGTTTCAGCATTTTAGAAAGAATAAACCAAAGGCTTTGGTACAGTAAAGTGGTATGCACGTTACATTAGCTTAGAAAATACTTTTCCTTATTAAATTGCTTAAGTTCTTTATAGATTCTGGATATTAGACCTTTGTTGGATGCATAGTTTGAAAATAGTTTCTTCCATTGTGTAGGCTGTCTTTTTACACTGTTGATTGTTTATTTTGCTGTGCAGAATTTCTTTAATTAGGTCCCACTCATCTATTTTTGTTTTTGTTAGAATTACTTTTGAGGACTTAATTATAAATTCTTTCCCAAAGCTGAAATCCAGAATGGTGTTTCCTAGGTTTTCTTCCAGGTTTCTTGTAGTTTGATGCCTTACATTTAAATCTTTAATCCAGTTTGAGTTAATATTTGTATATGGTAAAAAAAATAGGGGTCCAGTTTCAGTCTTCTGCATATGGCTAGCCAGTTATCCCAGCACCATTTATTGAATAGAGAGTTCTTTCCCTATTCAAGTCTTTGTTACAGACTTTGTTGAACATCAGATAATTTTAGGTGTGCAGCTCTGTTTGAGGTCCCTATTCTGTTCCATTAATCTATGTGGCTGTTTTTATACGAGTACCATGACGTTTCGGATATTGTAGCCCCCCCCTCTTTTATTCTTTTTGAGACAGAGTCTCTCTCTGTTGCCAGGCTGGAGTGCAGTGGCACGATCTCACCTCACTGCAACCTCTGCCTCCCTGGTTCAAGTGATTCTCCTTCCTCAGTCTCCTGAGTAGCTGCAACTATAGTCGCGTGCCACCATGCCAAGCTAATTTTTGCTTTTTTAGTAGAGACAGGGTTTTACTGTGTTGTCCAGGATGGTTTCAACCTCTTGACCTCCTGATCCACCCACCTTGTCCTCCCAAAGTGCTGGGATTACAGGTGTGAGCCACTGCGCCCAGCCTGGATACTGTAGCCTTATGACACAGTTTTAAGTTGGGTAATATGATGCCTCCAGCTTCGCTTTGGTTTGGTTTGGTTTGATTTTTGCTTAGGATTGCTATTCAGTCTCTTTTTTTAATTCCATGTGAATTTTAGAATAGTGTTTTCTAATTCTGCAAAAAATGGCCTTGGTAGTATGGTAGAAGTAGTATTGAATCTGTAGATTGCTTTGGGTGGTATGGACATTTCAATGGTATTAATTCTTCCGGTCCATGAGCGTAGAATATTTTCCAATTTGTTTGTGTCTTCTGTGATTTCTTTCATCAGTGTTTTATAGTTCTCCTTGTAGAGATCTTTTACCTCTAGGTAGATGTGTTCGCGGGTAGTGTGTGTGTGTGTGTGCGCGCGCGCGCGCGCGTGCGTGCACGCATGGCTATTGTACAAGGGATTACACTCTAGTTGTCAGCTTCAACATTATTGGTATATAGAAATGCTACTGATTTTTGTACGTTCATTTTATATCCTGAAACTTCCCTGTATTTATTAGTTACAGTAGCCTTTTGCCAGAGTGTTTAGAGTTTTCTATGTATAAAATGATATAATCAGCAAAGAGAAATAGTTTGACTACTTCTTTTTTTATCTGGATACCTTTTCTTTATTTATCTGGCCTGATTTCTCTGGCTAGAACTTTCACTGCTGTGTTGAATAGCAGTGATGGGAATTGGCATCCTTGTCTTCTTCCAGTTCTCAAGGAGAATGCTTTCAATTTTTGCCTGTTACTGTTGTTGGCTATGCATTCGTCATAAATGGCTGTCAATATTTTGATACATATTCCTTCAATTCCTAGTTTGTTGAATCCCTTATGATGGCATGTTGGATTTTATTGAATGCTTTTCTGCATTTATTGAGATGATCATATAGCATTTTGTCATGAATTATGTTTATGTGATGAATCACATTTATTTATTTAAGTAACTTGAACTAACCTTACATCCAAGGAATGAAAGCTAATTGATCATAGTAAAATAACTTTTTGATATCCTGCTGGATTCAATTTGATAATATTTTGTTTAGGATTTTTGCATCTGTGTTCATTAGGAATATTGATCTGTAGTATATTCCTTTTTGTTGTGTCTTTGCCAGGTTTTGGTATCGGTGATTCTGGCTTCCTGAAATGAGTTAGAGAAGAGTCCCTCCTTCCCAATTTTTAGGAATAATTTTAGTAGAATTGGTGCCACCTCTTTTTATATGTCTAGTAAAATTTGGCTGTGAATCCGTTTTGTCCAGGGCTTTGTTTTTGGTTAGTAGATTTTTTTACTACTGATTCAATTTTGGAACTCAATATTGGTGTCTTTTGGGTTTCAATTTCTTGATTTAATCTTAGGAGTTTGTGTGTTTTCAGAAAGTTAGACATTTCCTCTGTATTTTCTACTTTGTGTGCATAGATGACACTTCTCAAAAGAAGACATACAAACAGCCAACAAACATGAAAGAACATTCCATGTCACAAATCATCTGAGAAATGTAAATGAAATCCACAATAAAATACCACCTTAACTAGTCAGAATCGCTACCACTAAAAAGTCAAATAACATGCTAGAGATGCTATGGAGAAAAGGAAACCCTTATTCACTCTGATTGGGAATGTAAATTAGTTCAGCCACGGTGGAAAGTAGTTTGATAATTTCTCAAATGACTTAAAGCAGAACTACCATTCAACCCAGCAATCTTGTTACTGGGTATATGCCCCAAAGAACATAAATTGTTCTACCAAAAAGACACACACACTTGTATGTTCATCACAGCATTATCCATAATAGGAAAGACATGGAATCAACCTGCATGTCTATCAGTGGTGGATCGGATAAAGAAAATGTGGCACATATACACCATGAAATACTAGGCAGACACAAAAACAATGAGATTACATCTTCTTGCAGCAACATGGATAAAACTGGAGGCAATTGTCCTAAGTGAATTAATGCAGGAATAGAAAACAAAATACCACACGTTCTCACTTATAAGTGGATGTTAAATATTGACTATTTATGGAAATAAGGATGGCAACAATAGACCCTGGAGATGACTAGAAATAGAAGGGAGATGTCAAGGGTTGAAAAACTAACTGTCTAGTACTATGCTCACTACCTGGGTGATGGGATCATTCATATCTCAAACCTCAACACCATGCAATATACCAATGTACCAAACATGCACATGTGTCCTCTGATTCTAAAATAACTTTTGAAATGATCTTTAAAAATTATAGTACTACAGAGAGACAAGAGAATAAAGAAAAAAATTAGATTAGTGAAGCAGTAAAAACAAAATGATTTATAGCACATTGGTGGCACTACTGGAAATGGAATATTTATCTACACATGTTGATTCTGATTTTCTCTCTGCAACACATATATTGTTGTATCACATCTATATTAAAACATTCAATTACCTTCATCAATAGGCTTTGTATAAGGTTTTATAAATGACATACAGGGTAGATTTTTCTTATCTATTATTATTACAATGAAGAGAAATCACTCTGCCTCACTTACCATCAGAAAAAAATACTTCTGATAGTATTTTGGGGATCAATAATCCACAGTAGCCGTTCTTTGCCTATGTGTAAAACTTCTGTTATCATTTAGTAGTCAGCTACATCTATACCTCGTTTTATATAATCTGCCCTGAACCACCAGAGGGAGAAAGTCATTTTTTCTTCTGTGTTCTCTGTGAGTAGTTCTGTTAATTCAATTATATGATGTATAGTAATTATTTCTTTATGTATAGTCCTCTACTACTCAACTGTAAACTCTTTAAAGGCAGGGTACCCTTAAGTCTTTGAATCTTTGTAATGTAGACGTTAATCAATGCTTCTTAAATTAATTGAATCTCACAACATACCCTTTTCTTACTAATTATTGAAGCTGGCTTCATCCATTTTTCTATAATTCTTAGAAAAAATTATTGAAAAACAATGCTATCATCAATTTTAGGTAGCCTTGCAAAAAAAAAAGCCTTTGATTTTTAATTTTCTGTGACTTATTTTGAACATATTCTATTTTCTTCTCATGTTAGCCTGAGGAAATGACAAAAAATGCTTTAGTCATTGAATGCAATTCAAATCTAGTAAATTCTGACTATTAAGAGTGAGCATATGCTTTCTGTAAAACTAGTTACATTCTAAGCTTGGCAAAGCATAGCTTCCTGGTTCAAAGAAGAAGAGCTTTAAAGGGCTAATAGACTCATGAGATCCCTTAAACATCAAATAGCACTCATAAAGTATTATTTGATTAATTAGGTATCAATGAATCATAATCATAGAAACAAAATTGCCCTTCTAATATTCATGGGCAGAAAAGGCAAGTTTTAATGCACTTAGCTTTTCTGAGACTTGAAATAAAATTGTTTGAAAATCCTAAAATGTTTTCATTAGGGCTGCCCTTTGTGTAAAATATTTAGAGCGGCCAGATTATTAGGAAAAATTAATTCTCTAAATAGCTGCACATAGTAGCAATCAATGTTAAATTCCATTATATCAAGTGACTCTTGGGAAAATAATATTGTGGGACTATATTTGAATATCTAAGGCTTTTAGAGCTTTATGCTCCATAAAGTTCTTGCAAATGTTACACAGCTTCTGTTTTATCCCAGTGTATGTGGGAAATCTATGTACCTTCTTCTCAATTTTGCTGTCAACCTGAAAGTACACTAAAGAGTAAAATATGTGCTACTGTTACACAGTTTAGTTGTTTATTTCTTTGCCAAAACTAAATACTAATCTAAATACAGTAGCACACACACACACACACACACACACACACACAGAGGCACACACACATACAAATTTTATGCACGTGTGGATATAGAAGAAAGATGGAAAGCCTTGAGACAAATTGTCCTTACCTTGAACCTATATTGTATACCTGGCCCTCTCAGCCAAGTTGTTTCCCAAATATTCAACCCACGAGCCCTACTTCTTTACTAAATCATCAAACATGGAGTCAGATTACTATGTTACATACAATGAGTTACATTGATTACCTATTTTTCACATTGATCTGATTGAATAATAATTTAATTTGAAAATCACATGTCTAAACTGACTCCTTATAACAATGAGTTTGCAATAATTTTTATTTTTGTCCATTCTATGTGAAATTTTACCCATCTTTATTCTTTAACAACCATGTTTGTCAACAAAAGTTGGTTGTTTACTATTTGTTCTTTAAGTGTTAAGGGAATTTCATAATTCTTATGCAAAATGTCTCCCTGCTGAGAAAGTGTGTTATTTAGTTAACTATATTATTTAGAAAATAAGAATGTTAAAATTTTTAAAAATTACTTTTGCCTGCCTTAAATTAAGTACGTTTCAATTATTCTCTTAATAACTAAAGGCTGTTGAAATATGCATGTTTTCTTTTGAATATGTGTCATAATTAGTACATGGAGAGCATATGATTATTAAAAAGTGGAAGAAAAATGAAAGAAAATTGTGTTATATTTTAATGAAATAAAAAGATTGTCAAAGACATAGCTTCCCCAATTAGGTTTACATTCCATTTAGATAGACAAAGAAACAAAGCCACACTACTCAACGTTTTGAGTGAGGTATTTACTTAGTTTGCAGATTAATGTGTACTTTCTCTTTCTGTTTCTTCAACTTGAAAGTCACTTTTGCAACAGCATAAAGCTCCTAGGTAGCATATTATGGTGCCTGTGGAATTTTTGTGCTGACTAACATGTTGGAATTCTTGCTAAAGATGCCATCAGAAGGAAAGACTCCATGCCCATTTTCCTGCCTCATTTTTCTCCTCTCACCATTATTCCTGACAGTAAATAAAACTAAGATGATGTAAGTATTTAAATTGTCTATTCTTTCTTTAACATGTCTGTCTTTTGTGCATCTTTCCTGACAGGACACCCTTGGGTAAGAGATCTGTCCTATATCCTTTCCTACCCCTACCTAAAATGTGAGGTTCTATCTTTCTATTAGGAGAAAGGTGTAGTATGGCCAGTGCAGGAAGAAGTTGAATGATAACATGTAATCAGATACACTAGATAAGATTGTATATTCTCTCTCTCTCTCTCTCTCAATATATGTAAAACAAATTATATCTTTTCCAAATGCAAAAGTTAAAATTTAACCATGCTACATAATATATTTCATAGTTTTTTCTGGTAATTTTGAGATACTCATTTTCAACTTTTATATCTATAACAGTTGAAAATATCAAACAACTTAGTGATCTCTTCTTCACTATGGTTACAAATGAACAAAACTTTTTAGGAAACTTGAATATGTCCTACTAGTTCAATTTTAAAGTATCTATATTGATAATCAAGTTGGTGGATAAGTACAGAAATGTTTTGTAGTATCAAGCAGATATACTTAGGTAAAATGTAAATTAATGTGACATTATTTGATATAGGCATAAATAAAGTAGATAGTCTCAACTTGTAACTACATTATGCTAATTGATCTCAGCCTGAATTATCTTCAAATTGGTTTAAACCATTAAAGGAAGGACTCCTTTAATATTTCTTCTGAACACATCTGTTGATGGCAAGCTCCCTCAACTTTTATGTGGAAATGTCTTAATTTCTCATTGATTATTAGATACTTTTGCTAGATATAAAATTTTTGTTTGACTTTCTTCTTTCAGCACTTTAAATATGTCTTCCCAGTAAATATGGCCTCAAGGGTTTTATATAAAAAATCAGCTTAATGATTTTTGTACCAGATGAGTTTCTCTTGCTGCTTTCAAAATTCTCATCTTTTCATAGACTTTCAACAATATGTTTGTAATGTTTCTCAGAATGGATCTTTTTGAGGTTACCCTACTTAGAATTTGTTGAACCTCTTGAATGTGTAGATTTATGTTTTTCATCAAATATGAAAAGTTTTTGCCATTATTTTTCATTTTTTTTTTCATCCCATGGGTCACTTGGTTCACTTTATTATTTTTTCTGTTTTTCAGGCTGGATAATTTTAATTGACCTATCTTCAAGTTCACTGTTATTTTCTCTGACTACTCAAATCTCCTATTGAACACTCTAGTGAATTTTTCATTTCAGTTATTATAATTTTAAGTTTCATAATATTTTATTGTTTTTTAAAATAACTTTTGTGTCTACTTGTACATTCATAATTTTCCTAGTTTCCTTCAGTTCTTGGCCTGTAGTTTCAACTAGTTCTTTGAGAATACTGAAGACAGTTTATTTAAACTATTTATATTGTAAACACAATGTCAGGAATTCCTCAGGGATGGTATCTGTCACTTTTTTCTTCCTGTGAAGGAGACATACTTTCCTGTTTCTTTGTATGCCATGTGACTATTTTATCCAAATCTGAATATTTGAATCACATGAAAATTCTGGGAATAGGATTCTCTTTCTTCCCCAGAATCACTATTTTAAATGTAGAAATATCTTTAGTAACTTTTCTTGTTTTTGCAAAGATTGTATTCATTGTCATGTATGGTCATTGAAGTGTCAGTTCCTTTAGGGTGTGTTCAGCTTGTGTTTTGGCAGAAATTTCCTTGAGTGCCAGAGGCAATAAATGGATAAGTAAACAAACAGTTTTTGTAGATTGCATCTCTGTTCTAGAGCATCCCTTCAGTACTTAATCAGGCTGTTAACAATGCTGCCTTAGCCTTTATTTCCTGCCTACACTGCCCAAGTCTGCTGTTGAATACCCTTGCAAATTTTTCAGTTTAGTTATTGCACTTCTCAGATAGAGATCACCCAGATGTGAAAGCTTATGATCTTCTCAAGTCTTTTGCTGAGCATGCATTCCACTCTGAACCTGTATGTGGCTTTCTAAATCCTCCAGTGTACATTGGCACTTTTGAGTGCTAAACCTTCCCAAGGAACCCCTCTACCCCAAGCTTTTCCTCTTAGGCTTTAGGCGGTCTGTTTTAGGTCTCACCTATTTTTTTTTGGTCTCATGCAGCTGTGGAATTATATTTGCTTTACAATGTTTTAAAGTATACCTATTGCTTTTCCAACATAAAAGAGTTATAATTTTGCTGAAAGCTCTGCTTTTTTATGCAAGTCATTTAGCCACCCTGTCCCTTATGTATACAATAGAGATAATAATAATACATAGCTGTATCATTTAAGAGACACTGGGTTGTACTACTATAACAAAAACTTCCCAAATCTCTAAAACAAAATGGCTTATTTCATGTTCTTGACATATTTGTATTGATTGTCAGAAAGGGGACCTACTTAAAGTAGTCACTTAGGGATCTAGACTACATCTAAATAATTGCCTCTTCAAATAGTTGTGAGAAAATTTCACACTGGTTATTTAGAATTGAGGGTGACACACGTGATTTCCACTTTAACTGACCAAATAATCTCATATAGCCATATATAAATTCAATTTGTGAAGAAGTTGAATCCTACTGTATAACATGAATGAGAAAACCAATTTTATTAATCAGTGTTCTCCAGACGGAAAGAACCAGTAAGATATACGTGCATATATAGATATATATAAATATATAGATATATATATGATTTTATTAGAGAGAATTGGCTTGCAGCCACAAAGCTATTTCCCAGGATAGGCCATCTTCAAACTGGGGAAAAAGAGAAACCAGCAATGTGGCTCAGTGCAGGTACAAAAACCTCAAAACCAGGGAAGTTGACAGTGCAGCCCTCAGTCTGAGGCTAGAGGCTCAAGAGCCCTCCAGAGGCTACTGGTACAAGTGCTGAGTACTAAAGCTTATAAACCCAGAGTATGATATCCAAAGGCAGGAGGAAAGGAATCCATGGGAAGACAGAAAAAGGGAGGACTTAGCGACCTGCTTATCCCTAGTCTTCAGCCTGCTTTGTTTTAGTCACACTGGCAGCAAATTGGATGGTGACCACCCACATCAAGGGTGGCTTATATGGTTAGGCTGTGTCCCCACTCAAATCTCATCTTGAATTATAGCTCCCATAATTCCCACATGTTGTGGGTGGGACCTGGTGGGAAGTAATGGAATCATGGGAGTGTTCTTTATTCTGCTGTCCTCATGGTAGTGAATGAGTCTCACAATATCTGTAGTTTTATAAAGTGGAGTTTACCTGTACACACTTTCTTTGCCTGCCACCATGTCAGATGCAACTTTGCTCCTCATTCATCAGTCATCATTGTGAGGCCTTCCAGTCATGTGGAACTGTGAGTCAATTAAACCTCTTCCCTTTATAAATTGCCCAGTCTCGAATCTGTCTTTATTACCAGCATGAGAACAGATTAGAACAGTGGGTCTTCCTCTCCTAGTCCACTTACTCAAATGTCATTCTCCTCTGGCAATACCCTCACAGACAAACTCAAAATCAAAACTTTACCAGCCATCTAGGCATCCCTCAATCCAGTTAAGCTGACACTTAATATTAACCATCACATCAATTATACGTGAAAGTCCCTAAAAACTATCATTCTTCCTAGTTGGGTTGATATGTGAAATAAATATATAATATTAGCTTAATAATTAGTGTTTAATACTTACTAATTGCTATCTATAAATGTTAAATACATACATTCTGTGGTCAGTCATAATTCTGAACCATTCAGTCTGTAATTTAATTTTATGAAGAGTTCTATATCCACTCTTTGAACCCCAATGGAAAAAAAAAACTACTTCAGCATGTTTACCTATGAACTAATTTGGATAAGCATACTATATCCCTCATGTCTAAGGTGATGTCTGGGAAATACTGAGTATTAACAGCAATGTCTAATGAAATAGAAATAAAAATTATTTCTAAAATTAGTAATTCATTATTATGATTTGCATCATCAAATTCAAGCAATAAATATGTTTTCCATAGTATTGGGTAAAAATCACTAAAAGTTTAAAATTTTGAACCAAATTCTTTGTGAGAATAAGTTTATCATTGATGTTGTATGGAAACATAAACTAGTAACAAATTTTTTATAAAGAAATATATTTATAAATGTGTATTTGTGTTTTCTGAACCTTTAAAGTGAATGTCTCTCTGATGTATCATGTAAATAAACATTTTGCACTATACTATTCATCAATCTAATTATTAGATACTATTCATTGATTCAAATGGTAAAGGAAGGTTTTCATCATGTTACCAGTTCTAGACCAAACAACAGTGTAGCTCTCTATATTTACTTTTCATTTACGTTTTGTAGTGAGTCTTGTAATATGCGTAGGATATCTGAAATAATTTTGTACTGTTTACTTGTAATAAAGTATAGTACTGTTAAATCACAATATAGTAATGTACTGCTTCATTCATGGTTGGAGCAAAATTGCTCTGAACTGGAATTAAGTATTTGTTTTAAATGCAGCCAAATCAGTGTAGTGCAGAACCTAAATTTTAAAAACCACTATAGTCAGTTATACTAATCAAACAAATTAAAGTTTAAAATGAATCACCTTAAAAATTTCAAGTCGCATTCTTAATGAACAAGCAAATAATAGAATTTTTATTTCTCCTTGGAAGTCTGCGATAGAGCTGCAACTCCATCTGGATTGAAAAATAGTGTCTGGATCATTTTAGTCTTCTGAAACTTTGTCTTTTGTTACAAGTTTTTCTCCAAATATTACAAATCGTACCTGTCCAATTTCAAAGAAAAGCGAGAACACGTGAGAACAACAATTTTTTGAAATCTCAAGTTCCTATAACTTTTCCAATCTGGTTTCCAACTAAAAATTGAGATAGCTGCTACTTTTATTCACTAAAATCAATATTAAACCCAAAGATTCATGTTTGAAAGAGTTTTTCCAACTTCAAACCTTTACATTTTTAAACTAAGTGTTTGTGAATACAACTGCATTTCATAGATGCTGATCAGCAAGGGATAATCAGCAGCAATCAAATGAACTCATAAATGCCCAGCCAATAACACAAGATATTGTATGTTTTGGTAAGTGAGTACAGTATAAGCAAGTTGAATTTACATGTATATACTTGTACTGGTCCATTTTCACACTGCTGATAAACATATACCCTAGACTAGAAGAAAAAGAGGTTTAATTGGACTTACAGTTCCGTATGGCTGGGGTGGCCTCAGAATCATGGCAGAAGATGAAAGTCACTTAAATGGTGGTGGCAAAAGAAAATGAGGAATAAGCAAAAGGAGAAACTCCTGATAAACTCATCAGATCTAATGAGAGTTATTCATTATCAGGAACATAGCACAGGAAAGACCAGCTCCCATGATTCGATTACCTCCCCTTGGGTCCCTCCCACAACACATGGGAATTCTGAGAGATAGAATTCAAGTTGAGATTTGGGTGGGGACACAGCCAAATCATCTCAATACTTTTTGAGAATTTTAAAATTAGTCCCGCATTATGCTTTATAGGAATCTTTGGAGTCTATTTAACTAAATGGAGATTACTGGTTTAATTACTGAGGGAATAAAATTTGATATTATTAACAGCATTTATTGAATATTAAATATATTATTGATAATTTTGGAGCCATATACCTAACATAACACAGAGTGTAATTAAATTATCCAATGCTACACAGCTTGCAAGTAGCAATTATGATATTTGAAGATTTCTAAAAAAAAAAAAAAAACAAAACCCAAAAAGAAACCCCTGTCACTTCAAAGCTATGCCCCAAGGGATACGGTTTTTCTATGACTTAAAAATCAGGACACATATAGAAGTAAACTGATATCTCCTTAAAAAAAAAAAAATATATATATATATATATATGCTAAAATATGCTAAATATTTTATTTATGTTCTCAAATGATTAACTTAAAAAATTCCAAATGTGAAGAGAAGTTAGAAGATTAGCAAATTAACACCTACATACCAATTATCTAGATTCATCAGGTATAAATAGTTTGGCCACATTTACTTTCTGCCTTCCCCAACTGATAATCTTTATCAGATCCATTTGAAAGCAATCTGAAAAAAAATTGTGAAATACAATCTCAAAATATTCAGCGTGAAAATTTTAAAAGCCAAGATAATGTTCTACAAAAATGGCAGTTCTGTTACTACACCCAAGAACTTTCATTTTGATATATTAATATTAAGCAAAAAACAAATTCCAATACCTGTTAATAAACAAAAGACATTACTAGGTGTCCTTTGGTATACCCATTAGTTCTAGGCTTACAATTCTGATACATTTTCTATTGACTGGTCTATTTTATAACACTCACAGATTTATAAAATAACAGAGGTTACCTGGTAGATTTCTGTCTATACAGATGCAAATGATTTCTATCTATTTGAAAAAATAACTCAACAGCTACAATTTATTGCTCTAGTTTTATATCTAATCCAGCAATATTATCTTAATATCCCTTTATTAATTTCCTTATAGAAATTTAACTTCATATAATCTTTGGATTGATTTAACATCTTACTGGTTCCCTTATTAACTGATGTGCTAGATAAATATTTTAGACACATTTTTTTATTCTTCATGGTTTTTACATTTCTGTAAATCAAACTTGTAACTATAATGTTATCTAACATATAGTGTTTATTTCAATTTTCCTGATATTTCAAGGGTTCTTTGCTGATTCATTTATTTGCTTGACTATTTTGATCCAGGATTCAAACAATGGTTCTGCATTGTAATTGGTTACCTGTCTTTTTAGTTTAATGTGAAATTACACTCTCTTCATTTCACCTTTTTTTCATGATATTGACATCTTTTCTTTTAATAATAGAGCCAAATTTTCTGATAGAATGTCCCACCATCTCAGTGTTTTTGAATGTTTAGTCATGATTAAACTTAGGTTAAACAACTTTGACAAGAATACTACAGGTGATGCTGTATACTTCCTATTATATTAGAATTACTTAATGACTGTGTCTTTTTAGAAGATGCTAAATTCAGTCTGTTGGGGAAAGTGATTTCTGTGGGAATTTTCATTGTAAAGTTACATTTTATTGCATGTATTTATCAAGCCATCTGTGGGGTGTTGCTTTGAGGCTACATAATGGTACTGTTTTTTCACTTTTAGCTAATTATTTATCATTTTCTGATGACTTTTGCTGGAGTTAACTATTACATTCATGTTTACACAACTAAATTTTTCACCCTAAAATGTTAGTGTTTATGGGCAATGGAAATAGGGTAATTTAAGAGTGAGGTCAAAAGATATATGCATAGATGTTCATACACAGGTGCATGGCTTGCAGATTTCAAAGAATAATGGTGAACATTGATTAGAAAGCTATTTTTCAGTATAAAACAAGTAAACAAATACTATACTTTTAAAACTGGACTCAATTTGCTCAAGTTGGTGTTGGGGTTAAGCCATAAATATCATTATAAGATTAATAAAGTATCAGTTAATAGAGTAATCAGAAATTTACAGTGAAGCAGTATATGTGACTTTGAACCTAATTTTTCTATCTTCTAAATTTGAAATAATAATATATACTTCATAAGGCTTTAGAGAGACAAATGATGTATATGACTGTTTTAAGGATTAATTGAGATACTACATCTAAATCACAGATGATATGTCCTGGCATGTAAGAATGATTTGTAAATGTTACTTATTTTCACTGCATTATATATTACCATCCACATCTTCTGATTTAATGTTTCTTTTTTAAAAATGACTAGTGTGAACAAAGAAATAGAATAAAATTTAGACTACTTTCAAGTCTTTTCTCTCTCCATATGCAATTTCAACTGATTGATTTCTTTCTCTATTTCTACTACTATTTTGTTTGTTTGTTTGTTTGTTTTGGACACAGGTTCTCACTCTGTCACCTTGTCACCCAGACTAGAATACACTGGCATGATCACAGCTCACCACAGCCTCATATTTCCCAGGCTCAGGTGTCCTCCCACCTCAGCCTCCTGAGTAGCTTGGATTACAGGCTAATTTTTGTGTTTTTTATAGAGACAAGGTTTTGCCATGTTGTACTGGCTGGTCTCTAACTTCTGGGCTCAAGCAGTCCTCCAGACTCAGTCTCCCAAATTGCTGATAATTACAAGTGTGAGGCACCACACTCGGCCTGCTTTCTACAGTGTGTTCTACCTCTTATTTTAAATCTTTGTTTATTGCTTTAAAATGGACCCTATAAAATCTTTAAGAATGTGACTTTCATTGTAAAAAAAGAAAAACCTTCATTTGGAGAGGCTTTGGCAATAGAACCATTATTACACGCATATACTACATCCTGTGATGTAATAACTGCAGCAGTTATGAGAATAAGTTTCTATATAGAAGTCAGTAGAAGAAAGAAATGCGTAACAGTAATAATTCCAGAAGCATGTATACAGAAATTAAAACTGCTAAAATGTTGCATCTGTTGATGAAAAGGGGTGTTACCTTCCAAAAAGAGAAAAGTAATTTTTGTTGAATTGTTTAAATTTGTCTTGAAAAAGAAATACATATATGTGTATGAGTGTGTGTGTGTGTGTGTGTGTGTGTGTGTGTGTGTGTGTATTTTGGAAGAAAGTTGTGAAACATCTTTATGCAGGACTCTTCAAATTTATACTAGCTTTGTAAATTCCAGTCATTCCCATCTAGATTGCTATAGCTGGGAGAAGTGTCATTGCATAGTGTCTCAACCATAGTGTTTGCTTCTGTTTATATCTTGAGTTAAAATGGAAGAAATTATGCAAATAGTTTAGAAACATTAACAATCCCTCATTGACAAATAAAAAGGCTTGCTTTTAAAATAACCTATCCAGTATAATCTTTGTACCACTTAGCGCTCAACTACAAAGAATGCTCATCAGGAAAGGATAAAGGGAATGTGGTGATCTTTCTTTGTAAATGATCTAGCTCTTGTTTTATTTGCCTATTACTTTGAACCATTTCTATATCAAAGTCCTGGCTAGTAATGAAAGAGCTTTAGGGGGATTTCTGACTGACAGGTACCATTACTAATAAATTGCCTCAGAATGTAAAAATGTGACCCCTCAGGTGGTTGAACCACATTGTTTGCAAACTGTGACTAAGTATCAAATTCCAGCTTTTTTGCTAAGCACTCACCATGGAACAATACAGTTCTACTTTTTAATGCTTCAACACTGATTGTATAGGTCATAATTAGAGATTCAGCTGGGGATGAATGGAGAAGAATGTGCTGTGCAATTGGCTGTAACCAATCTGACCCTGCTTGATCCACGCTTCTTAAAACCCTGTGACCTCCTGTAGCCTCATGCATGATCCTTGTATGTGGCTCCTACAGCCTCCCTGCCAACCTTTTCATCGATAGGCTTTTCAGACCACCACTTTGCTTTGTAGCCTTATCAAAGCATTTGTTTTGAGCTGTCATAAATGGCATCTAGGAGTTCAAAGTTTGCCCAGCACAGTAAGAGAAGTCGCCGTTAGTGTCTTAGGAAAGAAAGCAAGAGATGTTGTAGAATTTTTAGAAATTACATATGTTAAAATAAGTACACATTTGAATCAAGGAAGAATCACAAAAAGATGGAATAATGGGAAGAGAGATACAAGGTGTGTATTTTATAGAATCTAATTTATTACCAGGATTCAATTTTTTATAGGTTTTATTTGATCCATCAAGATCCAGTTTACAGGTGGTCTATGACCTCTTATTAAAACAAAAAAGAGAGAAAACAGACTTGAATCTAAACTGTTGTCTTAACCCAGCTGTTTCATGGTGCCAGGAGAAAAAAAATAACACCAAAAAATTTCTCAACATACATAAGGAAAAGCCTAATAATTTTTCAATAAAATGTTTACATGTATTTTAAATTTAGATAATTAATGTATTTGAGGCCACTGCATTTTTTCAGTTATTTTTTCATAGTAGAATACAAAAGTATATATATAATCATACCTAAATGTCAGTATTTTAAGAAACTGATGCAATTATATTAGTAGTCTACTTTTTTTCAAATAGCTTTAATACAAAAGACTGGTTAGGTTGATATTTTGGAAACACCATAATGGAAGTAACAGGACATAGAATCAATAATTCATGGTAAGCAAAGGAAACCCAGCATTCTAGCATCCCTCAGAGATAAATCCCTCCTCACAATAAAATGTCCTTTTATTCCTGTTCAAGTTTATGCTCCAATGACTGTGCTTTCTACTTTATACCTTAATGTGGTTTTTTGTTTAAACATAAATTAATAATCATAGTCATTTTGCAATATTATAAAAAATCCCAAGTGGACTGCTACCAATTACTGTCCTAGTCCAGAAATCAAGTATTACAGGGTGGGAGAAGAATACTGTCTCTCTACCTCTCCATTGATGTTTCTAAGATACAGTTAGCTAGATTTTCTCTCCCTCTGTCTCATAAACACACACCCACACACAGATACACAAACACAGAGACAATATAAACATCTGCTAATATACTGACCTACTGGAAGTTTATATTCCTCTATCTTAAACCTTCAGATTTGGAGTGGAATAAAAAGTTACAATTCCTCAGCAGCAACAACAACAACATAAACCTGAAATAAGTTCTATTTAATAGTAGTCACTGTATCAGTATAAAACTAGTTAGTCTCTTAGGTGTAGATACCCTGGGAAAACAGTCAAGTAGTTTTTAAGAGTCCAAGTGTGTAGAAACACAAATACTTTGGAATGCTCCAGAGGCACAGGGTTAAATGCTCCCCCAAGCAATTTGACATTTCCGTGTTAATTCAGTTTGTATAAACATATAATTAGAATCTCTAAAACCTGCATTGTTCTTTTCTTTATGCAAAAAACATGTGCTGGTGCACCCACAGTAATGAATACGCTGGGAAGGGAACTCTTCGTGGGGTGGCTTGACATAGTCTGCTGAAAGGCCACAACTACTACATTTCTGAGAGAAAACAAAAATATTACACACTATTCCTTTATTGGAAACTAGCACCTCTCCTTAAAACTAAAATAGGTGCTTTCATGTAGCATAAATAATTTTCTTCTTTACAGGTGTTGAACAAAGTAGCCTAGGGAGCATACAATCTGGGTAGGGAATTAAGTCCAGGTTGCTTGCTTAATGGTATAAAACAACCATGTAGGCATGAGGCTGACATTAAAAGAATGTCTTTTATCTTCAAAATTAGAGAAGAAAATGACCCTCTGAGGAACAACTGCAATCAATTCTTACAAATGAAAAATGTATATCGTGTATTTGTAAAGGTAAAAATATAAAATATGCATGTATATGATTGTGTAAAAAGTATAAGGATTTGTGTGAGTTTGTTTTTCTTTAGGAGCAGATAGTTATATAACATAAGATGAAACAATTAGTTTACTTTTTTTTATTCTTTTACAAGAATAAAACAACTATTTAATAGTCTTGTATTTTTAACTCAATTTTGTTTCTCTGTGGAAAAATTTTCGTTAAAATCAATTATGGTATAACCAGTACTGTTCCCTATGTAATCCTTATGAATCATTTTTCAAAACAAGAAAAATGAAGTAAAAAACTTTAAATAAAATTTATATTTATTTTCTTAAAATTCATATTTCCCTACTTTATACCTCACAATAGTAGAAACTTGGAAACCAATGCATAATTATCTAATAAATGAAATTTGTACATAAGTTGTATAACTTCTCTTTAATTTGTTTCAATAATACCTGTTTCCACAAATCATATGCCATAGCTTAGTTTTTCGTACCTAACTTACTTGGTCCAAAAAAGTCAGTGATTGAGAAAGCACATTTACCTTATTATTCTCATTTGGGAACTACTAAATCAAACACAAACAAATTAGATTTTTTTTCTTTTAATACAAGAAGAATTTACACAATAGGTATTTTGTATCCATGGATGTTTAAATGTGTTTAAGGGAAGTAAGTAAACTTCAGCTATGAATCATTGATAAATATTAAGTTAAATGTAACAATGTAAAAGTTTCTTTCCCCACTATGTCTTGATCTAAAAACATTTGGGCAGCTGTAAAATGCCAAGGATGTAACACAAAAAGGTCATGTGTGAAAGATGCAGTTGGGGTTTGTATGTATAATGTGGCAGTATGACAGATTTTAGAGGGATACAGAAGCAAAATAGAATACAAGATTATTATATAACTATATCTTTTTATTTTTTTATTATATATATTTTTTTATTATATTCATAATAGTTGTATATATTTATAGGGTACATGTGATATTTTGGTACAAGCATCCAATGTATAATAAACAAATTAAGGTAATTAAAATGTCCATCACCTCAAAGATGTATCATTTATTTTGTTGAGAATATTCCAATTCCTCTAGACATTTTGATATATGCAATAAATTATTTTTAGTGATAGTGGCCTATTGTGCTATCAAACAATAGAACCTATCCTTCTGTCTAACTGTATTTTTGTAAACTAACCTGTCTTCAACACTCTACCCCACTACCTTTCCCAGCTTCACCAACGTTCTAGTCACTATCTCCATAAGGTCAATTGTTTTAACCCCCTGAATAAGAACATGGGATATTTGTCTTTCTATATCTGGCCTAGTTCACTTAACATAATTCCATCTATGTTGCCTAAAATAACAGAATATTATTCTTTTTGTGGCTGGATAATATTCTATCATGTATATATATACCACATTATCTTTATTTATTTATCCATTAATAGCACAATACTACTCTTTTTGTGGCTGGATGATATCCCATCTTGTACATACAACATACTATCTTTATTCATCCATTGATGGACACTTCGGTTGATTCCATATCTTGGTTATTAAGAATAGTGCTGCAATAAACCTGGGAGTGAAGATGTCTCTTTGATATACTGATTTCTTTTCTTTGGGATATATACTTAGCTGGGGGATTGACAAATTATATGGTAGTTCTAATTATAGTTTTTTGAGGAATGTACATTATATTTTCTATAATGGCTGTACTAATTTATGTTCTTACCAATAGTGTACAAGTGTTCTCCACTTTTTTCACACTGTTGCCAGTAATTGCTGTTTTTTTGTATATTTTGTTAATAGCATTCTAAGATGAGATGGTATTTGATTTGCATTTTCCTAATAATTAGGGATGAGTGATGTTGAACATTTTTCCATATACTCGGCCATGGTGTCTATTTTAAGTAATGTCTGTCCAGGTCTTTTTAATTTTTAAGTTAGATTTTGTTTTGTTTGTTTGCTACACAGTGGTTTGATTTCCTTATATATTCTGGCAATTAATTCTTTGTCTGATGGATAGTTTACAAATATTTTCTCCCAAGAGGTTGTTTTTTCAATTTCTTGATTGTTTCTTTTGCTGTACAGAAGCTTTTAGTTTGATGTAATCCCATTTGCCAATTTTTCTCTGACTCCTCTTCATGGTGCCACATTAAGTGTTCAAAGTTTCCTGTGCCTACATATCTATAAAATTAAAAGGGAAGAAATTCATGAAGATTACATTGGCAAAGTTCACAAAGTATTTTCACAGAAGTGCTAGTAATTGTAAAAAATCCCATGATACAAGTTTACCTATGTTAACAAACCTGCACTTGTACTTGTGAGCTTGAAATAAAAGTTAAAAAAATTATGTTATGCACACACTCCATGTGTATATATGTTATGTATGTAATATGTATATACTATGTATATGTTATATATGGAAAATATATATTTTTATATGTAGTGCTTATTACATATATATTTTGGTTTTTGTTTTGTTTTTGCAATGCATAGATTTGAGAAACATTAAATGTTCACAATTAACCACCAAAATTTTCTCTAGAGATCACAATTTTGATCAGAACTAAACAATTAAACCCATAGACATGCTAAAGTAGATTATTATTTGATGTCATAAGCATGCACAATAGCCTTGCTTTGTAAAATTTTGAATTTTCAACCTGGCAATTCTGTAAGCCTTTCACAACTTTCATTATAAACATGGAAATGTAAATTAAGATTTTTAACATCTGAAACTATAACAATCATATTTTTGTACTTTCTTTGCCATAAATTGTCATGTTCCTATTTATGTTCTGATTGGTACAGAACAACAACAGAAAAAACACATACCTTTACTAGCTTATGTCGGACAATAATACAAAAGCATCATCAGAATTATGTCTAGCATATGCCAATTGTTTATTGTCTACTAAATTTCCTGCTAAGAATTTATCCATTTTATATGAAGTAAATACTGCCTTGATAAGGAAATTGAGGATGAGAGTATGGGTCCTAGATGATTTTTTGAGATAAGAAATTAAAGTAAAGATTATACAGTTAGGAAAAAAAGACATTATTTTTCTTTTCTACTTGTATGTTAAACCTTCAAGCAGAAATCGTTTTCTTTTTTTTCTTTTTTTTTTTTTTGAGATGGAGTTTCGCTCTTGTTACCCAGGCTGGAGTGCAATGGCGCAATCTTGGCTCACCGCAACCTCCGCCTCCTGGGTTCAGGCAATTCTCCTGCCTCAGCCTCCTGAGTAGCTGGGATTACAGGCACACGCCACCATGCCCAGCTAATTTTTTGTATTTTTAGTAGGGACGGGGTTTCACCATGTTGACCAGGATGGTCTCGATCTCTTGACCTCGTGATCCACCCGCCTCGGCCTCCCAAAGTGCTGGGATTACAGGCATGAGCCACCGCGCCCGGCCAGAAATCGTTTTCTAACTACAGCTATCACAACGTTTGGAGGTTTGTTCAATGAGTCAGTTGGAAGTCAATTTCTTCACTTTTTTGTTTTCTTTTGCCTGAAAACAAATATTTTTTTTCACCTTGGTTCTTGAAAGATAGTAGTTCTGACTATGAAATTATAAATTATAAAGTATTTTATTTTATTTTAACATATTAAACTTATTACAGTGCCTTCTGTCTTCTATTTTTGCTGCTAAGATACCAGCCTATTATCATTACAAAAGATCTATATTTTCTTGCCACTTTTGAACATTCTCTTTGTCACTGAGGTTTCATTATCTTTTTACATTACTATATTACTATAGTTACTATTATAATGCTATTATATTACATATTATATTATTATAATATATCTTATTCAGAATTTATTTGCATTTATCCTGTTGCTGATTCCTTGATCTTTTTCCAGGATGAAATGTTGAATATTTTACACTTATTCTGTACATTATATTCACATTTTCATAATTCATAATTATATCTCAAAATTCATAAGTATATGTAATTTTCGATTATTGCCTTTCACCTATTCCTGCTAGTCTTTTTATTTTGAAATTTCAGTTATACTTAATTCAGCCTTCCTTAATTCATCTTCTATGTCTCATAACCAGTATTTGATATTTTTAGCTGTTTGTGAATTATTGCATGAATATTTTCTTTAGTTTGTCTTCCAGTTCTTGCTTCTGCTTTATTGCACTGAAATGTTTCCTTTGGGTACTAATTCCATTCATAAAACTTCCACTAGATTTCTTTCTAAATACGTACATACAATTTACCTTTCTTGATCCTTGTATTTGTCTGTTCTCAAGCTTCTATGAAGAAATACTCAAGATTGGGTAATATATAAAGAAAAGAGATTTAATTGACCTAACAGTTTTGCGTGTCTGGGAAAGCCTCAGGAAACTTACAATCATGGTGGAAGGTAAAAGTGAGGAAAGGTACCTTCTTCACAGGGCAGCAGGAAGAAGTGCCAAGCAAATAGGGAGAAAGGCCCTTATAAAAGCATCAGATCGCATTGAGAACTCACACTCTATCAAGAGAAGAGCGGGGGGAACCACCCCCATGGTTCAATTATCTCTACCTTGTCCCTTCCTTGACATGTAGGGATTATTTCAATTCAAGCTGAGATTTAGGAGGGGAAACAGTGCCAAACCATGTCAATCCTCATATAAATATTTAAACTATTTTAACTTTCCTGAAATATATAAAATATATTTATTTAAATTATTTTCTTAGATAATATATACTATCTCTTCTTCTGCTAGTTTTCACTCATGGTATTTATTTTTCCCTATGGGTTTCCTGATTTTTATCTATGCATAAGAATTCTGAATTGCAGTTAACATGTTTTATTGTTGATTTTGCATTTACATCAGTTAGTTGCCTCGGGACTCCCACCAAATAAGTTTTGTAGAGCTGAGGATCAAGTCTACGTGAAGACTATGTTATGGTAATAAATTCTCAAAGGATAATTTTTTCCTCCTCACACAATACTAGTGACATAAAGAATTTTATTTACTGTCCCTTCTACTGTGGGTTTATTTCAGGTGTAATCTTTTGGGAACTCAGTTTTATAAACCAATCTCCTATCTTATGCCTTACTTTAAGCATGCCCAAGCCTTTATCTTATGTCTTCTATACTCGGAATAGCCATCAAAATGGAAACTTATGATCTCATCGGCTTGGTACCTTAACAAAGGATAAAGTTGACTTTTGAGTACACCTCATTCCTAGATTGCACTTTCACTGTTTTTAACCTCTATGGATGCTTTAATTTATTTCCACTTCATAAAGGCATTTAAAAACATATTTGCTACATTTTATGTAGCTCTTTTATTACTATTTCATCCATTGCATTTTTATCTACTAATTGCTGGCAATGAAATTCTATTTGTATCATTTTCAAAACTTCAATAACGTACGTTTTCTCATATTCTTATGTATGAATATTGCTTTTTATACATTAAATCTGTAGGTTTTAGTTTTTAAACTATTTATTTGTTGTTACAATCAGCCATCAACTATGACTCTCTTACTGATACTGGGCCCCTTGCTAGAACTGATGTAAAAGGCAACTTAATGTTGAGATATAATATATTTACAAAATTAGCTGCCATCTTCTATAGAAAACTGGGCTTCTAGAAATTATACTTTGCAAATCGCATCTCAGTTTTACCTGAACTATTCTTTAAAGACTAGCAAACAATGGACAGAATGCTGCGACTCATTGATTCTACATAAATAATCTCTTCTAACATGACAGACTACAACTTCTTATTTTCTAAATCATATGGTGTGCATTGAGGTAAAGTTTATGAATTAATGGTCTATCAACATATAGAAGTTAAAAATAAACTGCAGGTAACAAATTTACACTTTAATATTATTTATTGTTTATCTTAAAAGGCAGCAAAAGGATGATTGTTTCATGGATAATCCAGCAATTAAAGAAAACTACAAGCATGCCTATTTTATTTCTAATTCTTAATCTGCTGGTTTTCCTAATCCTTCTTGCATATTGTGACAAATAGTTTTCATAGCTCTAGAAATCACATTTTTAAGGCAGAAACCAGAGAGAAAAAGTAACAGCAGCCAGCTATTTTCTTGTGCTTCTTTCTTCTCAGCAAGTTATATTTGAACAAGTCCTCAGCAAAATTCTTTTTCGATTACTTTGGCCAGAATTGGGCAACATGACTATTTCTAGCTTTAAGACAGACTGCAAAATGAGCTCTTCTATGAATTATCTTAGGGCAAGAAAGTTAGGAATGAATTGTGGAAAACAAACTAGTGGTGCCTACAGTAGTTCCACCACTGGCGATATACACTTCTTTGTTAAGGGAGACCACCTCAAGGGTTCATCCATTTATCACATATGGCACCCTTTCTAAGATTTTCTAAATAGCATGTCTTACTCCCTGATAAATCGGGTATGACAATGTTTTAGAGATTTACGGTTAAAACAGAAGACATTTGCCTCGAACACACACAATAATACAATTGTGGAGAAGAAACACTATAACTTAATTTGTAATTTAAAAAGTGAATGGTTGATCATAGATGCATGGGTTCATTTCTGTGCTCTCTATTCTGATCTATTGCCCTGTTGTGTCTACTTTTATGCTAGTACCATGCTGTTGTAATTACTATTGTTTTGTATTATAGTTTGAAATCAGGTAGTGTAATGCCTCCAGGCTTGTTCTTTTTGCTCATAATTGCTTTGGCTATTACAGATTTTTGGGATTCCACACATTTATAGTCAATTGATTTTTAACAAAGGTCCCAAGGATAAACAATAGAAAAAGACTATTCAATAAACAGTGTTAAGTAAACTGGATATCCTTATGCAAAGAATTAAACTGAACCCTTATCTCACACCATATACACAAATATACTCAAAATTGATTAAATACTTAAACATGAAACATGAAACTTTAAAATGTCTAGAAAAAAACATAAAGGCAAAAATACACAATATTGCTCTAAGCAACGAGTTTTTAGATTTGACCCCCAAAGCACAGGCAACAAAAGAGAAAATAGACAAATGGGATTATATTCAAATAAAATGATTCTGCATAGCAAAGGAAACAACTAACAATATGAAGAGGCAACCTAAGGATTGGTAGAAAATATGTGCAAGTCATACATCTGATAAGAAATTGGCATCCAAATTCCATAAGGAACTCAAACAACTCTATAGACTGAAAACAAATAATCTGATTAAGAAATGAATAAAGGACTTACATAGACATTTCTAAAAAGAAGACATGCAAATAGCTAAATGATTCAAGAAAAGATATTTGACATATCTAATCATTAGGAAATGCAAATTAAAACAACAATGATTTATCACATCTATTAAAATGGTTATTATTAAAAAGATGAATGATAAGTGTCAGCAAGGGTGTGGAGAAAAGGAAACTCTTACACACTGTTGATGAGAAAGTAAATTAGGACAGCCATTATGGAAAGCTGTATGGAGGATGCCAAAAAAAAAAAAAAAAAACACTAAAAATTCAATTATTGGCAATGCCGCTTCTGGGTTTTCACCTAAAACTTGTGAAATCAGTATGTCTATGAGATGTTTGCACATCCATGTTTACTGTAGCACTATTCACAATAGCCAAGTTATGGACTTAATCTAGATGCCCATCACTAGGGGAACAGATAAAGAAAATCTGGTATATATCCCCAGTAGAATACTTTTCAGCCTAAAAAAAAAGAAGATACCCTATCATTTGTGACAACATGAATAGAACTGTAGAATATTATACTAAGTGAAATAAGCCAAACAGAAAAACAAATATCATAAGTTTCTCACTTATGTGTGGAATCTAAAATAATTGAATTCATGAAAGGAGAGATTGGTGGGGTGGAAATAATAGGGAAATGATAAAGTTGTAAAGCATCAATTAGACAAAGAATAAATTTGTTTATGTGTTTGTTTTAGATCTATTACACATTTTGTTTTAGATCTAGATGATGAATATATCTTATAATTTAATATACATTTTGATACCACTGAAAGAGTAAATCTCACATGTTCTCATCACAAAAATGTCAAATATTTCAGGTGATGGAAAGGTTAGCTTGATTTAATAATTACACATTGTATTAAAAATTATATTCAATAAATATATAAAACTAAAATTTTTCAACAGATTTTTTTTTGAGACAGTATCTCACTTTGTTTCCCAGGCTGGAGTACAGTAGCACAATCATGGCTACCTCCCAGGCTCAGGTGATCCTCCCACCTCAGCCTCCGAAGTAGCTGGGACTGCAGGCACACACCACCATGCCCACCTAATTTTTGTATTTTTTTGTAGAGAAGGTGATTTGCAATGTTGCCCAAGGTAGTTTGAACTCCTGGACTCAAGCAATCAGCCCACCTCGACCTCCCAAAGTGCTAAGGTCACAGGTGTGAACCACCAAGCCTGGCTTGTCAATGGATACTTTTTGAAAATTTTTTTCAAGTGAAGGATTGCAAACACATAATAAATGCTATTGGGAGCACATATCTTACCCTGCTAGATAATAAAAGCAGAAAGTTCTGTCCTGGAAGTGAAGAGTAGGCAATCTGTCTGCTCCTGCTGTTCCAAAATATTTACTTCTATCATTGAGGGAGGTATTTTTCTATCTGTTTTCCTTTCCATCCATATTTAAATTGGTTACTGGGGAAGAGGCTGCTTCTGTAAGATCTGCTGTTTTAGCAACCCTCTTCACATTGGTGCGAACATGGAGGCCCAGGGATTTCCACAGATGTTTCCTAGCCAGATTTAGTATTTTGTTGCTGCTATATTTCCCTCAGATTTTGTTAAGTTCTTGTCTATTTGCCTTTAATTAATTTTGTATGCCTGTATCTATAGCCAACATCAATTGCTGACACATATTTAAGCTAGGATAGGTAGGCATGACTTACAATTGAGTTTTTGGTTGGTTTGTCCTCCTACGAAAGGTGCTGAGGAGCTCACATCACTTGAATCAATTGTATCTCCTCATCAGGCTGATGTTTTCATTTATACTAGCTTCAACTTCACAAACTAAAGTTGACTCTTCTAACCCTGCCAAGCACTAAGTTTTGAAGGTGAACCCTTAGTTACCCTGGATTGCAAGCTGCGTTAACAAAACCATATATACTTTTCTCTTTGCTTTCAGACTGACCACTTCGGGTCTAACTTCATTGTTCTCTCTTAACTGTTGCTCCTGAAAGCCTCACAAAGTAACCAAATGCAGGTCACCATTCTGATTTTTAACTCCTGATTCACCAGCAGTTCAGCCTCTATTTTTAGCACATTATCTTTATCCCAAAGTAATTGAGGTAACAGTTTGAGAAAACATTTCACCAAATCTTAACAAGAGTCTCTAGGAGGCAGGAATAGTTGGTTTCTTGGTCCTTTTTATCCTATTACGAAGCACTACTACATTTAGAGGTGTGTGTATCAACCTAGTTCAGTTGTTCTATTCTCAATACTTATCATCACTTACTGAGGGCTTGAGAATCTTATGGATGATTTTGTGACTCTATTAGAATGACAAGTGTGACAATCTCTATATACTGAGTCAAGTAGCACAGTAGCACTTCAGGGAGAAAACAGAAAACAAAAGAAAATCTACATAATAGTGTTCTCAGAAGGTATATATATGACCAGAAATACTAAATGGCATTGAAATTGACTCAGCAATGGTTCCCAGCTGCTATAATGATAATAATAATTCTTGAATATCACTAGCTTATTCATTAAAAAAAATCTTGCACTGCCAGATGTGCAGGAGGGTTCCTACCATAATGGCATTGGGATTGGAAAGAAATTTTACAAGTCTCAATAGAACATTCAAGGCAGCAAGTGGCTGTACTTGGTTTATGAATGTAAAGAATCCCAAAACCCAATCATGTATTTATTGTATACTTATTTAGTTGTTACTTTATGCAGAGGATACTTGTGGCTGTTATTTTGGTAAAAAAAAAAAATAATAACAAACTGAGTTTAATATGTCACCATGTGGAAATAAGATTGACAGAAGTGTTAAGAAATTAGATAGCTTTCTTTTAAACTCAGCTTGCATAGGCAATGTCCAATTATATAAAATTTTGAGTGCCTTGATTATATTTTAAATATTTTGGCTATCATTTACCTTTTTCTAATTTTGGTTTTAAAAAGTTTTAGATGATTACAATTATATCTATTCTGCTTAAAACTTAAACACTACTTTATTCTATTCCTATATAACTTGATAAACTTTTTAAAGAAAATTGTTGTTGGTATATGGCAGCTGGAATATAGGTGAAATACCTTTTCATTCAAATACACAATGAATGTCTTTCCCTACTATGATGACTACTTTAAAGCTTCTAAGTATGATTACTTAATTAAAACAATGAATTCTATGTTATATATAGGAAGGATATCTCCAAACTGTGTTTAGGAAGTATGTTTAGGATCTCTGTACAGGTTTATTAAATTTGATATATTAATGTTACCAAGACTTCAGAAATTTGTGAATTGTTTTCCTACTAGCGTGGACTACACTACTCAGAAACCAGGTGTATACTGTTGAGTTACACAATTATATACTTGAAAATCAAAAAGGGGAAATGAAACCATAAAAGCTATATAGACAGGAAAGCCAAATGCACTCTCAGGGTGCATCATTACATACTTCAGACTCACAAAATAGTCTTCCTTCCTGTAAATAGTTGATAGAGAAATCAGAGAGCACACATCACATTGACATAGGGAGAAGTACAAAGAGGTTAGATTCACTTTAGCAATTTTTCATGAGTCAAATGACTCCAATATATCTAGAAGGTCAAAGCTAAAATAAATTTTGAACCCATTTTTATCTAATCAGGAAAATTCCCACCATGTTTTTTCTTCATTTGATTTTGTGTCCAACAGAGAAAGCTTTCCTTGCAAAGAACTCTATTACAAGTATTGCAAATTTTTACAATCTGAGGCATATAAATAAGGCCCTTTTTCTTATTTTTTTGCCCCTCATATGTCTCCTTTTTTTGTAATTTGCTTCTTGTAATTTGTTCCTTTGTAATTATCAAGGGTAGCTTTTGATTTTCATACTCTAGATTGCTACATATGATCATTACGGTAAGGAAGTATTCCAGTTAAATGTTATGCTTTTATTTATAATCACTTAGAATCATACGAATGAAGCTTTGCTCCTACATAGCTCTTGAGAACAGCTAAGGAAG
Source organism: Aotus nancymaae (assembly GCF_030222135.1). Lineage (NCBI taxonomy): Eukaryota > Metazoa > Chordata > Mammalia > Primates > Aotidae > Aotus > Aotus nancymaae. Next base: position 62,617,186 of record NW_026988413.1, on the reverse strand, counting down.
TCAAGAATTTTTCCTAGAATCATATAACATTTCAGGAGAAATGTTGCTGGGCCTGTTTTAAAAAACTGAAGGTCCCTTAAATACCATATCTCCTCTAATAACCTAAAACTACTAGAAACATATTTATGCTTCTATTATTTATATTTCTCTTCCTAGGGCTAAGTATAATTTCTGTCACATAGAAAGTATAATCAGTTTTCCTTTGCATTCCACATTATCATATAAATTTGAATCAAAATATCATTACAAATTCTGGTGATAGTAGCAGCCTTGTTGTCTGGAAATATAGAAAGTATATGTAAGTCAAGATAGTGAACATTAAATAATTTTTTAAAGAATATATTCAATAATGATATTAAGTGTAATGAACAGAATGCTCACATAATCTCTTCGTTAAAAAACAACAGAACATGTGCTTTAAAACTCTATGGATTCAGGAGGAATTATCCTGTAAAACTTTGAGCCTTCAAAAAGCATACCCCTTTTTAAAGAGAAGTATAAAAGGATATGGTTATGGTTACTTAACTACCAACTTCCCTGAGAATATCTGAATCCAAAACAGCTTAAGAACCAGGTAAATGTTTTGCAAAAGCTTTTTAAGCTCATGTTTCTTATGTGAGCTAAGTACTCACCTGTCAACTAAGATACTTTTCCAGAGACATTGAAGTTCAAATGTTTTGAGATTAGGAAAAGTCTGTTCATTGTGTGTGTGTATTTATATAGGTTTAGAAGACAGATACTGCTCTGCCTTAAGGCATCTTTTTTAAAGGCAATATTTTAACATAGGAAATGAGTTGAGTTCTATCTTATATCTGTATTTACAATGATTCATCTGAATAGGTTATTTCCATTGTGCACAGGTGGTTATCTCACATGGTTTTATATAACAGCCTGGACCAGCAAGCCCTGAAGAGCAACATCTAATGGTATCATTAAAATGATTGTAAACATGCCTGTTGTGGCAGATGTGAGCTTGCTTTCTGTTGATATAAACTCAAATTGTTTGGTAAGATCAAACAAATGTAGAGTTTTAATATATCAACCATGTCTACATTCTAACAGTTTCTGTTTTTAAAGAGATCTGTTTCTTTAGAAGTCAGGATGGCTATAAAAGAGCCAGACTATAGATCAGATTCAAAGACAAAACCCATTTTCTGATTAGAGCAAAATTATCTGTATCTGTATTATTTAACCAATGTTTCCAATGAAAAGAGATCAAGCAGGGAATCATATTGCCAAGTATTAAAATAAGATGTTGAAGGCATGTGTGTCTACTAATTAACCATAATTACCATTGGGTTTTTGTCCAAAACAAAATTAAATACTGGGTCATTAAATTTAATCTGTCCTTCTTCTAACCTGTTCACCACTCTATCACCATCCCTTTTCTTCTAATTTAATAGTTTTCTTAGAATGGTGTCACACCATGTGTTTTAATTTTCAGACCATTTAAAATAATTCTAGAAAGCCAATTAAATTTGAAGTTCTCAAGCAAAAGCGTGTCTTTATTTATTGCAGTGGCAAATGAAGTAGATTTCTCTGGCAAGGTTCTACTAAAATGTATTCTTAACATAGGAAACTGTGGATTAAGTATCAATATTATTTATGTAAAATAAGAGAAAATGCAAATAGTGTGTGTTTCCTAATTAAAGCTAATCTCCACCAAATACTGCATAGATGTCTACTAGTATACACAAATTATCTCATTTAGCCTCTCTGGGCCCCAAATCACACAGCTGATAAGCCATAATTGACTTTATTATTACTATTATTATTTTCTTTTTTTAAAACAGAGTCTTGCTGTGTTGCCCATGCTGGAGTGCAGTGGTGTGATCTCGGCTCATTGCAACCTCCACCTCCTGGGTTCAAGCGTTTCTCCTGTCTCAGCCTCCCTAGTAGCTGGGATTACAGGCACATGCCTCCACGCCTAGCTAATTTTTGTATTTTCAGTAGAGACAAGGTTTCACCATGTTGGCCAGGCTGGTCTAGAACTCCCGACCTCAAGTGATCCACCTGCCTCTGTCTCCCATTGTTCTGGGATTACAGGCATGAGCCACCATGCCTGGCCCATAATTGATGTTAAACAAGAACCTGCACTCTTAAGTATTGGAATATACTGCCTGTTTTTTATTTGATAGTGTTAGTTACTATCTTCTATTTAAAAATAGGTAAACACATTACAGAACTATTTTTACAAAGATTTAGGCAAAATTGCATATGGGAGGGTGTTCTCTCTTGTAGCACAGAATAAAACTGAATATTCCATTTTTCTCCCCTACATTCTTAGATACCCTTACAATTATTTTAAACCATATGGCTATTTTGGAGAATAAAGTGTGGGAGGAAGTATCATGTGTCTCTTTGCTGGCCTAAAATAGTGAAATCTCAGGCACCATTCTTCAGTCTCTCTTCCTCCCTGCTCTGGTTACTAGGAGGCCTTGTGTTGTGGATCCAAAACATCAAAACAGCATGGATTATGGATTACAGAGTTGCCACAAGAACAGTGCCCAAAGAGATGCCCAAATATGTAGCAGATTTGGAATGAATTAGAAATAAGCCTTTGTTGCATTGAGCACTGAAATATGGGCATTTTTTTGTTTCTGACTAACCTAGCTTACCTTGGTTTTTGTAGAAATTAGTACCAGAAGTGAGATGTTATTTTAATAAACACAATATATTTGGTATCAACTGAGTGATCCAGTAGTGGGTGAACAGAGAGATAACTGATATTAGGGGCTTTGGAAAAATTGAGACACATTTCATACAGTAAAAAATCTTAAAATAGTGTGAGCAGCAGATCATATACCTGACAAATATGTGACTTTGGTTTAAAAGTAGAATGTTCATAACGTGTGATTTGCTATTAACTGTATTTGGCAATATATAATAAGAAACAAATTGGCTCAGAATGGATTTGGCTAGTTTGCAAGTATAAGTGAAAGAGGTGAGAAGAGTCCAGTGCAGAGCTTTTCAGTGTTGGAAAAATAATTGTTTTATAGTAGTAAGAAATGGTAAGAGTGAAAAGGTCTTTACAGATAAGTGTCTGGTAATGTATTTCAATTGATTAAATTACAATCAATACAAAAAATAGGTTATAGACATGGTACTTAATAATTTGGTATAACGACTCAGAGCAAAGATCAGATTAAGAGTGTGGCTCTTCTGGGAAATTCAAACAACTTTTGAGTAACCCTGTTGTATTGAGAGAATGAATAACGGAATAAAAGAGTAGACATGTAGAAGATAGAAAGCACTGAATATGTTCCAGATTCATAAAGAAGACTGGAATTAAAGCTTACTGGGTGTTTGAAAGTTATTGGCAATGAAACTATGATTTTGGATCACACATTAACAAAAGTCTTACAGATTTAAAAGTTTCTGTGAGCAGGAAGTTAGCTGGGAAAACTCACTGGACTCCAAGTAGAGGATACTCCCCAAAACCCACTTCTGATGGGTACAACAAGTATAATGGGCAAGAAAATGCATCCTTAAAGTTGGAGCTAGGAGGCACAGAGAACCATGGACTCAAGGCTTCCCAAAAATCTAGACTCAATAGAGGAACACTCCTAACCAGCTCAGGACCCTTTACAATGCCTCTTTGCTAGAACCAAAATGTCTATGGACTAGTGACTTCTGCATGCCTCTTACTCTTCCCCTCTCCTAATGGTATCTGTTCTGTGTCTGTTCCCCCATTTTAAATTAGTGTTCATGTCTGTGTATGTGTGTATGTTTTGTGGAGGTTTCCTTCACTTAGCTTTTTAGATTACATGTCTCAGTCAAAAGTAGCGATATCTGAACCTGATATAGAAGCTCTCACATCTTAGCCAATGTTCTGGGTCATCTTGAAGATGGGACTGGACTAATCCTTTGAATTGTCTCATGCAGATAGTAGTTGAGAGTGTTTCTTTGTAGGTGAATTGCAGACTGTTCCATCTGCGAATAATACTCCCTAAATATTACATTATTCCTCTGCATTTCCTTGCTTCAGAGGTTAGGAAGGCCCGAGAACTAGTCGTACTCAAGAATGGTGAACACTAGTGACGTGTAAATTTCAGGGGAGGAAAGTTTGGCTCATTTTTTTCCTTCAATATATTTCTTGTTCTAACTCGTTCCCAAGTTAGGGCAAGAGATGATAGAGTTGAGATATAACAGTTACATGATTGAAACTGCCTGAATCACTGTGTACTGCACAGAGGATAATGGCCTGGGGATGTCATGGGAATCTACAGTGTATAGTGCACTTGTAGGAATGAGAAATAAACCTTTGTTGTGTTACATCTCTGACATTTTTTAGATTGCTATGTAAAATAACCTTTCTTGGGCCGGGCGCGGTGGCTCAAGCCTGTAATCCCAGCACTTTGGGAGGCCGAGGCGGGTGGATCACGAGGTCAAGAGATCGAGACCATCCTGGTCAACATGGTGAAACCCCGTCTCTACTAAATATACAAAAAATTAGCTGGGCATAGTGGTGCGTGCCTGTAATACCAGCTACTCAGGAGGCTGAGGCAGGAGAATTGCTTGAACCCAGGATGCGGAGGTTGCGGTGAGCCGAGATCGCGCCATTGCACTCCAGCCTGGGTAACAAGAGCGAAAACTCCGTCTCAAAAAAAAAAAAAAAAAAAACCTTTCTTGACTAACATACTCTGTTACCATATTTAGTATAAATTATGGTTAGAAAATCCTACTTTCTGTTGTCATAATGAAGAATTCATTTGACTAAATTTTTTAACAGATATATATGTTTATTTCTGTTCTTACATATGGTAATTATTAGAAGTCAAACTCTCTTCTACTCTTCAGAATCCACAATACTAGAATTAGTTTCTATGTTTTGGACTCTTTAATACATAGACCTAACATAAAATGTAACACATTTAACAAAATCAAAATAACATGAAAACTACAGATGATTATTATTTTTAATTTCCCAGTGTCATAGAAAAGTGATTCCTGCTGTAATATCTTCACAAAAATAAATGGAACAAGGAACCCATGAGTTATTTAAAGGAATCATTAACTTTCATGTGACCCTCTTTGTAACTGAGACAGTTGTGTCCTAGAAGTGCCCTCCAACAACTGATTAATGAGGTTTCCAAATATTTTAAATTGACATAGAAGGGAGTGAACTTGTGTTTAGCCAAATCTCTGTGAGGCCCAGGAAAAAGGAGATACCTGTCTCTTAGATAATTCATTATTATGTATAATACTAAGCATTTTAAAATGTAATTTTTTTAAGTTTAAAGAGCTTAATACATCAGTAAGGAGGTAATTTCTGAAAGTTGTCTCTCCAAATTGCTCATTATGACCGGTTTAGATACAGAAATATTTTAATCTTGTTCATGGTAGTAACAGACTTTCCTCAAATACATTGAATAATACAGAAGAAATAATTCATTGGATATTTTTCCAATTTCTTGTTCTCTAGACTGGTTAAAATATCTTTTACACCGTAGAAAGTTGAATGGCAATCTGTTCTATTTGATCACATTAATAGCTCCTTTGAGTAAATTATAATTAGATGCCTTCTTAAGTTAGCTAAGTACTGGAATTATCTGCATAAATGATTAAATTCTCACTTTCACTTGTATAAATTTGCTATAGCTGTAATTTTGAAGTAAAATGTTAAAAGCAAATTTAAGAAAAAGTTAATACTGCAGTGTCTTGTTGCAAGTAAATGAGATTTTTTTTTCAAATTTACTGTACTTTGGAAGTTTCTTCGTACTTAAAGATAACAGTTCTCATACTTTGTTTTCATAAATAATACCTCCATCATTTAATATTCTATCTGACAAAGTTAGTTATTAGTTGGAATATTCAATTATGCTTATCCAAATTATGTAATATTGTGTAGTACAGAAGTTCATTGGCTTAGTACCCTTCTATCATTCATTATTTTTCAATTTCTTAAATATCTATTACGAAGTAACTTGGTCTTCTTCAGTTCATTATTAAAATTAATACCTTTCAATATAGAGGGTTTCTTTGTTGTTTTCTTTTTTTATTTGTATCTTGTTAGGCTAAAGCCTTAGATAGAATTTTTTAAAAATACATAATGGCACAAGTATTTGAGAGTTATTCCAGTAAATGATTCCAGCTATCTTTATATATACCTATTATAAGTATTTGAGAGTTATTCCAGTAAATGATTCCAGCTATCTTTATATATACCTATTATAAGGAAAAAAATCCAGTTTCCTCTTATGTTTATTATAATCAAGAATCCATTTTCTAAACACAAGTTAGCTTTTACAATATGGGAAATTCATACACAACTTTAAAAACTGATGGTGACTGTAATCTCAAACAGGATCTAAAATGGTAAAAGTGTCACTCATTCAGTCTCTATGATTTTTTTTTCATGTAGGCACCCACAAACACATACATAAAAAACTAGAATCTAAAATATATCATTTATATAAAATAGCATAGGAGGCCAGGCGCGGTGGCTCATGCCTGTATTCCCAGCACTTTGGGAGGCCGAGGCGGGCCAGATCGTGCTGCTGCACTTTAGCCTGGGTGACAGAGCGAGACTCTGTCTCAAAAAGAAAAGAAAAAATAGCATATGAATTTTGAAAGGAGAAATGACACTTTAAAAATTTTCACAACTTTCTGGATGAAGTCAGTGTGTCTTCAAATTGTCGTAATCTTGATTTCCTCTCTGCAAACCTCACACCTGGGCTCTTATGCTCAACTAACCAATTCTTGTTCTTTTAGCATGCATACTTAAGTAAATGTTTTAAAATATCAACTAAGCCCTCAAATTGTCTTCTTCTTGATGTATTACTCCATCAAGGCAAAATTCTCTGCTCCAAATTTAAGAGTCTTTATAGAATGACCTCAAAATATCCAATAAACTGTATTTGCTACTGAGGTTCAAGACAAAACTTTTGCTTGTTAGGAATGTTTTCTTAGTCTCTTCTATCAATATTTGGGCTTGGATAAAAAAGTCTAGGCCATATTGGTCAGGGTTGGCTTCACATACCACAGCATATAGAAGGATGAGCCCAAATGTAGGACAGTAAATAGAAGATCAAATAGTGGAATTTCGTGTGGCAGGTGTGACCAAAGGGGTAGGAGAGAGGGTGATGGGCAGAAATTGAATACTTTTAGTTATTTATTGAACACTTAGGTTTCTGTATGTTTTGCTGTCTGAGTTAGACTGTTTTGCAGAAGAAATTGGTGCTCATTCTTGAAGTAATGTGGATGACTGGGGACAAGACAAGAGCAGTCCCATCTGTTTTCCCATCTGTAAACCGTGACCCACAAGGTCATTGTGTATTATTATATGGATGAGGTTGGGATTTCAAGTTAGAATACTCTTATGAAAATGGGCTTAAATTTTGTAGGCTAACACCATGGCTGACTTGCTACAAATCAGAAAACAATTAAAATCAAGGTCTTTATTTTTCTCCCCACCATGAACATTCCTCCAGCCTCCACACTCAAATTAGAATCATCCTCTCTTTATTGAGTAGAGCTTAGTTTAATATAAAGTGTAAGGGGCAAGATTTTAAAACTTAGAAAACTTAAAAATGAAAGAAAGGAAAATTGTTCCGTCCTATCTGCAGGATCTGGTAGGCAGTAATAATGGTTCCCAGAGATGTCTATGTTCTAATCCTCAGAAGTGTAAATATGTTACCTTACATGACAAAAGGGACTTTGCTGGTTTGATTAAGGTAAAGTACTTTGAGATGGAGAGATCATGCTGAATTATCCAGGTAAATCCAATCTAATCACGCGAGCTCTTTAAAGCAAAGAACCTTTCCCAACAGTGGTCAAAGGGAGATGACTGCATGATGAGGATTCAATTCCCTGTTGCTGGCTCTGAAATTTAAGGGATTTTGTGCAAGGACCAGAGAGAGGCCTTTGGAAACTGGAAATAGAAGGGAAATGGATTCTCTGCTAGGGTCTCCAGTGAGGAACTCAGCCTTGCTGACTCCTTGATTTTAGTTTAAGATGCCAGACTTCTGACCTATACAACTGTAATGTAATAAATTTGTGTTGTTTTCAGTCACTAACTTTTTAACTTCTCGTTAAATTTTCATAGCAGCAATAGACACCTACTACTCATGCTAAATCCATTCACTTTTCTTGAATTTATTCATGATCTCCGTCAAAGTATCCTCACCCTTCCACTGCCTACCCAAAGTGTGCTCATAAATTCCATTTGAGAAACCATCACCTCCTCTGAATAGTACTCCATATCACACAAGAGAACTTTGATAATTCTACTGAATTGTTGTGCATGAAGATATTGTTCATTTTAATTATGCTACCAGATTGTGACTATATCATAGGAATTATTCATGTTTATCCTTCTTTTGAGTCTTCCAGTATGCCTGGGACAATGTACATTTTTATTGATCTATAAGCATTTAAAGCAACAGCATTAATCATTTAAATCTTTTTTCCTCAATTCAGGAAAATAACCCTTCATTTTCATTTAATGGGCCGTTTTTATGATATTTTGTTGTGATGTAAATAATTAAAATATATTGCAGAAAAATTTTTTTTTTTGGGAACATATGCTGAACTCTTTTTGTGCACACAAAACCTGCCATGGAATTTCTCATATTGCTATGTAGTTCATAGAAATAAGATTTCCAAAGTCCAATATGCTAAACTCAATCTCATTCCAAAACCAGAACTTTCATTTCCATTTTTAATATTTGAGTTAAAATAGCCCCACATTAGATGCCAAACAAATCTTATTTATTTATTTTTATTTTTTATTTTTTTTTTAAGACAAAGTTTCACTCTTGTTACCCAAGCTGGAGTGCAATGGCGCTATCTCGGCTCACCGCAACCTCCGCCTCCTGGGTTCAGGCAATTCTCCTGCCTTGGCCTCCTGAGCCAAACAAATCTAATTTATGTTTTTAGCAATTGTGTGTGAGTCATACTGCCAGTGTTTTTGCCTTGCTTGTTACAAATTGTCCCTAATTGAAAAATACTGTAAGCAGTAAAATATGAAGGAAAAAGCCACCAGTACTTTGAAGTGTATTGCTTATAAAAATGACATGGGTTTTCCCATATTAATTTTGATGAACATAGAGCTTTAGTTTTTTTTTTCTAGTTTCAGTCTTGTCATTTCATTCTAGTTATGAAATAAGGGGATGATTTGGGGGATATTTTTCAAAACCTGACCACTTCCTCAAATTGAAGCTTTGTTCTTATAAATAGATACAATTATGTTCATATGTTTGGTAGATGAATCCAGCAATGTGCCTGTTGAACAGTCTCTCATGGGTAGTTTCCTCAATTCTTTGGAATTTTACTCTTGAATTTGGTCAATGAGGACAATTCAATCTGAGAAATGTTTATACTTGATGTCAGTACTTTTTCCTCATAAACATATACTTCATCTTGTATATATGTGATCAATTGTGTTAGATAAGCTTTGGAGATATTAACCATAGAGCTATGAATTAACTCCATTAATTATAAACTAACTTATAAAGTTGTGAAAAAACTTAAGGCTTCCTCTATTACATTAAAACTTAGAATAAATTATTAAAAATATGGTCATAGATCTTAATTTGCCTATTCATCAGAACAAAAACAAATAATAAATATAGATCCACATAAAATCTTCCAACTTACATTTTGAGTTTTTAAATGAGTATACTGTAAGTTACACAAAAGGTGTGCTCATGTCTAAATTAACTGCATATGTATTCTTTTTTATTATTATACTTTAAGTTCTGTGATACATGTGCAGAACGCGCAGGTTTGTTACATAGGTATACATATGCCATGGTGGTTTGCTGCACCCATCAACCCATCATCTACATTAGGTATTTATCCTAATGCTATCCCTCCCCTTGCCCTCCACCCTCTGATGGGCCCCGAGTATGTGATGTTCCCCTCCCTGTGTCCATGTGTTCTCATTGTTCACCTCCCATTTATGAGTGAGAACATGCTGTGTCTGATTTTCTGTTCCTGTGTTAGTTGGCTGAGAATGATGGTTTCCAGCTTTACCCATGTCCCTGCAAAGGACATGAACTCATCCTTCTTTTATGGCTGCATAGGATTCCATGGTGTATATGTGCTACATTTTCTTTATCCGGTCTATCATTGATGGGCATTTGAGTTGGTTCCAAGTCATTGCTAGTGTAAATAGTGCCACTGCATATATATTCTTTATTTATAAGCTGAAGAAATTATAGATTTCTTTTGAATATTAATAAAATTGTATTGATCATAGAATGATATTATGGATAACTTCATTTACCCAGAAATACTGGAAAATGAGATTTTATCCAATATTGTCTAAGATAATCTGCTCTCACCACTGTATGATACTGAAATGACCATCACTGGAAAGGTTTTAAAGAGAGGAACCGTCTTCTGGCAAATGGGGAAGGGCTTTGGGATAGGTGATCAGATGAGTCTGAGGGACAAGTATAAATTATATTCTTTAAGATAGAATGATGCCTTACTGGAAGCATGGCTATATTCAGATAAGTAGCTTTTGATCAGTAGTAGCTGAATGGTTACCACCAATAACATGAGGGTCTTCCAGACAAGATTAGCGCATCTATTTAGTCACAGCTGAAGTTCAATTAGTTTTCCACTTTGAACCAATGATGAACACCTCCCTCTGGGACATCTCCATATAAAAAACTCTTTTTCTGATTATAGGTAGCAGAGATCAGTGAATAAAAACCTAAGCTTATTATCTATCAAACTGTAAAGGTTCAAATTCCAGCACTGCTGCTTAATATTGTACAACCTCAGGCAAGTTACTTAGCTTCAAACAGGGTCCCTTTTTCCTTATTTATAAAATAAGAATATCACAAAAGATATTGACATAACCAAAGCAATTCTGAGCAAAAAGAACAAAGCTGGAGGCATCATACTACCTGACATCAACATTTACGACAAAGCTATAGTAACCAAAACAGCTTAGTGCTGGCATGAAAACAGATACATAGACCAATGGAACAGAATAGAGAACCCAGAAATAAAACTGTGTATTTACAGCCAACTGATTATCAACATTAGCAAACTTGTAGGTAACTGATTTCTGTGCTTATTTGAGAAATGATTCTATTCAATGTTATTGAAGATCTATTATCAACAAAGGCACTAAGAGCATTCACTGGGGAAAGGACAGTGTCTTCAATAAATGGTGCTAGGAAAAATAGTTATCCACAAGCAGAAAGATGAAACTGGAACCCGACCTCTGACCATATGCCAAGATCAGCTTTAAATGAATTAAAGACTTAAATCTAAGATCTGAAGCTATGAAACTATTAAAAAAAGCATAGAGGAAATTATCCAGGATGTTTATCTGCACAAAGATTTTATGGAGAAGACCTCAAAAATACAAACAATGGAAGCAGAAATAGACAAATAAGATTATCTCAAACTAAAAAGCTTCTGCACAGCAAAAGAAACAATAAAGTTAAGCAACAACCTAAAGAATAAAAGAAAATATTTGCAAACTATTTATCCAATAAGGGATTAGCACCCAGAATATACAAAACACTCAAACAACTCAAGAGGAAACAAACAAACAAAATCTTATGCAAATAATATGAATTGATGTTTCTCAAAAGAAGACACACAAACATCATACAAGTATATGAAATATATATCACCAGGGAAATACATATCACCAGGGAAATGCAAATCAAAACCAGAATGAGAAGTCATCTTACACTTGTTAAAATGTCAGTCATCAAAAAGAGAGACCAAGTGTGGTGGCTCACGCCTGTAATTCCAGCACTTTGGGAGGCTGAGGCGGGTGAATCACAAGGTCAAGAGATTGAGACCATCCTGGCCAACACATGGAAACCTCACCTCTAATGAAAATACAAAAAAAATTAGCCAGGCATGTCAGCATGTGCCTGTAGTCTCAGCTACTTGAGAGACTGAGGCAGGAGAATCACTTGAGCCCCAGAGACAGAGGTTGCAGTCAGCCGAGATTGCACCACTGCACTCCAGCCTGGGTGATAGAGAGAAACTTCATCTCCAAAAAAAAAAGAAAGGATAACAAATCCTGTTGAGGATATGGACACTTCTCATACACTGTTGATGGAATGTAAATTAGCACAATTATGAAAAACAGTATGGAAGTTACTCAACAAAACTAAAAATAGAATTACCATATGATCCAGCAATCCCACTACTGGGTGTATATCCAAAGGAAAAGAAATCAATATGTCAAAAAGATAACTGTATCCCTGTTTATTGTGGCATTATTCACAATAGCCTAGATATAGAATCAGCGTTAAGTGTCCTTCAGTAGATGAATGGATAAAAAGCTGTGGTCTATTTATTATATACCCAATGGAATATCATTCAGCCATAAAAAGAATGAAATACTATCACTCACCTAAGGACGTAGATGGAACTGGAAGTCATTATGTTAAGTGAAATAACTCAAGCACAGAAAGATAAATATTAAATGTTTTCTCTCACCTGTGGGAGCTAAAAAGTTGATCTCATAAAAGTAGAGGGTAGAATACTGGTTCTAGGAGGCTGGGGAGTGTAGAGCAGATTGGGAATAGGAAGAGATAGGTTAACAGGTACAAAACTGGAACTAGATATGAGGAATACTTTCTAGTGTTCAATAGTTAACAATACTATAGTGACTACAGTTAACAACATTTTTGTCTATTTTCAAATAGCTAGAAGATAGGATTTTCAATATTCCCAACACTAAGAAATGAAAATGAGATGATGAATATACTAATTAACCGATTTTATTATTAGACATGGTATCCTTGCATTAAAATATCATACTATACCCCATAAATATAATTATTATGTGTCAAATAAAAATAAGAGTAAATTTTAACAAAAGGAAGAATACTTACCACATTGGATTTGGGTATGGATCAAATGAAATAATTCCCCAAAGCACTCTGTTAAACCCTGCTACTGAAGATTTTAGTGAATGGCAGCCGTCATTACATTGGGTTATTAGAAGGACAAATAAGGTGGCATACATAAACAATGACTGGAGCTTGGTACTTTGCACACTCAGTGCCTTCAATGATGTTACTTTTTATGGCCAGGCATGGTGGCTAATGCTTGTAATCCCAGCACTTTGGGAAGCTGAAGTGGGTGGATCACCTGAGGACAGGAGTTCGAGACCAGCCTTGCCAACATGGTAAAATCTTGTCTCTACTAAAAATACAAAAATCAGCTGGGTGTGTTGGCAGGTGCCTGTAATCCCAGCAACTCAGGAGGTTGAGGCAGGAGAACTTGAACCTAAGTGGTGGAGGTTGCAGTGAGCCAAGATGGCGCCACTGGACTCTAACCTGGGTGACAGACCGAGACTCCATCTCAAAAAAAAAAAAAAAAAAAAAATATATATATATATATATATATATATATATATATATAAAACTTTTTCCCTGAAATGGTCTCTTTAAAGTACCAGTTTATGCTTCAAACATACACATCTCCTCCCTGGGATTGCAGAAATGAGTCATAGTGCACACGGATCTGTCACATGCAGAGGCTATGGCAGAGTGGCTCATCCAGTTACATATATCTCACAAGCACAGTTAAACCGTGATTCCCTATATACTGGCAATCATATAATTTAAAAACAGTTACTTCCACCAAATATACCTAGTATCACCCATACAAAGTTAACAATACATTAAGCCAATTATATTAATTGAGGCTTTCTTTTTCATTTTTACATCTAAGTCTAACTCTTTTCTCTTAACAGGATACTTTTAGAAATACTTTAAACGGTTAATTGTTGTATTTTTCTGATCAGAAAAATTATAGAATATTTTCGCTTAATTATGAATTCAGATAAATATAAAGATGAAAATATAAGCACAACAGCTGTAAATTAGAGACAATTTTAAACTAGATGGTCATCGTCTTTTTAAACATTTTTTTTTTGTAATTGCATTTTAGGTTTTGGTGTACATGTGAAAAACATGCAAGGTTGTTGCATAGGTGCATACGTGGCAGTGTGATTTGCTGCCTTCCTCCCCTTCACCTATATGTGGCATTTCTCCCATGCTATCCCTCCCCAACTCCCCACCCCCCCTCTGTCCCCCCCACTCCCCCCCAACAGACCCCAGTGTATAGTGCTCCCCTCCCTACCATGTGTTCTCATTGTTCAACACCCACCTATGAGTGAGAACATGTGGTGTTCGATTTTGTGTTCTTGTGTCAGTTTGCTGAGAATGATGGTTTCCAGGTTCATCCATGTCCCTACAAAGGACGCGAACTCATCGTTTTTGATGGCTGCATAATATTCCATGGTGTATATGTGCCACATTTTTCCTGTCCAGTCTATCATCGATGGGCATTTGGGTTGGTTCCAGGTCTTTGCTATTGTAAAGTGTGCTGCAATGAACATTCGTGTGCATGTGTCCTTATAGTAGAACGATTTATAATCCTTTGGATATATACCCAGTAATGGGATTGCTGGGTCAAATGGAATTTCTATTTCTAGGTCCTTGAGGAATCACCACACTGTTTTCCACAATGGTCGAACTAATTTACACTCCCACCAACAGTATAAAAGTGTTCGTATTTCTCCACATCCTCTCCAGCATCTGTTGTCTCCAGATTTTTTAATGATCGCCATTTTAACTGGCATGAGATGGTATCTCAATGTAATTTTGATTTGCATTTCCCTAATGACCAGTGATGATGAGCATTTTTTCATATGCTTGTTGGCCTCATGTATGTCTTTTGTAAAGTACCTGTTCATATCCTTCGCCCATTTTTGAATGGGCTTGTTTGTTTTTTTCTTGTAAATCTGTTTTAGCTCGTTGTAAATTCTGGATATCAGCCCTTTGTCAGACGGGTAGGCTGCAAAAATTTTTTCCCATTCTGTTGGTTGCCTATTCACTCTATTGACTGTTTCTTTTGCCGTGCAGAAGCTGTGGAGTTTGATCAGGTCCCATTTGTCTATTTTGGCTTTTGTTGCCAATGCTTTTGGTGTTTTGGTCATAAAGTCCTTGCCTACGCCTATGTCCTGAATGGTTTTGCCTAGGTTTTCTTCTAGGGTTTTTATGGTGTTAGGTCTTATGTTTAAGTCTTTAATCCATCTGGAGTCAATTTTAGTGTAAGGTGTCAGGAAGGGGTTGAGTTTCTGCTTTCTGCATATGGCTAGCCAGTTTTCCCAACACCACTTATTGAACAGGGATTCCTTTCCCCATTGCTTGTTTTTGTCGGGTTTGTCAAAGATCGGGTGGTTGTAGATATGTTGTGTCGCCTCCGACGCCTCTGTTCTCCATTGGTCTATATCTCTGTTTTGGTACCAGTACCATGCTGTTGTGATTACTGTAGCCTTGTAGTATAGTTTGATGTCCGGTAGTGTGATGCCTCCCGCTTTGTTCTTTTTGCTTAGAATTGACTTGGCTATGTGGGCTCTCTTTTGGTTCCATATGAAGTTTAGAGTGGTTTTTTCCAGTTCTGTGAAGAAGGTCATTGGTAGCTTGATGGGGATAGCGTTGAATCTGTAAATTACTTTGGGCAGTATGGCCATTTTCACGATATTGATTCTTCCTAACCATGAACATGGAATGTTTCTCCATCTGTTTGTGTCCTCTTTTATTTCGTTGAGCAGTGGTTTGTAGTTCTCCTTGAAGAGGTCCTTTACGTTCCTTGTTAGTTGTTTTCCTAGATATTTTATTCTCTTTGTAGCAATTGTGAATGGCAGTTCGTTCTTGATTTGTCTCTCTTTAAGTCTGTTATTGGTGTATAGCAATGCTTGTGATTTTTGCACATTGATTTTGTATCCTGAGACTTTGCTGAAGTTGCTTATCAGTTTCAGTAGATTTTGGGCTGAGATGATGGGGTCTTCTAGATATACAATCATGTCTTCTGCAAATGGAGACAATTTGACTTCCTCCTTTCCTAATTGAATACCCTTTATGTCCTTTTCTTGCCTGATTGCTCTCACTAGAACTTCCAGTACTATATTGAATAGGAGTGGTGAGAGAGGGCATCCTTGTCTAGTGCCAGATTTCAAAGGGAATGCTTCCAGTTTTTGCCCATTCAGTATGATATTGGCTGTTGGTTTGTCATAAACATTTCATTTTACTTGTGTATACAAATACACACACACATATATACACACACATGATTCATAAAATATAAGTGTATTAAATATCTGTGTTTAATATATGTATCTTTTTTTTTTTTTTTTGAGACGGAGTTTCACTCTTGTTACCCAGACTGGAGTGCAATGGCACGATCTTGGCTCACCGCAACCTCCGCCTCCTGGGTTCAGGCAATTCTCCTGCCTCAGCCTCCTGAGTAGCTGGGATTACAGGCACGCACCACCGTGCCCAGCTAATTTTTTGTAATTTTAGTAGAGATGGGGTTTCACCATGTTGACGGGGATGGTCTCGATCTCTTGACCTCGTAATCCACCTGCCTCGGCCTCCCAAAGTGCTGGGATTACAGGCATGAGCCACCGTGCCCAGCTAATATATGTATCTTAATGGGTGCAATGTTCATATCTTATAATTAAATATGTTTTTTGATGAACATGCAGGTTTTCCACTTTCACTATTATTAGCAGTGCTTCAGTGCATATCTTTGTGTAAATATCTGTGCACACATATTTATTGCTATTATTTTAATGAATTCTTTGAATGGAATTGTTGGGTAAAGTATATATACATTCACGTTTTTGATACATATTGGCTTTCACAAATTAATTACCAACTTTTGTTCGCACTGACATGTAGTGTCTTAAAGTTTGCCTGAGTTTCTTTCTCTGTTCACATTGTTTTCTCCTCTGGGCTTCTGCCCATGAGATGATGCCTGAGATCCATTCTTCTCCCATGATCTCATGACCAGGCCTTCTTGATCAAACTTTTTCAATGACTCTTTTAGCTGGGCCCTTTCTTCAAACTTGAGGACTTCGTGATAATCCTCTTGTCACCTAAAGCCAAACTCATCTCATGCTATATTTTCAACAACCACTTGTCAAAAGATGTAATACAAAATAAAATTAAATACTGCACATTAATGAATGTAACTTAAACTTTCTTTGAAAATATTAATACTCACTTTTATTTTCCAGACACTAGACAAAGTACTATATGAAAATTGAGTAGTAGTATTAACTTCCTTTGCAATAAAAATCTGAAGCACAGAAATTCTTACTTATTCTCCAACACAAATATGAATAGCACATTTGGGCTTATATCCATGGTTGTATTATTGTAATTCTGTTCTTTTTTTTTTTAAATATATACTTTATTGCCTTTTAGGTTTTGGGGTACATGTGAAGAACATGCAGGATTGTTGCATAGGTACACACATGGCAATGTGGTTTGCTGCCTTCCTCCCCATCACCTATATCTGGCATTTCTCCCCATGTTATCCCTCCCTAACTCCCCACTCCCCTCTGACCCTCCCCTAGTTCCACCCCCCGACAGACCTCAGTGTATGATGCTCCCCTCCCTGTGTCCTTGTGTTCTCATTGTTCAACACCCGCCTTTGAGTGAGAGCATGCAGTGTTTGATTTTCTATTCTTGTGTCAGTTTGCTGAGAATGATGGTTTCCAGGTTCATCCATGTCCCTACAAAGGACACAAACTCACAAACTCATCGCTTTTTATGGCTGCATAGTATTCCATGGTGTATACGTGCCACATTTTCCCTGTCCAGTCTATTATCGATGGGCATTTGGGTTGGTTCCAAGTCTTTGCTATTGTAAACTGTGCTGCAATGAGCATTCGTGTGCATGTGTCCTTATAATAGATCGATTTATAATCCTTTGAATATATACCTAGTAATGGGATTGCTGGGTCAAATGGAATTTCTATTTCTAGGTCCTTGAGGAATCACCACACTGTCTTCCACAATGGTTGAACTAATTTACACTCCCACCAACAGTGTAAAAGTGTTTCTATTTCTCCACATCCTCTCCAGCATCTGTTGTCTCTGGATTTTTTAATGATCGCCATTCTAACTGGCGTGAGATGGTATCTCAATGTAGTTTTGATTTGCATTTCTCTAATGACCAGTGATGATGAACATTTTTTCATATGTTTGTCAGCCTCATGTATGTCTTCTTTTGAAAACTGTTCATATCCTTCACCCACTTTTGAATGGGCTTGTTTTTTTTTGTAAATCTGTTTTAGTTTTTTGTGGATTCTGGATATTAGCCCTTTGTGAGATGGGTAGATTGCAAAATTTTTTTCCCATTCTGTTGGTTGCCAGTTCACTCTAATGATTGTTTCTTTTGCTGTGCAGAGGCTCTGGAGTTTAATTAGGTCCCATTTGTCTATTTTGGCTTTTGTTGCCAATGCTTTTGGTGTTTTGGTCCTGAAGTCCTTGCCTATGCCTATGTCCTGAATGGTTTTGCCTAGGTTTTCTTCTAGGGTTTTTATGGTGTTAGGTCTTATGTTTAAGTCTTTAATCCATCTGGAGTTAATTTTAGTGTAAGGTGTCAGGAAGGGGTCCAGTTTCTGCTTTCTGCACATGGCTAGCCAACACCATTTATTAAACGGAATCCTTTCCCCATTGCTTGTTTTTGTCAGGTTTGTCAAAGATCAGATGGTTGTAGATGTGTGGTGTTGCCTCCAAGGCCTCTTTTCTGTTCCATTGGTCTATATCTCTGCAATTCTGTTAACTACCACGATGTACTGTCTGAATCTGGAAATTCAGGAACAAATTTATAGCTTTGCCAATGTTTCAAAGGCATGATTCTGTAAATTAATTTTACTATTAAATTACTGTGTGATAAAAAATACATAAATTCACTTTGGGTTAAGTCAGGTTGATTTCATATTATTTCCGAAAATACCTGTTATTTTATTCCATAATAGAAGATTACTGACCCTATTTGCTTTTTGTTTATGATGATTACGGACATTTTCTAAGAGATGGCTATTTGAAAATATGTTCATATAACTATGATGAAGTACGAATTTGGGCAATGTTGTAGGTAACTGATTTCTGTCCTTATTGAGAAATGATTATATTCGACATTTATTGAAGAGCTATTATGGAGTAACAAATCACAGGAAGTTTGGTGACCTTAAAGAAACCATCAGCTTGGTCCACAGGGAATATCTGATGTGAGCCCACTCTAGTTTCTACAGGTTGACTGGGGACACTTACTTAGTCTGGGCTTGATAGGGGAAACTTAGCAAGGGCTTCTCCATTCCATATATTTTTCATTATTCTTCAGAAACCAATGGGTTAGCCCAAGTATGTACATTTTATGGTGATGGCAAAAGGACAAGAGAGCAAATGGAAATATACAACATACCTTGAGGCCTCAGCTTTTGGAACTGGCATATTGTCACTTTTGTATCATTCTATTTTCAAAAGCAAGTCTCATGATGAAACTCATAGCCAAAGAGTGGGGAAATAGACTGTCCCCCTTTGTGAGAAGAAGGCAAGTCATGCAGCAAAAATCATGGAGATAAGAAGGGAGGGAGAAGTGGTGCCAGTAGTGCAATCTAGCACCAAAGCAACTGAGTTTTTATTTGAAAAGATATTCTGGTTCTAAACTTAACAATTAACCTATATTTTTAATGATTTAGTCATGGGATACTATGACGTTTTCTGATTTCCTGAGACACAGAAGGCATGCCGCAGATGTTTTACTTTCTGGTCAGGTGATTTCTATCTATGAAATGATTTTGCCTATGTCCTTTAATAACTACCTGTGTGTTTCTCTGAATGCAGTTTTCAGCACTAAAACTCTTAAGTGAGTGACTCATTAAACTAGTCACCACTGTATCCACCCAGTCAACCTCTTGCCATGGCCTCTAAATCTGTGGCTGCTGTGTCACATAAGCATGAAAACTGTAGAATCCAGAATTCTTACTCAACTTGTGCCAAAACACCAAGCCTTTAAGTTTAACAGCATTTGAGAATAATTGTATGAAAAATAGCTTGGTTGCTGTGGAGCCAGATGCTAAGTTGACTATTACTCACTCACAGTGAGTTAACCGGAAATTAAAGGAGGGAATCATAGCTCCGGAGTGTGAAAGAAGATAGCCGGAAATGTCTAAAGCAGTTAAGAGGGTGAACAGATTTTGTCTGAAAAGATAAGGCAGCTAAACAAAGGGTGAGAAGACATGAGCCAGATTTATACACACAAATAGTGGAAATAATCTCTGAGAATCCAATTTGGGAAGAAGTGAGGGAGATAATAGTGCTCTGAGTGGCTAGTGATGAGAGAACAAAGAGGGTAACAATGCCTGAGACACGAGATCAGTAACGTTTCTAAGGTGTCACGGAAGAGTCTGCTGGCAATAGGATAGAAGTGTACTTTTTTTGTTTTTTAAACCAGTTTACCAAGAAGGTTCAAGTTTTCGTAAAAGTTCAAAGTTTGCAAATTACTTGTTTGCTTTGCTTTCCAGAATATTTAAAAAAAGAATCCATGGGACAGTGTAACAAAACAAAGGGAATGATTCATCAAGAAGAGGCCTTTTAGCAGGTAAGTAGAAGCAAACCCTTCATCTTTAAAAGGCATATGACCCTTTGCTTGGTGTTTGACTTTAAGTGGAACCAAAATAGTTCTACGGAGATTAACATCTTTGTATTCTTAAAGCCAAAGTCTTAAAATAACAACCTAAATGCAAAATTAAATATCCAATCAGATTTCTATTCATTTTTTCAAATTCAAATATATAGAATATTGTTTCTCAGCCTCTATGAGATATAGAACTTGTCTTAATATAAGTAATGAGATGGCTGTAATTATGTTTCATGATTTAATATTTTATCTTCTTATATATTAATTATGAGTTGACACTATAGTTTGGACAATTAAAACCTAAATGCTCTTCCAAATTTACATAAAAATTCAAAATTTTGTGTTAGGAAATTACTTTTTAAAAAACTCAAGTATTCTGCATCAAGGTAGAAACTAAAGATAATGGCCAATTCTAGATGTTATTATCATTACTGTTCCCATTTTACTTGTTTTAAATGCGTCAACTGTCTACGTCCCTCATATTATATGGCATAGATAAAAGTCTCTGAGCCATCTTATATGTTGTTCAGTGGTAAACATCAACATGCTGGTACAGAAAGGCATATCTGATTCTGTAACAAGTTTCTGAAGGAACAGATAATAAAGAAATACTACAAACTGCTATTGCTTTGCACCAACCTAATATTACTGGAAGGAGGTTCTATCAGTAACTACTTATGTGACCCTGTGCTTTTAACCTATATGTATGTACATCAATGTATATATGTTAGATAGGGTAGGTATACATATTATTTATCCATATACCTACCTATCTACCTCCTTCCTCTCCCTCTCTCTATCATCTATTCTCATGTTTTACATGGTTAGGTAGTTTCATCCACGGGTGTTGTTAACATGGAAAAACTTAGGGGAACTGAGAATCTTTTCTTCTGCCTGAGAGCATGCTATATTAACTTGTGGTTTACCTAATTGCCATTCTATGTCTCCTTATTTTTGTCCCTAAAGAAACTTTATATCTTATAACTTCATTCCTATGAATTTATCTTCTTCCCCATAAAATGAGAATAAAAATATACATTATAAAGGTATATTTGAGGTCTAAACAAAATAATGTATATTAAATGTAATGACAAAGTAAATGTTTATAAATTGACATGGTTTTGAGACAATAAAACTAGAATTGGCACATGGTTAAAGCAGGAATTCAACAGAGCAACGAAGATGTTTCTAACTTTTCCTTTTTAATTGCGTTTGAGGCCTATCACATCTAACTTTTACAGGAAATTATAATTTATTCATGATTCCCATAGATTTTTTGTATTTTATCTTAAGAGATATCTGCTGAGCTATATAACTTTGAAAGGAAACTTATGCTAAAATATAAGGTATTGGCCTATGTGTGCACACATTGCTCATTCTCTAATGAAGCTCTGGAGCTATGGAACATGCATGATGCTGTGTGGAGACAAAGTTTATGGATTGTGATCACATATATTATCACATTAAATCTCTATGCATTCTTAAACACACTGTGTTTTATCAGTTTCTGCATATACTCAAAACCAGCAATTCCTTCTTTTGCCTGCAGAATAAGTTACTAGCTCCTAAGATTGCTATTCCAAGTTCTCAAGAATCTGGTCCCATTCTACCTCTTTAAGTTTTTGTTCTTCTTATACTCATTAAAATTTTGTGCTTCAGTCAGACTAACCTATTTATGCTACCCACAATTCCAAAAGCAGTCCACATCTGTACCTTTGTTTTTGCAGCTTCCTTTCCTATTTGGGATGACTTTCCATCTTGACAAAAGCTTATACGTCCTTCAAATAACAGGTCCAGCCTCTACCTAGCTGCATTTTTGGATCATCTCAGTTGATAATTATCTCACCATGATCTGATAAAATTAGAAATATTTATTTTACTAATTTTAATTCATAGAAAATTATTAATTTACTAATTACTAATAAAATTTGATGCTATTTTTTATTACTGAAGATATAATTAATTAACTAAAAATAATGAGTGTTATAAAAAAAGCCATTAAGTTAGTCAATTGCAGATTGCTTTAAAGTATTCTGAGTTATCTTATAGTATGATTCTTTATCCATATATATGTATATGTATATGTATATATATGTGTATATATATGTGTGTGTGTGTATACATATATATATCCAACTTATGATAATGAAAAACAACATAACAAATAATAAAGTACTGTATTATTACTTGAGAGAAGGAAGTATTATAATTTCATCGAACCACAGGTGCCACATTATTTATACTCTCTAAATAGTAGGAAGCCAAGAAAAAGCTCTTTGCTTTTGAAATGCTAACAGTTGTTGCATATAACTGTATAGTTTTTCTCTACAAATCTAAAGTACCATTTTTCAGTGTTTTTGCTTCTCATTCTTCTGTCAAGCAGCCATAATCTCTTACCTGGAATCAATTTTCTACTTTCACCTTTGCCTCTACACTTCAGTCTTCTTACAGCATCCAGAATGATCATTTTAAAATGTCAATAGGATAATTCCCTTGTCCAGACACCCTTTAATGGCACCCTTTCACAGTTTAAGATAATATCCAAACTCCTTCCTGTAACCTCAATGTTTTGATCTCGACTACTGCTAAGTACCTACCATGGTTCACTTCACCTGAGAAACACCCACCTCCTTGCTGTTCCTTGAACATAGCAAGGACGGTTCCATTAGAGATTTCAGCATTGCTCATGCTTCACCTCTCAGCATACATCACTACATTTTTCTGTATGGAAAATGTAAGCAGCCTTCCCTGGCCAGCCTAAAGTAAATAGGCACCTGCCCCCATTCAATATCTACTCACTCTGCTTTATTTGTCATCATGATGCTTATTACTACTTAATATTATATGTTCTACTTATTTGGTCATTTGTTTAATATCTGTCACCTCTTTTTAAAATGGCATGTCTGTAAGTCTTTGTTTTGTTCACCATTTTATCCACAGTATCTAGATTACCACCTGAAATATACTAGGTGGTCATCTAATCTTTTTCAAATAAATGAATTGACATTTTCAAATAACTAGATTAGGAATATGTTGTCTTTTCTAGTCTGCAGAATTTGGGTGTTGAATATATTTCTTCAAAAGACTGCTCAATATAAACATGTGAAGACTAGATTCTTCTTTTGTACCAATTCAATCACTTCATGGCAAGTCTCATAAATGAACTAAATTTTAGTTTCTAATTATGAAAGGGTGATAAATATTATTGCCTTTGTTCTTGTCACTTGGAGTTATGAAACGGATGAAAAAAAGTATTTTGAATTCCAAAAGTCACTTTCAACAGCATATTATTGACTTCTGGAATGACTAAAAATGATTCTTCTGCTTGGTTCCGAAGAAAAATGATAATGTACTTTTGGCATATTAGGGATAAGTCCATACAGAACACAGGATATTAAAATACATATTTTTAAAAAAGTTTCCAGACATCCCAAATTTGTAAACTGTCTGATTCTAACTTTGTTTGAAGTTTAGCCTGGACTCCAAATATAAGTTTGTGTGCTTTATCTGTCCATCTCTGTATTGTTGATTTTCACTAGGATTCAGTTTTGGCAACGTGAGTTTATTGTTTCCAGTGAAAACATCAGTATACTAATTCCCATTGAGATGAATTCACATTATGCTCTAGTGATATCTGCAATCTCATTGCTGGTTATATACTTGATGGTAAATCTATACTGAAGATGCATAATTGATATAAATTGGGTATATACAAATGTATGCAAGTTATATATAACTTTATCTTACATTTGTTATTATATAGCTGATATATGTGTTTGTGTATATATTTATGCTAGATGTATAGTGAATATATATCTAAATGTTGTATATGTGCATGTGTTGTGTATATATATCTGTACACATACACACTTGCTATATAATAACCAAGGTAAGATAAATTGTATATAATATTTATATAGAATTAACATGTATTTTATATGTTAATTATAATAATTGTTGGAAACTATTAGTCATTCAGGTAAGATGCTTATTTTTGTTCATCTTTTGCTTTAAATGTTTTTTACTTTGGTCATTATATGGCCAGTATGTTTATATGTATATACTATATTTATACTGTATAAATACATTATGCAGTACACAAAAACACCATAAA
Organism: Aotus nancymaae; assembly: GCF_030222135.1. Taxonomy (NCBI): domain Eukaryota; kingdom Metazoa; phylum Chordata; class Mammalia; order Primates; family Aotidae; genus Aotus; species Aotus nancymaae. The sequence continues at coordinate 62,592,633 of NW_026988413.1, read as the reverse complement.
ACTATAAAGCCATACCAAAATTTTGACCTACTGATGTAATATTTAAGTGATGCATAAAATAATTGCCTTGCTTTTAAAATGATCTTTATCCTTGTAACCCTCATTACAAAGACAAATAACATGCTTTTAATTACAACTCATCTAAAGATGACAATGATTTATATCCATAAATGCTTGTGACATGCAGGTCACTTTCTACTGGGTTGCATACAAAATAAAGGATTAAATTTCACAAAAAATTGCTGAGTTCTTGTCAGAAGCTCACTGTTTTGTTAAGCAAGATTTACCAACATGATGGTAAATGACTCTGCAGACTATTTTTAAATTTGTAAAGAAAAAAAGATTTTTTGAGGCTTATAACCTATTTTTAGAAATACTGTGGGTTATTATCTACAAGCTTAAATATTTGTGTTATAATTTCTATAGAATCTATAGCATTGCACTGTGCTCACTTGTTTACTCAAATCACAGGGTCCTTGAAAGCATTACTTCTACCTTTGTGATGTTTCTATTTTTAGTACTTAGCATAGCACAGAATATGTGTAAAATTATTATGTATTTATTGAATGTGTTAAGTCCAGTATTTTATAAACCTAAATTTCTGCAAGATTCTTTTAGATAAACAGGACTGTAGATTTGGCTAAGGGAAATTTTATGACACTCCAAAGAATTCAGTGAACTTCCTTTAGCTTACTTCTTGAGATATATTCCTTTTTTTAAAAAAAATTATTTATTATACTTTAAGTTCTGGGGTATATGTGCAGGTTGTGCAGGTTTCTTTCATAGGTATACACATGCCACGGTAGTGGTTTGCTGCACCCATTGCGTCATCATCTGCATTAGGTATTTCTCCTAATGCATAGTTTGATTGCAGTCTCTATTTTCAACTGGATCTGCCTCTACCTATATATACATAGGGCTACTCATTATTCCAAATCCAAGTCTAGCTTTCTCACCTGTAGGCCTTTTTCTATTCCATTCTTTCTATCTGAAATGTTTTCCCTCTACAAATCCTATCAAAATCTTAGACTTTTGTTAAGCCTCAACTCACATCCAGTCTACTTTCTCTGAAATAGTTGGAAGAGCTACATGTAGCTGTACTAGATCACCGTGTCTTCTGATCATCTGTAGCAAATCCATCCTTTGAATATCAAGAGAAATTTTTGACAAAACTATTGTTTGGCAATTATTTTCTTAAGAAAGTGTGTTTTAATTATGCATGTATATTAGCTCTTTAAATATATTTAGGATTCTTAAAGACATCAACAAATTATGTAGATTATTTTTGAGGATTCACTGGCCTACTTTAAGAATACTTCCTTTAAAGGCAGTGACATATAAACTAAATTAAATAAAGTAGCATTTGTTTGCCTCTTTCTTTAAGATGAAAAATTAAGTAATTAGACTACATTGTGGAGATATATGCATAATTGATAATTCCACATCTCACCTATACATGTATTTTTTATTAGAAAACGTCTCTGTCTTCTACTCTAGTCCCATTTCCTAGAGATGTCTTGCTGTCCGTTACTTGAGGACATTAATTGACCTATCTATGAATCAGATTCATGGACCTATATCATAGATAAATGGTCAAGCCCCTGAACAAGTTGTTTAAATTCTCTGCACCTCAATTTATTCAAAAACTAAGTTTTTGTAAAAAAATTAAAGGCATAATCATGTATGTAAATTGTTTGAAACATTAAATGGCTGGAACAAACTCTCAGGTTTCTGTCTATAGAATCAAGTGAGAGCACAAGAAAAAAATCCTGCATAATCAAGTAGCTGGATTTGAATTATCCTTTTTATATGGTTAGTTTTGGAATAGCAATCTACCGCTATTATGCCTATCACTTTAAAATACCTCAGAAAATGACATGTGAATTTTCATTGCACAGAAAGACCTTTTCTAAGTTGTTGTTTGTGGATGCACCAAGTGAATCTCTTGAGGAGACTTAAGTAATTCAGCCTTGGAGTGCTCATCTATTAAGGCAGAAAGAGTATGTGTTCCATGTTCTTGCTTGATTGAGTGTAAAGCATGGTTGTAACCTACAGAGTCACAGAGGGTGAAGTGAGAATTAGACAGCAAGAATCCATTTCCTACTACGGTGGTTGGCTTAGAAACTTGATTATAGCCAATTGAAGTACTTTACTGTTTTAGTTAAATGAATGTTGATCATTTCATCATAGTTTACCATTTTAATGTAACATTATTGTACCACTTATTACAATTATAATTATTTGGTTAATGCTTAAGTTTCTCCACTACACTGTCAGCTTTATAATGGGATCATATATTTCTGCTTTAGTTGAAAATGTATTTCATGGGCCTACTTCAGATCTGTGGAACCTACTACTAGGTTCACAGTACATATATAATTAGGTAAATTTTCATTTCTGAAGCACTGCACTATACTATGTTGGTTAACATAAAATTAAATCAGACAGGGTAAAATGAAGTCCAAAATTAATGGAGAAGGAGACCTTTGGCATATAGAAAGTCAAGAACCTTTCTTTCTGTGGCAGGTTCAATGTAAGCTTTTCAAAGGTAGTAGAAACGCCTTTGTTTTTCCTTATTGGTAAATGTGATAATTAAATCATTTAGTTAAAGAGTAGTATCTTTACTTCTTTTAGTTGGTTTTCATAACCATGTTAAAATTACTCAAATGTAAATTATGATATAATTTAAAAGTTCTAATTTAACTTAGTCAAGATAAAACATTTCAATATTAAACTCATTTATTATAGATATGTTATCTAGTCACAATCTCAGAATTATTATCCTGTGATGTTCATACAGTTCTCAATATCAGATTGCATCTAGAGTTGGTTGTAAATAAAAATATGTTAATGTATAAGTTCACTTAACACTAACATCAGAGTGGTTTTGAAGTTTTTGCAGCAAAAATGTCAGAATATAAAAGTGTTAATCTGATGAATAGCAAGAAATAACCAGAAGTCAACACATTACAAATATGATCACCAATTTAAACAATAAGCAGACCAATGGAAAAAATAATAATACAGTATGATATACTGTCAAATTTACTTTGATAAAGAAATCATCACAAAAGTGAACTCATTTAGGGAATTAATTGTGGGGACAAAGAGAGATGAGGGTTTTAATCCTGCATTCAATACTTAGAAGCTCTGTGACACTGAACAAGTAATATACTCTCAGTCTCTATCTCAAGTATAGAGTGGGCATTGTAGTAGTAAATGCAGAGAGAGAGAGTGCAAACCAAGCACTTTTATACCTAGACTATTCTGAAATATGAAGTCACCAAAAGAACATCTTTTATTGGTTCTAAACTTTTAATGTATATGGTATTTCTTTCCAAACATGAGTACTTGAGTAAACTGGGTAAGGTTCTCTTCAGCATGTAGGCTTTGTACCTCTTCCTCCTTGTCAAAACATCATTTATTTTCCTGTGGCATAAACCCCACCCAAAAACCCCTCAGTTCTCCCTACAGGATTGAGTTGATGCTATCCCCTATATCAGTATTCCTAATGATTATTATTTAATTGTCATATGTTTTCCATTCCCTTTGTAGTGCCATAGCCACAAGGTAATGGTAAGGCAGGGTCCTATTGCTGGACAGTTGGGAATAGAGTTAATGCACCATGCAGTTTTGATCAAGAATTGTCTTTATTTGGTCAAATGCATTCTGTGTTTTTAACCGCCCTCATTCTTGTGGTTAAAAGAATGCAAGCAATTCTACAGTTCCACCTCTGTTTTTTCTCTCTCTCTTGTTCTTTTTTCTCTCACTCCTCAGTCTCTCTATGGCCTCAGGGCCTGCCTGACCTGCGCAGTTTATTCTCAATTTACTAGCTTATTTTAGTTCCAAAAGTTACTTTTGATTATTTTTCTTTTCTTATAAAATAAATTTTGCTTCTAATCTATAATTAACTGAAAAAAAGTAACAACATAGTAATGCAAATAGAAAATTGTTTTTTGCTATTTGGAAGCACAATAAATGCTTTGGTTCCAATGTCACATAACAAAATAAGTTTTGGGTAATAAATGTTTATAGTTTATTTTGCCATATACTGCGATATACTTTTTTGTGGCTGAAATAATTAAATGTGAAAATTTAATTGATTTTTAAAGTTCTACAACAAACAAACAAACAAAACCCAACAAAACATACAGCTGTAATCCAAAAAGGTGATGGATTTCTAAGCTTGAATGATGAAATGGAGTTAAGAAGTAAATACTTAATAACACAAAATTAAAAGTTTTATTTCAAAAAAATTGTTTTGTATATTTGTGTCTCTATATTTCCTTTCTTTAAATGAGGTCAATGTACAAGGTGTTTTCAGGGAAGGTTTTAAGGGAATATCACAAAAGATTATGTCAATATATAAAGCTTACTGGCTTCAGAATCTAGTTACATTCTTAAAAATCACTGAGGACCTTAAAAGGTTTTGTTTATATTTGTCAGTATTTACTGTAATGGAAATTAAAACAGATATTTTATAATGTATATTTATTATGTCTTTTAAAAACCATAATAAATAGATCATACATTAACCAATACATATTTTAATGAAGATATATTTCCAAAACAAAACACATTAGTGAGCAAGTACCATTGTTTCATGTTTTTGAACATCTCAGTAACATCTGGCTTAATAGATGGGTTCTCATACCTGCATCTGCTTTCAATCTGTGGTGATGGCACTCATCTGCAGCCTCTGGAAAACTGCACTGTACACTCACCAGAGAATGAGAGGGAAAGAAACAGCTTATATCTTAATATTATTTTAAAAGTAATATTGACCTTGCAGAGCCCTTGAAAAGTTCTTAAGGAAGTTTAGAGTTCCCTAGATCACACTATGAGAAACATTGGCCTATACCAAGGGGCTGGAATTAATAACAATATCACAAATACAGCACACCTGCTATAGAAGTAAGGAGGAGCAAAATAGTTGTGAAAGTTACAATCACAATGTTGTCTAAACCATAAAGTTTATTGTACTGAAGCCATTCACAATAGGCCAAGCCATGTAATTACGTGGGAACACATTTATGTTATAAAATTGAATGCAAATAATACAAAATTAAAAGATTTAGGTCAATTAAATGTGCATATATATTTTATAGATAGATACAGATCTAAAGAAAGCTGTTAAAACTTTTGTTTTTAAAGAACTGGAGTGAAAAACTGAAAGAACATGCGCCAAAAATAATCAGCACTTGCCTTTAAGGCAAAGGCACGTGGGTATGTATTTTCAAATGTCCAAAAGTGAAAAGGCAGTGGCAATCTAGTCTCTATCTCCCAAACTGTCATGAAACTTTAGATCACTGAACTGTGTCCTCTCAGGGTTTCTGTTTCTCTCAATGAATCAGTTCTTTGTTGGTTTAGAATTCGGTCCAGAATAGCCATTCCTCAAATAATTCATTTCCTTTATCTTTGATGGATGGAATTTGTCAGATGATGTGATTTTGCTGAAAGAGAATTTCAGCAGATGTCTGTAGACTAACTCTTGTATTGCTACCTTGGCTTCTGAGGCAGCATGGCGATCTGTGTCAGGGCATGTCATCTGTTTCCTCCTCTAGCTAGCTGTACAGTGTACTCCCTTACCACTGTTTACTTTGTCACCTCCCCATTTATTCTTCATCCATTACATCTGCAGCATGTTTCCATACTTGGATTAATGAAGGGACACTGCTTTTTACATACATAGAGCAGGGCTCTAGATAGAACCTACCAGCCCTATTCTGAAGTAGCCCATAGTCCTAACTATTATGACAATTACTTTATGTTTATTGTTTGAATTTCATTTTTATCTTTATTCTGCCTTCCCATACTCTTACATACATCCCTAACATTAGAAAATGGATGTTAACATCATACACTGGGGTATGTTAGTGGGTGAGGGGCTGGGGAGGGACAGCAGGGGGCGGGGGGGTTGGGGAGGGATAACACTGGAAGAAATGCCTCATGTAGGTGATGGTGAGATGGAGACAGCAAACCACCATGGCATGTATGTACCTATGCAACGATCCTGCAAGATCTGCACATGTACCCAGAACTGAAAGTACAATTAAAAAAAAGAAAAAAAGAAAATGGATGTTAACATGAAATTATCAATAAAAATACCAGAGTTCCATGTAATCATGTAAACACGAATAATTAAGAGAATAGTTATTCTATTATAAATACATAAAAGGATTTCTTATGTTCTGGGCCATATTAAACTTAAAATTGTAAAGTTTTACAAGAGGCCATAATTGAAGGATACGATTCCAAAGTACAATAATAATGATTTCACAGTGACATATTTGCCCTTGTTTACCATCATTCATTATTATGCAACTCTAGCAAATAGTGTCGTGAATTTCTCTGATGTTTTCAGAACAAGTTTCCAAAAATGTCTTCCAGTATTGGTGATGAAACTATAAAAACCCTGAATAATGATAATAAAATTAACAATGGTTGAAAACTTATCGTATGGTTGAAATTTGAGAATTATTACCTTTAGTTACCTCAACACCACTGTGATGTTGGTACTGTTATTTTTGCTACTTTATAAATATGGCAGCTGAATCTGGGAGAAATTAAGAATTTATTCAAGGTTATTTATTTATTTATTTATTTAGAGTTGAGGTCTCAGTATATTGCCCAGGTTGGTCTCAAAGTTCTGTTCTCAGGTTTGCAACAGTTGTGAGCCACCACAACTGGCCAAGGTCATACAATTTTTTAATTATTAAGGAAGACTGCTTATCTTAGATTGTCTTCAGACCTCTCTTTCTTAACCATGAAATATACTATACAAAATGAGCAACATTGAAATCTGTACTTAGTATAATTAAAAAAAAACAAAACAACTGAAAGCTATAATCTATTTTCAAGAATTTGTAAAACTATCATAAAAATATAATAAGAGAGAGCCTAGAGCCAAGTTTACCCTCCAGTTTTCTCTTCTAAGATCCTTTACATAGGAAGTGTTGAAAATGAAAGACACTGTCTTCTATATAGAGCCCTTCAGTTAACTTCCCTGACCCACCCCTAAAGATGCTTCTCTGACCCTTTTGATGATGCCATTTTTATTTATAGGAATTAGCAATAAGACTTTTAAAAATTTCCCTTATTCAGTGTACTTTTTCAGAAGGCTTAACTTCTTTCTCTGTGTCATATGATTCATTATAATTACGGTATCATTAGTAATTAAGAGTCTTCCCTTGACTCTTATTTTACATTACTCCTTCTCCCTAACAGTGTCTGTCTATCCATTTTCTTTCAATAGAATATTACTTCATATTTAGAAGAGCTAACTCCCATGCTCAATTAAGGAGAGATATATTTATTTGTATAATGAATATAGCTCCATAGCTGAGTAGTAGAATTTCCTCTACTGTGTAATACCTTTCCATTTTCCATTTTATTTCTGTTTTCTTATTTTTCCTTTATTTGTTTCTCTTCCTTGTTCAGGAATATTATAATCACTGTTTTCTATTTTGTAGCATTTTTTCCATTCAATATCAATATAAATCTTAGAAGTCTTAAAAGTTATTGAGGTTCATTAGCTGTGCTTCATGGAAACATTCTCAGCACTTCATAAGAATATGCTTCTGGTTTTGTTCTCTCTTCTTTGGATCAGAATCTCCAGTGGAACTCAGCCATTGTGGTTCCCTTTTGGAAATCGTGAAAGCCAACTCATTTTTCCCAGGGTCAATGAAGTCTGTTAAAATCTTATCTCTCACAATAAAATATATAATAAGCATTTGAAGTTGTAAAACATTTCCAAGTATTCATTAGAAAAAGTACAGAAAATCAAATATTAAACTAATTTTGAAGTCTTGATAACACAGTTTTTAAAATAACATTTATAGCTGTACATTTTAAATTTTAAGTTAAATTTTAATTCTTGAAAATAGATTTGTAGAGTGTGTTTTAAATTTATAGTCTTTTTGCTTGAACCTGGGGTGCAGAGTTTGCACTGAGCCAAGATGGTGCCATTGCACTCCAGCCTGGGCAACGTAACGACACACCATCTCAAAAAATAAAAATTTGTAGATTTTTTAAAAAATTGTTGTTAGTAGGGATAGCTGGCCAAAATGTGTGGCTCACTCTATTCTCCTTTGAAGTTGAGCTAATTTAAGAATACTCTGCACATTAGCAGCAACCTGTAGAATAGATTGTATTCTAGACTCATCCTAACATGCTGCAAGGCTTTGGGTAAGTAAAAAGTGTGCTAATACTTTTTAAACTATAATGGGCTTAAATGTAACACCTTCCAGATCTAGCAAAGCAAGGATTTTGAAGTTATCTATTTATAAATTAGTTTATCAACATGAATTAGAGAAAAAGTTGCCAAATTATTTAGTGTGTGTTGTTCTCAGATGGACTTAATCAATATTGATACTATAGCGGCTTTGTGTGGTCATTAAAGTTTACCCAGCAACTTGTTTTATAACTTGTAGTACATCATCTATAATTGGAATTTTAGAACCTAGCATATTTTCAAAATAGTAAAAACTTAAATGCCATTGTCTGCCTTATCAAAACTAAATTATTTTATCATTTTAAAACCACGATTCATAACATCATAATTTGTTTTTCTGTATATACATTCATATTTACTTAAATGGAGGTATATTTACATTTACTTAAATGGAAGACAATTCAAAAATAATTGTTAAAACTTAATGACATAATTGAAATCCTTTCATAGTTAGACTTCCTAGCATGTACTGAATGTACTTTATATATATATATATAAAAATCAGACTTTTCAAGCTGTATATTTCTTATTAAAATGCATGTTTTAAAGGTTTGGATTTCATAATGATTTGGTTTTACTTTATGGAATTCAATTTACATTTATTTGATAGGTTGCTATGAAATCACTGCTTATAATTAAAACAAATTTCAGAACCTTTCATGTTTAAAGATACAGGTAAATTTAACGTGTAAAGTCCACACCATTTTCTTATAATATACAACAGGTTAAAAAGTAGGTGCTATTTATACTCTTGAAATTAGAATGAATTTATTAAGTCTAATTTTGGATTTCATTATTGGATATACTTTAAAAGAAGTAAAATTAATTTGCCTTTTAATAAGGGAAAATTAAAATTATTGTGTTGCATACACTATAACATTAATATAATCCAAATCCCTACCCATTAATTTTCAAAAAAATTCAGAAATTTTCAAAATAAAACACTAAAATAATTTTCAAAAGGAAAATAATACTTTTAATGTTCAAATATTCTTAGCCTTTATTGTGCACGATGGATAAATGAGGTCTATAAGATACAATTCATGAGTTATACATGTAGCAAAGATTAGTATAACATTTCCATTTCTTGTTAAAGCAGTTTCTGGAGTATTTTTCCAAGATATTTCCTTTCATTATGGGATGTTTCCATTTATTTCCAATAATAGCCCTATGAAGGTCATAGGCTCATCAGATCAACATTTTCACTCACAGTTTATTGGACAAAGAATATGTGTTAAGAAATTACATTCTCAAGCACTTACAAATTGATCTTTTCTTCCTGGTCTTTTATAAAATCATTAACTTGGGCTTATATAGTTTTTAATTTCCTTACATTTTCTCCTTAGGTTTGATCGTCTGAATTTAGCAAATAGAATTTTCTCCAAGTGGGAACAGTATACCTTGATCAGATTATAAAAATAGATTATACTGAGAAATTACTGATGAGAGTAATATAGAAGTTAGTTGTTGCGTTGATAAATTAGGGTTTTTTTTTTTTTGTAAAATAGTTATGTAGATTCTGATTATCTCATTATTATAGTATCAACCTCTTCTTACTGTTGTCATTGTTAGTTATGTAAATTTAGAGCTTAAATAATGCACCGTTCTTTCTCTGTGCAGTTGATATTTTACTAGAGGATACAGTTGTGTGTTTGTGTTTCCTGTGTTGATGATGAATTTTTCCCTACCTAACTAAAGACTCTGTGGGTCTATAATATGTTATAGATGTATTATTGTAAACAATACAAAATCACAGTGATAGTCCAAGTTTTAGAGGAGGGAACATGCATTTTGGTCAGAGAAAAGGTATATTTGTACTTTAATATGGCTTTCATTTCTAGTTTATTGAATGAATGAATGAAATCATAGTATGCTGCAAAACAGCTGAGAAATTGAGCAGAGCTCAGGATTTCAAAAGCAGCTTTGTTTTTGTTAAAGTAAACTTTGTGAAACACTAGAAACTTGGTTTCTGGTCAAAGCAGTTTTTGCTCTCATACTATGAACATTCTGATTTAGAGAATTCCATTCTGTGTACTTAATTTCCCAGAGAATCTTAACTGGAAATAATCTGTGTTCTCATCTAGTCATGAAGGTCTGGTATGCAGATGCTGTTCCATTCTGAAGAAGTTGCAATAGGAGAAAAACTGATTTTATGACTTACTTGGGAGAATAAAATCTGTTATAAACAATGATACCATATTTTCATACGTTTTTGTAGGAATTACCCGAATTTAGGGACTTTAAGTGTAATTATCTCTCCCTTGTTCCTACAATTATACCACTATTTGTTCTGCTTGTGGGGCATACATAACACACGGACTCAGAAAATATGACATTTGTAATTCACATCTAAAAAGACATTAAATTCTTCTTTCTCAGACCATCGTGAAAAAAAACATAAAATAATTTACAGAGTAAGTACCTTCCCCCACCCTAAAGGCAGAAAAATTTCTGCAGTACTATTTTATTCTCTGACCATGTTTGGCAGAATAAAACCTATTGTGCATATGATTTAATCTAAAGTAGAACACTTATTTACTGTTATTTAATTGCCTATTTTTTCTTTTGAAAATTCTCTTAAAATAAGCTATTCAAAATGCTTGCAAACTTAAGGGAGTGGGGGTATAGGAAAGAACTGGAAGGAGAAGTAAAAATTGAATGGGTAAAAAATAATACAGATACATACCATCTTACAATTATTAGTAAACTTTATTTAAAACACCATATCTCTGTTGTATAAACAATAAAATAAGACTTATTTTTTATTAAGAATAAATGCAGAGACATTTTGCCACTTTAAAAACTAACATCACTTGGGTTGAACACAAATTTGGTCTTAGTTATCTTAACTGTGTAGATCAAGCAGATAATAAGCAGAGACTTCATATTGAGGGAAATACATTGGCAGTACTTTTTAGTATATTTCTTTATGTCCAAGAAATCTGTAGATGTGTTATTAGCTCATTACATTTTTTCACTTTAATTTTAAATGTTTATAATATAATTTTGATGAAACTTTATTTTCAGCTAGAATATGATGACATTTTTATTTCTCTTTTTTCAGTACATTAAACTTACAGTATATGACTTGAGAGTAACCATTAGTGTGTAGAGATAACATCTGTTCTCAATAGGTAACTGACACAAAAAAGAAGAAAAATATGATTTAATGATACAATTTTAGTATTTGTAATATAATATACAGTTTGAAAAGATAAAATCGACAATGTAAACCTAAAATCTCATGGACAAATTACTTTTTATGTTATATTCCATGTTTTACATATTTTAACGTTGTGATTATCCAATGTTTCCTTATCCTCCACCCAAAATATACTATGGAATAAAAGGAAAATTTCAGAATTCGATTTCAGATTCTCTAAATAGCATGGCATGTCTGTGCCTAATATAAAAGACAAAGAAAATGAAGCACTTTTTCTTAACGTTTTATATTAATTTACTCATCGACATTGAACTATGTTTTACTGATCTGAATCTTCATATCTGCTATATAAAGTATGGTATTTATGATCACAAAAATACATTATGCATCTGGAAAATATACCAAGAAGTAATTTATTTCATAGAGCAGAGTCCCTTATGTTAAAATTTGCTATTTCTGGAACACATTTCTTTTTTATTTCAGGCTATTCTGAGAAACATTAAAATTAATAACCAAATTCCAAAAACACCTCTACTATATTAAAAGGGAAGGGAAGATATGTTTGGGTATGTGTATACATATTTCTGTATATATGAATATATAAAACATATAGAGAGAGTACAGTAGCCCTCCATATCCATGGATTCTGCATCCATGGATTCTACCAATCATGAATCAAAAATACTCAGGTTACAAAAATTCGATGGTTGAGTCTGCACTGAACTTGTACAGACATTTTTCTTGTCATTCTCTAAACAATATGATGTATTAACTATTTATATAACATTTACATTATATTAGGTATTATAAGTAATACCTAAATTTAAAGTATATAAGAGGATCATTTAAAGTATATAAGAGGATGTGCGTAAGTTATATGCAAATGTTTTGTCATCTTATATCTGTGACTTGAGCATCTGTGGACCTTGTTATCCTTGGAGGTCCTGAACCAATCCCTTGTGGATACCAAGGGGTGACTGTATATAGTTAGTATAGATTAATTTAAAAATCCAAACATTCTTAGTCATACTTTTTCATACATGACATATCAGTTTCTTTATTTGATCTCAGTAAATAGTTGTGGATGTAATAAATGATAAATAACTGATGTGGCCATCTAACTCTAATCTACTTACTTTCTGATAGTCTTGGGATTTTTTAGAAAACAGTAGCATATTGTTAAAAAAAAAATGTATCTTTCTTTCTCCCCCACTGTATCCATTTTACATAATCAACTACCTGAGACATTCCACAGTTCTTAAGAGGCCTCACAGCTCATATGTAGTTTTGGCCCTCAAGATACTATGTGGGCAAGTCATTTATTGCTTCATTTTAAAAAGAGTTGTATTTTAAAAGTTTTGCCCAATTTTTATTTTTAATCTATTTTAATTTTTAGTTTTATGGGCACGTACTAGGTGCATATACCTATGGGAAACATGAGATAATTTGATACCAACATACAGTGTGTAATAATCACATCAAGGTTAATGGGTCTATGACCTAAAGAATTTATTCTCTTTTGTGTTATAAACTTTCCAATTATACTTTTTGTCATTTTTAAATGTATCATAAATTATCATTGACCATAATCACCCTGTTGTGCTATTAAATACTAGATCTTATTCATATTATCCAACTATATTTTTATACCATTTAACAAGTCCCACATCTCCCACTTTCCACTACCCTTTCCAGCCTCTGGTAACTATCATTCAGCTCTTTAACTCTTGATCTCAATTGTTTTAATTTTTAGCTTCCACATGTGAGCAAAATCATGCAAAGTTTGTCTTTCCATGCCTGGCTTATTTCACTTAACAAAAGGTCCTCCAGTTCTATCCATGTTGTTGCAAATGACAGGATGTTACCCTTCTATTATGTGGCTGCGTAGTACATTGTGTATATAAACTACCTTTTCTTTATCCATTCATCTGTTAATGAGCAATTAGATTGATTGTAAACCTTAGCTATTATGAATAATGCTGCAATAAATGTGGGAATATAGATATTCCTTTGATATCCTGATTTCCTTTCTTTTGGGTATATACCACGCAGTCAGATTGTTGGATCATATAGTAGTTCTATTTTCAGTTTTTTCTCCATACTGTTGTACTACATAGTGGCTGTACTAATTTACATTCCCACCAACAGTGTACAAGGGTTCCTTTTTTTCCACATCCTTGCCAACATTTGTTATTACCTGTCTTTTGAATAACAATCATTTTAACTAGAGTGAGATGGTATCTCATTGTACTTTTGATTTTCATTTCTCTGATGATCCATAATGTTGAGTACCTTTTCATATACATATCACAAGCAACTCTTCAAGGACAGCAAGTGTCAGGACCAATCATGTTAACTACATTTCAAAGGTTACATGTAGAACCTTTGGAAATAATGAATGAGAGATAAAGACAACTGGGAAATACAAGTTATGAAAATAAAGTAGCAACCATATAGTATTTAAGGATTTAGGTGTTTGTTGAGACAGTTGTGCTCTGATCATTTAAGCAGTATTAATGATGCTTTCCAAAAATTATATGTTTAGAAGTTAACGTGGTATATAGCAGACATTATATTTTTAAACAAGGTAAATGAGAAATAAAGATGAATATACCCATTTTTACTAGTGAACACATCTTCAAATATAAGAAAATATGGAATGCAACCCAGTAACAATATCTGTGCAGATGTAATTGAATCATTGGCCTATGATTTCCACAGAATACATGTCAAATTGTATAAAGAAGTCAGTTTTAATAAAAATGAACTTACTAAATACATAAAACTTTTATTCAATTAAAAATATTATAAATGTACTGTTTTTTCTAGTGAAAATTTTCTGCTTTATATATAATTAAAAGGAAACAACTATCCCATTCCCTATCCCCTGCAAAGTACCTAACCAGGCTCTATCATGTATCAGGCACCATGAGAAGTTATTGTGAAGTGTGTTGGGGCACAATAAAGGAGGAGATGTAGTGTGAACAAAGATAATGAATATCAAAATTAGAAATATGAATTGGTATGAGAAACATCTTAGCAATCTAAGCAATAGAGGTTATCTGAAAGGCCATGGAAATATATTGATGTGGAACATAAAGAATAAAGAGATGTCCAGGTTAAATTTTAGGTTTCTGGCTTTGTGTCAAAGCAGACGTGACACTGAAATAGGGAACACTAGCAATTAGGTCAGTCTGGGGGGATTTGGGGTAGAGAGGATATTTTTTTCCAATTTGGATACATTTATATACCCTGGAGATGTCAAGAAGGCAGATAGATATATGAATCTGGAGCTCAAAGGAAAAATCTGGGCTAGAGATAGAATTAGGACAAATCTTTGAAGACTTATTCATTGAAGTCATAGATATATATGACAATGTCTAGAGATGATACTGAAAAAGTGGAAAAAGGACCTATAACTTATTCTAAGACAAAATAACAATGAGGTTTAATACTGCTATCAGGTAAAATTAGGTTTGAAAATACACAGTTGGAAGAATTTATATGGAGGCCATAGATAAACAGGGAGTACTGTTTTGGTGAAGCCAACTGAAGTGGAGGGAACATTATTCTTTTAGAGGGATGCTTTCCTCTGGTCACAGTGTCTGTCCACATGTATGCTATGCAGCCAGTGCCTTCCTCCCTCTTCATCCACCTACACTCACTAACTCAGGAAATCCATCTGTGAACTTACTGCCTTGCTCACAACCCCACATTATATGCCTTTAGTACAGTTTATCATTCCTCAACTTATTTGAGTATTCTGAAAAATATTATTAAGCCTCTTTTGCTAGAATTTAATCTCCATGAGAACAGGACAATACCCTATTTTGCAATTAATTTGAATCCCTAGTACCTAGCACATCTGAGGATACTATAGGTATTCCAAAATGTTTGTTTAGGAAAAGAGAGGAGAGAGGAAAGAAAGATGAAAGGAGTGGAGGGAGGAAAAGGAAAGTCAGAGCGGAATCCATAATATACATGAAAGTGTATTACCAAGGGAAGAAATGAACAAGAAGCCAGGGGTAATGAATAGACTTTTGGAAAAAAAAAGAATATATTATGTAACTATCATACAGAAAAATGTGCCTCAAAAATTAAGTACAAGATACATAGACTAAGTGAACAATTCTTAATTATACAACTTGATGAATTATACAACTTGAAACTCACAGATGTACACCATGCCTGGCTAATGTTTTATATTTTTAGTGGTTTTAGTAGAGATGGGGTTTCACCATGTTGGCCAGTCTGGTCTCGAACTCCTGACCTCTTGATCCACCTGCCTCAGCCTCCCAAAGAACTGTGATTACAGGCGTGAGCCACCATGCCTGGCTTAGATACAGAACATTTATAGAAACTCCAGAGATTCTTTCATGCCAGTATCCAGACAGTAGCCCCACAAATAGAACCAACATTCTGATGTTTATCACTAAAGTATTTTGTCCTTTTCTTGAAATTCATGTAAATGGGAACATAGAGTAAGTATTTTGGGGTCTGGCTTTTACTCAACACTGTAACTATGAGATTATTCCTGATGTTTAAATGATTGTTTCTCTTCTGAAGAAAATAATCAATTATAAATTTTATAAATTTTAGAATGTACCTTCAGAAATAATAATTTTTACAAAAAAAAATTTCCTAAACTAAAAAGGTAAACAGAAATGTTAGCTTATGCTAAGTGAGTTTACATTTTGTAATCTACTGAGAGAAAAGTGATGTTAACCTTGGGTACATATTAACAAATATTTAGTATTTTTTCATATATAATATTTTTACTATAACAACTCTTAATTAAAAATCCTATGTTATTTAACTGCTTCATTTATAATATTCAGGTATTAAGATTTTTGCAAAGCCACATTAATTTTTTGATAAGTGAAATTTAACTTTCAGCAGTATTTTTCTGTTGACATTTTAAAAATAGACTCTTTGGAGTACTTTTAGGTTCACAGTGAAATTGAGCAGAAATTAGAGAGTCCCCATATATCCCTGGACCCCCACATACCCCTTTCTACTAATCAACACTCATATTAATGTTTTAATTATATGATAAAATTTACCAACTTCAAATGTACAATTTAATGAGTTTTGACAGGTGTAGATGATCTTCTATCCACTAATACAATCGTATTCTGGAACATGTCCATCACTCTCAAAGTTGCCTTATACCTTTTGCAGTCACTTCCCTCACCTCACCTCTGGCTGCTGGTCACCACTTCTCCGCTGTATGAATCTAAAACTTTGCATTTTCTGGAACATTGTAAGAATGGGATTATAGAGAATGTATTCTGTTGTGGCTGGCTTCTACTTAAAAAAGCTTTGAAGAATCATTCTTGTTGCGTGTAAGCTGTTTTTATTATTGCCACACAGTCCTTCATTTTATGAATATCCCGTAATTTATTTATTCATTAGTTGATGGAAATTTGTTTTGTTTTTTAGTTATTGCCTACAAAGAATAAAGCTTCCTTTTTTGGTTATTAAGAATAATTAAGTGCAAGCCTTTATGGAAATGCATGTTTTCATTTCTTTTGGATAAATATCTAACACTTAGGTTGCCTGAGTATGAGGCAAACTGATTTATGAGAAACCGCTGATCTGTTTTCCAAAGCAGTTAAACAATTTTGTATTTTCACAAATATTACATGTAAATGTCACATCTTCATTAACCCTTGGTGTTATTAGCATTTTATTGTTATCCATAGTGTATTAGTAGCTCATTTTATTGATATTTCTATTTCTCTCATGACTAATGATGGTGAGCTTTTCATGTGCCTATTTGCCATTGCCATATGAAAATAATTCCTTTACTTTATGCAAGTGGCAGATAATTGCATTTGTTACAAACCAAATGTTTCTGGCAACTCTGCGTTAAGCAATGATTGGCACCACTTTCCCAACACCCATGTGCTTACTTCATGTCTCTGTGTCACACTTTGGTAATTCTTGCATTATTTTAAACTTTTTCTCTATTACTACAGTTGTTATTCTGATCTGTGATTAGTAATCTTTTATGTTACTATTGTAGTAATTTTGGGACATCACAAACTGTGTACGTATAAGACAGCAAAGTTAACAGATAAATGTTGGTGTGTTCTGATTGCGCCACCAACCAGCCGTTTACTGATGTCTGTCCCTTTCCCCAGACCTCCTTATTCCCTGAGACACAATAGTATTGATATTAGGCCAATTAATAGTCTGATGATGGCCTCCAAGTGTTCAAGTGGAAGAAGAGTCACACATCTCTGTCTTTAAATAGAAAGCTATAAATAATTTAAAAAGCCAAGATAGGCCAAAAGCCAAGACTTCTTGCACCAAGCAGTTAGCCAAGTTGTGAATGCAAATAAAAAGTTCTGGAAGGAAATTACAAGTGCCACTTTAGAGAATACACAAATTATAAGAAAACAAAACAGACATTGCTAATATGGAGATATTTTTAGTGGTCTCGATAGAAGATCAAACCAGCCACAACATTTCTTAAACCAAAACCTAGTCCAGAGCAAGACTTTAACTCCCTTCAGTTCTATAAAGGCCGAGAGAGATGAGGAGGCTGAAGAAGAAATGTTTAAAGCTAGTAGAGATTGGTTTATGAGGTTTGTAAAAAGATACCATCTCTGTAACTTAGAAGGTAAAGCAGCAAGTGCTGATGTAAAAGCTGCAGCAAGTTATCCATTTCTAGCTAAGATCATTGACAAAGGAACTACGCTAAACAAGAGATTTTCAGTGCAGATGAAACAGCTGTCTAATGGAACAAGATGCCAACTAGGACTTTAATAGCTAGAGAAATGTCAGTGCCTGGATTATAGAGGATTCACCATTTTACATGTCATTAAGAACATTTGTATCTCATGAAAGGAGGTCAAAATATCATAGCAGGAGTTTGGAAGAAGTTGATTCCAATCCTCATGGATCACTTTGAAGTGTTGAAGATGTCCGTGGAGCAAGTCATTGCATATGTGGTTCAAATAAAGAGAACTAGAATTAGAAGTACAGCCTGAAGATGTGTCTAAATTATTGAAATCTCATGTTAAAATTTCGGTGGATAAGGAGTTGCTTCTTTTGGATGTATAAGAAAGTGGTTTCTTGAGTATAAATCTACTCCAGATGACACTGCTGTGAACATTGTTAAAATGACAACAACAAATTTATAATACTACATACACTTAGTTGCTAAAGCAGGGGCAGGATTTGCAAGGATCGATTCCAATTTTGAAAGAAGTTCTGCTGTTTATAAAACAGTATCAAATGCTCATCATCACTGGTCATTAGAGAAATGCAAGTAAAAACTACATTGAGATACCACCTCATGCCATTTAGAATGGTGATTATTAAAAAATCCAGAGACAACAGATGCTGGAGAGGATGTGGAGAAATAGAAACACTTTTACACTGTTGGTGGGAGTGTAAATTAGTTCAACCATTGTGGAAGACAGTGTGGTGATTCCTCAAGGACCTAGAAATAGAAATTCCATTTGACCCAGCAGTCCCATTACTGGGTATATATCCAAAGGATTTTAAATTGTTCTATTATGAGGACACATGCACACGAATGCTCACTGCAGCACAGTTTACAATAGCAAAGACTTGGAACCAACCCAAATGCCTATCGACGATACACTGGACAGGAAAAATGTGGCACATATACACCATGGAATACTATGCAGCCCTAAAAAACGATGAGTTTGTGTCCTTTGTAGGGACATGGATGAATCTGGAAACCATCATTCTCAGCAAACTGACACAAGAACAGAAAATCAAACACCACATGTTCTCACTCATAGGTAGGTGTTCAACAGTGAGAACACATGGACACAGGGAGAGGAGCATCACACACTGAGGTCTGTGGTGGGGGGTGGTAAATAGCGGAGGGACAGCGGGGGGTGGGGAGTTGGGGAGGATAACATGGGGAGAAATGCCAGATATAGGTGATGGGGAAGAAGGCAGCAAACCACATTGCCATGTATGTACAATCTTGCATATTCTTCACATATACCCCAAAACCTAAAAAGCAATAAAAAAAATACATATATATATAAAAAATACATATATATAACATTATCAAAAAGCAATAAAAAAGCTATAAAAAAGCAATAAAAAGTACATATATATATAATACATATTATATATATATAAAACACTATCAAAAAGCTTTGCATGGTGCAGAGAAATTTTTTTGTGAAGGGAAGTCAATTATTATGGCAAATTTTATTGTCTTATTTTCAGTAATTTTTCCAGCCATCTCAACCTTTAGCAACCACCGCATTAATTAGTCAGCAGCTATCAACATTGAGGCAAGACCTCCTACGAACAAAAAGATTATGAATCACTGAAGGCTCAAATGATTGTTAGTATTTTAAAATAATACAATATTTTTAGATTAAGGTATGTACATTGTTTTTTGGACATCATGCTATTGCACACTTAATGGACTACAGTATAGTGTAAACATAACTTTTTATGCACTGGAAACCAAAAAACTCCTGTGACTTGCTTTATTGAGGTATGTGCTCTATTGCAATGGTTTGGAACTGAACCCTCAATATTTCAGAGGTATACCTGTATATTTTGTGGTATAGTGTCTATGTAAATATTCTAGACATTGTTTAGATAGTATTATTATTAATGAGTTGTAGATGTTCTTTATGTATTCTGGATACAAGTGATTTTCCACTATGTGTTTTGAAAATTTTTTTTCAGTGTGTGCCTTGCATTATTGTTTCCCTAATGTTTCTCAAAGTGAAGTTTTAAATTTTGAGTAAGTCTAAGGATTCTACTTAATGCTTCATGTGCTAAGAAGGCTTCCCACTCTAGATAATGAAAACATGAACTGTAATTCTTGAGCTCCAGATATTTTTCTGCTTTTTCTTTCTTTCTTTCTTTTTTACTTAGTAATACTTTTTATTAGCATATCTTTTATATATATTTATTTTTATTGCATTTTAGGTTCTGGAGTACATGTAAAGAACATGCAGGATTGTTGCATAGGTACATACATGGCAATGTGATTTGCTGCCTCCATCTCCATCACTTATATCTGGCATTTCTCCCATGTTATCCGTCCCCAACTCCCTACCCGCCGCTGTCCTTCCCCTAGTCCCCCCTTACAGACCTCAGTGAGTGTGAGGAGCATCACATATTCTCTTTCAAAATAGTTATTTCTCCTTCCTTTGATAGTCTACTCTTGCACTTGAGTAGGTCAGTGGTCAGTTAAAGGCTTGAGGACAGAGCGCTCTGCAAACAGACAGAGGCCTCTCTCTTTCCTTTTACATCACTCTCTTTTCCATGAATCTAACTAGCAAAGTCTAGCTGCATTGGCCTTTTGGAACTTAGTTCTATATCCTCAACTCAGTAAAACTTTTGTTCAATTCTTGGGTCTTCTCCCAAGAACTGCGCTGCACTCTGGATACCACTCCCAAGCAGTAAGTTGGTACAATTGTTGCAGTTGTAGGGCTCACTTTATTAATCGCTCTTCTCTGAGAGATCACAGTTCTGTTCTACCTTTTGCTTAATGCCTGTCAACCATTTTGTGTGTGTGTATTTTGTGTTTGTTTTTCTGGTGGTTTAGGTGGAAGAGTAAATCAGCTTCTTATATAACGTTAGCTGGAAACACTAAACTTTATCTTCATAATATTGAAAGTATTGTCAAAAATCCATACTGAGTGTGTGGACAAACATTTTCATTTCAATAAATTACAGTGCCAGGAATAACCATATTCTAATATAATAAATATTTTGCATAAGTATTCATGTAATTTTGTAAAGTCATATTACTTCCTTTAAATAATGTCTATGTAAATATTACAAATTTTCTTTTTTTTTTTCTTTCCTGAGACAAGATGTCACTGAATTTCCCAGACTGGGTGTAGTGGCATAATAGCTCACTGCAAAGCTCAAATCTCCTGGGATCAAGTGATCCTCCCATCTCAGCATCCTGAGTAGCTAGGAGTACAGGTGCATGCCACCACATGTGACTAATTTTCTATTTTTTTAATTGGTAATGAAGTCTTACTATATTTCCCAGGCTTGTCTTAAACTCCTGAGGTCAAGGGATCCTCTCCTCTTCCCTCAGCCTTCCAAAGTGCTGAGACTTACAGGAGTGAGCTCCCGTGCCCAGCCACAATTTTTCTATTTGTATCATGAATTAGTCCTCCTCCCCTGATCCATATTGCTAATTTTATATTGACATCTCCACTTGGCTGTCTCATAGCACCTCAGCTATTTCTCACAGCCAGTTTATCCTCATCAGACCAGACATATTTCCCTTAGAGAGTCAGCATTTGGCAGAATTTGAAGTAGGATTCCATATTCACTCAGTATTTAGTTCTAGAAACCAGCTGAATTAAATTACCTTGAAGTTTTCTAGCTGCTTCTCTGTTATATGCAATTTAATGCAGTCATAGGGAATTTAATCAATCTGCATTCATTCATTTTCCATATGGTCCACCGTGGAAATCTTTCTAAAAATTATATTGAATTATAATCACCCTATGATTAGACCTTCCAGTGTTTTCAGTTGCCTAAAACAACTGAAAACATTTATAATTCCAGTTTATAATTCCAGTTTCACCCCTTTCTGCCTCTAGTCCTCAAGAGTAAATATAATCTGGTGGTCTAGTTTGTGGGCGTCTTAGTTCAGATATATGTATTCCTTAGCTATTAATTCATGCAAAATTTACTAAAATGCTCTAATCCTGAGTTTGGAACACTCTGGTATATAAATTTTAGTGGTAACGATAGTACCTACATGATATGCTTGTGAGAATTAAATGAAAGTGTACATTTCAAAGCATATAACATGAACTCTGGCACTTGGTAGATGCTCATTAAATACTTGTTATTTGTATTATTCACTCATAAGTAGCTGCTTAAAGTTTCAAAAATAGACTAAGCATAATCAGGAGAGCATAATTTTGTTCCCATAATTTGCACTGCCTGAAGTGTTCTTTGTCATTCCTGTGCTTGCTGAAATTTTTGTCACCATTCAAGGACTGGCTCAAAATTCCTCATCTCTGTAATTCCTTACTCACTGTCTACAGGTAGAATTATTATTTTCTTCCTTTGCATTCTCATAACTCAATGTTTATTCCCCAATTTTAAGAATAATGTTAACAACTAATTATTTATACACATAATTGCCAACCTCAGAAAATAGTGTGTTTATTCAAGAGATGTGGAAAATTTACAACTGAAGCAAGTCTATTGAAAAATATGTACACACACACATACACATACACACACACACACACACACACACACACATAAGGTTCTCTTTATTCCTGTTTTTGTAGATTTCTTATATTGCCTGAAATGTTCATTTACTTCAAAATAAAATTTGAAGGCCTATACTCCTTCTGAATTCTTTTTAATTTTTTCAATTTCCATTTAATTCATTTGAACCCATAGGTTCTTGTGTTCATGGCCTTCATCATATACATGTTAAATAATCACAAAAATATGATCATAACCTTTAATAGTAAAGTAAAAAAATTCTATAGTGGCAAGGAACAAATGAATCTGACTTGATAATTTAGGAAAGGCTTCACTGAGTTGAGATAACATATGAGGGATGAGGAGAAAGAAGGCAGGTGGGCAAAGAATCTAAAGTGTGAGGTGCATAAACTCCTAAAAGAAGCACTCAAAGTTTTTAGTTGAAAGGATGGTCTCTGCAGTCATATTGCTGATTTCAACGTCTGAAAGGGAGAACATACTGGGGTGTGTAGCTAACATGACCAGATATGTAGCTTTAAAAATCACCTTATCAGAAAGCAGTGTGGAGACTACATTAAAGGACAACTGCAGTGAATGTGATAATTAATAGGTTATTTCAGTCATCCAGGTTTGAAATAATGAGGACTGAAGGCTTAGATAGATACTGTCAGTGCAGAAATAGAGACAAAGAGGGACCAAGAACTATTCAGAAAGTATTATCCACATGACCTGCTGATGGAATGAATGTGGGATGGACAAGAATAAAAGGAAAATAATGACTCCTAGGTTTCAGGCAACTAGATTTATGAACTAGTGTAAGAATTAGAATGTTGACAACTCGCTTGTAATTTACTTTTTAATTTAGAAAAAAATTAATGACTTGGAGTTTAATGATATTTTCTAAAAGGTAGAAAACCTAATCTTGCCCTGAAATATTCTTTGAAGATTGCTAAAACACACATACAGAGAACTACTTGGAAACAATATTTAAATCTCCAATATTTCACATGTAGGAGATGCTTAATAAGTGGTACGAGATGAATTTCTTAGTTGGATACACTTTCAAGGATACAGCCTGAACAAGGGAGAATACAGAGTATGTGCTTACCATGTGGTTGATGTTGTGGTAAATCATGTCTACATGAAGTATAGCAGAAAATTTACTTGTTAAATCACTCCACTGATATGCTTGAAAAGCTAATTTTCAGGAATCCATTTATCTGTTTTTCTCTATTTTGCTTTGTACGTGAAATATAATCATCAACAAGATTAAGCCTATTGGAAGAATATTAATTTCCCTTTCACATTCCAAATTTTTTTATGGAGGATTATTTCTAATTACCATTTTGTTTATATGCATCATTACATTGTCAGAGAGAAATTTAAATAATTTTTCAAAAATATAAATGTATCAAATAAATGCCTGAGTATGTATATTAAAATTATATATGTATACTTTGATGTATTTCATGTACATATAGTTATTTTGATTTATTTTCATTGGAAGTGTTAAAACAATTACAAATTTATTAATAGTATAGTTAACCTGACCCAAATATTCCCAGTGTTTATATCTATATCCATTCATTCTGAATTTAGTATGATTCTATGGCTAAACTGAATTCAAAGTTACTAGAGTTGAAAAATATCTTTCAATTAGATGCTATTATCAATTAAGAAATAGAGATATCTTTGAATTATTAATCTATTCTAATATACTGTTTTAAAATCTACCCAGGAAAATGTCACCTTCTCAAATTTCCTATTAAAAGCATTGAGATTCATAGTTTATAATCATCTCATGTTCAGAAATTGTAACAGTATGTTAACTGTTTTTCTTTAAAGGAGTTAAATAATCGCATGATAAAATTCATTACATCACAGTATGCTAATTTTATAAAATATGCTTTTTGGGCAAAGCTAAAATGTATTACATTTTCTTTCTAAAGTGATTTTTTAAATCCTCCATGGTTGGTTTATCTTTAAAGTGACTTCAAATATTCTATGTGATGATTTGAGCATTATAATTTTTCCCCAAATTAATGTATGTGAGTAAAATGATTTTATGAGCTTGAAGCTTTTTTTAGGATTACCATCATTAACATGTTCCTTAAAGACGCTGTACATATAAATGATCATGTTAAAGCTTTGAAAACTGCTGTTGGAATTGAGAAAATGAAACACTGTTTAGCTTCACGGAATTCTTTTTACTTATCAAGAAAAAATGAAATTTAAGCAAAATTTCACAATGTTTTGCCCTTATATTAATTGTATAAATGAAACCCAAATGCCCCAATCAAAATAACCGCCCTTAAATTCTTCAACTCCATACCTCATATGCTTAGAACCACAATGATGGGGGAAAGTTTTACAAACGTTCTTCAAGTCACCATACCCTTTCCACAGTTCCTGCCAAACTTCTACACAGTAGGAACTATGAAAATGAGTGCCAAACCCTCACGTTCCTGATATAGCTTCCAACAGCTGCAAACCCTTAAGCTTCAAGTGCAGCTGCCTTGAACAGAACTATTGAAACGACCCACAAAGGCAGATACACAGATTACATATGTTCAACAACTTTCGAGCAATAATAAGAATATGTGGTTATATTAAGGCTATTAGACAGGAGGGAAATTGCACAAGTAGTCTCTAATTGACCTTGCAAAGAGAGTCTGATCTCCCTTATTGTGCCTCTATTAGTCCCCAAATCATCTACTTTTGTTAGGATTATATATTTTTTCAACACACAAACCCACACCAAATAGAGGGCAATTACATTGATTCGGTTAATGCCCATGCTCTGATTTGTAATTTTCCAAGGGCACACCATTTGAACAGTTAATTCCTGAAAAGCCTAAAGCAATTCCTGGCACCAATTTATTACTACAATTTCAATATACGGGGGAGATATATATACACATACCCAATTGGAGAATGGAACCTACCACAGACATCTGAACTATAACATATAAAAACAAAGAGTAAATTCAAGTAAAACCTCACATCTGATGAAAATAACCTAAAACATGTTTTTGTTCCAATTTTTCAAAACTGGATTTGGCCATGCAGTTCTCTTGTTCCCATCAGTGATTAAAACTAGTTTACTTAATACTTTAAAACTCTGTCCCTCTTCTTTTACAGAATATTAGAAAACTACATTGGCAAACTGGTCTTTTATTCTTCCAGCTTCTAAATTTTTCAGTTGAATGAACGTTATTGAGAAGGCTCATGCGAAGGTAGAACTGGAATTTAAATATTTTTGTTTTTGTATGGATGCAAGATTTTTTAAATCCACATC
Organism: Aotus nancymaae; assembly: GCF_030222135.1. NCBI lineage: Eukaryota > Metazoa > Chordata > Mammalia > Primates > Aotidae > Aotus > Aotus nancymaae. Next base: position 62,566,731 of record NW_026988413.1, on the reverse strand, counting down.
TCATTTGAGTACCAATTATATTCATTTATGCCTAATATCTGTGCCAAACTTCCTATTTCTTCATATGTTTTTACTTAGCTGCAAAGGACTAATCCTGGAGTATTATAAGTAAAGTCTGAGGATAACTTAAATGCAAGGTGATACTAACATTTCTTTAAGCTCTTGGGCATCATAAATTTCAATCTATAAAACATAAAGAGTATTAACATTTTATGTAATTAACTTATTGTCTATCCTAATGCAAGGAGGGGGTGCAAAAATTTGGTAGGAATGTAATTCTAAACAATTAATTAATTTATGGTTTAGCATCTTCCTCAACCTACTCATTGGTTATAGTTGAAATGATACAGAAGCACACAGATTTGTGTTACTCTAGCTATCTTAATGCATTTCTTTTTCTCTTCTCTATTACATAAGAACATAATTCTTATTCATTTCATATGCACTTACCCATTATCAGGATATACAGAACATTTTCCACTATTTTATTTACATATATGCATATATATACACATATTTTATTATATATACACATATACTCATTACATGTACATACTTATATAGGTATATGTGTATAGAGATATATATGTGTATATATATACATATAAGTATGTATAACATTATGGTAAATGTCTTTGTGTGTAGGCTTTTGTTAAACTTTGGATAACGTGAAGCTTTTGTTATATCTTTGATAATACTTGCTGTCCCTGACCCATGGGATTTATCATTCAACTTGTATTTGAAATGTTCTCCTCCCAGATATATCACTGCTTTCTGAAATTTATTGTTGAGAAACATTTATTTCTAGGCAATTCTGTATGCTTTTGTACTTTCTTTGAGACTGCTTTGGGGCTATATGTAGATCAAGACGAACGTGTGCCAACCCTCTTTCCCACACCAAGTGGAGTGAAAAGTATGACCTCAAACCCCAGCTGCACAAAGCATTTAAGGATCTGGGGAGATTCTTTATCAAGGAGTTTCCAATAATCAAGAATGCAAGCTTGCTTCATTGAGATCTCAACACAATGATTCCTCCCTCTGAAGCCTTTTTATGTTAAATTGAATTTGAATCCATTCCTTGGTGAACTTTAATCTTGAGCTAATTATGACTCAGTGCTCCTTTGGCTCAGTAGTCTTGTGTGGCTTGGAATATATTTTTGAAACACTGCCAGATGAATGCAATAATGAGTTGTTAGCCAGATAGCACTTTGGAAGACAAGAACTACCTGTCTTCTTTGAGTATGACTTTATTTTCTCATAAGATGACTGCTTTAAGGGATGGAAAACATAGAGGTATATGTGGACATGGGTCTCTGAGTTTTTTGTGCACTTATGTATATATTACACATGCGTCAACAAAAATGTGCTATGCACAGTAAAACATAGTTTCAATATTTTTCTTGCCAGGTCTTTTGGAATTTATTGGCACATGGCATAAAAATAATAAGGAATTATTGTTAAAAATAACTAAAATTTATTAATGCTCTATGCCAGACACTGCTAATTTCTTCATGTCAATCTCCTATCAATGCTATGAATTGACACTGTTTATTTCTGTTTTGCAGGTGAGTTAACTGAGTCTTAATGACTTTGAGTTACTTGTCCAAAGTCATCTGGTGAGCTAGGATTCAAACCCAGGCAGTCTGCATAATATTCCTTCCTAACCACAACACTGATCTAGTTCTGCAGCAAAAATAACTTGAAGTCTAGGGAAGGTGTTGGCATGATATAGATAACCATGTTATTCTTAGAAAAATTATATTTAAGTTAGACTTCCTGAAAGAAATTAAGAAATAATACATAATTCTTTCATACTTTAACCTAGACAAACTATTTTACAAGACTGTAAGACATATTACTTTAACATTCCAATTACATATATATCTACGGCATGCACAAGTATATGTGCGTACATGTGCATGCATGTAGATATATATGTAATTGGAATATCAATTACATATCAATCTATCGTAGCCCTACTTGGGGATGTTTCTTTCTAATGAATTCTTCTGTTGGAACCTAGGTTTGTGTGCCTGTACTGATCACAAGGCGTTCCTGGCATTCTGGTTCCTCCTCCTTAAGCACATTTCTCCCACAGCCTCATAGAACACTGTCCTACTGTATGTAGATAAAATGGAGGTTGTGAAATGCAGTTCATGTTTTCATTCTTGCTTTGACTGAACATCTGCTCACCCAAGACCAGCTTTTTTTCGTTCCATCTACTCATTACTATGGTTACCATAGTATATGCTCTATTTTAGGCCTGTATCTATTGGCGTGTGGCCATTCTCACTGGGGGGAAAAAAGAAGAAGTTTTCCAGAGCCAAACTGGCCTTCTATTCAGTAAATATGGTAATTTTTGCCTATGCTAAGTTTCCGCCCCTCCCCTCTCCTTTTATGTTTGGTGTTCTTCTGTTTGGAAAGGGATCTTTCCATCCAACATTTTTTGTGTGGATTTAACCGCACATTTTCTACTTAATTACCTCTTCTGTTTTGAAAAGTTTCCTCTTAATTGCACTCATAGAAGGTTTGTTTCTATAGTCATTGTAATATTTAAATGTGACAGTTGCCTGCTTATATTCTTCTAAATATAGTGTCTAGGAAGAAGGTGCTCTGATATTTTTTAAAGAAGAGTATGCTGTTACTGGATTTTAGCTACAATAAGAGACCTGTGTTATCCAATATTATAAATAGCAAGAAGCCACATGTGGCATTTGAGTTCTTAAACTGGGCTAATCTGAGTTGAAATGTATAGATTTTGAAGAGACAAGAAAAAAAACATATAAAATATCTCAGTAAATTTTAAATTATTACACATTGAAATAATTTAATATTTAAGTAAAATAAAATCTGTTAAAGTTATTTTCACCTTTTAATTTAATTTTTTTAATGTGACTGCTAGGAAATTTAAAATTAAATATGTGGCCCATATTATATTTCAAATAGGCAGGGCTTCTTTAGATCACTTTGAAATTTGAGATAATGTCAGTAAACAAAATTAGTATATTCACTCTTTAAGGTCATACGTTCATTCCTACTGTTAATTATAATTGCTTTGCTTAGATGAGTGTTCCATGGTTCATAAATATCTGTCATTTAAAGATAACATAATCAAATTCCCAAAGAAAGTGTGAATTGCATAATGTTCGCTTTTTAGCAAGAACTAAATATATTGTGTGTGCATATGATAGATATTAAGATAGATCTCTCTCTCTTTGTCCCACTTTCTCTCTCTTACACACACATCACAGTTTCTTAGTTGGACTAATAAATTACCATCTTCCACAACTATAGCCTATATTTGCTAATGTGAAAATATCTTTTTTATTAGGAAGTAAACTTTCATAATCAAAATATAAATACAAAATATTTGAGGAATAAAGATTCAAACTTTGTAAAACTCGTGTTTTTTGTTATAAAAGAGGGGTGGTCCATCATTACACCAAGACCAATGAAATTATATACAATTATATCGTTTTATAAGCCTTTTACGTTAAGTTCTACATGTGACCAACATTCATAAAAATAGTGGATAAAAATACAAAAATCACTAAGAAATTCTAGTAATTTAGAGAATTTCTCCTCCCCATCTTACAGAATAGATTCAAAGTATTTAATAAAATAAATTGAAATTTTTAAGGTTGAATTTGTATCAGTAAGGAAATATTAAAGTATTTATCACAGGAAGTATATACAGCATATTAGAAATTGCAGCACATTTTAGAAAGATTTTTACACAAAATGTCAATAAAATTTCTTTTGAGGGCATGAGTCTAAGTAAAAAATGAGGGGTGGGACTTAGGAAGGAAAATGAGGAGGCAGGGTCAGGGGAAGAGCCGGGGAACAGGGCAGAGAGGGGAGGGGAGGGTGGCAGTGGTGGGAGGGCAGGGGTGTGAGTGAGAGGGAAACGAGAGAAGATAGAGGGGTGAAAGTGAATTGGGACAGGAGGGAAGAAGCAAGGGGGCAAGTGGAAGGAGAGGTAGCAAAAGGGAGGATGGAGATGAGGGAGAAGAAGATGGGGCTAGCAGGAGGCAGCAGGTTGGGAGAGAAATAGGAAAGTAAGACAGAGGACAGGAAGGTGGTGAGAAGTGAGGGCCAGGACCAGGGGAAGAGCTAGAGGGGAAGCCAGGAGGAAAAGTGAGGGAGTAGGTGGAGGAAGAGGGCGTGAAACAGGGGAAGGATGCTAAAGTTATTTTATTACAAGCCATTAGTTTAATAACATATTTTTATTATGTATTTTATTATACATTATAAATGGCCCAGTTTTCTGGAAAGTTTTCTCACCCTTAAAACCTCATCTCAGGTTATATGAAATTAGATAGATATTTATGAGATAAATTAAAGATTATGAACATAGAGATTAACTCTAGAATTTAATTATAAACATATTTTCATTATTACCATGAAATCTTCGTTACATAAAATTTATTATAAAAACAAAATTTATAGAATAGCAAATATATAAATGGAAAATAAATTTTTCCAAATATTTAATCTTAAAAAGATCAATTTGGAGATTTGGAATCATGTAGACAGAACTTAAACTAGCAGTGATCAAAGTTTAGTTTTCAATTACTTACTGCATTTTACATGATTAAAGAAAAAAACTTGTTTTCAGTGTTTAGTCAATTGTAAGAAAAGAAAGACATGGATATATGCTATTACTTTTCAGTACATTTGGTGGACTTTATGTATATGACAAAATCTGTTAAAAATAGGGTATAGCACAATCCAGACACTGAAAATTACATCTCTTCTTTTCAGTGCATTCAGATTACATTCCTGGCAATGGAGCACAATTTAGTATGGCAAATTCAAAAGTAATTTCCCTTTAAAATTTAAAAATAACTTCCCTGATGCCCCAAGGCTTAGAATTCATTTAAATTATAACAGATACTTAGTCACTTTGTATGTGTAGCATATGTCTTGGATAAAAGTCACAAGCTGAAAACAAAAGAGAAATGTGTCAGTGCTCACAGGCATTACACCTTTGAAAATGTCCTTTCTTTAAAACATTTCAAAATTGGCACATTTACCAGATTATATTCTTACTTTCTTGTCTTAGAACTATATTTTTCTTCAATTTTTCTTTGAAATTAAAGTATACTGTGGCAAGCTAGAACAGTCTGAAATTTTGAAGTAATAATTATGTATCGTTCTATTAACTAAAGCCACAATCCTCACCTCATCGTGCTGTTTCTTTGCTTGTTTTCGCTTCTTCTATGTGTGCTAAGCATTATGATAAAGAAGTAAATGATGAGGCTAAAGACTATGGCGTCAGTGTTGTAGAAAGGCTTCAATATCATGATGGTCAACTTAGAGGGCTATTGAGTTAGAATACAAGCCAACGGAGGATACTTTCTTCCTTGTGTTGCATTTTATACAATCTAGCAGAGGTGTAAATACCAAATTAGGGAGTATCAAGGGGGATCTGAAAGTTATTTTGTGATGACAATCTTGACAAGTGCTTCAGCTGAAGATTTTGGAAGATATCAAGTTTTAAAAGCTATTTCTAATTTCACACATAAAGTACAAAGTTACTCTTGTCATTTTTCACATCTTATATAAGACAAGCTCCATCATGACCAGCAATTTGTCACAAAAATAGTATCAATGGAGGTAACTAAAGAACTAATGGAGTGGCTCCCTAAATCAAGTCCTGATCTATTATTAAAGATACCGGTTTTAGCTGGAATCATGACTTTTTATAAAGTGAGACTGCGTTATTTCTCTTTCTTATCCTAAATGATATAATGATGCATAAGCCTAAAATGTCATTACATTGATAATATGTGTGTAGTGAGTCAAGACATGTAAATAATAACACATTTCAGTGTAGCAAACTTAATAAAGATACTCAATGTTTAAATATAGTCAAGAACTATAAATATTTAGTCTGGGGTAAGAACTAATAGTGTTAAATTATTTTTTCTTCTATACTTTTAAAATAAAGAACAGATGTATATATGCATATAATGTGTGTGTGTGCGCGCACACATGCACACACACACATACATTTCAACTCATCAGTGCCTTGGATTGATGTCACAGCCACATGTTCAAGCTATGTTCTTTTAACTACCACACTAAATTGCCAGTGAAAAAAACAAGGATTAGTTTCTTTAGATTAGGATGATTTTAAATTGTCTTTTCTCAATTTTAGCCTGTAAGTCTAGACTTAGAGTAAAGAATGAACAGATGTTAACTTGTCTTGTCATTTAGATTCCTGCAGACTACTGTCCAAGACTTCTTAGACTAGAATTAAGAACATCTCTTTTCATTAGTAGTTTATCCAGTGATGGGCACTGTGAAAAATAAAAAGAGGTAGATTACATTTATATGAAAAATAATTAAAAATAATTTACAATCACATAAATGACATTTTAATATTAAGCAAATATAATTTTTTCTGGAAGTGAGTCATTGGGACATAGAATTTTGGGTTTATTTGTAATATCCTGATAGGAACATCTGCTATGAGCCAGTTGATAGTAACATACCATGATTCAATTACCTATGTAGTCTCCAGATCCTTTGTTGGAACTCTCTCTGAAAGGATATATATGGCTGAATAATGGTAAAAGTAAATAACTAAAGAGGAAGACAACTGAATCCTGCTTATGATAATTTTGTGAATAAGCTGAAAGAAATGAGGAGGAGTCAGGACTTTTACTTTTTTAGTTTGATGTGCTCATTCATGCAAATTATGTCTTTCCATTGTGCCAGAACATTTCATTAATAAAAGGGAAATACCTCATTGCCAGCGGGGTTGAACAGGCTCTCATCCACATTTCTATTTTACTTCAGCAGATTGGACTTTGCTGCCTCCCATTTCCCCCTTTTCTGCCTCAAAGGAGCATGCATGCACACACGCACACACACATACTTTATTCTCTCTTATTACTTGCCAGCTGTAATGCCGAAATGCCAAGCTCTAAAATGTGTTTTTCTTTTTTCAAACAGCAGCAGCAGCCACATCTGGATCTGTGAAACTTTAATCTTGGCTGGTTTCCTTCTTTTTCTTTATGGCCTTCCAGGCACCTGTGGACGTCCTGTACATACACAATGACATCAAACCATAGTTGGAAATCTGATTCTCTTGGTATACTGAACAATGATTAGTTAGAAGCATATAAAACCACAAACTGCTAGTAATAAAGAACAATTTCAATGCATTATAGATAAGGGGCAATGAAAACTTAAAAATTAAGTGAATTTAAAAGTTAATGTAACTAGAGTCACCTGAATCTTTCATTTTCAAACTTTATTATAAAATTGTGGGCTAGAATTAAAAGCAGAAACTCAGCAGACTTTGTTTAAGGTAGAAGGCTTTTGTCATAAAACATTAAGCCTTGATTTCAAGCTAGGAAAAAAAAAAAAACTTTGGAAGAAAGCCAAAAATTCTTCCAAATACCCCTGGCAAATTCCTTAATCATCTTAGATACTTCTGGTTTTTTTTTTGATACCCTAAAGTTCCTGATGTCTTTTTGTGATCCAGATTGAATGGCTTCAAAGTGGGATTTGGAGATTACTCAGAAAAGCAATCAATAGTTCCAAAAAGAAAACCTTATCTGTCACAGGTTATTGACTACTTGAAACTTCATTCAGTACATTTCTACACAGGTCATGACATTCAAATATAAAACCTGGGATACTGACTTTGATCTACAAAACCTAACAGTGTATGATTTTTCACTCCCTTTCCATGGCATGGAATCATTGGTTTATGTCTTGAATGCCTTGGCTAACCACCCTCAGATATGCATATCAAAGAGATAGATACAGGACATAATCCATTTCTATACTTTTTATCCTCTTTGATTTAATAAAATCCAAACCATTCTTCTCTCAGAATATGAGGGAAGTACCATTGTAGTAATTATCATATGCTTCATGGAGGAGTTGAATTGAAATTAAAAAAAAAAAAATGCTTGTAGAATTCTAAAATATCTAGTCTTTTAAGTATGCAAAAAGTAAATAAAAAAAACACTACCATAGCCCATGTACCACAGGAAAAAAATAGTGAAAGAAAGTCAATAGTAAATGACTAGTTTGGGTGGTAAAGGAAAAATAAACTAGGTAATACCCTTTCAGTTATAAGACAGATGAAAAGGTATATGTGTCTTCTTACTTTATCTCCTCACCATCTCTGCCACTGATACCTTTCAAATGTTTACCATGATATTTGTCTAAACACATGATCTTCTTTGGAAACATTTAAGTCAGTAGATCTTATTACTTAAATGCATGTGATGCTTTTTAAAATTGTTTCAAAGTTTGATACTAGAATTCCTAATTTTTCAAAAGGTACATTTAAAAGGTCATTTTTTTCTCACTCAATTTATTTTTGAGATAATTATCAACTTCATTTATAAAGTGTGCTGTGAAAATATTTAATAATATAATCTATTTTTTAAAAATTAACTCAAGTTCAGGTGTATATGTATGGGTTTGTTATATAGGTAAAAATGAGCAATGGGACATATATCCAGAATATAAAATATTTATTTCAGCTAAGTATAAGCCAATGATGCCTTAGAATAAATTGAACATAACTGGCCTTGCTTTTATTTTACTTGTGTTACTGCTTATGAGGATCTGTGTTTTCTAGATTATGCCTTTATCTTTGCTTATTAGGTAGAAGTGTGGGGTATCTGATATGGATTATTATGATTGGCCCAAAATCACTATTATTGAATTAATCATATAGTGGAACACATCAATTAGACCAGCAGTTACAAGCCCTAAGTTGTCCAGACATATAATACCATACAATTTTTGCAGTGTGGGACAGTAATTTATTTCAAGGCCAGAGAGACCCCACGTGAAGGCATGAAGAGAAGTGTGAGTGGCTTTTAATATTATATAGTGAGTTCCCTCTTATTTTTCACTAAATGTTTATTTTAATTTTTGATTAGAAAACTAATGTAACACTGTATTTTATAAGGGTGTAGTAAGCAAAACTGTGGTCTCTATCTTATTTTAGAATCTCATTGTTGTGCACTTGGAGTATTACAATAGTCACAGGATCTAATTGTTCAGTCCTTCTTCTAGGACTCTGGGAGAGTGTTCTTCCTAAAATTTCGATATGTGCATGTTTCTTCTTGATTACAATCTTCCTCGAATCTTTTGCCATGACCACATATGTTCAACCTTTTGGCTTCCCTGAGCAACCTCTCAAAACTCATATTTTACCTACTTGTTTCATTAAAATGTCTGGTTTGAAACAGAAAATTACATGTAATGTCTTGAACACTCAATGTTTTACTGCCTTCATGCCCTTATACATAATGTTACCTCTGCCAAAATGTCGCTGATTTCTTTTAACCCCCTTCACTACATTCCCATTTGCCTGATGCAATCTGATTTTTTTTCTTAAAATTTCCAGATTTTAATGTAGACCAGGGGTTGATGGGTGCAGCAAACCACCATGCACATGTATACCTATGTAACAAACTACACGTTCACATGTATCCTAGAACTTATAAAAGTATAATAAGAATAAGTAAATAAAAACTTGCAGGTTGAAAATGACATCTTTTAGGAAATTATCTGTGAGACAAAGTTGAAATTATTTCCCCCACACTTTGTATAACTCTGTGTCTTTGAGTCAGTTAACTTTTTCCATTTCCTTCCATCATGTATTTGTAATTTGTATACCTTTCCCTCCCATGAGAATTTGAGTTCCTTTTCTGCTGAGACTGCATTTTATTCACACCTGTGTTTCTAGTAGTATCTTGTAGAGTCCCCAAATCCTTAGAAAATATTTATTGAATGAACAAAGGGAGTCAAAACGAATAAAAGTCAGTACAATAAAAGATATTTTCATTCTGTATAAATTTATCATAGGTTGTTGAAATAGATCAGTTATAATCAATTGGTTCAATGTAAATAAGTTTTTCTTTTCATGAAAAGAAAAACCTTCAAATATTTTATGCATTACAAGCAACATTGCATTTTTCAAAGACACTTTTCTCATATAAGAAGCTTCTTATTCTAAAAATTACTATCTATTTTGTCTCTCTTCTCCTCTGTCTCCTGCACTTTCATTTTCTTTCTCTTTGGCTGTTTCTTTTTTTCAAGAAGTGAATATTTATATTATGTTAGAATTTTCTCTATGACATCTTGTTAAAGGAGTCATTCATGTTTACATATATTTATGAAATGGTATTGTGACATTGCAGATGAGTATTATGAAATGTAAAGATGAGAACACTAAAATAGTTTTGCCCACATAGGTCTGCCATAAATAATAACTGACTTATCTTATTTCCAGTACTTATTCACTTGATTCATTTGGGTTTTCTGAGTAATATTCCTAAAGATTACACTGTCTTTTTCAAAATAATTTACAAACACACTTCCTTGTACAAAAGGAATTGTATGCAATACAACAAAATTAATTATTGAAAGGTAAATGTGGCCACTTATAAAGGTTTAATTCATAAACTCAAAATTGTCATCTATCAACCATTATCCCAATAAATTAGAAAACACTATAAATTATCTTTCTGTTTTATCAGTTTTCTGGAAAACATATGCAAATATTACATTATTGGCATTAATCCTAGTTTACATTTTAACTCTGGCTAAAAAGTCTACCTAAAAGGAATACAGCTAAAAAAGGAAAAATGATTATCTATTCATCAAAAAGACCGTGTTCCATAGCTGCTTTTCTATATTGAAGCTTGCACCATTTGCATGCTTTTGTGCTTGAAATGTGTGATGAAATGCCACATTGCTTGCATTAGCTAGCAGTGGTGAAAGTTATAAAATTGGAGCTAGTTCAAAATAATGCTACTTTGAAAAATTAAACATTCTATAAAAAAGATGGTTATAATGTACAATTCATAATTCTGTAGATTTTTAAAGATCTCATATAGGCTTATTCTAAGAGATCTTATAAAAATCAAAAATAATTTTGCATGCTCTCATGCATTTTCTGTTAGAAATTACACATGCTCTTTGATAGTACTTTGCTATATGTGAAAAATCCTAGTATAATTCTTGGCATACATCAGAGATTCACTATTTCCCACTTACCTTTACTTACCTGCTTTTCTTTCTCCCACCACCTCCTTTTATCTCTCTCCTTTCTTTCCTAGCACTCTTTTCACCCTTTCCCCATCATGGACTACTTTATTTTAAATGAAATGCCCCCTAATTAATCCAGTGAAAACTGACTACCTGCTTCCTGACGTCATTGAACATGTCTAATGGCCTAGAATTAAGTTATTTTATGTATTTTATTTTGAAAGATCTTTTGGAATTCTCTCATGCAAATGTTCACCCTTCTGAAAATATTGTAAATCTATTAAGGGTAGTGCTCAACTCATCAACAGCTTTTACACATTTCAGACAATCTATTATTTTCTCCTATAAATTTATTTAAGTTCCTTATAGATGCTGGGTTAGACCTTGGTCAGGTGCATAATTTGCAAGTATTTTCTCCCATTCTGTAGGTTATCTGTTTATTCTGTTAGTTTCTTTTGCTATGCAGAAGCTCTTACGTTTAATTAGATCCCATTTGTCAATTTTTGCTTTTGTCGCAATTGTTTTTGGTGTCTGTCATGAAATCTTGGCTCATTCCTATGTTCATGATAGTATTGCCTAGGTTGTCTTCCAGGATTTTTATGGTTTTGGGTTTTACATTTAAGTCTTTAATACATCTTGAATTAATTTTTGTATATGGTGTAAGGAAGAGGTCCAGCTTCAGTCTATTGCATATGGCTAGCCAGTTATCCCAGCACTATTTGTTGAATAGGGAGTCTTTTTCCCATTGCTTGTTGTTGTCAGACAAGCTGTCATTTTAAAAACAGGTCTATGATATTGTGCCTGTAACAGCCTTCCAGACTATTTTCAACACAAGGATAAATTTTTATGTCATATAAATTTTCACAAAACTAAATAAAAATAATCATCAAATAAATATGCATAAAATATGTAGTAAATACATGTTATTTATAAATTCAATATTTGCAAGGAAATTTAACAAAATAAAATTAATCTCTCTATCTTTTCACTAACTATACAGTGAAACTGAATTGTCCATGGGTTTTAGTTATATGTCCAAGAACCCAAACCATTCAAAAGCAAGTAATTCAAGAAAATATTTATTGTTTATGCTTCATAAAACACTTAATTTTGGTTTATATTTTTCTACTTATACTAGAATTAATCAATTTGGAATTTGCTCAGAAATACTTATTTAACCATTATCACTACGAATATCCTTGTATAGGCAACCAACATGAATCTTTCTCTTCTAAACTATTGTAAAGGCTATCTAAATTATCTTCATGCTTACATAGGCAGCTCTATAGTCCATATACCACCATGTTGCCAGAGTGGTTCTTTTAAAGTAGGCCAGATCACAGAGGGATATTATTTAGCCATAAAAATGAAGAACATCTTGCCAATTTTTATAACATAGATCAACTTGAAAGACATTATGATAAATGAAATAAGCCAGACAGAGAAAGACAAATACTGTATGATCTCACTTATGTGTGGAACCTGAAAACTTAAACTCATAGAAGCTCAGAGTAGAACAGTGGATACTGCAGTTAGGGGGTGGGTGGAGAAATAGAGAGATGTTGGCCAGAGACTACAAATGTTCTCTTATAAGATGAACAGGTTATGGGGATTTAAATTACAGCATGAGTGGTGATGTATGTGTTAATTTAATTGTGGTAATCATTAAACAATGTATATGTATATCAAATAACATCACTGTATACTTTGAATATATTAAATTTTTACTGAATAATTAAATATTTTATTCTCTAAAATAAAATAAAATGGGGCAAATCATTCACTACTCTGCTCAAAGCCTTGCAAATAGAAGGTTCCTTATGGCCTGCCTATTCCTTGAAACTCTTCAAGTCTCTTGATGGTTAGACTCTCTCATACATCTCTGATCTCCTCTGCCGCCTGTCCCATATTTCGGACTACTGCCACACAGCCTTCCTTGCTACTCCTAGAATACTTCCCCCTGAATACTCTGAGTCTCTTCTGTCTCAGGTTCAGATGTCCTGTGGCTGATTTGCTCTCTTCATTCAGATCTTTGTGCAAATGTGACCTTTCTAGAGAAGCTCTCCCTGACCTTCCGATCTAAAACAGGACCTCTCATCACTCTCTTTTTCCCCCACTTTGGTAGTATTTTTTAAAATCATAATTTGATTATTTGATTGATTAGTTGATTGTCTATTTCTTCTCACTTGAATGTAAGTTTTATAGGAGCAGGAACTTCATGTATCCATTTTCTGAACTTCAGAGTTCAGAACTGTGCCTGCTCCATACTTGACCCAAGTAAATATTTGTTTAAAAAATATATAGATAGATAGATACAGATTTACATTCTCCACTGTGACCAGTCTGTAGGTCTATTATTTAAAAAGGCAAATATAAGTTTTTGAATATGTAACATTTATTCTGTTAGATATACCACTTGTTTTCACACTTCATATTTTATAAAGTATATTTTTGTCTTTGGAATGTAAGCTCTTTGAGGGACGGAATAGATTGCATCTACCGAATTATAGTGTTTTCTACAGTACCACACGTGCCTTTTACCTTTTATCAATCAATTAGTATTTGTTGAATGTTGAAAGAATGAAGTTATTTTTTGTGATTAATGATTATACTCTAGTCAGGTCTTTTTTTTTTACAATTTTCACCTATATATTGTAATTCAGCTAAGCATATTTTGGTATGTATTTTTCACAAGAATAGAAAATTATTATAAGACCACATACTCATAATAAATTATAGTCTCTTTGAAAAAGAAATTCAGAAATTATTTTGAATTTTCTTATTAAAGGTAAAAGATTACATATTTTGTTATCTAGAATTCTAATGTGGTAAAATATGATTGCCCATATATATATGTGTGTGTGTGTGTGTGTGTGTGTGTGTGTGTAGATATATATTTATCATTTTGCTTTTTATCAGCCAAAAACAGCATTTGCTTTGTTTCAGCCATATGTTCTTTTCTTTTTGCTTTGTAACAGTCTTGTTTTTGTTCATTCATTGGAGCTGGCAGATAACCCTGAGTTGGAATTCCGAAGCCAATTCAGCATTAACTTTATATCCATGACCAGTGTCAAATCTGAACTCTATGTAATAAAAATATTGAGTAATCTCATGTTAATCTTCTCTATGTAACAGTTCTGACTTGCACTAGTGAACAAGGTTTGATTGGAAACTCCAATAGATTACTCTGGTCCTATAGAGTTTGCTTTTGAAGAAAATCACCCTATGGATTTATCCCACCCACCTAAGTCAGGCTGCTGTAGCTCAACAATATTTAAAAGGTCTTCACACACATTGTAATTTTCTGAAATCCTAGACTTGGTGCCAGAAATTTAAATTGGCTCAGCCTTCACACTGATAAACACTAGTTCTCCAGATAATGTTATTTATTTACATGTTTTGACATTGTGTTGATTTACCATTTATTTTAACAGCTAGGAAAGGTAATACATAATTGCAAATTTTCAAACACTTTATTTTAAACCACATTTAAAAACTTAAATATGCTACTCTCTAGAAGAGAATAAACACATTTATACATTATTTTAAAGTCACAAAGAAAGATGTTTGACATAAATATTTTTATTGTGCAGATGTGCTATAACAAAGAAAAATTCATGGGATATTACTTTCTGTCTGCTATAATATCAGAAAATTAAATTCTAAATTAAAAAATAAAATCCTTAGCCTGTGTTGCATAAACCTTGAATGATGGTAATCAACCATGATGCGTGACTAAGGCGCACATCTGTCCATATGATTTATGACAGAATATAATCAGAGAATAAGCTTTCCATTTTTAAAGAACTCTATAGTTCATTGTAAGAAGCGGTCATAGTTAGCATGGAAGCATTTTTTTTAAATATTATACTATTATTTCAGGGATTTCCCTGTGTTTCCCCCCAAAATTTACTCATTTTCACTCTTCGCATGTTGTAAGTACCACCTTGTGAACTTCCCCTCAGGAAATAACATGACTTCTCTTCATCAGAGAAATGCTTTATTTTAAAGAAAAGAATAGTATTTACATTCTGCTTTAGCTGAAGGTGCTCTGTCTGTCATTTGTGGCACACTTGATTATGTAGTGATTAGTGACAAAAAAATGTATATTAAGAGCTTCGCTAAAATGAATATTAGCAAACTTTAGCAACCCTACCCCAGTGAATTGCATCTTTTGAAGAGGAAATCAAATACTCTTGAGTATTGATACTTTTGATTGATATAAATATTACAATATAGAACAAAATACACAATTAGTTTAATTAACGTCAATCTATTTGTAGCCTATTTTCAGACATCATTAAATAAAGCATTGTTGTTAATACTTATGGAGCATTTATTATGCATTTAATCATATTCAGTATTTGATCATGTTCATTTAAATAGTGAGTTAATCTTTATTATAAACTAACAAGGGGTGTATTATTATTTTCCTCACTGTACAGGTTAAAAATTAAAGGCCAGAATTGTGGTCATTTGCCAAATTTTGTCCAGTGAATGCAATGGTAGAATCAAGTTTCCAATCTAGGCAGTGTGGCACTATTGGATACACCTGCCATGCTATACATATACCTGTCATGCTATTCTGACTCAGTATTAGAAATGGAAGCCCCTCTTCTCAAATGCAAAGTCCTTCAGGAAGCCTGTACTGAGTTTAAACATGATTGATGTGATTTCACATTTTTTTTTTTTTTTTTGAGATGGAGTTTCGCTCTCGTTACCCAGGCTGGAGTGCAATGGTGCGATCTCGGCTCACTGCAACCTCCGCCTCCTGGGTTCAGGCAATTCTCCTGCCTCAGCCTCCTGAGTAGCTGGGATTACAGGCACGCGCCACCATGCCCAGCTAATTTTTTGTATTTTTAGTAGAGACGGGGTTTCACCGTGTTGCCCAGGATGGTCTCGATCTCTTGACCTCATGATCCACCCGCCTCGGCCTCCCAAAGTGCTGGGATTACAGGCTTGAGCCACCGCACCCTGCCTGATTTCACATTTTTTAAAATCTTCAAATAATATTTTTTATCTTTCTTAAAATTTATGTTTTGCTTGAAAATAATTGTATTAGTCTTTTCTCATGCTGCTCATAAAGACATATCTTTATAAAGAAAAGATGTGTAATTGACTCACAGTTCCACATGGCTGGGGAGGCCTCACAGTCATGGCTGAAGATGAAGGAAGAGCAAAGGGACATCTTACAGGGCAGCAGGCAAGAGAGAGAGCTTGTTCAGGGGAACTCCCATTTTATAAAACTGTCAGATCTCGTGAAATTTACTCACTACCATGAGAGAACAGCAAGGGGGAAACTGACTCTGTGATTCAGTTATCTCCACCTGGCCCTGCCCTTGACACATGGGGATTATTGTAAATCAAGGTGAGATTTTGTTGGGGAACATAGCCAAGCCATATCAATAATTAAAATAAGAATGATCATAACAGAAAAAAGTGTATTTTATTGTGAGATGCTGTGACAGACATTTGTTCCACAATATTAACTCATTTAATTCTTACAGCACTGTAGAGTAAGTATGATATGGTTCAGCTCTGTGTCCCCACCCCAAAGCCTGCTTTGAATTGTGATCCTCATAATCTCCATGTGTCAAGGATGGGACCTGGTGGGAGGTAACTGAATAATGGGGGCAGTTTTTCCCATGCTGTTCTTGTCATAGTGAGCGAGTTCTCATGAAATCTGATGGTTTTATTAGTGTCTGACATTTCCCCTACTTGCACTCATTCTCCATCCTGCCACCCTGGGAAGAGGTGACTTCTGCCATGATTGTGAGTTTTCTGAGTCCTCCCAGTCATGCCGAACTGCAAGTCAATTAAACATCTTTTCTTTATAAATTATGCAGTCTCTGGTATTTATTTTCTTTTTTCTTTTTCTTTTTGTTTTTTTGCACAGAGTCTCACTCTATTGCCCAGGCTGTAATGCGGTGGCACAATCTGGGCTCATTGCAACCTCCGCCTCCCAGGTTCAAGTGATTCTCTTGACTTAGCCTCCTGAGTGGCTGGGACTACAGGTGCATGCCACCACACCCAGCTCATTTTTTGTGTTTTTAATAGAGACAGTGTTTCACCGTGTTAGCCAGGATGATCTCAAACTCCTGACCTTATGATCCGCCTGCCTCAGCCTCTCAAAGTTCTGGGATTATAGGCGTGAGCCACCAGTATTTCTTCATAGCAGTGTGAGAATGGACTAGTACATATTATTGCTATTTATTAGAATCATTTTAGATACAGTTAAACTAAGGTTATATAGTTAGTTAGTTGCAGAGCATTATATCAACCCAGATAGTCTGGCCTCAGATCACGTGTGTTTCACTTTCTTAAACTGATTGCTGATTTTACTGTGGAGAAAGATTGAGTTGTATTTAGTCTCTGTTGTACTTTCATAAAGTAGTATCCTAACATTTTAATTTTAATGATAATTATAGTTCATTTTGTTTCACAAATCATGTAAATTCAATTTGGAAAAACATACAATTAAGAGCAATTTTCATGAATAAATATTTGTTGAGTTAAATATATAATACTGCAGTTAGAATAACCAAAATAGAGAAATAATGATTATACCATGGGATTAGAATTATCAATTGGATTTGGCTTTCAAAGCTATGTGCTTTACTCCATACATTGTGACCAAATCACCTGGTGTTTTTGACGTAAACTGAAATTTAGAGAACTATGATTGTAATTACACTTGTTATTATCAAATAAGAACTCTTTCCTAAAGTCAACAATGAAGATTGAAAATCAGCTAAACATGTATTGGACTAATGTGAGGTAATTCACCAGTATTGATGGCCACTATATATTTAACATACCAGTGAGGCAGACATTTTTATATACCTTATTATTTCATCTTCATGATAATTCTGCATGGTAATTATAATCATACTTATTTTACAAAAGAAAGAAAGAAGTCACAGAGAGATTAAGCAACCTGCAATAGTGTAACACAGCAAGTAATTTGGAGAAATTTCATGTGATTTCAAATCTCCTACTGTCTGATTACATCATGACACTCCACATTGTATAATAATTGCAATTCAACAATTATAGATAGTTTATATTTTTACTGTGGAATATAACCCATGTACAGAAAAAAATCATAATTTATTTCTAAAGTACCTTACAGACTTGCCTTCTATGAAGAAAATGACCTAACGAAGATATCTTAAACTTGTTTATTTTTCCAAATGAAGTTGTATTTCACTTTTACTTTTTACAAATAATTCTACATTTCCAACTACATTCATTCAATAATATTATTAGTCGATACTAGCAATATAAAATATATAATTACACAACCATAGGAAACAACTACATATATATGTATATATGTATATATATGTGTATATATATATATATATATATATATAGAGAGAGAGAGAGAGAGAGAGAGAGAGAGAGAGGGAGTTTCAGTCTGTCTCCAGGCTGGAGTGCAGTAGGGTTCAAGTAGCTGGGATTATAGGCATGCGCTGCCATGCCTGGCTAATTTTTAGTAGAGATGGGATTTCACCATGTTGGCCAGGATGGTCTCAATTTCCTGTCCTCATGGTCCGCACACCTTGGCCTCCCAAAGTGCTGGAATTACAGGCGTGAGCCACTGCACCCGGCCAGATTTTTTAAAATAAGCTTTTAGAAATTCTTTGGAGGAATTCCTGCTGAAACTTAACTTTTTCATTGTACTGGAAGAAACATATTATTTTAACAATATCCTGATACAGTAAACAAAAAGTCTATACCTAGAGGACTAATTTAAGATGGACAAAAAAGGTAATAAATTATAGTACCCAGAGACAAAAAATTATTTTCTTATGGAAGGAACAAGATTATCACATATATATATATAATATCCCTGTAGGGTATTATGAAGACTGTAAGATATTACATTCATTAGCAAGTTGTCTTGTTGTGTGATCAAAGGAATCAGTGTTTCCATTATCATCATCTTAGTGTGGGTCCAGAAAATAAGAAAGAGAAGTGTGACACTGTCAGATATGGTAACAGAGAAGTGGTTCAACTGAAACCCTTGCTATCAGTTGGGCTCCTAATTTGGGTTTAGCAACAAGAAATCTTTATTTTCTTGTCTTTGGCAGTCTGATGTATTCTATGAACCACTTCTTAGAATGCTGAATTTTAAATGCATAATATAAAATATATAGTGTTACAAGGAAAATCCATTATAAAATTATTAAAATATTGAAAAATACAAATTTGTGATTTAGTAATACATGTGCTTTTTGTTTAAGTCATTAAAGGATCTAGTGAAAGACCTGTTAATAACACAACTTTTAAAAAGTGATGAGTATAAATGACATTTTAAGATTTACAAAAGAAGTATAATGTGATACGAAAATATATGCAATATATTTTGGTGATAATGTCACAAATATTGCTAATACTGCTGTGGTGTGTTATTTATTTTTATAAATGAAGGAAATGACGATCTTCAGTTAAATTTTCTTAAAAAATGTTTCCAATGCAAGTTCATCCAGCAGGTGAATTTTACATGGAATTCTTGGTGGCCTGTGAATTCCTGGCTAATAAGCCTTGGGATTATTAGGAACTTTTACTGAAGAAGTTAAGGAAATTATTATGCTACTGAAGTAAATCCTTGATATAATCTACCTCTTTACTCCCTGCCCCCTTCCTGTTTGGTGCGCCAGACTTACTCAACAAAAGCACATTTGCCTTTTTTTTTTTTTTAACAAAAATTGACCTTTCTCAGAGCATAGCATCAGTGAGCTGAGAACTCTGGTCTTTTTACTCTTCCAGCTTTCTTTTTCCCTCTAAATGTTCCTATCACAACATTAATGCAAAGGCCACAGAGCCTCCTGATTAAGATATGAATCTTTTCAATCAGGTTAAATAATATTCTATATTGTCACTGGTTATCCAAATCCATTGAGCTTTCTCTCCTTCTGTTTTCTTACCTGTACAGTGAGTTAAAAGTAACAAACTCACTGAAATGTAACAGTTATTAAAATAACCAATAAGTATTAGGTGCTTTGAACAGTCCTTGAATTATGATAAACATCCAGTAATAGTAGCTGCAGTTACACTTACCTCTTGCCTTAGAGACTGATGAATGATGAATTGCTACACTAATCAACATCTATGTAGTATATTAGGAGACAATAAGTCCCATGAACTTAAAGTTCCCGTTTCATTAGCCTTGTTTATTTGCATTATCTGGTGAGTTTATATCATTTGTGATAGCTATTTACATAAATATCTCTAAGCAATGCATTCCTAAGACCATGCCTAAATGTATAATGTTGATTTTCAAGTTGTTAGATTTTAGTCAAATTGGTTAGATGGTATCTGGGTATAATGGAATTGCATATTATCACCCAAGTTACAAGAAAGTGTGGCTGTTAAAAAATATGGAGTAAGATAAGGGTACTGGAAAGGCTTTTAACGGCCACTGATCCATCAACTCTATTCTATAAATCTCATTGAGGATAAAACCAAGAAATCATTTATTCACACATGTTGTAAACACAGAACCTTAAATGGTTTCCTTATTTAAACTGTGTTTCAAAATTGTCATCACAAATTATCATTATTAACAGTTGGTGATTATCAATTTGGTTTTGCCATTTAATAGCTAAAGTAATCATGGTACTAAATATAAAAATGTATATTTTTATTTTTTAGGTTCGTATTTTTCTTTTAAATGTTTAAAAAGAACAATATTTACTAAATGCCTGAGAATTTGTTATTATTTATTCATTTTAATGGATGAAAAAAATGGAGGCCTAGAGATGACCTAAAACATTTTATGAACAACTCTCTTTTTTTGTTTGTTTATTTTGCTTATTTTATTATTCATGCTGTTTTTATGGTATAACAATATACCAATTATCTCTAGATAAATTGAATTTTAAGAAACAAATACACCTTAAACAATATTTTTCAAAGCTTACCTAGAAATCAGCTATTTTTGATACAGTTTTGCATTTTCAAGACTTCCTAAAGTAGTTGCATTTTCATGGAGTGTGTCCTAAGAAATGCTGTCCACCGGAGAACAGTTATTTCAGTTAAATAATTTATTGGCAACTCAGCAACTACAATAACTGATGAAATATGTTGAGACAAGGAGTAGTCAAGTATAATGAATGTGAAATATACCACAAATTTTAGAATAGGAAAGGCAGATGCCTGGAAAAATGAAGAATAATATCAATAAAATCATGTTATATTTGTTTTTAATATTTTAAGCTGAGAGATAGTGATATTTAGGTAAAGAGAGATTTTATAAAAATATAAGTTAAAATGTAAAAAAAATGAAACAATCTTATGATAAAGCTCTATTCCACACACATATAAAAAGACTTAGACTGTTACTTGCAACACCTAGATAGAGTGAGGGATAGAAATAAATGAATTTTGATAGAGTATGCTGTCATTGATACATAGCATCATGTGTGACTATCATATAGTCCATATTTAATTCTCTACACAGAGCACTTCTGTCTCTACAAAGTCAGAGAGTATAATAAGAAAAATAATGGCGTGTTCTTAGTTTTACTGTACTAACAATCACCATTAGTGACCCAGTTTTGTTTTATATTTTTTCTTTCCAAGGAAAGAATCTGTATACTACTATAAGTTTTGTGTAAAAGTCCCTCAAGGCTACATTGTGACTATGCTTCTTTGGGACAAATGTAGCCTGAGGGATAGAAAGAGTTTTTAAGGTCCATAAGCTGAATCTCACATTAATATGGAGAAGTGCCCTATTATGATGATAGGTACCAGCTAATAGTAGAATTTCCTTATGTGTGGAAAAAAAAAATGTTGCTGTTATCACGAGCTTTGTGTTAGGCATACTGGTTTACTTGGAACCTGCTACTTGTGACAGCTTCACCTTTTCCATTTTTAGAAAATGTGAGGCAACAAAAAGGTTTTTGACAAACCGCAGATCCTGCAGTTTAATCGGCTTGATTGTGGGCACCCCACACCTCTCTTAGTTCTTTATTTTCTTTGACCACTAACAGTTTTGGAAAAAATTCTGGATTATAGCTTTAAAATAAAGTAATATTATGTGATTATGGAAGATAAAAAAATCCACTGTATACAAAAATCAAGTAATAGGAGAGAAGATTCACAGGAGCTCTTAAATGGTAAATCACTCTCTCTCTCTCTCTCTCTCTCTCTCTCTCTCTCTCTCTCTCTCTCTCTCTCTCCCCTCTCCCCCTCTTCCTCCCTCCCTCCCTCCCTCCCTCCCTCTCTCTCTCCCTCCCTCTCTCTCTCTCTCCCTCTCTCCCTCTCTCCCTCTCTCAATGCTTCCAAGCATAATTTTAATATATAGACTTATAGCAACTCTTTTATCTTGTTAATGGCTGACTTCATAGGGTGGTAATATATTATGTATGATCCCAAAACTAAAATTTTTTGTATGGTTGTAAGTGAATTTTTACTTTGTGTGCATTTGTTTTGTGCATTGTGAAATGTCTTTATTTCATTTTAAGGATTGTAAATTATTATTACTTGAAAATATTAATTAATTTTTTCCAAGTAACTCTATATTGATGCTTACTTTGGATTTAATTTGGTTACAATACTTACGCTGTAAGTTAAAAATTGTACATGATAAATTAAGCAGTGATCTTTCTAATTTGAGCAGTTTTATCACAGTTAACTTCTCTCAAATTAAAATGAAAAAAATTAGGTGATAAAATAAGTTAGTTTGAAAACAGGGAGGATTTATTTATTTATTTTTGAGGTGGAGTCTTCCCATATTGTGGAGACTGGCCTTTTAGTGAACTCCTGGACACCAGAAATCCTCCTGCCTCAACTTCCTGAGTAGCTGGGACTACAAATGTACAGCACTGTTCCCATTCTTTTTATAAATAACAAAAGAGGAAGGAAAATGAAATTAGAAGAAGAAAGACAAAATTTTAAAATAAAAAAAATATTAGTAATACAAAAATACCTAGTTATAAAATGTGACAAAGAGTAATCCCTACCATTTTATCCAATGCATATATTTAGATTAATAATCAGATTATTGAGTGACTTTGTAGTCAAAATTAAATGGCATCAAAACATCATAATATAAAATATAGGTGTCACAGTAATCTATTTGAATATAGTTAAAATAAGCTTTTTATAAAATTTTATGAATTTTTTTTGCTATCCCTCCCCAGAATTTCTTAACCATATATCTACTGAAACATTTGCTAAATTCAGTTATTTAGAACAAGAATTATAGTTTATTGCATTTATCAGATTCAACTTTTTTTTTTAAAGAGAGGATGAATTCTGAGAAAGATTTAAGTCACCAAAGATTGCTTACATAATTGGTTAATAAAAAGATAAACTACATGAAGTCTAGTTTTAATCAGGGACCATCTAGATGACTTTTTATTATTTGTTTCTATCCTATGATTATAGGACTTAATAGTCATACCTGCTATTTTAAAAATAGAGCTCAAAATCCTGTGTATTATTATTGTGCCAGTCATCCAAGGAGACAGAGAAAATGTGTAGAATTTTGTATATTGAGGTCTTTCCTTCATTGAGTTTGTGCCTGCAGTTGTAGTGTCATTAATGAAACCAAGATTTTCAAAAGTTAAA
Organism: Aotus nancymaae; assembly: GCF_030222135.1. Taxonomy (NCBI): domain Eukaryota; kingdom Metazoa; phylum Chordata; class Mammalia; order Primates; family Aotidae; genus Aotus; species Aotus nancymaae. The sequence goes on along the minus strand of NW_026988413.1, from coordinate 62,543,115 downwards.
AATATCTGGAGGAGAATATTTCATGTCCTCTCCAGCCGAATCTTTTGCTATTCCATATTCTACCTGTTAATGAGCTGACAAATTTACTGATTACATTTATAATCTTTAAATTTCAGCTTGATATAATGTTTAATGTTTTGGAGTTTGATTTTGGTAAAGTTAATTACCTTTTTGGAAATGATTGACTTGCTGATCTCATTCCACCAGCTAGAACAGTGAGTAGAAAATTATTCATAGCAAACCAAAAGCTTTTCCAGATGATATTTTCAGTTGACGTGTTATTTATTTTTTGTGATTTTATAGTACTATGTTGGATTTATTATGAGATTAAAACAAATCAAATTACTTTCCTCATTAGTTTTGCATTATTTTCTTCCCTTTTATATTTAAGAAAAACCAGCTTTTACTTGACAAAAATGACTCTCTAATCGAGTCTTAGCTGCCAATTTCCCAACATTCTTGCTATAATGAGGCAGATACAGCATAAAGTCAATCCTCTCTAAAGCAAGCATTGCTTCACTGAGCAAAATTAACTATTGTCTCTGATATGCTGTCTTGTATACACCTTTTGCATCTGTGCACTTTCTGTTGCATATTTCAGTGAGTATAAAATAAGTTGTACCATGGTAACAAATGATCTCAACATCTATATAGCTTATAACAAAGTTTATATATTGCACATCCTATATGTCTCTCGTGGACAGCTTTGGCTCTACACATCATTCTAAAATGAAGAACTCTCCCCAATCTGAGACATAGTCTTATGGCAAAATGAAAAGAGCAAGGCAGAACAATGAGCTGGCACTTAAAGCTTCTGCTCAGATGTGGCACAGGTTACTTGTAGTCATGTCCTATTATCCTACATAAGTCATATGACTAAGTATAAAATAAGTGGTGTGGAAAGTCTTATCCTATTGCAGGGATGTCTGTTTATAATGTTTATATCTCTGATGTTACTAAAGAACTAAATCATTGATTATGACAGTCTGTACCTTAATTAACATTTTACCTTTTTAACTAATTCCAAAACTGAATAGACTCACTTACTGGATTCTGAGAGGCTCTTATAGACATCAGACTATCAAAATGTCTAGGACATCGACCAATTTTAGAATGAACCTGAGAAGCTATCAGACACACATAGGAAGGGTAAAAATGTTGAGGACGGGTAAAAATTATACCAGTAAAAGGATAATCTCTTTGACTCATCATAAGCCACATTTGGGCATACACTTCCAGACCTTGCTATAATAAACTCATTCAACAACCAAAGTTTCATCTATTACCTTAAGTGTAAAACTCTATATGTTGCCATCCAACTGAAGAAGAAAAAAAAATACCAGTTTCTTATCAGATAATTTAAAGAATGAAAACCTATTGTTAAAATGATTAAGACCACAGAGGAGGAAACTTAAGTAATTAACTTGATTTGTTCCCAAAGAACTATGAATCAGTATTTTTTTCTACAGAATTACAAAACAAATAGCTTAGGTGAGAGGGCTTATAGAAGCATAATTTTACACTTCCTATGATTTTGGCTGTTTTACATTCAAAGTTGGAATCTGTGGATTAAAATGACAATAGAACTTTAGAAAAAATAAGTAATTAAAATACATCAAGCTGATATTCTCAAAAAGTAATGATAAATATCAATACATAATATAATTAAAGTGGATAGTGTGATTAAAGAGAAATATTTTAAACATAATTCAAAGAGAAAAATAATAAAACTGTACTACAAATAATTTTAGGAAATGGTGCAAACATTAGGAAGGTTCCAACATAATGTTTGTACCAAAGTTCATAACTTTAGCTAAGAAATAATAGAAAAATTTAAAGTCTTGGCCGGGCGTGGTGGCTCAAGCCTGTAATCCCAGCACTTTGGGAGGCCGAGGCGGGTGGATCACAAGGTCAAGAGATCGAGACCATCCTGGTCAACATGGTGAAACCCTGTCTCTACTAATACAAAAAATTAGCTGGACATGGTGGCGCGTGCCTGTAATCCCAGCTACTCAGGAGGCTGAGGCAGAAGAATTGCCTGAACCCAGGAGGTGGAGGTTGCAGTGAGCTGAGATCACGACATTGCACTCCAGCCTGGGTAACAAGAGCGAAACTCTGTCTCAAAAAAAAAAAAAAAAAAAAAAAAATTTAAAGTCTTATCAGGAGTCATATATTCACAATAAGGGAATATATATGTATATATGAACATCAAAATATCTTCTGAAACAAATAGGGATTCCAGAAATGTTGGTGGTACTGAACACTTGGGCACTTGGGTGATTTAGGTTCAAAAGTTACCTAATTAAAATGATAGAAAAGCATATACAAATCAGCAAAGGATTCTCCAAAGAGTGTGTGTGTACACAGCATGTGTGTACAAGCACACAAGTTTGTACATACGCATATGTGTTGTGGATATGCATTATGTATTTAATATTGTATGTTTCATAAGGTGTATATACATGTAAATAATGTGTAAATATTATAAAGTGCATATGTGTGAAAGTTTATGAGATCTTCATATATGAATAAACTCAAGTATTTAAGCTCCAGGTTATTTTAGTTGTATAATAGTTTTTAGAATTTCTGTTTATTTGCTAAGGGAAATTTGTTTTAGTGTAATTTTTTAACAAGTCTTTAGGAATAATCTGTTACCACTGGGGATTTCTTCATGACCTTTTCATGAACCAAAACTGTCCCAAGAAATTTGTCCAGGCTGATTTAAAGTCTGCTGAAAAAGACACTAGAAAGTTTATTCAAGGCAGCAGTTTTCCTAAAGAATCTTAAAGAAGGGAACATATGTTAATTTTCTATTTGTAAATTCTTTATGATCTCACTGAAAAATAAAAATGATGAAATTTTGATTTTCATGTTTCTGCTCTAGAGACCATTAACAACAATTTAGATTTAGAAGTTGCTGACTTAAAAGATGCCATATACATTCATGACCAATTACATTTATTTTCAGCTTGTGTCAGAGGCAGTATAAGACAAGATGATGTTGAGATTCACTCGGGGTGGCTGGCAACATATTAGCAAGATATTAGGAAAAATAATAGATTATAATCTCAGACCTTTTGGAAGATGATACAGAGGTGTTGTAGGTGTTCTGATGTCCTAGGTGTCATTTATTGTTTTGGTGGCATCACCTCATAATATTTTAAATATGTGAAAATTTACCTTTGCCCAATATTAAGCATTATGGGTTTTCATGTTTGATAAAATTGGAAAGGACTTTATAAATGTGTGTTTTCACTTCATTACAATTATCTGTAATCGTAAAAAATAATTATTTTTGTTATTGGGAGATACTTGCAAAGGGTGAAAATCTTAACTATGAAAGGTTTGAATTTAGCAACTGATAAGTTTGAGAGGTTAATTAATAGACATTTAATTAAATGTTTCTTAGTTTTTAATTTACATATCTTTTTCATATCCTAGAAACCAACATATTTTTCACAATTTAAATATTTTTCTGGGTATGGAAAAGTGTACTTGCCTTCCCTGAGCAATGTTCTATGGTGCCTAATGTATATATCAACCCCTGAAGTGTGTACTATAAATCTTTACCATTCATCTTTAACCTTCTCTTCATAGACTTCAGAGCACAAACAACCTTGTAGTCTTATTTAGATTCTTACTTCTACGTTTGCTAAGCATTCAGCATATATGGCCATCATTTTACTTATCACATTATATTACGATGTACTAACTCATATGTGTGACTCCCTCTATAAAATAAAGGAAAGGAGATGGGAGCACATTTCTTCATTTACTGAAATACATACATTTATTCTAATAGAGATATTTATGTAAAATGTATATTCATTAGATATTTTTTAATGCAGCTTCCTGAAGGACACTGTTGTATTCACTGTGGATGTGGAAGCAAATAAAAAACAAGTCCCAGCCAGCCAGAAAGTTATATTTTAATTTTAAGTCTAATTTAATTTGGCACCTAAAACTGCTTTATATAGTATGTTTAGTAAGTATTTTCAGTGTATTAATAAAATGTTGAAATTGTATGTTTAAAGATTTGTTTGAAATTACTTAAATTTGTGTAACTTTAGTATATATATGCAATATTCGGTATAACAAATTCAAGTCATTAGAAATGTATATATCTACTAATACTAATAAATATCACTTGGAAATCTGCATGTAAAATGAAATTAAACCTTAATTGGTTACCTTTTAATTTATTCATATCTATTGCCCAAATTACCTCATCTTCCCACCTTCTTATGAGAGACAAACAGAAGGAGAGATGGAGGGAGAGAAGAGAAGGAGGGAAATATCTTAAATTTGGAATGAATTTTTCTAGCAATACAGCTTTAAGTCTTTCCAATAATTTCACTATATTACTTTTAAAGAAAACGACCAGCGTACGTTGCAATTCTAACTGCTAGTAAATCACTGCTTAATGAAAACAAGTACAGAGTAGAGTATGTTTTATTTCTTCTTAGTACAGCCCTGTAAGAAATAGCAGACATCAGATTTGTCAAAGTCACAACTCCTTTAGAACTTCCAGGAGAATACCAGGATCAAAGAAAAGAAGTAGATAAGATAAAGAATTACCATCTATTTGTAATAGGAATTTCCCATTTAAGTTTTACTTGTTACTATCATTTTAGAACAAGTTAAAAGTATGCTTGTTAGGAATCTTTACCTGACACTAATGGAACCTCTTTTGACAGATTTTTTTTTTAAAGAAAAATTATATGGTGTGAATAAAAAAAAAAAAACTGTCAGGTTGAATCAGTTGTTTTGTATCTGCAGGTACCTGCTTGGCTCATATAATTTCCCCAGAGATAGGTGAAAAACTCATTTGTACCAGCAGATTCTCTACATTATTAGAGAAATGTATGTTTTTTTCTTGTCAAACAAGTATATTCTAATTATCATTATCCTACTGATTGAACAATATTCTGTGTATTAGAGTGATATTTTCAACCAATATGATGACTGCATTGACTCAATGTGAAGTAGAGATACCTAAAATAGTTAAAACCTCTATTGTGTTTTGGGCTATTTTAATTATATTTTACGTAACTTATGTATGTTTTCTACAATATTTTTATTTGATCAATGCACTGTTTTTAAGTAGGAATTGTATTATAGATCTTGCCAATGTTTGTAGTTTACCTTCTTATTTAAATTTGGTTTGCAGTTATAACCACATTTTATTTTACATCTTCATATTTCTCTCATCACCCTTCTCTCACTCATTGCTTGCTGACTTTATTGCTGTTTGTGGAATAGCTAATGCATGATCTTGTCTAAGAATCTTTGTATTTATTGCCTCTTCAGTTTAGGAAACACTTTATCAAAATATCAGCATGGTCTTCCTTCAGGTCTCAGAAAAAATGTTACCAATTCAGAGAGGACTGTGGTAACCATCATAAGCAAATGAATACTGGGCTACCTTCTGACCTGTTATTTCATAACACTGTGTATGTAGAAAGAAGCCCACACATGGTGTATGTTCTTCTACAGGCCACTGCTGGTTAGGGTCAAGGTAGAAAGGCTGACCCATTGCTAGCCTAGAAGTGTCCATCAATAGAAGTCAAGAGGAATTTACACACCCTTTGCTGGGTCAAAGAGGTCCATCATCAAGAGTTAAATGGACACCTAAGCAATCGAACACTCCTGACATGACCTTAGAACCACCTCTCTGCCCCAACTGATCTTCATAGCCATCACTATTGTCTGTTGAGGAAAAAATAGGACTTAACTCATCATGTTCACTTTCTCATTTTATGTCAGTCACCAGAAGGAACTCAGAACTTTCAAATCATTCCTGATCCCTAAGACTGTACTCATCTTCTAATTTTCCCTTTCAGTGTCCTCTCTGGAGCTCACCAACAAAGTCCTTTTATCTTTCACTTTTGTAAATTTCCCCCTTATCATCATCCCAAATGAAGCCTCATGACTGCATCACACACCAGCTTTTAAAAGGTGGATATTTTGGCCTGGCGAGGTGGCTTATGCCTGCAATCCCAGCACTTTGGAAGGCCAAAGTCAGGGGTTCAAGACCAGCCTGGCCAACATGGTGAAACCCTGTCTGTACTAAAAATACAAAAGTTAACCAGGCATGGTGGTGGGCTCCTGTAATCCCAGCTACTTGGGACACTGAGGCAGGAGAATCGCTTGAACCCAGGAGGCGGAGGTTGCAGTTAGCCAAGTCTGCACCATTGCACTTCATCCTGGGTGACAAGGGCAAAACTCCATCTCAGGAAAAAAAAAAAAAAGAAAAAAAAGGATATTTCTCTCACACTCCACTTAAATCACTGAGATTGGGAGAGATTGGGATTGGGATGATGTTCTTTGCTCCTCACTGCCGATTCCTGAGCAATATAGTTTCTCCTCCCTAAAATCTCCTAGCCATGTTGTCCAGACATCGGTAGATATTCTCTGCTACTACTCCTTAGAGAAATGTTCCACCAACTTCAGACTCCCCCTCTTTTGTTGAGATTTTAGCTGTAGCTTACTGTTACTCTCTTCAACTCCATTCTTGTCATATATGATGGCAATTCCAATATCCACCCTGATGAGTCTTCAAAAATCCTAGTTCCTCAGTTGACTGACTTCTGTCCCACAAAGAACTTGTTTTCCTTTTAATCACTACCTTCAAATAATTTTAACATCTCATGATGCATGTTTCCAAGGGCGGTTTGGTATGGTATTGATATTTGAGTTTTAAATGCCTATATATACATTTTGGGTACCATTTTCTGATAACTTACCTATACACCCAGCATAAATTCTTTGCTTAAATCAACTCACTAAATTTTATCTAATCCTATCACACAGCAAGGGATCCAATAAATGTTTGCTGAAAAATACATGTAGGATAATATATTCTATTTTTTAAATATATGGTAATATACAAATATTCTATATTTCATGAAATAGCATGGTTAAAAAAGGATTGGAAAAAAAATACTACTTTAGAACCTGTATCATTTTATTGGTGTTTTACTTTAATAAGATTAAAATGTTTAATAAGGTTAATAAATTAGCTAATGAATCTCCGTTGCATATTTTTTGTTTTGACCAAATTATACATTTTTTTCCAAAGGCAAAATATTAATACATTGGCTAAGCTTTGAATTGTCTTTATTTTGTTTTCTAAGTTGTTTATATTATTTATTCAAATATGAAATGTGTACAATTAATGTTACAAAGCACCTATTTTAGTTTAATGAAATTTTCCAAAGCACTTTTTAAATTTCGTGTTTGAAAAATTCATTTATTTAAAATTTCTATTTACTTTAAATATTTGGTACATTTCTTTTATTCAGAAAAAAAGGAGAAGCTAAGTGAAATCCAGTTATTTGCTAACAGTGCCATGAAATTACTGCTTAGCTGGGTTGTCAGTGTGAGCCTTTCATCATCAGCAGTGAAAAATGTTAATGACATCATAGTATTATGGGCAAATCAATAGAATATGTTAGTGTTTCACCTAATTCTCAAATGAATCAGTTATTCTTTAGTAGAGTCAGAGCCTAAATAATGAATTATTTCAAAGTACCTCAAATCCAATTAGTAATTACAAATTATCCTTTGTTTGGATGAGCCAGAGTAAAATGTTTGTCAAATTCAGTACTTGCCTTCCATAATTCCTTTACCTTCATACATTACATTATCCTACACAAGATATAGAGGTTGTTCGAAGAAATTTAAACTGACTTTTAAGTGGAGCATATACTAACTGATTGCTAATTATTTGTGTTATATTGAATTTTAAGAATAAACTCATTTATTTTTATAGGATATTTAAAGTGTCCAAGTACTTACACTAACAAGTTGGACTGAATACCATTGTACCTCAGGAATTAAGAATTTTTCCTGGAAGAAGGTAAGATACTTAGACTTATACATATTTGCCTATTAATAAGTTTAATAAAAATTTAGAGATACTACTGTACTTCTGTGGCATATAATTGGTAAGATAATTTTTAAAAATAAAGGGCACTTAATTTTTTTATTTATATACTCTTCCATAGAATTATTTGGGTAAATGAGAGGGCTCCAATGTTTAAAACATAAATCAGTTTGTAGGAATTGCAATTCAAAATGTCAAGAGGTGGATTGCTACCATTTTGGTTTAAAAAAAAAATTCTTCATACTTGGAAACTTCACTGGGTTTGTGAAGTTCCTCAGGAGCCACAGAGCAGAGACAGCGGAAATTTGAGCATGTTGCTATCCTCAAAAATCCTTTAGCTAGCCCCTTTTATATTTCTTCCCCCCATATGGTTACCGTCATCCAGAATCCACACAAAGGCTGAGAGTCACACTCAGGGTGGAGAAGTCTGTTTATAATGTGTTATGCCGTCTTAATTTTGACCTCACATGTGAGATTGAAATACCACCTGTAAGGCAAAATACAGTCAGGAAATCTGAAATGTGTACATACTGTGTTACTTATTTTAACACTTTTCAACCATAAATGTTTCTCAGGATTCATTTCATTGTATGAAGTAGAAAGAAAATTTGGCAAGGTTAAGCTTACCATTCCACCATGGTTACATGTGTTGCTATTAAAAGGAATGGCTACAATAAACAAAGAAATGAAAACATATTCTTGAAGATCTATAGTGTTTGGGACTGTTAAGAAAAAATAACCCTCAATTTAAGTATGTTTCTTTTTTTCTTACGGACCTATGAGTAGAATAAAATTCATTTGTCAGTTTTGTTTTGATTTTTACTATAGTAAATCTGAAGACTTCACAATTTTATTGGTTCTCTTTTGATTTAACTGGATGATTATTCCCATTTAATGTGAACAAATACATTTTTCTCTAAGTTACTCATATTTGTACCAATAAAAATTTAAAAATTGTGAAAAAAAAATAATGCTATGTGGAAACATCATTTACATACACAGAAACATTTATCATATAAGGCAAAAATTTACTGATTTAAGATGTATGTTGAAATTGTGTTGGTAAGGATGTTTGATTCTTTTATGGGAAATACACGTGATATCTTTAGAGTTGATAGAGCACTAAAAACTTCAAAAAATGACTTGTAGTGCCACTTCTCTAATACATACATATACATTTATACATACATGTATAACATATGTGTATATATATTTATATGTGTGTGTGTGTGTGTGTGTGTGTGTGTGTGTGTGTGTGTGTGTGTGTATATATTCACTATTTGCCCAGAATAATTTTCAGGCTTCCACAATAATAATTTCCTGGTGGTTGTTTTTCATGAGTGAATCAAACACACAAAGACTAAACATTTGCTTCCTTTTTCGGCAAATAATAAGCTTCTGCTCCTCCAGTTACAATTACTTTCAAGTTCACTAGTAAAGGAGGCAAGATTCACCAGGTGAATTTTCAGGGTACTAATTAAAATCTGTTTCAAATTTATGAAGGACAAACTTATACATAGACCTGGTGTCACTGTCATTGCCACCACTGTCTTTTAATGTTTATTTGGAATCAAGCCAGTTCTTAAAAATTAATTTATAAAAACATCAAGAGCTCATATGAATGAGTCTTAAATCACTCAATGCAAATAACAATACACATGTTGAATTGAAACAGGATAGTGGATAGAAGTCAATAAATGAATATTTACAAAATATTTAGCAAATATGACTAAAATCTGATGAAATTTTACTTCCAGATATTGTATCAGATAGAACTATTTGCGGGACTTAATTTATAATTCTAAGTTTTGGGTAACACATACAAGCTGAGATACATAAATATCAATTGGTTGGAAAATATCTGGTCATCTCAAATTGGGGGCTGTCAGACCTTCATTTTGTCTATTCCTTTTTGCTTTTTTTTTTTTTAATGGAAGTAACCTGAAAAAGAATGGTTAACATATCAAATGAGTTTTGAAATAGCTTATATAAATAATTATTTAAAAGCATAGACGATATATTTTTCTTGTGTAATTCTATCAGTAAATAACTTACTTGCTTAAGCAACACCTACATGTCAGGATCTATGATACATTTGTTTCATCTCGCAAATCTCAGAATAGTTCTGCCATTGTTGACTATTCCCTCAACGTGGCTTCATATATGTTTGATTCTAAACAAATTCTAGATTAAATATATACAAATGCCTTACTAGCAGTCTTATAATAAAGATTTCAAGCATTTATTTAAAAAGTAGAAAGTAAATAAAATTTCACATTAGCAAAAAGTAAAATTGAAAATATGTGGATAACAGGGAAATAGATAAAAACTAGAATGTTAAGATCAACAGTAGTATATAATTTCTATTTCGTTCAAGTTTAGATACCTTCATTTTTATATGATCATTGACTAAGTTTGATCTGGTTTGTGGGGAGATGGCTTCATCTAAAATTGCTCTACAAACCCAGATAGTACTGGAATTCCAAGCTGTATCACTGTTTGACTTTGAGAAAATTACTCTACCTTAATTCATTTTCTCATTGATACATTAGTGTCAGCAATACTTAATTTTATTTGCTTAAGCTTATCTACATAAGTTAAAATATTTTATCAATTGAAATTTGAAATAGTTTTTCTTTTCTGTGATTAGTTTTGAAACTACATTCATCTTATTTGTAAAAGCATTCTACATTTTTAATGGTTGAGTATAAGTCTTATTTTTCCTTTCATGACTGTAAGCTATTTGAAGTGAAAAATGTTTCTTCTTTTATTGACAAGCATTCTTTATTTGGAAAGTAATTATTTATTATAACACTTTCACAAATTGTATTACTGATTGATCTTCATAATCTGGTGCAGTACTTGGAGCAGATAGAAAATTACCTTTATATTTTGGATGAGGAAACAGGTACAGAGAGAGGAAGTGACTTGGGTGAGACTAATGAAGCAGAGCCAGAATTAGAAACTAAACATGGCTTCTGATTCTGTGCCTTCTCTCACTACACTTTGGAGCTTTGTGCTTTAAGACATTATATAATTGAATATTTACTTCACGTATTTTTCAGAAGTGTATCTATTTTGTACATTAAAGCATTTTTGCCCATGTTTATGGTTTTTAAACACCTTCATCCGTGAGTAGCTTCTTTTGAAAGCTTTATGAACCCCTATTTTTTTCTTCCTTATGCCTGCCTCCACCCCCTAGTTTAAAGGGACAGACAATATTACTTCAGTGAGTGAGTGAAATAAAGAATAAGAACCTTTTGGTATAGAAATGTTGCCAGTAAATTGAGTTAAAATAAAACCATTAAAAACATTAAAATTATGTAAGGAATATTAGTACAGATGCTTCCAAACTTACAATGAGGTTATGTTCTGATAAACCCACACATAATTGAAAATATAGTAAGTTGAAAATGCGTTTAATACAACTAACCTACCAAAATGGTAGCTCAGCCTAAACTACATTAAATGTGCTCAGGCGCTTATATTAGCATAAAGTCACACAAAATTATCTAACACAAAGCTATTTTATAATAAAATGTTGACTATCTCATGTAATTTATTGACTAGTGTACTGAAAGTAAAGAACAGAATAATTGTATGGGTATTCCAAGTACAGTTTCTATTGAACGTGTATCGCTCATGCATCATTGTGAAGTTGAAAAATTTTTAAATTGAACCAGTGTCAGGTGAGGTACCATCTGTATTTAACAAACTAAAACATTTATTTTTTTTTTAATGAAGAATAGTCAATATGTTCGCCTATTATTTTAGCTGTGACTAATTGTTACTTAATTTTGATTTTCAAATAAGTTGTCTTAGCTTATACATATTTTTATCTCAGTCTGTTTTCTAACTACTTACAAGATGATTGAAGGAACTAGAACATATTTTCCTAATTTAAAAATTCCTAGACATTTTTTAAAGGAAGAGTTTGCTTAGCAATACTAAGAAAATTATGCTGCAGCTGAGTTCACATTCCATTTCAGTAACAAGCAACTTTGGTGACCCGGTCAATTAGCAAGCTCTTACCTCATGGCCTTGACTCAAATGTTAGTGCCCACAGGGTCATAAAGAGTGCTTAGAGACTTGACTCTGCCCCTGAGAGAATCTAGCATACATGCTTAACCTCCTCTGCACCCAGTGAGGGTGGGGATTGGAATGATTGTGAGTAGGTGTGGAATGTCACCTACCTCTTTGAAAATCTTCATTGCTTGTTTGCACAAGTCCAACTTCAAATTCAGATAGAGCCGTTTATTTATTTATTTTGCTGGCTAATTATTTCTTTCCACCAATTGTTCTTTCATTTTTCTTTCTCTTTGATAATCTGCACTAAATGCTTTTAGGTCTACAAAATTTCTGAGCCAGAAGGAACTTAGAAAAATCAGCTCAGTGTTTAAGAAATTGGGGCCAAGATGAATACAAATTACAGAAACCAAGAACCCCAAACCCTAACTCTAATTCTAGATTTGTTTCCCTTATGTAGTAAGATATGGCATTCAAGATATTCCTTTTACTGAACTTTCTTTTTCATATATTTTGAGAATCTTTTGATAGTTTTTATTATTTCCATTATTCATTATCATTGTCATAAGCAGCAACTTATGTTTTTGTGAACAAAATAAATGTGTGACCCCCTGTTCTACCAACAAATGTCTATCAATGAGTAAAATTAATGGAGCAAAAAATGATTGGGTAATTTAAAAAAAATACATATAATATACCACTTCAGAGAACCGCTCTGTTTGGGGAAGGAGATTTTATGGCTGGCTAAATATTTGTTGATGTATGTATGAAAGACAAAACACTATGCATAAAACTCCTTGAGATATGTAAAAATGTTTTGGCAGAGGCCTCTCTACATTTTTTTTTTAACATTATTGAGAAATAATTTAGATGAAGCAAACTTCATCTATTTTAAAGGGCTCAGGTTTCATGATTTTAATGAAATGCATATCCTTTAAACCCTTACCACAAGCAAGATATATAATATTTTTATCACCCAGGAAAAATTCTTCATAACTCTTTCCTTTTTTGATGCTATGCATTAATTTGTATTTCTTATAAATAAGTATATAGAAGTAAGTGTATACTTTTTCACTTAGCAAAATAATTTAGAGATTTATCTATGACTTATGTGTATCATTAGTTGATTTCTTTTTTTTATTGCTGAGTGGTAGTCCATTGAATAAATATAATATATGGATATACTACATTTGGTTATTCATTCACCTGATACACAGTTGTTTCCATCTTTTGTCCTTTGTGAATTGCTTTCCTATGAGTATTTGTATACAAGTCTTTGTAGGAATATGTGTTTTCTTTTCATTTGGAAAAACATGTGGATTGGAAAATCAGGGTTATTTGGTAGGTATATGTTTAACTTTAAAAAAATGACAGTGTTCCAAAACGGTTGTACCATTTGACATTTCCCTGAGCAGCATATGAGAGTTCCTGTTGCTCTGCATCAAGGCTCTGCAAACTAGTTCTTAAGCCAAATTCGGGTTTATTTGTAAATAGAAGTATATGGGAACACAGGCACTCTTGTTTTTGAATGAGCTCTTTCATACTACAAAGGCAGAATTGAGTAATTGTGAAAGAGACCTTATAGCCTTCAGAGCATCAAATATTTACTATTCAGCCCTTTAAACAAAAAAATATGCTGACCCCTGCTCTACATCCTAGCAAAACTTCATGTTATGAGTCTTTTTACATTTTAGCTATTTTAATGTGTATGTGGTGGTATCTAAATGTGTCTTTAATTTATATGTCTGATAACTGATGATGTTGAGCGTATTTTAATTTATGTATTTACCATCTGTATATCTTCTTTAAGTACCTATTCAAAACTTTTGCTCATCTTTTTCATTGGCTTTTTGGCCTTATTATTGAATTATAGGAAAACTATGCAATCTGAAGACAAATCCTCTGATATGTGTGTGTGTGTGTGTCTGTGTGTGTGTGTGTGTGTATGTTGTGTGAATATTTTCTACCATTCTGTGATTTTAGCTGACATTCATATAGTAATTCCAGCATTCTCATGCTTATTATTTGTGTCTTCATTTAAAGCCATATCTGTAGTACTGCTGTTGAACATTTAATATATTCTGATTTCTGTTTTTATGTAACATGTACCCCTTACCAAAATGAAAAGCTTTTAGGATCCTATTTTTATCACTGATATTTTCAAGTGTAATTATGTTACGCCTTTTGGGATTTGCTTTATTTTGTTTTCATTATACTAAGCATTAAGTAGACCTTTTCTACCTGAAAAGTCATTCCCTTCAGTTATGGGAAATTTTCTATTTATATCACAATGTGTATATATGTATAAAATGTATATATATGATATATATGCGTATAAATTCTTCCTTCTAGTCTTAATCCTAAAAATGATATTTGACTTCTTTAATTGATACACTAATTTTATTTATATATTTTCTATTTTATGTTCTCCTTTATGAAAATTTTTCTTTACTTCATTTTCCAACTCTTCCACTAAAGTTCTTATTTCATTCCTACGTTTCTTTTGTGTGTGTGTGTGTGTGTGTGTGTGTGTCTAACGGAGTCTCACTCTTGTCACTCAGGCTGGAGTGCAATGGCGTGATATCGGCTCATTGCAACCCTCACCTCCCCGGTTCAAGCGATTCTCCTGCCTCAGCCTGCCGGGTAGCTGGGACTACAGGCACCCACTACCAGACCTGGCTATATTTTTTTCTATTTTTAGTAGAAATGTGGTTTCACTATGTTGGCCAGGCTGGTCTCAAACTCCTGACCTCAGGTGATCCACCCACCTCGGCCTCCCAAAGTGCTGGGGTTATAGGCATGAGGCACGGCACCCAGCTGTAAGTTTCTTATAGTCTTATTAGTTTGCTTGCTTGATTGTTTTTAATAGATTAAATGTATTTTCTTACTGGTAGAGAATATCGGTTATAATTGTGACTTGACATGTTTTTCATGTTCCTCATTATTTCCTCTAAGCTATTTATATTGGAGATTTTGGAGGATTTTGTTCATTATTGATATTGTCAGCTTTTCTCATGGTCAGGTAATTCTAAGCTGTCCACTGGTATTTATAACTGAGAAATCAAGCCATTTTTGAAAGTACTGTGTTGGGTGGTGCTTAGACTGGGTATGGAAGAGGTTAGAGGGGTGTTTTATGAATTATCAGACTACTGCTTATATTGACCAATAAATATATCAGTCTTTTTACTCTGGACTACCAAATGATTAGTCAGGGTTCTTTAGAGGGACAGAACTATTAGGATATATAGATACTTTATATATATATATATGTAAGAGGTTTAATATAGGAGAGATTGGGAATTATTGGCTAAAATGATGCTTTCAGGTTATCTGCAGATTTCATTATTCATGTTATTTCTGTTCTCTTTATATATATATATATATATATATATATGAATGAAAGGAAGTTTATTTAAAAGAATTGAGTTACAGGATCACAAGGTAAAGTCCCACAATAGGCCGTCTGCAAGTTCTGCAAGTTAAGGAGCAAGGAAGCCAGTGGTAGATCAGTTCGAGTTCCAAAACCTCAGAAGTAGAGAAGCCAGCAGTGCAGCCTTCAGTCTATGCCAAAGGCCCAAGAGCCCTGGCAAGCCATTGGTGTAAGTCCAAGAGTCCAAAAGCTGAAGAACTTGGAGTCTGATGTTCCAGGGCAGGAAGCATCTAGCCCATTAGATGGATTAGAAGGTCGGAAGACTCGGCAAGTCTGCTCTTCCATCTTCTCCTGCCTGCTTTATTCCAGCTGTGCTGGCAGCTTATTGGATGGTGCCCACCCAGGTTGAGGGTGAGTCTGCCTCTCCCAGTCCACTGACTCAAATGTTAGTCTCCTTTGACAACACCCTCACAGGCACACTCAGGAACAATACTTTTCCTTCTTTAATCCAATCAAGTTGACAGTCAATAGTAACCATCACAGATAATATGTAGAAAGTTCTCCAGTGCTTTTAGTTTCTTCAGTAGTTGGCAAAGGGAAAACATCTGCTGATTGTTGACATTTTTGGAACAAGGTGTGGGAAAACGTTGCCTCTTCATCTCTTCTTCTGGTAGAGTATGCCTTAGTGCTGATTATCTCCCAGTTTCCTTAGAGTGAATGGGCTTGCTTATCCTGAGAGGTCTTTAACTCCCATTTGCTACATCAATATACTTTATGTGAATTCATCATTCCCCCAATTCATTGAAATCTTATATTGCTCTGGTCACTTTTATCATTCCCCTGGTCTTAATGGATGAATATATTTGTTTGTTTTAATTCTCTGCTATGCCTTTCCTGGGGTTAAGAAAGGGAGGGGGGATTGACTTTTGTGATTAATCTGTCTGGTTTAATTAGAATTAATATTATGTTTTAATAAATAATTACATGATTTTGCATAGGTTTATTTAACTCAAGTATTGTTATGAATGATGGCAGTGTGTTTCCGTAGGTTTGATAGGCAGAAGAAATACTTTTCTGAGGTTCTCAAAAGTAAATGTCTACAATACCGTGATTAATCAGTTCTCCCTCCTTTGTGGCCATATTTTTATGATCATTTTATAACTTACTGGCGTCTTTACCACAGAAAAAGACAAAGATTCACATCTGTCCATTTTAATACATGCTAAGAAGTTTTAGTAAGAGGTTTAATACAGGAGAGATTGGGAATTATTGGCTAAAATGATGCTTTGGGATTATCTGCAGATTTCATTACTCATGTTATTTCTGTTCTCCTATTACCATAGGTAATTGACTAGAGCTGAAGTGGGAGTATAGACTGAAATACAGTTGCAGCTCATCTGGGTTTCATCAAAATTATATCCCTGTTGAGCCACAAGTGGACTTTGCAACAATTTATGTCTAGGAGTGCTACCCACAGTCATTGGGAATTTGCCTGAGGTCTGAGACAGTTGCTATGAAAACTGTCCCACTCCCTTTTCCTTAGTGGAAATGTAACCAACAAAGATGAAGAAATAATTATAAAGTAGCAGGCTATTAACAATAGTGAGACCTGTAGATCATTGTACATAGATCTATGTAGATTAGTTATTTTGATTGGAATTATGGAACAATTTATTTTCATCTGTACTACAAAAGTTGAAAAGTAGACCCTCAAAGTTTTAGGGAATTTTATCTCATTTTATTCTAAATATGTGTTTGCAAGTTCCCTTGAGCTTTCTTTGTTAAGGACAATTCTGTTTGGGTTCTAAAATTATGAAGTCAAAAAAATTAAGATCCAACTGTGAAATTATTTTTGAAATCAGAAGAGCAGAAAAGTTCAGATAAAATTAACAGTCTGTGTTTTACGTGATGCTTTACCAAGTGTGATTAAAAATTTTGGCTGGGCTTGGGAGCTCATGCCTGTAATCCCAGGACTTTGGGAGGCTGAGGTGGGTGGATCACCTGAGGTCAGGAGTTTGAGACCAGCCTGATCAACATGGTGAAACCCTGTCTTTACTAAAAATACAAAATGATCCGGGTGTGGTGGTGCATGCCTGGAATCCCAGCTACCCGAAAGGCTGAGGCAGGAGAATCACTTAAACCAGGGAGGCGGAGGTTGCAGTGAGTTGAGATGGCACCACTGTATTCCAGACTGGGCAACAAGAGTGAAACTCCGTCTCAAAAAAAAAAAAATCTAAAAAAGAATATCAAACTGTTTTTAGAAAGCCATCTTACTGAATACTATGACAAAATTGACATAATTGAAGTGGTTTTCAACCTTTAAATATATTATCATTTTGTCAGTGTGACATCTTGATTGGAATTTTACAGTAAAAATATTTTTTTATAAAATGATGATGGCATTTAAAAAGATTGTTCCCCTAATATCTTGTAGAATTTGCTACTCACAATACATAATTTCCCTTGGATATTGATTTAAAAGCTGTAATAAAGAGTATGGAGGTACAAAGATGAGTAAAATAAAAGCATATATAATCATAAAAATGTTTCAGGGTATCTAGAATCTAGTTGTCTATACCATTAGAAAAAATCAATCTCAGTTTTATAATACATTTAAAGAACATCCCAAATTTCTTTTTTAAGTAGTAAAGAATACCCTGAGCAACTCTAACTTGCTATATAGGCTTGCCACTCTGCTACAGATTCATCCAAGAAGGCAGTGAGACCTGATGGAATGAGAAATTTTTATTACTGGATAATATGTAAAACAAACGTCCTTCCATCTCTTACCATGAATCTCATGTAATTTGTAAACTAGTAGATGAGTATGTTGCTCAAGTTTATGATTAAAAAGAGGGTACACATGTTGAAGTGGCCATTTTGATAGAACCACATCAAATGATTGATCTGTTAAAATGCCTAATTTTAATCTCATCCTCTAATTAGCTAACTCTATACAAACCTTCATATCTTAGCTAAGTAGCACCACCACAAAAAACAAAACCCTTCATATTTTACAGTATTCATCACACTTATAACTTGTTTCTTAAGAAAGATCTTCTATAAATTATATTTTCTCTTAAGTTGGGAATTTTAATTCTCTTTCTATGTACTGTTTTATTCTCTTGTAGTTGCTCAATTAGTAACTTAATTGTTTGATTAGATAAGCTTAAGTCTGAACATGATATGTTTTGCTGACTTATTTTCATGATTTCTTGCTGCTTCTAACACAATAGGAGTAGTGTATTATAAAAGTGGCTTTGACTTGTGCATGTATAGATATACCTTGAGTCATCAAATCCAGACATTATAATGTGTTAGCAAAAGCATTTACAATCATTACCCTCCATATACTGGTTTATTTGTTTTCAGAATAATAATGAAAATATAACTGAGAGTGCAACCAAGTAGAGATAAAAAATGTAGTTGAAAAAAATTATTGTTTAAACTTTGGCTTGAATATCAGAGGGCATACTTAGAAATTTATTAACTTATTAGTTGGTTTGTTTTACCAAAGAAAGCAAAATTAGAATAGTTTTTATTGATTGTGCTGCATAATTTATTTAAGCATAAGGAAAAAAGAATTGAGAAAAGAAAGGCAAGATGATTTGTCTCAAATCACACAGTTAATAGAATGCCTAGTTATGGAAACCTAATTTTGAGACCTATAAAGATAGTTTCCTGACTGCAAACATGTGGATTTCATTTCAGATATTTTCCAAATTTAAAAATGTATTCTTTTGAAAAATTTTGCCCCAAGCAAAAGATAAATTGCAACATTCACATTTTGTGAACGATGGAAATCTTTACCTTTACAGCCTAGTTGACTTAATGCAAGGATATCCAAAAAAGATAATGAACCTAATGTCACTCATTTAACAACAAAATGATACTGTCAGCATTTTGATTAATGTCTATTTTGAACCAAGAGACCATTGTCTTATAGAAATATTCTAGACCAATTGCTAGTCTAGACTACAAAGTTGGACAGAGGTGCCTTCTAAATCAAATCCTTTTATATCCCACAGGCTGAGATCATGCACATCTGAGATGTGTTAGTTGAAATTCCACAGTCTTCAATTGCCAAGTTTGAATGGAATGAACATAATAATAAAAGTAAGGAAACTAAGAAAAATTAGCATTAAAAACTTTTTACTATATAAAAGTTCTATAGAGAGCAGCAGGAGAGAAGGGCCGGAAGAGGTCTCCACTCACAGATTTAAACTTGAAGCTGACCTATTGTTACCTCCAGGGAGATTGGGAAGGTTAGGAAAAGGATTTCAAGAATGAGCAACCAATTACAATTAACTCAGAAGTATTTTCTGAACAGTTTTCTGTTGGGGGGGACACATATGTAGGAGATGTGATTCCTTCACTGGCAGCTTGATTGAATTATCTGACAGTTTGATTGAAGATGTAGTCTCACAATTTTAACTGTTCAACCTTTATTTTCTGAATATTTAGAGTATTACAGGTATTATTATAAATTATTGGAGTAAAATAGGAGTAAAAATAAATGTCCGACAATCAAAAAAATTGCCATCATGAAAGCAATATAGTAAAATTTTCAGTGAAATATGTTAAGTGCTAATATGGCAGAGTGCCCACTTCTCCGTCTTTGTTTAGCCTTCTTATAACTCTCATGAGAAGAATATAGGAACTTAATTTATTTTATTATGGTGCTAAATACAGACAAATAACCTAATATAAAACTGACCAAATCATATAAATAAGGGATTATTGCAAACTAGGCTAAAATATGCAGCAAACGTGAAAGGTTCTAAAGCTTACTAGTAGGAAACTGCCAACTGCAGCAGTAATGAGATACTGTTTTCCTTCCTTCAGGTCAGTGAAAATTAAAAGTGGGGAAGCCAGTCAGTGTTTCCTAGGGTGTCAGGAAGTGGGCACACTCATGGCTTGGAAAAATCCAAAATTGCTATAAATTCATGAAAAGGAACATCTATTAAAATCAACATGTATAATCTTAATAAAATAATAACTAGCAAGACAAATAAACAAGGAGAGAAGTAAAAACCCTCCAAGAACATTCAAAATGTTCATCATTAGGGAAAAGTTAAATATTGTGGTTTTGATCCATATTAATGAATATTTTAACTTGATTAAAAATATTGGTCATATCTGTACATTTGACTGGAGGCTTTCTTTTGACATGGTTTTTGAAAAGGTCATTTTTACTAAACAATGTTTTTATTGTGATACTGTAACACTTTTTTAGACAAATAACATAAAACTCATTGTGTATGATATACAGTTATACATATTTTAACCTATGTGAAGAAGGATATGGAAAAGGCTGTTGTTAAGTTGGAAACCTGCAGCAGAAGAAATGAAGTTACTATATGGATTGTTGTTAATTTTTCCACTTACACAGATTCTTGTATATTAACTAATTTAGGTATACCCATGATGATTTTCCTTGAAAATATTAATTATAACAACAACATAAAGAAATGCTGTAAAATAATGAGAGGAGTGGACTTGAAATATTTTTGTATTACTAATGTTTCTAATTTATGAAACTGAATTCTTCCCATCTATTCCATAGATAATTAAAAATTTAATGTTATTTTTAAAATTAATGTTTTTACCATAATTGTTATATTTTTGCATCTGTAAGTTAATTTGGTACCTTTCCTCATGCGTATTAGTAGGTAGGTTGGAGTAGATAGTATTGTCTTGCTTTACAAATGACTTGCCCTAGTCTACAATATAAAAAAAAAAATTATTGGTTAATGTTCAGAAAGAAACTCTGACATAGTTACATCAATCAAAAGGCAAATATGAAAAAGCAATTCCAATTCCACTGAGAAGCTATTCTTTCAAAAAAGCGAAGTGTTGCTATCTGGCTCTGAATAGATAATTATGTCAGTCCATTGCATAGGGTATGGATAAAACAGCTAGGCTGAGGCATCACAGCAATGGTTGGTCCAGATTTTTGAATTTTGATTATGTTCAAGTTAGAAACATTTTTTTAAATGTGCTTTAAGTATAGACATAGAAATAATTATTTTTCTTCCTCATCCATCACCCGACAAAGACTAAGATTTTATAACTAGTGCTTTGTCCAGTCAATTTGTAAACAGAAATTCTACAATTTTGCTAGAACTGTTTTTAAATTTCTACTTCTATATAATTTAATGCAATAAACATGTAAATGAATTTCTTATACATACATTAATATATTTACCATTTAGGCCTCATCTACATGGTCAACATGAAAAACGTTCAGAGAACAGGGCAATGTGTTTTTCACAACATAAATCACCTATAAAATATATGCCAAAATATTGATTTAAAATATGTCCCAAGGCCTTTGAAGTTTAAAATAGAATACAGTTCTAATAGAAAGAAATGCAAGTCAGCATCACTTCATTACATTCTTTCTTTACACGTTCTTGAAGCTATCAAGTTTTGTGGACTGTAAAGTCACTAATGTTACCTTCTGTTACGGTAAAGTTTGTTGAGGAGAGATTAGGAATAGGTTTTGGCCAACTCTAATTTGTGCATTTTCTATCTCCTACAGATTTTTACACAGTATTGTCTTTAATTAACTAAACTATTGAACATTGCTTCTATTTTCAGAATAGAACCTCTTCTCTTACATGTTTTGAGTTTTATCTACTCAGGTGATTAAATTAGACCCAGGGTTTACACAAAGAAACGGTGGTAATTTTTTTTTAGTCAAGCATTCAATATCACTCAATTCTGAATAAATTATTTTTAATGAATACATGAAATTAGTTATAATGCTTATCAGAAATTTTTAAACTAAATCTTAATAAAACCATGTATCATACTAAGTAAATATTCTACCTTCTCATTTTCCTTACAAACAAGCACTGACAATTAGGCAGCATTTAACATTTATCATGCTTATCTTCACAGCTGCAGTGGCACTGAAGGTGACTAAGAATGGCAAGAAGAGTTTTCTTTTGTAAAGAATTGAAAACAGGGAAATAATGATTTATTCTTCCTTGCTTGTTGAGTGGCTAGAGGTAGATAAGCGGATTTGTAGTGAGGTCATCAGTCACAATTGGTTGGTAATTTGAAAATGGATTAGCTTAGAAGTAGCAATTTCTGCTCCATGGGTTTCAGTGAAAAAGTCTGCCTAATTCTGTAAGAGACCTCATAAACTGGCAGAGATCAATGCCTACCTAATGTGCCATTATGCACTGGGCACACTTCAATGATTACAGCACAGCTGTGGCTGGGTTTTGCTTGATAGTGCTTTAGCACTTGCACCACAGGTGCTCCACATGACTGTTTTGCCCAAAGGAATACACTCTTTAGGAAATTAAAATGGAGGAGACACTTTGCTTCCTAAGCAGCTTTTCACTTTTGAACTGAGGAATGGCCAGTGTCAGATGTCAATAATGTTAGCCTAGTAATAAATAAAGACTAAACAACTTGTCGGGAAGAAATCATCTTCTGTAATATTTTTGGATGGCCCTTTCTTATTTTGAAAAATGTATGGGGTAAAACTACCTGCCGTTGTAACTTGAAAGAACATGGTAACACAAATTTCCAAATGGAAATGTTTTACGAAATAGAGTTTCTTTTTTTCTTAATGGAAGAGATAGCGTTACATAATTTTTTAAAGTTTTTTTCTGATATATCATGCAAATTAGATGGCAATGGATCAGGAAAAGGAATTTAGTAAAATAAATTTAAAATAAAAATTGAATATAAGACACAAGACTGATAATCCTTAGTGTTATTCTTCCAAGATTTCTGTACTGGCTATGTGCAAATATTATATTTTAGAATAATGAGTAAAATATATTAAGGACAGATAATTTGAAATGCAAATCTATATAAGGCAAATAATGAATTGTTTTATGCTTTACGCAAAGAAATAAATTACCTAAAAATTTATTTATCGAAGAATATATTATCTAAAATTTGTATCTTATAGTTTATTAAATATAAGTAATGAGATGCTACAAACAACATATAGTTTATTTAAGTAATGAGATGCTACAAACATTTAGTATTATCTAAAATTTTTATCTTATAGTTTATTAAATATAAATGATAAGTAATGAGATGCTACAAACAACATTCCAAGGTAATACAACACACAGAAAGGAATTTGTTGAGAATAATTTCTGACTGATTCCTTGGTACCAGTAGGAACAAAGTGTGGTATATATTCTAAACACTTTAAAGTCCAGTTTCTGTGTAACATCGACATGGGTTTACAGTTAATCAGCAATTTTATCAGCAATGTTAGCTCTCGTTCAGGTACCTGACCTTTACAAAGTAAAAGAAATACAATACAATGATTAGACAAATAATAGTTTAAGATCTTAGGGCCAAATAAAAGGGCTTTCTGCTCTAAATTGTTTCTCAGTCTGCTCATGTAAAATCTTTTCAAGAGGGTACAGTCATCTAATCCACAGTTAAATGTTCATCTCTGAATGAAGTATTCCAGTAGAGCTAACATATTTACTTGAAGTTTAGTACATAAAACAACAGTAGCAATAGTCCAATTTAATAGTTCCATGAAATTATGTTCATATTTCAAATGAATAGTTAATTTTTAAAAAGGGCTTAATTCAGAAGTAACTGCCGTTCTGGTGAGAGGACTTACCATGCTGTGGGAGTTGGGGGCATTGCTGTAGGAATTTGGGAAGGGTGACAATTTGAAGGCTATCATATGAAAGGAAGGTGAAGCTTCAACTATGTGAATCCACTGGTTAGTACTCAGAATGTTGTGGCTCCTCAGACACAAGTAAGATAAATAGGAAAAAAAAACTTTTAAATGTATAAAATAATCTAAAAATGGAAAGAGTATAACATGGAAAGCAATACAAAAGATAATCCTTTTTTAAGGGTATTTGAGATCAAAGAAGAGATCCTTGGATTCTCTATGAGCCAGGGACACAGTTTTTTGTTTGTTTGTTTGGTTGATTGGATTATAAAAACAGCTTTATTGATATGATTTACATACCATAAAATTCACCCATTTTAAGTATACAATGCCATGTACATTTACAAGGTGGCATAATTATTATAATCTAATAATGGAATGTTTTCATCTTCCCTAAAAGAAACCATTAGCAATTACATCCCATTCTTTCCCACTTCTAACCCTAAGGAGCACTAATCAAATTCTTGCCTGTATTGATTTGCCTATCTTTGCCATTTTATATCAATGAAATTTTATAATTTATGTTCTTTTGTGACTTTTCACTTATCATGATTTCAATGTTCATTCAATTTTAGCATGTATCATTACTTCATTCTTCATTATTGCCAAATAATATCCCATTGAATGGATATACCAGTTTTTATCATTATTATCAATCAATGGCCATTTCTTCTGCTTTTTGGTTATTGTGAATAGTACTATGAATATTCGTGTATAAGTTTTAACTCAGGCACGTTTTCATTTGTCTTTAATACATATCTATAAGTGGAATTGCTGGGTCACATGATAACACTATGTATAACTTTTTTTGGAAAGCCAAACTGTTTTCCACAGCAGCTGCATCATTTTACATTCTTACCAGTAACGTATGAGGGTTCCAAGTTCTCAATATCCTTACTAACATTTGTCATTGTATTTTTATTATTGCCATCCTAGTAGTTGTGAAGTAATATCTCGTGGTTTTAATTTGCATTTATTTTGTGTTTGTGCATCTATCTTTATTATTTTAAAATTTTTTATTGATAATTGTACATATTTATGGGGTACAGTATGGTATTTTTATACATGTATACAATGTACAATGATTAAATGAAGATAATTGGGATATTCATCACCTCAGACAGTTACTTCTTTATGTTGAAAACAGTCAAAATCCTCTTTTCTAGCTATTTTGAAATATACAGTAAGTTATTGTTAACTGTAGTCACTGTGCTGTGCTATAGAACACAAGAACTTATTGCTCCTATGTAAGTGTAGTTTTGTACGCATTAATGAACCACTCCCTATCCTGTTCTCCCACCTACCCTTTCCAGTTTGGCTATCACTATTCTACTCTCTACTTCTATGAGATCAACTTTTTTAGCTCCCACATAGGAGTGAAAAACGTAGTATTTGTCATTCTGTGCCTAGCTTACCTCACTTAACATACTGTCCTTCAGGCTCATCCATATTGCTGCAAATGAAAAGATTATATTCTTTTTTTTTTTACAGCTAAATAGTGCTTCACTGGGTGTATATATACTACATTTGCTTTATCCATTCATTTATTGAAGGATACATAGGTTTTTCCATTTCTTGGCTATTGCAAATAGTACTCCAATAAACATAGGAGGAGCGTGTAAGGTCTTTAGCATGCTGATTTCCTTTCTTTTGGATATATACCCAGTAGTGGGATTGCTGGATCATATAGTTTGTTTGTTTTTTTTTGTGGAACCTCATACTCTTTTCTAAAATGTCTGTATGAATTCACGTTCTCACCAACAGTGTATAAGACAAGTTCAAAGAACACACAGACATGGTTGGTTTTTCTGTTTTTCTGGATTGTAGTGGCGCAGTCTCGGCTCACTGCAACCTCCATCTCACAGGTTCAAGCAGTTCTCCTGCCTCAACCTCTCGAGTAGCTGGGACTATGCCTGCACCTCCAAGTCTAGCTAATTTCTGTATTTTTAGTAGAGCTGGGGTTTCACCATGTTAGCCAGGCTGGTCTTAAACTCCTGACCTCAAGTGATCCACCTGCCTTGGCCTCCCAAATGTTCTTTGAACTTCTGTGACCTCATTGTGTCAATTCATAAAATACACTGATTAAATTAAATATCATATGTCCTATTTTTAAATGACAGAAATTACTTTATGGGTGCCACTTATTTGTGTAATTGGGTAGCATAATTTTTATTCATTTAAAAATTTAATATTTTTTAGGAAAATTTACTTTAAATTTGTTTAAAGATTAGATGGGCATGGTGGGCCACACCTGTAGCCCAGCTACTAGGGAAGCTGAGATAGGAAGATTTTCTGAGACTAGGAGTTCAAATCCAGCCTTGTCAATATAGTGAGACACTGCCTCAAAAAATATAAAATAAGAAAATGAAAGAATACATATATAAACATTTAAGATCTTACATTTTTAAGCAATAAAGATGGAAGTATATATTTTCTGAACCATGGGAAAATTGGACTTCACATTTTATTTACATGTGGTGCAGTGATGATTCTCAGAGAGATACTGGAATATAAGAGGAAAATGTCTCTTCCGTTACCATTTATCTAAACCCACCTTTGAAACCTGCTATTATTATTTTTGTATATCATTATGAGTTTATTAAAAATAACTAGTCAAATTAAATAGTTATTCTCACTGTCCTATAAGAACTTTCTAATGCAAACCACAAAAGTACATGCGGAGTTTTCAGATAATATGGCAAATCAGTTGTAAACAAACAACATTTGAGTGCTTGGCATAGCTGGTCTACACAATGGTACACTGAACAGAATACTGGGGGTACTAATTTTATTTCATATTCATTTTCCTCCAAGTAATACATGTAATCACAAATCTGAGAAAGTAGTGTTATCTACGTTTCAAGGTAAAGGAATATATATAGATAGGGAAAAAATTAAAGAAATTGAACAAAGTGGTATAGAAATTTAGTAAAGTGAAAATTTGCATTATTTGAGAAGTAAGATCATCTGTTAGATTGGTGACTGGAGTTTACAGTTTACAGTTTTTCTTTTTTTGTTCTTTTGTTTTGTTTTTTGAGATGGGGTCTCATTCTGTTACTTAGACTACAGTGCAGTGGCACAATCACGGCTCATTGCAGCCTTGACATCCCCAACTCAGGTAATCTTCCCACCTCAGCCTCCTGAGGTAGCTGAGGTGGGAAGATTACCTGGTTAGCATCATACCCACTAATATTTGTGTTTTTTCTAGAGACTAGGTTTCACCATGTTGCTCAGGCCGGTCTCCTGAGCTCAAGTGATCTACCCCCTTAGGTTTCCCAAAGTGGTGGGATTAGAGGTATGAGCCACCGTGCCCTGCCAACTATTTCTTTATATTTAACTTCTCTTATAAGAACCAAAGGTAAAACAAACAAAACATTAAATGAAACTGCGAAAATTTAAAAATAGTAAAATTTAAAAGTAATAAAGATTTTTATGCTTGAATTTATATTAGTCACTTACAATTGTTGGCATCATCAGCCTTTACATTGTAATATTTAGTTGAAAAAGAAATATAATACATTTTCTATTAAATAATTAAAAACTTATTAATTCCTATTGCCATAACTATGTGTTTTAAATATTAAATTTTGCATGGATGCTTGTGTGTATATGTGCACATATTTTTTTCTTATATACTTCTGTTGTGCCTGTATTGCTTTCATTTCCTGGAAAAACCTTTGGTTGAGCATAAAGTCAAAAATTCTTTACAATTGCCTTTTGTTTAATGTCTTCCCACAGGTTTTCAGGCACCTGCTATATTGTCTTCTGTATTTAAACAATAAGGGAAGTAGACTTATTACAGAGGGAAGTTTGATTTTCTTTTCTGAAACCACCTGGGAATTGTAGATAAACAATATAAGTAAAATGGGAGAAAAATGTTTGAGACCACCACCACCATCACAACACAAATAATAAAATAAAATAAAGCTTTGGTTACATTGTCAAAAAAATAAAAGAGGACAAGAGAAGTGGAGAATGTGCACTGCCAAACACACATTGAGACCTGCTGTTTTCCCTGTTGGTGCCCACATGGCTTCGATTTT
Organism: Aotus nancymaae; assembly: GCF_030222135.1. Classification (NCBI taxonomy): domain Eukaryota; kingdom Metazoa; phylum Chordata; class Mammalia; order Primates; family Aotidae; genus Aotus; species Aotus nancymaae. The sequence continues at coordinate 62,515,114 of NW_026988413.1, read as the reverse complement.
CATCTAATTGCAAGAAAACACAAACATTGGCACAGGCTTTACTAGATGTTTGGTGACCCTACTGTGCTAATCAGAACTTGAATTTGTGTGCCTAAAGCAACCTCTGTATGATGTGTGTGTTTGGCATTTATTCCCAGGAACTTAATAGGTCCATCAATCAAAAAAAGGAACATAATCTAGAAAATCGGGGAAAAGATTTGACAGTGAGTTAAAAAACAAGTACATTCTCCTCCTTCATGACCCTTGTTATCAATACTTTTGAAAAGAAAAACCATTCAGTTCATAAGACACACATTCTAACTGGAATTCAGTGTGCTATTTAAATTGTTCACTACTCTTTAGAGAAAGGGACATTGAAGCTGAAGGTCTAATTTTCTTTTCATTTTGATGAATTCTTGGAGATGAAGCATTTTACTGTTCTACATTTGGCCATTTCCCTAGGCTTGTCTGATCTCACCCCAAAATTTTGGGAGGAGATTCTGATGAACTTAGATGGTAATACTGTCAACTAGGACAGTTTTAGGGCTGTGTTTCCTGTTTTGTCTGTGTTTCAGTATTTCAAAATCAGCTTTTAAGATTGTTTCTGCATCATAGCAATTGAAGAAAAGAATATGATACTTAGAAAATGGTAATAGAATCTTCTGACAGTCAGGAGAACCAGATTGAACATTCTATTAGTAGGTAGTCCCTTTGCTGTTTTTACCAACTAGTATCTGCCGGAAGTTTGAAGCAAAGACCTGTTCAGAGACAGATACACATAGTATTTACTTTAAAAGAGAATGTAAATGCTCAAATTTCCTTTAAATATAAAATTAAATATAAATTAGTCATCTGATTTCCTTGTATCATACAACTATCTAATTTTTAAAAAAATTTAAAATGGTCATTTTCAGACATGATGTTAATAACTATAACAACTTCATTTATATCTTTTGTATGCAACTTAGCATTTATTGCCTCCCCAATCTATAATAGTCAGCAATTCTGGAACCAACATATTCAAAGCATGTAAATCTTACATAATTGATTGTCCAGTAGCTAGGAAAAAATTTAAGGCATAAATTTAATTTTTTTAATCCTTAAAAAATGCCTGGTATCTTTACACAATAAAATACAGTGGTGTTTTTTTAAATTATGACAAACTTTATAACTGGAATTTAAAGAATTATGTTTCCATATGCAAAATTAAACTAAGACCAGTGAATCAGTGGCATATACAGCATTTACTTTTAAACTAGTAAATTCCAAGTCTCTTATTATTATGTTTAACAACACTTTTACTGTCTGAATTATGTGGGAAAAAACCCTGCATATATATGTAATAAGCAGCTAGTTTGATACTTTTTTCTATCATGTCATTTTTGTTAATATCCTCTTTTTTCCCCCACAACATCCAATCAATTTCCAACTTCTATATATTCTTCTGTAAACTATATCTATTTCCATAATTCCATTTTCATTGATAACACCTTTCTTTGGTTATCTTTATGTTTCACTTGGTAAATTAGAGCACTGAAAAAGAATTAAATATTATTTCGAGTGTTTTTCTCAGATTTTAAGCCTGGGAAGGTGATGTGTAATATTAATGGTAATAGTTCAACAGAAACATTGAGGAGAAAAACGAGTTTAGGTTTAATCAGATTTGACTTGATACATTACTTTAGAAGTTACAACCCATAGTTTAACACATGCATGTTTTGTATTGATGTATCTGTTTTCCATGCAGTCTGGAAATGATTAGTATGTGTTCATTGGTATACCGCTTCTAGAATGGTGTAATGTTCAGTGTCCTGAGAGGATTTAAGTGTTCCAGTAGGTTTAGAAGCCTAGCTTCCTCTTACTGGGGGTTAAAGGGTAACCCCCCCCACACACACACTCTCACACACAAACACACAATTCTTGAAGATTAACAACTTATATTAACCTATTAAAATGCTTCTTTTTCTGTAAATAAAATTTACATGATTTTATTCATTTCTTCCAAAAAAAATTTTTTTTTTTGAGACAGTCTTACTCTATTGCCCAGGCTGTAGTGCAGTGGCATGATCTCTGCTCACTGCAACCTCCACTTCCCAGGTACAGGGGATTCTACTTCCCCAGCCTCCTGAGTAGCTGGGATTACAGGCGCCTGCCACCAGGTCCGGCTAATTTTTGTGTTTTTAGTAGAGATGGAGTTTCACCATGTTGGCCAGGCTGGTCTCAAACTCCTGACCTCAAACTGGCCCGCCTTGGCCTCCCGAAGTGCTGGGATTACAGGAGTGAGCCAACATGCCTGGCCCCCCAATTTATTTCACTTTATTTTATTTTAGATGAAGTCTTGCTCTGTTACCCAGGCTGGAGTGCAGTGGTGTGATCTCAGCTCACTGCAACCTCTGCCTCCTGAGTTCAATCAATTCTCCTGCCTTAGCCTCCCAAGTAGCTGGGTCTACAGGTGTGTGCCATCACGCCCAGCTAATTTTTAATATTTTTAGTAGAACTGGAGTTTCACCGTGTTAGCCAGGATGGTCTTGATCTCTTAACCTCGTGATCTGCCTGCTGTGACCTCCCAAAGTGCTAGGATTACAGGCATAAGCCACCTTGCCCTGCCTCAAAATTTATTTTATCATGGGAGTTTTTGTTTAGTTTTGGTGAGGTTTTCTTGGAGAAAGTGTGAGAGAGAGCATAGCTTTTAATAGATACTATATAGAAATGAAAATATTTTTTTCTTTATAAATCACGTTTAAATTTGTCTAATGACTTAGAAAAGGCTATTAGAATTAGAGAAGCTTACAAACTTCAAAAATGAGAAGATAACAGAAGGTGTTTTAGGATAGGAAAGACAATTATGTTTGTTAATAAATGGGAGAAACAGTAAAGATAACAATATTTTAATAAATTATGATGTTGCTAAAAATATGAGGATACTTAGAATACATATAAATTTAATCACTAACATAAAAAATGAGTTTATTCAAACTCCAAAAAGCTTTTGGAGATTAGCTGTTCTGGAAGGTGAAGAAATAATGTGTCAAGGTCAAGGAGAATGAAATTATTTTTTAATAGCTACAAAAGGAAATGCTGCAAGGAGTCAATTAGGAAACTAGGAATAATTTTTTTAACTGTAAACCAGCTTTGAGGATCCAGAAGTGACTAAAATCATGAATTTACTGTGGAGCTAATTAAAAGTGGTGGATTTATTCCAAAAAGGATGATGTTGTGACATAGGCACAGATGGTGGGATTTCTTTGGAAGAAAGAAAGAGAGAAAGAAAAAAAGAATGAAGAAGAGGAAGAAAAAGGAAGAGAAAGAGGGAGAGAGAATGGGAGTATTGCTTTATTGCTCAGGCTAGAATGCAGTCTAAAAATGGGGATTGAAAACCTCTTTTATGCCAGTAATTGTGCTTAACAATGGAGACAGGAAGGAATAAGGGAAGAAAATAACAAACAAGCAGCCAACCAATATTTCATTTAAACCTATGAAATGCTATGCAATTATTGAGGAGTGATTTACTTCCAATTATGTAGTCACTTTTAGAATAGGTGTGATATGGTACTGATAAGAATGTGTGTTTTGTGTATTTGAAGTGGAAAGTTCTATAAATGTTTATTAAGTTTACTTGTTCCGGGTCTGAGTTCAAGTCCTGGATGTCCTTGTTAATTTTCTATCTCGTTGATCAGTCTAATATTGACAATGTGATGTTACAGTCTCTCACTATTATTGTGTGGGAGGCTAACTCTCTTTATAATTCATGAAGAACTTGTCTTATGTATCTGGGTGCTCCTGTATTGGGTGTGTGTATATTTAGGATCGTTAGCTCTTCTTGTTGCATTGATCCTTTTACCATTATGTAATGTCCTTCTTTGCCTCTTTTGATCTTTGTTGCTTTAAAGTCTATTTTATCAGAGGTAAGAATTGCAACTCCTGCTTTTTATTTATTTATTTATTTATTTTTGCTCTCTGTTTGGTTGGTAAATCTTCCTCTGTCCCTTTGTTTTGAGTCTTTGTGTATCGTTGCATGTGAGATGGGTCTGGATACAGCATACCGATGGGTTTTGGCTTTTTATCCAGTTAATATTATATATGAGTTTAATACTGCCATTTGATGCTAGCTGGCTGTTTTGCCCATTAGTTGATGTAAGTTCTTCATTATGTTAATGCTGTTTACTTTTTGATATATTTTTGGAATGTTTTTGGAAAGGCTGATACTGATTGTTCCTTTATATGTGTAGTGCTTCTTTCAGAAGCTCTTGTAAAGCAGATCTGGTGATGGTGAAATCTCTAAGTACTTGCTTGTTCGCAAAAGATTTTATTTTTCTTCACTTGTGAAGCTTAGTTTGGCTGGATATGAAATTCTGGGTTGAAAGTTCTTTTCTTTAAGGATGTTGAGAGGAGATCGATCCAAGATGGCCACTTAAGAGGAAGTCGGGATTGCAGCTCCGAGAGAAGGCGCAGAGGGTGAGTGGACGCCGCATTTCCAGACGGACTTTTACTGCCCACAGACCAGGAGATTCACAGGAGGAAAAGCCCCACGGGTCTCCAGCACCGCTGGTTTGAGCGGAGTGGCCACTCAGCCTACGCCCTGGAGCGGGGGGCAGTGGCTTCTTGCGCAGAGCGAGAGAGACAGAGTTCCCTCTGAGCCAGAAAGGGGAGCTGAAGCAGGGAGCCAAGCCAGGAGACCCCCGGGCAAGGGAGTGTCACGAATCTCAGAGCCGCTGCTTTGGCTGACGCAGCGGCACACAGGGCAGCGGATTTTAATTGCGCGGAGAAGCTCCCCGCATTCCCAGCACCGCTGGTTGGACCGGAGCAGCCGCTCGGCCTGCACGGGGGGGGGGGCGGGGAGCAGCGGCTCCTTGAACAAAGTGAACGAGACTGTGTCCCCTCTGGGCCAGCAAGGGGAACTGTGGCAAGGAGGCAAGCCAAGAGATTACAGGACAAAGAGGGCCCCTCTAGAAACACGGCTGAACCCGGGACGGTTCAGCTCTGTGGGGGAGGGGCGTCCTCCATCGGGAAACACCCTGCAGTTCCCGGGGCAATTTTCTGTAACCACGACAACCCGCCACTACAGAGACTCCGTCACTACAGGGGCGGGCCAGCATAGCGGAAGCAGTTCTAACTACACCCACAGGACTGCTGGGAAGCTCACAGGGAAGCTGGGCGGAGCCCACAGCAGCTCAGCAAAGCCTCTGCAGGCTGAGTGTGACTAGACTGCCACCTTGTGGGCAGGGAAAACGGTAGCAACACAGCTGAAAAACATGAAGTGCTAAACCCCTGGGCCAGAACACCTGGGGAGAAGAAAAGGGGGTTTATGAGTTCAGCTGCTGCAGACTTAAAATTACCAAAATCAGAAAGACAGCAACTACAAAGTCAATAGGCGGATAAATCCACAAAGATGGGAAGAAACCAGCGCAAAAAGGATGAAAACACCCAAAACCAGAACACCTCTCCCCCTACAAGGCAGCATAACTCCTCACCAGCACGGGAACAAGACTGGACGGAGAATGAGTGTGATGAAATGACAGAATCAGCTTTCAGAAAATGGATAATAAGAAACTTCTGTGAGCTAAAAGAACATGTTCTAACCCAATGCAAAGAAACTAAGAACCTTGAAAAAAGACTTGACGAAATGCTAACGAGAATGGACAACTTAGAGAGGAATATGAATGAATTGATGGAGCTGAAAAACACAACACGAGAACTTCGCGAAGCATGTACAAGTTTCAACAGCAGAATTGACCAAGCAGAAGAAAGGATATCAGAAGTTGAAGATCAACTCAATGAAATAAAACGAGAAGGGAAGATTAGAGAAAACAAGGTAAAAAGGAATGAACAGAGTCAACAAGAAATATGGGACTACGTGAAAAGACCTAATCTACGTTTGATAGGTGTACCTGAATGTGACGAAGAGAATGCATCCAAGCTGGAAAATACTCTTCAGGATATTATCCAGGAAAACTTCCCCAACCTAGCAAGGCAGGCCAAGATTCAAGTCCAAGAAATACAGAGAACACCACAAAGATATTCCTCTAGAAGAGCAACCCCAAGGCACATAATCATCAGATTCACCAGGGTTGAAATGAAGGAGAAAATACTAAGGGCAGCCAGAGAGAAAGGTCGGGTTACCCACAAAGGGAAACCCATCAGACTCACAGCAGATCTCTCAGCAGAAACCCTACAGGCCAGAAGAGAGTGGGGGCCGATATTCAACATCCTTAAAGAAAAGAACTTTCAACCCAGAATTTCATATCCAGCCAAACTAAGCTTCATAAGTGAAGGAAAAATAAAATCCTTTGTGAACAAGCAAGTACTCACAGATTTCATCACCACCAGACCAGCTTTACAAGAGCTCCTGAAGGAGACACTACACATAGAAAAAAACAACCAGCACCAGCCACTCCAAAAACGCACGAAATGGTAAAGAGCAGCAACACAATGAAGAATCTCCATCAACCAATGGGCAAAACAGCCAGCTAGCATCAAAATGACAGGACCAAACTCACACATAACAATATTAACCCTAAATGTAAATGGACTAAATGCCCCAATCAAAAGACACAGACTGGCAAATTGGATAAAAAGCCAAAACCCATCAGTGTGCTGTATCCAGGAAACCCACCTCACATGCAAGGATACACAAAGGCTCAAAATAAAGGGATGGAGGAAGATTTACCAAGCAAATGGAGAGCAAAAAAAAGCAGGAGTTGCAATTCTCATCTCTGATAAAATAGACTTTAAAGCAACAAAGATCAAAAGAGACAAAGAAGGACATTACATAATGGTAAAAGGATCAATACAACAAGAAGAGCTAACGATCCTAAATATATATGCACCTAATACAGGAGCACCCAGATACATAAGGCAAGTTCTTAAAGACTTACAAAGAGACATAGACTCCCACACATTAATACTGGGAGACTTCAACACACCGTTGTCAATATTAGACAGATCAACGAGACAGAAAATTAATAAGGATATCCAGGACTTGAACTCAGACCTGGAACAAGCAAACCTAATAGATATTTACAGAACTCTCCAGCCCAAATCCAGAGAATATACATTCTTCTCAGCACCACATCACACCTACTCTAAAATTGACCACATAATTGGAAGTAAATCACTCCTCAGCAAATGCAAAAGAACGGAAACCATAACAAACAGTCTCTCAGACCACAGTGCAATCAAGTTAGAACTCAGAATTCAGAAGCCCACCCAGAACCGCACATCCTCATGGAAATTGAACAACTTTCTCCTGAATGTTGACTGGATAAACACTGAAATGAAGGCAGAAATAAAGATGTTCTTCGAAACCAACGAGAATGAAGACACCACATACCAGAATCTCTGGGACACATTTAAAGCAGTCTCTAGAGGAAAATATATAGCAATAAGTGCCCACATGAGAAGAAAGGAGAGAACTAAAATTGACACCCTATCATCAAAATTGAAAGAGCTAGAGGAGCAAGATCAAAAAAACTCAAAACCTAGCAGAAGACAAGAAATAACTAAGATCAAAGCAGAAATGAAGGAGATAGAGACACGAAAAACCCTACAAAAAATCAATAAATCCAGGAGCTGGTTTTTTGAAAAGATCAACAAAATAGACAGACCACTAGCCAAACTAATAAAAAAGAAAAGAGAGAATAACCAAATAGATGCAATAAAAAATGATAAAGGGGATATCACCACAGATGCCACAGAAATTCAAACCATCATCAGAGATTATTACAAACAACTCTATGCACATAAATTAGAAAACCTGGAAGAAATGGATAAATTCCTGGACAGTAGTCTCCTCCCATGCCTAAACCAGGAAGAAGTCGAAACCCTGAATAGACCAATAACAAGGTCTGAAGTCGAGGCAGCAATTAAGAGCCTACCACCCAAAAAAAGCCCAGGCCCAGATGGTCTCACAGCCGAATTCTACCAGACATACAAAGAGGAACTGGTACCATTCCTACTGAAACTATTCCAAATAATCCAAAAAGAGGGAATCCTTCCCAAATCATTTTATGAGACCAACATCATCCTAATACCAAAACCCGGCAGAGACTCAACAAGAAAAGAAAACTACAGGCCAATATCCATGATGAACATAGATGCAAAAATCTTCAATAAAATACTGGCAAGCCGATTACAACAGCACATCAAAAAGCTTATCCACCATGATCAAGTAGGATTCATCCCGGGGATGCAAGGCTGGTTCAATATACGCAAGTCTATAAATGTAATTCACCACATAAACAGAACCAAAGACAAAAACCACATGATTATCTCAATCGATGCAGAGAAGGCCTTCGACAAAATTCAACAGCCCTTTATGCTAAAAACCCTCAATAAACTAGGTATCGATGGAACGTATCTCAAAATAATAAAAGCTATTTATGACAAACCGACAGCCAATATCATACTGAATGGGCAAAAATTGGAAGCATTCCCTTTGAAATCCGGCACTAGACAAGGATGCCCTCTCTCACCACTCCTATTCAATATAGTACTGGAAGTTCTAGCCAGAGCAATCAGGCAAGAAAAAGAAATAAAGGGTATTCAATTAGGAAAGGAGGAAGTCAAATTGTCTCTATTTGCAGACGACATGATTGTATATCTAGAAGACCCTATCACCTCAGCCCAAAATCTCCTGAAACTGATAAGCAACTTCAGCAAAGTCTCAGGATACAAAATCAATGTGCAAAAATCACAAGCATTCCTATACACAAATAACAGACTTAAAGAGAGCCAAATCAAGAACGAACTGCCATTCACAATTGCTACAAAGAGAATAAAATACCTAGGAATACAACTAACAAGGAACGTAAAGGACCTCTTCAAGGAGAACTACAAATCACTGCTCAACGAAATAAGAGAGGACACAAACAGATGGAGAAACATTCCATGTTCATGGTTAGGAAGAATTAATATCGTGAAAATGGCCATACTGCCCAAAGTAATTTACAGATTCAACGCTATCCCCATCAAGCTACCAATGACCTTCCTCACAGAACTGGAAAAAATCACCTTAAACTTCATATGGAACCAAAAGAGAGCCCGCATAGCCAAGTCAATTCTAAGCAAAAAGAACAAAGCAGGAGGCATCACACTACCGGACTTCAAACTCTACTACAAGGCTACAGTAATCAAAACAGCATGGTACTGGTACCAAAACAGAGATATAGACCAATGGAACAGAACAGAGACGTCGGAGGCGACACAACATATCTACAACCACCTGATCTTTGACAAACCTGAAAAAAACAATCAATGGGGAAAGGATTCCATGTTCAATAAGTGGTGTTGGGAAAACTGGCTAGCCATATGCAGAAAGCAGAAACTGGACCCCTTCCTGACACCTTACACTAAAATTGACTCCAGATGGATTAAAGACTTAAACATAAGACGTAACACCATAAAAACACTAGAAGGAAACCTAGGCAAAACCATTCAGGACATAGGCGTAGGCAAGGACTTTATGACCAAAACACCAAAAGCATTGGCAACAAAAGCCAAAATAGACAAATGGGACCTAATCAAACTCCACAGCTTTTGCACGGCAAAAGAAACAGTCAATAGAGTGAATCGGCAACCAACAGAATGGGAAAAAATTTTTGCAGCCTACCCGTCTGACAAAGGGCTGATATCCAGAATTTACAATGAACTAAAAAAGATTTACAAGAAAAAAACAAACAAGCCCATTCAAAAATGGGCGAAGGATATGAACAGATACTTTACAAAAGAAGACATACATGAGGCCAACAAACATATGAAAAAATGCTCATCATCACTGGTCATTAGAGAAATGCAAATCAAAACTACATTGAGATACCATCTCACGCCAGTTAGAATGGCGATCATTAAAAAATCTGGAGACAACAGATGCTGGAGAGGATGTGGAGAAATAGGAACACTTTTACACTGTTGGTGGGAGTGTAAATTAGTTCAACCACTGTGGAAAACAGTGTGGCGATTCCTCAAGGACCTAGAAATAGAAATTCCATTTGACCCAGCAATCCCATTACTGGGCATATATCCAAAGGATTATAAATCGTTCTACTATAAGGACACATGCACACGAATGTTCATTGCAGCACAGTTTACAATAGCAAAGACCTGGAACCAGCCCAAATGCCCATCGATGATAGACTGGACAGGAAAAATGTGGCACATATACACCATGGAATATTATGCAGCCATTAAAAAGGAGGAGTTCACATCCTTCGTAGGGACATGGATGAACCTGGAAAACATCATTCTCAGCAAACTGACACAAGAACACAAAATCAAACACCACATGTTCTCACTCATAGGCGGGTGTTGAACAAGGAGAACACATGGACACAGGGAGGGGAGCACTATACACGGGGGTCTGTTGGGGGGAGGGGGGATAGTGGGGGGGTGGGGAGTTGGGGAGGGATAGCATGGGGAGAAATGCCAGATATAGGTGAAGGGGAGGGAGGCAGCAAATCATACTGCCAGGTGTGCACCTGTGCAACAACCTTGCATGTTCTTCACATGTACCCCAAAACCTAAAATGCAATAAAAAAAAAAAAAAAAAAAAAAAAAAAAAAAAAGGATGTTGAATATTGGCCCCCACTCTTTTCTGGCTTGTAGGGTTTCTGCTGAGAGATCTGCTGTAAGTCTGATAGGTTTCCCTTTGTGGGTAACCTGACCTTTCTCTCTGGCTGCTCTTAGTATTTTCTCCTTCATTTCAACCCTAATGAATCTGACGATTATGTGCCTTGGGGTTGGTCTTCTTGAGGAATATCTTTGTGGTGTTCTCTGTATTACCTGGCACATAATCTGTATTACCATAGGCAAAGATGGTGGGATTTCTATATACATCATTTTTGTCAGTGCAAGGTTGGTGCAGTTAAGGGCTCAGGTTATTCTGAATATTATAAAAAATATTTAAAATGAATGATCAAGAAATTCTGTTTCAGTATGGCTTCTGGATAGCAGACAAATGGCAATTTCTCTGTTCTTTTAAATATCCATGAAGTCCATGAAGATACAGAAGAAAAAGAAAACATCTCAACACTATCAAAACACATCTTAATAACAATGAACATTTGTTGAATTCTAGCTATGCCAACCAAGTATTGCCATAAAAATATTGACTCAGTTTATCTTTTCAAATATTTTATGGCTACCCACATTTTCCCCCATTTTATAGCTAAAGACATTGAAATAGGGAAGCTAAGTAAAACACTCAAGATTGCACAGCTAATGAGCAACAGAGATGGGATTTGAACCTACTGAATGTAGCTCCAGAGTGTTCTTTTGAACAACACGTTATTGTCTAATATCAAAACCTACCAGAAATTGATAGTGATTTCAAGTTGGAATAAACTGAGAAAAATACAGTTTGAATAAAAGAAACACAGGCTATCATTAACTAAACTGATTTTCCTTTTTGTGTGTGTGTGTGAGGCATCCCTATCATATCCTATCTAAGTGTAATCCCTGGATGATGCTTACATGATTGTCAACATCACAAGTTGATTAACTTCCACCCGGTTTCCATGTAGGTCCTTGAATCTACCGTGGATCATATCAGCAGTATCCCCAGGCTGCTGTTTCTTTTCTTCTTATCATAAGGCTGGCCTTTCAGCAGACCTCCTTTATGGATGATCTCTATTCCACTCCCATCTTCCTCAATCTTACTCTCATTATGATAGTAACTGAGAAGTAAGGAGGCAGAGTCTTCTATCAGAAATGGGTTATCCTAGAAATCGAGCTTCACTCACAATTAGAAAAAATACTAATGGTTTTAAAAATGATTTTGAAACCTCAATAGCAATAGCTGGAAAATCTAAGTGTGGCATCCAGTTTCTAACATAGCAGTGAATTCAAAATAAAATTACACATAACCAGTATAACAAAAGTAAAGGAAATGGCAAGGAGGCATGGCTTCAAAGAAAAAAACAAAGAAGTATATCATTTATAATAGTAAGTGGGAACATTCCAAATTAAAAGATTCATTCTGTCAGGGCAAAAAATAAAACTAAATTCAATTATATACTATGTGAAAGATCAAATGCTTAAAATTTGCTATTGTGAAAAATGTCAATGGAATTTTTATATTATTATTTCTATAGAGCCTTTTTTTTTTGACACTTGATCTCACTTTGTCACCCAGTCTGGAGTGCAGTGGTGATCTTGATGCACTGCAACTTTTGCCTTCTGGGTTCAAGCGATTCTCCTGCCTCATCCTCCCCAGTATCTGTGATTATAGGCACATGCCCAGCTAATTTCTGTATTTTTAGTAGAGGTTAGGTTTCAGTATGTTGAGCAGGCTAGTCTTGAACTCTTGAACTTAGGTATTTCCTCACCCTGGTGTCCCAAAGTGCTGGGATTTGGATTTCAAGCATGAGCCACCATGACCAGCCACTATACAAACATTTTAAAGGACAAAGAAACGTAATAGAACAAAGGATTACTTATACATTGATAAATGGTATGTAATTCACAATATAAGCTAGTATAACTTTCATTTTGAAATACATTGCCACGGTATAGTGATCTTTTACAACAAACTTCCTACCATCACAGAACTTATATTTTAGCTTAGAGGACTGTGATTCGTGCTAATAAAGGCATACAGAGCATCCTGTGGACATATAGAAAGAGTAACATCTAAATCAACTGGGAGGTCAAACAATGATTGAAATAACTTTTATTCAAAGTAAAAGGCTGGGTGTGGTGTCTCACGCCCGTAATCTTAGCACTTTGGGAAGCCAAGATGGAAGGATTGCTTGAGCCCAGGAGTTTGAGACAAGACTAGGCAATATGTGAAACCTCCTCTTTCCAAAACAGTATAAAAATCAGTCAGATATGGTGGCATGTGCTTTTGGTCCCAGATAGGAAGCTGAGGTATGTGGATCACATAAGCACTGGAGTGAGTTCAAAGCTGCAGTGAGCTGTGGTCACACCACTGCACTCCATCCTGAGTGACAGAGTGACATCCTATCTCAAGAATAAATAAGTAAAAACAAAAATACATGAATATCTGATTACTTGTCGAGAGAAAAAAATGTAACAATGGAGACCATGGATCCAGCCAATTTCACACATTCTTTGTGAGTACACTGGCTTCAGACTATTATATATTTGACTAACTTCAAGAAATTTTTCATGTATATTCTATTATTTCATATTAAAAACACTTGTTGACTTTGCTTTTTTCTTCTTATGAAAGTTAATTTTATTTGGAAAGCATTCAAAAGTATTGAAAAATTGCAATAGTAAAAAGAACTCCCACATAACCTTTGCCCAGAATTCAATTTTCCCCATTGTCCCAGGTAATTATCACAACTAAATCCAATCCAGGATGGTCACTTGAAATCAGTAGCTATGTCTCTATCATCTCCTTAAATAAAAGCATTTCCTTAATCTTTCCTTAACTTCTACAATCTTGACATTTTTTTAAAGATTATATGATATTGATTTTGTAGAATGTTTTTTAATGTGGAATTTTCCAGTATTTCTCCAAGGTTTTATCCACTTTATGCATTTTGGGTAGGATAGTACAAGAGAGATGCTATGTACTTCTTATTACATCCTATTAGTTAGCATATAATATTGATGTGTTCCATTACTGGTGATATTTGGTTATCTTAATCAAGTTATCTTAAGTGATCAAGCAACCTGGTCACTGCCAGATTTCTTCACTAGAAAGTTACATTTATTTTTTCCTTTGCAATCAGTAAGTATTTTAAAGAGAGATAGTTTGAAACTAAATACATATCCCATTCTTAATCACATTTTATCCACTTATTTTATAAACTGTTGATATTTTTACCTGTATTATTGCTATAATGACTATCAAATTGTTAGGAATAAACTTTTGGTACTGCAAAAGAAAAAGCACTCGAACATAAATGTTCTCATCAAGGCAAATTTAATTCTATAGAAGGGTACATCTCGTGGATAGAGCAATGGTGAGAGCATACCAGACAAAGGATAGCAGGGCTTTTTTTTTTTTTTTGAGGTGGAGTCTTATTCTGTCACCAGGCTGGAGTGCAATGGTGTGATCTCTGCTCACTGCAACCTCCAACTCCCTGGTTCAAGCAATTCTCCTGTCTCCCTCCGGAGTAGCTGGGAATGCAGGCATGCACCACCACACCCAGCTAATTTTTGTATTTCTTTAGTAGAGACGGGGTTTCACCATGTTGGCCAAGATGGCCTTGATCTCTTGACTTTGTGATCCACCCACTTTGACCTCCCAAAGTGCTGGGATTATAGGCATGAGCCACCACACTTGGCCAGCAGGGGTTTTTCATTCCTGAGGCAGTTGGACTTAGCTGCTGTGTCATTTCCCTATTGTTTGTGGTTGGACCACACAGTCTAAGCTAAATGCAGTTAGCTAATGTGAAGAGCACACAGGGAGGAACAGTTTCTGTGGGGAAAGCTGTCACAGCAGGGAGGGGGTGATTTCTTGGTAGGCATGCCTGAGCACAGCATGGTGGAAGGGACTGATAGATTGGAGGGCAAGATTTAGACAAAGAACAGGGAAATAAGACTTCAAGACAGACAGTACAAGGAAGTAAAGACCTATTAGAGAAGAACACCTTGTTTGTAACAAAGTGAAACTCCTTGAAGAGGAACTGTCTAAACTACTTGTTTTTAACACGAATTGTTATTTTCAAATTTATTTTAATGGATTTGTTAGTTGGCATTCTAAGTAAAAGATTTACCTTCTTATTCATTTATTCATTTGTTTATATCACTGAGAATTAATGGACACCTATTTTATTTAGAGTATTACAGTAATTACTGTTATTTTCTCAGATTTGATCAGTGGAAGTCCTTTAAGTTAGAACTGTAATATTTTGACATGTGATATAGTTTGGATGTGTGTCCCACCCAAATCTCATGTTCAATTGAGATATGTTGTGTTAGTCCATTCTTGCATTGCTGTAAAGAAATACCTTGAGACTAAGTAATTTATAAAGAAAAGAGATTTAATTGGCTTATGGTTCTACAGGCTGTCCAGAAAGCATAATGCAGGCATCTGCTTCAGGTAAAGTCTCAGGAAACTTACAATTATGATGGAAGGTGTAGAAGAAGCAGTGTACTGAGGCTGTGGCAGGGCAATAGGGACAGAGGCCTGGATCACAAAACCATTCTTTCCTTCTAGCCTACAAGGCCTCTTATGGGACTGGCTGCTGCACAGTTCTCTGAAATGCCTTGGAAGCCTTTTTCCCATTTTCTTGGATATTAGCCCTTGGCTTCCTTTTCATTATGCAAATTTCTCTAGCAAGTAGTAGCTATATAGTCTGCTTGAATTCCTCTCCCTCAAAACCTTTTTCTTTCTCTGCCACATGGCCAGGGTGCAAATTCTTCAAACTTTTATACTCTGCTTCTTTTATAAATGTAAGTTCCAACTTCAAGTCATTATTTCCTCCTGCATATGAGCACTGGTTTTTAGGAGCAGCCATGTGACATCCTGAATGCTTTGTTGCTTAGAAATTTCTTCTACTAGATATCCTAAATCATCAGTCTCAAGTTCAAAGTTCCACAGATCCCTAGGACAGGGGTATAATACAGCCAAGTTCTTTGCTAAAGCATAACAGAAATGACCTTTGCTCCAGCTCTCATTAAGTTCCTCATTTCTATCTGAGTCCTCCTTTGCCCAGACTTCACTCTTTATATCACTATCAGCATCTGGGTTACGACAATTTAATGAGTCTCTACGAAGTTCCAAACATTCCCTTCTTCTGAGCCCTCCGCCATCTTTCAACCTCTGCCTGTTACCCAGTTCCAAAGCTGCTTTCACATTTTCAGGTATCTTTACAGCAGTGCTCCATCCCTTGGTACCAATTTTATCTGTTAGACCATTCTTATTTCTATAAAGAAATACCCAATGTAGGTAATTTATAAAGAAAAGATGTTTAATTGTCTCATGCTTCTGCAGGCTGTACAAGAAGCATAGAGGTATCTGCTCAGCTTCTGGGGAGGTTTTAGGAAACTTACAATCCTGGTGGAAGGCAGAGGAGGAGCAGGCACAGCACATGGTGAAAACAGGATAAAATGAGAGTATGGGGGAGGTGCCTCACTTTTAAACCATCAGATCTCATGAAACTCACTTGCTATCATGAGCAATAGGGCCTCTGTCCCTATTGCCCTGCCACAGCCTCAGTACACTGCTTCCTTCCATCATAATTGTAAGTTTCCTGACACTTCATCTGAAGCAGATGCCTGCATTATGCTTCCTGGACAGCCTGTAGAACCATGAGCCAATTAAATCTCTTTTCTTTATAAATTACTTAGTCTCAAGGTATTTCTTTATAGCAATGCAAGAATGGACCAACACAACATATCTAAATCATTCTTTGAGTATTTCATTACTGTCTGGCACAACACAATATTTCAGGCTCTTCTCAGCCACACTCCATTTTTTTTTAAGAAGCACTGATTTCTTTCAGTTCAAAGTATGTAACAACCAAAATTTTAGTAGGAGATGCGCTCATTATTTTGGGGATTTTTCTATTCACAGGCCCTTTAGGTGGACTGAACTAGGAACTAGGAAGTATATGTATTCACACACACAAACCCCTTTACATCTCTATCTATATCTATCATTACATCTCTGTCAATATATTAAACCATGATTTCATACCAATAGTCCCTATTTTAACCTACTGTCACTCATGCATGCCTAATAATGGTTGCAACTGAAAGAAAAAGAAAGGAGGAAAGGACAAGATTAAAAGGCCTTTGTTATTGGTGATTTTCAAAAAAGACTTCATCATCCTCTTCAAAGACTCACTGAACTGTAGACATGAGAGGGATGCCATTTTGTCCAATTTTATCTTACGTGCAAAGTAATTGATGTAGAGGGAAATGAAACTACTTGGCAAAGCAGCACACTTAGGTACATGTAAAGCCATAAATTTGACTTGGAACTCATAAGTGGCCTAATGCTTTACCCGCAAAACATTATTTCACATTCAGTTAATAAAAAGGAAATAAAATGACTAAGTCTTAACTATTTACATTTCATATTTATTGAATTTGTTGTCCCTGCCATGATCTGGGAACAATTTCATGAACTGAATCTTTCAATCTTTCCAAGAAAACATGTAGCAGTAATTAAAAATTCATTTTGTGAATGAGATCAATATTCAGAAAGACTAAATGAAATGCTTAATAAGAGCACTAGGCAGGCATAGATCAAATTGTGTTGAATTGATTTTAAACCAGCTGAGCTTGGTAATACATTACTACATAAAATATTTGTAATAACAAAAGAAGAGCTGGAATGAACCATGTCAAATGGAAATCAAATTGAAATAATTAGTGCTTTTTGAAATTAAATTGTTTTAAAATTTTACAACCTTATTTGTGAAATAATTCATTCAAAAATTGGTTTACTAAACTACCTACTGTGTGCTGGTAACTGTGCTAGAATGAAAGACATAAATATAATTAAATCATGCCATCAAAGACGTAATTAATAACCTATTTGAAGAAAAATATATGCAATATATATCAATTATAAGGCAATTTGTTTTTATGTAACAGACAAAACACTATGGAAGTACAGATGAAGGAGCCAGTGAGTGACTTCAAGAAAAAGAGACAGTAAGGGTTAAAAGGGGTTTTTCCTTATATGAAATCAGAAGAATGAGAGCTTGCATATTCAGTGAGACTTGGTTCATGCTTATCTTTTTTCAGCATTATACCTAAGTACATACACTGCCTACTAGTTTTGCCTGGTTCAGTGTAGGCGCTCAATATAATACTTATTGAATAAACAAATGAATTTAAGAATAGATGTTGGATGAATTTCAAGTAGCATATAGCTGCAACTTAGGGCATGGGACAGAGAGTCAAAAAAGGCAAATCTGGGAGGATCAGTTGAGGCACACAGTGAATTCTTTCACTACCACTTTAAATGCCCAGGACATTATTTTGTGTTTTTGTTTGTTTGTTTGTTTTTAAGACGGAGTTTCGCTCTCGTTACCCAGGCTGGAGCGCAATGGCGCGATCTCGGCTCACCGCAACCTCCGCCTCCTGGGTTCAGGCAATTCTCCTCCCTCAGCCTCCTGAGTAGCTGGGATTACAGGCACGTGCCACCGTGCCCAGCTAATTTTTGTATTTTTAGTAGAGACGGGGTTTCACCATGTTGACCACAATGGTCTCGATCTCTTGACCTCGTGATCCACCCGCCTCGGCCTCCCAAAGTACTGGGATTACATATTTTGTGGTTTTGAGCAGCATCACCCAGTCGTGAGGCATGCAAATAATTTTAAATGTCTAGGACTCATATTTAAAATTATTAATGTATATATGCTACACTAAACATTTATATATCATAAAAATAAAAATATTTCAACATGTAATCAAAAATTCAATTATTAATGAAATTGTTACATTCTTTTTTTCCCTTAAGTCTTTGAAATTTGATACGGATTTTACATTTACAGTAATTCTGAAATTAGGCTAGCAGCATTTCAAATGTTCAATGGTTACATGTGGCTAATAATTATTAAAGAACAGAGAGCTAGGATTCCTGGAACTTAAAATGTCATCCCTAGACTAGTAATCCCTGAGAACTTTCTAGAAATGCAGAATCTTGGTTGTACCCCAGATCAACAAAATCAGATCTGTATTTTCTCAACCTCTCTGGGTAACTATATGTACATAACAATCAGAGAAGAAAGTCATTCTCAGTCTAATTTATATGTAAAAAGTAAGGATAGTATCACAGACTTATTAAGTGGCAGGGTGAAGCTTGTAGTAAAATTATCAAAATTATCTACTGGAAATGTAGATAAACACCCCTATAGTTAATGGTGAACTTGGCTCCAAGTAAGTATCATACTTACAGATATAACCTAATGATAATACAAAGCCTTAATAATTAGTAAAATTTTTTAATATTTGTAATTTAATCTGTACAAGGCATTTTAATGTCCAGGATTGCCTAGGGAGTTCCAATTTATTTGAGTTGTCTCAATATAATTATTAAAGCACCTCCTTTTGCTTTCAAAAGAAGCCCAGCCCTGTTTGGAAGATAAATCATTTGATCACTCTGCTTATCATATGCACAAAAAATGTATCTTCGGGTATTTTATAATATATATAATTCATAAGTACAGTAGAGTACATATACATAATTTTAGGGTAAATGAACATGCATTCTAGTAGAGATTTATTTATTTATTTTCTGTTATTTTGAAGATCACTCAGTGAAGACTTGACTTCTGAGAAGCTGGAATGTTTCCCAGCTTCACTCTTAGCCCATGCTTAATTGTTCCGGGCAACCCCTTTCAGCCTGGGAATGTGTTCCCTCTCAGACTGATGCAAAGTGACAGTCTAAGCAGAGTTGTGTACTTTTCTCTACTCTCTTTCTTCTCTCTGCCCTCTTAATTGTGGGAAGAGGGAGAAATAATTGTTAGGAATTTCAGGGGTCTTTTCTGCATGGTGGATTGTTTACTGACCAAAGGAAAGGCAGAAGAACAAGAGGCAGCAACTTAACTGAGTCAAGTCAGAGTGGCCTGTGAGACCTTAGAGGCCCCTTTGCAAACCACAAAGTGGATCATCCATTTAGGGTTCACCTGGGATAAGTTACATGTATGCTGGAAATAGAAATTTTATGTTTAAGCAGAAAGAGCAAACGATAAATTTTAAATGGCAAAAAATGGGCCAAACTCTAAATAAATGGATTTTTATATAATCTCTGAAAATGTTTTGAAACTCCAAAAGTCTGTATCAAGAAAATAAAACTTACATAGATATACTTTTGCATTCCATGTAAATAAAATTTTATTTTTTATTTAAACTGAAAAGAATAAGATTAGCAAATTTTGGAGAAGGCATATGAAATTTGAATGACCCATAATGAGACAGAAAAATCATTTGAAGAGGGATGTACTCAATCAGCAATTAAATACACCTGTAATACGGAAATAAAAGAAATATAGGCTGGGCGCGGTGGCTCAAGCCTGTAATCCCAGCACTTTGGGAGGCCGAGGCGGGTGGATCACGAGGTCAAGAGATCGAGACCATCCTGGTCAACATGGTGAAACCCCGTCTCTACTAATACAAAAAATTAGCTGGGCATGGTGGCGTGTGCCTGTAATCCCAGCTACTCAGGAGGCTGAGGCAGGAGAATTGCCTGAACCCAGGAGGCGGAGGTTGCGGTGAGCCGAGATCGCGCCATTGCACTCCAGCCTGGGTAACGAGCGAAACTCCGTCTCAAAAAAAAAAAAAAAAAAAAAAAAAAAAGAAATATAGGATTGTTTGTTAAACGTAAAGAAAAAAATGAAACAGGACACAGAGACTGTAAAAACATAGCAATGATTTGACAAGGAATGTCAAAAGTTTACATTGCATGTATATATATTAAACTACAGAATGTCTAATCACATGCAATTGCTCCTTCAGCATTCTCAACACTGCCTACCACAGATGTTAGTGTTTTTTCACATAATGATGGTTTGCGTAGGACAACATTTCTCAAAATGTGTTCCTTGGAACACTAGCTTTTCCAATAGGCCTTTGGGAAAATGTGCCACATTCAAGTAAATGTAGGAAAATGTGTGTGCTCTATTATTGTCTTAAGTAAAATTCACTTAGGCATTCATGCATTTAAATGTCCTAGATTTCCTTGCAGTAGCTAATCTAGTAGTTTAACTGTTTATCCCATCATTAATTATGCTTCCTAAACTACAGAACTTTTAGTTTGAATACAATCTATTAATATTCTAGGAGACTAGTGTTCTACAGAAACATTATAGAAATTGGGGGCTAGAGGAATGTTGCTGATATAATTCTATCAGTGATTGGCTTTGACATGAATACCTAAGTTTAAAGAATATCAAAGATAGTATTGGACAATTTTTTAAAATACTTTTGGTAAATTTATATTTCCATTGCTTAGTTGTTTGGGCATTCCTCTATGTCTGAAATAGCCATGCCATTTTCATGCCTACATTAATATATCAGCAAAAGACCTGCTTGACTAGGAACCTGACAAATAATATTAAAACATTCCTGAGTATTAAACCTCTGATTTGATAAAGGTTAGTATGTACAAATCTATATTTATTTTAACTAGATGCACATTTTTGAAAGAAGATAGATACACTCTCAAAAGTATAATGTAGGAAATCATCATTGTTGCTATTAGGGTGATAAAATATACTGTTGGAAAATGATTGCATTTACATTTCAACCCATGATTATTATTTATTTCTTAAGGAAGAAAAAGATGACCTGGAAAAATAGAAAATTCCCTAAAGAATTGTGTGGCAGTTCCTAGGGACCAAATAGTACAGTTTTCCAGATGCTCAGAGATAATGGCCTAACCTGACCTGCCTGTACTAAGGTTAACTTGGTGGAAGTGTGGGAAAATCTCTTTTTGCTCTGGACTTTGTAATCTTGTCTCATTTACAATCAATAAAAGCTTGACAAATAAAATAGAGCCAATAGAATTTGTGAAATTAAATAATATTTAAGAAGATTCTACATGCTATTACCAATATAATCTTATTCTGTTGCCTAGTTCCTCAGAACTAGGTTCCTTTGGCCATGATCATTTAATATATTTGAACAGAAAAACTAATGTTTTTTCTATTACCTCATTGCTGTCAATAGTTGAATCTGGTATTTAATTATTAATCAGAACGGATATGAATAGTCCCTTATGTAACAATAAACAAATAATTATTGGCTTAATAACCTTCTAGAGAGGCAAGCATCTGCAAGTTTTATGTCCTTTATTGTCACCAAAACCGATTCCAAATTCTACAAAATCAGCAGCAGGTGCACATGAAATTACCCCAGTTCCCAATATATCTTGGTCTTTCTTTGTTGTTCAATCTTTTCCTGCAATTAATTGTAATGACCCTATTGATATAATCTATGATACTACTTTTATCAAGCTAATGTTTTATTTTAGTTATTTCATCCATTCATTACATCAAGTAACCAACCTGTGACAGACAAGGTGCTAAACACTCTGAGTATATCTATCAGCAGGACATACATGGTATCTGCTATAAGGAGCTTATAACACGGGAAGAAAAACAGACAGTGGCAAGTAAACAAACTCAGTGTTTGCATTTAGTAATTAAGAGAAATACTGTGAAGTATAAAGTGTTATTTCATATCAAAGACAAAGGTTGAACTAAGATAATCATTTTATTACGGTTTTTGTATTTGCATTGCTGATAGTGCGCTTTCCTAAATATCTGAGGATGATTTCTCTGACTAGATTTCAGTGGGGCATGACCTTTGAAAATCGCTAATAGATATGTGCCCACTCCACTGCCTCATCTTGCATCTTTGGTTGCTAATGTTCAAAATGGAGTCATGGTTGCAATATAAAAGAGAGTTGGTGGCTTATGTAAGATTGCTTAGGGTTGTGTTGTTAGTATTCCCCTCAAGTGTCAGAATTACCTAGACACTTGATACAACAGTTTATAACAGTTGTCAGAAACTAGTTAACATGGCTCTATAAGGCTGATAATCTCATTTTCTCTTTCTTTACATTCGTGTTTCTCTTAAAGATTTAGTGAATGTGGTTGTCCAGAAATTGTAATAATGACCTGAGGGAAGCTATTCTGAGGTTGAAAATTACAGAGCCACTTTTGTTTTGTTGATCCATTATCTTAGTATCTTCAAATGTGTGTACGTGTGTCTTTAAAGTTAGTACACTTCAAGTTGGGTGTAGTGAAACACCCTTGTAGTCCCAGCTACATGGAAAGCTGAGGTAGGAGGATTGTATGAGCCCAGCAACTTGAACCTGCAGTGAGCAATGATCATGCATCTTCACTTTGGCCTGGATGACAGAGTGAGACTTCATTTTAAAATAATATAAACATTAAAATGAGTACACATCAGGAGAGGAAGCTAAAAATAAATAGAAAAAGGAGAGGAAAGAAGAAATTATATTGTGAGTAGAAAGAAAGATGATATTGTCCACAATATATAGTCCTTATATATTTCTTACAAAATTTAATTATTCTTAAATTTGTCCCATAATGGCAAAGTGATTCAGAGGTGCAAATCAATAATAGAAATAGCAGAATTGAGTAATACTAATCTGAAAAAATGTCAACCTATTCAGTAGGTCATCCAGGTAGAATCAGGGATTAAAATAAGTAATCTACCAGAAAGTTCCATTTAAAAATTGCCCTACTGTTAGAACTTGTGAAGCACAATTGCTGCCTATAAATTGTACTTCCTTCTATTTTTTAGAAATGTTGTTAGGAGATAATTTTAAAATGTAATACTTGCAGGTGTTTTCATTCTTATAACCAATAACACTTATTCCTAATATATTCCTGAGATTTACTAAAAAAGAAAGCTAAGCAAATAAATAAAAGATGGCTGGCTGGGCGCGGTGACTCACGCCTGTAATCCCAGCACTTTGGGAGGTCGAGGCGGGTGGATCACGAGGTCAAGAGATCGAGACCATCCCGGTCAACATGGTGAAATCCCGTCTCTACTAAATATACAAAAAATTAGCTGGGCATGGTGGCGCGTGCCTGTAATCCCAGCTACTCAGGAGGCTGAGGCAGGAGAATTGCCTGAACCCAGGAGGCGGAGGTTGCGGTGAGCCGAGATCGCGCCATTGCACTCCAGCCTGGGTAACAAGAGCGAAACTCCGTCTCAAAAAAAAAAAAAAAAAAAAAAAAAGATGCTTATATATCTATGAATAGAAATAAAAAGATATTATGGCCAAAGGCTGATAAATAGCAAACCTAACAAGCATTCAGAGGTACTTGCTGAGAGAAACTAGAGATGGATTTATTTGTTCATTTTGTCATCTTCAACTTCATTCACTCCTTTCACTTGCATTCTCTTGCACAGTAGGTAAATAAAAGTCTGAGATGCAGTGTGTTTCACAGATATTCTGCAAACCATACAGATATTTGTACATAAAACACAGATGTTTCAGTTTTCATTTTCCATCATTCCAAGGACAAATTTCTCTACCTGATTCCCAGAATTAAGCCCACCCAGGCTGAAAAATAAAGCAAAACTTAGTGCCACTCCAGCTCTCATGTCCAACCAGATTAGCAGGTAAATCATTTGAGAAAATTCCCAAGCTTAATCCTTTGAAAACTGATCTTACCTCAAGGGGATACCAAATCATATTCTCCATTTAAATATTCCTGCTTTAAACCACACTTGCTCAACAAGTTTTACAGATGAGAAAAGCGTTTTTTGTTTTGAGAAACTGTGACTTCATTATAAAGAAATTGCTTTCTTTATTTTCATCTTCAGAAGTTAAATTAAGCTTCTTTTAACAAATTACTTTTTGTTCTAAGATGATTAATGTGTTTATATATTTTATGAAAGTTGGTAAGAAAAAACATACATATTCCCTAAACACTAAATTAAATATTTTAACTAAAAGTAATTTATGTCGCCGAGGTAAATGTTAATGGAATATGAAACAACCAATATTATTTAGAAAATAAAGCTCTAAGTGGAGAGTCACTTTTGCAAACCTAAATAACAATAACAATAAAGTATAATAATAATGTGTATTTCCTTAACTTTAGACTAACATGGAACATGTTACAGAAGCAAGATGTCTGAGTTCTGCCATAGGTGACCCCAATTTTCGTCTGTGCTCTGCTATCAATTAGCTGTTTTATCTTGTACAATTCCCCTACCCTTTCTTGATTTAAATTTAATTATCCTTAAAATTGTAGAGTTTGACTGCATTATCTCCTAGGTCCTGAGAAACTCTAAAATTTCTGTGATGCTAGAAGGCTAACCTTGCATAATTCCCATCTCCATCAGTTCACATGGCCCAGTTTTTGTCAGGGTTCATAATAATTGCTGACATGGGTAGTCTGTTCAGGAATAAACTACTTCAATGCCATGTTTCACAATTTTATTGGTTTTGTTAAAATATATTTAAAGTTTATTTATCAAATAATAATATTTGGAGCATTTTAACTCCAGTAAATTAAACCAAATCAGATAAACTCTGGAAGAAGCAAAGTGTTCCAGTTGTATAGGATGATGAAAATTACTAAATAACACAGTATATATATGAGATATAAACAGAAAAAAATATTCCAGGCATAACAAATTCAGGCTTTTATTGATCCATAGTAACAGGAGAAAGGAGAAATAATTTCTGAGAGAGAGAATGATAAAAAGAAGAAAGAAAGAAGGAAGGAAAGAAGCAAGGAGTAGTAAGAGTAATAAAAGCCTTCTGGTTGTACAGTAGAGTCCATTTTGCTGGCAGGAGAAGGAGTCACTGTGAGATTGCTCATTGATCAGGCTCATTTATGAGAAGCAAATTAGAACCATTCATTTTCCTTGAGCTGGAGCTGCAATTCTCAAGAGAGGTGTGGATACACTGATGGGTCATGATTAGTTGGGAGGTGAATTTCAAGTAATTTGATATTTGTTAAAGGAGCAAAGTTTGCAAATGATTTTCTTTAAAGTAAATCAGAACACATTTAAGTTAAGCCTGTAATAATAACCTCCTTGCTTCCATTCTGACATTCTACCTAGAGAGGAAAGGAAGGGTGGTGTAACAGAGAGCTGTAAATTGTTCATAACCCTGAGGGTGAGTCCCTCTCTGTCTGAGAAAGTCAAGGAAGTACTGTGGATGGAAGTTACGCCAAGCCAATTCAATTTATTCTAAAGAATAAGAGAAAATACTAGGAAGGACAGGAATATGGTTTGCCTCAGGCTCTGCTGAAGTAGGCACTCAACTATTTTATAGAGCCTTCCTCTCTCATTTTCACCTGGGCCCAAGTGACCTTGACTCTTCTCTTCTGCAGAACATGTGTTTTATCAAGCTGGAGGTGAGAAGGAAAGTGTCACTACTAGCCGTATCCTACCTTGGGACTCCAAAGGGAAAAGCAGGAAAGGCAGAGTTCTCTCTCTCAGAGCACATGCACCCAAACACACACACACACACACACACACACACACACACACACCCCTCTCAGAAAAAAACTCTGCTTTGCTCAGTTTGGTGCCGCTTTTGCCTTTTAGTCAAATAACCATGGCCATAATGAAAAGGCATGATATCCATTGTTTAATGACATGCAGCTCCAACAGAATCAAATTGGGTCCTATATCTACTTAATCCACTTATTCCCTTCAATAGCATTTAGAGAACAGAAATAAAGTAATACAGTTACATAGCTATCAATTTCATTTTCCTTGCTGTAATTCAAATAAACTTTGCATATTTATTTCTATAAGAAAATCAGACAAGTTACAAACAGAAGTAGATATTAACATACCAAGCTGGCCGTTAATCATGAGAAATGACAAGCAAGTATTTACAAATATTCGGAAAAGAATAAAGATTTTGCTGCCTTAAAATTACAACTTGAACTTCATAGTTATATATATAATATAATGTTGATTTAATTTGGTTAAGTAGTTTATGTGTATGTGTTTGCATATGTGTGTGTTAAAGAATGGTTGGTGATTTTATTAAATATTTTAGACATGTAAATGATCATGAAATCACTTGAATCTGTCTTTCAGTCTATTTTTTGCAAAAAAGGCTACAAAATCATCTTATTAATTGTGACATGTCATTTTTATCAAAAACTTTCAAATAAAACTGTATGTATTTTCAAGTATAGGCCTACATATGCACAGATATTTAAGGAAAAAATTACATTGTTTAAAGACCCATTAAATGTTGTTTACAAAACATATTTATACTTTGCTGAGTATGGTAAGGGATATAGTTTAATACTATTTACTAACAAATGTACTCTTTGTCAGGCAAAAGTAACAGGTTCTGGGAATTTTTAACGTGTTTTAACAGTTCCTACATTGAGAAGTTGTTAGTTGTGTTTCTGTGTACATGCATGTGTAAGAAAGATGGATTAGGGTAAGAGAGTCATGAAAACATATTATTTTGGTAATTCAGGTTGAGTATTCTTTATCTGAAATGCTTGGGACCAGAAGTGTTTTGGATTTCAGAGTTTTTAAAAATTGGAATGTTTTTATTATACTGGTTTAGCATCCCAAATCCAAAAATATGAAATGCTCCAAAAACATTTCCTTTGAGCACATATTGTCACTTACGTTTTTCATTTGGAGCATTTTGGATTTGGGATTTGGGAATTTGGGATGTTCAACCTGTGTAATTAGTAATATGTATGTATTTCAAAGGATGGCCTCATGTATGTACCCTTGCTAAAATAAGTGAAATTGATTTAATATATTTTAATGCCATATATTGAAAATAAAGCTAGAGAATATAAAACAATTTCCATAAATTTGATTATCTTTCACTTATAATCTCTTTTGTGCCTATCATAATGATAAATAATCTGTAACTGTGATTTGATAGACACACCAATGATTAGGTAATGTTTATATTAAACTTAAGGTTGTAAATATTCTCAATAAGCTCTTGTGTATAATATTCATAACATTCTTGAAACAGTCTCGCAAGTCCTATGGTGTCCAAACCTCAGCTAATTCATCATTCCGATTTTCTCACTCACCAGCTAAAGTAATTTCCTTCCATTTATGTGCCAGTTGCACCTTACGTTTCTTTTCAATTATGGTTTTAATTTTTTTTTTTAGTTATATTTGGCCTTCCATTTCATTGCATTTAGTTATATTTGGCCTTCCATTTCAATGCAGTAAACTACATTGCATATTTTTCTTAACTCAAAATCTAAATTGCCCAAATTTGCCCAAGAATAATGATTTCATATTGGACAGTTACAGACCCACAAAAAAGCCTCTCAATTTGCAGTCACTCTCTTATATCCATTCTCACCTATACTCTGTATTGCTAAAATGGCCTCTTGTTTATTCTGCTACTGTGATAAAATTAGAATTTATTTATTTTTTATTTTTTTATTTATTTTTTTTTTTGAGAACAAATCTTGCTCTGTCACACAGGCTAGAGTGCAAGTGGCATGATCTTGGCTCAATGCAACCTCCGCCTCCTGGGTTCCAGCAGTTCTCCTGCCTCAGCCTCCTGAGTAGCTGGGATTACAGTGCCCCACCATACCTGGCTAATTCTTTTGTATTTTTAGTAGAGACGGGGTTTTGCCATGTTGGCCAGGCTGATCTCGAACTCCTGACCTCAGATAATCCACCCACCTTGGCCTCCCAAAGTGCTGAGATTACAGGTATGAGCCACCATGCCTGGCTAGAAATGTTTTTCTAAAACATTACTCTGACCTATCCAAACAGTCAGTGGAATCTTATTTATTACTTAATTATATTCAAATTCTTTAGCATTCAAGAAATCATTCATGACATGATCCTAATAATTTTCTAACATTATTTCTCATTAATTATTACAAATAGCCAATGTATCTGTTACATTTTCTGTGCTTTCACACATAGTTTGGCTTCATCTAAGCAAGACTGTTAAGCAAGACTGCTCAGGGAAGGCAAAGTGTTCAGAGTTGTGGAGGACAGTGGGAGAGATGGCAGGGATGAAACCTGTTACTAGATTAGTCTACTAGGCTGGGCCTAGGAGTGTAGACAGAACTACTATGAAAGGAGTTTTTCAAATGGTCAGGCAGTCATAGTAGACAAATAGGAAAGAAACATTTAGTTCCAATTCATTCAAAATATCTGTTAATGGGGTATTATAGCTCTCAAATACATATTTTAAATATATAATATTTTAAATATATATTATTAAATATATATTATATTAATATAAATTATTAAAATACATATATATGTACATATATAGCTTTCAGATATATGTTATATATATCTATTATATTTGAATATATATTATGTTTTTAAAAAGCAGAACGCAGTTACAATTGATTCAGGTTAAATACTACTTCAAGATCAGGCATCCAACAGCGTTTAAGGGGCAGTTCCAGGGGTTGCTGGACTCTATTCTGGAATTAGGTACAGAGACCTGTCTCTTTGTATGCATGGAAAAAAGAGACAAAAGCCAAAGCAAAAGTAACAACTTAGAAAATAAGTTCACAGGCTTTGGAATGAAATTAATGTGATTACATGTAATAATATACTCAGCTTTGCTGTTTATTAGTCCTCATTCCTGGGGAGTTCCTTAACTTTCTAAGCTCCACTTAAAGTTTTGAAAATTCCAAACAAAACTCAAGTAGAAGCCTTCTTCTTGGAAGTGGGATACTCTGGGTTGGGAAGTGGGTGCCATTGGTAGAGTCTTAGTGTACTAGGGAAATGGAGGAAAGGCTGATGACTGGGAGAGAAACTCAAAGTGGAGGCCACACAAGAAACCGGGCTCAGAAAATAGGGACACAAGTTTAGACAACTTCAAATCTTATTAGAATCTGGGAACAAACAAGTCAACATTGAGATGCTATGACCCAGGATTGCTTACAGCAGACAGTGACTTGGTACCTAAATTTTTACTGCAGAACAAAGCAAAGATAGAAGACTTAGTCTGCACTAGCTTGTCAGCCCTAAGCAGTCTAATAAAGACCTTCCAAACCCTCCCGCTACCCACCCAAGTTACAAACTGGATTTTGTTTTTCTAGGCATGAATGTGGCTCATTCACATGATGAATAATGCTCCAGGGCACTGGAGTTCACTTTGATTATGATGAGCATTTCAGATCTGTGTACATGAATGCATTTCATCTGAACCACATGGATCCACAGTTGGGTTAGAAATCTAATGAAAATACGTTATCTTAATATATCTGGTATCCCTGAATTTATTGCTGTTAAAGCAGCCAGAAAAAAAACCACAGGAGTAATTTTTGTTATAGACTCTTGGCTATTCTACTGCCATCCTTAGCCAGAAGCCCAATGCATAAATATTCAAGAAAATTAAAAAGAACAGGGAAAGGAATTATCCACACTGTTGTTATAGGCCCCCCAAGAAGTTTGCTTTGGGTTACTATTTATTTTTGTCAAATATTTACATTCTTTCCTAACACATTCTGGAATCATCAGGTTAAATTGTCCAAAGTATTCCATCTATACAAATAGCTGAGAAGGATTTCTAAACTTGTATTAGAAGAAAGACAGACTTATAAACATTTAAAATAGTCATTATTTGATTAAAATTAAAAAGTAAATTAATACAAAAATAAAAAATATATATACTGTCATAAACAATAGTGGAGGGTGAATTATTAATGTCTGTTTTTGGTTGCAGCAGTGATAATGCTGACTGTTTCATAATTTACTTACAATTTACACTTAAAAATAAATTAGTATATGTTATATTTTACATTTAACAGTTTGAAATATGGCAGAATAGATTGTATTTCCACTATTCAAATGTCAGTTGTAACTCTATAAAGAAAAGGTTTACTAATTGTTAGTATAATTTAGATTAGAGTGTATTATTTCCTTTTAAGACCAAGAGTCATAGTATGATTATGATATGATTATCACGTATACCTAACATGCACTCCATCTTTACTAAACCCTGTAAAGATATAGAACAGGTCTCCATTCAAACACTCTAAAAACTGATACAGAAAGTAATGAGCATGGAACATCATTTTCAGAGATCAATTTTAAATGCAATAGGCAGAGGGGGCAGTGAGAAGAAAGAGAGAGAGAGAATAATAATAGCAAAGACTTATATGGCCAGACATGTTAATGATTTATGTTTATAAACTGTGATTTAATCTTAACAACACTGTGCATTAGATGCTTTTATTAAACACATTTCATACATACAGAGGTATATACAGTGTAAAATATCTCAATGGGGGAACTAAAGTAATGTAAAGACAAGCTAAGAAAAAATACCATATCTCTTGTTGCCAATATTAAACTTGCAGGCTGTAAAAGACAGACTTTTTTGCTCTGAGGGAATGAAGCCTGACATTGTGTTCTGTACTACCTACACAATTTTCCAAGTGGAAGTTACTGGGACTTCCAGACCTCAAGTATTCCCACCTACACATGTCTGCTCTTTGTCCACAAGTTTGAATAACAGCACAGATTCCATCACATATCCATATAATACAATGTATTTTAGAATTTTAGAATGTATTTTAAAAATTATGGCAGTGGAAAAAGATTTTGCCCAAAGAATAATAGAGAGGGAAGATCCTATAAGTAAGTGAAAATGTCCCATTTTGGAAAGTACATAAATATCATAATTTATTTTTAAGATTTTGCCACATTTAAGAAGACTTATAAATTTATAAGTTATACTCAACAACATTACAGCTTCTTAAAACCAAACCTTTCACTTCTTCCAAAAAAAAAAAAAGAACTACGTTTTCCTCTCTTCATGGGTCATCGATGAAATATCTGTCCTTTCTCTAAGCTTGATCTTGATACTCTGAATAAAGCCTGGAAGAGGCTGTGCAAGTTCTTAGTCTACTCCTCCTGAAGTACTCATCTGACATGTAAGACTGATAGAATATAAACAAGAAAAACTTTTTAGGTATTTGCCAACCATTAGACTAGTCTACCTAGAATTGGTTAATAAAAACTAGTTTAAGTTTAAATGCTTCTACTGATTATATTTGTAATAAAGTTGTTTTATCACCCATATGTCTATAACTAAGTTTGCAGATATAGAAGTAGATGTGGATATGGGTATAGACTTCCTTAGCTCTTCTTGTCATAGAAAGTAATTTAAGGCAAATAGTTTCCATCTTTTTAAAATGTTGAATATGTTTCATTGAATAAATATATTAGTATGATTGAAAATACATTGCCTATGCACGGTGGCTCACTTTGCTGGGATCACAGGCTTGAGCCACCGTGCATAGGCAATGTGGGTGAATCGCCTGTGGTAAGGAGTTCTAGACCAGCCTGGCCAACATGGCGAAACCCTGTCTCTATTAAAAATACAAAATTATCTGGGCTTGGTGGTGGGCACCTGTACCCAACTACTTGTACTTGGGAGGCTGAAGCAGGAGAATCACTGAACCGGCAAGGCAGAGGTTGCAAGGAGCCGAGATCACACCATTGCATTCCAGCCTCGGTGACGAGTGAAACTCCATCTCAAAAAAAAGTAAAAGAAAATACATTGAAAATAGAGGCAATTCTAAAATGGGTTCTGGCCATCAGTTAAATGTTTACCTGCTATGGTTTCTTCATTGATATAAAACAGTAATATGATTTAAAAAAAAAAATCATTAAACTTAGGGATAATCTTCAATGTAAGCATACAAAGTCTTCACAGACAAGGTCATAACACATAATCTTGCTTTTGTACATGCTTTTCTTTCAAAAGGGTCCTGCAGATCTGCTAAAAGAGGATTTCATCTCTAAGAAAAAGGATAACAATATTCACTTTAAAGAATGACTATAAGTGTTATAAATAATATCAATAGTGTCACAGGATCCTTATGGTATCACTTTTCCAGCAGAAACCTCTGTGACTGGTGGCACTTTTGCTCAAGTTTTGCTCGGACCTCACTGGGCTCATTTCATTCACTTGGCATAGCAGGCTGTGCTCACCTTGCACAGCCAGCCTGGATGCCATGCCTGCCAAGTGTGAGCCAGGTGGAGAGCAGTGAGGTGTGCATAAGTGAGAGAGCATTTGATCTGGCCTCTGTGTACAGCCAAGCATGCCAGCTGCTGCAGCAAGGCAGGCAGCTCCAGGCACTGGCACAGGTGCTGTCTCTATCTATGCCTGCAGCTGGATCAGATGCACCTCCAGTGGCTTCTGCCATCAGCACCCTTGTCCGGATGAGAGGAAAGTGGTGGTATCTGGAAGCATGGAGATGCCAAAAATTGCAGAGCCTCAAATAAGGTATCACAGCTCAGACTCAGGGAGCCCCTAGATCTGGGATCCCTAAATGGCCACAGCTTTTTTCTCCTCATCACCCTCAATGTGGTCAGCAACAGGGTGTTTCAGCTCTGTTTATGTTACAGCTCTTTAAGTCCTGCCATTTGGTAGGTCCTGAGTTCTTGTTCCTTGTCCAGGAAGAATGAGTTATGCAGACAGCTGGATGGTGAGCCAGGTAGAGAGGAACTTTGTTGAATGACAGAACAGCTCTCCACAGACCCAAAATGGGTAGCTCCTACTCACAAGCAGGCAGTCCTGATGGGAGTCCACCAGCTTTCATCAGAAGGGAGACCCTGAGTGGGTAGCTCCTTTCCACAGGCAGGTCATCCCAATGAGTTGAGGAGACTCATATTGAGTATTTCCTTCCCATAGTTGGTAGTCCCAATGTCTGTGAGTCAGCCTGAGCCTGGGGTTTTTATGGGCTTCAAAAGGGAGGAAGTGCATGCTGATTGGTCCTTGGGAAGCAGGGGGTGGGCCCAGACAAAGCACCATAAATTCTAGCTCCTGGCCACCTGGAACTGACAGCCTGGGCCCCAGGCTTCAGGACATCCTGGCTTGAAGGTGGGGTTTCACTGAAGATATGCCTGTTTCTGTCCAGAAGCCTGTCTGCCTTTTGCTCTCATCAACATGTCTAATCCATGGTGCACAGGCTGTTCATGCCAAGGGTTGCCTGAAGGCCTATGCCAAGCTTCCTTCAGTACCCCTTGGCCTCCCTCCCATGCTCATTGGTGCCCAAAGTCCAGAGGGGGCCAAGGCCACAGGAGACTGGTGTGCCAGAGCCACCCCTGAGAGCACTCACACCTGGCTGGGTTGCCACAGCACCTGAGGTTTGCTACAACTCTGCTCCAAAACTGGAGTGAGCACTAGGAGTAGGGAGAGGCCAGAGAGTGGGAGCAGGCACTTTTGAGCTTTCAGCGGCAAGGGGCTTCCTGATCCCCAAAGAATGAAGGTACGCTAGAGTCTGGAGCTGCGGCTGGGCAGCTGAGGCTGAGCTCAGGGAGTGTGGGCTCCTGCCCCGCCAACTTGGTAAGGGATGAGGCTCTCACCTATTCCTGGCTCCCTCTGGCTCAGGACATCCTGACATTCCAGAATTCAGTCATTCTATGATTATAGAATTCAGAATCTTTTATAATTGTTGGATGCAGACATATTAGGATTCTGGATGTCAGACATCTTAACTTCCTGATACCAGACATGTTAAGATTTTAGAATTCAGCCATATACTGATTCTAGAATAGAGACATTTTAGGATTCTGGAATTCACATACCCTAACTTCCGGAATTTAGACGTTTTATGATTCTAGAATTCAAACATACCGGAATTCTAGAATTCAGGCATCTTACAATACTGTAATTCAGACATATTTAAGATTCTATAATTCAAGCACCCAGATTCTGGAATTCAGACATTCTATGATTCTAGAATTCAGACATTTGAAGATTCTAGATTTCAGACATACAGGGATTCTCAGCTCTTTGGTCATAGTTTTTCCTGGAGGCAGCATACTATTCAGACCAAGTATTGAAGAAACAAAACTCTCTTCTTAAATCCCATGTTGCAAAGAACTAATAGAAAAATAGTATACCATATAACCTATCATCTGTAGTATAAACTAAGTAAAAAGTTGCTGGAAATTATTATTGACTAGTTAAAAATAATGTGGATTTTTTAATGCTCCAAGGCTTTATTTTGTTTTTGGAAAAACTAAATAATATAAAAATGTGCAAAATACAGGTATCTCAACATTGAGGTTGTTGAAACATACTGTTCTCTAAACTAAAAGGTCATGATCAAGATATCCTATTTCTTTGCCAGAACTTAAGTTTCTTGGTCATAGAAACCAGTTTTGTGAAACAAGGGAAATACAGCAGATGGCAAGACCACAGCTCAGAAAAGAAAAAAAAAAACATCCCTTCTGGTTTAGATAATCCCTAGAGTGTTGGCTTTGGAATAAGATGAGTTTCCTATAGCAATACCTTAAAGAGAAGAATGAGGTTTTGCGGTTGGAATCTATGACTAGAAGTGATGAATCTTGGGCTATAATTTTGGTTGCACCATTTACTCATTGTGTCTTGGAGCAGCAAAGCAGCACTGATTAATAAATACATATTGACCAACTGTTTCTAGGATTCTGTGAAAAAGCACACTAAGCAAATATTCATTGCCACCAGAAGGATTTAAAATATTATTATTCAACTCTCAGATAGCAAAAAATGAAACATAGGGGATATTATTTTTGCTAGTCTGAAAATGTGTAAAATCCTGCAAAAACCTAAGTGACTGTTTCCATTTTTTCTCACAAGGTTGAGAGCATAATATTGAATTGGGTAGAATTATCTTCTCAAAATACAGCATATAAATCTTTCTTTGGATTACTATGTCACATTTCCTCTCTCCCTTGAACTTTTACATGATGGGAAAGAATTCCCCAAGAGTTCAGTAGAAACATTACAATCCTAAACATCCATCTATGAGGTCAAGGTAATAACAGTTATAAGCTAAGCAATAGCAGCATCTGACCTTTGAAAATATGAGCTTGTATCAGAAGGATAGCTTGAAAGCCACAGTTCTCCTTTACCCACTGACCCCCAAGAAGAAACACCCTAAGTCAATGAAATGCTGATGTGAATCCATATGACAAAGAAGGGGAAACCAGTCATGTGCTGACCCTGTGTAAGGGAATGTTGCTAGAAGAAAGGTGGAGAACAAGTCTTTGAACACAAAGACAATGGCCTGTACCTCAGAGCTTTAAGTGAGACATTGTGCTGTCTCATATCAGATATGTCACACAAGTATTTACAATAACATTTGAGTTGTCACGGAAAACGTAAGAAACACAAATGAAATACCATTCTGTTTATGTGTCTAATATAGAAATAAAATTTTTATCATATTATCTGATTTTGGTTCCCCTGTTTTGTCTCACTGGTTTAAGTTGTTTGTGTCATGATATTCATTCCATCTAAACCATTCTTTTTACATATTATGAATAAAAACACATCATACTTTTTGCCACAATTAAGCACTAGAGAAAATTAGTGTCTTTATGAGGTTTCATTCTGGGTCTTTATTGCTTTTCAGTTTCATTTAAAGAGAGCCAATACACACACAGTTGATGAATCAGATTAGAGAAAATCACAGCAGGCACTGTTTAATTTCTGCTGGGAGGCCCTGGCCATCCTCTGTGGGGATTAATGTTTCAGAGCAGGTACACATTCTTGTCCTAAAACAAATGACTTCAGTGTTATAGCTAGTACCCACATGTTTATGCATCTTAATACTTTAAATGTTGCCTGATTACAGTGTATAGGATTCTAAATATATACCAAAGAAAATTAAAGGGACTAGATGCCTATATTTAATAATGTATTATGGTCCCAGTTGCCTAATCTCCTGGGAAAAAATGTAACTTTTAAAACAGGTAGCATGGTAAACCAGCTTTACAGTAGATTTGAACTACAGATGGGTTACTTTTTACAAGTTCAAAGAACTCCAGTGAAAACTAAAAAAAAATAAATAAATAAAGTGCCCAGCCTGTTTTTGATGAGAGTTTGACATTTATTACTTCCTTTTGCTTTTTTTTTCTTTAAAAAAATCTTCTGTGATTTAGGAGGACCAAACCTTTAGCTGCTATAGAGTCAGAAATTAAGTTAGTCAGAAAATAATATTCCCTTGTTACCATTTGATTCATGGAGAATTGTGGAGACACTCTCTTTCCCCAAATTATTTTTGACAGTTCTCTAAATCCCCTTTTCAACCGTTGAAGCTGTCTATGTCTGGAATACCTATGCTGTGAGAAAACTCAAAAGAGAAAAAAAAAGCGCAATAATATAATATATTAGCCTTTTAAATTCTGGTTTCTTCAGCATTCATTATTGCTTCACCAGTGAAGAGAAAATTCATCAGATAAACTGCAAGAAGTAATGCTTGGCAATCCCAATCAAGTTTCCACTCAGAGAGAAAAGTCATTATAGGGTTTAGAATACTTTGTATTTATGTCTCATAAACAAGTTTAAAAATAACACCAAAAAAGGATGTTAACCATATGTCGTCTCACAGTTTGTGACTAAAGGGGATAAAGTTACCAAAGTTTCTTCAGTCCCTTTGAACTTGAAAGCCAGTGTGCATTTTCCATTCCATTGTACGTTATGATAAACAGTAACCCCTTCATTGCTGCCCTGGAGTGTGTTGTAAGCTCCCTTTGTTCAGCAAACTCATTACATCACATCATTTTTATTACAATGGTTTACTAGACTACTTTCAGACAGATGCTAAAACTCACGAGGCTTTTGTTTTTCCTTATCTGCCTTTTTTAAAAACAGTATTTTTAGATAAAATTATGATTGAAATAATGACTTTAACAATGTGCAAAGGATCTCTAAGTCTCAGAGCAGTTGCAGTGCACTTCAGTAGAGCTTTAAGAATGTATTTCCTTGTTCAAAGATAAGTGAGTTAGAGACAAATCATTACTTTTAGATAATGATGTAACTTCAAGTATCATAGTATATATAGTGCACCTATATGTACTACATTCACTTCACAAATTCACATACCACTTATTGACTACTAAATATGTTAAAGCAACATTCTTCCACCTACTGTAGCGTGTCATTTCTTGTGAGAAACAGTCATATTCATATTTTTTCTCGACTTTGGTATAAGCCGATAGGAGACTGTAAATGCACACAATCAAATGTACAGAGACTTAATGCTGTTGACACCTTTGCATCATCTCTGTCACCCCCATCAATCACATCATCTTCAAAAAAACTCCAAATGCTAATTATATATTATATTTTATTCATGTACTTGGGGAAAGGATTATAAATCTCTATATACTCAATAAATCTGAATTAAAAAGTGATAGAAGCAGGATTGTTTTATCTGCCGTCACAATAAAGA
Source organism: Aotus nancymaae (assembly GCF_030222135.1). NCBI lineage: Eukaryota > Metazoa > Chordata > Mammalia > Primates > Aotidae > Aotus > Aotus nancymaae. The sequence continues at coordinate 62,477,549 of NW_026988413.1, read as the reverse complement.
GGACATTAAAATTTTAAAAGTCTTGCCTAGTTTATCAGTTGGCAATTGGTTAAAGGATCAGAAAAAAAAAATCAGTGCAGAGTGTTTCCATTTTTATTTTTGGAAGTGATTTTGATATGCCTACTAATCTATATGTCATTTTTCTCTTTACCAATCAGCTCTCATAATGAGACTGATAATGAATGTGACCTTAGCATAAAGTCATAAGACTTTTGCAATCAATGGAAATATGACAAGAACACAGGAGAGATCCGGTCCTGAAGTTTTCTAGGTTAGACCAAAGAAAAGGGAGAATGTGAACTCCAGAAATACTTACCAAAGACTACACATTTGAATACTTCTTCAGGTTTGAGATTTCAACAGAGTTGCTGTGGGGTAACAGATGTGTTCCTGTCCATTTCCAGTTAGAATTCTAAATCTTTGTGAGGGGGTCAGGGTTTGGTTTGAAAGAAGCCTTGCTGTGAAAGAGTGTTGCCTTTGGGGGAGATAGTCTGGATGGAAATCCTGGGTGAAGACAATCTCAATTATTTATGTTTCAGTTTAGAGAGATATACCATGGAAGTAGGAGAATAGCAAATTTACAGAATGCCTGTGAAGATAACAGAGATAATATATACGCAGCTATTATAATAATGTCTGTATTATAATCAGTGCTCAATAAAAAGTAAACTGATATTTCTGTTTGCTATGGTGTTTTTGATAAATTCACCTTTGAGCCAAGTCCTGCCCATGGACAAGGACTCATACATATAGCCAGGTACATAACATCCCCAAGTGCTTCACTCCATCATGACGATCTGCTTTCTACTTCCAAAGCTTTGGAGCCTCATCTTAATTCTGTCTGCCTTTCACTTGACCTTTTTCCCCAGCAGTAAAAAATTAGAGCTTGACAAGACGCACATTCTTCTTAAACGAAGTACATGCTAAATTTTACTTCATTAAAATTTGAGGAAGTCATTGCAAATAATACCTCATTACCTTCTTATAAATATCTTTTTGTACATATGTGTAGGCCATCAAAAAGGTCAGTTTATAGAAGCAGACAAAAATAGACAAAACCAATCCATGATAATAAAAGTCAGAATATGGCTAATGATTGGGGGAAGCAAGTGTTATCAGTAATTTCATATCTTGACTGGGTGGTGATTGCATAGAAAGTCCATTTTGTAAACATGTGCCAATTGACAGTTAAAATATGTGTATTTTATAATCATCATACTATAGTAAAATTGCTTAAACTTTTAAAGAAGGGATATCAAGAATTAAGGATTTTCATGAAATGTGCAATATTTAGAATTCACATTGGAATGTTATGGGTCATTGTCCTCTGATTTCAATTCTCAGGGAATTTTCTAAGCCACTGCCGATCAACTTGGATACAAATACATACACTCTTAGGTGATAGCAGTCAGCTTTATCTATCTCTTCTTTCTGCTTCCTAGTGCGTTTTACTCACATTCCAGTCATATCCTGTAATTTACTGAACGCTTTAGCGACCCAACTCAAGTTTTTGTTTTGTTTTCCCCATCCAAAACCTGTAGCTATCTTAGGGAAATTTAATGTCTTTATTTTTGCTCAGATGACAACCTGCCCTTTCAGTTTCTTGACCTCATCTCCGCTTCATTCAGCCTCAGTAACCAAATCCCAATAGTCACATCTGACCCTTGTTGTCATCATGAGACGTTTATAATAAAAGACTGAGATGACTAAATCTATCACAGCTTCCTTCTTTCCAGTTCTCTTTTTCAGATGTTTGAAAAGAGCAGTTCAATGTTTTGTCTCATTCACACATTTGATAACTTGATCCCTCTATTTTCTCAATTGTTATCATTTTTGTCATTTCTTTTCGATCCTCCTTATAATTCACTATCATGTTAATATTTTATTTCTCTAAGTTAATCAAGCCTTTTCATCTTTCTGCCGAACCCCAATTTGGGATCATTTGTACTAGTCTGTCATCTTCATGCTTCCACCAGAACTACTGCAGAAAATCACAGAACAATGAAAGTTGGTAATGGTACACATTCATGATGACCAGCAGCAACCAAGTATGCTGCCCAGGGATTCTTAGTTGTGTCAGTGTCAGCTCCCTCTCTGTAGTTCTCCACAGAAGTCATTTCAAAGTATCTTTATCTTTTTCTCTTACAGAATTTGCCCTCCTCTATTCCTCCTTCTAAGATATAATTTAACTTCTTACTGCAATGGAGAAAATATTAACCGTCGGATGAGAGAGAACCACTCTAACTTTCCACCACCTGTATTAAATTTAAAGCATGTATATTATATGCATACCTGTGGAATACATACATTGTACATCCATATCTAATATTCATATCTAAAAAATATACAAGATAAATATACAGCATAAATTGTAATCCATATCTTGTACATTTTTTATCTCTACAAAACTGGCCTCATTTAAGTTGCAAATATCTAGTGTCTGGATCACTTAATCTAATTGACACATTGTGATGCTTAGCACACGTTTTTTTTTTTTGGACTCTCCACCAAGCTAGAGAATATGTATAAGCTGACACTAGATCTTTCTTGCTACTCATATATTTCCAAACCCTTCAATGTAGATGCTCAGGAAATACTTACTGTGTGATTTAACTAATGTTATAAAAAGTTATGTAGCTCTTAACCAGGCCTTTGTAGAAAGCATGATTCTAAGTAACTTCAGGGCTGGTCTCGGTGGTTCATGTCTGTAATCTCACCACTTTGGGAGGCTGAGGTGGGGAAATCACTTGAGATCAGAAATTTGAGACAAGCCTGGCCAACATGGTAAAACCGTGTCTCTACTAAAAATACAAAAATTGGCTGGTGCGGTGGCACAGGCTTGTAGTCCCAGCTACTCGGGAGGCTGAAGCAGAGAATCACTTAAACTCAGAAGGTTGAGGTTGCAGTAAGCCGAAATCATGCCACTGCACCCCAGCCTGGGAGACAGAGTGAGACTCCATCTCAAAAAAATAAAATAAAAATAAGTAACTTCGGCACAAAATATACACCCACAAAGCTTTTAGATCCAAGTTCTCTTAGAAACTTTATTAAAATTTACAAATTGATTGATTTCATTTATACAATTTCTATAAATAGATTGGAGAGTGAAATAACATGTTTTATATCATCCATGTATTTTGATTCTTCACTATATAGAAGAAGCTCTTAATATTCATTTCATCCTGAATTACCATATAGGTAACAAATTGTTTTCCCGATTTATGTATGGGGAAATATGGTTTTCAATCAATGATAAATGTCTTTCAAGCATTAGGAAAATATCTCGGGTAAGCAGTAATTTTTATGACAGGTTCATAACTTATGAAGACTTCACTTTCAACAATGGCTCTGTTACATGTAGCCCATTTTGTTGTATGTGCTACAGCAGACTCAATACCACATCTGGAAAAATTCTTACTGTGTTATTGTGTGGTTTGCCTTTATATGGAGGTCAGTACTCTTCTGTTTGAGAATTGTTTTCCCATCTTTCTTGTTTCATAAGTGACTGTCAATCCTATTTCCCCCTGGCTGACCATTAAGTTATGTGATGCTACACTTCAGCAATACCATAGAGTGATGCCCACCAGGTAACAATTAAGTGGTCTAACACATCTTACTCCTGCTGAATGCTTACCAAAGTCTTTGCAGGGAACAGTGACATTCAGGGGAGAGGATTGCTGGGAACATGTACTTTCTATCCACTCCCACAGTTACTCAAAAGAGTCCATTGCTGGATTCAGATGAATATTCAAAGTTACATCATTCTGACCTCAGGTAGAATTCCTTTGTTGAAATTATAGGACATTTTATGGTCATATTAGTCATATTAGTCTTGTGTTTTTATTTGTTATAAGAATAATCCCCCCTCCAAATTGTCTAGTCTCAATAAGCGTATGTTCTCTGCAGTTGGTTTATTTTCATTTTGTGAACTCTGAATCACATTAGTGATTATATTAATCTTCATTCTCTAATCAGTGGCTCACATGAGTAGGAAAAGAAGGTCTAGGTTCTCTTGTTCTAGGTTAATCAGGAAAGAGCTTCTAGCTTCTGTAAGAATTCTATAGATTCAGTGACCCAGGAAATCCTACCAAGATAAAACAAACTGGTTTTGCTGCTTAAGAGAAGCTCAGTATGTGGTGAGACTGGATGAGTCACATAATAATAAGTTTTATGTAAAGAATGCTAGGGCGGTCACTAACTGTGTAGCATGGTTTCTGTGGGACATTCACTCCATGAATAGCCTTTCAAGATGTAAAGGAATATAGTTTTCTTGAGTCAGCCTTCTGGCTCAAAGACAATCTCTCTGTCTTCACTTTAGCATAGATGTCCTCACTTAAGAAATGAGAACCTGCTGCTTAGGCTGGAGTTAGTTCTTCTGACCATGTGTACAGGCTTCAAGTCCTCCTGTCCACTTGGAAGCAGAAACTTAGCTAATAATCATGTAAATCAGCTCTCCTGGCTTCTAACCTGCTGGAATTTCTCAATCAGAAATTCCAACCCAGCTGCTCTCCTGATCACTTCGAAAACATAGTACCTTGGTTCAACAAATGACAGTTTTCATTTTAACCAATGCTCCTGAAAACCCCATATTGAACCAGAATGTTGATGGAATTATAGATAGTCAGTAGCACAGAATAAAGAAATTAACGGTGTCATTAAACCATAGATATGTTGTAATTTGACATACCTTTGTTTTGTTACATAAATGGCAAAAATGCAGTGGTTATATTTGAACCTATTTGTACTATGAAATTTTAAAGATAAGAGAAACCCTCAGTAAGAGTAAGCTCTGTGAATTTCATTGCTACTGACTCATCTCCATTTAATAAGAAAAATTTAACTCTTGAGGAGATTATCTATGTCCAGGACATAAGCATACTTTTTCAAATAAATAGAAAACAAAAATAAGAAGCTCGTATTTAATAATTGACGAGTAAGATTTGATGCCTAATAGATATTTTAAGCAAATGATGAAATCAGAATAAAATTTTATAACTGTATTTTTTAAATAACTTATTGATAGAGGTAACCACTTGAAGAAAGTTTCCATTATGTATAAATTATGACATGTCAATTTATATTGAATTATGAAAACAGATTGAAATTAAAATGTAAAGTGCCAAGCTTGTTTCAGCATTAAAAAAAGTTACATTGGCCTGTAACCAAAATATTTGTCTCCCAAATGTCATCCTTAGAACAATTTTTTAAACACAGTGTGATTGCCTCTCCCTCCTCTCAACTCCCAGCAGGCTAAAGCAGACCTCACATGGTCCTACACAGATGCAGACAGAGAAACTGCTCATTATCAATCAATGAACACAAACAACTTGAAGACTGCTCAGTTCCCCCTGCTAAAGGTAAAGAGGCTTAAAGCCCCTGGTGAGTTTATTATTCTGGGACTGAGATCGTCAAAGTCATTTGATTTTGACTTGCACAGTAGCCACAAAGGTTAAATTGAGGTTAAGTTTCCCAAACAAAATGGAAGCAATTAAACAGTTAAATGTTACTTTTTTTCCCTTTATTTGGTTTGGTTTTATACCACAGATGGCAAAAAAAAAGTATTAATGTAAGCAAAACGTAAATTTTTATTGATCTCTAAGTAATAAAGTGATAAATAAGAAATTACCTTTTATGCTTAATTATATGTTTCTATACATTAATTTTTCAAAAGAAATCACACACCAGTATAGTTTGTATGTCTCTAACCAGTAACTGATTATAAGATTTTCTCTTTGCAATATGATGTCTGAAGACTTCAGAAGTCTATAATTTTCTACTAGAGAGGAAAGAAATCAGGCTTGTTCAAATGTGGTAATAATATTTCATTTGTTTGAGCATAGTCAATTAGAAAGAATACCAGTCACAGAGAAAAAAAACCAGAATGTAACTACTACTTCTTCCTTAGAGTATTATGCAAGCACAGCTTATTTTATTTTATGTAAATAATTTTCATATTTTTTATCTCACTTGACTTCTGAAATAATTGTATAAGGCGGAGAGACACTTGACAATTTTTTTTTAGAAAGGAATATCAGGAAGATGATGTAACTTTCCCAAGATAACATATTTAATGTTATAAGAGTTGGAACCAGACTCAGATGCATTGCTAATTTTACGTATTACATGACATAATACCTGGAATCATGATTCTTTTAAGTATCATAGAGTATTTGGTTTTATTGCTTTAAAAAATAGGTGGCATTCCCAATGAACAATTTTTAGCACCATAAATAATAGTTGACATACTATTTATTGAAACTTGTGTATATGAAAATTATATCTTAACTCATCGGGGAAGAGAAAACTTAGATGTATTTCTTTTCCTGTATATATTGACAAAAAGTTTATATGTGTGTGTGTGTGTGTGTGTGTGTGTGTGTGTGTGTGTGTGTAAGAGTAAGAGAGAGAGACTGACCAGCACAAATCTCCTCCTTGCTAATTTCCTTTCCATCATGGTCTGAATTGCTATTCTCAGAACAAATACTGTCTACTTAAAGTTAATCTAAAAGTGTTTCAGTGTAGAGGGATCAGTACAAGTGGAGGGGCGGGTTTGAAGAATGACTCGAGAGATCCTTTAGATTCTGGGCAATCTCCAGATACAGTAGCTAGGGCAGGAACATGGCTCCCTTGAGGAGCCGGAGGACTGGCAATCCAATGGAGTGCAGAGAAGCACTTTATTTTTCTGAAACAGGGAAGTAAAAAGTTGAACTGCATGAAATATTGCATATGATTTGCCAAGCCTAGACACACCCATGACTCGTACTCCTCATGAGGTTAGAACTTGGTCATAGACATCTTGTCAAAAGTAGCTTTCCACTGACCCGGATCATGCCATAGGGAAGAAGCGTCTCTGAGGAGTGCACATTTCCTGTTCCTTGAAGGCTTACACTCCCTCATAGTGTGAACACTGGGTTATTAAGTCTTAAGGAACATTTTTGTAGTTTCTCCTAGGTGGAGACCTTCCTAACACACACTGTGTAATTTTAAAGAGAGAGAGAGAAAGAGAGAGAGAGAGAGAGATCAAAGAGTGGAGTTGTTTGAGGTGGTATGCTTACAGAAAACCTTTTAACACTATAAACAATCACTGACGTGCTGTTTATTGAAATGTGCCTGAAAAAAATATTTTAACTCATAAATAACAGGGCTAAAAAAAAAGCAGGTTTTATCACTAGGCAGAATAGAGACACATTGTAGAGGAACCTAAATGTGTATCTGCTGACTCTCACAAAAAGACAAGTGAATACTCAGTTTATGATGAAATTATTTTCTTGACCACATGCCACAGCCTCCAAGAAAAAGGCTGCTTTTCTCCCAGTTCCCTTTAGCTGTATTTGTGTGCTGGGCATACAGTATTCGCACATGAGGGCTGAAGAGAGTATGTGTGCTTTTAATTTGTAGAGTGGCATGGTCAAGAATTTGAAGTACTTTCTTAAAAAATTCTATTTTAATAACTTTCCCTCAGATAAATTATTAACATCCATTTTAAAGGACAAGCTAAAAGTTATTTGAAGAGAAAGCAGAGAATTGAGGCAAAACATTAACATGGGAAAGCTGTCTTTAAATATATTTGTTAAGCATTCATTTTGTTTGTCATTTACTGGAAAGGAGACCACATATGCCAGTTTTTATCTTGAAGCAATAAAGGTTGATAGTATGAATGTTTATTTGTTTATGTATGTATTTATTTATTGGGGTTGATAGTATGAATGTTTATTTGTTTATGTATGTATTTATTTATTGGGGTTGATAGTATGAATGTTTATTTGTTTATGTATGTATTTACTTATTGGATGGTGACAAGAGAATGACTTCTTTATACCGCCCAACACAAAGCAGAATGCTTCATGTTGAAAATATAAACATAAAATATAAACTATAAAAGCTCCTAGGTAGTCAATTGATACAGATGTAATCCAGAAGGTAAATCATGCTTAAAGGATTCTGAAGAAATAATTTAAACTTATCACATATTTTACTTTATAAACACTGAGTCGTCACTGTCTGCAGTTTTTAAGTTATTTCTAAGGCTCATGCTTTCTGGGCAGAAGTACTCTTGCAGTCTCTTCTGGGCAGCTACCAACAGTTACCAGGCAGTGGGTGGTCACTGGGGTAAGGGGAGTTACTATGGTTTACACATTGGCCAGTAGCTCACTGAGTTTATTAAGTGAATTCTAGAAGCAGAAACAGCTATTTATTCTACATCTTGCTGATAATTCCTTTCTCTTCTTCTTCCTTTGTGTGGTCAGTCAAAATGTTTTGCTGTAAATATTGGGAAACTATTGACTTAACCTTCTTAACCAAAGGTTTTATTTCCTTTTAAAATTTTATTTTCTTTAAAATTTTAGTATCTTTTTTCCCAATTACAAATGTTATCCATATCAATTTTATGAACTGTTAACTATAGAAACAGAGAAGGAGCCTACTTTTTATATTGTCATGTTTTTCGTTTTTCTAAAACCTAGAAAATATAATAGACTAGAACCAAATATGACAATACATTAATCTGGATGCTGAATACATGGATGTGTGCCATACTTATTCTGTGAAGTTGAAGTAGTTATCTTTAAAAAATTTGAAAAGCTAATAAAACTTCATTATAAAAACATTAGAGATTAAAAATAAGAAAACTAATTCACCTACATAACTACCATGCAGAATTAACTGTTATAAAAATTGGATAAGTTGTTCTGTGCTTGATTTTTTAATGTACATTCTCATAATTCTTCTTGGTTTTTTTTTTTTACAGCCTCAAATTTTTATATACTGTTCAATTTAATATTTAACTTTTTTCTTTGACTCTTAGATTTTACCACTAAAAACATTTTTGATGTCATTAAAGACACTTAAAACCCATGATTTATAATTATGTCATCCTATTGTATTACATTATTATATCATTTTGCTATAATTATAAATATATTCTCCTATTGTTAAGCTCTTGCTTTTATTTCAATCATTTTCTGCTATAAATAGCTCTGTGAAAAATAACCTTGTATAAATCATTCTGATGACTGCCTTAAGACTAATTTTTAAAAGTTAAATTACAGAGTCAAAAACACACAGTTATAGTTCATTGTATGTGTATACATATCAAGCTCTTTCCTAGGATGATATAGTTTGTCCTCCCATGAGAAGTGGATGCTAATATTTAAATTTCATATTCTCATCTAAACTGAAAAAAAAAAGAGTTTGAGGTTTTTGACATGTTAGTGGCAATTATTAGTTCATTTTTATTTGCATTTAATTGCTTTTCCTGTTGGATATAAAATATGTATATTTCATTTCTTGAATTTCTTATTTCAGAGATTATGTCACTATATATAACCTCTGTCTTATTTTAATGTGGGGTGTTAGTTATAGTGAAATTATTAGCCCTTTTAAAAGTTTTTAGCAAAACAATAGGAATAGTTTATATTTCATTTTATTTTTGACATACATAAGTTTAAGATTTTATGTTGTCAAGTGAATTTTTAAACCATTTTTCCATTGACTTTATGGTTGGAAAGTCCTTGTTTTCATTTCTTGGCGCTGCTGTGACAAATTACTACAAACTTGGTGACTTAAAACAACAAAATTGGATTCCTGGGCAAGATGGCCAGAATAGGAACAGTTCCAGTCTGCATCTCCCAGTGAGACCAATGCAGAATGAGGGTGATTTTTTGCATTTCTGAGTATAAACAAAGTCATCAGGAAGTTTGGACTGGGCAGAGCCCACTGCAGCACCTCAAAGCTACTGTAGCCAGATTGATTCTCTCTAGATTCCTCCTCTCTAGGCAATGCATCTGTGAAAGAAAGGCAGCAACCCCAGTCAGAGGCTTATAGATAAAACTCCCATCTCCCTGGGACAGAGCACCTGCGGGAAGGGGTAGCTGTGGGTGCAGCTTCAGCTGACTCAAATGTTCCTGCCTGCTGGCTCTGAAGAGAGCAGTAGATCTCCCAGCAGCACTTGAGCTGTGCTAAAGGATGGACTGCCTGCTCAAGTGGGTCCCTGACCCCTGTGCCTCCTGACTAGAAGACACCTCCCAGCAGGGGTCCACAGATACCTCATACAGGAGAGCTCCAGCTGGCATCTGGAGGGTGCCCACTGGGATGAAACTTCCAGAGGAAGGAAGAGACCAAAATCTTTGCTGTTCTGCAGCCTCCACTGGTGGTACCCAGGCAAATAGGGTCTGGATTAGACCTCCAGCCAACTCCAGCAGACCTGCAGCAAAGGGGCCTGACTAATTAGAAGGAAAACTAACAAAGAGAAAGTGGGTAATAACAAACTCTTCCAAGTGAAGGGAGCATGTTCTAACACAATGCAAGTAAGCTAAGAACCTTGAAAAAAGATTACAGGAATTGCTAACTAGAATAACCAGTTTAGAGAAGAACATAAATGACCTGATGGAGCTTAAAAACACAGCACAAGAACTTCATGAAGCATACACATGAATAGATCAAGCTGACAAACGGATATCAGAGATTGAAGATCCACTTAATGAAATAAATCATGAAAACAAGATTAGAGAAAATATAATAGGAACAAACCAAGCCTCCAATAAATATAGGACTATGTGAAAAGACCAAACCTACATTTAATTGGCATACCTGAAAGTGATGGGGAGAATGGAACCAAGTTGGAAAATACTCTTCAGGATATTATCTAGGAGAACCTCCCATCCTAGCGAAACAGGCTAACATTCAAATTCAGAAAATACAGAGACCACCACAAGATACTCCTGGAGAAAAGCAGCCCCAAAACACATAATTGTCAGAATTACCAAGGTTGAGACGAAGGAAAAAAATGTTAAGAGCAGCCAGAGAGAAAGGTCAGGTTAGCCACAAAGGGAAGCCCATCAGACTAACAGTGAATTTCTCTGAAGAAACTCTACAAGCCAGAAGAGAATGGGGGCCAATATTCAACATTCTTAAAGAAAAAAATTTTCAACCCCAAATTTCATATCCAGTCAAACTAAACTTCCTAAGTGAAGGAGAAATAAAATCCTTTACGGACAAGCAAATGCGGAGAGATTTTGTCACCACCAGGCCTGCCTTACAAGAGCTCCTAAAGGAAGCACTAAACATGGAAAGGAAAAACTGGTACCAGACACTGCAAAAAACATACCAAATTGTAAAGACCATAGACACTATGAAGAAACTGCATCAACTAATGGGCAAATAACCAGCTAGCATTATAATGACAGGATCAAATTCACACATAACAATATTAACCTTAAATGTAAATGGGTTAATTGCCCCAATTAAAAGACACAGACTGGCAAATTGGATAAAGAGTCAAGACCCATTGGTGTGTTTTCAGGAGACCCATGTCACATGCAATGACAAACCCAGGCTAAAAATAAAGGGATGGAGGAATATTTACCAAGGAAATGGAAAGAAAAAGAAAAAAGCAGAGTTTGCAATCCTAGTCTCTGATGAAACAGACTTTAAACCAACAAAGATCAAAAAATACAAAGAAGGGCATTCCATAATGGTAAAGGGATCAACTCAACAAGAAGAGCTAACTATCCTAAAATATATATGCACCCAATACAAGAGCACCCAGATTCATGAAGCAAGTTCTTAGAGACCTACAAAGAGAGTTAGACTCCTCCCACCCAATAATAGTGAAAAACTTCACCACACTGTCCATATTAGATCAACAAGACACAAAATTAACAAGGATATTTAGGACTTAAACTCAGCTCTGAACCAAGGGCATAGACATCTACAGAACTCTCAACCCCAAATGAACAAAATATAAATTCTTCTCAACACCACATAGCACTTATTCTAAAATTAACCACATAATTGGAAGTAGAACACTCCTCAGCAAATGCAAAAGAACAGAAATAATAACAGTCTTTCAGATCACAGTGCAATCAGTTTACAACTCAGGATTAAGAAACTCACTGAAAACCACACAACTACATGGAAACTGAACAAACTGCTCCTGAATGACTACTGAGTAAATAAAGAAATTAACATGAGGTCAAGAGATTGAGACCATCCTGGTCAACATAGTGAAACCCCGTCTCTACTAAAAATACAAAAAAATTAGCTGGGCATGGTGGCGCACGCCTGTAATCCCAGCTACTCTGGAGGCTGAGGCAGGAGAATTGCCTGAACCCGGGAGGCGGAGGTTGTGGTGAGCCGAGATTGCGCCATTGCACTCCAGCCTGGGTAACAAGAGCGAAACTCCATCTCAAAAAAAAAAAAAGAAATAAGTTCTTTGAAACCAGTGATAACAGAGACAATGTACCAGAATCTCTAGGACACAGCTAGAGCAGTGTTTAGAGAGAAATTTATAGCACTAAATGCCCACAAGAGAAAACAGGAAAGATCTAAAATTGATACCCTAACATCACAATTAAAAGAACTAGAGAAACAAGAGCAAACAAATTCAAAAGCTAGCAGAAGACAAGAAATAACTAAAATCAGAGCAGAACTGAAGGATATAGAGACATGAAAAACACTTCAAAATATCAATGAATCCAGGAGCTAGTTTTTTTTGAAAAGATTAGCAAAATAGATAGACCTCTAGCCAGATAAATAAAGAAGAAAAGAGAGAAGAATCAAGTAGACATGATAAAAAATGATAAAGGGGAGATCATCACTGATCCCACAGAAATACAAACTACCATCAGAGAATCCTATAAACACCCCTACACACAGAAACTAAAAAATCTAGAAGAAATGGATAAATTCCAGGACACATACAGCCTCCCAAGATTAAACCAGGAAGAAGTCAAATCCCTGAATAGACCAATAACAAGGTCTGAAATTGAGGCAGTAATTTAAAGCCTACCAACCAAAAAACCTCAGGACCAGATGGATTCACAGCCGAATTCTACCAGAGATACAAAGAGGAGCTGGTATCATTCCCTCTGAAACTGTTAGAAACAACAGAAAACAGGAGACTCCTCCCTAACTCATTTTATGAGGCCAGCATCATCCTGATACCAGAACCTGGCAGAGAAACAACAAAAAAAGAAATTTCTGGCCAATATTCCTGATGAACTTCAGTGTGAAAATCCTCAATAAAATACTGGCAAACCAAATCCAGCAGCACATCAAAAGGCTTATCCACCACAATCAAGTCAGCTTCATCCCTGGGATCCAAGGCTAGTTCAACATATGCAAATCAATAAGTGTAATCCATCACATAAACAGCACCAAAGACAAAAACCATATGATTTTCTCAATAGATGCAGAAAAGGCCTTCCATAAAATTCAACACCCCTTCGTGCTAAAAACTCTCAATAAACTAGGTATTGTTGGTCCATATCTCAAAATAATCAGATCTTATTTATGACAGACCACCGCCAATATCATACTGAATGGATAAAACCTGAAAGCATTGAAAACCTTTGAAAATTGGCACAAGACAAGGATGCCCTCTCTCACCACTTCTATTCAACACAGTATTGAAAGTTCTGGCTAGGGGCATCAGGCAAGAGAAAGAAATAAAATGTTTTCCCAACACCACTTATTGAACAGGGAATCCTTTCCCCATTGCTTGTTTTTTTCAGGTTTGTCAAAGATCAGGTGGTTGTAGATATGTTGTGTCACCTCCGATGCCTCTGTTCTGTTCCGTTGGCCATATGCAGAAAGCAGAAACTGGACCCCTTCCTGACACCTTACACTAAAATTGACTCCAGATGGATTAAAGACTTAAACATAAGACCTAACACCATAAAAACACTAGAAGGAAACCTAGGCAAAACCATTCAGAACATAGGCGTAGGCAAGGACTTTATGACCAAAACACCAAAAGCATTGGCAACAAAAGCCAAAATAGACAAATGAGACCTAATCAAACTCCACAGCTTTTGCACGGCAAAAGAAACAGTCAATAGAGTGAATCGGCAACCAACACAATGGGAAAAAATCTTTGCAGCCTACCCATCTGACAAAGGGCTGATATCCAGAATTTACAATGAACTAAAAAAGATTTACAAGAAAAAAACAAACAAGCCCATTCAAAAATGGGCGAAGGATATGAACAGATACTTTACAAAAGAAGACATACATGAGGCCAACAAACATATGAAAAAATGCTCATCATCACTGCTCATTAGAGAAATGCAAATCAAAACTACATTGAGATACCATCTCACGCCAGTTAGAATGGCGATCATTAAAAAATCTGGAGAAAACAGATGCTGGAGAGGATGTGGAGAAATAGGAACACTTTTACACTGTTGGTGGGAGTGTAAATTAGTTCAACCACTGTGGAAAACAGTGTGGCGATTCCTCAAGGACCTAGAAATAGAAATTCCATTTGACCCAGCAATCCCATTACTGGGTATATATCCAAAGGATTATAAATCGTTCTACTATAAGGACACATGCACACGAATGTTCATTGCAGCACAGTTTACAATAGCAAAGACCTGGAACCAACCCAAATGCCCATCGATGATAGACTGGACAGGAAAAATGTGGCACATACACACCATGGAATATCATGCAGCCATTAAAAACGAGGAGTTCACATCCTTCGTAGGGACATGGATGAACCTGGAAAACATCATTCTCAGCAAACTGACACAAGAACACAAAATCAAACACCACATGTTCTCACTCATAGGCGGGTGTTGAACAAGGAGAACACATGGACACAGGGAGGGGAGCACTATACATGGGGGTCTGTTGGGGGAGGGGGTGATAGTGGGGGGGTGGGGAGTTGGGGAGGGATAGCATGGGGAGAAATGCCAGATATAGGTGAAGGGGAGGGAGGCAGCAAATCATACTGCCACGTATGCACCTATGCAACAACCTTGCATGTTTTTCACATGTACCCCAAAACCTAAAATGCAATAAAAAAAATAAAATATAAAAAAAAAAAAAAAAAAAGAAATAAAATGTATTCAGACAGGAAGAGTGGAAGTCAAATTGTCTCTGCAGATGACATGATTGTATTTTTAGAAAACCCCGTCATCTCAGCCCAAAGTCTCCTTAACCTGATAAGCAACTTCAGGAAAGTCTCAGGATACAAAATTAATGAGTTAAAATCACAAGCATTCCTATACACCGATAATAGTCAAACAAAGAGCCAAATCATGAATGAACTCCCATTTGCAGTTGCTACAAAGAGAATAAAATACCTAGGAATACAATTCACAAGAGATGTGAAAGACCACTTCAAGGAGAACTACAGTCCACTGCTCAAGGAAATAAGAGAAGCAGCAAACAAATGGAAAAATATTCCATGCTCATGGATAGGAAGAATCAATTTTGTGAAAATGGCCATACTGCCCAAAGCAATTTATAGATTCAATGCTATCCCCATCAAGCTACCATTGACTTTCTTCACAGAATTAGAAAAGGTACTTTACATTTCATATGAAACCAAAAAAAGCTCGTATAGCCAAGACAATCCTAAGTAAAAGAACAAAGCTGGAGGCATCATGCTACCTGACTTCAAAATAACAAGGCTACAGTAAACAAAACAGCATGGTTCTGGTACCAAAACAGAGATATAGACCAATGGAACAGAACACCGGACTCAGAAATAACACCACGCATCTACAACCATCTGATCTTTGACAAATGTGACAAAAACAATAGGGAAAGGATTCCCTATTTAATAAATGGTGTTGGGAAAACTGGCTAGCCATATGCAGAAAACAGAAATTAGACCCCTTCCTTACACTTTATACAGAAATTAACTCAAGATGGATTAAAGACTTAAACATAAGACCTAAAACCATAAAAACCCTAGAAGACAATTTAGGCAATACCATTCAGGACATAGGAATGGGCAAAGACTTCATGACTAAAACACCAAAAGAAATGGCAACAAAACCCAAAATTGACAAATGGGATCTAATTAAACTAAAGAGCTTCTGCACAGCAAAAGAAACTATCATCAGAGTGAACAGGCAACCTACAGAATGGCTTTTAAACATTTTTAAAGAATGAAACAACCCCATCACAAATTTTAAAGAATTTTAAAGCATAAATTTTAAAGAAATTTTAAAGAATAAAACAACCCCATCACAAAGTGGGTGAAGGATATGAACAGATACCTCTCAAAAGAAGACATTTATGTGGCCAACAAACATACGAAAACAAGCTCATCATCACAGGTCATTAGAGAAATGCAATTCAAAACCATAATGAGATACCATCTCATGCCAATTAGAGTGGCGATCATTAAAAAGTCAGAAAACAATGATGCTATAGAAGATGTGGAGAAATAGGAACACTTTTGCACTGTTGGTGGGAGTATAAATTACTTCAACCACTGTGGAAAACAGTGTGGTGATTCCTCAAGGATTTAGAACCAGAAATACCATTTGACTCAGCAATCCCATTACTGGGTATATATCCAAAAGATTATAAATCATTCTACTATAAAGACACATGCACACGTATGTTTCTTGCAGCACTGTTCGCAATACTAAAGACTTGGAACCAACCCAAACATCCCTCAATGATAGACTGGATAAAGGAAATGTGGCATATATATGCCATGGAATACTATTCAGCCATAAAAAGGGATGAGTTCCTATCCTTTGCAGGGATATGGATGAAGCTGGAAACCATCATTCTCAGCAAACTAGCACAAGAACAGAAAACAAAACCACATATTTTCATTCTTAAGTGGGAGTTGAACAATGAGAACACATGGACACAGGGAGGGGAACATCACACACTGGGCCCTGTTGGTGTTGGGGGCTAGTGGAGGCATAGCATTAGGAGAAATACCTAATGTAGATGATGGGTTGATGGGTACAGCAAACCACCATGGCATGTGTATACTTATGTAACAAACCTGAACGTTCTGCACATGTATTCCAGAACTTAAAGTATTTTTAAAAAAAGAAGAAGAAACAAATTTGTAGTATAGGCAACTCTATAGAGGTTGAAGGAAGATTAGTGGTTGCTTAGGGATGGTTGGTAGTGGTGGAACAGCAGATTGATATCTAAGGGATATGGAATTTCTTTGTGAAGTAATGAAATGTTTTAAAAATAATTGTAGGGGTGGATGGTTGCATGTATATTTAAATGTGTTAAAACCACTGAATTGTATATTTTAAATGTGTGATTTATATGGTATGTGAATTGTATCTCATGAAGGCGTTTTAAACAAAACAACACCGCTGTAACTTAGACAAAAGCAGTTTGTGTCAAATTCTGCTATGTAATATTGGTTAAATTTTATAGTCTAAAGTCTAAGCTTTATTTATGAAAATACTCTCTTTATTTCTGAGGTGTGTCAATAAAACATATTAGTAAACTTATAGCAACAAAATATTATACCTATTGCTGAGAAAATACAAGACCTGGAAACAGGATTATATCTTTAAAAAAATTATATTTAGAGTCAAGGAAAATTATGAAACATATCAAGGAAATTAGTAGTTGCTAAATATTTAGTTAATATGTAAGACATTCCTTCTCAGTCATTACAGAATACTTATATCAAATGAAATTGTATTCAATATATATTTGAAAGGTATACATCCAAAGTAGAATAAATTTATCATTTTGTATCCTAAGTAATAGAATTTCTTTTTTCCATTTACTTTCAATCAACAAAATAGTTAAGTCCTCTATTCCTACTACTTTGATTTATTTCAAAACTATTTGTACATCTAAATGTAACTTTAATGTAATTTTTTATATAAATTGTGACTCTTAAAGATTAAAAGCCTGTAAAATTAAATTTGTCACAATTCTGGAGGCCAGAAATTCAGCATTAGTATCACTGGGTCAAATCAATGTGTTAGCAGTCCCATGCTTCTTTGCAAGGCTCTGAGGGAGAATCCCTTTCTTGCCTCTTCCAGTTTCTGAAACTGTCTTCCCTTGCTCATGGCCTTTACCCCAAGTCAGCAATGTAACATCTTCAAATCCTTCTGTTTCCTCAAATCTTCGGCCTTCTGGGTATATGCCCAATTCCCCTTCTCCCTCTCTTATAAGAACACTTGTAGACATTTAAGGCCCAAACAGGGATAACAAGAAATCTTCTTATCTCAAGATCCTCAACTTAATCATATCTGTAAAACCTCACCACTCAAAGTAACATTCACAGGTTCCAGGCATTAAAGACCTTTGGGTGGCCATTATTCAACCCACTAAAATCTTCTCTTAAAAAATGAGTTAAGTATTTACTTGTGTATTTTTAAGACTTCTTATAAATCTCTCTCCTATCTTTTCTTTACTCTCCATTTGAATATGCTGTATCTAGTTTTGGTGTTTGTTTTTATAGTATTTACAAGTAGTATTACTTCTTTTGGGATCCTAAAGATCAACCTACCACTTGGGTGTAAATTAGTAATTTGAAACACTTAAAAATCTGTAGGATAATGTTGTATTATAGTTATATAAATTGCTTTTAATTAAAACATTCATCTAAAACTAGTCAGACCAATAACAACGGAAGAAAATGGGAGTTTCTCTTTTTGTGAAATAATAGAAAATATTAATACTGTATCACACCTTAATATTTATTTGGAACAGGTAATTTTTTTTATGACCTCTTTATTTCAAATCAGAATATTTGACTAGATTCACAGTGAAAATAATAAATGTGTATGCATCTATAACATTCACAAAAATCAGTTTTATCTAAAGATAGCCTCCAAAGATAGTAAAAATCAGTATGTGGTTTGCTTCAAGTCTTAAGTCCTCTAATTTAGTGGAGCAGATCATTTTATTCTTAAAAATACATTAGAAAAATTACAGTTGTTTTTTTATGATCCAATTTCTAAACTATAAAAAGAAATTGCCACCTATAAAATATAATTGGCACTGCATTTTTAGTCAGAAAGATAACCAGATGCTTTAAAAATGAATTCATTATACAAGATTCTCAAAAATTGTTCTGTGAGTAATTATTCCTTCAAGTAACAGTTCCAATATTTCTAAAATATTATTTATTACCCATGTCTTCCATTTTTCTTTGATATTTGGGTGTAAAATGAGTATGCCACTTGGATACAAAAAATGGATTACCTACAGAGTATTTAGTGGGTACAACTGCCCATGGGCAAAATATTAAATTCATTTGCAACAGAAGCCTTTGCTTGATTTTTTTTAGACAAAATGCCTAATGTTTTATACATCAAAAATAATTTCCTCATGAAAATTAAACTTTTGAGTAAGTAGATAACTTAAAAACAATTGTTTTAAATGCATTGTTTTACCTAAAGCAAATATTTACAGTTGCTCAATTGTGAAATCTTGCAGACTATTCTGAAATACGTTAATATATTATTTTTATTTTTAAAAATTCATTTTAATATTAGCATTATGATGTAATTATTTTTGGTCTACATTCTTCAAGATTTTGGGTTTGCCACATGGCTTTAAATCATTGTAGTTTTCATAGATATAGGTAAAAGAGAGAGATGCCTACATGTGCACTTTTGCAAACAGTTTTGTATATGGACTGAAATATTTAAAATCGTTTTAGAAAACAGAACTATTGCAGAAATGCTTTGCATATCTGTATTTACTGGTAAAAATTAAGTTAATATTATGTATGAGTGAATATCGGTAATTTGTTCATAAGCTATTCTTTTCCCCACTTCATTCTTTAAACCATGGGTTTTGAGGAAGCTGATTTAAATACATGAATAAAAATTAAGTAGTGTAGACTTTCACTGTGCCTACTATAGATTATCCACTGTCCTGTACACAAGTTCAGTTGAAAATTGAATATCCCACCAGGCAAGGTGGTTCATGCCTATAATCCTAGAACTTTGGAAGACTGAGGCAGGCAGATCACCTGAGGTCAGGAGTTCAACACTAGCCTGGCAAACATGGTGAAACCCCTTCTCAACTAAAAATACAGTAATTAGCCTGACATGGTGGTGGGATCCTACAATCCCAGATACTCCGGAGGCCGAGACAGGAGGATCGCCTGAACTGGGAGGCAGAGGTTGCTGTGAGCCGAGATCGCACTGCACTCCAGGCTGGGTAACAGAATAAGACTCTGTCTAAAAAAAAAAAAAGGAATATCTCTCTGGGTCTCTCTCATATGCTGTTCCCTAAAACACCCATGCTCCACCAAATCTGGATTCCTTAGTACTTCCAATACAGCCTTGCTATTCTCATGGAGATGGTGTCCTATGATAGTAGTGTCTTCTTATTAAGGTTAAGTTTTCTGTTCATGCTTCAGTCAACAGGGATTTCCACACTAATCTACATTCTCACAGAGTTTTTTAAAGGCATTCCTGAAGTATGTTTCTAATTGGTTGTATCTAGATCTTAGCATAGCATATTAATTACAGTAAACCATTGTGACTAAAGGCATAAACTACTGAGCAGGATCTGAAACTCAGCTCAGATTTTTTTTTTTTTTTGCTGGGTGATTCGTGGTAAGAAGTGTTTTGGTCACATCATGCCCCGGTTCCTTTACCTATATAACGGAGACAATAATAGTAGCTATCTTGCCACAGTATAAGAGATGATAATGTAAACCACTTAGAAAAATGAGTGGTGTGTTGTAAGCATTCAATGTAACTTTTGTCTCTCCCTCCCCATACCTCTCATCTCCTTCCTCCTCCCCCTTCTTCTCTTCTTCCTCCTTCTTCTCTTTCCTTGATTATCAACTTAGAGACATTTCCCTAATGCTATGTTTTGTATGTTGTATCAACTCAATGAGTAATAAGTTTGAGTAAGAGAATGAGTGGCTAATGGCTTAATAATAAAATTTACCTGTTGGTATAAACTATCTCAAATCTTAATCTTAAATTTGGTAAGTTGGACTTCGGTTGCTAAGAAGTTGGTGCTCAGAAATTCACTTACCTACGTATGTTTGTCTTTTCCTTAACTCTGGGATTAAGTAAACACTTTTGTTTTCAGCATCATCAGTTTCTTCCTACACTTAGTTGCTAATTATGATTCAGGTGTTAGTTATTTTAAAAATATGTTTTCACCATTAATGTTGGGCTTTACTTTTCCTGATTTATTTGTTTTGCCATTTTAAATTTTAGAACCTAAATTTATCTTCCTTGCCTTCCTTTCTAACACTGTTAAATGTATTTTAAATGGAACATACATGATATTGCTTTCAGTATATCAGGTACTGCCATTTTTTTTGAGGTAATTAATACAGTCTGTCCTTTTTAAGGCCTCTGCTTTGAGGGTATTCACAATTATGAAGGTGATTCACATATAGAATTAACTGAAATACTTGGCACCTCAGATGTGTACTTTGTAAACAACCAGGGGAAGAGAGATTTGTTCAAGGTAATGGAAGATAACACACTCGAATTGGTTTTGATAGACTGAGGCAAAACGACCAAGGGGATAGAACAAAATGTATAATTACTTGTATTCCAAGTGAATTTCAAACTCTTTTTCTACATCAAATTAATATCATAGATGGAAGTCTTGCCCTTAGGAGAATGGGATTAGTCATTAGTGACTAATAGAGTATTTGTGAGAGAAAGATAAACTGCATGGAAAAGGAAGTTAAATGGAAAGATTGGAATAACATCTTGGAGAAAGGGCCTGAAATGTCAAACTAATGTTTTAGTAATGTTCATTTTCTCTTGAAAAGAGAGGCAATTATATTCAGAATTTTAGTGAACTAATGTTGATGACTGTGTAACTGAAGGGAGGATTAGAAACCTCTGTTAGGAGGTTATATTGGATATCTAGGATAGAAGTGATTAATGTCCAAATAAGGCTAGTATAACTGGGAGCATAAAGGAAATAGCACCTCATCTGAAACTTTACTTCATTTTCCCACTGACAAATATGTGATAGGCACATCATCAATACAGATGTGGTGGCTAGCTGCAAGACAGGAGGAAGAGGAAGTTCAAGAAAACTGAAGTTTTAAACTCGAGCAAAGGAGAGTGGCCAGTGGTACACTTAAAATTGAAGGCATAGGAGAAAGTTTGGAAGAGAAACAAATGAATTCTAATTTGCACCTATGCTACTTGAGGTGACATCAGGCTTGTTTTGTGCAGTAAACAGTAGGCAACTAGGCATGTGCCTTTGATGTTTTGACAATGATTTGAGAATCATCCAGTATTTGAAGTTGTGAGAGGAAAGTAGATAAGTTAAGAATGTGTAGCATGAAAAGGAAAGCACTCTAAACATGAGCCCTTAAGAAACATCTGTTTTTAGGGGAAAGTGAAGGAAAATAAACTGGTGAAAGAGCTTAATATGCAATGGCATAAAGTATGGTCTAAAATAGCTGTGTTTTCATAAAGACAGTATATTCGACCATGGTAGAGTTTTCCATGTTGCCCAAGAGTAAAGGGTACTTGGGTTGGATAATAAACTCATTGATAATTTATCTTTATGATAAAAGTTTTAATAAAATAGTTGGAGTGAGGAAAGTAGCTTCCAGATTATTTGGATACAAAATGGAGAAGAGGAATTGGATCACGAGGTCAAGAGATTGAGACCATCCTGGCCAACATAGTGAAACCCAGTCTCTACTAAAAATACAAAAATTAAGAGTGCATGGTGGCACCCACCTGTAATCTCAGCTACTTGGGAGGCTGAGGCAGGAGAATCGCTTGAATCCAGGAAGTAGAGGTTACAGTAAACAGAGATCATGCCACTGCACTCTAGCCTGGCAACAGAGCAAGACTCCATCTGAAAAAAAGAAAAAAATAAATATACAGAAAATATATGCAAACTGCTTTTTAAAAATTAATATAGTTTACTGTATCATTTTTCTTATTCCAATAACATGAATTCATGCAGGTACTTGAAACAATATTGAAAATTTGGAGAAGAAAATAAAGAAAAAAGAAAAAATAATATCAAAAGTAATCAAAATTTCAATACCAGAAATCAATAATTATTGATAATTCAGCTAACATTTTTCCAAACTACAAATTACATAGTTATTCACATACAAGACAGTTATAAATGATTGCATATATTAAATATACAGTCATATATATAATCATTGGTATTATACCAGTTTTTTATCTTTCACTTCAGTAATACTGAAAAATATTTTGTTATGAATGTAATATGCAGTTAATGAATGCATACTAGTCTACTATACTTATATAATTTATTTTACCAATTCATTATGAACAACTGAAAAAATACATACTTGTACACACATCTGATATTTGTCTTTGGATAATTGCTAATAATGGCATTCCTGTTTTAAGGAATTTATTTTTAAGTCATTTTCATATATATTACCAAATGTCCCTTCAGAATGTTTCCATGAAGTTGCACTCTAGGCAGGTTGAGGTAAAAGATTCCCCTTATGCTACATGCAAAGTAAAAACTCAGCCAAAAAGCACTGGGATATTAACTGATATTAGTTAGGATCCATTCTAATAGATGAAATTACCTTCGTTATTTGACCTTCTCCAACAATGCTCAGTACTCAGTAATGAAATTACAAAAGATTACCCTAGATTCAAAAATTGAAATGGCACACACATGGCAGGCAGAAGGTCAGACTGAGTAATTAGTAAATCTACAGATATATAAAATAAATAATGAAACTGCCTGCTATTAAATCTAAAAGGAATAAGTGTGCAGTGAGTTTTGGGGCTGGAATGAAGGGGATAAAACTTATAAGAATAGAAAAAATCAAAAGAAAGAAACATATGGGTAAAATAAAAATCAAGCTCTTTGGAGTTGAAGACGCCCAGACACCATGAGGGTATGGTTCAAAGTCTCCTCACCTTGAATGTTAAGAACCAGAGCAAGAAGGGTAATCAAAGAATATTGTGATCACAGCAGACTTACATCAATGAGGAAAAGAGAAGAGCCTCATATAGTAGACAGATAAAGACAAATCAATGGGGAGAAAGCAGCATAACTGAAAAGCACGTGGGTCAAAAGCAGAAAAGTTACTGATAACTGATACCAGGGCAAGGTTCTCAACATGGCAGTGAAGATTAAGAGAACACTAGGCTCTTCATGAGCATGAGTGTGGGAGGGTTTTAGGGTCAGTAGCACCACCAGAGTAAGGTCAGGTTTTGGTTCAGGTGAGAAAGTGGGGACTGTATTCTAGGAAAAGGTTAGATTGTAGGATTTTTAAAGTCTTTAAAAGATCCAAAATTTAGCCAGAAGCAATTCCAGATCAGAAGTAGACAATGAGAACAAATGATATGATGGCCACCACTAACACTCCAACCCCCATAAAATAACGTATTTACTTTTTATGCGGGCTTCTACTGATCTCTTGTATTACGGTTTTGAGGTTATCATTATAATAAACAAATGAACAAATAGGACTAATAACTGTGGTTCTAAAATACTTTATAAAAATGAGGCTTTTTTTAGTATAGAGCATTGGTTAGATTCACATGGTAGTCAAAATATTGCAAATTTATTATTAATTCCATATATTGCAGGCATTTGAACAGCCAGTAAATGTTTCACTTCTACCAGGGCCCTATGCTTCACTAAAAGCACTGCTATGTCTTGCATGGCAGCATTTGCCAGACGTTGTTTGGCCACTCAGTAAATACAGTAAAGGTATTGTTTATAAAGTATTTTTTCTTTTGATTTAGTCAAACTGAATTGAAAACAGTAGGAAAAATCTACTCAGTTAACTACAGGTGTTCAGGGAATAAGATCGCACCATGGTATTGTTGAATATATCGTTCCATGATTGAAATCTTTCTCAAGGCTTTTTAAAAATGTTGTTGACTCACTTTTCTATTATCTTTTAAATTAGAAGTCCCATATTAATTTAAATTATATTCGTTGAAAATAAACAATTTTCATATCTCATATGTGTAAAAATTGCACGTTGTGAATTTACCTGTGAAATTTTATTGTATCACACAGAATATCCTATAGCAGATAGTCTGCATTCATGTAATCCTCAGAACTTCATTAAGTTAATGCTATTTGCTTTGCTTCTTTTTAAGAGAAATATAAAATTAAACAAAGAACAGTGAAGTTATATAAGTAGCCAAATCATACACTATTGAAGAGGTGAATTGGGGGTTTAAAATATGTTTATCAGTGTTTCTGCTCTGCTGGAGCATTGAACAGAACATAATTTTTACCCAAGACAATACACGTATGCAAGAAAAGATTTGTTCTTGACCAATGAATGTATTAACTACAAAAAAAGGGACAAAAATAAAACTGAAGCAAATACAACATGATTGAGAAGTTCCAAGTTAATTCATTAAGTCACTCGATTGGTTATGGAAAGTCTACAGATTATTGAAATACCTCAAAAGAAGTAGAATAACTCCAAAGACTAATTCTACCTTAATCGCTTGTCAATTTCCTAGGGATAAAGCAAGATTCTTTATTAAATTAATCCTTCACTGCTTAGTACATCCTGCGAAGGGACTTGTTGACATCAAACCCTATGTAAGCTATCCACTAAGGGAAGAGCTGACACTTGGCTCAGACTCATAGAAAGAATCTGTGAGGTGGTGCTGAGAAGGGAAAGCACCTAGAAGAGCAAAGATGACAAAATGTTTGTGAAATAGCAATCTGTGTTTGTATAAAGCATTCTTTTGCATTTAAAGAGAACTTGGAGGCATTTCAAGAAAATGAATGAAAATAGAAACACCAAGTTAGTTTTGTAAGAAAATTAGAAGGAAAACGTCTTAAACTTGTCTCAGACAAGTTATGTGATATTGAATACAGTATTTCCTTAAGTGCTGTGGTTAAAATGAAGAAAAGAATATGTGAAAGGCAATATAGTTAAAAACAAAAGGATAGTGTGGCTCTTATATACAAAGGGATAATTATAGCCTTCAGTTGTTTGGTACAAGCTTTTTAATTTTGTTGTTTAAATCTTTTGTATCTTTACTGATGTGCGTGTGTGTGAGAGAGAGATATTTGACCGTCTACCACAGAGATATATTAAAATCTGTTATTCTGTTCATGAATTTGTTAATTTCTGTTTGGAAAACTGGACATTTTTCTTTTATAATTTCAA
Source organism: Aotus nancymaae (assembly GCF_030222135.1). NCBI lineage: Eukaryota > Metazoa > Chordata > Mammalia > Primates > Aotidae > Aotus > Aotus nancymaae. The sequence continues at coordinate 62,451,706 of NW_026988413.1, read as the reverse complement.
AATATGCCCTTAGTTGTAAGAAAATTTAAATATATATATAGTATCTAGTGAATTAAATACTTTGTCATATTTAATGAACCTCTTTCTCATAAGTGATACTTTTTAATTTAAAGAGAATTTTGACGGATATTAATAAGGCTATACTGACTTTCTTTGAATTAATTAAATAATGATGCATCTTAGGTGTGTGTATGTGTGTGTGTGTGTATATATATATACACACACACACAAACATATATTTACATACACACACACACATCTATTTGTTTTCATTTACTCTGTCTCTCTGTCCTTCTACTCTAAGAACTAAGTTTAAGAACCAAGGCTAAGCATTCCGTGTATCCTCTGTGGGGAAGTTATTTTTCTGTTTCCCAAAGTGGAAGAGTCATTTTTCTGACTTTGAAATGGCTTCCTCCCCAACCTGACGTTGGCCTTGGCTTTGTCTGCTGTCTTTTTACACTTAGCTTACTAAAACACACTCTTGCTTAGTAAGGATCAGCCAAAGGATGTCCTCAGGGTGCTAATTTATTTCACAGGATTTGTTTTTCCAGTCCCTTCTGGCCTCAAAGTTTTCTGAAACTTCCCAAGATTCTTTCTATCCCTGTACCACATCAACAGCTTTCCCCTGGTTATCTGGTGCTCTATGTTAACTGTCTTTTGAGTAGTGTAATAGGTTTCTCCTTAAAAATTAAATGAGGAATATACAATCTCATTTTATTTTAGTCTTAGAATGCGGTTATCGCTTTGTTTATATTTTCCACTTCTAGAATACTTATGTTCAAAGAGCTTCTCTACCTTCTGATCTTCTTCCACTGGATGGTGACTCACAGTCTCTCCCCGTCCAACCTCATGGATTCTTATTCCTGGCCTACATGATAGACAGCTATGAAATTGTCATATTTCCTTCTCCCTTCTACACTTATTCCCTGTGGGTAGATACATATTTATTGACTACTTACTATGATCCAGGCACTGTGCTAGGAACGGAGGAATTAAAGTAACAAAGGCACATACTTTACAGTCAGAAGGCCACAGGATACCTTGGAACCCATGTGTAAATGAAACATTTCAGTACAGTGAGATAAGTGCAAATACATATATGTAGATGCCTCAAAATTGGTGTGATTCATTCTGTTTATGAGATTCAGGAATCACCCCAGGGAAGAAGCATCAGGTGAGGAGACTTTTTGAAGTATAACAAGGGTATTCCAGTCAGAAACATAGTAGTACGTCGTTACAGCCCAAACGATTGTGCACACAGACCTTACTGTCATACTCTATGATCTGGGGGTAGACTGTAAATACTGTTGTAAGAACTGAGACAGACTGCTGACAGGGAAGTGTTAGAAGATAGAAATAACAACAGGGGCTTGATTATTACAAAATAAAATAATGTCAAAGAAAGAGAAGGCATTAAAAACATTGTGTAACAGAGTAATATAAACAATTATCATTTAAATTAGATAACTGTGTTATCAAGATTACAGACTTGAGGACATTATTGCAAAACTGTAATCAAGAGAAGTTGAGACTCAAACCAAACTGAAGACAACAAAAATAACAGCCGAAGGAGACAAGCCATGGTTAGATAGTACAATCAAAAAAGATAGGTAATTAGGTTAACAACAAAACAAAACACAACAAAAACCTAGGAGATGCAAGAGCTAACATGACCCAAAGAACATGGTTGACTTGGGATTTCAAGGTTATGTGCATTGATAAAGTACAAATAAAAGAGGAGTGCTTTATTTAGGATAATATTAAATTTAACTTGTCCCTGTTCAGTTGAGGCTGTTTATATAGACCTCACTCCAGGTAGTTAGAAATAGGAGTTTTGAAGTTTGAAAGAGAGTTATAGACTAGAGACATTGATTTGGAAAATATCAGAATATACATCATACTTGAAGTCAAGATAATGAGGTAAAATATAATTTTTAAAAGTTGTTAGACTGAAGGGAGAAAAGAGCAGGGATAAAACCTCGGTAAAAGTTGAGTATAGGAAGAGAGGGTGACTCAGTTAACAAAGTTCATGATGGGAGCTATAGATCTGTGAAGTAAGAGAGTTCAACGAAGGCCTTTTCATAAAAAAGAAGGTGGCATTTCAGGAATTTCAATTGGTTAAGAATGTCAAGTGCCAGAGATTTTTGAAATAAGATGAAAACTAGATAATTAGAAGATCATTAATGACCTACTTAGGGCATTCTGTTGACTGAAGAGAACTGAGTTGAGTAATGAGGGGGTAAGATCAGAGTCAACCGAGTTAATTCCTTATCTGAGAAAGTTGGCAGTAAAGGGAAATAGAGATTGGTACAAAGCGAAAGGGGGACATATGAGGACAAGGAAGTTGTTCTTTGCTACTGTTGTTTTTCTCTTTGCTTTCCATAAAGTCAGGAAATTGGGCACACTTGTTGACTGGAAAGAAAAGAACCAAAAAGATGACAGTGGGGAGGGGTATACCCGAGATCATGGAGAAAGGGATTAATATAACTGTTGTCTGGATAGAGAGTCCATAAATTAATAGTGTTCTATGACAAAACTCAAAATTAAATTTTATTATTTTGTTTCTACTCTACAGAAAACCTTTCATTAAGAACTAATGTTGATATAGAAATACAGGACTGGAACACATCAAAAAACTATAGAGGCCACTAGATTTCATTATGCTAGTCACTAGAAAGCAAGAAATATTTTTAAAAGAATTTGTCTGGAAAAGCAAATTCTGCCAGATGGTATGTTATACTTAATCAGCAATCCAAGGTTAAATAAGATTGATAATGAAACTTGAAGGAAAAAGAGTATGTTTGTTTATGAGATTCTAGTAAATACTGCGTTACTCACTCTATGCATGAAATAAAATACACTACTAAGAGGGAACTTAATGAGTTTTATTTGCAATTTTGATATATATTAAACTTTAAAAAATGCTTTTCAATTGTTCATGGTGAATAAATATCTGAATTATCTGACTTTGTTATCGAGGGAAGATACTACTGCTCAAAAAGAGACTTGAGAAAAACATAACAAAAAACTCTTTATTTTGCCAAATTTGGTCCAAATTTTAAAGCAACCTTGTAAAACTATATCCATGTTTAATCAGCCACTTTTAATGTGAGTGCCTCTGCTGCTAGTTACAAATGACAAAAAACCAAAAAGGTGATATGAAAGACAATCTCAAATTAGTATAAAAGTAAGAAAAGTAAGTAGAATCCTGGAATAAAACAGCTGGCACACTGAAAATGATTAATTTGAGAAAAGTTTAATAAAGGGACAATTTAGAAAGATATTGGTGGGGTTTAGGGAAACTTCAAGGGATAGAAGGCACCATTACCAACCATCAGAGTTAAAGGAGTGGAGGGGAAGAAGTGTTTACAGAACTTGGAAAAAGAGACAGGAAGGATGCAGTCAGCCCCTGAAATCCTGCAGGGAGGAAACTAGGCAAATGAACATGGTACTTAACTTGCTTTCATTCCTTTTCTTATCCACTCTGATCTCCTGCTGTTAATCCCCATTGGCAAACCCCAAATAGAACCCAGAAAGCACCAGACTCAATTGATGGGTTTTTTTTAATGCATTCATTTAAACTGACAGATGAATTTTGATGTTTTTACTGTGTTTAACATGATAGTTTGAAGTATATATATGAATTTTTACCTTTACTATTAATCATTTTGTGCACAGAGATTACCAAGATTGAGAGGTTTTGGAGGGACAAATAGAAAATACTCAGCATATATATGGTCTATTTTTAATGTAAATAATTATGTAACATTTCATTAAATCAGTTTTTGTAGCCCCAGTTAATGAATGCTAAATAAATAATTAACAATATTTGTGTGATGGGGTATGGTATTTGTAGCCTCTTTAAGGTCCACCTAATTTTGATTCAGTATTGGTTAAGATTCTATTTTCTCACTAGTGAAATTTTGCTTTACTTCATAGTTCCCAGTTTACCCATCACTTGGTCTTCCATTTAGTCCAGCCCCAACCATCTCATCCTACTTCATTGTGCTCTGACTTCATCATCCATTTTTAGAGCACATCTATGCTGCCATATCTCTGACCCCAGCCAGCCCAACCCATATCTTCCCCTCCATATCGTTAGAGCAGAAGAATTTATCAAAGTACTAAAGGCACATTTCATGTTTTAATCATTTTGTCTTTAATCTCATTATCTGTTTTCTTTTCTTACCATTCCCAGGCAACTACTACCCGACCCCTTTCCCACCCCTGGCCCCCCCCGCCCCACACACACACACACACAGACTTACATAATCTATCAGCTTTCAGTAGCTAGTAAAAGAGGAGAAAATTACTTGGTAATGAGAATTTCCAACTGGCAAAGAAGGGGAGAGTTATTTTGAATAAGCTGGATATTTCAATTCCATTCAAACCACATCACACAGGTGGTCCTACATAGTAAAGAAATAATACACCTCCAATCCCACCACACCCTGGGCATCAGGACTAATACCTTGAAGTAGAATGCCTGTAAGGATGCTTACTCAGAATAATTGGAAAAACGTTCATGACTGTGGAAGTCCTATTTGAAGAGTAATAATTTAATAAGAAAGTGGCCTTGATTTACCAGAGTTCAATGGAATAAATTGAGAGGATGGATAGAATGACTTTTCCAGGTAGCTATTTCATTGAAATGCATTTTGGTTTTTTTCAACTGTCAACACAAGACACACATATTTAAAGCCAAAAAAATGTATTTTTAGTTTTGCTGTTGTTTCAAGAAATGAGATAGCAAATGAGTGCTTGCTAAACTCTAATCTGTCTTAAGAAAGACTTCCTATAGTACTGTCACTTGTATTTCTCCTGTGCTGTTGGCTGTTGAATCTTCTTCACATGTATATATACCCAATAGAGAAAACTGGTTTTCTGCCAAAACCTGTTTAAACTGTAACCTATGCAGTTCATTTTAAACCATTCATTTATCATTCACAAATTAACCTTGTACAGGATAGCTGCTCATTTCTATTGTCTCTCTATCCTACAAAGAAAAATCCTCAAGCATTAAATAATGAGGGTTGAATCAGCGAGGCATATTTAATGCACAGAGGGTTTTTAATGGCATCTCTACAATTATAGGCAATGATAACTGACTATAAATCTGAATTTCCAAAATGCCACAGCCATTAGGAATAGAATGATAAGTCATTTCTACTGGATGTTTTTCAAAACTGTGTACCAAAATTATCTTGCTTTTTAAACTTCAGATATTGGTTATTGTGGAGTTAGTATCAAATATTTATTATAGAACAGAACTATATGAATATACGATACAGAATGATTGTAAATATTTGGCTCTTTGGCTTTTAATTGGAATCTGATATTTTGACTATTATATTGGCTATAAACGTTTGCCCAGCTACAATGTGGCACTTTAAAGATCACACTTATTTTAAATAGTAATAACATATTTTAAACTCTTGGTTACTCTAGTGGGCAACAAACTACGTTGAAAAAGTTATAGATACGATTTTTACTGCATGAACACTTATGTGTTATGCCTTGTAATTTTATTGTAGACAAATTTTCAAAGTGCTTCAGAATTTCTCCAGAACACTTGAAAGTTTGGGTTCTCTAAGCCTCTTTTTTTTTTTTTTTTTTTTTTGGTAAAGCTTTATGGGTTCTACTTGTATATTTAAAGACATGTTCTTTTAAGACTTTCTTACAGGGGAGTCCATGGCAAAATGTGTGATTTCTGACACCTTTTCTGTTCCCAACACCACCATTCTGAATTTATGTTTCCTATCCTGAATCTTGTTCTCTAGGGACAGAATGTCTTGTTTAATGGTTAATTTCTGATTCTTCACCCCTAGAATACTGATCGTGCTTGCGTATTTGGAGAAATATAATTTTTCTCTTAGACTTACTTCAAGATGATTTACTGTCTTTCCAAACGCTCTTACACAATTAAAATCTACCATATATACAATATGCATATTGAAATTGAATAAGAAGATACATTTTTATATGGCTCTCACTTGTGCTCTCAGGGGAAATTTACCACATAGCCAACTAATAAATAATAATGTTTAAACTTGGCATCCACAACTGTTTAAGTGCTTCTCTGAAATTGGCCTATTAATCTTCGTGCAACTGCTTGTAAAGTGGACAGCACATTATCTTATTCTTTTCACTTTCTTTCCACTTTCTACTGCCCCACTCTAGCTGCCCCACTTTATTCTTTTACACTATGATTTCCACGTCCTACATGCAGCTTTCTTGCATGCTTTTCCACAAGGTAGAGCACATACTGCGTGAGTGTCTTTGTGTTCCCTCCATGAGATGACCCAGGAATTTACATTTGGCCCTCAGGGTGATTGATGCAGGCAAATACACTGAATATGTTGCACAAGATTTGAAATATTAAAAACAACTTCTTCAGTTTATAAACAGAGCCTCCTTACTTTTCAAGGAGGGCCAGGCACCTCTTCTGCATTCATTTTTGCTGGTCGTGAAAAAGATATTCCACTAATGGCAGATCAACAAACCTCCAAGACCTACTTCATTACTTTCTTGTGGGTCACTCAAAAACAATAATCTTGCTTTCTCTAAATAAATAAACTGGTTTGGGAATTTTTAATTTCTTACCACAACTCTGGATGTGTCATCCTTTCCCCCATAAGAAACAATCTGTGTCATATCAAGATCAAGCACAATGTGTGCAATATGATAAAATGTTAATTACTGAATTACATGCTGTTCACATTCTATAGAGCAGTGACTACAAACTTAGATCTCTTGATCATGGTTCATCTCACTCTACAGTATATACAATACTTTTCTTGAATTCTATTAAATCGGAAACTGAGAATCATGAGATAGATAATTAGAAGTCACTGATGTATAACCAATTAGAAAAATAAATTTAACTTTTCTGTGAAACACAAAAACACTCTTTCAAAGTATTTCCAGGCCAGGCGTGGTGGCTCACGCCTGTGATCCCACCACTTTCGGAGGCAGATGTTGGTGGATCACTAGGTCAGGAGTTCCAGACCAGTCTGGCCAACATGGTGAATCCCCTTCTCTACTAAAAATACAAAAATTAGCTGGGCATGGTGACCCACGCCAGTAATCCCCGATACTCGGGAGGCTGAGACAGGAGAACCGTTTGAACTCGGGAGGCAGAGGTTGCAGTGAGCTGAGATTGTACCATTGCACTCCAGCCTGGGAGACAGAGAAAGACTCTGTCATGGGGAAAAAAAAAAAAAAAAAAAAGATTCCTATTAGGCCTACCAGAAACTTGTTCTCATTCTATACTTTGTAATTCATTTCTTCCTCAACTTTGCACCTTCTAATGACATAGAGTTCCATTAACTATACTAGAGGAGACTATAAAGCAGGATCATCTTATTTTCATAGCAGGGTTTGGACCTAATAATATGTAGTGTTGATCATTTATTATTCCAAGCATCCACATATTCTAGGGAAAACCAATGAATCAGTTAACTTCTGTGTGGGTAGTTACCAGCTGTGGGGAGAAGGTCTGTCTACTAAAAGAACCATTATTAAACTGGAGAGTGACAAATGAAAAAGTATGAAGTCACACCTACTTCCCATTGTGTGATGTGACAGCAAATACTATTTATTTCATTAGTGGTACTTGAAAGGGTGCTCAAGGTGTCTTAAATCTCTCTCTTTCTTCACACTGCCTAGAAAGAAACTAAAGTGGAATGGACTTTGTCTTGTTTAATGGATTGTGTATAGTTCATAATGTATATTTTCATGGGAATGTTTTAGCTCTGTGTCAATGCTCATTCATCATGATGTCTGTTTTTTAAAAACCTAAATACAGCAAAAAACTAAGTGACCTTTTACCCTTTGGTGTATTTACTAGGCAATTTCTTATAAATAATTCAATCCAGAACATTTAAGTTGTAAAGATCCTCTCTAAAATTCCTTCGTATCATACAGAGAACACAATTAACACTGTAATATTTGAATTTTTCTGTAATTTGGAGAGTAAAAAACTTTATATACAAAGCCAATATCTTTTGAGTTAAACCTTCACATAAAAAATGAAGCATGAATAATTGATTTATGAGTATCATCACTTACATAGGTCACTTTTATGCTCTCCTCTATCCTTTGGTATACATTAGTCACCTTTAACTTAGTATGAAGTAGGACATCTAGAATACAAGGAAAATGAGATTTTTTTCCCCAAATGAATGATTAAATTAAAGATGGGGGAAATGTGTGAGAAAATTATAATTCATTTTGTTTATTCTTAACCTCTAATAATGTACAATGTAGATAAATTATCCTATTAACCCATTTTTAAATATACATTTCTGTAGAAGCTTTTAAAAGATATTCCTTGGCTATGCACTTTTATTTCCACAGTGGTCCTTGCTTTTGGCAAGATTTTATTCTTGCAATTATCCTTATATATGCCTGGACATTTATTTCAATAGAAGTATGTAATATAAGTCATAAGGTTTTCTACTGGGGAATTCTGCAACTGGGTTCAGTTAAGATTTCTATTTTATTTCTAAACTATGATATCATCTTATCTTTCCTGAAGTTCATGGTATCTGAAATTCTCTACATGTCAATTTTATTATCTTTATTCCCTATATTGGTTTCATATGTCAAAGCTTTAGTTTTTCAAATACATATAAAGTATTCTTCCTCAGATCCTGTTGTCTACAGGTTTTAGAATCCTCATTCTAACTGGCTAACTCTTACATACAAAAGCACACTGTATATTGAGTTGAATTTTGAAACATAGTAGCTTAAATTTTAGTTTTTTTGTTTACATAATTATTTACAATCTTGTTATATAAGTTTATTTTCTAAAATATTAAAGAATCATGATATTAACAGATTCTGTCAGTAAGATTTGAACTTTGCTAGTGGCTTAATGTCTGTTGATCACAAAGACAATAGTACAGATAATGTAACATGTTGGGCAAATATGTGTGTATGTATATGTAATATGTATACAAGCATACACATATATACATGCACACACACATTTACATGCATACGTACATACGCACCTCTCTATGGAGAAAGGTAACAAACTTCTTTGATTTTTTTTTTACCCCATTTTTTCTTCTTGAAATATTAACTAAAGTTTGCTGAGACTCGTATTTTTCTTATTGTTGTATGACTTTTATCAAAGATCTTCCCTTGCCCATCTTTAGTCCTCAAAGTTTTAATGAAGGTGAAAATCTTTTCTCAGCCCACATCTGTTTTGTAAGTTGCCATGCCAAAGGAACCTGCTGTATGATATTTGTTGTACCTGTATAATGTGTCCAGAAATAATTCTGTTATCAGATTTTATATTGAGAAGGATTTTATTTGTTTAATGTGTGTTTCTGGCATAGAAATCATCTGAAGAACTTATTAAAAACAGATAATTATGTCCTACATCTTTGGATCCTGAATGAGAAAGTTTGGAATAATTTCTATGTATTTGTATTTTGCATAAGCTTCCCTGGTGATACCAACACAGCAAATTTTGAGAACCATTGCCCTTGAACAGCTTGGCAACATTGTTGGCATTGGTTCTTGAATAATGATTTAATGGGTAAATGAATAAGGCTAAAAATATTTACTTAGGATCAATACACATTTCCATAATAAAACTAAGTTTAATACAATTAAAAAATAATCGTTGTATATATAAAATACATGCATTTTTCTTAGGGTAAATCTACCATATGTTTACAGTTAATATTAAGCTTTAGAGCAAAAATAAAACGAATTCTTTATAGTTGCTTTGTTAGGAAGTATCATTTTCAAGCCAGAAGTTATGCCAATTGCTAAGGCAATATGAAATTTTAAATGTTGTCATTGTTTTTTATCTTATCTGATTATTACAGATGATAGATTAGCTTGCTTATAGCTATTCCTGCTTGTGGTGTCCTCCATATTATTATTTTAATGTGTCTGAGAACGGTCATGGTAACCTGTCTTGCTGACAGGTTACCATGGTGTGGTATTTATCATTGGTGACTGTGCACTTGTGCTTTATCCATAAGTGTAAGAATACCTGGAGATAGGATGTGATATGTATAGTTTAGAGGTTATACTTAGTGTCACAGATATAAAACTCGAAATCTGATTCTCTTTATATTTTAATTCAAATATTACTAGATCACTTTTTATTGAATAACATGTAAGGTGAGAATCGATGAAAAAGTTTATTATTATTGACATATATCTTGCTGTCTTGAGAAGTCTCTCAGAAGTATAAAAATGAATTTTGGGAGCAATGACTAGATTATATTAGTAAAAAATACTGTAGAGAATCATATCATGGCAGAGCATTAGGTACTGATATATGGGCATATCTTGTTTTATTATGCTTCACTTAATTGTACTTTGTAGACGTGTTTTTTTACAAATTGAAGGGTTTTGGCACACTTGCATAGAGAAAGTCTATTGACGCCACTTTTTCAACGGCATATGCTCTCTTCATGCCTGTATCACATTTTGGTAATTCTTGCAATATTTCTAAGTTTTACATTATTATATGTGTTATGGGGATCTGTGATTACTGATCCTTGATGTTACTATGGTAATTGTTTTGGGATGCCACAAACTGTGCCTATATAAGACAGAAAACTTAATTAATGCTATGTGTGTTCTCACTGCTCTATTCACTGGCCATTTCCACATCTCTCACCCTCTCCTAGGGCCTTCCTAATATTTCAGTATTTAAATTAGGCCAATTGATAATCCTACAATGGCCTCTAACTGTTCAAATGAAGGAAATAGTTAGAATTCTCTCACTTTTACATCAAAAGCTAGAAAGGATTTTGCTTAGCGACAAAGGCAGTTTGAAAGCTGAGATAGGCCAAAAGCTAGGCCTTTTGTACCAAAAAGCTAACCATCTTATGAATGCAAAGAAGTTCTTGAAGGAAATTCAAAAGTGCTACTTCAGTGAACACACAAATGTTAAGAAGGTAAAACAGCTTTATTGCTGATAGAAAATTTTAGTGGTCTGGATGGAAGATCAAACCAACTACATTTTCTTAAGCCAAAGTCTAATCCAAAGCAAGGTCCTAACTCTCTTCAATACTATAAAGTCTGAGAGAGATGCAAAAGCTACAGAAGAAAAGTATGAAGCTAGCAGAGTTTGGTTCATGAGGTTTAGAAAAGAAGCCGTCTCCATAACATAAAAGTGCAAGGTGAAGCAGGAAGTGCTGATGCAGAAGCTGCAACCAGTAGGTCAGAAGATGCAGCTAAGTGATTGATGGCTGTGACTACACTAAACAGATTTTCAGAATAGATGAAACAGCCTTCTATTTGAAGAAGATGCCATCCAAGATTTGATAGCTAAGGAGAAGGCAATGCCTGGCTTCAACATTTGAAAGCACAGACTCTTGTTAGAAGCTAATATATCTGGTGATTTCAAGTTGAGGGCAATGTTCACTTACCATTTGGAAACTCCTAGGACCCTTAAAAATCATGCTAAATCTACTCTCCCTGTGCACTATATATGGGACAATGAAGTCTGTGTGACAGCACATCTGTTTAGAGCATGGTTTACTGAACATTTTAAGCCCTCTGTTGAGACGTACTGCTCAGGAAAACAGGATTCCTTTCAGCATATTATTGCTTACGGACAATGCACTTCGTTGCCGAACTGCCTTGATGGAGATGTGCAAGGAGATTGATGTTGCTTTCATGCCCCTTAACACATTTATTCTGTAACTCCAGGAACAAGGAGTAATTTTGAATTTCAAGTCTTATTAGTTAGGAAATACATTTCATAAGGCTATATCTGCCATTAATTGTGATTCCTTTGATGGATCTGGGCAAAGTAAATCCAAAACCTGGAAATGATTCATTCTAGTTGCCATGAAGAACATTCACAAATCTTGGGAAGAAGTCGAAATATCCACGTTAACAGAAGTTTGGAAGTAGTTGATTCCAATCCGCATGGATGACTTTGAGGATTTTAAGACTTCATTGGAGGAAATAATTGCAGATGTGGTGATATTAGCAAGAGGGCTAGAAAAAGATGGAGCCTAAAGATGTGACTGAATTACTGTAGTGTCATCATGAAACTTTTATGGATGAGGGATTCCTTCCTATGAAGAAAAAAAATAGTTTCTTAAAATAGAATCTCCTGGTGAAGATGCTGTGAACATTGTTGAAATAACAAACTCTTTAGAATATTGTATAAATTTAGTTGATAATGCAGTCACAGGGTTTGAGACAATTGATTCCAATTTTGAAAGAAGTTTTACTGTGGGTAAAATGCTCTCAAGCATCATCACATACTATAGAAAAATTGTTCATGAAAGGGAGAGTCAGTCGATATGGTGAACTTCATTGTTGTCTTAGTTTAAGAAATTGCCACAGCCACCCCAAAATTCAGCAACTGCCACCCTGATCAGTCAGCAGCCATCAACATTGAGTCAAGACCCTTCACTAGAAGAAAGCTAGCAGAGGATGGTTCATGAGGTTTAGAAAAGAAGCCATTTTCATAACATAAAAGTGCAGGTTGAAGCAGCAAGTGCTGATGGAGAAGTTGCAACAAGTTATCCAGAAGGTAGAGCTAAGATAATTGATGAAGGTAACTACACTAAACAATAGATTTTAGTTACTGAAGGCTGAGATAATTTATAGCAAGTTTTAGCAATAAAGGATTTTTAAATTAAGGTGTGGACCTTGTTTGTTTAGACATAATGCTTGCAAATTTAATAGACCACAGTATAGTTGAAACATTACTTTTATATGTGCTGGGAAACAAAAAAAATATGTGACTCACTTTTTTGTGATATTCACTTTATTGCAGTGTTCTAGAACCTAACCTGCAATATCTCTGAGGTATGACTACATATGATGAGGCCAGGCTTCTTTAGAAAGTTCTATAGCTAGTTCTCTGACTACTTTTGTGTGTACTTAATTATCATACTTAAAGCCTTGGTAGGATCTCTGTAGATTTATATCCATTTAGATATGTTCTCCCACCTTATACCAGACTAAGGAGTAGTTTTAAAGATCTGTCAGATATCTGAAAAGACTTCCTATCCTTTGACAGCCTGTATATATTCATTGTATTTGGAAGTGAGGTGAGAATATAAAATTTTTAGATGTAAGAATAAATAATTAGGTATCTTTAGTAAAGGTCCTTTTAATTTTATTGAAGATGATTTTTTGTCATATATTATTCTCACTGGTTTATCAGTCTTCTGTTGGTGATGTGGAGCCATTACTAGAATTCAGAGGGAAAGGATTATGTAGAGTTAGCTTCCTTGAGGGGAGCAGGGAGTGGCTTTGTGGATCCTCCATAGCAACATTTTTTGAAATATTTCCTTTGTAAATGAACCTGATTCAAAGTTTCCTATTTTGCATAGGATCAGGTAATCAATTTCCTGTTGGGATCCTGCCAATGACAGGTAGGCATGATTTGAACATAATTGAAGGTAGAAGGGCATAGAGTAATATCATGAAGAGCTTAAATATAGAATATTATATGTCTTCACCACACAGAATTGAGTCATCTCGTCTGAGTTAGGAAAAATTAAAGTGACAAGCCATAGGAAGATAAGGTCATTCTAAATGTGTCATTTATATCACCATATACAGTTGAAATCCCTACTATCACCAATGCATTATTTATTTTTGAGAAAAAATTTCATTCATCTCCATTATTTAATGAAGGCCATCTGATAGCAAAACTTCAAATTGAATTTAGGCCAAAAAGTAATGAGCAGATTTGGGGTTTTCAATATTCAGTTTGATGTTTCTAAGTAATTTTGCCCAAAGTTTTTTTATGTCTTGTACACATAATTTTGCATTAAGAAACAAGAAAACTAGGAATTATGAAGCAATGATCCTTAATCTACCTGAATGCAGAAGATAAAATCATGTTATTCATGGAAAATTTGAGACTTCTGATTCTCTTTATATAGCTTTCCAGATTGAAGTAGTATATGCAACTTAGTTGCTGGGGCAAAACTCTTTTTTATAATAAAACATCTTAAATTTTTAAATCATTGTTAGTATTAACAAATCCCATCTACAATATGCAGACCAAGGAATCATACCAAAAATATTTCGAATTATGAGGATTTTGAGTATAAAGAATTTAGAGAAAATACACAGTTTATCTGAAATTCTATTATACAAATGCAATATTTAAGGTTTTATTCCTCAAGTAAGAATTATATTAAATTAAAAAAAAATAACACCAGGACATTTTGAAATAAAGGTAAAAGTCAGTTAACATTGTGTGAGATAAGTTTTTTTTCCTAACCTGTAGCCTTAGCCTCCCCAGTAGCTGGGACTACAGGTGCGTACCACCATACTAGCTGATATGATTTTTGAATTTTTTGTTGCAATTGGGCTTTTACTTTGTTGCCCGCTTAGCCTGGTTTCAAACTGCTGGCCTCAGGTGATTTTCCTGCCTCCACCTCCCAAAGTACTGGATTACAGGTATGAGCGATGGTACTCAGCCTGAGCAGCCTGAGGATAATTTTTTTTTTACAGACAGAATCTCACTCTGCCACCCAGGCTGTTTAGTGTGCCCTGGCAGGATCATAGCTCACTGAAGTCTTGAACTCTTGAACTCTTGCCTCAAGAGATCTGAGAAAGATGTTTTAAAGTTTTTAAACGTTGAGTTATTTTACTTCTTCCTTATTTCCACCCTCCTATTCTTCTGTGCTTCCCTCCCCCCACTCCATCTTTTTCCCTCATCTTTTCAAAATGTAGCACATTTAAACACTACAGCACATGATAGTTTTAGTAAGCCATATTATAACATAACATTTAGAATGAAAATCAATTTTTTTATATAGGGTCAAGTGTGTATATTAGCATAAAAATAGACAGGGCTGCAATTTAGAAATAATGATTTCCCTTTTAACCATAGGAGACAAAGCACCTCTCAATGCATCATCAAAATATCTTTGAGGGTTCACTTTTTATTGCTGATTTCTTCTATCCTGGAAATATTTTGATATTTTTACTTTTTTAGAGAGGAGGAAATTATAGTACAGATGAATTAATTGATTTTTGCTCAAAATACTTATGAATGAAATTTAAATTCCCATCTGAGTCTATCAAAGAGAGGCGCATTCCTTTCTGCATTAACTATTGGTTTCAGGAGGATATAAAATACACACTGAAAACACATTACAGCTGTGCCAGTCTTTTTGCAATTATTTTGAATAGTTGGCTATTTGCTCCATCTGACAGTTTGTGAACATGGTGAATAATTTAACATTCATGCTGCTGCTGTTTTGGCACAATTAACATGAATTGCATATCCGCTGCTATTCAAATTTATTGCAATATGGGGGAAAAGTGAATCAATGTCTTAATATTCAGCTCTTTTTACTCAATTTTTCAAAATGGTTTGCAAGGCAATGCTAAATAAAGCATCATGAAAACCCCTTTGTATGATGACCTAAAAGCCTCTGAGGACATTCCTTTTTATTAAATTCTTGAGACCAATTTAGATCTAGCATCTAATTTTAGAATTTTCTTGGAGAGTCTGTCAACTGGACGTCCATGTATTCCAAGCATGTGCAAAATATTTATGGACCTCTGTACAAAGCCAGAGACTCCCATGTCATTATGTGTATCATTGTCCATTTGTCATTCTGTCTAACATGACTCAGAGGCATGACTGTTACACAATTTATTTCTTATTCTCACTGGCATAACTTGAGGTTACTTTTCTGTTGTGCTGTTTTAATCTACCTAAAAAATTCAGTAAAATTCGAGCTGGAGAAAGGATCAGGTTTGAAAAAATACTTTTAAAAATATTCACCATAGATTCTTAATACCTTAATGCAACGAGCTACTCTTCCAACTGCTCTTATATCTGTAAGAAAATCTGAAGGATATTTTTTACTACCAGAAGAATCATTTTTCAATAAAAGACCAAATGATCATCTTTAATAACTATTTGTTCAATAAATGAATATTAATGTTTAACAGTTCATTTGTAATTTTGAAGTAATTATATGTGTATGTGTATATATGTATACATATATACATATTTAACTGAAACTACAGTCTTGTCTTTGCCCTTTTATAAAAGATTATGTTTTCTACATGATCTAGAAAAAGTATTTGTTTCAGAGTGAATGATAAATGAGTTCATTAGTTTTTCACGGATATACTAGATATGCTATGAATTTATTCATCCAATAACTATTTAGTGACACCTGCTATGTCCCAGGTACAATTCCAAATGTTTGGAATATGGAATAAAACAGACGTGGCATAGAGAGTACTTTCTAATAGAGGAGGTTAATAGAATCCACATAAACAAGTAAGATATGTAATATGGCAGATGGCAGTAAGGGCTGTGGGGAAAAATAGAGTTAGAGGACAGGAAAAAAGAGTTCCAGGTTTAAACTGAGTGGTCAGGGAGAACACAACCTTATTCAAAATGTAAGCTTTGGGCCATGCACTGTGGCCAGCACTTTGGGAGGTGGAGGCAGGTGGGTCACCTGAGGTT
This sequence comes from Aotus nancymaae, assembly GCF_030222135.1. NCBI lineage: Eukaryota > Metazoa > Chordata > Mammalia > Primates > Aotidae > Aotus > Aotus nancymaae. The sequence continues at coordinate 62,435,256 of NW_026988413.1, read as the reverse complement.
AGGAGTTCAAGACCAGCCTGGCAAACGTGGTGAAACCCTGCCTCTACTAAAAAATACAAAAAATTAGCTGGGTGTGGTGGGGGCACCTATAATCCCAGCTACTTGGGAGGCTGAGGCAGGAGAATCCCTTGAACTCGGGAGGCAAAAGTTGCATTGAGCCGAGATAATTACCATTGCACTCCAGTCTGGGCAACAAGAGTGAAACTGAGTCTGAAAAAAAAAAATATATATATATATATATGTATAGATATATAAGCTCTGAGTAGATACAGGAGAGAGCTGTAGCAATTAGTGAGCATGTCAGGGGGAACAGCAGCTTTTGGCCTCTGATTATTTATGTGTAAGAATGCAGAGCTTAGGGCTTATATCCTAGGAAGTCTTCTGAGGTGAGAAGATAGACATTGTATATAATTCAGCTATTCCCTGTGTACAGGAAGTTGGAATAATATGTTTCCTTATGTTTTGTGAATATAAGAATCTATCATTCTAATAGTGTAATTTAAAGAATAATAATGCTGGTAGAATATTTGTCCCAATTTAACAAGGCAGATGAATTTGAAAAAACAGAATTCTTTATATAGATAATGTTGGTATTATTATTATCTAACAAGACATCCAATATAAGTCCAAATGAGTTGCAACTGTATAGAGGAAATGTTAACAAAAAATGCAATAGGAGCTTTGTTATCAGATGTAAAATTATTTAACTTGCCCAGGCTTAGTTTGGTCATTGGTAAAACAGGGATAATATTTTTATATATATTGCGCCATGCTGTTGTGAGATTAAACTTATTGTATGAACAAGTATCTATTCATAGTCCAGTGTCTAACTTATTGTGGGCACTGAAAACTGATGCATGTTATTATCATGAAATCAATTGGAATGTTAATTCTTAAGGTACAATAAGAAACTTAACTGTCACAAAACCGTACTGCTCATATTTTCGTAACTATCATACTCTCTTCTAAGCACACCACTTGGAGCAAGTAAAAGGTAAGTTAGTAACACATTTGGATATCATGTTGAGGGCCATAACCCAGTGCCTCTATTTCTATGATAGTGTTGGGACAAACTCCCTTTTTAGAAATGAAAGTACAATTCGGTACTAGCCCCAAAGTTATGTAATTAAAAATTAAGACAAGCATAATGAATTAATACATATTGTTTTTTAAGCCAGTATTAAATTCTACTGCATCTCTTTTCTTGGAATTAAATTTATGAAAAAGGAAGAAAATAACTGATAAGAAAACTCAAGTAGAGATTTATCTTTAATTAAAGTGATACTACAAAAATTATTATTTTCATCAAACAATACCTGCCAATGTTTCCATGGGAGGGAAATGGGAGCTTCAAAAATAAACAAGAAGCCAGGTACAGTGGCCTATGCCTATAATCCCAGCACTTTAAAAAGCCAAGGATGGAGGATCACTCGGGAGCCAGGACTTTAAGACCAGCCTGGGCAGCAAAGTGAAACCTCATCTATACAAAACATTTAAAAATAAAATAAATTAGCTGAATGTGGTGGTACATGCTTGTAGTCCAAGATACTTGGGAAGCTGAGGCAGGAGGATCCCTTGAGCCCAGGAGTCTCAGGCTGCAGTGAGCTATCATTGCTCTCCACTGCACTCCACCCTGCATGAAAGAGCAAGACTTGTCTTTAAAAAGAAATTAAAAATAAGGAAGAGAAACTGAAATAAAATGAGGACCAACTAATGTATTACTAATATTTTCATTGTTATTATGATATTACTTATTTTTAATAAAACTTGATGACTTTGATAAACACACATATCCAAATATTTATACACAATTAAAACATTACAGAACAAGAAAAGTCAGAAAAGAAAAGAAAATATATACTCCAGCTACCAACTAGGGAAAGTGAAAAGCTGGTTTCCACAACATGTTGTTTCATTTTAAACTTTCTATCCACCAAGTTTAAAAAGGAAATGCATTTTAATTTACTGATACAAATAAGTATATCAGTTCTTGATTAGAGGAAACACTTTCAAGCACTAAATTCTGGGAGAAATTTATCATGTGTGTCATTATTTGAGATGTTGACCAGTATAATGAATAGTGGTTTTGTTGATATTGTAAGAGTATTCTTCATAAAATCATTTATTATAGCAACCTGAAATAAAAGCTAAGGTCATAATATTACATTATGATCAGTGAATCAATTTCTGTTAGAGGCCTGTGAAAACACTTGAGGGGAAAATAGAGAAGTAAATGAAATGGAATCCTTTGGAAGAAAAGAGAATTAATTGCCCCAATGTGGTGATGATACATGAAAAACTATGTGTTCAAAATAGTTTTTGTTTTTAGAGTAAATATTTTCATTTTCATTGTGAATTCAAACTTCTAGGACAGAAAATAATTGTTTAATGCCTTTTTATATTTGAGAAGGAGACAGTACTGATTAGCCAAAATCAGATAATGATTAATTATTTATCTTAGTTTGGTCTCCCAAACCAACTGCAATTTGCAGTTTTATTTTCTCACCACCACCTCTGCTCTTCGTGGGGTACAGATGTTTTCCACCTAACTCCTTCAAATAGTACATGCAGTGCTCAGCTCCCACGTTCATCTTCCATATTTGGCTGACTGCTGTAATAATTTCTACCTGGATATGCATGACATTACTTTCCCCGGTTCTTCCTGTGTTAGTTGTTTTATCATCCTAGCTAAAGTTATACTCTTTTGCCTACTCCTCACTGCAATGCAGAGTTCTGTCTTCAGCCTACTTCTTAATCTCTACATTGATCTTGTTTCCCACATATAGACCAATTTTTGTCTCTGGCATGTGAGTTTTAAACTAATTACCAAATGCTTATATGTACCTAAAATGCAAACTTGTTAGTCTTAAAATCAGCAAGTTCAAAATTCAACTCCCTTCTGTCTCCTCAGGCATATTCACACCTTTTCTTCTCTTTCTGATCTCAGTTAATGGCTCTATTTATCTGTGCCAAAATAATAGGAATTATGAGAATTTATTTTTATGTATTTGTATTTTTTTTTTTTTTTTGAGACTGAGTTTTGTTCTTGTTGCCCAGGCTGGAGTGCAATGGCACAGTCCAGGCTCACTGCAGTCTCTGCCTCCAGGATTCAAACAGTTCTCCTGCCTCAGTCTCCTGAGGAGCTGGGATTATAGGCGCCCACTGACAAGCCCAGCTAATTTTTGTATTTTTAGTAGAGACAGGGTTTCACCACGTTGGCCAGACTGGTCTCGAACTCCTGACCTCAGGTGATCTGCCTGCCTTGGCCTACCAAAGTGCTGGGCTTACAGGTGTGAGCCACCCCGCCTGGCCAAGAAATGCTTTTAAAATCCCACTTTTTTATCCTCTTCCTTATGCAGCCTTTCACGAAGGCTAGCATATTTGTCTCCTTTATATAAATCTACTGTGCTTTTTCTCTTCATATTCAGTTGCCATGATTTGGGGTTGACTTATCTTGATCTAGACCATTCCATTAAAAACCTACGTAGCCTTCCTAGCTCCATATTTGTTCCTAGTAAATACATCACTCCACACTGCAACCATATGCCATTTTCTAAAACGAAACTCTGTCTATGGCATTCTCTTCCTTAAAATCCTTTCATGGCTTTCATCACCTGCGATAGAGTTACAAGCATGACTAAGGCGATGCTTTTTTATTTGGCCCCTGCTGATTTCTCCTTTCTCTCCTATTTGCAATTTATACCCTGTTAATGACAAAATTGTTCCCATTTCCTGCACTCACACACGTTCTTCTATTTTGTGGCTTTTTTTAACTTTGGCTGAAGCCTTGGAATGACCTCCTCATCTTTCTACACCTGCTCTTACTCATCATTTAAGATCCAAGTCAGACACCCTCTCCCACAGGAAGCCTCCTATAAAACCATGGTTGGGCTCAGTGCCTATCATCTGTATTTTCTGAGCAATTACCATGCTGTATATGTTTTTTATTTTTATGTAACTATTTCCCTCATTTGATTGGGACCTCCTCAAGGGCAGGAATCACGTCTTATTCATTTTTTTTCCCTGCAATAAATACTTTAATGTGTAGAAATGATTCCAGGGTCTGAAAATGATAACTATTCTTTGAAATAAATTGAATTTCAATTATTACCAATAATATTGGTTTTCTTTCTGCTATATGAATATCTTGATGTAATCAAGTAAAAGATATAAATTGAACATGTACATTATTGTCTCTAATAATCCCCTTATGAAAAAAAGTAACCTTTCTTTCCAAAGTAATAAGCATGGTAGACACCCTCCAGAAACTTTAACTTCAGCCAAGTTTTTCTGGACCACACCAATTACTTTTAATGTCAGAAGGATGTAATTGATTTTATCTCATGTGCTTACTTCAGAATCTAGTGTAGGAGGTATATTACAAATACTTTTAATTAATTAATTAATATGTTGTTATTGGGACTATCATAGATATTATTGAATGGTTTGAATGGCAGAATATTATATAACAGGTATTACATTTTATTCTCCAATTAAAATTACAGTTTTACATGGAGAAATATGAATCATTAAATTCTTACTCCTAACCCAAATAATTAAATATTGCTAATAATTTACGTGACACATTTTATGCTATGGTTTTGAAATACACTTTTGGATATACTTTTTTCAGTACTAGTAGAAACTGAAGGTGGAATTTATCTAATCCATCTCATTCATTTATAGAGAACATTGAGGCCCCAAGAATTCGTTATCTCATAGCACATAATTGGTTAGTGCCCAAACTGGAAACAGGACTCAGGTTGGGTTTCCTCATCATACAGTACTGCCTCTTTGTTGTTTGATAATATATTCTGTGCATTTGGCCTAAACCTGAGCCTGCACTCACACAAACACATGCACACACATACACAGCCTACTATCTGGAGTGATTAATAGAATTCTTTCGTTGTCATTCCTACTTGGACCACTGAGTAATATAAAAGGCTCAACTCTAAAATTAACTGAATCACTAAGAAGTGGTTACACATTGTTCTCTGCTTTGCAGTTTCATTCCAGATTCTATGCAGGTATATGTAACCCAATGAAAATCTGAAAAGGGATATTTAATCCATAGCATACATGAAATAAAACTCTTGGAGGAACAATAAAATTCTAAAATACAAATATTAGTCACAAATATTTCAAATAGAATTAAGGGGTTAATAGGCCACTAGCCCATTAGTCGTAAAATAACGTTATATTTAGATGTTGAATGTAATTTCTAGAGCATTATATATACACGGTATCCAATTCTGGTAATGAGACTCAGGTGATAGTGTTTACCTTTAGCTCCATGTATAATGCAGTAATAAGAAACTTGCAGTTTTCTATGTTCTGAATCTGATTTCTGAAACTAGTCTTTATCACTTTTTGCAAGACTGAAATCTGAGAGTATATATTTGGAATAAGGAAATGGGTCAAAGCCAACTGTTCCACTTATACTTAAGATGCCAGAAATCACTCATGAGTTTGTATCATTCAATAGAGAAGAAAATTATTTTATGACACATTACTGGAAACTACCTCAGCTTAACTAAATACTTTTTTAAAGGTGAGAGTAATTTTCTCTTATCCATGTTTTAAAGTTTATAGTTGAATGACATGCAGATTGTTGCCATATACTTCTAAATGGCTAGTCTTACATTGCCTCCCTCATTTAATTGCAAACTTTTGATGGCAGGGAACGTATTCATTTGTCTCCATTCTTAACATTTTAGTACATAGCCTGGCACAAATATTTAATAGCTATTTGAGTTATATCAAATATGTACATGTGTGTATATAATATAGGCATACATGTATATATAATTATATACATACATACATTTATAGGTAAATATGCATACGCATGTGCATATGTATAAATGTGTGTATGTATGTATAAATGTGCATGTGTGCATATACACATATGTCAAATACACAAGACTAAATGCCTTTAATCTTGGGAGGAAAATCTTGAGAGGAAAAACATCCACATAAATGCAGTCTTCTCGTGTTCTCACTGTTTTAGGGTCCTCATTCCACACACAGCCTTATTCTCTCACAGCAGTCTTCCTTTATTGTAGTGCAAATGAAGGGAAACCTGCCTCCCACAGCAACAGCCCCACCAACCTCCTAGGAAAAGGAAGACAAATTTTTCCTACACCTACAGGAAGAGGATTTAACCTCTTAAATTTTATCGTGCCTGATTTTTAGCTTATAGGTCAGAAAACTCAGCAAAATGAAAGCCATTTTTGTCAAACCTATACCTATTGAAATTCTGTTATTTAAGCATATTTCATCACCCTCAAACAAACTAATTTTCTACACATCCCAAAACAGAATATGGGAATTTCTTCAGTTAAACATAGTTTCTAAACATAATCCTTTTAAGCAATTATATTTTAAGTAAGTAAATGGTCTTTGACCAGTTTTATGAATTCTGGGGTTTGTTTTTCAAATTGATCTTAGTGGGTTATGGGATATATAGAATCATTTGAATCAGAATTTGATAGAATGGGCAGAGTTCTGAAAATCTTCAGAATTTGTTTCAAATCCTACTTTTACTATTCATCTAAATATCACAGTTTTGACAGCCAGCTTTGTCTCTTGCTGCCAACCCCACCCTGCATCTCCCAGGAACCATGAGAATAGTCAGGAAGTAATTCACTTACATTTATTGAGTACTCATTGTGTGAAAGGAATGTTACTTGGGAATCTCACAGGAAACAGTCCATGTGACCATCACCATTGAAGAGGTCTCTCAACGCAGTGCTACAAGATGAATATATTTGTAAAATATGCACTTTACTGACAGGATGAATACATGTAAACATGCCCAAAACACCTATATGTATGGCAATTTAACTAATAGTGATAATCAGTGTTTGGGTGTCTATAATTAGGATAAATAATTTTGCAAGACTATGTAAAGAATTGAATATTTAAAAATGGGTAATCAAATTAGAGATAGAATGAGTTACAGAAAAGGATATTTATTATAATATACAATTGCTATAATACATAGAAAATTATCTTACTCATTTCTTTTTACCATATTCTGTCACTTGTTTTTGCAGTTCAACAAGAAAGAACTGTAGAAAGTATTGCAAACCCATTTAATTGATAAGTAACAGCAATCAGAGAAAACCCTTTAAAGTAAATTAAATGCCATCTTGGTTTTGTTAGAAATAAACTCGGTGCCACAAAAGAAATAGCACTTGAATATAAATTTTCTCAGCAAGGCAATTTACTTCTATAGAAGCGTGTGTCTCAGGGATGGAGCAGTGGCGAGAGCATTCCTGAACAAGGGAGGTGTGTCTTATCCCTGAGGCAGGTAGCCCCTACTGCTGTGTCGTTCCCCCATTGGCTAGGGTTGGACTGCACAGTCTAGGCTAATTCCGATTGTCTATTTTAAAGAGAGCAGAGGTATGAGCCAGGGTGGTGAGGAGAGCAGTTTCTAATTACTGAACAGATGACTAAAGGTGACTCAGGTCAGAGCAGGTGACCAGGGGTGACTCAGGACCAAGGATGTGACCAGGGGTGATTCAGAATAGAGCAGGTGACTAGGATAAGTCAGGCCTTTAAATATGTGGGTTAGGAGGGGTATGCGCTAGGGGGACGTGCAGTTTTGGCAAGAGGAATATGTGCAGGTAGCCAGTGGAACAGATGTGAATTACTGATTAGAGCTGGCAGGAAGCTCCTTTACTGAAACTAGGGGCAAGGAGAGGAAGAGAATGAGGAAGTTAAACTTTAAAATGGAGAACAAAGAACACAGAAACTGAACATACTGGCATATTGATTCTTTGAAGAGATACTTGATTGGAACTCACTGTATTTAACAGTTTCTGTAATAAACTAAACTTTAAAAAATTCACTAAAGCAAAATTGGCTTATTTTACTTTCTTAATGCTTTTAAAGTATATCTTTATTGTGGAGATATTAACATTTAAATAAATCAGAACAGGAAGAATGCCATAGAGTCAGTCATGTAATTTTTATTAAATTATTCTGAAATTGTATGAGGGAAAGGAAATATGATCTAGCTGCTGGGGTTACAAATAGCCTGTCACTGTTAGATAGCTGAAGTGCCACATCCTGCATCTTGTTAAATGTAACTCAGTCATCTCTATTTCTAAAAGAAGGGTCTTTATTTTCATCCTGGCACTCTAGTTTTAAAGTAGACTGAAGCTTAAGTTTATTTAAAGCTAAAACATTATTATTCCTATAAAATAACTAGTGACATTCAAACCACTTTCTTATAGACTTGATTTAGTAAAAGACTAAGTGGCTTTATATATTTATTGAATTCACATTTGAAAATGCTGTTTAATACATTTGAAACAATATTTTTGAGGGACTACAGTAGGAATAAACTTTCAAAATTCTGATCATGTTATAAAACATGATTCTTTAAAGTCTACTGAATGTATCATACTACTTAGAGCTAATAAATCTAGGAAATTTTGTCATGGATGGATACTTATGAATAGAAATTATAATTATATTCAGATTGTGGCAATTATATTTTTATGCTTAACTTTATACTGTTTCTAGACTTCTGGAAATTATGAAAAAATAAATATTGGACATGAATTATTTTGTAAATTTAGATATCTGTAAGAGTTCATCTTAGGAATTTAAATGACTTTTTCTGGGTGTCCATTTGCAGATCTGAGAAACTGTTAAAAGATAGTTGCATAATTGTAATAATTGTCATGTTTTTGCCAAGATATTTTAACAATGACACCAAAGGCAAAGAGAGAATGTTCCTGTTGAAACTATTATGGTAAAAATTCCACCAGAATGGAAAATTAACTTGTTTACCAGCCAATCAGGATTCCCTAGTGTTCTGAAAACAGCATGAAACAAAACTTGTTGAGTAGTTAAAATAGTAAAGAGTGCTATTGACCTATGAGATGGAATGACTTGAAATATAAATAGTAGCAGGAGATATTCCCATAATAATTGTACAGGTGTTTCACCTGTTGACCCTAATGTCTCTGCTTCCTAAAGTTAACTATGACACTTATCTGGGAAAATAATTTGCTCTGAAACATAAATACTCACTAACTCATGAATTTTGTGACTTAGGTTATTAAAACTCACTCACATGTTGAGGATTTAGTTCTAGTAATGGGTCTTCTAATAATTTAAGGCTTGATTTACCATAAAAGATACCATTCTTTCTGTGCAAGCCATGAAAGATGGAGGATCTCAAATGCACATCTGGCCAAGTGAGTCACTAGCAATTTGTGAAGTGGTGAAATGTTGCTCTCCTTCAATTTGCAGCTGCCTGGAGTTACGGGGCTGATTAGCAAAGTCAGCTTCATACTTGTTAGTCTAAGTCATGGTTTCTCTGCTTACTACTGCCCTCTTTAATCTTCACATTTTAATTTAGATGATCTGATTCTTCATGGTCAAACCTACTGCATTTGATATGTAAATATAGCACATTTAAAATCTAGCATGTAATACTTGAAGGGCAACTTTTCAAACCATAAAATTAATAACAGCTTAGATCCTCCTCTCTTTTGTTTAGCCTTTGTGGTACCTATGGCAGGTGATTGTCAAGAAGTTGCCTCCTTTTTCTCCTAAATGGCATTTCAGAATCACTAATTTTTCTCCCCAATATCAACAAGATATTCTTATGCCCCATGTTCAATTCTGATGCCCAGAGGCCCACCCAAACTCTGTGACTGCAAAGTCTGTCTCCACAGTGTCAGGAAGTGTGGGACCCTGGATGTCCTTGTATTTGGCAATAACAAATATATCTCATTTGCTAACCATGATGGGAGAAGGGGATGATCAACTGCATTCTAGACAAGTAAACTGAAATTTATATTATATTGCTACAAATTATGATCTTGTGACTTAAATCCAGATGTTCTGTCTTATACAGTACATGAATTTTCACAGTTTTGGTGCTTTATTTCCTGAGAGTTTCATAACCATCATTCTTAATTATTTAAATTAAAAAAATAGAACATTACCATTTGGAAACACTACACATTTAGAAACATTGCAGAATATTCATTTTGATTATTATCAATATGAGTAACATACTTTGATAGTTCACTGGCGAAGAGGAGTCTTTAATCTCAAAAGAGATATGTAATGTATAAAAGTGAACAATAAAATTTTCTGTGCTTTGAGGGAGAAAATAAACATTTTTTTGTGTGAACTATAATATAGTTATTTTAGCAGCATGTTAGAATTCTTTCTAATGCCATGGTCTACACTCCAATACATGCTTAACATAAAAGCATTAACAACTAGTGCAATTACATCTACAAAGAGCTGGGCGCGGTGGCTCATGCCTATAATCCCAGCACTTTCAGAGGTCAGGGCAGTTGGATCACCTGACGTCAGGAGTTTGAGACCAGCCTGACTAACACAGTGAAGCCCCATCTCTACTAAAAATAGAAAAATTAACTGGGTGTGGTGGTGCATTCCTGTAATACCTACTACTCGAGAGGCTGAGGCAGGAAAATCACCTGAACCCAGGAGATGGAGGTTACAGTGAGTGAAGATCACATCATTACATTCCAGCCAAGGCAACAAGAGCAAAACTCTGTCTCGGAAAAAAACATATATTATTACTACAAAGAGGTAATTTCTACAAACTGTTAAAACTGGGAGATTTCTGGACACAATATTTTAACTATGGAATATACATTTCCCCTGACTAATTTCCATTAATTAATAGGTTAGGTGTTACTCTGTGACAAATTCTATGCGGAGCATTAAAAAAAAGATAATAAGAAAAAAATAGTTTCTCTTCCCTTTGCTATTAGAGTCCACTGAGGAAGTGTATTATGACATAAAGTAATAAGAACTATAATAGATAAATGCACCCAACACCATAGAACCATAGGAAGAAGGAGCTCCTAGAATACTTGGAAAATACTGTGACGTATCATGCAAGGCTTTTAAAAAAATATATAAAGTAATCCTACATACTGAGTCCTTAATGCAAACTATAGGCAGATTAGTTTTAGGGGAATACAATGGCCCTTAATCATGAGTAATCCAACAAAATATGTAGACAATCTGTCATCAGCTTGAGTCTTCAGGAAGAATAGAGAAGAAGTTACTAGAAGGTATGAAAAACAACACAGGAATTGATGAAAAGAATGTAACGGTATAGATGTATTAAAAAATTAAGCACATTATGCCAAATAGATACAGAAAGATATATAGATGGTTTATATGACTTAGGGCAGGAAAAACACAGATAAATTGGCATTAAGACACTCATGACTAGGAGTATACATCTCTATCCTCAAAAAAACAAAGCAAAACTGTGATTAATTTTGTAAGTCACAAAGACTGGCGCCTAAACGTAGCTCAAAATTTTGTTGAATGAATGGGTAAATATAAAGGAAACAATGCAAGATATGTGATAAGTAAAATGTTTTCAATGGTTACCAGTTTTGAAAGTAGAGAAAGAGTATATTTAAAATTACATCTCTGGAAATAAATTAAGTGCACTGGATTGCACACTGTGACAAATATCTACCAAGTCATGTCAACAGCCCAAGAAACAGACTACCACATTAACTCCATTTGTTCAATTTTAGTTTTCTCATTTCCGTAAGTGTTTGCAATTTTGACTTAACAGAACAGAAAGAGGCTTCACAGCATCATTAAATGTGTAGTGAATAGTTAATAGATAAAATTAGACCGCCAAAATATCAGATTATTATTATTTTTTAAATTTACAATAAAATTGGATGTATTAACTGTGTAGATCATACTGTTTTAAAGCATGTATACAATGTGGAATGACTAAATCTGGCTAATTAGCATATACATTTCCTCCCATAGTTATCACTTTTGTGGTGAGAACACTTTACTTTCACTCTTAGCATTTTTTTTAGAATTCAATATATTGCTAACTACAGTTGCCGTGTAGAACAATTCTATTAAACATATCAAATGTCATTTCAACAAAGTTACACAATGAGAACTACATTCCTTGTTTGAAATCATAGGTTCAAAATATAAGTTAATTTATTTTCCTCATGTATAACCACACATTGTGGCAGTTCACTGATAAAACTTTAATAGAGATGGTAAAGCGTATGTGAGAACAGAATTGCATTGGGCAAACATCGTTTTTATCTGAAAAGGAATATTATAAAATTCACTCGATATTTGAGGATCTTTAAAGTGCTTTAAGTCACCAAAGTTATGTATCAACATTAAAAAATCAACTAGGAGAATACTCACATTGTCACTTAAGTCCTCAAGTCAAAACTTTTTCAACTTGAATCTGTAATGTAAGAGGATTCAAAGTTAGACATATTGGATGCTATTTCTGTTCTCCTGATACAACAGAGAAAGGAAAATGAATTTATGTTGATTGACTTTCAAAGAGATTAGTTCTATGAATATGCACTAAGAAAAAAAGGAGATTTTTAAAAACTTATCGTCAATAATAAAAGCATTGATAACTAATAAACAAGGCATTTTCCAGTCTCCTCCATGAGGTGACAGCTGCTTTTGTAGCCAAGGCAGTGAAATTAAACCTGGAATATAATGCTACTCCACACATTGGGGGGTGAGGAAAGAAGCATAAACTGGATCAAATGATGTTTTACACTTGAGACAATATGGAATAAGAAAGAATAATTGAAGTCAGTTTTTTTTCTAACTTGCAACTTGGAGAAATCTGTGCCCTTAAAAAGCAGAATGCACCGTAGATTGTGAATCACTGTTTGCCAAACAGTTGGTTTTGCCATTATAATAAACTCTTTTAAGGAGCTTTAATTCTAGGTTTCAGCCTTTCTGTTCTTTATCCTTATCAGTTTCAAAAACATTTAAAACAAAGAAAAAAGGCCTCTTCTGAGGCTATAGAGATTGTAATAAACTTACATCTGAGGTGCAACATTCTTTTTCCGTGGATAACAAAGGAGAACTCTATGCATCTGCCTTGCGTGACTCAGATGTAAAGTAATCCTTTCAACAATATTGCTTAGTCTCTTCACTTTGTTTATTTAGTGTAGATCTACTTATTTATTTATTCAGTGAAAGTGTGTGATATGCCTTTACTGAAAGCAAATAACTAATAACTTAATATCCTGAAACACTCGATAGCCAACCTGCTCATTTCATTTGTATTCTACAGATGCCTCATTTTTTCCTCTTCACTGCCTAGCCTGTACTGATCAGTATTAACAATGGGATTTTTGTCTCACTTGAAAACTTTCTTGTTCCATTTGAGTTGAGGTGGAGACTCTCAAAAAAAAAAAAAAAAAAAAAAAAAAACAGGTATTTTCAGTGTTTCACTGCTTTTAATATTTTAGTATTCAGGAATACAGCATTCATTCCTCAGATAATCTCATGAAGAAGCTGTAGTGATGATAAGACCCTTAGGCAGATAGAAATATCAAAGAGAAAATGGCACTTTAAAACATTCTGAAATGTTAAAAATGGGTTGGATTTAAGAAGACAAAAGAAAAGAGACCATAGAAGTGATAAATCATTCCTATAACTGGATTTTAGCTATATTTGGCAAGTGGGATACTAAGCATAACTTATGAAATTTTATGCATCGCTCCTCTTGTCACTCTCTTTCATCCCCCACTCAAACTTACTAACCTAATAAAATTCACCTACGAGCTCCATTACTCAAACTCTCAAGGAAAGGACAGTTTACCACTAGAAGACTTTCCTTGTAATTTCTAATAACCTAAATTGTCTAGATTTTTCTTCAAATCTCTGGCCATCATTAATGAATATTTGATCAGTTCTTGTCTCCTGTATTGTTTTAATATTAAGACTAATTACATCAATTCATTTGATAAACGGGATATTTTTATGTTCTGAGTTCCTATTTACCCTAATATTGTCAGAGAAAACAGGACAACACAAAATTTGTTTTTATTTTGTTTTGTTTTGTTTTTTTTTTAAACTGCTACAAATTCAGTCCAGAGGAGAGAGCTTTTTTTACTGAAATCACCATTCATGATGAGGGCGGGTAGTGGGGGATGGGGGGTAAGAGAGTCAAAGAGAGAGGGAAAAGTTAATGCTTCCCTAGGGATTTAATTCTCTTTGCATTTTATCAATTCCTTCTCTCAATTTATGCTTTCTCATGTTGCTTATACTGAAAGCATTCATAAGGGTCAGATTATGAAAAGTTTAACTCAATTTCTTAAACATTGCTTTTAACCTGCCACCCCCAGTTTCCAGCAACAACTACAGTAGTTCCTAAATCACTATCATTTCTGGCTAGAATGAATAATACATCAACTATTTAGTTTTTCCAATTAATAGAGTGTCTTCTGATCTTCTAAAGAATTTTTTCACCCACACAATTCTTTTATAGAAAAAAAAAGGTTCAAATTTCTTGTACTAGAAAAACCCTCATTAAAAATGAATTTCCAACATCAGAAGTCAGAGCAAGGGCAAATGTTTGACTATGACATTTGCTGAAATTCTGTTGATCGTAAGCCTTTCTCAAATACTAATGAAGCATCCTTGGAAGGAAAAAAAAACACAGAAATAACAGATGTTGAGTGAAAAATAATATGTTTTTTCCATGACTCAATTGAAAAACACCTTGCCAAGAGTACTAAAATTTGTGTTTTTAGCACTGGTTTCCTCTTTGGTGTTATTTCTTAGAAGAACAGGTTAACTACCTCATTTAAAAATTCCTAACTTAGTAATTTCCTTTAAAGACGTCATCTGTTGCTGAGGGTGGCAACACAATTTTGGGGAGTTTCTGTATCTGATCACAATAAAATGGGCATGGAAGGTGAATTGCAGAAATAGGTGAGATTATTTAATCAAGTGCAACATAACTTCAGGTACATTTTATTCACTAAATCTTTGAAATACATCTAAAACACAATTTCTCCTTATATTCTTTTATGCACAAATACAGGGAGCATTTCTAACTACTACTCACAGAAAGATTCAGGGTATGTATAACTTAGGAAAGTACTCAGACTGCTATCTCACAAATTAGGAAACAATACTGCTCTTAAATTATGATGTTTATTACTATCCAGATTTGGTTCAATAATAGTAAAATATAAAGAGTGAACATTTTAAAATTACACACATTGGTTTCATCCAATACATGGAAAGATTAAAAAATACATAGCCAATGTATAAATACTTTAATAGTGTCTTCCAAGACTACAGAGGTCTTTACTGAAAAACAAGTTAACTAACCTGTTGTGAAGTGGGAAGTATTGTTCCTCTAGAAAATTAAGCACACCATCCAGAAAGTTGCCACTGTCAAAAATTTTAGTACTCTTTCTCAATACAGAGTGAGGTAAGGTCAAAAAACTACTGAATTATTTGACAGAGAAGTATACAACAGCATGATCATCCTATTAAGCACCTGCTCAAATTTAATTCCATGGCAGGAGTTAATCATATTTGGAAACTTGAATTGTTAGAACACACTAGAAACTCAGTTACAAATAGAGTTAAATATAGTACATGATGAAAATTATGGGTTAGAAAAGTAATTGAAAATAGGCTGCTTTGGGGAATAAATAAATAAGAATATTTCACTTATACCTTAAATAAAATTCAATGTTAAAAGGCCAATATAAGGTCAAGCACAGTGGCTTACTCCTGAAATTCCAGCACTTTGGGTGGCCGAGGCAGGTGGATCACCTGAGTTCAGGCGTTCGAGACCAACCTGGCCAGTCTGGCAACATGGTGAGACCATGCCTGTACTAAAAATACAAAAAATTAGCCGGGCGTGGTGGCAAGTGTCTGTAATTCCAGCTACTCAGGAGGCTGAGGCAGAAGAATCACTTGAACCCAGGAGGTGGACGTTGCCATGAGCCAAGATCATGCCACTGCACTCCAACCTGGGCAACAAGAGCGAAACTCCATCTCCAAACAAAACAAAAGGCCAATATAATACTTGTGACTTTTGAAAAGTAATAAATGATACAGTAAAATAAATGGTTATTATGTCAAATACAGCAGGTTTTCTCATTTCAGAACTTAGGCCACAGATTCTCAGAGTAAGGAGTAATCTTTGGAGGAGTGGATTAAAAATCTGCATTTCGCACATGCAGCCAGATTCCCATAGATTCTGATACCTCCCATCCAAGTCCACCCATACCTTGCTTCCACTTTAGTTGAGAAATAAGTTGAAGCTTGATTATCCTAAGGTGTTTGGGGATATTAAAAAATAGTTAAATACAATTTTATTTAACTCTGACCAAAGTCAAATGCGAAGGCAATAGAAAGAAAATATTCCGAATGCTTTTGTAAGTATTTGTCAGGCATTTACTTTCTTCTTTCATTTTTTATTTAACATTTGAATTACCTGTATGTGACCAGACATTTCTACTATTTTATAATTTAATCAGTCTAGGACAGTTAGTTTGCCTGAAGAATTTACTATGTTCACATTTTTTAAATAAAAAATCTGCAGAAAAGCAAATGTAAGTGCAAACCTATGAAACTTTTAAATATGTGGAAAAACACAAAGATCATAAGTAATTTGAGGATAAGAAAAATATCAAATATAAATAAGCATATCACAGTTTAGAAAAAATAGTTTGTGTATGGGGGTATCTGTGCTACCAACTTTCATGCATCAATATTAAATTATTTGTTTTATGAAATGAAGTAACTGTGTCCTGATTTTGTGGTTCAAAATCTAGATTGAATGTCTTTCTTCCCTAGTGGAGCCAGTTTTGACCCTTTTTTATTGAAATTTACTTACAGTCTTTTATTTTACCTGGAACACATCAAAATGTCTTAGGATTAGACATGACACAAGTGAAATGACACTCATAAAGATTATCCTGTTTAGTTTTGACAAAATAAACTTGCTCTTCTATTCTAGAAAACAAAACTAAAGTAAAAATATAAATATATTTAAAGACATGTAAAATATATACTAATGAAAATGGTAAAACTATTTAAAGTATTTAAGCTAATTATATGTGAGATTTCAATAGGATAATTCATTAGTCCATTCCTTGAAATAATCCCAAAGGGACATGAATTCCTCTGCAGAATGACTGTCTATGGAGAGTAATCCATGGAAGACAGACAAGCCTCTTGTCATTTGTAGCCTTAATCCATTGCCTAGAGCGTGAAAAGTGCCCAGGATAACAAGTGTGGGAATCAGTAAAATCAACATTATTTTTGGATTTATTTTCTTAACAATACTGGCTGATCAATAGGCTTGCGGAAACTGACAAATACAATAAGATCTGTTTGATGAATCAATCTAGTGAAGTAGAGACAGAATTCCTCCTCCCTTTTCCCCATTCTCCTCTCTTTAAATCCTCCTGGTCCTCTTCCTCCTTCTCCACCTACATTCACACAAGCCATACGTCCAAAGGCAGAGAGAGAGAGAGAGAGAGAGAGAGAGAAGAGGGCGCTGTGCTTTCTCTATTGGTATATAGACATTAAGTAATGAAAGTTGTAGTGACAATGCTTAGATCATTTTCTTAAGAATACTAAGCCACTTTCAGTAGGTGTTTATATTTTTAATTTTGAGACCCACTCTCTCCCTTCAGCCAAGAAGTTTCCATACTATTGAAGTTGAGTGTCTGGATTCCTAGCGCTGTATCTGGAGGTGGGGGTGGGGAGTGGCGGTAGGAGGGGGTAGGGCAGAAAGAGTTGGGGAATAAAGAAGAGAAAGTTCTATCCTGTTAACTTTTTTATACATCTCTAAAGATTCTTGTAAAAACATCATCTTTGAGAAAAACTGAATGAAAAATAAGAGAAAATTGAGAGGCCACAGACAACATACTTGTTTCGGAAGGAACTAATGGTGTTCCTATGACTGCCTGAATACATGCCTGTGTGTCCCACAGAAAATTTAGTAACCCTTCAGCAGCTCATGAAGACACAGAAATATTCTTTTTATTTACTCTTTGACACTCAGCAGGGACTTTTGTGAACTTTGTCATCTTCCGCTGCCCTTTAAACCAAAACTAGGGAAGTGGCTTTAATTAATGAGATGTGATGCATTAAAAATGTTAGCCAGAGCTTTCCAGAAGCTGGAAAACTATAGATGTTTTTAAATTCTGAGTATCCTTTTGAGAATCCCCTGTTGTAATTTATAATTCTCAGAGGACCTATATTTGTCTTGAACTGATTGTTGGAATGGGCTTTACTAGGAATTTCTTCCCTGAAATTGCAGTGGGACAGAGGAAGGGGGTGGTTTAGCCCAGGGGTTTAGTTGGGAGGAGGGAATGATCTCTAACAAGGCTTTAAAACCTTCAGTGGTTAAAGTTGTATTGATGAGGATATATAGACACACAGGCACACACACATATAATGCACAAGTTCAGCAGGATTGCATAATGAACAAGAATTGTAAATTTTATAGGTAGCAGAATTCAGATTTTTAAAAATCAAAATTGCACCCAAAAATGGCTATGAAACAACGCTTGCCTTGGGAAGTAAATTTATAGCTACATGCCTTTCACAGGCACGCCGGAGGGTTCTGCTCCCGGCTCGGCTCTAATCTCTATGAGATGTTTTTTGCATGTGTTGTGTGACAGGAGGGAAGGGGAGTGGGTTGAGCTCGCCTGTTCTCCCATTGTCAGCCAGTCTAGTGAGTGTTGGGGAAACCTGTCTGTGGGATCTTGTGTCATCTCCCCCTACGTGCGTACAGGAAAACTCCGCGCTGCTCACGGCTTCTCTCTCTCTCTCTCTCTTTCTCTTTCTCTCTCTCTCTCTCTCTCTGTTTCTCTGTTTCCCTTTCATTCTGCTTCCCGGGAGCCGAATGAAGCAGGGAGCAGGATTAGAGTCCGCCACCAGCTATCAGAGGAGCTTAGATAAAAGGAACTGGTTCTTAAGCACCACTGCAGCAGACCTTGTTAATTTTTTTTTTTTTTCTTTCCACACAACAGTTGTGCCTCATTATCCGGTGCCTGGCTCGGATTTTTTTTTTTTTTTTTTTTCTCTTTTTGGAGGGTTTGAAGTTTCTGTGCTTCAGTGACTGTTACAGAAGAAGAGGTGTTAGTGTTGCCATGAGGTCTTGATTGTCTGCATTTATGAATGAAACTGACCTAAATCACCTGTTACCTCCAGTTTCCAGATTGTTTGAACTTCGCTGGCCGCACAATACAGGAAGGAAGACTAAAGCAGCAAAGGGAACTACAGCGTCTGCAGCATGGGCTGGTTAACTAGGATTGTCTGTCTTTTCTGGGGAGTATTACTTGCAGCAAGAGCAAACTATCAAAATGGGAAGAACAACGTGCCAAGGCTGAAATTATCCTACAAAGGTAAACCTTATTTTTCTTTTATTTGGTTAGCTTTGTAATAACAGCCCCCCCTTTCATTCCTTAAACTCCCTCCCAACCCCAAATCATCAAACCTTTAGTTTAACCTGGAAAACCTATGTGATTATATGTCTCTTTCTGAGATGTTTTAAACCGTTTTGTAAAAAGCATGTCTTCTGTTTGATATATGACAATTTAAATGCAAACAAAGAACATTTAATCACATTTGCTGAAAAGAGCTGTATGCCTGGTACACGCTGATCTGTGTATCTTACTATCGTATCTTATGCCTGTTAATTTTTCTGACTTTACTTCTATTAAAATATTTTCTAAAAAATACAAATGCAAAAATGGTCTCTTTGTAGATGTGCATGCCTTACCTATAATAATTACTATGATGAATTGTGTTTTCTTAGTTTTAGACATGAAATGGTTAATCGTCATCATGAATATTCAGTTTGTTCAAATCTGACAATCAGATGCTTAACATAAGCAGTAGATCATGGTTTGCCAAGAGAGCATAAACTAGATGGAACAGACTAGTTTTTCTACAGTGTGTTATGATGGTACAAAAGACTGTGTATTTGGCTAATTTGTGTACCTTTAAAGTCTTTGAAATATTATGTTACTTAATTCTTTATGTGCTTCAGTGAGAATTGCAGACACATTACTCTCTACTTGCATAGGTAGTTGTGTAAACTTCTCTTTTAAAAAGTATAAATTTAAGAGAGAATAAAGAGCTTTATCACTAGTGTTTTATTTGGTTACAATTTGATGTATGTGCTTATTTTTTAATGAGGATTTTTTTTATAAGATATTTTTTCTACATTTGCTTAGATAGATCTTATTGATAGATGGTGTATAAAGTAATGCTAAAGTAGATCCCACAATGATATACATAAATTTAGTGACAGAAAATATTTCTATATCTCAGGTATTATTAAAATGGAATTGAAGATTAAACTACTCTAACTCAAGTAGTTTTACTCCCTAAGGTGTTGATTTCTTATGATTCTCAGATTTCTGAAATTGGGGGTGGAGCAGGAGAAGCTCTAATTAAGCTTATTTTTTAGCTTATAAGTTAAAAGAAAAATTATTGAATGTATTTGTAGAGATGTCTGTCTACTGTAAATTGCTCTTATGCCAGAAAACATATTCTTTAACTCTCAAATGATGGGGAACATCTCTTTCTGAATGTGCTAGTGTGAATGAGGATCTCCAATAAGAAAGTGAGATGTAATTTTCACACTTTGAATTAGAAAATTAAACACCTATTAATGTGTTTATTTGGATTTAGTTCTCATTAGAGAAAATTCATTGAGTTAGAATATCCAGTTATTTTTTGGTATAACGTTTTCCTGGGTATCAATTTGGGAATAGATTTAAACATCAACAAACAGAAGTGCAATTTTATTTATGTAAGTTTAAAAAAAAACACCGTATAACATTCATTATCTAATTAATTTAGTAAGTGTCTTTAAATTATTTCCATAGTATATGATATTATGGTATCTGTGTTTTTATCAGTTTTGCTTTCTATTTTCACTCCTTGACAAGGTGACAGCAAATAAATCTAAGTTGATTGTCCGCATTATCCAAGTTTATGTTCCCTGTGAGTAAGTTTTACATGCAACTTTAGTTCTCAAAGATGTGACTGACTATTTGTAATATTTTTAGTTTAACAAGTTTAAAATCATGAAATATATTTTAAAAATCTAAGTTTGAATATATCTAAGTGCTAAGTACATTTTAAAATAAAATAAAAATAGGGAATGATGCTTCTTTATTTTGCAAGAATTTTATTTCCATGGTAATAGGTTACTCTCCATGATAGAGGAAGCACTTGTTCTTTCTGTACATTCAAAAGATGGCATTTAATTTGAGTATCCTTTGTTGTACACTTTAAACCTATCCAATGAAGCAAGCTGTGTATATTAGCAAGGTATATAGATTTGATACTGTCTTAAGCCTTTTTTAGTAGTGGCATGCATTAGAATTATTCTGCTCTCCTTTAAGTAAAAAACTGCTCTATAATCAATTTCATCGATTTACCTAGAGCTTAATAATTTGGTAAAATAAAGAACAACAGCAAGAAGAATAAAAGGAGTAGGATGAGGAAATTTTTTTCTGTTATTTTATTAATCTGTCATTACCTCTTGGTCTCTACATCTACATTTGTTTGGCCAAAGCAAGTATCTGGTAGCCAGTTGTCAGTACTTTGTTTCTAAGGTACAATAGAGATTTTTTTAAAGCTACCTCTTGTTTCTCCTTAATTAGATGTCAAACACAGTTAAAACATCCATTGCATCGCCCTTAAAAATATTCCAGCATGATTCATGAAGAGTTAAATCCCTGCCAACCTTAATTTCCCATGGTCACTTGTTTTCAAAGATCCACCATTAACTCTGTCATTGCTCAGGTTGCCAAGATGAAGTTTCAGGCAATCACTGTGCTTACTTTCCACTTGTCATTTTTGCTTGGTAGGAGATGAAGGAGCCTTGATATGTTAAAAAAAAAAAAGTAAAAACAGGAAGATAGCCTTTGTAGCGGCTATACATATCTAATAAAATACCTCTTTACTTTCTAGGGAAAAGGAATTGAATAGATGTGTTCAGGACCATCTGGAGAAGTGATAATATTAGAAAAATGGGGTATGCTGGCTTTTCCTCTGTACCAATCTGATTTAGAATCCTTATGGGGGAAGAAAATGTGAGAACTCTGTAAATCTCAGCAGTCACATAGAAATTATCCTTAAGAAACATTCACTCAGAAATACTTTTGTCTTCTTTAAAGGTATGTAATATGGCTAAATGGCAAAATCCTTATTTTAAAAGGTGGTACATAAGTGTTTATTTCCTCTACAAAACTAGTGAAATTTCACTTTTCTCATGAAATACTAGAAAATCATATAATCTTCCATTTGGAATATGTGATACAATGAAGTCTTCAGAAAAACCTGCATGAATCACAAGAAAATAATTAGGGTTTGGGTTTTAAACAAATGACAAATGTTCCATCATTCAATGTAATGGGCTATTCCAGGACACTGTGTGCTTCAGTTTTGGTAGAAATCAAAGACACATGCAAGTCTCAATGTGGTGGTGATCCTGTGAATCCAAAGGTTAAATCAATGATTTTAACCTTAACTTCATAGGAAGGACTTAGTAAATAGCACTAAAAAGTGGTAGACATTCTGAAGGCTTTCTTTTTTCTGTTTTCTAAAGTTTTTGTTTTTTTTCAGAGTCAAGTTGTTATTGTAAGAACAAAATTATCAATTAAATCAAAATTCTCATATGTATCTTTGTGATGAGAAGATAATTTTACTTAGTTAAAATTTCTGAAGTAAAATTTGCAAAAGTCTTTACCTTTTGTTCAATAAATTACAATTAGTTCAAAAATTAATATGAATAATGATTTTCTAATTAAACTTCTTGTCTTTCCTTTAAATTTTTCTTTACTTCCATCAGAGCAGTATTTGTGTGTGTGTGTGTGTCTGTGTATATACCAGTACATTTATGTGTATACATAGGTATATACATACATATATTTCAATACATTGAAAATATAACTATTTTATAATTTTATAATTCAGAAAATAACTTCATTTATAATTGTGAAAATAACCTCAGCAATCTACAAGTTGTGAATCACAATATAATTCTTCATAAATAAAATTATTGGTTTAAAATGACATTGATATTTTAAATTATATATAGGTGTGTATATATATAAAATAATAGAGTGAGTGTGTCTTTTGTATCCCATGAAAAGTTTTCATGAATGCCTTGAACATTCACATAATAGTATAGAATAGAGTTAGTCTTACCCTAAAAATCTCCTCATAGCTAAAATGGAATGTTTCTAGGAAAGATATGTGGGGATTGGGGGGAAGACAGACCCACACATTCACACACATACACACATACATGCATAGAGCAAAGAAGTTGTCAATTATTTGCAATGCCTTTTCTCAAATACTCACTGTATATGTGTTACCAGGACTCTGGATGACTTTTTCTTCTCAAATTCTATTAACCTTATAAGTCATATTTTGATTCTGAAATCTTGAATTTAAAAACATTGAAAACTAGAACTTTTTATTCATCTATTCAACAAGTATACCCTGGCAAAATAATATAAAATGAACATAAAATAGGCACACATCTTTTGATTCAATGCTGATCAGCTCAGATGAGGACTAGTGAAAATCTCCAATTTGTGGATTCTCTGCTTATAGCTGCCAACCAGATTGTGCTTTGAAAGAACTTATACAGTGTAGAGTTTAGCAGTCAAGAAAGTAACTGAGACCACAAAACAAATTCATGTAAGCCTCTAACCCACCAGCTTTAATAATGATATTCAGTCCTTAACAGCTTAAATAAATATGAGTACTAAATAGATATTTTTTCCAATTCCAACTTTTTAGGGTATTTTTCTCTTCATATGAATGATTTCTAGAGTTTTACTGTCAGTGACATGAAATACATAGTTTGCTAAAATATTGGCAAACTGAACAGATATATTCATCTGTGATATCTAATTTTCCTTTATTTTCTGATTTTAATTATAGAAATCATATATTATAATTTGTGGTCAATTATACTTATATTCTTTTTTTTTTTTTTTTTTTTTTTTTTTTTTTGAGACGGAGTTTCGCTCGTTACCCAGGCTGGAGCGCAATGGCGCGATCTCGGCTCACCGCAATCTCCGCCTCCTGGGTTCAGGCAATTCTCCTGCCTCAGCCTCCTGAGTAGCTGGGATTACAGGCACGCGCCACCGTGCCCAGCTAATTTTTTGTATTAGTAGAGACGGGGTTTCACCATGTTGACCAGGATGGTCTCGATCTCTTGACCTCGTGATCCACCCGCCTCGGCCTCCCAAAGTGCTGGGATTACAGGCTTGAGCCACCGCGCCCGGCCTTATATTCTATAGTAAAGATTTAATGCCATTCAAGGATCTTTCAGGAATAAGTTTAATTAGAATCAATTACTATGACTGCATATGTTCCTAATAACAAAAATTAATGTTAAATTGTTGTTATGGAGGATATTATGCTTAATGTGTATATATACTTTTATTGGGCATTAAATTTTGTATCATTGTTTTCAGGTTTGCGCTTTAAGAAACTTGTCTTTTAAAGTTATCATGAACTTTAAGTTGTCTGTAAGAAGTTGTGTGGTTTAACTTATCCCAATTTTTTTCATTTTAACTCCAGTGACAAACCTTTGTATCATAGCTCCAAAAGTCAAAATACCGCACCTTCACAACTTTTGAACAATTTCAAAATCTAAAGTCAGGATTATTCTGAATAATGTTTAACTTGAATTTTTACGGAATCTTCCGAAATAACCAATACTAACGTAAATTTTGAATTGATGATTATCCAACAACTTTTATTTACAAAGTCATGATAATACAGAGTTACATATTAATTAAATAAGACATTGCTCTTGTCAACCTTTATGAAGAAAATTATATATGATAAATAATTCATTGCTGCCAAGTTATAGAGGTAAAATCTCCAAAACTCATGACAGTATTGAAATAAGTTTTGCACATGTAAAGGGCTTATTTTAAAAAGACCAACAGTTGTAAATGTACCTTAGAACAAGTGTGAATCTTGGGATGGCTTTTACCCCTCATGATTTCTAAGGTGCTATATAAAGGAATTTGTGTGATTTGCAGTTCTGTGCTTCCACTAATAGGTGGCACTAGCAATTTGTGACAGCTCTGTCATTACTCATTGGAAATGAGTAGGCTACTAGGGTAAATATGCACAGAATAAGATGTGCAGACCAAATCTGGAAAAATTGGCCTAATAGTCATGAAATTTAACATTCACAAAACAGAAGCATTAGTTAAAATGAAATTTGCTGAAGATATTGATATGGTCTTTGTATGCATTTATTGGTACATTTTGATCCTGAAAAAGTAAATAGTTCTAAGTAAAAAGCAAATACATATATTTTAACTTAAAGAAGACTTGATATGTGAAATTAATCTGTAAAATATAAAACAAAATAATTAATGAAACAATGGTACCAAACAATTAGAATGATGGAAGCAGAGATTCATGTGCCTGTATACTGTATTAAATATTATATATTATATGATGTATGCTTATCAGGAATGAAGTAACCTGCCTGTGGCACATTATTACAACCATTTATAATTGGAGAGTAGCTAGATGAAGAGGTAAAATAATGTTAAGAAAATTACATGTGGTATGTTTTTAAAAGGATGACTCCTTTTAATTTGTAGGTTGTTTAACATTGTTAATTAAACCTATAGAAGAATCAATAAGTTCTGTCCGACACAAATTAGTATGAATGTCTCCAGCTACCAGCTCCCCTATTGCCAAGACATAAACATCAGTATAAATAGGGAATCCACACACTATTTCCAAACAGTAACAAAGCTGGAGTCTGTCAAGTCCAGGATAAGAAAATATACAATTTATACTTGAATTAGGGAATGAAGATAAGCAAAAATAAAATTCTGTTGATAAATATGAAGAATAGTTTGGTCTTGGTAGTTTTTACAAGCTTAGAGTAAAACTTAAAGGAACCACATATCTTAAGGAATCTTGTCATCTCCTGAATGAGTCATTAAACCTGCATTTCTAGGTTTCCCTTGCTTGGAGAAATGTGGTGTGGGAAACTATGTTGACCAAAACTTACAGTAACTTAAAATGTTGTGGCAATCATAAACATGTCTTTAGATAAAATATAACATCGCACACTTGAGTCTTCATCAGCAAACCGAATGAAGCTTCCTTCCATTGAATACGTCAATTGACCCATTTAGTCTGTGAAACTACTTACGTGAATCATCTTCTTGTGCCAGATTGTGAGGTTCTGAAGGCTGGATATGTATTATTTTTCGTCTTCATATTCTCAGTGGCTAGCACAGAATTATTCATTTTTGAATGATTTTGTGCTTTATTCGACACACCTTTTAAAAATAAACATAATATGCCTGTTAAAATGAAATTTTTTTTGGAGATAATAATATAAATTTACAATGAATCAATTGGTTATAAATAAATTGTGCATTATAATATATAGTAGAGAAAGTAAGTTTAGTGTTAGGTGCTAGGGCAGGAGCGTATCAGTCAAGGCATTTAAGTGTGCACAAAGGATTGTGAGAGTAATACTATTTCCATAAATAGTATCTCTTTCTGAACCATGCCTATTTCAGAACTGAATCAGAAAGTATCCAGGTCATATTTGTTAGTCTGCAGCTAAGAGATAGAAAATATACTATATACACACATTGGAAGACTCTAGGAACCAGGAACCAGGCTGAGGAATTATTTCATTCCTTTGGACAAAAACCTTGATTTTTCTTATCCTTTTATCAGATTATATACAGCTAGAAAAGAAAGTAAGATTACTCTAAAACCAAATAGTAGCTAAAGATAAGTGAAAATATACCATTCTCAGTCTCATTGTATCTGAATAATTGTGTAGATCAAATCAGTTCTACCAAACAAAAGTGTAAATGTAATCCTTGAGAAATTTCAATTGGCTCTTTTTCATTGTCCATACTTTAGGAGAATCCAGGCTTGGCTGTCTGACAGCTTGCTGAGATTCACCATTTCAGAGGCTTTCTGGCTTCTTCTCCTACACTTTTCAAGAGCAACAATTGCTCATTGCTCCCTGAGCTACATCTCCAAATCATCCTTTTTCTCCCCTTGGCCTTGCATTCCACAGCCTGAGAGTGTGATCCACTTTCATCCTCAGACTTACTCAGGAGAGTAGATGTGATAAGAAATACCATGGGAATCTTTGCTAAAGTGTGATATATGTTGAATTCTTTGTTTAAGATCCTGATTGGGAGGGTAGGAGAGGATAGTAGGCTAATTTCCTTAGGCCACTCATATATAGATCTATAGATTGACATTTAGAAAACGAACTTACAATGTTCGATGGAAAATTCTTTAAAATATATATGTATATATAGTTATTGTGACAAGGTAGAATATTACCAGGAAAGGACAATGGGACAACTACTAACAGCACTGTTACTATGTACAAATCATAGTTATTAAGTGGTACTGAAAAATTATTAATACATAATCCAAACTCTTAGACATATATTTGGGCGTAGCTAAAACAAAGTTGTTTACACCTGAGATCAAATCAAGTTGTCAAAGTGATTATGAATCTTCATAATATGGGTCAGAAATTTTGTTTTAATCTTCAAATTTGAATTTCAAGAGAATAGACTGTGTTCTGTTAGTATCCCTTAAGAACTAGCTTACATGAAAGTATGTTTTCATAAGCTCTGCAAACTTTATTTACAAAAGCCTCAGTATTAAGTAGGTTTTACATGCAGTCTATGTAAGATAGACACATAAAGCCACATAACTTATCCAAACTGCTTAAGACCTGACAGAAAGCAAAGGGAGAGACTAATATTTTTCTAATTTTTTTACATTTAATTGGGAATTACTGAAATTAAGACACTAATTATTAGAGCACAAGAATGAAGGATTTGGATGCAGGTCTTGAGAGATGGTCTCTCTCTTTGCTTTGTATCAGGTCTTAAGCAGTTCACGATTGTCCGTGATCTGTCATTTGTGGTTGACCTTCCCAGGGCACCTTCTGTTGTTCAGTGTTGCTTTCTAACCAAGTTTTCTGCTCTCTCTGGGCACTGCTACTTTAAATAGTTACCAAGAGTCGCCCTTCTGCCACCCTTCCACTGAGCCTCCTCATAATATTAGCTCTGGACCTTAGTGCTTGCCTTACCTCCACAGGCGTGCACGTAATGTTTCTACTCTGTTTCTTCCACCTACAGGGTGGAAATTATGCTGGGTGCAGCGTATGATCAGCACACAGATTCCCCCAATATAATAGCCTTCTATCTTTTCAGGTTTGAAATATATCACTTGAAAAAAAAAAGTTTCCTTCCTCCACCGGCACCTCCACCTTTTTATCTGGTAGTAATCTATATCTTCTTGACTTCTCCAAATAAATCTCATTTAAGGCTATCTTTTCCAAAACAAAATCCTGATAATTCTCTTTTTAGGGTATGGTAAAACTTTCCAAGCCTGAAAAATGAAACCTTTTGTTTTTAGCAGATCAAGCTCAAGCTAGGCTCTCCTACACAGGCCCAGAGCTATAGCGTTTCTTACTTTCACCACATGGTCGCCATGTTCAATAGAGTCTCTGACTTTACTTCCCAAGATGCCTAGTCAGTACAGAATTAAGGTTTCCTTTGCACATTCTAATACAGAGACCTCCTCTCTGTCATTTAAGCTTTTCTTCCAGACAGCTGTTTAAGATCTAACATAGCAAAATGAGATCAAATGATTTAAAAAAGTACTTTCTGATGCCTGTGAAATTACTTAGCAAGGCAGATCAATGTCTGCTTTGCCCACTTGTGCTTCATCAGACCTATGTTAATACTTATCTGATTGGCTTTGCTCCTTAGCTGTTAAGTAGGGGAAAACTATATCCTCTATGACAATACTTCTGTTCACAACTATATAAACATTGGCACATTAATATTGAGATAATCTATTTAGTCTATTTTAAGCAAATTCCATGTAAGGAAGTAAAATTAGTTATGGTATTGTAATTTATTTATTTCATACAAATATTAGTCTGTAATACTGAGCTGTACCATACGTAACACATACTATGGACCAGTTTCACACAAATGAATGCTCTTTTGTTCATATTATCCCATATATTTTATACCATTTAGTATTCTTTATAGAAGGAGATCATGGCTGAATGTCTCTATTGTGCCATAGTTATTGCCTTCTCCTATTTGCAAAAAAAGTAAAATTTTACTTTCCTGGAATGTGCAAAATGAGAGCATATATTCAATTTAAAAATATTTGATAATATGCATTATTATTATTTATTATTGAATGATAGGTGATACTCTGCTTATAGTTTCCAAGTACTTGTTGGCTTATTGAAAATTAATGGAGTTTTCATATATGGCTATTGGAACAAAAATTTCACAAGGACAAGAGGAACCTTATAGTAATGGAAATGTTGAATAGGCTCTGATGCTTTCTAGGTGTGAGGACTGTGGCATGGTATTATCTTTTTCAGCCTCAGTTTCCTCTTCATTAATATGGGGAGAATAGTTACCACTCAGAGGCTGTTATAGAGACAGTGAAAATATGCGTGTGTAAGGTGCCCAGCCAGTGCTTGATACATAGAAGATATTCAATAACAATTAATTCCTTAAGGCAGATTGGTAATGCCTAGGTTTTAGATTACAGTACTTTGCTTTCTTGTAGTGGTTTACATGTGTGTATTGTTTAGCTGTTACTTGCTTTGGAGGTTATATTAATAGTAATAATGAAAACAATATCACAATTATTATATGTGTAGTACGTGTCTTTCAGAGAAACATAGAGTAATAGCATGAATGTTTTAAAACATGAAGTTCGTCAATATCTACTAGTCAATGAAGATTGAGGAGGCTTTGTAAAAGGATAATGTTTCAAGTAAACAACTGATGAAAAAAACTGAGTCTTAGTCTTTAACCTACATTTAGATGAAGCTAAATGTCTTAAGTGTAGACCTATTGCTTAACACAGGTTTAAGTGTGTTAAACATAAAATCAGTGTAATTTGTGTAACTGTTTTAAGTGTAATTTCATTGGAATCATATGAGTGTGTACATGAAGTTAATGATGAGGATGAAAGGAGACCTGATCATTAGTTCTTATGGAACTGAGTACTTAATGAGCCAGGGTGAGCAAGGAAGCACCTGTTTCTTCAGGAAAGGGTTGGCTGCATCTCACAGACTGTAAGTTCCAATTTATGTTTTCAACATGAACTAAAGTTAGTCATTTAATATTCAGTAAAAATAACCAGGAAATGACTAGTTTTATTTGCTCCTGTACTTACAACATATCCTCTAAAATGGCGTAATGGTTGCCTTGAATATTATTTTGTTATGACTTGGTCCATGAAGACACAACATCCTTCATGACAACTTAAGGAGTATTGAATCCACATAGGAATTAACACAATATTTCTATTTAATATGTCTCCAAGTCTGAGTGAAACCTTGTAGATACAAAGTCTGAGTCTAGCTGACCAATTCTATGAACCACCTGTGATCGCGAATAATCCATTTGCAGGAAAGAGGATATTCAGTCACTCAAGAAAATAAACTTGCAGTCTGAATCTAGTAAATAGAATGAAGAACATGTTGAGAGCAACTTAAAGGGGCTTTTGTCTAATAGAAGACACTTGGAAGCCAGACTGAGAAATCTAGACGTCATTAGAAAAGGAGGTGACACTAACCACAGTCAGGTTTTATAGAGTTTTTCTGAAAGACAGAATTCTTTTGGAAAACACTTTATGCACCAACATGAATAAGTTTCTGAGGTATTCTCGACAAAGATGAATTTTATTTCATTGTGGCTTTAGCTGTGCTACAATGCTCATAAACTATTTTACCTTATGCCAGACATGTGGAAGCAATCAGTATATGTAAATGATATGTGAAGGTGAGGTATAGGTTTAGTTTAAAACCTTAGACAGTCTGTGGTTATAAATTATAACCACATCACAAAGAACAACTTTTTAAAAATAGTAACTTAAATGTAAAAATAATCAGTGATGAATTCGTAAAACTACTAGTGTTTTCTTAGTAAAGTCTAATAAATGTAAATTATAGTTCTACTTTGTGCCGTTACATTATTTTTAGGATACAATATTTAAAGGAAAAAATTTTTTTCCTTAAGTAATTGTTAAAATGTAAGTAGCTGTAGTTAGACATAATTACGTCAGTCTATCTCTGAAAACCCACTTTTGCCAAGAGTAGCATTTTAGTCTGACTACAGTTAACTTTTATTTTTTAAAAAGTCCCCTTCTTTTTTCTTTTAGCCTGATAGCAATTTTTTTCCTGTCATATACTCATATATATATACACACACCACACACACATATATATACACACACCACACACATATACATATATATTACAAAATATATGTAATGTAACATTATATATATTTTGACCATGTAAACCTGAGTCATATCTCCTTGAAAAGGAAATAGATACAATAAAAATAAATGTTTTCCAGTCTTCAAATTCAAAACAATGAAGCTCAGTTTCAATATGACAGTGCTGTGCCTCCTTTAAAATATGTTTATCATCTGCTCTATGTAAACCCAGATATTAAAACAGCACAAATTCAAAATACATCATACACACATATAGAAAATTTGAGCAGGAAACAAAAAGGGGGCAAAAGAAAAGAAATCAAAGACAAGTATTTAAGCATTACCTTATCAACTTTTCAGTGGAAGAAAAAGCACGAGGTCATATTTTGTTAGACTGAAGTCAAGTGTATTGTACTCCCAATTTTCTTATAGAAAGTGAAAAATAAACCTTTGCTCATTCTAATGTATTTATTTAAGGAAAGCAATAAGTGAATGTTATACTGAATATCTAGATAAAACTGACAATATTTCAAAAAAGGAAATAGCCTCCACATCTTGGGTTAACATGCATCCTTTATTTAGTAAGCCTGGACCTGTAAGTAACTGGGACAGAGATAAAAGACAGTCTATGTGCAGAAAGTCCTTAAATCTTCAATATAGCTCAGATTACTTAGGATTTAGTGTATTGTCAGGTTAACTTTTCTTTTCTTTTTTTTTTGAGATGGAGTCTCACTCTGTCATCCAGGCTGGAGTGCAGTGGCGCAATCTCGACTCGCTGTAACCTCTGCTTCCTGGGTTCAAGCAGTTCTCCTGCCTCAGCCTCCCGAGTAGCTGGGATTATAGGCACATACCACACCCAGCTATTTTTTGTATTTTTAGTAGAGACAGGGTTTCACCATGTTGGCCAGGTTAGTCTCAAAGTCCTGACCTCAGGTGATCCAACCACCTTGGCCTTCCATAGTGCTGGATTACAGCCGTGAGCCACCACATCCAGCCTCGTCCAGTTAATTATTTAAAAAACACAAAATTTTCAAAAATAGAATTAATTTTATAGCCTAGTAAATAAATGCCAGTTGTCATTTGGAGTTCATTTCAAGCAGCAATAGTAGAAGGATGGCAGCTGAAAGAGAATGACCAGGAATAGAGTAGCTAAGCAGAGATGCATTGACTAAACATACTAGATGTGAAAATTGCCGGAAGAGAGAAAATTCATTTAACTCAAGTATGTGAGTGTTTGTATGTTGTTGTTGTTGTTGTTATAATTTAGTATAGGATTCCAGGATAACTCTGATTACTCTTGATGTTTGTCTTCATAATACTACAGTCTTGCTTCTATACTTACTATTCTCTTTCTCATCTAGGAAATGTTCTTTTAAAACTGTTAAATCCATTCCAAATGAACAAAGATTTTCAAAGTATGATTGTGCAGCAATCATTGTAATAATTACCAGGAGTAGAAAGACACACAGGATTAGCTGCTGTTCTCAAGGCCTCACAACATAGTGCTGGAGAAACTACACCACACAATGACAAGGCAAATTGGTGTATCATTTGGATGTAAAACAAATGCTATGAAGTTCAGAGGTGACAATGATTTCTTAATTATTCTATAATATGCTATTGAGTATGAGGAGAATATGTTTTACAAAGAGAGAAAATTAAACAGCTTATATAGATGAGAAAAGTTTTACGAGAAAAAAATGGAGAAGGGCTTCTTAGTAGAAGCAAACTGTCTGGAGACATGAGGCATTAATGTATACTGCCTATCTGAGAAACAGCAAATTAATTTAACCTCATATGGAATGCAGTGGCAGATAATAAGACAATGGGAGCCAATTTTGAAAATCTGAATATCTCTGTGATCAATGACTCTGTATAATCTTTGATCATTCCTCTAATAACTACTAATATAATATTCAATGCAGTGCAGTATTATTTATGGGATATGTACAGATAAGTATGATATGTTCTGCCCCAAAGAGCTTACATTCAGTGGGAAAGGTGGGCAAGTATGTCAGAACACACATTATGGGGAAAATGTGTGATATATCCCAATAAAGAACTGTGAGTGTTGAGAAAATCTGATATCACAGTGGGTCAAGAAATCAGGAAAGTCTTTATGTGAGAAGAAGCATTTGAAATAGGAATCAAAAACCCATTCGACAGGCATGGAGGGGTGGGAAAGAATGGAGAACATCCTAGCTGAAGGACGTAGAATGAATAAAAAGCAAGAGAGAAAGTGTCGACAGCATCTGATTTACTTTGCCAAGGCATTTGAAAGAAAATTGTATCAGATAAGTTGAGATACTAATTGAATAACCATGGGCAAGTAACTTGACTCCTATAAGCAAACAAAGGACACCACAACAGCAGTAGCCAGTAACTGTATGTTCCCTCTTTCATTTTAGTTTCCAATGGAAATAGTTAAGTAATTTACAAAACTGCAGTAATTATTATATTTAATTTATATATTTGGGTGTATTAGCAAGGCACTAAGTTAAGAACTACAGTTTAGTTAGAATCAGTATAGTAATTAACAGCATGGTTTTAGGAGTCAGAGAGATTTGAGCTCAAATCTGACACTAATTTTCTGTGTGATCTTGGACAACATAACACACTAAAGCTTAATATTTATTTGTAAGATGGGGATAGTAATAAAAGATCTACCTCTGTTGGATTGTTGTGTAGATTATGTGACTTGGACAGTGCCTGTTAAAAAAATGTGTATGGACGAGACACACGGCGCACTCAGCAAAGGGCTTGGCATGGTAAAGGTTCAGTGAATATAGAAAATACAAGAATGAAACTCACAATCTGAAGTATCAGATCAAGTGATCAAAGTGCTGAATAGATAATAAGTATAATAAAAAAGCAAAAGAGGCCTTATTTACACAGGAATTAGATAAGAGCCCTGGATTGAAGGAACAAGACAAGTAAGGTAACTCAAAGGTTGAGATAATGCTGTGGGCAATTAGGTAAATACGTAAGCTATGTTTGGAGAGAAAAAAGATAATTTGTTTGCTTTTTCCCTGCATTGTATTAACCATTCAGTTGAAGAAATCATTTCATTCAGTGTGGCTGCACTTGGTGAAGTACATAGTAATTGTTGTGTGTGATTTTCTATTATTCTCTTTGTCTTCTGAAAGGATTGATGCAGAGTGACTAACCCAAGATGTATACATTAGGAGAGAGTTGAAAGAGCAGGATGACAATATATTCCAGTAGTTGCAGCTATACAGTTGTTTAATACAATAATAATCCAGAAGCTTATCATGACAATTAAAAAGATGGAAGTAAATCAAGTCAGAAGAGTGGAATCCAGAGAAAAGAAAAGTTGTGAAGTGGAATTGGGGAAGAGAAACTTTCCTTAAAAATAAATCAGTTAGCACTTTTGTTGTTCCTTACATCTCCTATTCATTTTAGACAGGAAACAACTCCAACTTACAAAACAATTTACACTTTTGTGGAGAATATTTAATTGTTTGATAAAAATTATTAGGGACTTTTTCTCAATGTACTTTATAAAGTGAACATAATAAATATCATACATGGAAGAAAACTTATAAAAATAATTTATCATTATTAACAAATAACATGCTCCCATAATCTCATTAAGTTTAATTTATTATTAAAGTTGTGCTTAAGAATATATGGTTTCCTTTAGCCCAGGAAAACAGAGAGTGTTTTACCTTGTGTAACAATAATGGGCAGAGGCTGTAGGTAAAGAACAGAGGTGATAATTTTATATCATAACCACTTAGAAGAATGAAATGCATCTCCTACTGAGGCAAACCAAATACAAATAACCTGTTTATGTTAGTTTACTATAATGTGCCTTCTGATATTTGATAGATCAAAATATACTTCATGAGCCATAGCAGCTACATAAACGATGTATCTTTTTCTCATTCTCTCTTCTGATATAACAATTCTAAAGACATTCCACTGAATTATGGGTTTATTCTTTTGACTACTTTTACTTAAGTGATTCATGTAGATGCATGAGCTTTATTTGAATGAGCATGCTTCATCATGTCCTTTTTACTTTTGAAGGCATTTTCTTAACTTTTTCCCTAGGTGTTCCTAATAATAGAATATGATTCCAAAAATACTGCCAAGAAACTTGACAGCACCACTGAAGTAGTCTAATTTTATGGCTCAGGGCTAGACATTGTTATGCAACAGTGAAAGAAGGCTTAGATGGTAACATTTTTCCAGTTTCCATAGTCAGTTATCTTCACTACTGTATTGTATTAGGAAAAACGACTTCCTACTAAATTGTTGGAATTATTTACTTTTGTCTAAGTAAATTACTTCCACTTCACAAACATTGTCAGAGTGGCTTGTAAATGTGATTGAACAGGGAATGTCAGGAGTTTCTCCTTTTCAGGCCCAAAAGTTAGATTAAATGCTTTAAAAATGTGTTTGCATTCTTAAACAGCACTCTTAAGTCTTAGATGTTAAACGATTCACTTGGTCTACAAATACTGATTCTTCAAACTATTATCCTTGGGATTTTTAAGCCACTGTTCCAGACTCATGGGCATTAATCTGGCACCCTAGTGGTTTGCCATACCGTCTTTCATAAGTAAATATGCTCATACATCTTAAAAGATAATACATAATTTCTGATAGGTATATATCAAACTCATGGTATGTTTTCCATTAAATACAGGGAAAAGGAACCAGTTGTGGGAGAAATCCCAATAGAAAACATATTTATACCACTCTGATCTTCATTCCAGTCTGGATACTAATTTTTTGACTTGCTGGTCCTTTTCTTCAAAGTTCTTACTATTTACACTAATTGGGACCTTCACTTAAATTTCTATGGCAATTTACAACATACCATAGAATAGCCTCATAATATACATTTTGTACCAAGATTTGTATCAGTTGAAATGTGAGAACTGTATCTTAAGCAATTTATAAACCCTAGGAAATAAGATTATTGTATTATTAGAAAGGGTAGCCACAATATACAAGTAATTGTTATTAAGGAAGCATTAAGCATTGAACATTTTAATTCAGAATTTACATATTTAGGCCATAGCATACTAACAATTTCCCATGCCAAATAAAGTGATAGGAGTGCTGTGAAAATTTAATGCTTGTTAGTGTTGGTGAATCACTGTGACCATAAATAAAAAGTGCTATAAAACTTCAGAGCATTCTTTTGTGGGGCAATCAAGGTTCACAGAGTCTGCTCCTGTACCTACTTCCAGACATTTAGGATTAACATACCCAGTTTTTAATAGTACATATCTACAACTGATATACTATTTATCATTTTGTTTTATTCAAAATAATCAATGCAATAACAGAGAAAGGAAAAACAACAAATAAAGGTTGCTGTAGGTTTCCAGCCAAAACATTCGTCAGCTATCATTTAGATAACCAAAACCATTTATCTTTTTGTTTCATACTGTGCCATTGAGACATCCAGATGACTCTGAAAGAAGGAAATGGAACTTGTTTACAAGAAAATTCCCCTTTCCAATCCTAGAACCAGTGTCTTAAGTGATACAGACTACTGATTACTACTTGCTGTATCCCTCCTGGTGGTGAACCCTAGCGCAAGGGAAGCTGACACTCAGGATGCCCCATGGGACTAGGTAACACAGTCAGGTGCCAGCTCGAGATCAGACTTTCCTAATGTTCATGCATACTGCATTTTGAAATAAGATTAGCTCTAAATCAATTGTTTCTAATGCTAATTAAAAAATATAATTCCTATGTTTGTGCTATGGTACATAATGGTGATGTTAAAAATAATAATAATTCCCATTTAATGGGTATTCATTATTGGCCAGAAACGATTCTATAATTTTATGTAAACTAGCCCATGTAATTATCATGGCAAACCCAGATAGTAGACATTTTCTATCATTTTACAGATGAGGAAACAAGGCTCAAAGTAGAACAAGTAGTAGGAAAAAAGCTAGAATCTCCATGTCTGTTGGACACCAAAGGTCTTACTTACTTTTAATCACTGCTCTGTTTGAAGGTATATGATTCCAGACAACTGGAAGAGACTCCTGTTTAAAGGCTGCAAGAGTTCAATTATACATAGTCATTACAGTTAAAAAAAAATTAAAAAATTAACAGTCAAATCCTAAAAAGTCTAAAAATTCTTGCTGCAAATTACTGCTGTTACATTTGAGATGATAAACATTTTAGAGAATATTATGTTTCCAGGAATTTAACCAGAGATTGTTTTTCTTTTCCTCACTTAAAACACAGAACAATACCTAAAATCTTCAGAAAAAGTGAAAGCTTTCTTCTCAGCATATGGACTACGTATAAAGACAAACAATTAGAACTACAAGAAGACTATAATCTGTACCTTCAATTATTCTATCTATTTAATAAATGATTTAGAAAAAAGCTTTCATTGTTTTTGAAGTGAATTATAATGTAGAGCTCTCCAGTAGTACATAATCATATACCATTACATAATAAAGCTTACTGAAATAACAAACAGTAAATAGTAAATGTTACAAAAATGAATAGTTCTAGCCTCTGTTTTTTGTTGATGCGTAAGTTGTTTCAGTATACAACCCGTTATTATATCATAGACCTCATGAAAAATTTATGCAAAATTCACGTGAAACCTCTAAATTATTGCTGGTTGAGACTGAAATAGTGGAAAACCTCTATGCTTCACACATTTCATGATTGAAACCATAAGTTCCTTCCCAACATCCAAATAATTACTCCAGCATTGCTGGCAACTTGGACCTGGTTCATGTAAAATTTCCAGAGGTTTTTCTTGTCCTGTACCTCAGTGGTCCCCAACCTTTTTGGCACCGGGGACCCATTTGATGGAAGACGATTCGTCCACAGACTGGGGTGGGCTGGTGGGGGGAAATGGTTTTGAGATGATTCAAATACATTACATTTATCGTGCCCTTTTTTTTCAACTCACTTGACACTATAAAGCCTACCATCAGATGCAACTTATTTGTCACTTGCCATTTGCTGATAGGGTTTTGATATGTCTCTGGGCAGTCAAACCTCACTGCTAATATTAATCTTTATTAGCAACTGCTCCCCAGTGCTAACATCACCACCTCAGCTCCATCTCAGATCATCATGCATTAGATTCTCATAAGGAGCACGCAACCTAGATCCCTTGCATGTGCAATTCACGATAGGGTTCTTGCTCCTATGGGAATCGATTGCCCCCACAGATCTGATAGGATTAGGAGCTCACGGGATAATGCTTGCTCACCTGAGGCTCACTTCTTGCTGTGCGGTCCAGTGCCCACTTGGCCATGGACTGGTACCAGTCTGGCAGGGGTGTTGGGAAGCCCTGCTGTACCACTCGGTGTATGGCACTATGGGGAGCTGAGCAGAAACCTTGAGTCATGCTGGGTTTCTGCATTATGTAGAAATGTATTTGATTTCTGATCAAAAGTAAAACAACACTCTTTATACAACTTAAAGATAGTTCAGAGGGTTCAATAGAAGATTCTCACTATTTTTAATGATTAGGATGGATACTTTTAAAATGATATGACAAAAAATAGGCCCACAAGAGAGACACTTGAGCATTCTTAATAAGTAAAGTATTAAATAATAACTATGCTTTTGCTTCAAATAGTAATTGCTTCCTACCGTACTTTACCTCTGAAAATACAGTCATAAAGTGTTGATAGAAACAAAAACCCTTTACCTTGTGTTCAGGGACACAGACAATTTAGACTTTGGTCATTGAATGGATTAACATTTTCCCAAAACTCTCCCAAGTACATATCTCAGAAACAAAAATCTCAGGTTGAGAGACCTGTAATAATTCAGGAAAAGAAACTTACGTTTTTTTTTCTAGAACTTCAATATTTTCCAAAACAAAAATAAAACAAAAGATTAACTCAGAGGTTGGTAAATCATAGTCTGTGGGCTAAATCCAGCCTGCTGCCTGTTTTCAGACAGCATGCAAGCTAAGAAGAGTTTTTGCACTTTTGAGTGGCTGAAAGAAAAATCAAAAGAAGAATATTTTGTGACATGAAAATTATATGAAATTCAAACTTCAGTTCCATAAATAAAGCTTCTAATTTTGGCAATAAAAATGTAGGGCACTGTGTTCCCTCTTGATATATATATATATAAAAACACATACATACACAATATTTTCAATGTTGCCTCTTGACCTGGAGTGTCAAAAATATTTACTATATATATGGCTCTTAGAAAAAGTGTGCATATGGCTGAACTAAATGATATTTGAAAAAGACTAAGCTATTAATTTTTCTCTTTTAGAGAACAAAGGTCGATTTAATCCTAATGACTAAAAACATGATGTGTAAATTGAATGTATCAGTTAACTTGCAAAATATAGACAAATTCTCATTCAAAACTTAAAAGAATGTGAGATTTGAAAAAAGTATAGAGGATTCTTACTTTTGATTTAGAGCAAGCTTTCTTCCTCTACTGCTTGAACATATAAGTTAATGGCTGTTGTTTCTTTTTGACCCTTCTTGAGGCAACCTGATAAAGTTTATATTATTCTTATAATACAGCAAATACAAAAGACATAAAATGATTATGCTTCCACTTAAGCAGAATAAAATGTAATGTTTACTTAAAAAAATGTTTAAAATATTTAGCATTAAAATAATTTGGTCTTCCCTTAATATGTTACTTTTGTCTTATCAAATCAGTTCATTTCAAGTATGAAAATTATAATTTCTTGAGTAAGATTTTTATGTTTGCATCATCTTGGGTTTTACAAATCTTACATGAAAGTACTGCTAAGCTCTTTAAGATATTATTTATCTGAACTTATATGATAAAACATTAGAATTGATACCTTCTATATAAACTTAATTTGCATATTATTCTAAATCGAGACCTTTATGTTATTATTTTGAAATAGATAACATTTTTTAGTGATATTGTTTATTTGAAGGTAGAACACTTTCCAATCTTTGTCAGGGTAAAGATGTTAATTCACATATTTACATGTAATTAGCATATATACAGAAGATTTACCTATTTCTAAGTGTTGTAAGTCCCTCAGATTTGAGCACTGAAATTGCCAATGAAGAAGTGCAAATCTTTCTCCATTCTCCAACCCAAAGAGGGAAATACAATTTCTCTTTCTCGTTAATTTAACTGCACAAAGAAACCTTCCTACTTTGTATGATCTCATAATTTAACACTGGTTCATCACCACATGAAATTTAAATGTATGTTCATTTTGTTTAAAATATTATGTTGCTTCAGAAATAAGCAGTATGTGTTAATTTTGTACTCTAATTGAAATAACTATTCAGGGGATTAGAGCACCATTCTTTATAATTCAGTGTGATAGTGTATTCCATCACCAACAGCTCAATTTCTTTCTTTCACCATCTGTTCTTTCCTTCTTTTCTCTCTGCCAAAAATCGATAGAACTCAATGAGCAAAATTGAGCTGTTCCATAACCCAACCATATTGGGATTATTTTGTTCATAATACATTGACCTAGTTCTTACACAGTCCAGTTTAATTAGGTAAACCCTCTGTTTATAAAAATGCACATTTACTAAACTGTAAACATTAAATGAGTGTTATAAAAGCAGCCAAAATGTTATTGTTTCAACAGTCAAGATTTTAAGATGGCAACACTTGGCAAACATAAAGCCACACACTGTCTATTTCCAACTTGGAAATCCCTTTATGCAGCAAGAGCTTTTCATGATGATCAGTTGTACACATCCAATGATTAAAATTTTAAATGCAAGAAAATCTGAAAACATTCTCAGAGATTTTAATATATAATTATCTATCCAAAAACAAGTTAATTACTTTATTCAAAATAGCCTAAAATAATTTTCAGTTGTTCTATTCAATTTGAAAACTCTATATATAAAGTTTTATGCACACATATAAAATTTATCTCATATGATTGTTACAAATATAAAGATAGCAAACAATAGAGAAAATTTGCAATAGCATTTTCTAAATAAACCAAATAGTTAACAGTATTTGCTAAAGTGCAGACTTAGCATAAAAAGGACCACTGAAAAAAGATTCAAATCCCATTTACAAAGTCACTGCCATGTGGAATTAAACACCTTGAGAAATTGCAGTAGCTGCATATTATATACATTTTAATTTTGTGTTTTGCAAAAGTAACTTTTACTTTCTAAATGAAATGTAAAGGCTTTTATAAACAGAAAGATGGGAAAAATGTAAAACAATGCGTGTTTAAATTTTTTTTTATCATTACAAGATAGTGAGTCATTGTAACTGAGAGTGCCAGGCTGTGTCCATACTCCATAACTTACATCAGGACTGTGCTAACAAAGCTATTTTCACTTGAAAATAGCTTTGTTAGCTATTCATCTTTGATGAATAGTTAGCATCATTCATCTTTGCAAACTGAAAACTGAAATTGCAATGTGCTTGGTGATACTTAATATTTGTCATTTCCTTTCTTTTCATTTTTCTTTTAAAAATTTTTATTTGTCTTGCTGGAATTCTCAGTTAATGAGGGCATTTAAAAAAATAAATATAGACTCTAAGAGCTTTGAGTATTAATATTTTTTAAGTATATTATTTAATGAGGAAAGTAATATCTTCTCTACTAAAAAACCTTGAAGGTTTATACAAAGCAGTGTTACCAGTTTCAGTCATTTGTAACAAATAGTGTCTTCTTTTTTAAATTGACTCTATTATGTGCATTAATAAGTTAATCTCC
Source organism: Aotus nancymaae (assembly GCF_030222135.1). Classification (NCBI taxonomy): domain Eukaryota; kingdom Metazoa; phylum Chordata; class Mammalia; order Primates; family Aotidae; genus Aotus; species Aotus nancymaae. The sequence goes on along the minus strand of NW_026988413.1, from coordinate 62,393,435 downwards.
TTGCAATTTGTAATTGCATTATTTAATCTTACTTCCAAAGAAAGTATCATTCTTTCTGTGATTGATTGTAGGCTATCCATGGTGATCTAACAGCAAAGTTATGCTATTTTGTTATTTAAAGCCAAGAAGAAGCTTCTGGAAAAATTCTTCCATCTTAATATTATGAATCTAAGTTTCAATATCTGAACAATAGAAATTATATAGTTATTATATATAGTATATAATAATTTCTATGGAAATACAGTGAACTTATTGCAATCAATTTAAAAATACTACTTATATGTTGCTCTAGTAAAGAAAACTTATAATAAAGAGCATTTATATAAATAAATGATTATCTGCAATGCTCAAATTTTACAATAGTATGTAACATTACATTAGATATCCTATAGGCCAATGTATTCATTTTATTAATTATAAAATTGTAACTTAGGCTTTCAGTCTTCATTACTTGTGACAGAGATAGGTTTATGGTATGTTCATTTTAGGTTTTTAAAACATTGATCATATTCCATTATTTTCATAAATAATGAAGACATTTTCTCTTTTCTGGGAATTGTTTTTATGAAATAGTAATAAAATATTATTTATAACTAACAATAGACATGCTGTTTTCATCACAATAATTAATATATTTGGGGATAATATAGAATTTGAAACACTTATTATGCATTAAAATCACCTGTTGAGATTGTTAAAAAATAAAATACTGACTCCTGACCTAAACTCAGTATCAATTATATTAGCCTCTAATTTTTTAAGCTTGTCAGATAACATTAATGTATTTTCGTTGTTCTAGTATTATATTGTTCAATACAAACTTGAAACTTCAAAAACACAAAGTCATATATTAGAGACAAGTAGAAAAGAAATTTAAACTATTATCTGATAAATTTAGATAATAATAGTAAATGTTTACATTAAAAGATTAATGCAAATTTTAAAACCTCATATGTTCTGAACTGGTAGGTATTATGTGAGGTGTCAATTGGTTCTTATCAGATTCTGAAATCATATGCCTTTCTAGTAATCATCTAATTTGCTTATAAAATGGCATAAATTAATTTAAATAAAGTCTATAATTTTCATAACTAGATAGGCATCGTTTATTTCTAGGTTGAATAAAACGTGATATTTTAATTTGGAACATAACGCTGATTTCTGCTACCAGTTACATTTGTAGAAATTCTCTTCCTTTTAATAATTCTGTGTATATTTGTAACATTACTGTTACTTTTATTTAATGAAACAACCAACGTAACAGAAACCTAGCTGTTTTGAATATAAAGAGAACTGTTTACATTTATCTTTTGGCAAATCCAAAATATTAAAGTGTTAGAAGTTAAAATAATAGAAAATAAATTGTTATGTCAGCATGTGGGCTGCAAACAGAACAAAAGAGTTTGTAAATACATCATAAATTAAACAGGTTAAAACAGAGAGACTATACCCATTAATTTAGTTTGATTTTTACAGCAATCATGAGAATATAGGAAATAACAATCCAAGAGGCACATTATTTTGTCTTGCTACCACTTTGTTTATTTTTCATTGTTCTTTTTTCGAAGCAGTGTTTTGTAATTGAGTATCAGCCTGGAACATGGAATTCCAGAATATTATTTCACTTGCGTAAAAATTATCCTTGACCTTAAAACATGGTGCCTTATCTCTTCATAGGTAATACTTCATTTACTGAGTGAGATGTGGTTTTATAATCTATGGGATTAAAAATCGTAAATATGATTAAACAAAACAGAGAAACTCTAAACACTAATTTCTTCTAATAACTTAATTATTGGTTTTATCTATGATCCACTTCTATATTTGTACTCATTTTTAGCTTCAAAAGATGGACATGATCATGATAATCCTTTTCAAAATTAAACTATTACATCAAATAGTCTCAATATTTATGGCTTTTGTTTCTTGCATTTGTATTTCAAAGGGAAATTATACTAACTTTTATCTTATTCTCTAGAAGTGACGTTAAGCTGAACTAGAAAAATGAAGACATTGGGAATTCTCAAACTGTATATCTGTCTAACATAGAAAAACCTGCACCAGATGATTATCATTTCTCTCTGTCTTATTTTATTAATACCACTTACAAATTCTGCACTCTACCCCACCTCATAGTTTCTGCTTTTTGTGACTTTTATTGTCATGAGTTCTTATAATCATCTCTCTGTGCCTGGATGTTTGCTATACTCAACTCTCTGTGTCTCTGGTATTCAAACTCCCTAAGAGATTCAATTTAATCTTTTCAGATAGGATTCAATAACAAAATATTTCTACTACTGAAAAGAGTTATGATACCAGGCCATGTCAAAGGTATACAGAATATAGACTTTGGTTCAGCCAGAGATAACTAATCCATTAAATTGTGATTGCATGATATAAAACATGGCCAGGAACTATGGTTTCTATTTTTCAGAGGAAGGCTATGGGTGTGATGTATACTAAGAATTTGTATGACTTCAAGCTTTATTCAACTGCCAACTGGACATATCAACCACATGTCCCATGGGCAGCTTGAGAACCACATGTGACCTTTCTCGAGCTCAATCCTAGAACCCTGATCAGGTCCCTTCTATTTATTTTGTCCTCTTCAATGATTCCTCTTCATCTTCTGGGTAAATGTATAAATGTAATACATTGTCCACTATTAACTCAACATTGGTACTACCCACCTCATCTTTTTTTTTTTTGTTTTAAACAGGGTTCCGCCCTGTCCCAGGGTGGAGTGCAGTGGTGCAATCACTGCTCTCATTGTAGCCTGGAGTTCATGGGTCCAAATGATCCTCCCACCTCAGCCTCCCCAGAAGCTGAGACTATATGGGTTCACCACCATACCCAGCTAATATTTGTTTTAATTTTTTAGAGAAAGTGCCTCCATATGTCGTCCAATATGGTTTCGAACTCCTGTGGGCAAGTGATACTCCTACCTTGGCCTCCCAAAGTGCTGGGATTATAGGCGTGAACAACCTCACTGGGCTCTATCTCATCTTTCTTATCTTACCACTTTACACCCTCCATAGTTTATATTTTCACATATTAGATACACTCATATTTACTGTAAATATAAGCTGAACTGTAAGTTCACAAGGATCTTATTAAAAAGGTACTGGTAGACGGGGCGAGGTGGCTTACACCTGTAATCCCAGGTGCCTACTTTGTGAGGCAGAGGTGGGCGGATCACTTGAGGTCAGGAGTTCCAGACCAGACCCGTCAACATGGTGAAACCCCAACTCTACTAAAAGTACAAAAATTGGCCAGGTATGGTGGTGCACACCTGTAATCCCAGCTACTTGGGAGGCTGAGGCAGGAAAATCACTTAAACCTGGGAGGTGGAGGTTGCAGTGAGTCAAGATCATGCCACTGCAGTCCAGCCTGGCTGAAAGAGTGAGACTCTGTCTCAAAAATATAAGGTACTGATATATATAACGAACTATGCTACAAGTCAACTCATGTGCCCACCATGTATTATATTTATTTTTTCACTAGAACAGTAAAGACTTCTCTGCCAACATATTAATTATTCAATAAATCTTTGCTTTTCAATTCACTGGTATCAGGTGTTACCTAAATGCCCCATATACATACACAATTTATTGATTTTTTAATTTATTTATGAAAATATATATTGTTGCCCAAATTTCTTTCAAAATATTACTCCAGCTTTTAAGAGAGGATGAGAGTACAGCAGCATTTCTTGATGAGATGTTGATGAGTTCTTGTCACAGCAGAGAGATTTCTCTTTCTTATTTATTTATTTTGAGACAGGGACTCACTCTGTAACCCAGGCTGCAGTGCTATGGCACAATCACGGCTCACTCAATTCCAACTCCCAGGCTCAAGCCATTCTCCCACTTCAGCCTCCAAAGTAGCTGAGACCACAGGCACAGGCCACTATGCGGGGCTAATTTTTGTAGTGATGGGGTTTCACCATGCTGCCCAGAATTGTCTTGAACACCAGAGCTCAAGTCATCCACCCATTTTGACTTCCCAAAGTGCTGGGTTTACAAAACTTTGAAATTTTTCTAAGGTGACACTAGAGCATATTCTAAAATACATATGTTAGTAATTTTTCTTGGTGAGCTCTTTATGTGACTATATATATATATATATATATATATTTTTTTTTTTTTTCTCATTCCTCTCAGCCTATGAAAATTCTTTTTCTACTAGTATGCTCTGTGGGATTGTTTTCTTTTTAATTTTTTTTATTGCATTTTAGGTTTTGGGGTACATGTGAAGAACATGCAAGATTGTTGCATAGGTGCATACGTGGCAGTGTGATTTGCTGCCTTCCTCCTCTTCACCTGTATCTGGCATTTCTCCCCATGCTATCTCTCCCCAACTCCCCACCCTCTGCTGTCCCTCCCCTATTTCCCTGCAACAGACTCCAGTGTGTAGTGCTCCCCTCCCTGTGTCCATGTGTTCTCGTTGTTCAACACCCTCCTATGAGTAAGAACATGTGGTGTTTGATTTTGTATTCTTGTGTCAGTTTGCTGAGAATGATGGTTTCCAGGTTCATCCATGTCCCTACAAAGGACACGAACTCATCGTTTTTGATGGCTGCATAATATTCCATGGTGTATATGTGCCACATTTTTCCTGTCCAGTCTATCATCGATGGGCATTTGGGTTGGTTCCAGGTCTTTGCTATCGTAAAGTGTGCTGCAATGAACATTCGTGTGCATGTGTCCTTATAGTAGAACGATTTATAATCCTTTGGATATATGCCCAGTAATGGGATTGCTGGGTCAAATGGAATTTCTATTTGTAGGTCCTTGAGGAATCACCACACGGTCTTCCACAATGGTTGAACTAATTTACACTCCCAACAGTGTAAAAGTGTTCCTATTTCTCCGCATCCTCTCCAGCATCTGTTGTCTTCAGATTTTTTAATGATTGCCATTCTAACTGGCATGAGGTGGTATCTCAATGTAGTTTTGATTTGCATTTCTCTAATGACCAGCGATGATGAGCATTTTTTCATATGTTTGTTGGCCTCATGTATGTCTTCTTTTGTAAAGTATCTGTTCATATCCTTCACCCACTTTTGAATGGGTTTGTTTGTTTTTTTCTTGTAAATCTGTTTTAGTTCTTTGTAAATTCTGGATATCAGCCCTTTGTCAGATGGATAAGCTGCAAAAATTTTTTCACATTCTGTTGGTTGCTGATACACTCTAATGACTGTTTCTTTTGCCGTGCAGAAGCTGTGGAGTTTGATTCGGTCCCATTTGTCTATTTTGGCTTTTGTTGCCAATGCTTTTGGTGTTTTGGTCATGAAGTCCTTGCCTATGCCTATGTCCTGAATGGTTTTGCCTAGATTTTCTTCTATGGTTTTTATGGTGTTAGGTCTTATGTTTAAGTCTTTAATCCATCTAGAGTTAATTTTAGTGTAAGGTGTCAGGAAGGGGTCGAGTTTCTGTTTCCTGCATATGGCTAGCCAGTTTTCCCAACACCATTTATTAAACAGGGAATCCTTTCCCCATTGCTTGTTTTTGTCAGGTTTGTCAAAGATTGGATGGTTGTAGATATTTTGTGTTGCCTCTGAGGCCTCTGTTCTGTTCCATTGTTCTATATCTCTGTTTTGGTACCAGTACCATGCTGTTTTGATTACTGTAGCCTTGTAGTATAGTTTGTTGTCTGGTAGTGTGATGCCTCCCGCTTTGTTCTTTTTGCTTAGAATTGACTTGGCTATGCAGGCTCTCTTTTGGTTCCATATGAAGTTTAAGATGGTTTTTTCCAGTTCTGTGAAGAAAGTCATCGGTAGCTTGATGGGGATAGTGTTGAATCTGTAAATTACTTTGGGCAGTATGGCCATTTTCATGATATTGATTCTTCCTAACCATGAACATGGAATGTTTCTCCATCTGTTTGTGTCCTCTCTTATTTCGTCCAGTAGTGGTTTGTAGTTCTCCTTGAAGAGAACTACGTTCCTTGTTAGTTGTATTCCTAGGTATTTTATTCTCTTTGTAGCAATTGTGAATGGCAGTTCATTCTTGATTTGGCTCTCTTTAAGTCTGTTATTGGTGTATAGGAATGCTTGTGATTTTTGCACATTGATTTTGTATCCTGAGACTTTGCTGAAGTTGCTTATCAGTTTCAGGAGATTTTGGGCTGAGACGATGGGGTCTTCTAAATATACAATCATGTCTTCTGCAAATAGAGACAATTTGACTTCCTCCTTTCCTAATTGAATACCCTTTATTTCTGTTTCTTGCCTGATTGCTCTGGCTTATGTGACTATATTAAAAGGCAGATTCTTTGTCACCTGGGACTAATACATTGGTAATAAGGAATGTGTTAAGAGTTAAGAACTATTTCCTGATTCATTGTTTCAGGGCATATAGGCAGTGTGGTACAATGGACAAGAGCATTCTTAAGCCAAGCTGTCCATGTTATGTTCTCAAATGATTTACTATATACAAATTATATGTCACATATATTTTATCACTGTAAACTGGAAATAATAATCATATCTACCTCATAGGGTTATTGCCAGGATTAAATGTGTTTATATGGGTCTGTGTGGCCTGTATAAACATTCCATAAGTCAAATTAGTTGTTGCCGTTATCATAATATTGTTATCAACAAATATACAAGATTATCCATTTTAGAGAATGATGAAAAAGCATGGTAAAGTAATGTTTACTCAGCCACTGAGTATTATTTAAATACAACTCTAATTTTTCATAATTATGTAAAAATGTTTGGATATTAAAAATATCAAATTTCTTCCAAAATTAGTATTGGAAATATCTTTCTATTTTAACAATTTAGGATAAGTCATGGCCATACATTTAGTGATAAATTGGTAGAGTTATAGGAAATGGTTCCCATGATTTATTCAAGTATTTTGAAAATAATTATTCACCTTTGGTTTTATGATTACACATCTCTGGCAAAAACAGTACTGTGTGATATCAATTGTCACTTTCTTATATGAATGCGATTTATATGAAAAGCCTAAATATTGGCCAATGGAAAAAATGATTCAGTCGCCATTTTACATGTAAGATTTCTCCCAAATATTAGTCAACCTGAATTAATAAAATTTAGGGTATAGAAAAACTATTTATTTATACCATTTATTTTATTAATTGTTTAACGTGTAAAATTACAAATAAAATAATATATTGAAGAATACTGTTTACTTCCAATTTTATATTTTATTAAAGCATTTTGTTCAAGGTATTTCCATGCATCATTGATATCAGAATGTGCACATTATTTAAGCTAAATTTTGAGTCATCAGAGTTCAGCATTTTAACTTTAGTCTTTCTGAAAAGTATAAGCGGATCTACAAATACTCATTCATATCACATAAGGGCAGTTTATTTCTTTTATTTGGCCTCTTACTATATATTAGCTCTTACCGTCTATTTCTACCCAATGTGCTGCTTATTAAAAGTGTATGTTAAAAAATATACTTATCTGGGTACACACATGCACACATATACATATATCGCTTAAAATTATACATTTATACCTTTAAGTATAATTTATTGGAACTATAATGATATACAAAGCATATGAATAAGGAAAGAACTTGGATTTTTAGAATCAACAATTTTAAGTCAAATTTTAGCTCTAGCACTTTATTGTGTGTATTTTGACAAATTATTTTACCACTAATAGACTTCATTTGGTTACCTATAACATAAAGTTTAGTGGTATTGATCTTGCAGAGTTCAGAATTTGAGGTTCTTAACGTACCAGAAATTACACTGATTACTCACTTGTAGTTTCTTGACTTTGATATACACCTCCTAATGCAAGATCCTAGCCTCCATGTAGCAGCTCTCTCCCTAGGTACTTATAGGAGTTTCCAGAGCTATTTCACGAAAGTTCAATAACACATCTAATGCAAATAGCATGAGGTATCGGCCAGATAATACTATTGCTTAATTGTACCTCTCTACTCTCCTTGGGCCAAGTAGTACTGGGTGGACATAGCTACAGCTTTGCTAAGTTTTCTAGAGCTTCTCTCAAGGTGTTGCTTCTAAGAGTCTGAGGTGCCCAAGCTCTTTGGTTGTTTATAGGTAAGTTAACAATAATGATTCCTTCCCAACCTGTTGGAAATTCTACAATAAAGTGAGTTAAGCTGCTACCTTTGTTTTGAAAAGTTTTCTTTTAAGCAATCGTATCTATTTTTTTCTAAAATATTAAAAAATTCAAGAGGATATGAGCCAAAAGACAAATTAATATCATTGCTGTACTTAGAATCATCCTTCAGTTTTTATTTGTCAGAGTTGTTATGAAGTTTCTCTCTCTTGTCTCTCCCTTCCCAGGACCTAATGCAAGTGAGAGGTCCCCAGGTGTAATTCCTGAAATTTAGCCAAGCCTGGATCCCAGGTTTGACTCTAGCTGGCTATGCTGCTTCTCTCCTCCCCTCTCCCCATCCTTCCTCACCCTTTCCACATTTATGTTTGTAAAATCCTGCTATAGTGTACATCCAGGATCAACTCTGCTAGCCACTCACAGAGAGTACTAGCATCCAATTGTGTCTGTAGTGACTCTTTTTTATTAGAGAAAAAAATAGACATAATAAATTGCATTCTGGAAGAAATTCCAAACATATAAGAGCTTTTGCACACTAATATAAAAATAAATTATTAAACATATTCTCATCCTATTCAACAGGCAGTATATGAAGCTAAATATTCTTTCACAGTAACATTAAACTCAAAAAATAAACATTTTATTTTTAGTAAATCCAGTAAGACCATATGTTCAATATTGTATACTTAAGCAGGCTACACCCTCAGGACTGGGAATTAGGGTCAGGATTAAAATTACTGCAGAGCCAAGCAGTTTTCTGATATATCTTCAGTGTTGTTTCAATAATAAGTTTATATCAAGGTGCTGGAAATATGAAACATTAATAGTATTAAATGAACTTAAATATTAGTTTTTCTAGAACATTAAAAAAATAGAATATAATCATATTATCTCTTCTTAACAGTCAGCCTCTCACATTTTAAATATCTATTTGCTTTTGTTCTTTAGTGAAGACAGCATGCAAATATTTTTATATTTGAATGAATGCCTGTCCTGTGTCAGCTCTGTACCAGTTCCAAAAGTAGACCATAAAGAATCTAGCAGTTCTCTCCATAAATCAAGGCATTTTTACAATGTCCAAAAGCAGGGAATGACGCACAGTACAATGAAATCATGTCACACATCACTTCTAGCCACCTATTTCATGAGCTTGCCAACTACTTTTATAGTTCGGTAGCATGAAAACCTTCTAACACCGATTTTTCTAATGTGGAAGAGCCAGGACTCCTGATGTCCCATGAGGGTGCTTGGGATGATTTGTGCTTTAGATAGTGTTTGTAGTCTAAGGATTCTGTTTTTACATTTTACTTTCTAGATTAAGTTTTAAAATTCTTAAATATAAAATATTATCCTCTTCTACCCATACAACAACCTTTTGTCCTAATTCTGGTGATCACGTCTGCTGGGGCTCACAGAAAGTGCAGTTGTGATAAGGTGCCTGGGGATATATTCAACTCACTAGCTCTGAAGTCTCAGCCATATTGCTTTACATCACTAAACAACTGTCTTCCAATCAATAGAGTAAGAATAATACTACCTACCCTACAAAGTTATTTTATTTTAATTTATTATTTATTTACTTTTTTGAGATGGAGTCTTGCTCTGTCACCCAGGCTGGAGTGCAATGGCAGGCTCTTGGCTCACTGCAACCTCTGCCTCCTGGGTTCAAGCAATTCTCCTGCCGCAGCCTCCCAAGTAGCTGGGATTACAGGTGTGTGCCACCATACCTGACTAATCTTTTGTATTTTTTGTAGAGACGAAGTTCCACCATTTTGGCTGGTCTCAAATTCCTACCTTAGGTGATCCACCTGCCTCAATCTCCCAAAGTGCTGGGATTACAGGCATGAGCCACCACACCCAGCCCCCTATGGAGTTATTTTAAGGTTAATATATATAAAGGGTATGATAGAACACTTGGCATAGGTTAGAACTAACCATATATACATAGTTTTTTAATCTCATGAAATGGTCTGTAAACATTCAAGTACTGATATTTGGTGCAATTCTGTCAGTGAGAATAAATGTAGAATCATTACAATTCTTAAGAATTACATATTCACTGTAAGTTTTCTATACCTCAGATTTTAAGACCTCACAATTATCTCATAAGGCTTAAAATCAGTCATATTTTGAGGATAAATTTATAATCTTTATGCCTGTTTTTATTCCTTCTGGTGTGAAAATTGATGCTTTCCATCCTGTAACTCTGTTCACACTGGTTTCAAAAATTTGCAAGTATCAATGTAAGAATAATTAGCAATAAAAATTGTCTCAATATTTTTAATCCAAAATTCATTTAATCAACGTCTTCTGAACACTGACAGTGTGCTAGGCACTGTGTTAGGTACAGGGTGGCACTACCAAAATGATACTTATGATCTAGCTGAAAAGGGTACAATGCACAAAATTATGGCAAAAGTACATATATAGAGTTTCATCCTATGATAAATGCTATGAAGCAAATAAGACCTCATAAGAAAATCTAACAGGGAGATTTATTTTTGGTTGTCACATTAAGTAAGTCATCACTAAAGAAGTAACTGTTAAATTAAGAATAAGGTTCAACATGGCAAACTGAAGAGAAGGTAGAGAAGATTAGAAGATTCCAGACCAAAGATAGAGCATCAGCTAAAGACCTAGGACAGAAAAGAACCTTATCTCTAAGTGTAAGAAAGAAGGGAGGAGTTAATTAGATACTGGCTCTGTCATGGCAAGGACTTGAGGAACATTTAAACGTTGGGATTTCCCACATGTAAAGAGAAACACAGTAGGAAGTGTGAGCGGAGGACCTGTATGATATGACCTATATTTTAAGGGTATACACCCGATAGTTCTGTGTGGAATACGTTGAATACTGGAGTCAAATCACGCAGCCGATTTAGAATTCTGCTGCCTTAGTCCAAGGAAAAGAGAAGAGTGTCTTGAACTAGGGCGGCAGTGGTGGCAAGTGGAAGATGTGTGTAAGATTGAGATGTATTTTAAAGATGCAGTTAACAATGACTTTCCAAATTTGGATAATTACAATGGCTGGTTTTCTATCAATTTTCCTCATAGTCAAAATCTTAAAGATACCTTAGTCAGAATATTAAAATTGCTTGAACTAGCCATATGCTCCAGTGCTATTTTCATATACACACAAAGTAGATAAGAACACAACACTTACCTTTTAATTTTTCCCAACAGATCTGCTCTTCAGTGTCCCCTTAACATTAATAGATTTTAAACAGTGTTGTGCTCATCAACGGTAACAAAACCATGCATGTGAATTCTCAAATTAGTACTCAACGGACTGTGAACTCAAGGCTTTTGAGATTCCTACAGATGTTATTCATCTCTCAACAATGAAGTATGTTATTTCAAAGGATGTAGTCATTTTACAGCATGGAAAACTTGTTCAAAGCTAGTAGTTATACCTGCCTTGTTGCGTGTAAACATACACATTGTAAAGTATTGTTATGAGAAGTTTGGAAAAACAGAAGTACCAGTGTGAAGGAAAATTGACAGATTGTAATACTCAAAGGCATGTTAATTATTAGCATTTCTTCTACTGCCCATTCGAAAGAGTATATTTTTACTCATGCATATATTCCAGGTAATGTGAAAATTGCATAGAGCATTTTATCACTTGGTCAAAATGTACCAAGCTTGAAAATTACATTGCTGATTGACAATTTTTCAGGAATTTAAAGACAAAACAAATTCTATACATGTATTTTAAATCAGTGCCAGCATGAATAATAGACATTTCAAGCATGGCCATGATATTGTAGGTGAAAAGGTTAGTTACAAGTAAGAATTTGATAATAATGTATTGTAAAACCAGCTCTGGGATTGATAATGTTATACAGAATTCCTTTAACAAAAGAAATTGAAATGTTCTTGAAAGGATTAACATTTTATGGGTCAGGCTAGAGGACTATGACTTCCATTCAAATAAATATATGGAGAAAAAAATCTTATGGCTACAACACACAGCTGGTAGAAAACCATAATCTTCCCACATACATTTCATGTCTTTTTGACATGTATATCTTCACTGTATACAGACTCGCATGCGTACAAACTTTCCCACAGAAACATGCCACATATGTAGTAGAACTGGAATGCATATTTTACAAATAATTTCTACACACACAATCCAATCAATGAATACTAAATGAAGTGGTAAAACTATCATTTCTATGACCTAGTCGATTATGCAACAGTAATCTATATCATTTTTCTAATGGATTATACTAGAAATGCTAGCAAGTTGAGAATGCTATCATACTGCTAACAATAACATTTATAAAGTGTCACACTTTCAGAGGTTCATGATTACCTGTCGGAGGTAATAGTTGAAAGACTACTTTTGGCGTATAAGGTTCACCATGGAAACTTCAAATTTGACTGAGTCTAAATAACTAAGTTGGTGTCATAGCCATAAGTAAAAAATGCTATACTTTGGTCAGATATACATCCTAAGAAGTAAGAAAGTGTAAACACAATAACTTATTTCTTTTTTTCTGATGCATCATGTAAACACCGGTAACCTTTGATTTACAAGGATGATACGAACAAAAGGCAAAAAAAAAATTTGTCTTGTTGTAATTTAGAAAATCCTAATTAGAAAGAGCTGTATAGGAACTTTTAAAACTGGGAATCATTTTAACTAGGAAAAAAAGGCTTTAAAGATATTCAGACGTTATATCATACTTAAATTTGCTTGAAGAATATTTAGAGGCAAGTATTTTATATGTAGTCTAACAGAGTCAGAGAAAGACACAGTATCTTGCCATTGGTTACGTTGTAAATCTCTCATAGGGTTAAATAAAATATTCTGAGTAAAAACTGAGCTTTCTGAATCTTCTTTTACCCTACAGTTAAACTAGATTTGTTTGAATATGAAAATTATATTACATTGATGTAAATACAAGGAAAAAAATTATTAATATAACTTTTAACAAAATCTCAGCAGCTCTTACCAGCAAATGGAATACATACTTTAAATTCTGTTTCACTGGAAAAGTTAGAGTAAGAAAACATTTTGACTTTAATCTTTCTTATCCTCTCCTACATGATTAAATTAAGATAATGAGTGCAAAGCAGAAACAAGTAATGCAAGCCAAGAAGACTGCATTTGGTAACCACTTAAGGCAATGTTTGGTAGAAGTTGACACAATTTATAATCCAATGAAGAGAAATTCCTAAAGTGGAAAAGATGGCCTTTTTGAAGTCGAATGATTCTGCCAAGTTGTTTGGGAGGAAGGAAGCATACCTGTCCAAAGCACATCAACTTCTCAAAATGTGGAAGCTGTGGACTAGTAAGGTATAGAGTTTGATGAAAGCTAAAATAGACCACAACTCTCCCAAAACGTTGGAGTAAATTTTAAAAGTATGAAAATTCAATGTGAGATGCACACATTTGAGCCTAATTAAAAGAGACTATTTTATATAGTCCTGGGTATGCTGATTCAATCATGGGAAGAATCCTGCATCATGAAAATCTTCACGGGAAAAAATGTTGATAGATAGGTCTTGAGTTGGAAGTGTGAGGTCACTGGTTCATATCCTGAGGAGAAAACCTGGACTTAGTCCATGAAAAACAGCTGCTTTTGTAAAATGCAATTATCTTGCACACAAATGGGATTAAATTTGCTACTGTCATTTTAAGGATTCCACAACTCTCAAAGAGAGGTCCACATTTGGACTCAAGCACTTCAGACATGCTGCTTTAGCATGAAAATACAATTTTCCTCAAAATAAACCAATAACAGACTTGATCAAAAATGTTTATATAAATATATTTTCTTAAACCAGTGTCTCTTAATATTGCAGCAAATATAAAATGACATGTTCTGTTTTTCAATTCTAGGCATATGATTGATATTCTAGGAAACCATCCAGATTTCTTATTTAGACAATGTAAATAAATTCAGCTGAATTAGATCTAAAATATTTGTTGCACTAATGTCATCACCTGTTTCTATGTTCCATTTACCTTAAAGAAAAGAACTTACCTGTATTGACTTTTCAAAATAATTAGCCTAAGAAATAGCTATGATTTTTAAACAATTTTTACCGAACTGTTTTCCCCAAAATATTTTGGCATCCCAGCTTTACTCATAAATTTTATTATATTTTTAATAATCAAGGTTTGTTATTAATATTACAGAATCTCTCTATTCCTTGAAAAGTAAATTATACTATATGAAAAAAATGTTTCTATATTATACAAGATTGAGAGACATTTTGTTTAATAAGGTTTCTATAAGAAAATGTCTTGACAGCTAGATATCCCAAAATCTTTAATATATTAATTTGAAATTAATATAATGAAATATGTAGTGTTCTCCTGAATTAATTAGCTCATGGAACCCTTTATTCCATTGAACAGCAAAAGAAACTACTGTTTTATGGAACATCTCCATAAAGGATTCATTCATTAATATGTGTTTGCTTTCTTCAAGCAAATAAATGGGTGAATTTTTCTTAATATATCAATAATGTTATGTAAATAGAAAATATTTTAACTTTTATTTGAAGTATTCAAGATTATATATCAACATGCTTTTCTTGTTTAATATTATGCTTAATTGTAGAGAATTATAATGGGAGATAAAGGCCAAATAAAACTCTTTATAATTAAAAGTAAAATTTTATTAAAGTAACATTTTGGACCTCAAATGGTATATTTGTATTAAAGGGGAAATTCATGGTACAGTTGTTTAAATAACAAAAATGTACTTAAGGAAAGATTCACCATAAAAGAGTGTAAGGCTAAATTTAAAAAACTACTTAAACATAGAGATTAAAACATGCTTCTTTTCATATTTTATGGTATTTCCTTTGGGAAAAAAAAATTCACCTCTTATTCTCATTTAGTTGCCATCACATGATTATAAGATTTTTAAGGTCAGTAATAACTGCTTCAGTGTCTATTAAATCAATATGTGTCCTTTCCTCTGAATGTTATAAGTGAATTACTGATAGTTCAAATGCTCTCTCTTTCTTTGATGTCTACAAAGATGGTAACCAACTGTGTGTCTGTGGATGACAAGCCTCTCCTGATAGACTCTCTTTTGACTTCAAGTCTGTTGATAATTGGTACTTTTGCAACAAGAGCATTTTCAACTACCTGAATCAAGACTTTCATAGCAATATCACTTACTGGTTCTTGACAGCTAATGAAGTGGCAGAGCAGGGCTGATAAACTCCAGAGCTTATCAAAAGGAGGGTGTAGCATTTTTTAGATTTTGATTTACTAAATGAGGTGAAAGTCATTAAGATCATCAAACAAACTCAGTTATGAACTTTTAAACTAATTTCTTGATTTTTTAAGTAGAAGTATTTTTAAGTGAATGCCGTATCTTCATCTTGAGTACTTAGAAATGATAAAATAACAGTTATAATTGGGAAAAGTTGTAATTTTTTTCCTCAATTTTATAATTCTGCTAGTTTTTACAACTTTTTTTACTTTTAACTGCAATGGTATTTAAGCTAATATAAACAAATGCTTGCTTTAAATAATTCTTATACAAAATATAAAAATAAAATAAATTTTTGAAATCTTAGAAGTTTTATGAAAATATGTTGCCACTTAGAGACACAGCGAAAACATAATCTCAGCTTCTAAAGCAAATTTGTGAGGCAGACTTACATAGGTAATTGTCTTCATAGCAATTTATTAATTTGAGGGTAAAGTTAAAAATTCCTACCACTTCAAATAAACAGTGTTTCAATTTTACATACATAACAATCATTTTCAACTATTCAGTTCAAAATTGATTAATGACAAGATCGTTATAAAGATGTGATTGGCAAAGATACTCTTTTTAAAACTCTTTACATGCAAAATCAATATCAGGAAAATGAAAGAATTAAGAAATTCGCAATTTTAGATAATGTTGCACGACTCTTCTGGTTGCTCACATTGAATTGCCATGAGGGTTTATTAGAATTTAATAGCACTAACACTTACTTCCTCTTCTTTCACGTGGAAAGCCAAATTTTACTCTTGTTATTCTCTGCCTTCAAACTAATATGCTAGTGTCTCATTTTCAATGAATGTTGTGGCCAGCAGGGATTAAGTGGAGGTCATATTTTCACTCTAAAGAGTGTTTGTGACTTGTAATTTTAACATTGTTAGTAGTATTTTGATTTTGTTTTGCTTTTGTAAATCGTACACAATCAGATTTTTCTGATGAAGTAGAGAAGGAAGTTTAACGAGAAATTAGCTTAAGTTAATGTTTTTGCCCAATCTTCAAGAGGTAAATCTGGTTCTGAATTTGACCTTTGTCAGTGTGAGGATTAATGTTGTGTGTCCTGCATTGGTCTAGAAAATCTTTAGTCTATTGTCCTTTCCAACCCAGAGATGTGCTTGATTTAATGGGTCCTGGGAGAACAGGGATTTTCAACAAACTAGCTGGATTTTTAGCTTCATTTTAGGGAATCATGAATTGTCCTTAGGGGTCTTAAACCAAATCTGGCTCACATAATATTTAACTTCAATCCTAGAACATTTCTAAATACGACCCAATTTTAGACAATTACATTAATAGCAAGATAGTATTTGAAAACAAAATGGAAGAATTTAATCTTTTCTCATTTCCCAATTAAGAGAAACTCCTTGTTATTTATTTTTTTCTGTGTCATAAAAATAAATTCTAGAATTGATATGGTTAGATAGTTTTTGCTAAATAATTACTTAAGGAGAGCTGGATATAGAAAGACTTATTCTTGTCCAAATTATCTACATGATAATCCAATTTTTCCTTCTTTTATTTGTATATATAAATAAATAAAAGAATTGACCCTTTGTGCAGTAAAAAATCCACATATAACTTTTGACTCCCCAAAAACTTAACTAACAGCCTTCTGTTGATCAGAAACCTTACCAAGAACATAGTCAATTACACATATTTTGTATATTATATGTACTAGACATTATATTCTTCTAATGAAGTAAGCTAAAGAAAAGAAAACATTATTAAGAAAGGCATTAGGAAGAAAAAATATTTACTATTCAAGTGGAAGTGGATCATCATAAAGGTCTTCCATCTTTACCGTCTTCTTGTTGAGTAGCTAGAGGAGGATGAGGAAGAGGAGGGATTCATCTTGCTGTGTCAGGGGTGGCAGAGGTAGAAGAAAATACAAATATAAGTGGTGGCACATAGTTCAAACCCATGTTGTTCAAGGGTCAGCTTAGAAAAGTTATAAAATGTCAATGAATTGTTATGTACCAATTTCATTAGGGCATCTGACTTCAGTTGCTTAATAAACTCCAAAATGTGTCCACTCCAAAATTAAAGCACACTATCAGGGAAGACAAATTTATAATGTGCCATAATAAATAGGACATTATTGTCACTAAGATTACAATGTATCTGGACCATGCTGTATGGTTTTCATTAGAGACTCTGAATTCATTGGTTTTCAACATATTACTCTCTTGTCTCCTTCCGTTCCTCTGCAGGGAACTCAGATTCAAACAAAATCATTTTATAAGGAAGCCAGAAGCCTTTATAATCAAAATGTATTTATTCTAGATAAAGGCACTGGACTAGCTAGGAATGTCATATGAGTGTTCTCTATAACCCTCTTTAAAACAAAGAAAAGAAACAAGGGGCCAGGTGTGGTGCCTCATGCCTGTAATCCCAGTACTGTGTAAGGCTGAGGTGAATGGATCACCTGAGGTCGGGAGTTCGAGATCAGTCTGGCCAACATGGCAAAACCCTGTTTCTACTAAAAAAAAATATACAAAAATGAGCCAGGCATGGTGGCTCACACCTGTAATGCCAGCTGCTCAGGAGGCTGGGGCAGGAGAATGCCTTGAACCCAGGAGGCAGGGGTTGCAGCGAGCTGAGATCATGCCACTGCACTCCAGCTTGAGCACAAGAGTGAGACTCTGTCTACTATTGCACATTCATAAACATATCTACTTTATCCAACTATTCAGTAATCCATTTACTCATTCATTCAATAAGTATATACTAAGCACCTGTTGTCAGACAAATCTAGGGTTTAGGTAACTCCTACCACCTACACAAGCCTACACATTTCCTACACAAGCCTGTCCCTCTGATCTGGTTTCTTGATTGATCCTTGAGTATATCTATGTGATTTCCTCAGCTCTCTTCTTTCTCACTCTGGGAATGAAATACATGCTTGCCTCAGATAAAAAAGGGACATCAGTGAACACTGATAGGAACATGCTCTCCAGTATATTTGCACTTATACAGATCAGTTTTTGTCAGTGAATAAGGAAGACTTTTTTCCCTTCCCCAAATGTATCTTGGGATGGAAATGATAAAAATATCCTGGATAAAATACTAAGTTTCTTTCTTCAGAAACTCTCATTTTGCTCTGCATTAGAACAATTTAAATAAATCATTCTTACTTAGTTTTAAAAATGTCTTATAGTAGACATATGCAACAGGTAATGGGTGACAAGTAGTTTATCACTATTTATTTCTCCATATGTGAATATTTTCCACTGTTTTGTTACTGGAAAATGTAGTATATATAATTTGTAAATGTCAGAAAACATGTGCTTTCTTTTTTAAAAAATTGCATGCTTTCTTATAGCCATGTGAAATATGGTTATTTGAAGAACACTCTGAAACATGTGCTGTGTTACAGTAAATAATTGAACAAGACTGCCTGAAAAATTAGTATTTTGGCTGTATGAAACAGAGAAGCCTTCCTCTTTTTCATTTTGCTAATGCTAATACAATGCTTACCACTCATAGGTATTTAACGAACACTTGTCATTGGAATGACTGATAATAGAGACCTGCCTATAGAGGAGTCTCATAAATAATTAAAATATAAGAATCAAAAATAAAGTTTGATTTCTAGGTAACTAGCCCATCACTCAAAGCATCAAATACAACCAATGTGAATTTTAAAAGAAGAATCTATGCCTTAATTCTAAATTTTTACCGTCTAATCATCTCACACAAAAGCGAGTGACCGATGGCAATGCACATTTGAATTGTCCATTTTTGTCCACATTATGACGTTTACTTGTTTTATGCAGTCATTCCATTTAATCTCTAGTTGTTCCCCCGAGAAGTAAAATTAATATTGCTCACGAGTTATTTTATAAATTGTTTACAGCTTTTATTTATTTACTTAGCCTAATTCTTGTGCAAAAATCTATCAATATCAGAGATCAGAAAGCAAAAAATGTGGAGAAAAATTAAAGTCACAATTTTTCCAGAAAATTATTTAGAAAGAGCATTGAAAGTAGAGCCAGGAGTCCTATATTTAAATCTGACCTCTGCAACTGTTAGAGGTGAAGTCATTTATGCTCTTTTCTAAATGCAAGTAGTCAGACTTCAGACAGTCCAAAGATCCTTCTGGATCTTTAATTTAATGATTGATTATCTAGTTAACCATTTCCTCCACGTTTAATTTGACCCATATGGCATTGTGCTAACCTTTACATCTAAGAGAACTAATGTGTGTACTCCAATACTCATGCAGAAAAGTGGCATGCAATTTATTTGTGACCGTGTGTTATAATCAAGGCATAGTGAGGCATCCATTGGAGGATAGATATCTGCTAATTCTCAAGTCTTTGATGGGAGAGATATCTTCTAACTGTAGCTTGAAGCACAAGAAAGGAGAAAATAAACTAGAAGTAGGAGGCAGCAAGCCAGGTTTAGAAACGAGTAAGTTGTGGAAACTTAAAGAAACAGTTATAAAATGAGGTAGCAAAACAAGATTAGGGACTGCAACTGCTGTTAGCAAGATGGTGCTAAGGTAAAGGTGGTGGGTGTAGGTCTTTGCTTTGTTTTAAAAATACCATTAAATTTTCAAAATGTCTTCTTATTAATTTATATGTTGGTGACTGGAAGAGTATACTAAAATTGAGAGAAATTAAACATAGAGGACAAGTTACTTTGCTGTTTCAGTAGATTTTATTTTTAATGACGCTGGTAAAATAGAACTCTCAAGAAATTCATTCATGTGATTATTTTACGTAAAACAGCCATAACAGTGCTTAGCACATAGAATTAAAAAAATAGCCATTTTATTGCTATTTGATAGCCAGTTTATAAATAATTTAAGGCTTGGATGGTATAATTTTAATAGTTATTTGAACATAACTTAGAGCTTAATTAGCAAAGCTAATGTATATCCTGACATATAATTTATATTGCTACATTTGCTTTTTCTTATTTTCATTATATTTATGCTTTCTAAATTTTTGTTGCATTAAAAATATAATGTGTGGCCAATCACATGTATTGAGTCACTTGCTTCTGTGTGTCAGTACTAGGTATATGCCAGGAGTAGGTTTTAGGGCTAGATATACAAAAATAAGTAAAGGCAGCATATTTTAACTCTAGAAAGGTAGCTAAGGAGATAAAGCAGTGATTAACATACATATGTACAAGGCATTATGCTTCGTAAAGGAAAGCAGGATACACTGTCCCTTAGAAGGTCAAAGAATTCACAAGAGAGGGTTGACTTGGGTCTTGAAAGGTGAATTAATTTACCTAAGCAGGTGAATATGGAAGACGGAAAGCATTGGGGAGATAAAGAGCATTCTAATCTGTGAGACTATAGATGGCATGTCATTGACTAATTGTAAATACTTTTGTGTGTGTATGTAAATAAAATACATATCTGTATATTGCTGTATATAGAGGTAAACATGCATATACATTTATACACATTGTATTGGTGAATGAGGAACAAATGAGTGTGTAAAATATGAAGAGTCCAAATCACATAGATAATGAAAGTCTCTAGCCAGGTTTTAAGGAAGTAAGTGATGTTATATCTGTTCTCTTTTGATTTTGATTCATGCCTTATTTGAATGAATTTCATTATGAACAAGTTGTTATTGTTATAGTTTCTTGAACATCTGCTCTATTTCCTTAAATTTCACTTGTTTGAGAGTGACTGGTGATGCCCCTCTCATTTGAAAGACAAATTGCTGGGTCACAAATGTTTTCGCTTGGTTATTCGTGCAGATTTCTTCTCTGGTTTTGGGCAAATAATGTTTTGGGCAGTATGAGGCCCACCTGATTTCTTCTCCTGTAAATGACTCCATTTTCCACATAAATTCCAAATGTATTCTTTATTTAGTAAGTTCCATTAATTATTGCTTCTGTAAGAGACTTTTCAATCTGTATATTTAACTCTATTTTTATGTTTTATTTCCTTATCTAACTTTCATTTCTATTATTAATCAATTCATCTCTTTCAAAATATTATCATTACTTAGTTTGGAACTTTTGCAACCAGAATTAATCCTCTGTTTCTTGTGCCAACTCCTCTTCTTTCCTATGCTGTTCATTTACATGTCAGTGAACGTGCTTCCTCCTTCTGACAATGAGGAAGCGAGCTGGAGGAATTTACAGCCTATGATTTTTGTTGTTTTGACTTTAAACGCACTCTGTGATCTTTAATATATTTTCTTCTGAGAACATACCTCACTTCATTTTTTTTCTTCATATCTTGATTGGTGTGATTGGTGTGTTTCTCATGAAGCCCCATCAGAAACACCCTGTGGGATAGTCTGGTATTCGTACCTTTCACTTCTGCCCTCACACTACTTTACCTACAGTGATATCCTTTAGAGGAAGGATAATGCATACACAATAAATTGTGTGTGTGTGTGTGTGTGTGTGTGTGTGTGTGTGTGTTTAAGAGAGAAAGAGAGAGAGAGAGATTAGGACAGTACCTGGCTTGGCTTGCACATGTTAGTTGAAATGATCATAATAATAATGATGGCCATGCCTTTATACTTTACCTATATCTCTACTTTTTTTTTTTTTTTTTTAAAGACAGGATCTCACACTGTAATCATAGCTCACAGCAAACTTGAATTCCTGGGCTTAAGCCATCCTCCCTCTTTAGCCTCAAGCATGCACGGACATTTTTGTTTGTTTGCTTTGTTTTAAATAGAGATGGGATCTCGCTATGTTGCACAGGCTGGTCTGGAACTCCTGGTTTCAAGTGATCCTCCTACCTTGGTCTCTAAAAGTGCTAAGATTACAGGCTTGAGCCACTGTGTTCAGTCTGTACCTCCAATCTTTATGAACATGTTCCAATAATCTCATAGTCCTGTAGACTTCTAGAGCATGTTTCTGTAATAAAAGCATTTGTGGATGTAATTTCTATGATATGTTAACCCTTTGCTTATTAATTCTATACTACTTGGAATATATGGAGAGATACCAGATCTCAGCATTTATATAAAAATGTTTCAAATTTTATTATATTTGAAATATTCCCTTAATAACTTGATATCACATTGATGTTATTTCTTCATTTAATATGTATATTTCCTCTTATACTTTCCTTTTCATCTTTTTTTCTTTTCATGAGAGTCGAAGGAAGGAGATAGAGTACACATGGTTTTACTCTGTCATCTTTCACCAGTAGAAAGTGCATTTGTTTTATAGAAAGTTTACTCTGGAGGCAGTATATAACATGTTTTGTTGGTGTAAACCGGGAAAGGAAGTTCTGTGAGAAAATGATTACTACAACCCAGGGAAGATGTTATGGGGAGTTAAATTAGGACAGTGGCCGTGAGTATGTAAGCAAAAGAAAATACAGGACAAATTATTGTGTTAAGCCGAACTGAAGTGATGGATCAGATCAGTGAATGATGAAGAGGGTCTGGCTTGCATGGGTCTGTGTTGATTGATACTTACAACAAATTTAAAACATACAGAAAGGTGACGATGTCAGTAATGGAAAGAAGAAAAAGGAGTGAATTCTGTTTAAGTCATGCAGACTCTGAGATGTTTGTACGATATCTAAATAGAGGTTTCTAGTAAGCCTTTGTTTGGACTTTGGAGGAAAATATCTCTTGGAAGATGTATATTTGAGACATGTCAAAACACTGCTAGTGATGAAAGCATTGTTGTAGATAAGATTACCCACCAAGTTATTACTGTGTAGAAAGTAATAGAGCAAATAAAATAATATAAATATTCAAGAGCTGTTAGCTAAAGCAAATTATATGAGAGTGAGAGGTAACTTTTCAAAAATCAGTTCTTAGTATTTTTCAAAATATACCCTCCTTAGAACTGATAATGGGGAAAAGCAGAAAGACCCAGACCTTTGATGTCAGATGGAAACAGTTATCTTAACTCTACATCATACTAGCTCTGTGACCTAAGATATTTCTGAAAGCCTATCTGAGTCCATTTCTTCTTGAGAAAAAGTGGGAATGAACTCCTTTTAACTTCTTTAACTATGATTAGCGTCTTTTTGTTGTTGCTGTTATTGATTTTGGTTTTGCTTCTCTGAGGGTGTCTACTTTTCCATGAAGGTTTTTATTACTCTTTATACTCCACATAGTTTTTAGCCAAGGTCTATGTGTTTGTTATACATAATATAGACTAAATGTGTTTTTGTTGACTTAGTAAGGAATGACTGTTAAGTGATAAAAATCTGAATCATAAAATTAGATTATGAACATTACATACTTTTTACAGTATACAAAATGAAAAATAAATTCATATAATAGATAGTTCTGCCCTTGAAGCTTTATAAGCATATTTGAGGAAAAATATACTGTCTCTTCTTGATAACGTGGTCTAGGACACTAGTGTCTTGTGTGAGGTCTAGAACTGTGGGAGCTCGTTGGGCTGAGAATAAACCTTTACTAGTTGTCCAAAGCTCAAATACATGTATCTTGTACTTTGATTCAGTACATATACATCATGGAATACTATGCAGCCTTAGAAAAAGAGACCGTGTCCTTTGCAGGGACATGGATGGAGATGGAGGCCATTATCCTTAGCAAACTAATTCAGGAAAAAAACAAATACCGCATGTTCTCACTTATAATGGGAGCTAAATGATGAGAACACATGCACTCATAGAGGCGAACATCACACACTGGGGCTTATTGGAGGGTGAAGGGTGGAAGGAAGGGGAGAAGCAGGAAATATAACTAATGGGTACCAGGTTTAATAACTGGGTGATGAAATAATCTGTACAACCAACCTCCCTGACATATGTTTACCTATGTAACAAACCTACACATCCTGCACATGTAGCCTGAACTTAAAATAGAGGTTAAAAAAATAAAGTCTATATAAGTAAAAACAATTATTCATATTAAATAAAAATAAGCACCTGGCAGAGGAGAATCCTGGCATAAATTCAATGGATAGAGACATTAGAGCACAGAACATCAACAAATACAGAGACAAGTTGGAAGAAGAGCTTGGAAACATGTGCTAGGAAAAGGTGGTACAGCTGTGTTTCATAGACTGCTGTGGCCTCTGGCACAGGCTGGAGAGACTAGTCAAAGTAAAAGTCAGTTTCTGATCAGGATGTGTAAGCTTGATGCATGTTTTAAGTGTTTACTGCTATAGAAGTTAGAAGATAATTTTTAATAAGTTTCTTCAAACAATACTTAGCAAACATTGTAGAATGAGAAAATATACCCAGCATCACCAAATAAATAAAAGCATATAGATGCCCATTGGTACTGGCTCTGTCTATGCAGTAACAAGAATTCATCCTCCACACAGTTACCTTAAAGCAGCACTTGCCAAACATCAGCCTGGGGAAAGGTACTAATCTTTCATGTAGTAAGGTGTTAAAAACTAGTCATTGGTGAAATAAAGAAAATAAATGGAATGTTTTAATTATGTAAATTTGTTTATGTCTGAAGATTATTCATTGTTTGTGTTTTGTTCATTTTGATCATTTGGTTCATAAAATAAAATGGCTCCCCCCACTTTTTTTTTTTAATAAAGTGACAATGATAGCAAATAGTCCTTTTTTGTTCTTATAGTTTTTTTAGTTTTTTTTTTTGTTCTTATAGTGCAAGAAAAAGTTGTGAACTTTTAGTTCAGCCTCACAACTAAAGTTGTGAACTTTTAGTTCCTTTTTGGTTGATGAAATTAAAAATAAAATCTAGGATCTAAAATTGTTGGTCCTTACTGAACTTTCCAATATTTACAAATATCTAGATGTTGTCATCATTTAGCCAAAATGTTTTGGCATCATATAGACCCAGCCTTTGACTACTTTCAATGGGATCTTTGACTATTCTGTGAAAAGGACAAAGTTCAAGTCATGGAAAAAAGGACATAAGCCTAAAGCCATCAGTGAATACAGGCAATTCATTTGAGTCCAGCAACTGGTGAGGTCCTATTACCTTTCATGTTACAAAACTTAGAAGAGAAAAAGAGAGACAGAGAAATATAACAGAAGTCAGAAATATAAAGAACAGGATGGATATTGTCTGGATTTTAAGGTCAAATATACAGGAATTCTTCATCCCACTATAAAAAGTCTAGTTCTGGGCACTCTTGCCAACTAGAAATCTGTATTCATTTCATTGCCTTTTTGAGACTCTAACTCAGTCATTGTAACGTAACCATCTTTGTAAATCTGTGTTCATCCTAAAGACAATCAGAACACAACAGGAACCATACAATTTTGTTATGTAGGGGTGAATCATGATTTATGATTTTGTTGTAAGTGTTCCCAATCATCATTTATGAGTTTGGTGTAAATGTAGTTTTTTTTTTTCAAAGAACAAAACACATGCATAAGAAGAACACTAGTTTATAAAATAACCTTTATTCTCTCAAATATTATACTGATAGTGATTGCTATCAATTTCTCCCTTTACATGCTTCTTTTTAAAAGTAAATATACATGCTTCTTTTTAAAAGTAAATATACAGTAGAGATTATGATTACTCTGGGAAAAGGCAAATATGAAAATTTATGGATAAATAAAAATTAGAATTGACTCATTATAAAATATTTTGGTTTTTCTCTCATGATTAACTGGTAGCATATTATAGAACAATTAAAATTTGTTCTTTTGTAACATACTCTTAAATATAAATCTATCAAATGGACTTTATATATAAGGATCTTGAATTTCATGAGACGCCTCTACTTTGTGAAACTACATCACAAAAGAGTACAATCTATTTATAGCCGTCAACACTACTACTTGAAATTATGTAAGTTGATTTTTCCTGCCAGGCAAGCTATACACTAAAGCTTGTCATCCACATTGTCTTATATTATATAATAGTAAGAATGTTGACAATATTTAGCACTTATGGAGCACAAACTGCATGCCTCTGTCTGGTTTTACAGTCAGTATATTTTCCATTTTGTCATTAAGCAACTTGTAAATACAGTAAATCATTTGGTGAATCTGGAATGAACAGAACGCTTCTTTAGTCACCTTTCAAACTTAAGAATACATACATTATTAAAGAGTGTTCTGAAATGGCATCTTTAATTACAATCCAAGTTTACTTCTCTTATAGTTTGACACAGCATGTAGAAGTTGAAGTAATCTCTCAACCAGAGAAAAACAATTACACTCAAAGAGAATTAATGCCTTTAAAAGCTTTGGCCTACTCAGATTCACCATAGTCAAATTAATTTTATAGAAACTTAGCTTGTTTTTAAAAAATAACAGTTGTTGTTTAACTGAATATGAGCATAGGCAAGATGTAAGAAGGTAGAAGAATACTATACGTCTCACATTACTCAATTTTACTATAGTTCCCAAAGGAGTTTATGTCATTGTAAGATACATAATTGAAACAAAAGAAAGACTTAAAATTCTGAAGGAATAGATTCAATGTTATTTAATATCTGATGCAGCTAGATGTCTCTACATCTGGGAAAATCAAAGTCATGCATTTAACTGAGGAAAACAGAATACTCAAGAATCCGAGAACTAGATTTGGAAAAAAATGTGTCGGATTTTAACCCAGATATTTCACCCAATTTCTATTTAATCTCATCCTGGAAAGTGGCGATATAACCTAAGCAATCCAGAATTTGAATTGTTCACTGATATTAGAGTTTTTAAGACTCTTCTCTCAGTTATAAAGCAATATAAAAAGCCTGTGTTGGAGAAGAACATCCAAAGAATTTGGAGTGAAAGGAATAATGAGACAAAATTAAGCACATTTGAAAGCAATGGAAAACAACTGCTAACACATACGCCAGGAAAGTATTGTCTTTTTTTAAAAAATCAAACTGTTGAGAAGTAACATTTTAAAACTGTGGTTTATTTTCATAATGATTTCATATATAAACCACCAAAAACTTTCCTAGGTTGTCTGTACATAGGAACCAATAATTCTGTCCAAACTAATTTACAGAATTCACCCTGGAACATATTTTTCAATTAGGGAAATATTTTCATTGTTTGGAACTGTGGTATAGAAAGTCATTCCTTTTATTATTTAGAATTGAGAATATATAAATTGGAAAACAAGAAGGAATACTTTATTGTTCTTAAAATGACATTACATTTAATATAAATGTAAATCAAAGAACATATAGCTATTTTTATTTTCCTCTCTATCACACAAAATTACTGATGTTAACAACTTGGTAAGATAGGTTAAAAAAAATATATATATATATAGTTTTCAGTTTACTCCATCTACTGAAAGTATATTTGAAAGTATATATACTTTCAATATATATATACATTGTTTTCAGTCTATGCCATCTGGACTGTAATTTGCTACATCTGGTCAAGAATATCAACCTACAAATATTTAACCTTTACTTATACAAACAGGAAATATTTAATTGAGTGCTTACTAGGAAATGCTTGTTCTGGGCTTTTCACAGGCATTATCTAATTTCACCTCAGTAACTCTTAAAAGGTACATTATTCCCATCTTCTATAAAACTTGGGCCCAGGGAGTTTAAGGAACTTCTCCTAGTTTGCACACCTAATAATTAAGTACTGTGGTGATGCCTTTGTTCTTACTTACAACTGTATAACTCCAAAATCTATAGCTGTAGTATTTATTTTCCTACAACTTCTTCCAACTGATGCTTAGAACTCCCTTTTGTAGTTTCCTTGCAATTAAAATCATTCTTATATCTCCTACATGACCCTTTCATTGCTTAACATCTCTCTGTGACTTTTTTGGTTTAGGCTGGGTGGCTCTTTTTTTTTTTTTTTTTTTTTTTTTTTTCCAGTTTGTGGGCTTTTGCTTTTGTCTTTCTTTCTTTTTTTTTTAAGTTTGGCCTCTCTCAAATTGAGGTAGAATTATAGATCTTAGAATTGGAAGGAAGGATGAAGGGCATCCATTTGATAAACAGATCTCCTTGAATGACCATTCAGTCAGGACCTGAACATATCCAGTGATAGAGCCCTTGCCTCTGGCAGCAGCCCTATTTCCATCCTTACACAGCTCAGAGTGCCTGAAATTTCAGTATTTTATTGATTCTGTGTAGCGTAGCATTGATCATTTATAATCTTTTGGGTGCCAGTGAAATGAATGCCATTTCTATTCAGATATTATGTGTGGGTTATCTGTCTTTCCTCTCTGGAGACTAACAGCTCTCATTTATTTCAGCTGTGAGTCACATAAATAACTCTTTCCCTTGATCCATTTCTCTTCCCCCCTCCCTCCCTCCCTCCCTCCCTTCCTTCCTTCTTTCTTTCCTTCCTTTCTCCTTCCTTCCTTCCTCCCTTCCTTCCTCCCTCCCTCCCTTCCTTCCTTCTTTCTTTCCTTCCTTTCTCCTTCCTTCCTTCCTCCCTTCCTCCCTCCCTCCCTCCTTCCCTTCCTTTCTTCCTCTCCTTCTTCTTATTTCTTTTTTTTTGGAGAGGGGTGTAGGGTAGGGAGTAAGACCAGCCCAGTATTATACTGTTTCTCAAGAAGAAATGAGAAAAGTATCTTTTAACAATTTGTTAACAATTTTTGTCTATAGGATAGGTAAATATATAAAAAGATAGATAATTTCACTTTATGTTGTTGACTGACTTGGTAATATGAAAAAAACCATGTGAGTTAAGATGAGCTACTAATTATATATTTCCTAAGGAAATGTTCATTCTGGTAGATAAGATTGCAATAATTGACAGTGGGATGCAGGTTATAAGAGTAATTCAAGCAAAATGTAATGCTCTCTGAGAATTTCTTGCAGGTAGCATTTGAACTAGCTTTAAGCGTGAATCTATTCTGTAGCTGTTGAAGTCAGGAAAAATAGCAACAAGGGCCAAGGAGTGAATGAACACAGGGCATGCTTTCCCGCATGATACAGGACAATGAGAAGTACTGGGAGAGGGTCTAAACTTAAACGGTAGTGACCTGACCTTTAGTGCTAAGTTAAAGAGTTTGAATTTTATCCTCTGTTGAAATTATATTTTTTGATGATAAAACGAAGAGGTCAGTAGGACAAATACATAAAGCAAGGCAGTCGATCACGTGGCTAATATATGTTTCCTGATGTTAACAGCTGGAACAGAGGACAGGTCTACATTGCAGCTTTCTCCTGTCGAAGGCACATGGCATTCTACACTGTGTGGATGCTGACGAAAGTTTTCTACTAAATGTGTACTTGAAAAGTCTAAAGCACTGATTCAGGACATACAGTTTTGGAGAATCTTCAACAACTTTATCCCGTGGGGGTGGAGTCTGTGTGTGTATGCACACACACATGTGCACACACACACACACACACACATATACATATATATAATTTTGAGCAAAACATATTTTTAAAACATATTTTTAAAAAGCCAACAATTACCTTCGTAATGCAGAAGTGGACTTTAATGTTATTTTTAATATGAAAATGTTCCTGTCACTAAAGTGTAGGTATAATGTTTAGTATTTGCCTATTCACAGCAGAAGCAAATTGGAGAGCAAAAACACATGGAAAATTGAAGTCAGATGGTAAATTTAATTTATGTTTTCATAAATGCTTCAGCTCAGTTTCTCTCTATATATCAGCTCCAAAATGCTTGAAAGAATTTAGGTGGTACAGTGAATGATTTAATGCTCCAAAAGAAATATTAAAATATTTCAATTAAAAAGGCCTCAAGGAACCTAACAGGTTGAACTGGATGTTTCCTCCATATTCCCATTCTGTTAGCTTCTGTGTTTGTCACGCTATCTAATGGCTTGGAGCAAATGAAACCACTTTTAAAAAGTTTTTGTAATATTAAATACATTTATATACAATATTGATCATTCTAATCCATTACTACATAATAAATTCTGCCAGATCAGTTTGTATAGACAAGTTATTTCTCTATTTCTCTTCCTCTCTTCTTTAGGACTATACCATCTTAAGTATGATACCAGCAAATAGGAATGTAATTCTCGTTTTGATAAAATGCACACATATTGGTTCCAGTATATTTCTTAGTACCCTGAGGAATAAGCACTGATTGATAACTACAGCAGTCAACAGTCAGGTTACCATGTATCAATAGTCTGTGCTCATATAGTGCCTCACATTAATATCCAATGTTTTGCTTTGTTACCTTGCAGAAATGTTGGAATCCAACAATGTGATCACTTTCAATGGCTTGGCCAACAGCTCCAGTTATCATACCTTCCTTTTGGATGAGGAACGGAGTAGACTGTATGTTGGAGCAAAGGATCACATATTTGCATTCAACCTGGTTAATATCAAGGATTTTCAAAAGGTATCAGTATTCTAATATATGCACTATAGTTATTTTGAAGCCTCACAAGTTATATAGAATTCTCTAGCGGTTTAAAAGTAAGATAACTGGCAGAAAATTGTTTTAATTAATATTTTGTCTTTTCTGATCCAAATGAAAATGACAATAATGAATCAATTGATGCAACAAATCAAAAAATTATCAAGGCAGAAACCGCAGTATTTGTAGTAATCATTATAAGAAATATGAACCTCACCTTATCCTTTAATGTCTATGTTATTTTTCCTACATAAAAGTAAATACTTGAACCATCATAGCAATACATCATAATTGACTTCATGTACTATGTATATGTATGTAGGTATAAATTTGTGTCTCTTTATATATTTCCAGAAAATGAAGCATTCATCAATCCATTACCAGCATGCCGAATTTGGGATGCTACCAGTGTTTGTAAATAAAGTTTTATTGGAACACTGGCACTCTCATTCATTTACATATTGTATATATCTGGTTTTGTGCTACACCAGCAGAATTCAGTAGTTACAAAAAGTATCATCTGGCCTAGAAAAACGGTTTACTATCTGGACTTTTAAACAAAAGGTTTGCCAAACCTTGATCTAGAAGATCAAAGTGTCAGATTTTTTAAAATGTCATGCAGGCGTCAACAGGATGTAAGTTTTATCTTTATTCTTTATAATATTTCTGGCTTATTTCATTAGTAAGCTATATTATAAGCTGAGGTCGAACTCTTGACCTCAGGTGATCTGCCCGCCTCTGCCTCCCAAAGTGCTGGGATTACAGGCGTGAGCCACCATACCCGGCCCAGATGTGACAGAATTTTTTAAAGCTTTTGTTCTGGATGGAGAATGTAGCTTTTGGGATAAAATACAGGTTAAATTTCAAAGCTGTTTCATATTTTTTAATAGAGTATAGCATAAACCTAAGACATTTTCTTTTCTTCCATTACCTGAACACTAAAAATCAGACCACGGCATAAAGAAATTTGATTCATTATATAGAGAGTCATATAAAATGGTAATACCCTTATAATGTATTTAAGAATTGTGATATGCAAATTTAAACATCACTTTGGGTATTTCTGTTTCTGATTTTTCAATTCAATTGATGTCTTTTTTTTTTTTTTTTTTTTTTGAGGCGGAGTTTCGCTCTTGTTACCCAGGCTGGAGTGCAATGGCGCGATCTCGGCTCACCGCCACCTCCGCCTCCTGGGTTCAGGCAATTCTGCCTCAGCCTCCTGAGTAGCTGCAATTCAATTGATTTCTAAGCCTCCTCAGATGATAGGAATAAATACCTGTTATCTATTGTCTAAAAACTCTGGTTATTCATTTGTTTTTCTGAAATGATAAAAATATTTATCTTAGTCTTTTGAAAATATCATAAAATAAGCAGATTTTTGTTGTCATTTTACCAAAAGAAAGCCATTCTTTATAAAATGAGAGCAGAACAGGCCAGGTGCGATGGCTAACACCTGTAATCCCAGTACTTCAGGAGGCCAGGGTGGTGGATCACCTGAGGTCAGGAGTTTGAGACCAGTCTGGCCAACATGGTGAAAACCTGTCTCTACTAAAAATACAGAAGTTAGCTGGGTGTGGTGATGGGCGCTTTTAATCCCAGCTACTTGGGAGGTGAGGCAGGAGAATGGCTTGAACCCAGGAGGTGGAGGTTGTAGTGAGCAGAGATTGTGCCATTGCACTCCAGCCTGGGTGACAAGAGTGAACCTCCATATATATATATAAAAACCTAAGTTGACTAAGAAAAATTTGGTATATTGATTTTAGATTTTATCAATTAAAATCGTAGGCATTTATAACAATTTATAACTTTGTGATATTCATGTATGTATATATCTATAGATAGATAATATGAGTATAGATTACCTAAGATGATATATTTAACTTACTTAACATTTGTCTGTGACTATATGTTCTGAATATGGTTAAACTATTCAATTATTTCTAAAACTGAAAAGAATCAAATCATACAATAAAAATCTACCATTTTATAGCTGAGAAAAATCCCACAGCCATTTGTATACTCAGAATATATCATAGTATCTTTCACCAAACACTTATAATAAACTATTTTGAAGTAATGAATTAAAAGATAAATGATTTGTCCAAAATCATGGTCTTCTTGTGATAGCTCTTGCCTTTCAGTTTGAAATCATTCTACTAATAATAGAAGGCATATTTCTAATTTTAAAACATCCTATTACAAACATTATTTAATTTTAATTCTATCACATTGTTTATACAAATGAACCCAATTTACTTAAGAATTTATATCAGCCAGGTGTGGTGACTCACACCTGTAATCCCAGCATGTTGGGAGGCAAAGGCCTGCAGATTGCTGGAGCCTAGGAGTTCGAGACCAGCTTGGGCAACATAGTAAAACCTTGTCTCTACTAAAAATAAAAATAAAAATACACAAATTAGTTGGGCGTGGTGTAGTCCCAGCTAGCCTAGAGGCTGAGGCAGGAGAATCATTTCTCTGGAGGTCAAGGCTACAATGAGTCATGATCATACCACTGCACTCCAGTTTGGCCAATAGAGTGAGACCCTGCCTCAAAAATAAATAAATAAATAAAACATCTGTTTATCTATATTTGGGATGTTTTAATATTCCTTTTAACCTGTGTATATGTAATGTTCGAATAGCTTTCTTCTAAGCATCTCTTATTGTGATGAACACTACAGGAGCTTTATGGTATGTTATAAGTAATTGGTGATGACCTTACAAGGTTACAGTAGAGATAAAATAGTAATCTTATGGGTAAATGCTAGGCAAATCCCTCTTAGAGGCAAAAATACATCTTCAGGTTTGGAAGAACCGTGGAATGATTCTTGGCTTTGATAAAAGGGTACATTCTCTTTAAAGCCTAAATCCTTATTATATAACATGTTTAAGTGGGCCTGCCATGAGTAGAAGTGTAGAGGCATAAGGAATAAAAAGTACAAAATAGATTATGAAGCACTTTGAAAATGAGAATAAGAAATTTAGATGCTTAACTGAGAAATTTTTGAGCAAAGAAGAAGAAGAGAATTCCAACAATCAACAGTAAAACAAATCCAACCAAAATGTTAGTAATCATTCTTTATGGAAGTGCATATGTAAAAGAATATTAAACATACATTTATTTTTGTTCTACTGGCTTATACTTATCCTCATCAAATTGCTCTCCAAAAGAACATGTCTACATCGAAATTAATTTTACTCATGTCAGATTTCTAAACTTTTTGATTGCTATTATTATTATTTACCCTGGAACTATGGAAAGTTAAAAGACCCTTTTAAGTATAAGAATTTTTAGCATGAATATTATACAAATTGTTGTTTATAAATATTTTACTTAGATAAAAGAATCATAGAGAATCATCAGATGAGGTCCACACTGTCTCAACAGTTAGGCAAGAAGAGCTAGGAAACTATGAGAATACTACTTGTCTTTTTAAAGATATATACATTTATATATTGTAACTTGTATTTTTAAACATATATATGTTTTAACAATCAGTTATTTCATCACAATTTAGCTGGAAAGCTGAATATGAAAGTCAATAAATCTTAACTGTCATGTATTGACTGTTATGCCCTAGAGAAAAGTTACGTTTTACCCTCTTACATTATAAACTTTAAATAAAAATAGATCCCTTTGCCTTTCCATATCCAATGTGAAGACTCAACTGCTAGGATTGCCTAGCAATCTTCCTAGAAATTCAGCAGTCAGAGTAATAAAGTGAATTATAAGAACAATACATTTATTGATCTTGAATGTTTTTTACATGACTACTTTGTAAAAGCCCATGGAACAAGTCAGTTATAATTTTAATTTACATAAGCAGACAAATGTGAAAAGGAAAGCACATGAAATAGAATACTCACATTTAGAATTTAATATTAAAAATGAATACCTATCCAGTGAGTTGAGATGACACTCCAGCCTGGGTGACAAGAGCAAGACTCCCTCCGTCTCAAAAAAAAAAAAAACAAAAAACAAAAAACAAAATCTATCCAATAATTTTTGGGGTATATAGTTTTTGACATGGACCTGAAATGCATTTATCAAGTCATCATAATACATTACTTCAATATGTGCCAAATCCTTGCTTGTAAATGTGTTTTGTTTTGCTTTGTAATTCTCCAGATTGAGTATCACAGCCTTTGCCCAAGTTGATGATCATTTATATTGAATTATCTGGAGGTTCCCAAATGAATGATAATCAGTCATTTTAGACTAAAAGCTTTCCAGCAGACATGAATGATTAAGTGCTATCATTTCTGTTTTTTTATATATGACTTTTTTCCACTGAAATTAACTCTTAGTCATATTATTAGAAAGGAAAAATGAATAAAAAATGAATAAAATAGTTCTGCCTCTATACAGATAGGAGTCATTGGAGTTTCTCAGGGGATTTTATATTAAAATCAAATGAGAGTATGTGGAGTAATATTGTTGGGGGTATGAATCTACTGTCCTCCAAACCACCACTAACATCATGGCTCATCTGCTACTGTCACTGTATTCACACAATATGGGACTTTTTGGAAGGATGAAGATTAAATATAGGATGAAAACACAAATAATTGTTTCTCAACTAATCTTTTAGCCTACATTAGAGAGGGTAATTTTCCTTTAGAACTATTTGCTTCTTCTATCTACCTTTATTTCTCTAACATATACTATGTTACTTTTAAATGTTTTCCCTTTCAAAAAAAAAAAAAAGTAGAGAGGAGAAAAAAGAGAAGTTTCTGTTCTAAATATTTTTTTTAATCCTTTCAGTTACTTGTTGTAACATGTCATGCTGAGATTTGTTTCAGGGAAATGTATCCAAAGCACCCAAATGTTAAAATTGCAAAATCACTATTTCATGATAAAGACTAATTTAGAAGAATCTGAGCCATATTCTATGACAGTTTCTACTTCTCTTCACTAAATTCTCACATCCTCTCAAGATGATCTTCATCTCCCAATCTGCGTTCCTGTTCTTACCACCTTATACTGCTTAGATCTATTGTCTACATCAGTTTCTGTCTTGCTCAACTTTTATATACAGCAAAGGCTATTGGGCAGATGCAGAATCAATGACTCATGTCCACATCAATTAACTGACACCACTGGATGGTCTAAAGTGAAAGGTTCCTGAAACAGTCTTTATGGAACTTTCTTTATTTCAGTTGCCCTAATGTCATCTAAAGACTATATGGTATTGGATCTCTTAGACAACTTAGCTGGCATAAAACAACGTTTATTCTCTGTCCTTAGATTGTCTGGCCAGTATCTTACACCAGAAGAGATGAATGCAAGTGGGCTGGAAAAGACATCCTGGTAAGCATTAACCTACTACAGGTTAAGTATCCTTCATTCAAAATGCTTGGGACCAAAGAGTTTCAAATTTCTAATTTTTTTGTTGGGAAGGGGTTAGATAGAATACACACACACACACACACACACACACACACACACACACATATATAAAATAAGATATTTTTAGGATGGAACCAAAGTCTAAAGGCAAAATTTATTTATATTTCATATACATCATATACCCACCCATAGCCTAAAGGTAATTTTATTTTTCCCTCAGAGATACTGAAAAAAACTGTGCTGTGTTTCTGAATTTTGACTATGACCCATCACATGAGGTCAAGTGTGGAATTTTCCACTTGTGGGTCCTGTGGGTGCTCAAAACATTTAGAATTTTGGGGGATTGCAGATTTCAGGATTTTGAATTAGGGATGCTCCACCTGTAGTAATTACATGAGTAATTTGTTACTCTGTCATCTACTTTTGTTCAGTGTTCTATGAAATACCACATTTTACTTGTAAATTTAATCATTCTTTAGCAGTAAAATCATAGTATTCAGTTTTGGAAACACTGGCAGATTTATGTATAGAATGTGTGTAAAAATAATAATATTTCTTAAGCAAAAATATGGTCTATTTGGTTATTTATATATGCAAAAACTAACAAAATGTAATCTTGTAGCGTACATACTTTTATTCAATAAGTCAACTTCTTTTTACAGGTTGATTTTCATGTTAATTCCTCTTGAATTCTTGAAATGATATGAAATGTTTCCATTTCTGAGTCATAATTAAATTACCTATCTTTTCTTCTTCCCATTTTTTTCTTTTATCTCTTTCCTTTTCCTTTTTCATCTTTTTCTTTCCTTTTATCCCTTCTTTCTCCCTCCCTTCCTTCCTTCCATGTAATCATCCTTTAAATAATATGGATTGAAAAAGGACCATGTAGTAGGAATTTTCCTAGGCACTCTGGAGTAAAAGATGAATAGTAAGCAATCCCTACAATGGTTTTACCATTGTAAAAAGATAGAGGCCATTTTTTATAAGGTAAACTGTCAGGAATATTAAGTGGGTGACTGGTTTGAGGAATAGCCAAGTATTTGCACAGATCATGAAAAGTAGTTATAATCATTTAAATAATTCTAATGAATTACCAAATTTTAAAAATATATAATTTTATATAATTTTATTGTTTTTTTTTTTTGTTATTTGTTTGTTTGTTTTGAGATGGAGTCTTTCTCTCTAGCCCAGGCTGGAGTGCAATGGCTCAGTCTCAGCTCACGGCAACCTCTGCCTCCCGGGTCCTGGTTCAAGCAATTCTGCTACCTTATCCTCCTAAGTAGCTGGGATTACAGGCATGAGCCACCATGCCCAGCTAATTTTTGTATTTTTTAGTGGAGATGGGGTTTCCCCATGTTGTGCAGTCTGGTCTTGAACTCCTGACCTCGTGATGTGCCCACCGCGGCCTCCCAAAGTGCTGGGATTACAGGCCTAAGCCACCGTGCCCAGCCAACTTTATGTTTAATTGATATTTGGGGATGTCTAAAACAGAAAGCAATATGTTTAAAAGTTTTTTTTTCTGTATTTACAAGTATTAGGATTTAGAATACATTTATTCTGTGTGTTGCCTAAAGACATAAATCAAACTGTAGATATCTGTATAGATACATAGATATTTTCAAGGGACAACTTGATTGATTTGTTACAGCTGCCTACAATAAGGTATATGTTTAGAAGGATTTCGAGTTGGAATCTGAGTTCCTGGGAAAAGACTGACCCAATCTAGCTGCAGTGTTGTGTATAGGTAAAGGAAATTAGATAAAGGATCACAAAGCACATGTATTCCCTGTCCTTAATACCTATATAATAGCAAACACGGGAAATTCATCCTTGAAAATTATATATTAAATATATAGTTATTATGTTAAAATATTCATGACACGTATTAAAGATGGTAAAGCAGACTTTATTCATGGGTACTGCTACAATGAAGTTTTGTAATAGGGGTAAGTGATTGAGCTTAATACAGGATATCCTGAATACAACGATAAGTGGAAATTTATAGCTAAGAAGCAGAGTGGTAGTCAGTGGGTGGAATATTTCCAAGATGGATCATCAGAGTAATAAGAATTCTGGGTAAATTGATTTGACAGGATTATTACTAAAGGTAGGTGAGGGTGCTAAGATATTGACAGTGAAGTAGGGCAGTGGGGTAGGAATTTGATCACACATATCAAGGGTGGGAGAATTTCTGTAAACTGACTCACTAGGATTCTTGTGAAAACTGGACCAAGCAGAAATGAACATGGAAATTGGAAAGTCAGGGCCTTCTTGTGAAGAGAGTTCAGAGGAGACTGACTAGAGTTAGGTGAGTAGAGAGTCCGTCAATTGAAAGTCACTTTACACTTTCGTAATACAGCAAAGGTTTTTCTCGTTATGTAATAGTGGACCAAAAACAGTGTGTTCTTCTATCAAATTTTATACTATCCCTAACTGATGCATAATTTGAACTTTTGGAAAGGCGTAAATAGAAAGCACAATGAGGTCATCAACAGTGTAAATATAATGATAACCAACTCAGTTGGGCATGGTAGCCCACGCCTGTAATCCCAACACTTTGGGAGGCTGAGGTGAATGGATCCCTTGAGGACAGAAGTTCTATACCAGGCCAGGTGAGGTGGCTCATGCCAGTAATCCCAGCACTTTGGGAGGCTGAGGTGGGTGGATCACGAGGTCAAGAGATTGAGACCATCCTCGCCAACATAGTGAAACCCCGTTTCTACTGAAAACATAAAAAAATTAGCTGGGCATGGTGGTGTGTGCCTGTAATCCCAATTACTCAGGAGGCTGAGGCAGGAGAATCACTTGAACCCAGGATACGGAGGTTACAGTGATCTGAGATCTTGCCACTGTACTCCAGCCTAGTGAAAGCGTGAGACTCTGTCTCAAAAAAAATCCCCAAAAATAAAGAAGGCCGAGACCAGCCTGGCCAACATGGTGAAACCCCATCTTTACTAAAATTACAAAAATTAGCCAAGCATGGTGGCACATGCCTGTGGTCCCAGCTAGTAGGGAGATTGAGGCAGGAGAATCGCTTGAACCCAGGAGGTGGAGGTTTCATTGAGCAGTGATCATGCCACTGCACTCCAGCCTGGGTGACAGAGCAAGACTCTGTTAAAAAAAAAAAAAAGATAAATAACTCACAGAACTCCTGTAAGGCTCAAAGAAATCCATGCAAAATATTATATAACTGTGATATTAATAACAATAATAAATGTAATGTTAGTCATTATTGCTGGTATTAGTATATGTAATAGAGTGGTATGGACAATTTCTAAGTGAAAACATTGTTAATGAAATTAATTCAATGCTCGTTAATAGTCATGACCACTGCAGTGTTTCATTGTTCTGAATTTGATTTGATCTGAAAATTGAAGATAATAACCATACTTGTCTAGTTATCTTACAAATTATCTGCATATTATAATAAGAATGGAAGATTTATTTGATTTCACAACTGAATCACCCAGTCAGGCATATTTGATCTCATAATTGGATCAACTCATTCAATGGCTGAGATAGCAGATTTATTTTGTGTTTGTGATTTCCAAAATTATTCACCTCAAAGCATTTCCCACGTCTTTTATGGAACTTTCTCGCCTATCTCCCTCACGCTTTCTCTCCCTGTTATTAATACAAAAAACTAAGAAATTCTGGCATTAGCCCAGATGGAGTTAGTTCAGCAGTTGCAATAAACTCATGATCCACAATGCCCTGTGGAGGATAACTTAATTACTTAATCATGTTAGAAGCATACTTTCTTTTTTATTTTTGAGATGGAGTCTTGCTCTGCCACCCAGGCTGGAGTGCAGTGGCGCGATCTTGACTTGCTGCAACCTTTGCCTCCCAGGTTCAAGTGATTCTCCTGCATCAGCCCCCAGAGTAGCTGGGATTATAGGCACCTGCCACCACACCTAGATAATTTTTGTATTTTTAGTAGAGAAGGGGTTTCTCCATGTTGGCCAGGCTGATCAATACTTTCAAACAGGAAAGGCAACTTCATTGCATTTTCCACCCTTACTAAAAATGTTTACAGATTTTATGGAACTTAATTAAAGGGATCTAAGACATGGAGTTTGCTGAATCTGATAAAATGACACCAAATCATTTCACAGCACCTTGTAATAAAGATTCTGAAAAAAGATAAATCATTATCATAGAGGTGCATTGAGATATACATATTTTTAAAAGTGCAGTGGTGTGATAATATTGCCTTACTAATGTTTTAAAAAATCAATTAATTGTAACATTATGAAATACTTGTGCTTTGGTATTTCTTCACATTTGCATTAAATCAATTCAAGATTTTGAATTTTCTCCATTAACATTTATGTAGTGAAAGGAAAACACAAGTTTTCATTTATTTTATTTCAAGGAGCAATATATTTTTCTTCTAGCTCTACTCAACATTAAAATATATTTCATACTATTTTGCTGATAACCCTTATTGATCCTTTAATACTGTTTTTCATACATTTTTATGCAAATATATTTTATTCATTTAGAATTGTATTAAAATTCATTTTAAATTTCAGTTACCCTCATTTAAGTAATATCTCAGTTTATATATTTTGTGCACTTCAAGATGATTCATGTCATTCATTGGTTATTTTTGGACTTTAATTTACAGATGTAATTTTTACATTTCTTTCTTAATATGTGATTTTAGAAATAGCTATTAGATGGCTACCTGGGATTTGTAACATCCCTTCCTTAATAAACGTAACAAAAGAAATAGCATTATTATTTTAAACAATGATTTAAATAAGCAATAAGAAATGTTAAGAAGAAAGAGGCTTTCTCTTTGGCACCTGATTTGCAAAGTGACACAGGGACAGTTTGATGGAAATTCTGTACTGTATCTTGAGTAAGTAATAGTCAGCTGTGACTTATGGACAATAATTCCTTTCTAAGGGATCCTGTTATACTGATAACCGCAAGAATGGGTGTGAATGACTGTTGCAGATATCAGGGCTCGACTGACTGTTGCAGATATCAGGGCTCCAAGACAGAATTGTAACCAAAATAGGAACTGACTTGAACATTTATAGTAAAGTAAACAAATACCCTCCCCACTTGGTCTCCCTGATTTCTAGAGCCTCGTTACCATTTCCTACTGATTTCTTCAAAAAGTCCACTGGAAATGAAGTGCCTTTAAACAAGTCACACTGGGTAAACTGCTGTCTTTGCAGCATCAGATTCAGATAGAAGGCTACAATAGGAAAAGAAGGGTCAAGACACTGGCTTATCTTATGCACCTTTAGAGTAGGTAATTCTTAAGACTAGTTAAGGAAAAGCTCATTCCTATGGCTATAACAACACAGTAAACCAGAAGTCAGGACATGCCACTGGATTGAACCTACGTAGTTTCCATGTCACTGAGTATGGTATCATACAGAAAAGAGAAACCTCTCTGCATTCTCTCATGCAGCTGGGATAATATAACTCATCATTGCTCTCTGCTCAGTTTTGCATCAAGCATAATATTAAATCAGCAGCTGCAATTTAAGCAACTATTCCACAAAGAATGGACTTTGTTGTTAAAGAGGAAATCTATAGCCTGAGGCACATAGTTATACTCCCTTGTGCTCTCTTTCTCTCTCATATAACAGATTATCAGATTAAAAAATATATATTTTATTTGATAACCCTTATTCTTATTTTAATATTGATTTTCTATATATTTATGTATTTTTTTCTACATAGAGTGTGTGTGTGCCTGTGCATACATGTGCGTGCATGTGCTGGTGATGACATTTCTGATACTCATCAAAATTTAATTTTCTCTTGTAGAACTGAATGTACAGGATATAAAACAAATCATCATCATCATATTAATATATCTTTTTTTGGTATTGTAGATTCTAAACCTTCAAACTGCTATGGCATTTTTAGCATTAGAGTAGTGAAATGCTCGTGAATTATTCCATTGCTGTTGAGAGCTGTTATATATATATATATATATATATATATATATATATATATATACACACACACACACACACACACACACACACACACACATATATATATAAAATACAGTATATAATACTATTGGACGGAGACCCTGAATAAGGAAATAAATGCACTTGAGATACCTGTATTCTGACTGCTGTTATTTACCTTTGCTCCCATTTTTGGTATTTTCCTAGTGCTTAAAATTCCCTTTGTTATTCACAGTAAGATTTCTATTGATTGATTAACTTCCTTGACCCTGTTTTGCAAATGAAAGCTGAATACATTCTAAGCTGGTAAAAGAATCTGTTTTGAATCAATAGCTCTCTGAATCTTCTTTGTTTATCCTACTAAACCATCTCTCTTTGCACTAAATTTCAATAAAACCAAATGGCAACCGTATGACTGTTAGAAATATTTTGAACATCATTGGAAATCAAAATTTCAACCATCTGAGAGGAACAAAAAAAGCAGACTCTCATAATATCCTGATTCTTGGATACATTTCAAAGTGTAGTATCATGCACCTGAACTTTGAGACGTTTTAAAATTCTTGAGGGATTTGTTTTTATATATTTGTCCTTAGTTGTTATTCCTCTTAATGATATGATATATTGTAATGTCTGTCATGTTTACTGTGGCTCAAATTACAGTACCTCGATAGCACTAATTTTTGCCAAGTGAATGCAATTGAGAATTTAAAGCTGCACATGCATCTTAAGTTACAGTGCATTCCAAAATGCATATGTCAACCCTTGAATTTCATTACTTTTTCAAAGGTCAAATTTGACATGAACGTTAATTTTTTAAATTTTGTTTTAGGCACATTGAGACATAATAAAATTATATTAAGTGGATAGTTAGAATTACCTTCTAATTTGGAAGGCTGTCAAATCATAAAGTTACATTAAATTTTAAAATCCTTATGTATAATTGTTGGAATATAATTTTTCATGGATCTTCACATTTCTCATATCTTACAAGCAGAGACACCTTTTTACACACTTTTAAAAAAAGTTGTTTGTACAGTTAAGATAGTGTCTTCCTCTGAAGTAAAAGACTGATTTGCAAATGGCCTTGGGAAGCTGAGAAAGTCTCCTGCTGGAGCAAAGGGCAGGTATGCCCACTGTCCAGTACAATGAACATAATATCTTCCCCAACATCTAAACGTCAGCATGCTATCTCTATTATAAAATATTTAGGTTCTCTCATCCAGAGTTCCTCTCTTATAATGCATCTCATCACATGTGCAGGTGTTACCTGACCCTCTTCCCAATGCCCAATAGAAATAGCACAAGAAATTCTAATACTCTGGCTAGTACTATTTTTGTGAGTAATAAAGCCCTTTACCTCCGAATCCTGAGTCACAAATCTTTTCTTAGTATTCATAAGAACCTGGTAGCCTAACTTGTTATCTTACAAGTAGGGTAAAATTCCAGACCCTTTACAATCTTTAAAAATATTGATTATAATTTTATATGGACATTCTGGATAATCTTACAAAAAAAGAATATGATCAGTTTATCAATTTTTAAATATGATTTTCATCATGAATTTTGATGACACTTCAGTTGTACAGATAACTGATTTTTGATGGATGCCAGTAAAAGCCTTATCTTACTACATGTCACAGAAATGATCATAAATTTTCATATGCATGTGACTGTTTTTGTGTATATCTGTTTGTGGATAAATATATGGTATGCTGAACTAAATAACTACAGTTTCACTCTAGCCTTCAGAAGTATTTTAATA
The DNA here is from genome assembly GCF_030222135.1 of Aotus nancymaae. NCBI lineage: Eukaryota > Metazoa > Chordata > Mammalia > Primates > Aotidae > Aotus > Aotus nancymaae. The sequence goes on along the minus strand of NW_026988413.1, from coordinate 62,349,873 downwards.
ATATCCACACTTATGGAGAGCTGGTATTGATCTAAATGCATTTCATGTATTAACTCATTTAGGCAACTCATATTTGGTTACAGGTACACATTTCACGTAACTAAACAAGCAAGTTTTGCATATTAGGTAAAAGATACTTGGCAAATAAAACTGTGTTATTAAATGTATTTCAGAAATTAGATGGTATTCATATTTTGAATTAATACGTTTTCTAATACAGCAAAATAAGTTGGTATTTATTATGTCTGAATTGCCATGAACCAAGTCTCATGCAGATAAACTTAAATTTTGGAAATCTTTTAGGGTCAGGATCAAAATTTAAATGCATTTTAATTTTTTCATTTGAAAAGTAAGGTTAGCACTTGAAATAGAGACATTTTATAACATCAATTTATAGTAAATGGAGATTTTGAGTTGTGTTCCTTTTTATTGGAAATTTCAATTGCATCCTTCAGTGGCTGAAATGAAAATCAGATATTTGGCATTGGTTCACAGATTATTATTTAGATTTTACTGGACACCATAATTCGTCCATGCATCAGTGTACATACTTTTAAAATATACTAAGTATTTTATACTCTGGAAGGTTCATTAGCATGATTTGAGCAGTTCCTTAAGAAAAAAAGGTTATGGCCAATGTCTTCTTACTGCATATTTAGCAAGTTGATCCAAGTCCCTCTGTTAGGTAGTTTCTTTTTTTTTTTTTTTTTTTGAGACGGAGTTTCGCTCTTGTTGCCCAGGCTTGGAGTGGAGTGCAATGGCGCGATCTCGGCTCACCGCAACCTCCCACCTCCTGGGTTCAGGCAATTCTCCTCCCTCAGCCTCCTGAGTAGCTGAGAATTTTTTGTATTTTTAGTAGAGACGGGGTTTCACCATGTTGACCAGGATGGTCTCCATCTCTTGACCTCGTGACCCACCCTCCTCGGCTTCCCAAAGTGCTGGGATTACAGGCGTGAGCCACCGCGCCTGGCTACGTAGTTTCTAATATTTGTGTTTAGTATTCTTCTACATGTACTCGATAATCTTTGTAAGTAGATTTCTACTCATTTGTGAGAGTACACTGTCCACTGTCTTGTATCTTGTATTTAACATGAACTCTGGAAATATTTTTCTTAGATTCATTATGTCTCAAGACAAATATGCCATCACCAACTTTTGACTGTTTCCTTTTATTTGATTTAGAAACAATAACAAATCATTTGTATAATAAGAATAAAAATCACCAGCTTCTTATGTCCACAGGACATTATGAAACTTCCCCAAAGTTCTACCATTTAATTTTAATATACATCTGCTTACTTTTAGCCTTTCCAGTTGGTAGCAAAGTAGCACTGAAAACTTGCCACTATTTCTAGAATCTTGGCTTTTGGCTTTAAGGGCAGAAAATTTCTCACTACAGTGAAGCTTCTCGCTATTACATTCAAATTAGTTGCAAAACATACTCTACTGGCCATGCTATACATGGTGTTAAATCTAACTGTTATGTATGCATATATGTGTGCATATGTGTATTTGTTATGTATTCAATGCTAAACGATAGGTTTTTTAGTATTATGCTTGAAATGATACCAAAATTAATATGACTTATTGATTATAGAATTTAATATGCATTTAAAAAGCAGAAACCATTTATATTTAGAAGTAAATAAAATTATTAACTAAAGACTTTGGTCATTAATTCATACAATGAGCATGTGTGTATTCTTAGATAGGTCAAATCCATGTTCCCTTTATATCACGATGAGCTATTCTATGGCTGTAAGATATATCTTTTCATCATGGTTTTATCAGAGACCAGCTGTGTAAGTGATATGAAAAAAGAGTCTTTTTATGGGAATTAGACCTTATATAATCATGAGAGCTAGAATTCTGAATCAAGAATTCTATGGAAGGCTACTGCCTGAGATAGGTAGTGGGCCTGAAGTTGTAGGTAGCTACAGTTGTTGATGTTTATGGAAGAAAAGCTGGACATGAAGTAGGAAGAGCAAGGACAAATTGAGACCCACAAGCACAAACTAGGACCAGAGTCTGTCTTTTACTACCTCTAACCTTCTTTGGGTCGATTTGGGTGACTTAAAGAAGAAACTGATGCCTTTGTCATGGAGCCGTACAAGTATCAGGATTCAGTCTTGTAGAAACTAATGAATGAGATTTGGTGAAAGCCAGAGGACTTGGAGGCCCAAGTACTGCCCACACTAACAAGGTGGCCAGCAGATCAGAATAACCTGGGGAGTATTATGGTTGCAGCTTAATTTGAACCTCCTAAATCTCATGCAGATTTCCTTGATAGCCAATTTTAACCAACCTACAGGAAAGGGAATTTGAGGAAATATATTTCCAGCTTATTTCAGTTGACGCAGTATAATTCTACCACAACTACTGACTAACGCATGCTGTATTTGCTGTTGTATTGAGACAATCATGGCATATTTACTGCTTTGATAACAAGAGTGATTATAATTTATAGGTCTTCACTGTCAGAGGACTAAGATTTCATAGAAATTCTACTGAACAAAATGTAATTGCCCTTGGTAATAGGAATGGGCATAGAGTAATATCCAAAGCCAATTTTGTTAAATCTACCTCTGTTTAGCACAAATATATGCTTAAACTCTGTTAACTACATCCTTAGAAAGAATGAACTATTCATAATGGAGCTCTTAGCATAATTTGCAAAATAGCATAGTATGTGGAAGAGTGTGAGAGTTAAGCGGTCATAGAAATATCTGAACAATAGTGAAGCTTAATTATTTTAAGGATTGGATAACCAGTTACCTATCAATTAATAAGTGCTAGTGATCATGCTAAATAATTTACACGGATGTGCATTAATCTCATTTTTAGTTGAGGAAACTGAGGCTCAGAGATTCTAAGTCACACAGCAAATGGAAAATGCCTGAGTAATTTTAACCCATGTCTAACTGACGTTAAAGCAGCCATTCCCCAATCTTTTGGCATCAGGGACTAGTTTTGTGGAAGAAAATTTTTTCACGGGCCAAAAGAGGGATGGCTTTGGGATGAAACTATTCCACCACAGATCATCAGATATTAATTAGATTCTCATAAGGAGACCTAAACCTAGATCCCTTGGATGAACAGTTCATAAAAGTGTACACTCTCCCATGAGAATCTAATGCAGCAGCTGATCTGATGGAAGGCGGAGCTCAGATGGTAGTGCCGGCTGACCCACTGCTCACCTCCTGCTGTGCAGCCAGTTCTTAGCTGGCCACCGATGGGTATCAGTCTGCCTTGGGGTTGGGGACCCCTGCTCTAAAGTGTAAAATTGATACAAGTAACTACCTCCATTTCTGTTTTACCATTATGAAATTGTTTGTTTAGTCCTAGACGGTTTTTCTTAAAGTTTTTGAGAATACCTTTTCAAATATAAATATCCTTAAATAACATCTTCATTATGTATCAATAAATATAAATTTTAAAATTCCAAATTTCTGAAATTTTAATGTTTATAAATTATTTCTACAAGCCGATATATACATATGGGTTGCGTACAAATATACACACATATATTTGTGTATATTTGGAGGATTATGATATATGGATGATATTTGAAAAAATAATAAAATTGAGAAAAAATGAAGTTTGTATAATTTTTAATATCTAATTCTGTACAAAGCAGAAGATCCAAAGTTGGCTGACTGGGGACAAAATTCTGTTACCATATATGTTCTTATAGTTAAAATATTTTAAGCAATGGTAAATTTAAGTATCTTTTGACTAAGCAGCAGGTTTCCTTCAATTACCCACTTTCTTTTTGATGTTTGTATTACTTCATTAGGGCTACCATAATAAAGTGCCACAGACTGGGTGGCTAAAACCATAGAAATTTATGTTCTAGTTCTGGAGGCTGGAAGTCCAAGTTCAAGGTATAAGCAGGGTTGAGTTTCTCTGAGCCTCCTCTCCTTGGCTTGCAGATGACTGCCCTCTTGTTGCCTCTTTACGTGGGTGTTCCTCTGTGCACCTGTGTTGCTGATGTCTCCTTATGTGTCCAAGTTTCTTCTTATAAAGACACCAGCCAGGTTGGATTAGAGTCTACCCTAAGGGCCTCATTTTAACTTAGTCACTTCCTTAAAGACCCTATCTCCAAATAGAGCTATATTCCCAGATAGTAGAGGTTAGAGCTTCAAGGTGTAAATTTTGAGAAAATGAAGTTCAGCCCATAATAAAGTCTCACAACTCTGGTTTGACAATTCATTAACCCTGTAGCACTTGACTTCTTTTCAAATGTTTTTATATTATAAAAGTGCTTTATTTCTGAATTTTCTACCTTTTAACCTTTTAAAGCAACTAAACTATTAGTCATGGAAAAAAAAAAGAAATAGAAAAGCATGCATATGTGAAATTTGCCATAGGCACTTGTATTTGAATAAGTGATACATTAGTGTCTATGTCACAAGCATTAATCTTGGTTAGAGTCTCCAGTTGTTGTAAGATGTATTAAGAGAATATTTTATATTACTAACTATAAAACGGACTTTAGTACTTTGGACATTAAGGACTCCCAAAAATTAATTTTTGATATTAGACAAGACAGGGGTAGAAAGGAGTTAGATGTGAATGAAATCAAGCATTCCTCCTAAATATGGGCTCAGCTTTTCTGTCTTTCCCTATGGCTGCATTTCATGTGTAATTAAAGATGCAGTTCATCTCTCTTTTATGTGCAATGATTTCTGCTATTGTAAAGGCATATATGTTAGAATTAAATATGCCAATTGATTTTATCCATAATAAATTTCTTTAGTTTATAACTCCCTACTTGATGTAAACCAATGACTTGGTTGCTTTAAGGCATGAACACTAAGTATTCGGCACCTTGTATAAAATTGGAAACCATAAAATATCATTTTTGAAATCAGAGTGAGGATTGTGACTACTTCCTCATTTTTCTGTTTCGGTAGGAAACATATTAACGTAGATTTCCCAGAACACTTTTGTCTGCATTTATTGCAATATGAGATGAAGAATGGTTATCCTAGGTGTATATAATGGACCACAATCACATCATGCACATGAATGGCACACATCATGATGAATCAGAGTGATAGTATAATATATTTTTAAAAAGACTAAAAATAGATATCATAAGGTTCTATAGTCCACACAGAATTTCAAAGTGAATGTTTTTAACTTCTTTAAGTAGAAGAAAATCACAGTGATCAGCTTTTACTAATAGCATGGTCTATAGTGCCTATATGTATAATCATTTTGAACATGTTTGAAGGTTTCAAGTAATTTGAAAGAAAAATGTTTATAGAATCTTGAACAATATTTCTAGAACTTCAAAACAAATAGTCAATCTAGAGGGGAAAGAGCAGTCAAATTGGGCACTTAGCTGAAATGAGCATTTAAGTAAAATAATTTGGGAGGCTTGTACAGAGAGACTTCATTTAATCATATCATTCAAGCCACTTTAAAAGTTATTTTTCAATTATACTTTTAATGGTGATATAGTTCAATTAATATGAATATGCTTACATACCAAAATTACTGGCTATATAATAATGCTAATTTTCTTGTCTTAGTTGAATCAGTATTATTTAAAATCTCTGAAAAATATAAAAGCATCAATGCGGAAAGTTCAATTTGTTTTATTATGGCATATTCTAAATACTGAAGGTAAAAATGCCTCCCAAAATGTACAGAACTGCCTATTCATCATTTTAAAAGATGAATGTTAAAAAATTCCAAGTGACAAATTCAACATTAGAAGGCTAATATTATAATTATAACATGGTTTATATTTTAGTTTTATTAAGACAAGCCTCTTTGGAGAAGAGATTTCTAACATCCTTTAGTGAATAGTGAAGTATTAGAAAGATACAATTATAGATGATCGGATTACAGCTGTAATAACACAATGTTAAAAGAAAAAAAAGACTAAACACTATTGCCAGATAAGTACGGAAAAGCTTAAATAGAGGGAGGGATAAAGTGAGTGACAGGAACAATCTCACGGATTACTGCTTTGGCACGAAGATTCCAGTATTCACCTAGCTTGCCAAATAAATTGACCAGAGAAAAAGAAAGTCAACAGATTAACTTCAGGAATTAAGCTTATTAATGGGTTTTCATGCAGAAATGTATCCACCCATCATGATCGGAAAAGGTTTCCTTTGCTTTTCCAGCTGCTAGATTATGCACTGAAATATTTCTACATAAATTATTGATGAGATAGAGACAATTTTTTCTTCTTTTTATATGAATTCTCACTGACCTGAGTCAATGTTATGTTCTACCCATTCAGTTTGGACTGACTTACATTTGAGCCAGAACAAGTTGTTTGATTTAATCATGAACTGAGTATATTTGAATAGAGATTGTTCAAGTTCACAAGTCTTCTCTCCTTTTTTCTCTTCGCTTATTTAAAGTAAAATTTCACTGCTCCATCCAGAATTTAAGAACATGCAAGGAGGTAATTGGAATTGGAGGTAAATCATATTCTTTTGTAGAAAGTATAATTATCAGAAGTTAGTTAAAAACACCTCAATTCTGTTTTAATTTTCATGCATGGAGCAGTTGTTTTGACAGATGGATGAACTTTATTTTTGTAACCGTCCAGGAAAAGTCTGTGTAACACAGTCTAATCAGTGCTTCATATCTGTAATGTTTGTTTTTGAATCACTGTGCTTTTGACTCCTGTATCTTTTCTAGGGGTAGCCAATTTCTTCTAAATTTATTTCTCCAGGTAATATATTGCTACATAATTCCTCTATCCATTTGATCTGAAAAGACTAGAGACCCTTTAAAAAGTAAGTGTAAGTGGTTTGTCACTAAGGATGATGAATCATTACTCCTCAGGTGTGGCCTTGAATTTTACTGGTTTATAACTGCTCTTACTTTTATTTCTAGCTAACAATCTATAACACTGCTGCTCTGGAGTACATTTCAGTAAAGTAAGAGGTCAATATGGTTGCCTGACTCTTGGGAAGCCAACTTGTTGCTAAACTTGTCTGTGTTCATCAACTTAAATTCCAAAAAGGATCAAGGCTTGAAAAATGAATTCATTTTGAACTGATTCCACTCTCTTTATTACATTGTAAATCCTCCAGTGCTGAGCAAAGCAGTGCAGCAGTTTAAGGCCAAAAAGTACATTACATTCTGAGTTTTAAGAATCGTCATGGTTCAGGAAAAGGTCAGAAACACTCTTCTTCTGTCTCCCTAGAGCAGAAATGTGTGAAGTGTGTTTCCTTTTTCTGCCACGCTTCCTTCTTTTTTAGAGGAATGTCCAAGCTGCTTCCAAATAAAATGAATATCCTGTTTTGGAACACTCAAAAACCTTGGCAGCCACAAGCTAGAGAATGAAGGCAAATGAATGACAGGATTGATACTCTTTTATGCAGGTTTTCTGTTAAGAACAAATCCTTACTAACAATGTCTCTTTCAAGTTTTTGGTTCTTCTCTGTCCAGTTCTTTTAATGCACTTTCCTCCTCCATTGTTCTTGATGAGTCTCCTCTCAGCTATTTTTAACCAAATTTGAAAGTATTTCCTTCCATTGCTTTTTTCATTTCAAGCATCTTTATATCCTCTAAACCCCAGAACTCTCTCTCCGTTCTGTTTGCATCAACCTCCACTTTCAAAATAATATTGAGCTTGTCCCCCAGGGCATGGTAACAATACAACCTGCTGCCAACAGGGAGAGTTCAGTGGGGAAAGGAAGGGAATCATTCCAGGCCTTAGGCCAATAGGGTGGGTCTAGTTGCTTTGTAACACAGATAGACTCCCGTTATCAGCACTCTGTAGAACCCTTTGCCAGGTTTCACAGCTATGGTTCTGTGATTGATTTTGTTCCAACAGCTCTGTAGGGGAATTGTTGTCATATTATAGTGGTTCCTCTTTAGTAGTCAATAGAGAACAAATTAAAATTATGATATTCAGTGGAGCCAAATTTCATAGTTAGCAAGAACCCTGAGAGTTTTTCAGTCATTAATTACAATCTGCTAGTTTCCTTGGAAGGACAGATGTAGTCACTATAAATTGCTAATCAGTTATTTAATCTATAAGAGATAAAGAGCCCACAAATTCTGTGACATTATGATTCCTAACAGTTGCAGAGGTGACATGATCCTTCATTTTGTTCACAAGTATTCTTACTGGTAAAATATATTCTTTCTTTTTTATTACGGAGAACTGGGTTCCACTGTTGTATTTCTAAGAAAGCACTTAGGTGGTGCTGATAGGACTAAAAAATTGGGGTTTGTGGAAAAAATTGCATGCATATCTTTAAAGGCATGGCATGCAAACTGAAATCCTGTTCTTTTCTAGAATGAAAAAGACATCCATCTGGGTTTGCCACTATTATTTATTAGAATATCTGTTTGCTTACCACTATGTACACAGCCAATTTCTTGGTTTCAGCATATGGTGCTGGAACTGGTTATTTCTGATCCTGAATACTATAATATTGAGCCCACAATCAGAGATGATTATCTTTATATAAAAGCAGAGTATGTGGCCACCTACGTGTTTCAAAGTAAACATTTTTCTGAAAATGGCTTCTTTGCAAATGACTGAATTTTTTTTGAGAATACAAATAAATCCTTTGGGTAAGGCTCATGAATGCCTGGTTTGTAAATGAGTTTATCAGATGTTTCCCTTTCCACAACCTCTTTCCTCTGCCCAAGACTTCATGCCCTATTCTCTTGGGGAGGGAGGAGAGACTCTTACAGAATAGAGAGCTTGTTGCTAAGAGTAGTGGAAGTTAAGTTATATCTGTTTCATAGTTTTACCTAAGAGGTACTCTATTTAAAGTGAAACTTGGATGAGATCCACATAGGTTTTAAGCTTGGAAATTTTTCCTCATAACAACTTGTAAGGTCAATTTATTTCAGAGAGTAATTTTGTATGTTAGAATACCTTACCAGACAAAAGAAAGACTCAGGATCTATGTAGCAATACAGTGGAAGAAATTATGTTTATTTTAGTTACCCCAAAGTACTCAGCATATGTTAGGAAAGCATGACTGAGGAGTTATAACTAGAAATTTTGCATTTTACTTTAAATTAGCCAAATTCATTTTTAGGCCAATAGATTCAAAGGCCATCATCAGGTTTCATTCTAGAAAAATAAGTGATGATAGACAGCAATTATTTGAATTTAAATACCAATTAATCTGCTTAAGTTTGGTTGCCTGCTCCTTATTTTATGGGGGCAATGGAATTCAGATAAAAACAATCAGCTGCAAATATAGAATACAGATGTCATGTGGAAATATACTCAAATTATTTTATCACCTCCATTATAAGCTCCAACTGACTACATAAAGCACTCTTAGCTCTCACTTGAAAAGTGGCAGGTCATAGAGAATGACTTTGGGAGTGTGACACACTCAGAAGTGCCAGGACCAACCCAGTACTGTCATGTGTGCCGGCCTTGCTTGCACTGTTGTCCACATTTGATCCTTAACTGCATTTATGGTTACTTATTTGGTTCTTAATTCCAAATGTTTATAGAAATAAAACTAGTGGCCAGGCGCAGTGGCTCACATCTGTAATCCCAGCACTTTGGGAGGCCGAGACGGGCGGATTATGAGGTCAAGAGATTGAGACCATCCTGGCCAACATGTTGAAACCCCGTCTTTACTACAAATACAAAAAATTAGCTGGACGTGGTGGCTCACACGTGTAGTCCCAGCTACTGGGGAGGCTGAGGCAGGAGAATTGCTTGAATCCGGGAGGCGGAGGTTGCAGTGAGCTGAGGTCATGCCATTGCACTCCAGCCTGGCACCTGGTGACAGAGCTAGACTCTGTCTCAAAAAAAAAAAAACAACTAGTTAAGAAAGTCTATTGCCTTTAACAAAATCATTTTGAATGCAGTTTTTATTATTTACCATGTGAATACTCATTTGGCTATTTCCAAAATGAGTTACTAGTGATGTTTAAACTTTACATTTAATACAGGGTCATATTACATTTATTTTTGTTTCCTTTTCCTAAAATAGAACTGAAAACTGATTTTTGCAAGTACAGTTTCATCATTTTGTTTAGTTAATTCATTAGTTAACAAGTAATTTGTTGCTCTTCTCATTTCTAGAAAAAAAATCACATGTGATTGATTATCTAAATTTTTTCCCACTTTTGTATAAGTAAATTAAAAATAGTTTTAATGAAAGATTGATAGAAGGGCATCAAATAATTGTTCTCACCAGAGTAAGACATTGTATATTTTCATGCATATTGTAATATAAGCAATAATAAATAATAATAGAATAATAAATAAGTTCTTAAAATGTTGTGAAAGGAATGAGAAAAAAGAAAACAAAAGACAAATCTGTTCCAGCATGCCTGGCACCCTAGAGGATACCTCAGTCATGCTGATTGCTGAAACTCATTGGTTTTCCTTTTGTCTTACAGAAAGAATGTGCTAATTTCATCAAAGTACTTAAGGCATATAATCAGACTCACTTGTACGCCTGTGGAACGGGGGCTTTTCATCCAATTTGCACCTACATTGAAATTGGACATCATCCTGAGGTAAAGCTGGCTATTAAAAAATTGTGTTTGTCCATGACCCCTTTCTATTCAAAATGCTTCATTACTAATTTCTTCAGTTCATTTTGCTTCTGGTTCACTATTCAGTGGGACCTACTTCAAATTCAGATGCTGTTATTAATTTTAATCTGTGAATGCAAAAAGAATGAGACCATCACTCAACAAAAACTAGGGAGCAGGAGGAAGGAAAAAGCATTTGTTTTCACCCTGGATTACAAAGTCCAGTCCATTTTGCATGTGCAGCAGATGTCAGCAGGCCGAATGTGTGGTGTTTTCTCCTTCATTTGTATATTGCCAGCCTTCTCCTCCATTTCCATCCTCAGCCAGAAGTGTCTGCCACCCAGTTGTTTTCTTCTGCCAGGGATTAAGAAAGGAGGCCATACATTTGCACAATGATCTGATCTCTGGTTTGACTCACATTATTCACATTTGTATTCTTGCTTGGCTAAGCTTTGCTTCTATATTTTTGGTTATTATTTTGGTGGTATGGAAAAGAAAAAAATTCATGTTTTTAAAAAGTCTGTCTATTCCTGTAAAGATGTATTAGTGAGGAAATTATGTACATTTAAGTAAAAATCAAGATAAAGAAAAAGTTGCTAATGTTGAAAGCAGTTTGGTGAATTTGGCTTATCAGTAGCCTTCAATTATAAACCCTCTTGTAATTTTTGGTACAAAATCCTAAGAGGAACAAAAGAGTTCATGTGGTGAGAGAATCATTGGTGACAGAATTTTCTTCAAAATTGGATTTCAGGAATACTCAACAAATAAGGGACTTATTCTCAAAATATTTCTGATATCCTAAAGATAAAATAAAATTTGCATGGTACTCACTTCTTTATAACTTAAACTATAGACTTTCTCCCTAAATTTCATAAGGTGTCCTAAAGTGATACAAATATGTTTTTTGATCCAAATGAATTAGCAATCAAAACAGTTTGTGTTATACCTTCTTTGTATAAGAAAGCACCTTAGAAACTGTGGTTTTGAGGGACTGTGTGAGGCCACAAGGGGCGTGGTTTCAAAAGCAAGAATTTCCCAGCGCCATGCCTCCATCCATGTCCCCACCTGGAACATAAAGTTCTTTGTCTAACTTTCCAGTGCGCGGGCTAGGTAGAAATTTCAGGTGAGCCTCTTTGTTCAAAAAGCCTGCGAAAAGCTGTGGGAGGAAGGGCTTCTGTTGCGGACCTAGCATCGAATCCAATATGGAAGTCAAGATCAAGCACTCCAGCGGAAGTTTGAAAAAACTCTCATTGAACAAGAACATGAATGGGACGGGAATAACGCCAAGGTTAAAAACCCACTGCCCCTTACCTGTGCAAATATCCGCTCGGGATTCCCCTCCCATGGCAGCGTGGGAGCTCTCGCTCTCCTTCTCTCTCTCTTTCTCTCTCTGCCTAATAAACTACTTTCTACTAAACCCTTTGGGTCCAAGATATTTATTCAAACAGTAAGCTCACCAGGTCTGCAGGACCCCTTCCCTATTCCTGGGGTAAGAAAGGTCAAGGACTTGGGCACATCCGGGAAAACATTGGATGGGGAAACTAAGCATTTTTGGGACTGCTCTGCTCCCGTCCCCAAGTTGCATCTTTGGCAAGTGTGGGAAGGGAACTAAGCCCCTGCCTCCTGTCCCCCAGTTACAGTTTCTAGACTAAACAATTATTTTCCCTTCTTGATGAACCAGGGAAGATTAAGACACTTTGGTCTTACCAGTTGGCAATTGCTCCTCATCATCCTGTTTCTCCAACCACATCCTTCCTTCTCTTTCTTATAAGCCCATATGTATAGTATTTATACTGACAAACTGAAGAGTTTTAAGTAAAAATTAACTTTAGGACCCGCAATTCTACTGAAATTGCTTGTTTTACATTGATTAAATTAGGGATAAATTTATGCACATGGTCCTGGAGAGTTAGTACACCTAATTTGTTTTAACACCTGATTTAGTTACTCACTCTTTGCTATCTTCTCAACTAATTCCTATTATAATACACCAGTTGTCCTAAAACTGGAGCCAAGGTGATTGTCCCACTTTTCTATATTGTGAAGATAGCTCTAGAGAACTTCCTCCACATGGTATTGCACTTTTTACATGCGTCGGGAATTACACTGTACATGATTGATAACGGAATCAGGAATGCTGAACTTTTAGCACGAATTAGCAGAAAAGACCTGGACTTTGATGTCACATCTGGCTTCAGATCTTGCTCTACAACTTACTAGCTGTAGAGCACTGGAAATATTACTTAACTTCTCTGAGACTCTGTTTCATAACATGCAACACAAACTAAAAACAAACTTTTAATTCTCAGTGTCTGTATATTTTAAATGCAAAGTTGACTTATTACCTCTAACTGCCTTCCACTGCTCCTAGCACAGTATGACTCATTCACTTTTTTTTTTCCCCTGTAGAAACTCAAGGAGGTTTAATCCCATCATTGTTAAAAAGCCTGTCCTCTGGCCTCAGACTGTGGTATTTGCATGCAACCTCAGCTTGGTACTAGCTTGGTGCTATCTGCTTAATCTGGTGCAAATTATTTGATTCATCTTTATTTATATTTCCGAGCCAGAAAGTTGTAAGGAAATGGTCTTTACCTCATAGAGTTGTTGTGAAAGTGAAACACTTGTCTAATGGATAATAGAGGCTGAAAAAGGTCAATTAATATTAGAAGTTATAGATATTTTAAAATGCACGTCTATACTTGTTTAAATAAAAAACATAAATCTGCACCACAGCCTAAAAGCTGTGTTGCTGTTTTGCTTGCTACCCGTTGTCACTTTGCCTCTTAAATGTTTCTCACTTCATCAGAGATTGTAAATTATGGCACTGGGTTCTCTGGGCTGACAGGTGATTCTGCACCTTTCTTAATTTCCCCTTTTAAAATGCGAGGCTTACATGATGTTGATGGGCATTTAAATTAAAACGCCATATGCTATTCCTGCATTTTTTATCATTTTCCCAAAGTGTTGATTTTTGAAGTTGCTATTTAATAGAATTAAGAGTCTATTTCCTCTTCTACTCATCAGTACTCATTGCTGCTGTATGGGTGGGCAGCTGGGGAAATGAAGAGGTACAGGTTCTGGGGCCAGGCCATTTACTAGGATTTTCTCTACCCAAATAGCCAATATATGAAGCTTCCTGTCTAAGCATTCTGAAGTGGGAGATTGAAATGCAACTATTTTCCTGAAACTCTGAAACTCACAGCCTTTGAGAGAGATCCTCCTTCAGAAGCGCAGTAATTGTGATTTGCATGATAACTATAGATTGTGAAATACTGTTCCAGACTGTTTAGGAGATCAGAAGGAAGATGATTATGCAATTACCTGGGGAATTTGAAGCAGTCTAGACAGTCAATCTATGAAATTCTGGAAAAGATATTATCAATATAGCTTGTCTAGACTACATCAAATTTAATTTTCAATGCTTAAGCTGCACTGCCTTAAGAGAGAATCTGCTTCATTGATCTATATTATACTTAAAACACTACCTTTGGATTTAAACAGTTATGCTATGTGTGAAGCTGAAAAAAAGAGACAGTGTATGCTTCATACTATTGGGAGAAGAAGACAGTAATAGAAAGATTGGGAGAGTGAGAAATAAAATAGCAATCAGGACAGAGGCCAGGATTATTGGCATAGAGTTCATAAACTCTTAAGAAGTTTGAGTGTGTCACCCAAGGATGACTTTCAGATAAAGGACCCAACTTCTAAATTCTATTTAGAAGTTGTGTGTATGCTTTGCTATTACCTGCCCCACACTGTGTGAAATAATGAAAGATGAATTTCCCTTTAAAATTTTTTCCAGACTCTTTACATATTACAAATAATTTTATCATAAAAAAAGTAATTTTATTTGTTGCTTTTATTAAGACTTTCGTAGACATTTTGACATTCAGATTTTTCTTTGCAGTGTTCTTCCTTTAAAACAACTTATCATCTTACATTCTGTTTTCAAGAATGTTGAAACCCCATTGTTAGAAAATGACATTATGGACTTAGCATCATATATGGCAGAATGCCACAGAAGTAAGAACATCACTTTGAAGGAAATCAGGGCTTACTTTATCATTTAATAGCTTTGAATCTTATAGGAGGAAATTAATAGTTCCTTAAAAGTAATAATACAACTGTTTGCAAAATAACCTTCAATTTTGTCTTCAAGTTATGAAAATGAACCTCTTTAACTCTTCAAGCATTTTCATAGCAATACAGTCATGAGTCATTTAACAACAGAGATAGAATCTGAGAAATATGTCCTTAGGTTATTTTACTGTTGTGCAAAAACCATAGAGTGTACTTACACAATCCTAGATGGGATAGCCTACTATATAGCTAGGCTATATGGTGGAGCCTATTGCTTCTAAGGCTATAAACCTGTACAGCATGTTACTCTACTGAATATTGTAGGCACTGTGTAGCACAATAATAAGTATTTGTGCATCCAAACATATCTAAGTATACAGAAGGCTTTCCAACGGCTATGAGGTCACTATGCAACAGTAATTTTTTAGATCCATTATAATCCTAGGGGCCTACCATCCTATATGCCTTTCATCATTAACAAAATGTTATGTGCCACCTGACTCTATTTACACTTCTGAATAGTGTATTCCAAAATCTACTTTTGCTAAATGCCTTCTGACCACACATAGTATGTCATTGATTGTTGTCTTAAACAGATTTTCTCTTTCCTGTGGCACATTTGGGAATTGGTAGACCTGTTAATTAACTCCAGTTCTGTAAGATATGTGTCAATCAATTCTTGGGTATTTTCCAATAACACTTGACACTGAAGATAACTGTGAGTGATATCACATACTTCATACACACGTGTGCGTTTATCATAAAATGCTTGTAGAATTCATGAAAAAAATGATTTAGAGCTAGAGTTCAGATAAGTTTGGAGTTTAAACTCGCAGCATGCATGCCACTGAAATGAAAAGCATGAGTCATCCTTGAGAAGCAGAATATTCCCAAATGTCTTATAGTATATGGTATTTCCCCTTCAAATTTACATCTGTTAATAAAACAAAGTATGAATTTAGGAGAAGTACATATTTTTGAAGACATCTCTGGATGTTTTCTCAAATTCCAAATGGGTCTTTTCTACTTTCTGGCAGGAAATCTAAAAAAAAAAAAAAAAAGGCAGACCCCGATGAGGGCTGAAAAGTATTAACTCCATAAATACTCTCATAATGTCACAATTGCAATTTATGATAGAACCAAAGGAACATTAAGAAATGCAATGAGGCTTAGTGGCTATCTCTAAGGTCATTTCCACAATGACAACCAATATATCTATATATGAATAAAATGTTTTGTCTGGTTCTTCTCTTCCACTAAGAATAGGAGTATGCTCTGATGGAAAACTTTGAATCAATCCTCTTAGTAACAGTCCGCCAGGCCAAAATGTTATTTAAGTTCTAGGTAATCCTCTGTCGATTAATTTATACATTTAATCTAACCCATTCTAGTTGAATTACTTCTCTAAATTTATTATACTATTTAGTCCAATGAAGTGCAAGTTTATTTCTACTAATTGGTACTGGAGCTGAGAAATTCAAGTATCTTGGCAAAACAATGAGGAGTTGCTTTTGGGTAGGTGGATGATCTTTCTGAGATCTTACATTGGAGTCTGTATTTATTTTGTAGTATGTTAGCTTCAGCGAGAAAAGTTGAGATTCACGGGCAATTCAGCTGCTCATTGTTTTCATCAGATGCAGCATATTCCTCATTTGCACTATGGACCTGAGCCACATGTGATTAGGTCATAGCTGTTTCTAGGTTTTTCTTTCCTTATCTTTCAATACTTGCATCATGTTGGAAGATGGACTTGTACAAGTTACTATGCTTAATAAAGACCATCATTTATATTTAAAATTAAATTTTAAAATGATCTGTTCTTTGTACTTGAGGAGAAGCTTCACAGTTAATAAATTCTGAGATAACTGCTCACCAATGTATTTCTTAAACCAATGTTTAAGTTCTAAACTCTATTATCAATAAGACTGTTTCTCAGTTAATGGAACTAGTGCTTGATTGAGGGAGTAAAGTGACCTAAGTCATAATTTGAAACAAGAAAAAAATTCAAATATGGTAAAAAAATAGATACCAAAATGCAAATGAACATCAATCACACACTTCATTAAAACGCTTCAATTCAGTGTGTTATATTTTGACTTGATTTCTCTGAATATTTGATATATAAAAACAAGAGTTATGAGGTTAACATTTCTTTACCCTATACCTCTTGTTTGCTCAATTGTAAAGTTTTTTACATAAAATACTTCACAGCTCTTTTCCCTCTTAAAAAAAGTGACAGATAGAAATGGAAGTGTTAGCATTAAATTCTTACCTAGAAGGATTTTGTGTTTTAACACATATGGCTGACCTATTGCCAGGTAAAGTATTTGGACAAATTTAAACAGTTTTCCTAAGGCCATGTTGTTGTAATAACACCATTCTCAATCACCTATTAAAATAATATATTATCTATGTACCTTATTTTTTAGTATATATGCTGCCAAAGCGAGCACTATAGTACCTTATTTTTGAATGACATCTTTATTTACCAGAAATCAATTCAGATAAGAACTACATCATATAAAGTTAATATTAACCATAAACATGTTTCTCTATTCCTTGTAGACTAATATCTAGTTTGGATCAAAGCTCTTACATTTTTTGAGGGGAGACAGTGACTGCATGCTGGGGGAAGCAGCAAAGGAGAAAGGACTTACAGAGTGCCTATATAAATTGGTTATGAGTAGCATATAAACTGGGAACAACAAACCGCGGCATACTGTAGAAGGCCTTTGGGAAGGCAAACTTCTCCATGCCTCATGTTCCGGTGCAGGGTGACCTAGGCTCTCTTACCATAAACATTGTGCTAGAGAATGTAAAATCCCTTCGTAGCACTAAGACATAACCAGACTCATAGGCTACTTGTGAGGCCCGTGTTCCACCAGCTGCACATAGATAATAGGGTGAAGATAACCACGTCTTGTTTTGTAAAACTCTCAAGCTGCCACTGTTATCAGTCTTTAGAATAATGCACCAGTTCTGGCTCACTGATTCAGTTCCAGCTCACTGATTCACCCCACCATCACATAACCCTCTCCCTACCATCACTCCACCACCTACCCTATAGATCGAAGTGATTGTAACCAATAAATATGTGGAAAATCAGAACTCGGGCCTTTGCACCCTCCTTTATGCACTGGCCCCCTGGTCCCACTTATGCATTCTTAACCTATCTTTTTCTCATTCCTTTGTTGCCACCAAACTCGGGGTACCCATGAGTGGTATGTGGGGGCTGTATCCCTATAACTGGAGTTATTTATTCTCCTACTTACTCTTTCTCGTAGATGGGTCCTCTTTTGATTGATTCCCTTACACACGTTTTCCATATAATCTACCTTAAGGGGAAACTTCTATTCATAAAAGCTTCCATTTATTTGTTATAAATATTAAATTTACAAAAACACAAAGAATTGCACTAAATCCCATTGCCTGTTCACCTGCTTGGTACTTTTTCATCTTCCCTTTCATTCTCCTGGCATCATGATCATTCTTTTACCTCTTGACTCTAGTTCTATGTTTTATTTTTATTTATTTATTTTATTACCTCTATGTCTCTTTGTGTCAATAACTTCATTTAAAACCAAAGTTTAAGAGTAGAAATACAGCTTGAATCTGCAGGTGAGAAGGAAGGAGTAAATCTGTTATTTTTTAAAAATATAAGAAAAATAGCATAACAAACTTAGACTGAATTTCCTGAAATCAGAATACCTTCATCTCCTCTTGTAATGTGTTTCAAATAAGTGGACTTTAGTAAGTTGTCTCTCAGTCTTGTTTTTAACTGTGATGATTTATTCTGATAATAATGTGAAAAAATGATATAAACACATTCTAAATTATTTGGACAGCTATCCCATAGTCATAATTTTTTTTTTTTAATTTTAGGGCCCTCATTTGCTTGATTCTTATGATTATTTGAATGCCAAGAAATGTTCCTTTAATTTTCTTGGGCTAATGAGAAGGAAACAAAGCCTGACTTGATATGCAAATGCTATATTCTGCCAACTAAGGGCCAAAGTGAGGCCAGAGTGCATGGTATGAAGGAATATTTTGCTGTGGTTGAAATAGAGAAAAATGAGAGAATTGAATCAACCCAGAGCATAGGAATGTGTGTGGCTTCTGGGCACTAGGACTATGTTCACACTGCAAACATGTATTTACTTTTCAGTATACGTAGCAATGTCACTATCACATTCCATTACTATAACTAATTTTAATTGGATTTCTTTTCCAATTTTGTTGGTACTTAATTTTAAGCATAAAGAGCATATACTTAGTTACTGTCAAAAAAAACCCCATACCATGTGTGGTAACTCTGGCAGCATGCTAGAAGACACCTTACAAGTGTTTTTAAAAAGATAGTGTAGGCCAGGTGTGATGGCTTAGGCCTGTAATCCTAGCAGCACTTTGGGAGGCCAAAGTGGGTGGATCACTTGAGGTCAGAAGTTCGAGACCAGCCTGCCCAACATGGTGAAACCCCGTCTCTATTAAAAATATAAAAATTACATAGGTGTGCTGGTGGGTGCCTATAATCCCAGCTACTCTGGAGGCTGAGGCATGAGAATTGCTTGAACCCAGGAGGCAGAGGTTGCAGTGAGCCAAGATTGCGCCACTGCACTCCAGCCTGTGTAACAAGAGTGAGCCTCTGTCTCAAAAGAAAAAAAAAAACATAGTGTAACCTCCTTCTCTGTGTTCATAATGGAGGACCCATCTATGGGTCCTGATGGCTCTCAGACTTAGCACATTTGGTCTATATAGTTTTAATACTGCTCTTTTCCTTACTGGTTTAATGTCTCATCCAATTTGAACATGGAGATCATTGTCTTCCACAGCCAAAGCCAGATAGCTTGTGGTTTATAAAAGTGACTAAAACTCATATTTCATAATAGAAACCATGATTTATAAAAATAAGAAACTTTCTTAATGCAGATAAATAGAAAAGCACACTTGAATAGTCACACTCATATCCTCAATTAGCATCTTGAAATAAGTCATATGAGTTGATTTCACTAACAGAGATTCACACAGTGTATTGGTGACAAGGCTTAAACTAGCACCCTTATTTAAAACTTCATTTTTGTCATTT
The DNA here is from genome assembly GCF_030222135.1 of Aotus nancymaae. NCBI lineage: Eukaryota > Metazoa > Chordata > Mammalia > Primates > Aotidae > Aotus > Aotus nancymaae. The sequence goes on along the minus strand of NW_026988413.1, from coordinate 62,330,204 downwards.
CCATTAGAGTCTGTTATAGTTAGGATTCTCTAGAACACCTGTGTTCAAAGGCAGTATAATGCAAGCCACATATGTAATTTTAGCTTTTCTAGTAGCTATATTAAAAGGAATAAAAATAAGCATGTGAAATTAATTTGATATATTTCATTTAACTCAGTATATCTAAAATGTCACTTAAATGTGTAATCAGTATAAAATTATTAAAAACATTTACATTATTGTTATACTGCCTTTGAAATTTAGAGTTTTTATGAGACTTATAGCTTAACTAAATTTAGACTAGTCTCATTTCACGTGTTCAATAGCTTCATTTGGTTGGTGGCTCCCACATAGGAAAGCTCAGTCCTACAAGGCAAAGCAAAGATAGAATGCAGAATGACAGGTGATCTTCATGTCTATGTGAGCATTTGTGTAAAAATTAATATCTGATAGTTGAAATCCAATATTGTTGCTTATGATAATTTATTTAAGCTGTTTTACATTTACCCCCTTATAAACATCATTGTCACTGAAGCTGAAATAAATCTAGTGGTTAGAACTAACTGGAGTGTAACCTGGCAAAGCTGATATGTTGCACAATTGAACTTCAAGAGAGTGGGAGGAGAAAACCATTGTGTTATAGCTGCACAGTGGTTTTAACATAATAGCAAATTTTCAGATCATTTTGTGGTGAAAACTTCAAAGATGGCATAATGTCAGTTGTCATTCACCAATATACAAATATGTGGAGAGGGCCCTTATTTCCAAAAGAAGAGAAAATGAATGACTATCGCTACCGAATAGTGAAAAGGAGGATATCATGTCATAGTTTTGTTTGTATGCATAGTTATGGAACCCCTCTTTTTATTCATGACATTTCGTGAAAGCTTTTATGCTTTTTTTGTACGGAAAGGACCTAACCTATGGATCTAACCATCTTCCTATAAAAGCACACACATGCAATTATAACAATCCATGAAGATATATAATAATCTAAGTTGCTAAAGTGTGTTTGTATTCATATAAATGCAACTGCAAAGTAAAGAAAAAAAATACATCATAGGGTACCATGGGAAAGCAGTCTGATTAGTCAGGTGTATTCTTGTATTCAATCTCAGCATTGCACCATGATTCTCCTGGTACAGGATGAGAGCTGGGGAAGTAGAAATAGCAGGGACTTGGAAGAGAATGAGCATGAGGTAATGAGAATAGCATTGAGGTGAAAAAGAAAAGCATCATGAGCAAACCTTCTGCAATAAAGGTTTTAATTATTAGATATCTTTGAGAGAATACTAGAAAATAATAGAGGCTTAATATTCATATCTATGTTTCTTCAGATTTGAAGCTACAATACTGCTCAACTGCCATAATCAATGCCCAGATGACCTTGGAAGCAATTTGTATTCAAATGAATGATTCAGTAGTGATAAAAATGACTTTAATAAAAACATAGGAATACTTTTTCTTAATTTTCTAATATTAATGGTAAGGAATACAAACACAAGTATCATCCCTCAAAGGACTCACATAAAAACAAAAATCTAACTTCAGTGTTGGTAAAAAACATCTGCAGTAATACAAATCATAATTCCAACAACTAATATTGATTGAGCAATTAATATTTCCTTTAAAAGTATTACATTACTTAATTATCACAAAATCTGATTAGGTAGCTACTCTTAGTATTTTCATTTTACTAATGAGAAAAGTAAGGATTTTCATGATTGTTTTGTAATAGACCCAAGGCAAGCATGCTTAAAAAGGATATTCCAGCACCATACAGTCGAAGAAGAAGAGTAAAATGATTACTTCTGACTTGGAGGACTATGTTGGAGTGATTTTTTTCTCCTGGATTTATACTTCAGAAATACTTAGTGCACACTTAGTTTGGACAAAGTGATGAGTGTAAATAAGGGAACACTTGATGAGATAAACAAAAGCCAATCTATTTGAAGTCGATTTTGGAAATGGATGAAGTATTGATAGATTTGGAAGATAGACAGGCTATGGGAACAGTGAATGGAAGGACAAAAACATATAGTCCAACTGGGAAATAGCAAATAGCCCAGTGTACATAGAGTTTACTGCTTTTCAAAAAAAAGAGACGAGAAAGTTAGGATCAAGATCAGTTTAGGGAAGCTGCTCAGGAGCCATGCAAGTTTTCAACAAGACAAAACCATTATTGCCACCATTCACTTTGAAACATATTTCTGGTGTAAATAGGGAAGAAAAATAAATAGACATATACATACATCAATTTTTGAGACTATAGCAAAAGTTCAGCAGTGATACGATAAGACCCTATACTGTTATTGAGTGAAGGATACTGAGTAAAATTACAATTCTCAAATGAAAACATCAAGATATCTAAATAATAGCTAGATCTCATAAGCCAGTAGATGAAATATAACTGAGGTATTGACACTGTTTAAACTCCTCATTTTTAAAAAAAGGGTTTTCAATTCTTTTGTGACAATTAGTCAAACCTGTTTTGTAGCATATTGTGGTTCATGCACACTTAATTTTAAATTTTAACTCCTGAGTCTACAAATAAACTGCATTAAGCTGCATTTATGTTGTGCATAAAACATTAAGCTACTATATGCAAAGTTATGTGAATTTTTCATTGATACTGTATCACAAAGAAGAGTTTCTCCATACTTGGAAGTAAAGACAATGCTATTTTGGGAAATGTATATGTGAAAGTAATTCAAATGCATTTTTCTTTAACAAAAATCCAAAAAACAAAAAGCAACTAGACAGAAAGAAACAAGATTTAATATATAGCACTTAGAAACAGTAAATTTTAACTTAATAACTAAGTCTTGCTTTGTTTATAATTCTTTACTACATTATAGCTTATGATAATTATGTGAATCATTAATGAAAATGCAATTTATAATTAATCTCTGGTTATTCTGTCCAATTTATCTTCTGCTATAACTATTGCCCATGATTATTGTTATTACTTTTATTACTATTAGAGGCTATTATTATTGGCATGTTTGATAGCTTTATCAAAATTATATGATTTGATTTTAGTAACTCTGTGAAAGAAGCATTATCTGTTTCTCAGTTGAGGAAACTAAGGCTCAGGGAGGTTCAGCATGTTACATCACATCACACAGCTAGTAAATCATCTGTCCTCATACCCATCATAACAAATGGCCTTTCTAATGGCATCAATATTATACCCCATTGAGATTATGCTATATGATGTGTTTATTAATACTTAGTTCCAAACGCTCTCAAAACTTTGAATTTCAAGTTAAATCCATTACAACTTGCATTATCAAGAACCTTCTTGAAAGTAGCATTAAATTCTTCATGCTGAAATAGTGCCAGTGTATGTCACCATGGTAAAATTCCTTGGCAGTGGCAAATTCGCAGAGTCCTTTAAGAGATTATGGTAATAACATAAACTGGGAGTTGTGTTTTAATAACACTAGTGCTAGGATACCCCACAAAATGGTTATTCTCTTACTACAAATTCTCTCTATAGAAATTCTAGAGATTGAGCAAAGATCAATAAAACCCACGTACTGTTCCTTCTACCCAGACAAGAAAAGGAGTGGTAACATGTCACAATCAAAGAAAAATATAATTATATGTTTTACCAAAAGGAAAATGTTAGGACCTGTAGCATTAATACAAATATGTTTGAAATAGAGTACTTAAAGAAATGAAAATCTATATTTTCCAACTCTCATTCACAGTAAGTTTAGCAATAAAGCATGTCCTTTTACTATTTTCTAATATTTTGATCATGTAATATTTCAAATACACAGAAAAGTCTGGATACCAGTATATAATCAATAAATTATAGATACTCTAAGAATCAGTAAATACGTAATTTTATATGGCATAAATCATTATTAAATATCAGAAGATGGGCATACTCTTTATTATTTCTAATGTAAATGGGCCTTATTGAGCTATCCCTAGCTATAAGAATATTGAAATATTACCTTTTTTTTTTCCAAAGGCTACATTTTACTCTAATTTTGCACTTATGTATTTTTGGAAATTCCAGCTAGAACAAATGTATTTGGAGAAATATATATTTATGTGAAGGTTCATCCTTAAATCATTGCATTAAAAAATCGAATGGCATAGATATTCAACTTTCATTGAATGCAAATCTTTGCATATTTTGCTATTATTCTTTAGTAATTTAAAATCCATTTCTATGTAAGTGATAGAAAATTTGGTAATATTACCCAAATACAGCTTTAAGATTTATACATTTATAGGCAAAAAAGAATATCATTTCAAGTTATCAGAAATCAAACCACATCCACTGACTACTTTCCATTTTTATTTTATTTTTATTTTCCAGTCTGCCATTTTAATTCAATTGTGTATCTTTGGTCCCTGAAAGCAATCCCAGGAATTGCTGAGTAGTTAAAAAGCAAGTCTAATGGGATCTAAAATCAATTCGCAAGTCTGCCACTGATTCATTGTTTGACTTTTGCTGCCACTGAGATGACATTAAACCAGTCTCTTACACCAGCATTTTTATACCTCTGTATTTTTGTTGTGATTAAAAAATACTTATCTATTCATTATGCATATACACTAAAGGACATAGATTACTGATTAATCTGTATTAGACTACTTTCTATTTCAACCAGTTACCTCACTTGAGATTAGCGCAAAGCTTTATACAGAGGTTAAAAAAAATCTGTATCTTTCTTGTGTTGCAAATGCAGTTTTGTATACATGCCACAGTTCAAGATCCTTTTAAGTGCTTTTCTCCTGGCAAATTTTTCTTCTTTTGATTTATCTTTTGTTGGCATTTAATAACTGTCTTGCCTCATATTTAAATTGATTCACCTGGAACAGATGGATGCTTGGCATCCCACATTTACTTGCCCTTTGCTGGCCTCAATCTTGGGGACAATTATAACCTTTGGCTTTACGAATCCTTATTCTTGTCATGCTAGATAGCATTCCTAGGTTACTACCTTGACACCAGATCAAATTTTTCTAACTGTAATGTGGAAACATTTTAAAATTCCTGTTAAAATTGCACAGTATCTTAGACATATGTAAAAACATTTTATTTTCTAGAAATGTATAATAATTTATCTAACAGAAGAATGGGAAAAATTTATGTAAGTGATAAGCAAAATATTTTAATTTTTAACATACGAAAATCCAGAAAAATAGAAGTGACTTTGTGTACTTTATTTATAAGGTGCATCAGAAGCAATCAGTAATTTCCAGTCTGTGAATTAAAATCAACTTCAGGTGAGATGAAAATACAAAGTGAAATGATGTGTTTGACACATAAATGACAAGACATTTAATCCTGTTCACTTTTCTACCTTGTATTTGGAAAAGTCTAAAACTTTTAATAATATCCTAATACAAAAATGAAAATTATTTTCAACTAATGCTTCTAAGAAAATAATTTTCATCTGGAATATTTTAGTGCAAAAAATTAATTTGGAAATATTTATATATGCATAACTGCTTAATCCTAATGATGTGCTGAACATGAAGCTCAATAATATATGGTATTTTACTTTGAGATAAATACATGTCCAGAGATAAACTGTGGCCAAAATTTCCATAAAATTCTGCTAAAAATTATGTTTATAAAATACTGTAGCTTACAGTTACTGTACAGTTTCTCTAGTTCCTGTCCTTCACTTTCTAATATAGAAAATTTAAACTTGGATTAGTTAAGAAGTATTTTTAAATCCCTTGACTACTTAGTGGTAAGAGCTGAACTTAAGCTCAATTCTCTTGACAGCTAATTCTGAGTCTTTTCCATTATGTTGCATTGTCTTCACTCTCAGTGCCAAATGTTTAAAAGGAAATGAAAGCCACAATTTTCCATATACCTCAAGATGTTTATAAGATTTTGTATTCAAAAATAAAAATAAATGCTTATTAGTAACATGTAGTAATTATTGTTAAAATATAGTTGTCTTTTACCTTTTTTCTTCATGCATAAATGGTCTGATTATAAACTACATTGTGTAATTTCAGGGAAAATATTTATGATTTCTTTATACTTACTGAAAATGAATCAAGTGCCTCATCAAAGTAGATAAAATTTGAATATTGTTTTAATACTTTAGGAACTTTCATTCTCATAAAGGTAGCTGGATTTAAGATGATTTCTATCAGTTGAAGCAGTCAACACGTATTAAATATTATCAAATACAATAATTGGAAACATTAGGGAAGCAACCTGAACACAGGCAGCATGCAAAATTTCTCACACACACCTCTGCATTCAGTGAACAAGAGTGACTAAATGCTTTGCTCTCCCTGGATAACATGAAAGAGGAAAAGAAAAAAAAAACGCAACATCTATTAGAATAAAGGTTTAGTTAACAGAATGGAGACTAGTTGACATGAGACATAGGGCATGAAAAAAAAATGCAGAAACCAAGTTATTTATAGTCTCAGACCTTACTAGTTCAAAAAGATAAAATTTGACTTGGGAAAAAAAATGAAAATAAATTCAGTTCGATTTATGTTTAAAGTAGGTAAAAATCCAGAAGTGAGTTTTCTACAAATGTTCTCAATGAGAATATATATATATATACACACACACACACACACACACACACACACACAAAATATATATGAATATATAATATACTGTGCATTATTATATAAATTAGAAACAAATTACCTATATACACTGTATGTTGTATGTGTGTGTGTGTTTTTATCCATGGTGGGTGACAATATCATTATACTGCTGGGATATATATATATATATATATATACACACACACACACACACACGTATATATGTATATATTTATTCATTTTTTTTTAGATGGAGTCTCACTCTGTTGCCCAGGCTGGACTGCAGTGGCACTCTCTTGGCTCACTGCAACCTCTGCCTCCCGGGTTGAAGCAATTCTCTGCCTCACCTCCCGAGTATCTGGGATTACAGGTGCCCACCTCCAGGCCTGGCTAATTTTTGTATTTTTTAGTAGCGATGGGTTTCACCATCTTGGTCAGGCTGGTCTTGAACTCCTGACTTCATGATCCACCTGCCTCAGCCTTCCAAAGTGCTAGGATTACCATGAGCCACCGTGCCCAGCTGGATATGTATTTGTAAATGTAGGCTTCAGTCAGTTTTCCCTTTAAGGAAATAAATGTCTGCTTGGGAAAAGTGATTCCTTTGAAATGCATCAGTTCTATATACAGATAGATGTATTTACCTGGGCATTATCCATCTCTCAACTATATCAAATACTCAAAGCAAAAATATTTCAATGGGTAATTAATAAATTTGAGGTACTTTCAGGTTTGTGAGTCTTTGTGTTGCAAAGTATGTTTTAGTTGTTAGTGGTGGTGGTGGTTTTATTTCAGAATCGGTGTCATATTATGATGTTAGAAACATAGATTCCACTATCATGTAACATAGTATTTTCTAAGATTCTGATGTCATAGCTGCAGTTCCCAATCTTACATCTAGCAGATGACATGCACATGTGACATTCTTTCATGAGAACACCCATTGTTATATGCATATGAATGTTCTAAAATACAAGTAGATAAAATAATGACAGAGAGCCTTAACCTTGATTTGGCCTTAATTTTTTTAAAATAATAAGATAAAAAGAAAGCTATTGAAAATACATGTATTTAAGTTCAGGAAAACAGTCTAATATCAGAGAAAGTGTAACATGGGGGAAAAATGACAAATTTAAATCTTAGATATGTGGAAAAAATAATTTAAAAATACCGAAAGAAGGACTTTTGCCTCAAAGATGGTGCCTGTATGTAATGAACTTAGTGGACTTTTCTCCTGGGCAACAGACCAGAGGTGTAAATGTCACCAAGGCATATGGTTCCTCTTCATGAAATAACAATCTTCATTCCCATCCCACTCTCTCCACCTCTCCCCTCTCTGGCCTGACTTGCCCTATCCAATCAGACTTCCACATCAAAGCCAGAACAAACTTCAAAAAAGGCAAATGTTTGCCTGGTAGCCTCTGTTTACAGACATTCCTTTGCCTACCTTTTGTCCTAGCGATTGGAGAAATTGGCCTTTGGTTTTTGATGCCTCCCAGCTCTGCATCCTTTTATTGATTTATTTTTTGCTTAAGTTCTAGGATGCATGTTCAGGTTTCTTGCATGGTAAACATGTGCCATGGTGGTTTGCTGCACCTATCAACCTGCTGCACCTATCAACCTATCACCTAAGTATTGAGCCCAGCATGCATTCGCTATTTTTCCTGATGCTCTCTCTGCAGCTCCCCAAAGGCATCAGTGTGTGTTGTTCTCCTGCCTGTGTTCATGTATTCTCATTGTTCCGCTCCCACTTATAAATGAGAATACGCAGTGTTTGGTTTTCTGTTCCTGCATTAGTTTGCTGAGGATTATGTCTTCCAGCCCTATTCATGTCCCTGCAAGTAACATGATCTCATTCCTTTTATGGCTGCATAGTATATTATAATGTATACGTACCACATTAGATTTCTTGTTCTTTCAGTTCCTTTTCATTCCTCATCTCTCTTCTCCTAGGACATTGCATTTATTGTTTTTGTTACTTGTATAGAACTTGCATATTTGCTTTAATACTGTTTTTGTTACTTGGATAGATCTTGCATATTTGCTTGGATATACTCTTGCATATTTGCTTTAATAAATCCATCTCATCCTTCTGATCTCAATTCATGCATTATTTCTTCAGAACAAGTTCCACTGACTTGTAATCTACCATTGTATATGCTCTCATAGCAACAAAAGCAAAAATCAGATGAGTAAATAAATACACATATTGTGGGAAGTGTTGTAATCGTACTTAGAGAGTTTGTCTGAAATAGGATATATACCTATATGTAGGATTCACATCACATAAACTCTCTGAACTGTTGAAGACAATTTCTTGATCTCCCAAGGTTAGTTATTTTTGTATTTATGTTGTGCAAAAAGTTACAGGGTGCAAATTAGAATTAGAACATGAATAAATAACACCAAAGGAGTCTCTCAAAAATGAAATGTAGTATCTCCATATTTCAATACAAGTCATTTTCTATATTTGGCATATATCAAATATATGTCAGGAATAATTAATACTGATGTCAGGAATAATCTATATTGATTAACAAATATTATCCTGTAATTTTAAGACATTTGTTTTTTTTTTTGGTTGGTATTATATAATTGTTTTATCTCTCATATACATATGACCTAACAGAGAACAAATTTAAATGAATTCTTCATAATAACATTTCCACAGAAGTACAATTAAAAGTTATTTTGCTGTTAGAGCCCTTATGTAGCAAGTCAGCAAAGAAATAGTTTGAGGTTATGCACAACCACAATTAAAGGAGGGAAAAAGGAGGCATGGAGGTAAGGATGAAGTAAGAAATATATTTCAAGATCTGTTTTGGTAAAACCAATCTGGCTAACACTGGAATTTGTCAGATAATAATATCTGTTAACTTTTATTTCAAGCCTTTTGCTTAAAATAAAATAGAAATTCTTTGTCTGTAAACTTCAATATTCTGAGTTAGGTATGACACAAAGATTCTGTGGGGATCTTCTCACTCATTTATCACGTTGAAAAAAGTAGCATGTTTATGTTAAAGTTTATGTTTCATTCCTGGAAACTGACACACAGGAAGCAATAAATATGAAAAGTTGATGTGAGGTTCAGTGGCAGCTTTCTTCCCGACAGTGGAGGGAAGTGGGAGTTTTAAAGTGAGAGTGCAAAGGGATAAGTAGAAACAAAGGCAGTTGTATCTACACGCGGACATTCAAAAGATAATCACTGAAAGTGGTATTAGAGGAAAACTATGCTCCCCTGTTTGAGTTTCAAATTAAAGCTCTCTGAGGATAATGGTAAATTTCATTTGGGTAAAAAAATTGCCTTTTATCCTCCTCCATCAAGATTTCAATTGGCAGTAGATGACACAACCTGCTTAACAATCAGGTATTTCAAAGATTGAGAAGGTTTAGAGGGATCATTTTTTAAAAATACCTTTTAAAAAATCTATGTGAACAGCTCATATATTTTGGCACATGTATAACATTAATTCACTAATACTCTAGAGTATTCTGATACTCTGATACTAGTATGCAGAATATTCTTAAGGTACTCTGCCTAGAATTTAGAATTTAGCATTGTGTGTTGACATATAAAAATACAATCTGAATATCTATTAGGAAAAATATATAACATTTTGATATTATGGTATTTCATTTGTTCATAGCCTACTGATTTAGATTCTAAATAAAGCATCTCAGAATTCTATAATGCTTTGCAGGTTAGAAAAAGAACATTATAATCAAAATGACTCTAAACTCTTCACTTGCAGTTATTAATACAACATTAAATTTCTGGATATTCATCTTGAGAAAAATATGAAGACATTCTCTAAAAATTGGAGCCAAATTAAAGTAGTTTTCTCTAAGCCTGATTGAATTTTTAGAAACCACTTTGGATTAATCACAGTATTAGATTGAAGTTTAATTATATTGTTTTACCTCAAAGGGATACTGCGATCAAATGTATATAACCTAGTAAAGCACTCAGCTGAATAGCTTCTGATTGTGACAGTAAATATTTATCATGGTAACTCTCCACCCACATTCCTAACCCAGCACACCCTGATAAGGTGTGTGCTATTTTAGTTTGGAGTTTACTTTTTATGTTAGATGTGAAATATAAAATATTTTGTGTAAAAGAATAAAATTTTTATTAACCTACACAGTTTTGTTTCCTTTCCTTTCCTTTCCCTTCCCTTCCCTTTCCCTTTCCTTTTTATTTATTTATTTATTTTTTTTGAGATGATGTCTCACTCTGTTGCCCAGGCTGGAGTACAATGGCATGATCTCGTGATCTCAGCTCACTGAAACCTCTGCTTCCTGGGTTCAAGGGATTCTCTCCCCTCAGCTTCTGAGTAGCTGGGATTACAAGCATGAGCCACCAAGCCCTGCTAATTTTTGTATTTTTAGCAGAGAAGGGGTTTCACCATGTTGGCCAGGCTGGTCTGGAACTACTGGTCTCAAGAGATCCACCTGCCTTGGCCTCCCAAAGAGCTGGGGTTATAGACGTAAACCACTGCACCCAGCCAACCTACACAATTTTCTGCAGTGTCATATTTACACACTTGATAATGTTTGTTAATTTCAATAAATGAATATAGCTGCCAGTGTCAACATAATTATGACTTTAAAATTATCATTATTAAAAAATATTCTTTTTTTTAAATGCTTAGTTAAAAGCGTACATTTGGTCCCCCTTTTATTTTCATTTCTTCCACACATAAGCTTTAATGCATGCTTGCATTATTTGTTCAACTTGTGTCATGAGTTTCTTTTTCTTTGCTTTAGGTTGAATCTTTCCTCCTTGCAGAGAAAACATGTTATTCCCGTGTAGTAGGGTATTCTTGCACAGCTTTAGACAAATCATCTGCAAACATTGTATTGCCTGTCCGTTATTTTAGGATCTTTAGAAATAGAAAGGAGGGAGTGTGTCTAATGACGTAGCAGCCATTAGTTCTCTCATTGACAAATTCTCATATTATTATTAAATACACATGCTGATCTTTCCTATGAAATATTAAAACTGACTTACCTAGTCCCTAAACCCACCTAGTTTTACTTATAAAGTTCTTACTAACTTCTTTACAAATCAAACTTTAAATCTGGGGACTGTATAAAATTACTCCTCCACTGCAACAAAAATATCAAAACTATCTTGTATAATTTTTGTATTATCTTGTTACTCAGAGAATATATGGGATTAAACTTCAAAACCTTTCAAATATTCATGAGCATAATTTTTCAAATTTTCTATAACGGAGCAGATCTAACTTCAAATCTTTCATTGTATAATAATGGTATTTTCAAATATATTTTCTTAATGAATTTTCTAAATATCCTACTTTAGCCTCTATATAGTTATTAAATATATCAAGTTTGCAAATCAATATTGCATCTTCAGCACACTTCATACCCTTTAAAATTTAGTCTGATAGCACAAAAGGCTTCCTTTTCAGTTAATAAATCTAGGTATATAAAGTGATACACAGTATATGTCGATAAGTTGTTTATCTGTATACATATATTTACCAAATGTGTATATAGATAAAATCCTTTGTTATTGTATTACTATAAAATAAAAACACTCAATATATAAAAGAAGCCCTATAATGATTTATTATCCAAATAATAATAATTGCTTTGAAGGAATGACTAGATTTTGTGTTAAAAGTTTAGACAATTTGCCATAATAGCATAACTTTATGTAATTTAGATATGTATGATTTCAGTCAAATAATTGAAGGTTATGACCTTTATATGGTTGACTTCAAACCCATAATTACCCTAAAATCAATAATTTTTATACCCCTATTTTTATCTATGAAGTAACATTTACCATATGGTATTTATCCAATGTTAATAATTGACAAATTTTGTAGATGGTTACCTATGTAGTTGGAAATTCTTATTCTTGTTGATGTATTTGCATTTGCATAGAACTTCATTCATTTAAAAATGGCAAAATTAGTGCCAGTTATACTAGTAGCATTATATGTGCATATACGACAGCATATATTCTCCTACAAACAGAATACCAAACAGAACAATTATGACTAAACTTAGTGAGATTTCTATTATTTAAAGAAAAGTATTTTGCACTACTCTGAAAACATGCTGCAAAGTAGTGTTCAAGATGAGTGTTTACATATACTTTTTCACCAAATGGCATTCTTCTTCCTAACAGCTCTAAATTGACTCATTATTGTGTCTTAGGAGAATTATTACTTCAATGCCTTTTTTTTTACTCTTGGTGTAAGCTCTAAAAAGTTAAGAAAATAACTTTGCTTTTTTGAACAAATAAAACCCCCTCCCCCACTGTGTAAAATCCTGAAAAAATATTAACATGAAAGAAGATTCTGAGCAACAAGGGAGCCTTCTCACTCACAAAGGAATAATTCCATGTATTATTCCTTTGTGAGTGAGAAGGCTCCCTTGTTTAAGTTACTTGCTGCAAGTAACTTAAACACCAACTAGACCAAATTGCACTCTATGCATTTTTAAATTCTCCATCTACTATTTTATATTCTTATAGTTTTAATGTTGGGTAGAAAGGTGGAAAAATAAATAGAACCATGCCTTTCATATTATTTTCTAAATATGTCAAATTTTATTGTCAAATGTTAATGATTCTATCATCTTTAGATGCCAAAAATGTATTCCTGTTCAACCAGCATACAGACACACACATAATACCATTTTACGATATTATAATAATGATAAATAAAATAGAATTAAGACAGGAATGCTGCCCTTAAGTAACGTTTAGAATTTACTTAGAAACATAAAACTAGCATAGCTGTTAAGCATATTTTCAATAAACACGTTTGTTCTCATTTTGTGATGACAACATGTGGATTTGTAATAAAAAGATAAATTTAACATGTTTTGTGCCCTCAGAACTACATATTTGGGAAAAAAATAAATGTCACAAAGCAATGACTGGTATAATACAGTATGTACAAAGTGCTACAAGATCCCTAAAACAAGGATATTTAATTATGCCTAGGAGTATTTAAGGTAGTTCCAAAAAGGGTCAAAACAAGAATAGGATCATGTCAGCAAATGAGAAGAACACTGCAAGGCAAAGTGGAATAAGAGTAAAACACAATGCAAAAACATAGAGGAAGGCCAACAGTAGTCAAAGAATCTAATGCTGTGCAATAGGTTTTCAGAGATCAGAAGCTCATGGGAATGAAGCGTTCAGGAAAGGATTCAAGCAGGTAGTAGTAACAGCAATGCCAATATAACAATAATGAACTACTGTGCATTGAGTTACTTCTAAACACATTGTTGCATAACTTCTGTGTACCCCCCAACATCTCTACTTAGATGTCCTCTAAGGGAAGCCATCTCTATTTCATTTCCAGTCCCCAACCAAGTTAAATCACTGTCATATATTTTCATATGATATTGTCCTTTCAGAAATAATCATTAAAATTACGTGAATATTGTGAAAGTATTTGTTTAATGCCAGTCTTCCCTACAATACTATAAGTACCAGAGGACTAATACTGGATCTGTCTTACCCACCTGTAGAACTCTAGCCCCTAGCATGAGGTAGGATCACAACAAATACTGTAGAAATGAATGACTCCATGTCTAAATACTATGCCAACTAAGTTATTTTATCTAATTCCTATAACATTTTAAATAGGTAGATGGGACTTCTTGCATTTTATAGTTGAGAAAATTGAGAATTAAAATGTTAAATAACACAAAATCACACATATAAAGAATCACAGAGCCATGATTTGAACTCAGATCCTCATACTAACTTCTTAATATAGTATCTATGTTAAGCTACTGCTAATGGCCTGGAAAGATTTGGATAAATGGATAGAATGAGGTAAATATTTTCATTAAGAATAATACAATAAAAAGACAAAATTAATAGCAAATGTACCATCTTTGTTGCATAATCGAATGTTCTTTACAAACCATTTTTAGTATTACAAAATAGTAGAAAGACAAATTGGATGATTAGGATTAAGCCAAATTATGAAGAATCTTGAAAGAAAATCCTGTATATTAAAAGAGAGAGCTGCTGAGAATTACTGAGTAGCTAGTTAACATGATGAAAGCATGTTTTATTAAGTTTAGTGGAGTATGTGATACAGTAATTGGATGAAGAACGATTGGGCACCGGAGAAGTCCATCAGGAAGTTGGGCAAAAATCTAGTTGAAGTAATCATAGCCAATACTTGAAAGGTGAGTGGGGAAAAAATATATATAAGAGCTCCTTTGTACATGATAAAAAAAAGATTTGATAAAGAATACATGAACCTGATAAGCCAAAAGTGTGCTCCAAGCTTTTAATGCAGGTAACAAATAATGACGATGTTATTGCTAAGATTTGGAGCATCTTAGAACTAGCCTGATGATAGGAACCTGGTGTTTGTAGGTAAGAATTACCTGGTCTTTGAAGATAATGCTTGGTTTTCGCTCTGTGGAGGTTAAGATTGGGAAGGGACATCCAAGCAGCGTGTGACTTAGGCTAGTATTGAGCTAAAAGAAAAAAGAAGGAGGAGAGGTATAAATAGCTTTTAAGTTCTAAGTAATAATTTCAATATTATTGATATTATTAGAGAGATAAAATGGAAGAAAGTCACATACTGAATCTTACAAAAGATACTTTAATTAAGCGGGGGGAGAGGTGTTAAGAAAGAGAAGCAAGTATTAAATGAAATGGAGAAAAAACATAGAAATGGGGCAGAACAAATGCAAAGTAGAGTCAAACCCATACCTTAAAATAGGCACTCAGGGCTGGGTGTGGTGGCTCACGCCTGTAAGCCTGGCACTTTGAGAGGCCAAGTTGGGTGGATTGCTTTAGGTCAGGAGTTCAAGACCAGCCTGGCCAACATGGTGAAACCCCGTCTCTACTAAAATAGAAAAATTAGCTTGGCATGGTGGCGGGCACCTGTAATCCCAGCTACTTGGGAGGCTGCAGGAAAATCACTTGGATCCAGGAGGCGGAGGTAGCAGTGAACCAAGATTACACCGCTGCACTCCAGCCTGTGCGACACAGTGAGACTCCATCTCCGGGAAAAAAAAGGCACTCAGAATTTTAATGTTCAATGAAAATATCAAGTATCAAAAGAAGCCTTGGGAAAACTCCAGGGGAGTTGGAACAAGAAAGTCGTTGGTGTTTTCTTTCATGACCCTCTAAGAGAAGAGTGGAATGAAATTCAGAATAAAGTGTTAATGTATAAGAGGTAATTGACGGAAAACAGCAAGTATAAAATGACTTCTGTTGTGAAATTTGGTGGTGAAAAGAGTCAAATTCAAGAGAGTTTCATCAGCAGGCAAAACAAGTTGTGTGACCACTAAATTTATCTTTATGGGTCTGAAATCTGTTTCCCAATTAATCCTTTGAAAAAAACAGGGCTTATCTTTGTTTCTCAGCTCTGTCATTTGTTAACCCATAGCCAGCAGATTAACCAGGCCCCTGGTTATCATTTTGAACATATGAAGAAACAAGTTAAGACATCTTGTGGCAGAGCAAGATTAGAAATAATAGTTCCTTGTTCCCAGAATATTTCTTCAGTATACCAACCACATCTTTTGTGCTGTGAATTTGTAAAGTTATATATTTCATGTAGCAACAACTCAAACAGTTATACCTGTCTTGGCCATGCATATAATTATTGTAAATTCAGGCATAATTATTAGTTGTGCCCTCTGGAGCATAAGGTATCTTCTTCTTCTTCTTTTTTTTTTTTTTTTGAGAGGATTGTGAGGATTATAAATATGAAAAACAAACAAAAAAATAATAAAATGTATATGTTATCATCAGAAAGGAATAAACAGCCTTAAGGAGGTTAAGGTCATGGTTACACAACTGCAGAGCAGCAGATTCTGGACTCAAAGCCAGGTATACTCATTCTAGAGACTGTTGTAAGATCCAGCACAGGACCCAGCATCTTCCTATGTTCTCAACTTGTGCTTCTGTGGTTTAATGCTTGTACCAGGGAGAGTGCTGGCGAAGGCTGACAGTAGTAGTAGTGACTGTAGTAGCCACATCAACAACAGGCTTTCTGCCTTTGATGTACATGTTTGGGCTCTTTGACGTTACCACACAGAGCACTCACAGAGAATTTATAAGAGCAACAGGGGTAGAAGAGCAAGATAAATAGCATTATTCTGGCCCCTTCCCTGATTCTGTGTGGCTACATATCTTTGGAAGCTGAAACACTAACAATGTGTCCAACAGTGGCAAAAAGAAAATTGTGGGAGCCAAACAGTCTGGGTTGACAATGTATTTAAAGTTCAGTTGTGTATCCCTCTCCCAAAAAAGAGGATATGTCAGAGCTTCTGACTAACAACAAGACTTTTCTTTCCAACAACCCATGCATATGCATCTTTTCCATTTTGCCTCATTTATTTTTAAAAGGACAAGGAAGATACAAAAGTTTAGAGGAGAGCACTGGCTTCATTTAATTTAAAAGGTTAAGAAAGATACCAAAAAATTAGAACAAAACAAAGAGTGTGTTAGAGAAAATTAATTTTATGATATAAATAGTTCAACAAATTGATTCCATGTTTTCTAATTATTTTTCCCCTGTTAAATGTTAATAGACATTTTTATTTGCAAAAAATCATAAATATTTTAACATTCACAGTTGTGCTACAGTTGGTAACTTTAGTGCATGATTCAGGATATTCCTCAGTTTAGATCCTATCATTATTACTCTTGTCCTGGTCTTGCTGCAGTTTTTCACTTCCATGTGTGTTCACTCACTGCTCTCATCTAGCCCACCAGTTTACTTTTTTTTTCTCCCAAAACAGTGTCTATGATTTTATGGTCAGTTTTAAATCCCTGTGTAATATGATATCCTCCTACATCTATGTTCTCATTTCCTATGACACCCCCACTTATCCTCCCTTTGCTCCTCCTAAACTTCAGTGCATCCACTGATGTAGTTAGCCAAGAAAAAATATTGTTTTCATTCCAAATGAAGCATCCACCCTCACTAATATTGACACATGTTTAACCCTTATTCTTAACATTCCTTGAGAAACCCATATTGGTAGATATTAAATTACACAGATACCCTCTTTATTTGAGAGAGATTCCTTTCTAAATGTATATATAAAGAAAAAAAAATTCACTTACCATTGTGATTAGATCATTACCTTATTTTGTTCAAGGTCAGAGATTTTGACTTAAGCATTAGGATATTTTAGGCAAATAGGTATTATTGTGACTTTTTAGTAATCAGCTGGAAAGCTAAGTTATTTTTCCTTACACATACTAGCTTGGAATCAGCAATATTTTAGTGTCTGCAAATAAAGAAGAGTTAGCTTTCAAATACATGCCATAGCAGGGAACATACATTTAAATGATGGGTAATTAAGGTCAAATTCCTGAAATGTTGATTTTTGAAAAACCACATAATAAGTAGCTCTCTAAAAAAGTATTTTGTCTTTTTTAAAAGGAGGACTTTTTTATAATATCACATAGAATTATCATATTTATTTTGCTAGCTATTTAATATACTAAATTTATTTTGCCCCCAAATACTTGCAATCTCAAGTTAGCCATGAGGCATTCTAAACAAAATAGAATGGGAATTATTTTATGATTTATGCTTAGGAACATTGGAGTGACTGGATTACATTATAAATGATTTTACTTAATTGTTAAATATTTATTTTCAATTTCTGTCTCTGTTTTACTGTGGAACAAATGGACTTGTCTCCTTTATATTTTCAAATGTTTCTGAATGAAAATTTATAATCCTGCATAAATTGAATTACAATTCACTAGTTAGAAATAATTTTCCTACTGTGTCATTGTTATTGCCTCTGCTAATTTCATAATTATTTTCAAATAAAACATAAACATGATTTTATCTTACAGCTATTTGGCCATTCAAAACAATTTCATAGACTAAGCAGAAACAACAGCCAGGTATTCATTGTCTGACCTTTATAATCAGTTTTTAAAAGCATTATTAGGAAAATAAGTAAATAAATCATTCTTAGTGACTTGAAAGGAATAGAGAACTGTAGAAAAATTATAAATGGTTCTGCCAGATTAAACTCAAAAATCAAAAGGCATTAAACAGGTATGACCAGATGATATTGCATTGAAATTGTGCTCCTTCTAAGCCTATCCTTTGGGCACTGCTTGTATGATCAGTGATGCTCAGCCAAGCAGAAATCTGTGCTTGAAACAGGTCAGCAAAAAGAAACATAATATAATTAGTAGTGACACTTGAGATTCAGCTGTTATTGTGAATGGAATAATGCCTTGTATATTATTAACTATGAACTTAGAATAAATATAACAATAACCCACAAAGGTTACCATGGGAAGAGTCAAATTATTTAGTGGAAAAGATTCTAAAACTTTGAATCTTGATATTGAATAGTCACTAAATTTCTCTGAACTTTAGTGTTTTTATACATTTAGATGGATTATATAAAATGTTAAGATAAAAAAGTCTTTACTACTTAAAAGTCATGGTTATTACTTAATCTGAGTCAATAATTATTTTGGTATGGTTTGCATCTATATACAATTTTATAGCAAATTTTATTTTATTTTATTATTATTTGTTTTGTTTTGTTTTGAGAGGGAGTCTCACTCTGTCACCCAGGCTGGAGTGCAATGGCAAGATCTCTGCTCACTGCCTTCCGGATTCAAGCGATTCTCCTGCCTCAGCCTCCTGAATAGCTGGAATTACATGTGCATGCCACCATGCCTGGCTAATTTTTGTATTTTTAGTAGAGACGGGGTTTTACCATGTTGGTCAGGCTGATCTCGAACTCCTGACCTCGTGATCCACCTCTCTCAGCCTCTCAAAGTGCTGGGATTACAGGTGTGAGCCACCGTGCCTGACCAGCAAAGTTTAAAAGAAATATGGTGATGCTTACCAGAGGCTAGGAAGAGTAGTGGGAAGAGAGATTTGAAGAGGGAATGGTTAATGGGAACAAAAATACAATTAAATAGAAGGAATAAGATTTAGTGATTGATAGCACAGTAGGAGGACTGTAGTTAACAATAATTTATTGTATATTTCAAAACAACTGAAAAGGTAGAATTATAATGTTCCTAACACAAAAAAAATGATGAATGCCTAAGGAGATAGATATCCCAATTACCCTGATTTATCATTACACATTGTTTGCTTGCATTAAAACATCACATTTACCCCATAATATGTACAACTATTTTGTATCCATATAATTAAAAAGAAACGTGGTTTCAAATTAGTATTCAATACAGTAATAGTAAATAGCAAAATACAAATATGTGTGTAAATATATATGTATAAATAAACCATCTCATATAAGGTGTCCATCATTTAGTGCCCTTTAATATACATTTAAAGATAGGAACCCTTGTTGTACATTGGTTTATTTACCAAAAAATTTCAATTAATCGGTTTTTATTTATTTATTTATTTATTTTGAGACGGAGTTTCACTCTTGTTACTCAGGCTGGAGTGCAATGGCGCGATCTCGGCTCACCGCAACCTCCGGCTCCTGAGTTCAGGCAATTCTCCTGCCTCAGCCTCCTGAGTAGCTGGGATTACAGGCTGCACCACCATGCCCAGCTAATTTTTTGTATTTTTAGTAGAGACGGGGTTTCACCATGTTGACCAGGATGGTCTCGATCTCTTGACCTCGTGATCCACCCGCCTCAGCCTCCCAAAGTGCTGGGATTACAGGTGTGAGCCACCGCGCCCGGCCCGCCAATTAATCGGTTTTTAATCAAATTTGGGCCTGGTTTACATTTTGACAATCTAAGTTTTTAAAATGTTGTTATTTATTACTGTGAAGATAAGTGTTGAGTGACTCAAATTCTGACATAAAATTTAGAGTATGAAACGTCTATTTTTATGATAATTACTGTAATACAGGTATAAATATCACGATCAATTGGCATCATACATTATCTAAGTGACCCTGTAAAAAGGTGACAAGATTTGAATGTGTGCATTTTTAGTTGTACATGACTCTGAGATGATGATATCTGCAATATTTTAATTTTGCCACAATGCCAAAATTTAGTTTTTCTACTGACTGTTTTGTGAGTCTGAATAATAGCAGTAATTTATAGAAATTATTTGAACTGAAAAGCTAATAACATCTTTGACTTTGCTTACAGATATTCCATATTCAACATGCTCCTAGGTTTTGCTTAACCCTCAAGAAAGACCTTGGGACTAAATTATTACAAGTTTAGCAAAATATAACCTTTCTTTTTAGATTAAGGAGCAGTGTCTTTATGCATGATCATAAAGATGATTTAAAATATATTTCTTTTTCAAGTAGCTTTTGTTGTATTTAGTAATAAAGAATTTCTGCAATTATGACTATAATACTAGAAGTTACCTTAATTTCTCAGGAGTTACTACTTCCCAGTGAACCCAATGCCTTTTTCATTATCTTTGGCACTCCTCTCTTATGATCTGTTAATAGCAAATTAAGTTCTTTCCACTTGCCACTTGACACTTTTTGCTGCTCATTCTTGCCATTTAACTCTGTAGCTAGCACATACTTCGAATAAATAGTTCACAATTGGAAATGAAAGAAGCACATATAATATGTTCTCTTTCAACATTATATACCTCTTGCTTCTGTGTACTCAAGGACATGTCAATATAATAATCACAAGGATGATACAATTTAGAAGAGAACTACATTAAAGGAAAACCATGAGGCAGACAGAGAAGGTACTGAAAAGGTAAAATTTGTATGTAAGTCATTTTCTTCAACTACTTTGAGGCAAACCACACTTAACTTTTTTTCCAGTAGCGTTATAAAAAATAAAAATGAGGAGGAGAGCAGAAATTAAAAGTAAAATGAGGAAACTGTTAATCTGATAATTAACTGTTTCTTTATTCTTAAACAACATACATTGTAGTTTTGTGTGTATCTAGATGTTTAAATAGTTGCAAGCAAAATTTAAAGCATAGGTAAGAGATTATAAACATTAAGGCATATTCACATTTATATGTTGCTTAAAATATATGTGAAAAAAATATATAGAATATATTTGTACATTTGTATGTATATATGCATATATGGATGTAATAAGTAGTCCAAAGTAATTTTTAATATCTGTATATTCCCATCCAGTTTATTTATTTGCTTGCATAGTTTTTGGGGGCTAGCCAACTATGATTGTTTGTATTACTCATCAACATTGATAACACATAAGCTTGGGAAATTTTTACCAGTTTTTTAAATTCAGTAGTACCTAGAGAATTAGAAAATATAAATTTGCTAAGTTTATCTTGCCTATCATTCCCACATCAGTCCATTCTTCAGGTTGGATCATTCTTCTAAATACAGATCTATATCTAGATCTAGTTACATAGATAATAAATATATATTAAATATATATGCAATGATCTCATATAGATATAAATCATGTGCATTCTTTCTTCAACTTATTTAAACCTCTTGCATTGTTTTATTTTGAACAAATGTAACACAAGCTATGTAGGAGTATACGTTATAACTTTAGTAATTCATTATTTTTACTATTTTCATATTTTTGTGTTAATATTGTCCCACGTGTAAACTTTTAAAGTTCTTAATCACAGGGATTAAAGTATATTTTTAAAGAATTGTAAGTTGCCATTAGTAAGCTGAGTAAGATATCGATCAAACTTTCAACTACTCGAAATAATTTATAATAAAGATTTAATATGTTTTCTCCAAATGAAAATATAATTTGGAATGATAAATGTCCAATAAATGTGAATGGTAATTTTAAGCTGGCAGTATAATGTTTAACATCAAACATTGTAGTTATAAAAACAAATTAAATGCTTGATTCATTCTAGATTGTGTAATTATAATTTTTTATTTGATGCAAAGATGTCTTGCCCCCTAGATAAAAATTTTTACCAGTGATATTTATTAACAATTCAATTATTAATTATAGTGGATTATAAATAATGACCTAAAAGCCAGTTCAACAGGTAATACAGAATATCTCTCTGGTGATTAAGTTGATAGCAAAAGAAACCACTTAATATCTAGATAACTATTTAAGAACTGCTCAGCCTGTATTTTGCAATAATTAAATATATATCCCTATAGTTCAACATTTAATTTAGACATAGATATTTGAGAAAGTCGGGGTGTTTTTTTTAATAAATAAAACAGAGACATACTATTAAACAGCAGTATGTGTTTATATATATACATGCCTATATAATGTAATTTATATATGTAATTATAAATAAAGCAATGAGTGAAAAGCTATGGAGATTTATGATACTATGACAATTAAAGCAGAGTTTCAAATCACTTTGAAGTTCCCATTAACTTCCTTGTCCAACCATGATTAATTGTTAAACTCTATAGTACCTCCACCATGAGGTAGGAGAGCATGACCACAACCCTCTGAAACCTTTGCTATTTGAAGTAAAGCTAAAGCATGGCAATTATTTAGGAGACAAACGGAGTGTAGTTTTTGAGATCAAATGAGTTCCAATGCTTTAGAGGGGTTGTAAACTCAAATGTCTACAGTGGTCACACAGGTGATATAAAAATATAGGAACGTATTAACAGTTTTTTTTTAAATGCAAAATAATAGGGAGTAATTGAAACATAAAATTGTCCCTTGAAAAGCACTTAAGTCTCATGAAAAGACATTCAAATTCAAGATTTCACAACTCTGTCAGGTAAATAAAGCCTACCTCTGGCCTAGATTCAGTCCATGTACTGTCAGTTTAAGGACTTACATAATGGGATACAAACACCCTACTTATTGTAATATATGTCTTGTATGGTCATTGTACAAAATATTTAAAATAGAGAAAAAAACATATAAATAGAATAAATTCCCAAATCCCATATGTTAAAGACCTAATATTTTAATGCATTTTCTTCAAATTGTTTCTCCACACATTTTAAATAGTGGTCACAACATTCCATATTGCTTCTGCAATGAAATAGTAGAATTATTAATTTGAGTTACATATTGAATATAAACATCTATTTTAACACCTATATTATAATCAATTACATAGACAGGCAGTACTTTGCCATTCCCCCCAACTGGCATTAATTATTTTTTCAATATTTTAAATACTATACCCCCGCGATGAACTTCTTGCTTTGATTTTTTGTTCTTTTTTCTTTTCATAAAGATATATTTACAGAAGTAAAATAAGTTAAATTGTATGGATATTTTTAAGGATCTTCCAGATTCCCAAATTACTCTCTAAAATGTGCATTATCTCTAAGAATTGACAGAATTGTCTCTTTCCCAGAATAACTTTGTCAAAATAACAATTATTTTTGAAGTCTTCGCTAATTTGCTAAAAGAAAATCATGTAGTTACATCATACCATTATGACAGAGCTTGAATGACAAGGCTTTGCTGAAACAAAGTTTGGTATAAATAAAATGTTAATCTTTGGCCTCATCACTTCCCAGATGGCATCTCTGAAAAAATCTTGAAATGTAAAGAAACCATATGACTAGATTCCAATTCTTTTTACAGTACATATGCTCCTTTCTGTTGACATATTTACATTTAGGTTGATAAAATTTCCCAGTGGTGTCTAATCATGGATTTGACAAACACGTTTATAAAAAGAAGTGGCAAAAAGTAATAGCTTTACTTTCACAATTTAGGACTGAAAACATTGATGGTTTAAGAAATTATAAGATCACAAATAAAAGTAACTGTGTTTTGAATGCAGAAGACTTAAAATGCACTTATGGAAAGATCAAGTCAGTTGTTTCATTACTTTACTTTTTGTGGACCATCGATTTGCTTTTTGACTCAGCTTACGTTACCAGGTCTCACTGGGGCAAAATGTTGTACAGTAAACTGTTCATGTTCTGGACTTTCTCATTCTAGCCAAGATAGGATTTTCTCTTTCATTGTTATATACCTTGGGAGTTAACAGGCATTCATAGCTGAATAATTATACCATGGCAGGCATATAATATCTGTATAAACTCAAATTAAGCTCCTATTAAAAACATAATCTGCATGAAGTTTGAATACACATGCTTTCTGTTTTCCTTAGTTTCTACCATTAATTTTAATGATGGCAAAAAGCAGATGAATTATGGCCCCAATGTTTATTTGGGGAACCCAGATAAATTCAGGTACCTTAAATTTAAGAGGGCAAATCCTATTTAATCCAGCTCTAAAAACTGTGTGCATGTACATATTATTATTATTAGAATGGGAATGGGTAACATGATACTAACTTTTCACAAACTTGAAAACAAAGCGGCTTTATATATTTTTGCAAATAAGGTAGAAAATATGTTAATTCATTCTATTTACCTTTAATATATTAATAGTATAACATGAAGACCACATTAAATACACCATTATCTGTCATGGTCAATTCAGTTTAGATGAATTCAGGGCCTAACATATGCTTGAACTACAGGAACTGCAAAATTATGTTAAGAGACAGTAGATATGGTATAATAGCACTTTATGTCTGAAGTGTATCCGTAAAGTAACATAGTTGAGTAAATCAAGTACAAAAAAAATCAGGTTTTTATGATCTCGCCACTTACTACCGTTTCTGGAAACAGGTTACCTGGCTTTGCTACAAACCAGCTAAGTGAAATTAATCATGACTTGACTTTTTCTCTGTCTCTTTGCTACTTTATCTACAAAGTGGAATAATCACACCATGTATTTCAGGGGATATTATGAGGATAAAAAAGTAACTACCTACAAAGCACTTAGGAGATTGTTTTTGGCTAATAGCTGCTTAATAGATATTAGCAATAATTTTTCTATAAAATGAGTTATTCACATGCTATCTATCATAGCAAAGATATGCCATAAGTGTACCATAAATGTATCTGTGGTAACAAATTATGATTAACTAAATTTCTATAGCTTTTACTTATGCTTCCTTATGTTAATATGTTTTTATTTCATTTAATACTGGAATCTATAGAGGATTTTCATTTCATAGATAAAAATATTGACACATCAAATATATTTTCAAAACTTGTTTTAGAATATACAATCAATAATTTTACAATGAGGCGCGGAATCTAGATTTCATAATCGATAAACCTAACATTTTTACTACACGTACCATAAAGGTTAAATAATGGGAATATTCTAAGTCAAGGAAAGCTGTACAATGCCTGGAGACAAAAATATCAGAGGTAAGATTTCTGTTATAATAGAGAAACACTTGAATGGATACAATAGAAATCGAAGTCAATGGCCAGGCGGAGTGGCTCCTTCCTATAATCCTAGTACTTTGGGGGACAGAAGTGGGCAAATCATTTGAGAACAGGGGTTCGAGACCAGCCTGGCCAACATAATTAAACACCATCTATACTAAAACTGCAAAAATTTGCTGGGCAGTAGCACAGGCCTGTAATCCAAGCTACTTGGGAGGCTGAGGCAAGGAGAATCACTTGAACCCTGGAGGCAAAAGTTGCAGTGAGCTGCCAAGATGGCACGACAGCACTCCACCCTAGGCTACAGAGCTAGACTCTGTCTCAAAAAAAAAAAAAAAAAAGTTAAAATTAATGAGGACAGAGGCAAAGCATTCCTACTTAGATCAGCTTTCTGGAAATGTTGTCTAACTCCATGATAAATATTATCTTTCTTTCTATTTTAGATTCTATTAGAGAATCTCCAGAAACAGAGGTTTTAATCAATAAAAAAATTCTAGCCTAGATATAACTAAAAATCAATCATACATATTATGAATATTAAATTGGATTATATTTATGTAACTGGAATAATTTTATTACTTAATAGGTAAAATGCATTTTTGTCAAAATGATTATTATATAGTTTCTTTGTAGTTGCTAAGATTTTTTTTCCTGAAATGTAGAGTTTTTGAAAAAATAGTGGCTATTATTTGGGTAAGCATAGTAACTATAATTATTGATTCAAAATATTTTAGTAAACAATGACATTTTTAGATTTAAAACCAAATATTATAATTATTATACATCTAAAACTACTCAAAACTATTAATTAATATAAAAATAAGTTAACATACTCAGACCTAAATTTTCATGTAGGTACACATCTTGCTTAAACTTTTATCTTTCACTGAAGTTCTTTTTTCATTTAATCATAGTAACTTCCTTGCAGCAACTTATTGTTTGTTTTATTGAAGGGAAAGGTAAAATTCTAATGGAATATGGCTGTAAATCATGGTTAAATCTAAGGTAGGGTTAATATATTATAAACAAGGCAGAAAATTATACTTTCTTTATTCATGTGACTTTATATTTTAAATTCCTCAGCACTTGGTGACAGAGATCAGGGTTACATGTCTGTGCATCTTTCCACAATGTATATTGTTAAATAACTACTTCTGACAGACTAATTTTATGAAGCTTATAATTAGTAATTGCTTTTATATTCTTTTGAAGATCCAAGGACTCTTAATAGCTTGCAACTTTGACATAACTGTGGAAAGTAAGGAAATTTCATACAGGCCAGGAAACCAAGTTTGAGCAATTTGATTAGCAAAAGAAAGAGGGCTGAGGTTCAACAAATGAATTTATAAAAATAAGTGAATTCCACATAATAGTATGTAGAGAGTGCAAAGGAAAAGGGATTTTAAAAATCTGGATAATCTCTGTATTTATTTACAAGGATGGAAACAAAGAATAAAAGCAGAAGTAAATGTAGATGCTCAGAGTGATAATACCTTAAAATTGTACCGTGTTATAAATGGAAAGACCTTTGCATAACTAAATTAGAACTTCTTATCATGACTGCATTAAAGTCCATAAATTTTTAAGATTGCTGATAAAACGTATGTATGATTTGCTTTATTTTTTAGCATTTTTTTTTTTTTTTTTTGCTTTTTTAAAGCCTTAGCTTTGTTGGAACATCAAAGAGGACTCTGATGCAACAGATGTTAAGAAACATCAGTTAAAGAAGTTAAGTGACTTGACCAAGTTGCAAAATACAACACTTAAAATTCCTTTAAACTGCCATAATGCATAAAAAGAGCTAATTCTCCCCTTCCCAAGCTATAGCAAATCGTTCTTTGCCTGCTACCCGGCTTGTGTGCCTCTAAATCATCCCTGTCAGATTCATCATAATATTGCACCTCTTTGATGCTATTGTTCTGCAGCTAAAATTATCCCTGTGTCACTGGCACCTTCTGAATACAGACTCACTTGCTTATTTTGGCATAGAAAACTTTCCACATTTTGGCCCCCACATTTATTTTCCAGCCTCATCTTTTAATATATGTATATATTCCTCATTGTCCAAACTCAACTTTATGTTATTCTTCAAGTATGAATTATATTTATTTTCTTTGGAAACTTTGCTGGTGCTATTTTCTCTAGATAGAATCATCAGTCTCCCTGCTTTCCTCTGCCCTCTCTCTCTGGACTCTACTGGCCTCCTGCACTCACATCAAGTGGACACAGACACACATGCCCACATCCACACACACCAGTCTTTCTACAAAGTACATTTTCAAATACTCAATCAAATAAAGCTATTGTTTATATACTAAAACAGATTATTCGCTCTCCCCATATTGAACTCCTATGGTTTCCAGTTTCTACTAAAATTGTTTTAGTGTATTATACATACACTAAAATAAAATTATTTCTACAATTTTAATGTATTGTTTAGTGTAAATAATATTTATTTGTGAATCCTGCCTTTTTATATAGTAATTAAAACCATGTCTTTGGAATAAGATATCATCAAGTTCTTACTTCCTCCATTATTAGCTTTGTAATATTATATACAAAATGTCTCAGTTTTCTCATCTGCAAAGCAAGCGTTATAATAATAGTAGGGTTGTCATGAAGATTAAGTGAAATAATATATACATAAAGTTTTAAGGCATTATTAACACTTAAATGGTAAATGAAAATAGCTAACAAATAATTTATAAACTCTGTAATAGTGATGTGATGGATTATTGTTATATAATTTTTGCTTACTTTGTGGTATACTTCTTGAGATTCACAACTAGATCTTTCACCTCCATATTCCAAATACCTATATAAATCTTACATAGTAACAGCTCAGTATGTATCTACTGAATCATTAATATATTAGTGCTTC
Source organism: Aotus nancymaae (assembly GCF_030222135.1). NCBI lineage: Eukaryota > Metazoa > Chordata > Mammalia > Primates > Aotidae > Aotus > Aotus nancymaae. Next base: position 62,301,664 of record NW_026988413.1, on the reverse strand, counting down.
AAAGACTTACAAAAATTAATAAAGTTTCTAAAATAAATACAGTGGTGAATCAAAAATATATATGTCCTTAAACAGAAATTTATATTTCACAAACCTAAGCAGCTTCTCCAGTTTGTTCCTCTACTTGCCTACATCCCAGAGCTGTCTGCAGTAATTTCTATTGAGTAAAAATGGTCAGGAAAAACACTACTGGAATGATGACTTACACAGGAGATACATTACCTTAATTGGAAATAAGTTTATGTTCTGCAAATAAATAATTTGATAATTTTACCCATCAGTGAGATTGACCCTTATGAGAGGGGTAATATTTATTGATAAGCTTAATATAAAAATCAGTTGAAGAATTACAAGGCCCAATGAAAATTAAAAAGGAACAAGATTATAAAGATAAAGGGACTTTAAAGTTAAACTATAGGTTTTATTTTTAATCTTTTATAACAAGAGTAGACTGATGTTTGAAGTCTGTAAGCATCAATAACATAATAATAATAATAACACACATACCACCAAGATGTTAAGAGTATCATATTTCCCAAAATTCACTTTAAAACCCGGTAATATTTAAATTTTGTAGGCTAACATCCACTACACAGTTGTGTTCATATCTGTGCCCCATCCTTAAGTTATTAGCTCCTAGAGGCTAACTCATTAGCTCCTGTATGTGCCTTTGCTATTCTTTGTATGTAGTTTTTGCAGTCTTTTCCATGCATTTACTAATTTTTTCACTCATTCATTGATTTCTTTTATGAGCTTTAACTCAGTGCAAAGCTCTATCTTTATATTGGAAAGAAATGTAGTTAGATTTGTCCCTCACCTTAAAAAAAAATCTCTAATAGAAAAAAGGAATGCATGCATCACTGAATATCAAGTTTGAAGTTTAAAGAAAATAACAGAAGAAAGGTATGAATAGATTGCTATGCAAGTTCCAGAGAGAAAACACTTTTTTCTAATGGGGAAAATCAATGAACGTTTAATGTACTGTGCATCATAGTCTAACCTTTACATAACAGGTAAAATTTGTACCTGCTTAGATTAGGAAAAAGTGACTCCAAGTGCATTAAAAATGACAAATAGGAAAAATAGGGTGTGTAATTGTTCATCTGTATTGCCATTAAATACCACTTAGCATAACTCCTGCCCCCCCTAAAAAAAAAAACCCCAAAAACTAAACTAATGTTTTCAGTATGATCTCTCCTTGTAGGTTTAATGGACTTTTTCTACTACAATTGTGGTCTAATGTCAAATTTTCTCTTCCTTGAGGTCCTCTGACTGCTGACTTTATATTGTGTGCTGCTAAGGGCACAGGATTCAGGATTTGGATCTGCGTTGTTCAGTAGAAACTTGCTGACAATGGAAATATTCTATACTTGACTTTATTCATTATGGAAGCCACTAGCTTCATTTGACTATTGACATCTTGAGATGTGGCTCATGAAGCTGAGGAATGGAATTTTTCCTTTTGATTAGTTTAAATTAAATAACCACATGTAACATGTGACTGTAGCATTGCACAGTATAGATCTAAAGTCACCTTTTTAGGATAAGTAAATTATGGATAAATTTGATCTACAGAAGGATCTCTTTTGGTCAAACTGAAATATGGCATAATATTTCCTTTGAGATCTTGTTACACTCTTTATTTGCTGAAGCCAGTAGTTTCACTCTGTATAGTTGTTGCCTGTGTACTATTATTAATTCAAGTATGTACAAAGGAAGACTAACCACTTATATCAGCAGGAATCTCTGAAGACTTCCAGCAAGTGACTTTTGAATTTCATCTCAAAGGAAAAGAAGGCCACCCTCAGGTTGGGGGCTGAAGGAAAGGGTCTCAGGCAGAAACGAGAAAAACAAAGCATGGCATGACTGGGGAATACTCAATAATTCAATATAACTGGCATCCAAAGTGTCTTTTGTGAGAAACAGAAAGGGAGAAAATGCAATTTGAAAAAAAAAATCATAATAATATACATTCTAATACTGTCCACTGTTACTTGTCACATAATTTTATGAAATTTCCCACCTAAAATAGTCATCCTATCACAAAATAAAAGTTTCCTTTCCTTTCCTTTCTTTTTCTTTTACAAACGTCATTTATGTTTTAATCATTAAAACAACTAAAATTAAAACTTTGTTACCTAAATTTATGACTTGGACAAGATTGAGATTCAGAAAATTTATTGCCATGAAGTCACCAATGGTTTATAATTTATAAGACTTCGGATTAGACATTAGCACAGTTATTATTTCCTCTAATGCCTTACCTCACCACAGTCTAATAACATTCAGGAAATCCAAAAGACAAAGGGGAAAGAGTGGTCTTGAAAGCTAAAAACAGTCGTTGAAAAGTGATGCAATCATGTAATAAAATATGGCACAATAACTTATATGATATGCTCATAGCATCTGCTAAAGCAATTAGAATCCATGTAGCTGAAGTTTTATTCATATATTTCTACAGTGAAAACTGTTTCAGCCCAAGTAAGACATAGAAGCTATGCAGTTTAATTGTGTACACTGGTCTTAGGATTGTCAGTCTTATTACTTGCATATGTGATCTATTTTACACTCTTCCAAAACAGAAATCCACTGGGTAGCAATCAGATTTCAAAAGTCCTTCCAAGTAAAGCCAGATAGTGGTCTATGTGCTATTTTCTATATGATAACGTAGGGTGTTAATATGCAATTATATTAACATTATTTGTTAATGATAATTCAATATCTTCACACATCTAAATTAAGGTCTTGCTCATTAGATAATAGAAACAGCAATATTAGTGTCTCTTTATATCAGTGACATTAAATTTATCAGATATATTAAAGAGGATACTCTGTTTTAATTGAGTATTTTCACACACATTCTACGTAAATATAAGTTTTAGAGATTCTCAACAAATTATTTTAATGGATTGGCAGTTTAACGCATTTTGAATGAATGCCACATATTAAGAAAAATAATGTATTTTCTCTTATTTAAATTATTTTTTCTGGAAATCTTTCCAACTAGCTTCTCATCTACCTAAAAGAAAGAAGAATTTTCAGTGCATTGTGGGAGGTCAAAATATTTACATATATTTCAAACACACCTTATGATTTTAACTGATACAGATATAGGCTGGCATTTCCACTGTGACATAAGATATTTCAGTCATTGTAGAACAGAATAAGTTTACTGTAACAACTATAAACAATGGTTAAGGGAAATTAATAAATCTGTTTCAAGGGCATGCTAAGCATTTTGTAAACATTATTACCAGAAGTCTTCACTTCAACTATGAGATTTTCCTATCTGCTTATTACAGGAGTCTGAGTTTCAGAAGGGTGTAGGAACTTGCCTGAGGCACAGAGCTAATAAAAGACACAGCCAGAGATAACACCCAGTTCTGCATGATTTCAACATCCTTAAAGCCCATTATTACATGTAATGGGCATGAATTTTACACTACAAACATGTGTAAGAAATGTCATTTTATCTCCCTATCCAAAAATCAAATTACATTTATTTCAGGTCCTCATCTCACTAGACTGGAAAGGAAATTCAATTTATTTGGATTTTCTATGGAATCACATAAGAATATAAAGATTTACATGGTAGATTTTCAGAAATTTGCATAAGAGTTACATTAAAAGGAAGCATATTGTGTATCAGTAAAAGATGACTAACTTAGTATTTATTTATGGGGTTGAACAAAAAGGAGGAAAGAAAAGGGATGCCAGCTTTGAACACATTACCTGACACCATGACGAAGGATAGTTTTTCATCTTCTCTTGAACCATAACTGACATGCTTAACCTCTCTTCCTATGAGGTCTGATCCTTTACCTTGTAAATCAAATGCTGCATGAGATTGGAAGTACTTCTCATCTACCTTGGCACTGTCTGATTAACTTGGACATATGATCCCAGACATAAACATGTTATGCTTTGAGGGAATAGCGCTTCTGTCTGTGTCAGTATTGTAAAATGCCTTACCAAGTACAAGAAATGTTATCAATATTTATAACAGTACTTTCCACCACACTAGCACTTTGTTCTGCTGCTGCTTTTAATAGTTACATATACAAATTTTAATATTTTTTATGAATTGTGACAATAGAGTATAGGTATTTTGTTTCCTTTTTGCTATTTCCTAAATTTTAATCAAAATACATGTATATTTAGATATTCCTTTAATGATTCTTCTAAGCTTTTGAATAGAATATGTCATTTCATATAATTTTAACATTTAAGTGCCTATGATAAATTCATATTTGTGAAAAAGTTTGGAATTTGGTGATTTATATAATCGTCTTTATGTAATATTTCTTTCACATTATGTTAGGAAAGTTGAAAATTATAGCAACAACCTGTATTAATTTCCATGTTATTTTGTTATACTCGTAATACAGACATTATTAATAGAATAAAACTACATTGTATTTTTAAAATTTTGCTGCTTTTAAAATGTTTTAAATAATTTAACCCTTCCAATTAACTTGTGAGGTTAAATATCCTTATCTCTGCTGACATTTTAGGACCAGAGGCTCAGAGACGCAGAAAACCAGAGCTAAGTCTGGTGCCTGGCTCATGGCATTTTCCACTGTAACTTAGTACAGTTCTGTGAAATCCCATAAATTATTGCACAGTATAGATTTTAGAACTAAGCTAAAGAAATATCATTGCTGCAGGACAGCTGTGTACCAAACCCAGAATAAATGCAAAGAAAGAATAATGGAATTGATAATTCTCATTCACAGTTATAAAAACAAGAGCACTTGGAATTTCTTCCTTTTTTAACTTCCGTCCCTAATTCAAATGAGATTTAAGAGTAGTAATTTGAAACCCTGCCATTAGTTCCATCAGAAATATTAAATGTTAAATAAAATGATCCTTATTGATCATAAAATGGACACCATTTACTATCCCAAGATGGTAGAAAATACTTTTATGTGAATAGTAGAGAAATTGCCCCCCCCCATAAAAAAAGCTATTTTATTTCAGTCTGTGGACAATTTAATGTGCTACTGGAAAAAGCATACATATTCTGATCTAATTAATTCCCAGGGCACTTGGTTCTTAAAAGAACGCTCAGCAATATCCCCAGATTTACTCCACTGTCATATATAGATTGCAGTAGGTAGACACAGTGACAACAGGGTCTCAATCAGGAATTAGTTATTTCCTTATCAAGATTTTTGTTGTCACACTTTCCTGGACACATTCTACCTTGAGACATGTCTATTTTTTATATGTAGTCAAAAGTTCACTTCTGCTTCGGAGTACTTAGGGACCCAACAGAGCAGGCTTTCACCTGGTAATAATGTGCTTGTTATTCCAATGACACCACCTCCAGGCATACTACTCTCCTAACCTGGGATATTTCCCTCTTAGAGAGGTGAATGAGGCATTTGAGGTACTTCACCTGCTGCTGATGTAACTTAAAAATACGCAAGAAGCATGCAGGCACCAAAGATGTATGAAGAACATAGTGGGGAAAATAAATTTGATGGCTATTTAGCATGTCTTCTGGAAAGTACATATAGACAAGATTGTGTAATTTATTCTAGTCAACTAACGTAGTGAATTGCTATTTTTCTTTTCTACAAAGAAAGGAAATGAGTCATTTTATTTAAATTTAAAATTCTTTCCTCAAAGACCATTATGATAGATCTTAACATACTTATGTGATAAAATAATCACTCTTCTCTTATCATGACACATCCTGTTCTTTATAGTTCATTTGCACGTTATTACTTGCAATGTGCTAACTACTACTAAAAATCATTAAGCTAAGTAGATATTTGGCCAGTATTGCCTATTTTCAATACACTTGATTTATTTTGCCATCTCAGAAGTTTGCACAAATAAAAAAAAACACTTGTGTTGGACATGCATGAATACTTGACATCTCTCTGATTAACTGATGTGTTGAAAACACTTCTTTTTATAAATAAATGAAACCCTTTTCTCTTTCTTTAAATCTATAGGACAATATTTTTAAGTTGGAGAACTCACCTGTTGAAAATGGCCGTGGGAAGAGTCCATATGACCCTAAGCTGCTGACAGCATCTCTTTTAATAGGTACGTAGTCAACAATCAATTAAACAGTGAGTTTTCTATAGATAACAGATTGCATGTTCTTTTTTGTTTACCAAGATTTTCCATTATTGAAATAATGATTGTTTTAGAAGGACATTGGTTGTGATATCTTCAAATGTTTGAAAATGAAGAAGAAACACTAAATGCTATTTTGCTTATTGCACCATCTAGTCTGATTATTTTTAATTGAAATGGAATAGGGTCTTAAAATGGCCTGCTCAATTACTATGCATCCCCACTTGGCAGAGCTGGCAGAGACCCATTGTGTTCCCTTGTGTTGACTCATCTTAATATCATATTACATATATTAATTAGCTAAGGGAAGATACATTCTGTATTCACCATTTATGACAGTAGCTCTTCTTTTTTATAAAATCTAACAAAATATTTAATGTGACTTCCTCTACCTTTTTCTGAAACCATCTTCTTTTCTAGTTTTCTCCTCTTTTCATTTATGAAAATAATGAAATGCTTATAGTTCAAAATAATAGAAGTAGATACAAATAAGGTAACGCTTTAGTCTGTATTGAAAGATAAAGAAGTTTTTCCAGACTCTCTTAACCACTTCTGGACTGGAGTTAAATAAATATACAAACAAAAAGTGGCAAATTGTGAAGTAATTTTTAAAATTTTTATTTTCCCTTTCTTATATCTTTTTTTTCTTTTTTCTTTTTTACATTTTGAGCATACCAAAAACCTAAAACATAAAAAAATTCTGGGTCATGATTCTGTTCTTGAATGTATTTTTCTACATAATTGTGTAGAAATAATGTACCTTTTTTGTTTTCATTTTCCCTAAAATATACAAAAATATTTAATAGCACAACAAAATAATAATGAAACTTTTCAAATCTAAAATTTCTAATTAAATCTGAAATAATCTTGATTAAAAATTAAATTTAGGTTATCTGATGTGTCATAAGTTTATAGTTTTCCATCTTTCTCTTCTTATACATAATGTTTTTTCCTACTCAAGAAAATAAACATTAGTCATATTGACTGCCGTATTGACCATGAAGATACATTTTTTTTTCAGTATTCTCTAGTGTTTTTTTATCACCATGTTTCACTTATATTTATTCTATTAAGAAAAAAACAATTGTGGTATGAATCATCTCCTCTGTTGCTTTTCAGATGTAGAGACTTTTAGTTCATTTCATCCATTTATGCAGCATTTTAACAAAAGTTTAAGACCGGAAGGAATGCAGCATACTTAACACACTTACAATTTTTCTATTCACGTATGGCCTAGTGATTACTTGTGGATGACTTCCTCAAAAGTACATGCTGAAATTTGAGTGTTTTAAACAAAGGGTAAGAGTCATATTTTGTATGATCTTACAGCCTATACTTATTTAAATTGCACACTGGAAAAAGGATAGATATTCCTCAACAAGCAGTATGCTAAAGTGTGCCTAAAGCAGCTTTAATTTGTGGCATATTTCTCAGTAGGGATTTGCTTGATTATTTATTTTAATATTCCACTGAGAAAGAATGATGACAAGTAGGTATTACATAGTTCATATGGTATGCAACCACCCAGAGTCCACAAAGAATATGAAACTCCACAGTTTTAGTTTTATATTTGAATATCTTTGAAAAAGCCATATAGGTCTATGAAAAGGCAAAGAGAAGGAGCGAAGTTCAGCGTGTCAAGGAGAGGATGTGGCTAGAAAGATCAATAGGCATTTCAGAAAAAGAACTTTCAAATGGAAGACCAGACCTAACTTATCCAATATGGTAAAATAATTTAGTAATTTTCAGAGGTATATAGTGCTTACTGACAAGGCCAAATAAATTAACTTCTGAAGTCATTGAATAGCAAGATATAGAAAAATAAACAGGCCATATTATACCTGGCAAAATCCTTCAAAATATCTGAAACACCATTTTAATTCAAGAGCTGTAACTCTCTGTGTTGAGGTTATTTGCTTTCTTTATAACTGTGCTATAAATTCTTCCTCTCATGGTACATTTAATTCCCCTTGTTGGGTTTTCCTTGGCATTTTCTCTCATACTGCTCTAAAAAGAATGCTCACTAGTGTAATGGAGCTTTTTAACATAAATATTTTCTACAGCGCTTCCCAAACTCTTTTGCATACAACGTAACAGCTGTCTCAGAAATATACAGGTTGTACTTTGTATATCAGAAAATGGCCGTTGGGAAAACCTATCTTCCCAAAAGCTTTTGGATACATCGTCCTTATTTTAACAAATAAGATAGAAATTTTAAGGTGGTTCCAGACTGCTTCCTTCCCCAATACTGGTAAATAAAATTTCAGCTTGGGCTCAAACCATCTGTAAACTGGATAGATATATCTTGGCAGCAAATATTTTTTATAACACCAATCACACTAGGAAAGAAGTAGTTTCAAACAGTAGTAAACTTTAAAACCAGATGACAGCTTAAAATTTTTAGTTTACAGAAACTATCAGGGTTTAGTATGACTTCTTTCCAAAATGCCATGGGTTTTTAAGCTGAGGACCATATAGAATATTCTCTCCTGAGCAATGTCAGACTACTTAAATAAGTCCCTAAATCCTAGAACATGTCCTAAGTTTTTCAGACAAACATAGTAAAGTTAATTTTGCAATCTTCTTTAAAAAACGATCATTTTTGTCAAGATGAAATTGCTCCAGTCTTTATTTCTTTAATGTACTTTTTCTTTTTTGTTGAGATGAAGTCTTGCTCTGTCACCCAGGCTGGAGTGCAGTGGCGTGATCTCGGCTCACCAGAAACCCTTGGTTTCCTGGGTTCAAGTGATTCTCAGCCTCCCGAGTAGCTGGGATTACAGGCATTTGCCACCATGCCTGGCTAATTATTGTATTTTTAGTAGAGACAGGGTTTCACCATGTTGGTCAGGCTGGTCTCGAATTCCTGACCTAAGTGATCCACCCACCTCTGCCTCCCAAAGTGATGGCATTACATGTGTGACCCACAGTGCCTGGCCATATTTTTTTTAAAAAATTTCTTATTTCATAGACCTGTAAATGTTTTTATGAGTTTGTTTAAAACTTTTATTGAAGATAGCAATTACTCACCTGCTAAGAATAAATGTCAGGTGTGAACATAACACAAGAATAAACCTTAGTATTTTCCCACACTAATTAAGTGCCTTCTCACATTTTCATGATGTGAAACAATAGTCAACTTGAGAGTAATTTTATTTTTTCATTAAAATCTTTTCCAGGCAATGCAGCAATAATAATTTAGAAATATTCCTTCCCTAAGAGGTATTACTGAGACCTATTGCAAAGGTCTGAGACTTTTAGCTAATGTTATATCCTAAAGTCAAAATGCTGCCTTGTCTCAGGAATGAGCATAATTTGACATTACAAAATGCTCTCACTCGATACTAGAGCAAATAAGGAACTCTCTAAGTTAATTAAATACAATTGAGAAAATTATTTGAAGCTCTCTGAGCCTCTGTTTTCTTGTATATGAAATGGTATGGCAGTATTACTTTCACTAGTGTGTTGTGAGAAATTGGACAATGTAATAGCATACTACTGTTAAGTGCTTGTGTATTTCTGGAATATATGAAAAGAAAAAAAACAAGCAAACTTGTAGCAGTGGTTGCCTGTAGGAAGGCTGGGAGGGAGATTTGGTAACTTATACATCTTACATTTTTAATTTTATACCATATGGACATATAAACTGTTTAAAAATTTTAATTTTAAAAGAACAACATAAGTAACAGAGCCAACATATTTATTGATATAGAGAAGGTACTCACTAAATGTAATAGTGTAAACTTTTTCTTACATCCATGGATTTCATTCATGCTCTGTGTGGGTGGGGAGGGATTTTCTTTTTTTCCCTTCTGTTTCTAATTTCTCTGCTACTCTGTGAGTGGAATTTACTTAAGGTGTTAACAACATAATGGCTTGGTGTTTAAGCTTGTTTGATATTTTGCTCACATCCTTGTCACACTTTTCACCTGTGTTAGTAATGCTGCAATTTCATCAGGAAATGTGGTTTTGTTTCCACCTTCTGTTTCTCCTCACCACACCCTTCTTAGGAATTGTAATCCAATACATTAACTGATCTAAGCCACATTTTTTACTTCATTTTGAGTTCTGAACAGAAGGTCTAGAGTATGTGAACTTTTGTTTTTAATACATACTTCTCAGGCAACTAAGCCACAGTAGAAATGCAGTTCACAAAACTGTTTTTGTTCATCTCAGTAAAGTATGCTCTCCTTTGAGACAGTTAAGAAAGCTTCCGGTTAAGAAAGAATGGTCGTATATTCAAATAGCAACTTTTGTATTTGACAATTTCTGAATGATTGTTTATATCTGTCAGCACTGATTTGTCTTAGTTCAATATATTATTTTTGAAATGTTAAGCTGCCCATGTGGTATTTTCTTTAGAGAGGCTTAAAGATCTTGTTGGGTATACTATTCACAACTACCTTTTAATGTAGATAGTAATTTCTAGATATATGATTCTACCACCAATTTAACAAAATTGGACAAATGTTTATTTCTTTCACAATTGGCTTAGTATATGTGAAAAGCCTTAAAGTATGTATCTCAATCATAATGCCATTTGAATCATTGCAGAATAACATTTAATTAATACACTACTTCAGATTTTCAATAAGACTTAAATTAGGATCAGAAAATTGTCAAATTAACCCTATGCTTAAGAATCAACATATAATTTGATAACTTCATAAGTGGCCTAGAAACTACAAAAGAAGTTTGCTGAGTAGGCATTTAAAAAAATATGTATCTGTTCTCCAAAATAAGCCAACTGAGGTATTGTAAATTTCTTATAGTCAGGTATCTTTAGTTTATTTCAGAAAGCCACAGAATGTAGCAAGTCTTTAAATGTTCAAATATGTTAAATGGCATATACTCTGGGTTGATATTACATTTCTGCTTAATGAAAAATAAGAGAAAGTAAAATATACTACTGCCTGTGTTTTTGGGCAAAACAACAAAGATATCATACCTTATCTAGAGCAGTCATCATTGATAAGACTCCCCATAGAACTCTCAGCAGGAAATCTGATTTAAGGCCTGGTACTACTCAACAGTTACTGACATTGAGCATGGACAAGATGGGAATGTGCCCTTCACGGCCACTTACTCATCTGGTACCGTCCAGCTCAAGAAAATCATCTAACTATTGCCAAAAATAATATTCACGTGGGAGGTAATTTCCTATAGCTGGAGGCAGCTGATGCCTAAACTGAATACTTATTTTGGTTTATAAGTCACTTGTTTAATTCTCTTTTAGTCATAAATGGAGTAGCTCTTCTACTAAATACCTCTTCTACTTTCTCTGAAGGACCTTTCTACCTTTTGTGAAGAGAAAAAGTATTATTCCTGCCTTTACATTCATTTGCATTTATTTTTGTCTTTCTAATATGAGGGTGGATAAAAAATGTTATAAAACAACCAAATGCAAGAGAGAGACAAAAACCTTTTCTATCCAAGTAACAGGTTTTATTTGTTGTTTTTACTATTTCAACTGCCTCTTGAATAGACTTTAAATATAATAGCAATCATGATTATGGATTTTCTAACCCTAAAGCAAGCCAAATGTCAAGAATAAGATTTCAATAATATTTTACCAGATATGGCAAAATATTTAATATTTAAATATTAATTAAAATATTAAAATATTAAATATTTAAAAGATTTAAAGACTTGCTACATTCTGTGGCTTTCTGAAGTAAACTAAAGATATCTGACTATTAGAAATCTATAATACCTAATAAGGTAAAATACTATTGTAGCATATTTTAGTGAGAGCAAGTCAGATTTATACTTGATGTTTAATTAAGTGAAGAGAGTCTAAAGTGCTTTTGAATCCCAAAGACACCATGCTGTGATGGTGTCATGCATGCAAGAACAATTCACTTACTAATAATTTATACTCAATATATTGTCTAACCATCGTTTTTATTTATCTTGAGTTACAACAATCCAAAATGAAATATCAAATTTCTAAACTCAGTTTTTAAGATGAGATACATATCTACAGATGTTTAAAGTAATAGTGTGTTGCTGTTGCTCAGTGATTTTCTGCGTAGCTATTTTCCACTGCTCTGCAGGGTCTCCAAACTCAAGTCTATTCAGACATATAAGAGAGATAAAGGTTCTACTAAAGAAATTGATTTGGGTTGGGCCACCATGAATATCAATTTTACATTGCAAAGACCTTATTTACAAGTAAGAGCTAGGTATGTGAACAAATGGTAATGTTACACAAATGCTTAAGTTATAATTATAATTTATCTTTGCCCTCCTTATTTTCAGAATATTTTCCAAATCAGTAAATAAACATTATCCTATTCAATCAACAAGATAATATTAATATATACTGTAATTGTCATGGATTATTTGAAAGAAAATATAAAGTTTTGTTGTTTTGTTTTCAAATAATTCACTGTGTATAGAAAGGCAATTACATATTTTCTGGAACAGCTAATACAAGGCCCTTTCTGTTTCTTAGAAAGAAAGAGTAAATTTTACAAACTTCAATTTATTGAAAGGTGGTATGATGTAGTGTAAAAGGCTTGGGATTAAACAGGCCTGGGTTTGAACCTTCACCTTGACTTGCCATTAGCTGAGCAACCTTGAGTTTCTTGAACTGTAAAATAGGGATAACATTATTTACATCATGGGATTGTTAACAGAACTAAATGAGATAACTTGCCTGTGTCAAGCCAGTGCCAACTGCCTGACAAACACAGAGTGGAATTCAGTAAATATTAACTTATCTTTTACCTCCCTCTTGTCTTTTCCCTTCTGTTCTTTACCGTCTGGTTATGATTCCTCCGTTTTTAAACTCTGACCTACAGTTAATTCAATTTAAGTAGTAATGAGTCAAAAAGTGATGGAATCTTGCATTGCGGTGATTATGATCTGGGTTTGTCAAAATTTCTTCCTTTTAAAATACATTTCTGCTGTATAGGAGGCCATGTGGTGGACTCATTTTTGGACTAGTTGATAGCTTATAAGAAGTAAAAACACTTCTCCCACTAGATATATTAAAAAATAAAAAGGAAGAAAAGATTCTGGAGAGAAAAATATCAGTTATTTCTAAATCATAGCAAAATCTCATTAATTCAGATCCCACTGAGAAAGAAGTATATAAAAGATTTAATTGTCATTAGAATAAAAGCTATGAACAAGATTTTATAATGATACCTTACCATACATTATAAGGATATTAGAACCATAGTAACTCTACACATATAAAAGCAAATGATATGATAAATAGAGTTTGCATTTTGTGAGTTTGTCACTGGTCATGGTAGGAAAGAATAAAATTTTATCTTTTAGCAAGATTTACTGCATCAGACTTTATTCAGATTTTCTAAGTTAGTACTAAATGAGTAGTCATACACTAAATCAGTGAATAATTACTTGATAAAATACTTCCTTTAATAAGGACATAGGATAAAATATAAGTGACTCTGCATAATGATGCAGAGAACATTTCTATTTTCTTCTTAGCATGGTCATAACATGAAACCTGTATTTCGTTTGTTTTGTTTTGTTTTTGCCTTTATTGAATTAAATAATATGTATGTGGTTCTGTCACAACACAGATGGAGAATTATATGCCGGAACTGCAGCTGATTTTATGGGGCGAGATTTTGCTATCTTCCGAACTCTTGGACACCACCACCCAATCAGGACAGAGCAGCATGATTCCAGGTGGCTCAATGGTAGGTGGTGTATGGAAGAACGTAGACATGTAACGTGTAACTATATTAAGTCTCTGGAGAACACTTTTACAGTACATAAAATATGACTTGAAATTTAGTGTGCAGTTAAGCTAATAGTGGTGACTTCATGATGGTGGGTGTGAGAAAGTTGGGCAAAGAAAGAAAAGAGAGATTAAATTTTCAGGAAAAGATTCATTTTGTGCCAAAGTTGAAGTTTCTCAGTAGTTAGCTATGGAAAGAAAGATCTGGACTACAGCTACAGAAGGGAGGCAATGGAAAAAGATAAGACGACTTACCAATTCTATCTTATGGGGACACCACAACAAATCGTACAATGTAGTATTTTTTTCCCTTATATCTCTTATCGTTTCCTTGAAAACATCATCTTATATACTATTGAATGTCAAAAATTGAATGTTATCAGTGTTAATAACATTAACAGTCTTCACAATTTCAAAGGTCTTTTAAATCATGATTTCATTCAATTCACATTTAATCTTAGTCATCCTAAAACCCCCTATCCCACTTTATAGGCTAGAATTTTAAGGCCAATATCTTATCTAAACAGGTAGTAGAATGTTTAGAACAGAAACCCAGTTTTCTGAACTTCAGGCATTGGCTTAACTACTTGATCAAGTAGATGCTTATTGTTATTGTTACTATTACTCTCTATTTTCTTTTTAGTATAGAAATAATTTTGGCATAGCAGAAAATGCACAAAATATATATACCTAAAATAAATACTATTTTTATTCAAAGTTTTAATAAGCAATCCTTTTATATCCTTCTATCAAGAGTTCATACTTTTGGTTAGTCATTTACATATTTACCAAAAATTTTTATAATGGTCCCTATTATATTAATCCATTGTTTCTATGATTACTTAATTATCTATATTTATACCTACCTTCAATCTTATAAAATAAAGCCACCCAATCTCCAATTATCCCTCCATGAAATATTTCCTGTTTGTGCATAACTCATTAATAAGAATGAAGCATGAAAAGTTTCCTTGTTGTACATAATTCATTAATAAGAATGAAGCTTATTGTTTATAGTCATGTTCTCAGTAAGATGCCTGAATATCTCATTCTATGATCTTCTGCCACACTTGGTTTTCCTGCCTTATATTGGGAACCTCAAAGTTTAGTTCAGCCCTTCTGTCTATCATTAGTTGTCAGAGAAGAGTCACGGGTACCTCTAGACCTCACTGAAATTCCAAAAGACCATGAGTTGTGTGACAGCCTTTGTTCTGATCAATCCTGTACTTCAAAGTGACTACTCAAAACATGAAACATACCTCAGATTACTCCAGTCAGCATCTCTTCCCTCCTGTGACAGCATTCTGACTGTCCTGTGATTTTCCATGCAGTAGTGACAAAGGCATGCTCCCTGCCTCCTCTTTTGACCCTTCAGCCTTTGCTCTTAATGGCATTGATGTTGTTTCGTAAATTTAGCCAATTTACATTTCATTTGCTGTCTTCTTCTCTTTTTCAACACTAATTTCTTCCCCCAACCTGAAATCTTACTTACTTATCTCATGCAAAACTGTTCTCTCATTGTACCAAGTCCCAATATATCTAAGTTCATAGCCTGGTTAGGACTTGTTTCCTCAGTGTTTCACTACCTTTACTTTAAACCTGGCATTCATCCAATAATTACTTCCATGAAATTATTCCTTCAAAGGACATTAATGATTTGATTTTCTATTACTTTTTATCAATCTCTACTTTGACAATGTCTCCTGCAGTATTTATCATTAACTAGCCCATTCTTTTTAAAAGTCTCTTTTCTTAGCTTCCCCCATTTCTTGCTCTACAAGTTTACTCTAAATTTGACATCACTTTATTGTTTTAAATGCTAATGATGCCTAACATAATTGATGATTAAATACAAACACTGTGGTAATCAAAGGGGATTAGACATGTAGTCAGATGTTCCCCTGCCACCAGGGGTAGATGGGGTCTCATGGTACCTGAGTGACCATCTGAGAAACTTGATGCCTCACCAGGGAAATGAAAAGGTGCTTAGATGAAGAGAAGAGCATGTGCAAAACTCCATAAACCCAGGGGAAAATTCTAGAATATCCAGTATCAATTATTAGATCTAGGATGTGTGCAGAGGCAAATTAGTAGGAAAAAAAAACTCTAAACATTGCTATCTGGTCTGTTCACAAACTGAAATATTTGTGTGGGAGGGAAAATGTTTGTTTTTGTATTTAGAAAGAAGTCTTTGATCTACTAAGTACCCTAAATGGCATACAGGCATTCTCTGTCCATGAGAAGCAAAATCTCATTAGAAGATGGAATAACATAAAGAAGAGTGTAGCATTCATTTCATTTTTATGGCCTTGGAGGGAAAAAAAAAAAAGCCATCAAGTTAAAGCTGCTTTTATGTTGCACACTCACATGTTGACAGCTGAGTCTGAAGAATTTACACTGTGGGAAAACACAGTCATCGTCCACAGCTCTGTACTTCATCTCTAAAAATGTGTAATTCATTTGAGAATTCAGTTATCAGTCTCTCAGCACTAAACGTGAGAACTGATTTTTCCAAATTAGCACAAAGGTTACATCTGACAGGGTGCAGAAAACAGGACTGCTGCAAGATGGAGGATGCAGACATATTTGGGATAGAACCATGGGACTGAATCACAAGCCTCATGAAATTAAATACCATTACAGAATAAAATTGAAAACATAATGTTTACACATTTCATGCATAAAATAAATGAGTTTTGAGGCATCAGCATAGACTGACTACACAATCATCTGTGTTCCAGAATTAATACATTGCTTTGCAAAGTGTTTTTTTCAAAGGTCTTCAGGGTTATTAAAATTAATTTCAGCATAGGACTCTATTTTTCTCAAATCAATTCAACTCTTTTGGAAGAATCAGTTCACCTATTTAAGATGACTTTTAATTTTTGTTCCTGCTAGAGAAAAGCAAACAACAAAACAGTTGTCTAAAACTGGATCTTGAAATATCTTGATTTTTTAAAATGGAGTTTCACCTAGTTTCAGAATTAGAAAATTTACATAATAATGCCAATAAAGCTTTAAACAGTTTTAACAGGAAAGTTTTTTCAGTTTTAACAGGAAAATTTAGGAATGAATAACACTTTTAGATTAAGAAACTTCAGACGATGGAATCTGTTGTGTATTTTACATTTTAACATGTAATAACATTATGAAAACATCTTCATTAGTTACATAACATGTAATAACATTATGAAAACATCTTCATTAGTTACAATAAACCCTAATTTAGGGTTTCTAAATGTAACAGTTTTTTATTTCAGAAAATATACTGCTAGGGATTTGGCATGATGTGCCAAAATCCACTAATTTTTCTTGTACCACATAAATTCTCTCAATATTACATGGTTTCAAATTTCAATTCCAATTTCAGCTTAATGTGGAAATAAAGTAAATTGTTTTGTCCGTATTCATGGTTAAGGAAACAAATAAGTTTATAGAGATGTTATGGTAATGATATCTTAACATTTAGTATGAAAATACCACTACCTAGTTATTGTCCATATTAACCACTCATTAGAGCAGTTGGATTGGTAGCCCACATTTATTTTTCTATTTGATGGAGACTGTTTTCCAGTATTGCTTATGTCTTGTAGTAATAGTGGGATAATACATGATTTGGAAGAAAGACTATCTTTAGAATGAGGCAAGGTTTCACTTTACTTTGGCCTTTACAACGATGAAATGAACAGAGGTACTACTATCTCCTATAGTTGTTGTGGAAAAATGGCCACATACTGACATATAAAATACACTGAGCAAGTTCTTGGTATGTAGTAAGCACTTAATAAATGCTAAATTATCTGTGTATCCTTTATCCCACTTCTGCTGGGAGGAGCAGGCTTAGGAAGCTTGGCCTGACTCACTCTGTGAGTAATTATATTTGAGTCAGGGTAAAAGGGCAGCCAGAGCCAGGTTTAATATATGAAACCACATGGATCCCAAGGCCTGGGGAATACAAACAGACCTAATTAAAATGCCCGGAGTGTGACGCCTTCCCACTCATTTCAGGAAGACCTGTTTTCTTTTAGTGGAATTTCCTAAAAGGATCGTGCCTGTAGATAGACTAACCCACTTGCTTTTTTTTCTGTAATTGAAATGGTATGCAAGTCATCACTCCACTTCCTCTCACTTGTAATAGTCATACCACGATGGCCTGCCCTTATTGGAATCAGCATAGCTTCCTCTGTGGTCATGTACTAGGATGTTTTGTACTCTCTTAAGATTCAAATTTCTCCACAACATGCATTTTTAGAAAACTAGACCCAGTGACGAAACATATGACTGCAAATAAACTACGACTACACAAGTTAACATTACATGGTACCAGATACCCAATCTCAAATCACTTGTACAGCTCTTTTAATACACTATTTCTATATTACTATCTTTGGAGACATAAAAAATGTCAGAGTATCCAATTGCATTTTGCCTTAATAAGTAAAACAGATCATCTAGTTTTGCTTAATGTCAGACTTCTGATGATGTCATTTTTGATTATTTCTTTGGCTTAGTCAAGCTTGTAATATTTCGCTGACCTTTGGGGGGAAAACCCTCTATAGGCCTTACTTTATGGTTATTTGAGCAGATGAGTGTTAGACAAGCTGCGTGATGATTCAGTTAAAACAACAGCAACAACAAAAGTCCGGTTAGTTTTTGCAGTCAATGAAAGGAGAAAACAATGCAGTATTTTTAAACTTTTGAATTACGTATTCTATGAGTTAATATTGTAAGCATTAGCTAGAAATTCTGGAGTATCAATGTATAGAGTCACAGAAATAAAGATAACAATACTTATGGTTATTTTCCTGAAATTATGCTGAAAACTTGAGTATGTAAACTTCAGAATAATAGTTATATCTATACCTAAACACAACTTAGTAGTTAAGTTTTGTTTTCTCAGGAATCTATTACTCAGGAAAATTTTCATCCTAACAAAATTTTCACCCGTTAGAAGCGTAATATTTTTAAACAATAAATATACACCATAAAATCATTCTACTCTCTAAGTAATAATACATTTAATCAAATCACAACATATCCCTTTTATTCGTAAAGTGCTAAAAGTTGCCAAAATATATCATTACTTGATGTCCGTTATCAAGGACATACTTTTTCTGTCACTCTTTGTCTAAGGAACATGAACACTTTTAACCAGTTTTTCTTGAAATTACTAATGAAGAAACATAAAGAAAGCTTTGAATAAAAATTAACTCATTAATGACAATGTGTTTGAAAACTGATTTTATTTTTTCCAGGCTTCTAAGGAAAACAACCTGAATATAATTGTTCAAATATGCCACTTGAATTTTTTTTTAATGATGGGCTAAAATGTACAACTCTGAGATGTGGCATATAGGCAGCAAATTTTGAATTATTAACAGTGTGTGATAAGAGTAGAAAAATAAGATTTAGGAGTATTATTATACTTTCTCAAGGTAATCTGCTTTTTAAATAAAAGTTGATCAAAACATGAGACAATATATTGGACAACTCTTTATATCAAAGGCAGCTTCCTTTTTCCTCTTGTATTTTAGAATTTTTTCTCTCTCGTCTCACCGTCAGTTTAATGAATACACAGCCTGTCTATACCAATTTCCTCTTCTAGAGTCACTACATTCAAAGCTTGGTGGGCCTCAATAGGGATTTACTGCTGACTGGGTAATCTGGGTTCCTGTGTGCAGTGACATCAAGCACGAGATTTACCAAGAGAAGTGGATGCCATGACAATGCATGTAACCATGGTGTGACCGGCCTCCCTGACATGGCTCTCAAAAGCTTTCCCTCTGTGAAAACAGAAGCCTGTTTGCAAATTAATTAGTTTCTGGCGGCAGCTTGATTGTTGACCCAGAGTTTGTAGAGTGGAAAAACAATCAGATTAGTGTGCTCAGGGTAAAAGACCAGTGTGCACTTGCGTGTGGCTTGCTCAACTATTGAAGCTATGAATGGAGTGAAACAAATTCTATTCTGAGAAGCCCAGGCAGAGGTTAAGTGTGATGAGCCTAGAGCTCCCCAACAGCGGGGGCTGGGGAATTAAAGGATTTTACCCAGATAAAGCTGAATGACGGGAAGCAACGCCATTGAATTTTAATGGCATGGATAGTTTTAACCAAAAAAAAAAAAAAAAGCCACTTGTTATACCCTAATCATTCTGAGTGGAAGGAATAGGTTTACAATATTCTGAAATATTCAGTGTAGGTTTGATACAAATACTTTCAGAATAGAAGATTTCAGAAACTTTCACAGTGTAAGATATTAATTACAATATCTCAAAAGGTAATATAATATCTAAATTTTTTAAAGTTCCAAAAGAACCTTTCTTTCCAAATTTGTTCATACATCTCCTCTACTATTATATAAGATACAATCTTCAGATGCCCTATAAAATTGACACTGAGTCAGAGGGAAATGTTGACTTATGAGGATATATTTTCACATATTTAGTTTTACAAATATCAGTTTAGAGAATTATACTTAGAAATGATGTCTGCAGGTTAGAATAAATTTTGGATGCAAGTTTTTTATAATTAAACTTTATTTTAACAAAGTTATTGATTATGCTTAATTTTATAAGATTACATAACACTTTAAGCCGTATATACATTTCTTTTTAGATACAACTGATAGATGTCTCCCTAAATACAGCACTGATTACAATCACAATACTTTCCCATTCAAAAATCATTGATGTCTCTCAATTTACAAGCAAATTGAATCCAGATTCTGCTGCCTGTCAAGTCCTTTATCATCTAATCCTAAGTGACTTCTCCAATATTACCATACTTAAATCAAATAGAGCTTATGGCCCTCAGATTTGCTATCATTTTCAGTTAGCCTTACCAATCGCCCATGGGATTTTAAGTGTTTCCAGCTTTGAACCCCAAGAACAGATAGATGTATGTCTGTAGTTCTCACAGGCCTAACATCCAACCTCATACCAAAGGATATATGAAATAAGAATCCAATGAATCTTTTCATGGGCCCTAGAGTTAATCTGCCTCAGTTTAACTCAGTTAATGGCTCAGGTCATCCGTTTATTACTATGTGACTTTGGGAGTCATTTACGTTATTTATATTTGCCACACATTTATGGTTTGCAAGAAAGGGTTCATAGTAATATCTCGTACTGTTTTCCTGAGGCTGCATGAGACAGTGTATACAGGATGATTAGAACAGTATCTGGTAATATAGTAAATGCTCATGGTAACTGTGACTGCTGCTGCTGTGACTTATATACACCTCTATGCAAAGCAGACAATACAAATTTAGTAAATTGATATAATGAACAAGTCTGAAGTTTATGCCTGCCTTCCTTAAAATGTTGTCAACCTATTTTGTTACGTTTTAATTTATAGTTAATATCATTATATGTGGAAATTGGTACATCAGGAATATATAAAATATTTAGCTTTAGTATTAAAATAGTAAAATACTTTTATTGCATTCTGTTTTATAAAATTAGAAGAAAAAACAATGAAATTATAAACAATAGGCAAGGCTAAATTTTAATAAAATGTGTTTTTGTACATGTTAATTTATCTTTAGTAAGCATAATACTTATAACTTAAATAAATACACAATTAGGTTAATTCTCCATTAAAATGTTTCAATATAGTGGTTAATTAGACATTAACTGCATGTATGACTCCCCTGCTGCGTTGCAGTTTAACATACAAATTTTTCATGAGGGGTCATCAACTGTAATCTTTGGGATGATTGTTAACAGCATGGAGTTTCTGGAAACCTATTGACTTGGGCAACTGTAAAGAGATCTCTTTGTGATCTAGTAAGTTCTCTGCCATCAATTTCCCTTTTTCAAATGAGAATATTTGCAGTTTCTCTCTCATTTGGTTGTTATGAAAATCATGTATGAATTAATTTAGGTAATGCATTTGGAAAAGTGACTACTACAAAAATCACAAAAAAATCAGTTGATACTGTTTCATAATATTGCCTAAGAATTTTAAAGAATGGAACAATTAAGATACCTACATATATCAAGTTGCTAAAGATGTAGTAAAATGCACAGTCTCACTAAACTGTGCAGCCACATATTTCTAGGAAAGTAATCAAAGTGGCTTAGGGAAAACAAGACCAGATGAAGTGATAATGATCTACGCCCTTTCCTTAGACTGAATCTATACATACAGTATTTCTTGCCCAATGGTGTCTGCTCATTTTGATGAGTATAAATTTACTCTGCTTCCATAAAAAGAAAAAGTATTTCTCTAAGTTTAGTTCCATACGTATTGCTAAGTTAATTACACATGACAAAAAGGCATTAAAAATGTTCTGAGCTTCATGTATCAACTAAAAAATGTTATTCAGGTAAAGGGTCTTTAAAAATGTTTTCCCAACAATATTGGTAAAGAAGATGTGTGTTTAGATGCCCTTAAAACAAACATTTTCAAGGTGGAAATATATGGGTTACTACATGACTAAAGAAATTTGACAAGAGAATATCAAAGTCCTTTTTCTCGGCCATATGTCAGTTTCCTATGGCACTTTTTAATCATCACATGCATTTTGCATTTTAAGTTGTATACCATTATATATTTGTTGCTATTATTATTTTAAAAATCTATTCAAAATTAAAGTTACACTCTAAAAAAAAGAATCATAATTTGTTGCTAGTATTAATTTTATAAATTAATATGGGTGCAGTTTTGGCATTAGAAGTATATTATTTTGCTAGAAGATTTGCTAAATTTTAATTATTCTTAGACTTAACATAGGCTAATAGCATAAAACACTCATCAAAAATGTATCTCTTCAATGTGTTTACAAATTTATCTGAATTCTTACTTATAAATTCAAATAATCATCTCTACAAATAATTTAAAAATTAGCCAGGTATGGTGGCATGCACCTGTAGTCCCAGGTACTTGGGAGGCTGAGGTTGGAAGATCACCTGAGCCTGGGAGATAAAGGCTGCAGTGAGTCGTGATCACACCACTGCGCTCCAGCCTAGGTGACAGAGCCAGAACATGTCTCAAAATAAATAAATAAATAAATAAAAATAAACAAAAGATGCCAGGACTTTGATATCACAGAGAGCTTTTCCATACATTTGTAAAGATATTTATGGCAAACCGGTGTTGCCATTCTTATCGATTACTTGTCACTATTACGTATACTCTGGGGTAGGAAAACAGGTAATCCTAAAGAGAAAAAGAAATTTTTAAAAAGCAACTCACTCAGCTGTTTGGAAGGAATCTGCAAAGAATGACGAAAGAGAAGGAGGAAGAGAGAGGAAAAAAAAGAAAATTCCTAATGGTTAATCATTTCCTGATGAAATTTTTGACATCACTTATTATATTAAACATGTAGCATCTTAATAAAATCGACATTAACAAATTGAAATAAATATCCACAAACTATACCATAAAGTATCCTATCAGAAGGTTTAACTCTCAATTTTATAATATACATTACATGTGATACATAAGGACTTTTTTTAATAGACTCAGGGCATTGAAAGAAAAATGTTACTGGAACATATATTAATTCCTAAGAATACTCAGATTACCATTTTATATCTGACCATATGGTTGTCCGTAAAAACAATTAAGATATATGTAATATAATATGATAGAGGTAAAATAGCTACATTGTTAATGAGAAGTTAAGACTAGGTATTTTTCTACAGATACCAAACTATTCATTTTAGTTACTGTTTATCAATTTGTTTTTTTAATTTTTATTTTCAATAAGTATTTTTATATCCTTAAGTCTAGTCTCTTCTCATCTCATTGAAGATTGCTTCTATTTGTAGAAAATGTAGGTTTCTAAATCACCCAATTACTTGCATAGAATGTTACTCTCTTCATTTCCTTACTGCTGTGATAAGTCCTCCTAGAATCACTGATAATAGCACAGTGTATGAACTACATTTGTTAGCCACCAATATATTACTCTGGGCAACTTCCATTTTCTACATGCAAATAGCATCCACTAGGTTCAATGAACTGTTGTTATTAGAAACAAAATTAAGTGAAAACGCTGCCTTCCAGGATAATACCTATAGTACTTTTTATCACATGAAAAAAGCCCTAGAAGTCTTAACACATCTATCGGATCACATTCATATATTTCCCAAATGTCTTTATATCTCAAAACCATTGTTTAACCCATAGAGAAAGGGAGGAGTTACTATCCATCTCCCTTTAGATAAAACACATTTTTGGATCCCATTGATTTTTAGGCTCTCAACCTAGTATTACAAGTAAAGACTGAAGGTTTCACTATAAAATGAAAACAGGACATGACAACTTATGAGACAGGCATTCCTTTGTCTAAATATGTCTATTCTTCTCTTAATGTGTGTACAAGAGAGTTCAAAACAACAAGAAATTGGAAATTTTTTTTTTAAGTTTTGAAGAAAAAGATAGGAATCAGTTGGAACCAGAAAAACTAGACTTTTAAATTATGTTATCTCAGTGACAAATGTCCCTAACTATAAGTAAATTGTGAAAAGAAATCATAGAAAAAATAATGAGATGAAAAAGAGATTGATGTTTAGAAAGAAGTAATCAGAGAATGGGGAGAAACCAGAAACAATATTCTTTCTATTCAGCAGAAGTTTGATAATTGACACCCTGGACTGTTATCACAGAAAATAAGGTCTCTTCAACTAGTCTCTGTACTTCAAAAGCCACAGGTAAATTGATAATAAATTAATCATTTTACCAAGAATTAAGGTGATTTGTTTTACTTTAAGATTTTAAAGTAAAACATTTTTCCAAGAATTAAGGTGATTTATTTTACTTTAAGATTTTAATTTGTTTCTTTGATTATTTAAAGGAATAAATAAATAGGAGCTTAAAAAATACATGTTTTGAAATTTTTTCTTAAGTAATTTTTGTCATCTTAATGAATTATAAATACAGTAATACACTTATAATATGGGCAGTAAACATTTAACACATTATTTGCTATAGAATTTTTACTTACTAGTAATTTTATTGCCTTCATATTTTATGGTTGAAGATATAAAAAGCACCGTCATTTCACAGTTTCTTTGGGTTTTACCATATAAATGTGTAAATTGTGTTTGTAGGCATATTTTTTAAATTGCCTTTTTATTTAAATAAAATCTGTAAGCATTTTCATTAATCTCAGTAAGATCAGGAGGGATATTATTTTAAAAGATGGGGAAATATATTTTTCTTTGTTGTTTTTAACTAATGAATATATGTATAACATTTCTTATATATGGTCTAATAATTTTATTCTAATTAATATCTAATTATAGAAAACTCAGCATTGTCCAGAAATAATGATTCTAGGTATTTTCTAGATAGTTATTTTATGGGAAAATGTAGAAATAGTAAGGCTACTAGAAAGTAAACCTAACTTAAATTTAATTTATATATGGAAACTAGAAACTGTTTCTTTGTGCTAATAAAGTAAAATGAGAGGAACTATTTGCTTATTCATAATAAAGTTGGAAGTATCAGATTAGTTTAGAAAAACTTTTATTAGTCTTGATGAGGTACCTATGCAAACAACTCCATATGAGTGCTCAAATAAGGTGGGAAAAAACCCAGGAAATAGGATTAATGGAGTGCCTACACTAAACAAGGACCTATAATTGATTATAGTCATAAGTAGCAATTTAAAACCGCGCCCACCAAATTGTAGGGGTCGTTACATTGGTGTTATTACACTGAATATTTGAAAGTTTTATTATTAAAAGCAATATTTGAAAAATTGCCATTCCTACAGAAGTTAAGTAATAGAAATAATCATGAACAACAGTCTGTATTTGTATCGTATTTTGTCTTCAAAGTGCTATCTACAAAATCACTTCATCTTCCCCAAAACCCTGTGAACTAGAAAACTGTAGATGTAGATAATAAAATTAAGTAACCTGCAAAAGGTTAGTTGTAACCCGATATTTAGTGAAAACTGAGATTAAATTCATTTTACAATTATTTTTATGAAATTAATTTTACCATTTTAAAAATATACATATTTTTGCAATTTGCAAAATATTATACATGTAAGGAGCGTTTCATAAGTCAGATATATACTGTTGCAAGATAAAATAAAAGAGCATACCAGGCCGGACACAGTGGCTCATGCCTGTAATCTCAGCAATTTGGAAGGCTAAGGTAGGTGGATTCCTTAAGATCAGGAGTACGAGACCAGCTTAGCCAACATGATGAGACCCCATGTCTACTACAAATATAAAAATTAGCCAGGTGTGGTGGTGTGTGCCTGTGGTTCCAGCTACTTGGGAGGCTGAGGCAGGAAAATCGCTTGAAACTGGAAGGCGAAGGTGGTAGTGAGCTGAGATCATGCCAGGGCACTCCAGCCTGGATGACAGAGTGAAATTCTGTCTCAGGGTAGATAGATAGATAGATCGATAGATAGATAGATAGATAGATAGATAGATAGATAGATAGATAGATAAAACAAAAAACAAAAAATTGCCAAAGTTAAAGGATTCTATAATACCATAGTTCACAAACCAAAGATTTGTGTCATTTATACATAGTTAAAATCACCAAAATCTTTGCTTGTATAGACTCTTGCTACTACATGTGTGGCCCTTGAACTAACAGGTTGGGAAAGCATCTTTGGAATCTTGTTCAAAATGTGGAATCTCAGGGCACAACCAGTTCTACTGAATGAGAATCTGTACCCTATCAAGAGCCCACATTAAAATATGAGAAGGACTCAACTAAACTACCAAAATATATTATACTTTTGATTTTAAAAGATACATAAAATGGATTTTTTTCCCTTCTACCTGAATAGATTATTTTATATCCCTACTTTTAGCACAAAATAATGTGTATGGCAGGGCAGGTGCATCATTTTTTAGATTCAATTTATTGCTCATTTGTGATCTAATTCAAATTTTGCAATTTAAGAGAGCTAAATTCTTTGGCCATCTCAAATTAATGGCTTGGGAGTTAAAAACATAGGGTAAGTGTATTCTTTGAATAGGTAGGTTTGATTTTCAAGCAACAATCACTGAAAATCCATCTAACACTGCTTGAATCATTTCACTGAGACAGTGTCAGATTAATACAGCTCTTAGCACAGTTACAAATTTTTGTTTTAAAATCTTTCTTTTAAAAAAATGCACTATATGATAGCCTAAAAATTTTCTATAACTACATATTAAGAATTTGAAAAATATGTAATAGAGGTCATGACTTCTAGGTTTCAAGAAAAGTCTCAAAGTATAGTGGCTTTAAAAAGTTGTTTTCAGAAGAGGTTGATAGGAATTAACTGTTTTTCACTAAAACCACACAAAGGCTAATGGTATATTTTAAATAATAGAGAGATAAAACAACAAATAGTATTATAATATGTAATAATTGGCAGTTTTTTTCCTGTAAACATATTTTGGTCAGAAGCTCTCAGTAAAGAAAGACAAGGAAGTTTTTTAGTGAAAAACAACAACAACTTAAAACTCAAATATGAAACCACAAATTACACTTCTTATGCTACAACTTTAAATTTTATGTCAAAACCGTAAACTTTAAATTATGAGTATGTAATATGATTTGTATAAATAAACTATCACTTCCCTAATATAAAAAGAACTCTTCAGATTTCATGTAAATACAACAACTTTCGTATTATTTAGTTCACAGATATGATTCTAAGAAAACAAAATAAATAATATTTATTTTCAATATATTAAGATTAGAAAAGTTCAACAAACATGGTAATGTTAAATTTGAATTCTTATTTCATAAAGGATAATAACATCTTTCAGATTAAATAGAATGTGCGATAAGAATTGTTTTTCATAAATTCTAATTACTTTGAAAATTATGCTATAAATTATCTGCTTTTCTGCCTTCAGTTTCCTTCTCCATATAATTAGGCATTTTCAAGAATCAAAACTATTATTGTCTCTTAAGAACAAAAGCCATAGAAACTGCTAATTATATTGCAGTTAAACATGTTTTTCTTCTTTGTAGAGATCCTGAATTTCTGGTATTTTTGAGAACATTTTCTGACCATGAAATAATAGACATGCTGAAGCTCCTCTTGTGTAGCAATCAGGATAATTAGGTTCTATCTATAATCACATTCATGTTATTAAAAAGTTGCCACAGTCTGTGTCAAATAAAAATTGACCTAAATCTTTCCTGGTCCCTAACTCATTATTTTATTTTAAGAATCAGGCCACATTCTTATAGATATCTCCCTTTCACTAGACCCCTAGGGCCTAATCAGGGGCAACACGGAGGACAAGCCATGCTGCCAATGCCATCCTCTAATGAGCACTTGAACTCCTAGAATGCCTTAGGAAACAGGAGGCCATCAAAACAAACTTTCTACATTTTACATAAAATTAGTTTTCTATTTCACAGTGTAAATGTTTTGTGAGATACTGCATTCAGCAATTTTTTTGACAAAATATGTTTTATGATTATTTGACAATTTTTTAAAATTTTGAATAAAATAGTTAATGGAATTCACAAATACCAATGTTTTCATCTGTAGATTCTGACCTATTTTTCAGAAAAAAAAAGTAAGCAGAAATTGAGTGTGTGCTTATATTTTGAGACACTTTAATACAAAAACATTAAGTTATTATTACATAATTCGCTTTTGTTTTTCTGTTGCTTAGTGGTTTTGTTTGTTTGGTTTTTGACCATATGTTTATGGTCAATAAGTTTATCTTTGACTCATGTAGAATATATGGGCAAGAAAATTATATTAAACCTTTAAGAAATGTTTTAGAGCATAGACACAGATAAGAAAGATTTTCAAGTCATCCAACTTATGTAGGGTTATTATATCACCAATAAAAATACTGGACAAAAAGTAAAACTAGAAACAAATATATTTATGACTATCCAAATATTCCAAATAAAATCATAAAATCAATTCTATTAAAGAAATTTCTTAGCTCAGTTCATTACATTAATATTTTAAAATGCAATATATGCTTTCTCCAGCACAATGTTAAGAATTAGATAAAATCAATCTTTTTCTGATCAATTTAAATATGTTAGCTAAGAGAAGAAGAAAATGTTCTTAACATAAAGAAAGAGTTGAATCTCAATTAAAGTTCTTATGAATAAAAATACATTATTAATTCAAGGAATGTGTTGTTATCATTGTTCTTTGAAAAACATATATATGTATATGAAATGCATCTTAAACTTACCTAAGTTTAAGTTTAAACATAACTATTGCGTGAGATGGGACTGTGGATTGGAGAAAGAGTTGAAATGAAGAATTGGTATATTTTTCTTTATTCTCGGAGAGATTTAAGTTATGCCTGTACTATATCTCTTTGGTGTGTTCAGTTTTTTTGCTTCTTCCTTAAGCACTGAAATTTTTAAAATAAATCACACACACTTAAATATACTTGTTTCATCTATTTAATAAAGCAGAGTAAGCACACTGTCTAAAAATTTGATGAACTTCCTGGCAAAGGGAAGAGAAACGTGCTCTAATTTAAAAATGAGGTAGGTTAGGAAATACCATGTTTCTTGAATTGCTACCAATTTTCCCTTTAAAAAGAAGGTTTTTAGTGTGAAGTCATCGATTAAGTAAAATCATATAAATTACTTGCTATCATGGAGCAAAGGCTTTCTAAATAGAATGTTCTGTAATATTTGGCTGTTGGATATGAAGGTTTGCTTCCTTGGTTTACTTTATCCAAGTTCAAAAGTTATTTTTAATTGCATTGTAGAAAAATGTTTTAATTACTTCTTGAACATGAGCCCCACTGAGAGGAGAATTTTGTTTTTAAAGAGCAGAGAGTTTTTGTTTATATTTCACTTAATTTCCTTTTATGTTGACATGTCTTGCATTGACAATGTAAAAAAATGATCCTCTTTTTCTCCAAATCTTTTTAATTTTATAGAAACACATTTAAAAAACTGTCTTCATGTCTTTAAATGTAATCAAGGTCAACATCCAAAGTACTACTTTTAAAAATATGTGTGTGTATGTGGAAGGGATGTGTGCACACGTGTGTAACCTCATGAGATAATAAAAAAATAGTTCCTGGAGATTATTTCCTGCACGAAACTCTATCTGATATTCTCAAATGACAAAAGAATCTAATCTAGTCACACACTAGGTTTATACCTAACATAATTCAAAAGCATAATAAGGTAAATTATGACAGGACAGTTGAAGATGATAAATGAATACATTTATACGATGATTTTATTTATTGAAGACCTAATGCAAAATAGCATCTGTAAATATGGCAGCTTCCTGCAGTTAAGAGGAAATAAATAACCAAAAGTTATAGAAATGCCTATAAACATTATAAAGTAGCTAGATTAAATCAAAATACATTGAAATCCTTCTAATCCGTATTCAACATTATAAAATACAGACCTCTAAATAATTATTCATAGTATACTTGTAAATAACAAGACGTAATATGCAACTTCTGCAATCTGCGATGGACAAAAACCACTAAAACTTTTTTAAAGGGACATGATTATGTCATCCCACATTGAAATATTGAAGAATTGCCTCTTAAACAGTCAGTAGAACAGACCACATACTTTATAAGATAAAAGAGTGGAAGCATAGGTCACAATTTAGTACATACTAATTCATTATCAAATTATGAAAAAAAATAACAAAAAAGTTATATAAATTTTGATATATCCATTTAGTCTAAATTATATGAACAGTAATATGCCCAATACTTTTCTTAACACGTGTTTTGTGCTCAGCACTATATTCCTGCAATTCAATTTGAGTCATTCACCATAATAGACAAGTTATTTTAAGATATCAGGATGAGAATCAATCAATCAATCAATAAAATAGAAATAAAAAGTCAAAAGGTGATGGAATTCATTTTTTTTTTTTACAAGATAAACTTTATGGCTGGGCACAGTAGCTCACGCCTGTAATCCCAACACTTTGGGAGGCCAAGGCAGGTGGATCACCTGAAGTCCGGAGTTTGAGACCAGCCTGGCCAACATGGAGAAACCCTGTCTCTACTAAAAATACAAAATTAGCCAAGTGTGGTGGCACTCGCCTGTAATCCCATCTACTCAGGAAGCTGAGACAGGAGAATCTGTTGAATCTGGGAGGCAGAGTTTGCAGTGAGCCATGAGCCGAAATTGCCATTGCACTCCAGCCTGGGCAACAAGAGCAAAACTCTATCTCAAAATAATAATAATAATAAGAAGAAGAAGAAGAAGAAGAAAACAAAATAAAATGAACTTTATTTACTACACATTTATTTTACAAAAGTAATTCTATAACATATAGCCAGTTACATTACAAAAAGTTTCCTATTGAATTATAAAATATTAAAGACCGTAATACTTAAGTAAAAAGAACATACTTTGTTGATTTTCTTCCAGTTTAAGGATAAACCCTTCAAAAAATCAATAAATCCAGGAGCTGTTTTTTTGAAAAGATAAAACAATAGACCACCAGCCAGATTAATAAAAAAGAAGAGAGAAAAATCAAATAGATGCAATAAAAAACAATAAATGGGATATCACCACCGATTCCACAGAAATACAAACTACCAACAGAGATTACTACAAATAACTCTATGCACATAAACCAGTAAAACTGGAAGAAATGGATAAATTCCTGGATACTTGCACCCTCCCAAGCCTAAACCAGGAAGAAGTCAAAACCCTGAATACACTAATAGGGGCTGAAGTTGAGGCAGCAATTAACAGCCTACCAAACAAAAAAGCCCAGGTCCAGATGGGTTCACAGCCGAATTCTATCAATCAGACATACAAAGAGGAGCTGGTACCACTCCTTCTGAAAGTATTCCAAACAATACAAAAAGAATCCTTCCCAAATCATTTTATGAGACCAACGTCATCCTGATACCAACAGCCGGCAGAGACTCAACAAGAAAAGAAAACTTGAGGCCAATATCCATGATGAACATAGATGCAAAAATCTTCAATAAAATAATGGCAAACCAATTGCAACAGGACATCAAAAGCTTATCCATCATGATCAAGTAGGCTTCATCCCGGGGATGCAAGGCTGGTTCAACATACACAAGTCTATAAACGTAATACACCACATAAACAGAACCAAAGACAAAAACCACATGATTATCTCAATAGATGCAGAACAGGCCTTCAACAAAATTCAACAGCCCTTTATGCTAAAAACTCTCCATGAAATAGGTATAGATGGAATGTATCTCAAAATAATAAAAGCTATTTATGACAGACCCACAGCCAATATCATACTGAATGGGCAAAAACTGGAAGCATTCCCTTTGAAATCTGGCACTAGACAAGGATGCCCTCTCTCACCACTCCTATTCAATATAGTATTGGAAGTTCTAACTAGAGCAATCAGGCAAGAAAAAGAAATAAAGTGTATTCAATTAGGAAAGGAGGAAGTCAAATTGTCTCTATTTGCAGATGACATGATTGTATATTAAGAAGACCCCATTGTCTCATCCCCAAATCTCCTGAAACTGATAAGCAACTTCAGCAGAGTCTTAGGATACAACATCAATGTGCAGAAATCACCAGCATTTCTATACACCAATTACAGACTTAAAGAGAGCCAAATCAAGAACAAACTGCCATTCACAATTGCTACAAAGAGAATAAAATATCTAGGAATACAACTAATGAAGGATGTAAAGGACCTCTTCAAGGAGAACTACAAACCACTGCTCAAGGAAATAAGGGAGGACACAAACAAATGGAGAAACATTCCATGTTCATGGTTAGAAAGAATCAATATTGTGAAAATGGCCATACTGCCTAAAGTAATTTATAGATTCAATGCTATCCCCATCAAGCTACCTATGACCCTCTTCACAGAACTGGTAAAAACCACCTTAAACTTCACATGGAACGAAAAGAGAGCCCACATAACCAAGTCAATTCTGAAGCGAAAAGAACAAAGCTGGAGGCATGATGCTACCTGACTTCAAACTGTACTACAAGGCTACAGTAATCAAAACAGCATGGTGCTGGTACCAAAACAGAGATATAGACCAATGGAACAGAACAGAGGCCTCAGAGGCAACGACACACATCTACAACTATCTGATCTTTGACAAACCTGACAAAAACAAGCAATGGGGAAAGGATTCCCTTGTTAATAAATGGTATTGGGAAAACCGTCTAACCATGTGCAGAAAGCAGAAACTGGACCCCTTCCTGACACCTTACACCAAAATTAACTCCAGATGGATTAAAGACTTAAACATAAGTCCTAACACCATAAAAACCCTAGAAGAAAACCTAGGCAAAACCATTCAGGACTAAAACACCAAAAACATTGGCAACAAAAGCCAAAATAGACAAATGGGATCTAATTAAACTCCACAGCTTCTAGACAGCAAAAGAAAGAATCATTAGAGTGAATCGGCAACCAACAGAATGGGAAAAAATTTTTGCAGTCTACCCATCTGACAAAGGGCTAGTATCCAGAATATACAAAGAAAGAACTAAAACAGATTTACAAGAAAAAAAAAATTCAAAAGTGGGCAAAGGATATGAACAGACACTTTTCAAAAGAAGACATATATGAGGCCAAAAAACATATGAAAATACGCTCATCATCACTGGTCATTAGAGAAATGCAAATCAAAACCTCATTGAGATACCATCTCACGCCAGTTAGAATGGTGATCATTAAAAAATCTGGAGACAACAGATGCTGGAGAGAATGTGGAGAAAAAGGAACACTTTTACACTGTTGGTGGGAGTGTAAATTAGTTCAACCATTGTGGAAGACAGTGTGGTGATTCCTCAGGGACCTAGAAATAGAAATTGGACCCAGCAATCCCATTACTGGGTATATATCGAAAGGATTGTAAATTGTTCTATTATAAAGACACATGAATACGTATGTTCACTGCGACACTGTTTACAATAGCAAAGACATGGAACCAACCCAAATGCCCATCAATGATAGACTAGACAGGGAAAATGTGGCACATATACACCATAGAATACTATGCAGCCATAAAAAATGATGAGTTCGTGTCCTTTGTAGGGATATGGATGAACCTGGAAACCATCATTCTCAGCAAACTGACATAAGAACAAAATCAAACACTGCATGTTCTCACTCATAGGCAAGTGTTTAACAATGAGAACACATGGACACAGGGAGGGGAGCATCACACACTGGGGTCTGTTGGGGGGGACTAGGGGAGGGACAGCAGGGGGTAGGGAGTTGGGGAGGGATAACATGGGTAGAAATGCCAGATATAGGTGATGGGGTTGGAGGCAGCAAACCACATTGCCATGTATGTACCTATGCAACAATCCTGCATGTTCTCCACATGTACCCCAGAACCTAAAGTGCAAAAAAAAAAAATATATGTATATATAAAGAAAAATTAAAAAGGATAAATGTTAGCCATTCAGATAAGTACAGTACTAGTAAAAGGAATTAAATTATATATTACCCATAATAACTATTGTATTTACATATTATATTTTCTTAGTTTTACCTGAATTCTTATATTCCTATAAATTCACCTTTGCTGAAAGTTAAAAAACAAATGCTACTTTTTTTCAGGAAGCATAAAATTATTTTTCTAATATTTTAATATGAAAATTTTCAAAAACAGGAAAGTCAAAAGAATTTTACAGCTGTAAACCTTTATCTTCAACCTAGATTCTATACATTTACAATTTACTATTATGTATCTATCCAATCATTCCTCTCTCCATCAATCATCTTTCTTTTTATTAAGGCAAAGTAGTTTCAGACATCAGTGCATCTTTCTTACATGATTAAAAGTTACATGTCTTCCATTTCAGTTTTCAGAAAGAATACTTGTATTTTGATGATGTCACTGACATACTTTTAAAAAATGATTTTTGGTGGTAAACACATGGCTTAATAATGAAGCAGAAGTAATTAACCATGAAACAATAAGGATAGATATTTCATAATAGTATGTTGTTCTAAGTCCATGGTTATCAACTCTATTATCTTTGTAATATCTCCGAATTCTCACTTTGTGAGTGAGAACGGAAGACAGAGATAGTAACTTGCTCATGGTCACACAGTAACTACGTGGTGGAGCTACGCTGGCTACTGTGACAGCTTCTAACACTGCCATCATCTCTGTGAAGGCAGTTTATAAATGGTAAACCAGTTATGCAAGTATATATAATAGTGTTTGAGTTCAAGTAACCAAATATCCTAAAATGTAATATATTATTAGGAACTGGAGAGGTTCAAAGATGAACGACAAACTCTTAACAACAACAACAAAAACTTAGTGAAATAGATGCACAGATCTGTATTGCTCTAAAGAATAAACAAGTGCTGATGAGCAGGTGACTCTGAAAATCAGACAAAATACTGTATTATAAAAATGCAGAAGAATTTCCATCTGACAAATTTGGAGAAAGGATTTGTGAAATATATTTGAAAATGGTCTTGAAAAACTGTCATGATTCTTGGTAAAGGAATTTTCATGAATAAAGTAGTTTAAGAATAATAATTTTTGGGAATCCCAAGTGGTAAGATAGGAGGATACAAGGGGTAAAGTCAACTGGGAGTGAGCCTAGAATTGTATATATACAGGGTCTAGGTAGCAGAGACATTGACTGTCTTTTAAAGGCATCTGAATTTGCTTAGCCAATGAAAAACCATTAAAAAATTGGGCGTATTTAGAAATATAACTTGTAAATATTGTAAAGTATTGATTTGGAAGAAAATGATTTAAAGCAGTGTTCCCTTTTTTATACGTAGACACAAACAATTTTGCTTGCGGGTTTGTTTTTAACTTTTAGGTTTAGGGGTATTTGTGAAAGATTGTTTTATAGTAAGCTTGTGTCATGGGGTTTGTTGTACAGATTTTTTTGTCACCCAGGTATTGAGCCTAGTATCCAATAGTTATTTTTTTCTGCTCCTCTCCCTCTCCCCATTCTCCACCCTCAAGTAGAGTCCGGTGTCTGTTATTCCCTTCTTTGTGTTCATAAGTTGTTATCATTTCACTCCCTCTTATAAGTGAGAACATGCAGTATTTGATTTTCTGTTCCTGTGTTAGTTTGCTAAGGATAAGAGCCTTCAGCTTCATTCATGTTCCCACAAAAGACATGCTCTCATTCTTTTTTATGGCTGCATCGTATTCCATGGTGTACATATACTAACCACATTTTAAAAATTCAATCTGTCATTGATGGGCATTTAGATTGATTCCATGTCTTTGCTACCATAAACAGTGCTACAAAAAACATCCGTGTGCATGTGTCTTTATGGTGCAATGATTTATATTCCTCTTGGTATACACCCAGTAATGGGTTGGCTGGGTTGCATGGTAGTTCAAAGCAGGGGACTCATTCAACAGGGCATATCAATACTTTAGGAGAGAGATGAGAAGACTTTAAATAGAACACAATAAATAAGGGGAAAATACTCTCAAAATATATTAGTGGAGAATTGGTAGCAATTGCCAATTAAATGGATATGGAAGATGAAACTGAAAAGATGGAAGTGGAAAAACATTTTCTCCTCAAAGGCAGGGTTGAATAAGAGATACAAGGTATTTAATTTGATTTAAGGTACAGAGTTGAGGGCACTCCACACCACAGCGATTACAGTGATGTTCGTGATGACGTTATGTAATTATGCTTGTAAAAGGCTTTCACTTCTTCTTCAGTCATTTGCCTTTATGAGGAAAACTGTGAACAGTTTGTTTTGGTTATGACCATGTACTTCAAATAGCCTTATTTTGTGGTGGTAGAATGTAGCAAGCTTTTCCACTATTTTCTTGATTAATGATTAAAAAGTCTATTAGAATAGCAAATCAAATAAGCAAATAGTGTAGAAGTACGTGAAACTTAGAGACATATTGCAAACTACGTAAGTGGAGAAACTCCATGCAGCTTGAAACAGTAGAAAGAACTCAGCTCTTGTTATGCCCTGGCTCTGCCAGTTACTAGTTGGTACCTTGAACACTCACTGGGTCTTAATCTCAGGATTTCTTTCTGGGGTATGTGTGGATTAGATAATGCAGAAGGAAAGGGTGCAATAAACAGTACCTATTATTTTCACTCGCCTTCTGTGTTTATCTTACATTCTAATCAGCCCTTCTCTCTCTCCTGATGTGACTCATCTTGAACTTTTCTTGGGGTTAAACTATCCCAAGGGCTATTCACAGTTTCCCAGCCAGCTAAGCATCAGAAGTTTTTCCAGGCCTGTTCCTTGGCAGCCAGAGGTTTTTCTATTCCACAGCCAAAAATGATATATCTACTCTGCTTAGGCTGTTAGCTAAGAATGTGAGATGACCTTATGTTGCATTCCCTGCATTCTTAATGTGCTGAAAGTTCCCATTCATGGTCTATTGATTCTTTGGGGCTTTTGTTTTCTGTACGTTGTGGCATAGCTGAAAAGGGGAGAAATCAGGCACTGTGGCTGCCAACCTGGTGTGCTGGCAGTCATCTGGTGATAATTATTCCCCATTACCAATTTTTCCGCTAGTTTCTTTGAAAATATTTTGAAGCCTGAGGCTATGATATTGGAAATATTAATATAGTTTTACAATTTACATAATTTATAACTAGTCTTTGTCTTAGTTGTCTTTAACAGGTTTCTAGACTCCTTATCAGCTATCAACTTGCTTCCACTAGTAATCTAAGTTTATATTACTGTTAACTTTTTTATTGTAATTATTATTTTAAGAGGAAGCCTCGCTTTGTCACCGAGGCTGGAGTGCAGTGGCATGATCTCGGCTCACTGCAACCTTCACCTCCTGAGTTCAAGCAATTCTTCTGCCTAAGCCTCCAAGTAGCTGGGACCACAGGCCTCTACCATCATGCCTGGCTAATTAGTAGGGATGAGTGTTTGCCATGTTGGCCAGGCTGGTCTTGAACTCCTCACCTCAAGTGATCTGCCCGCTTCGGTTTTCCAAAGTGCCGGGAATACAGGCATGAGCCACCACACCCGGCTTTATGTTACTATTAACTTTTATACATACACTTTATATAATACTTCACAAAGTTTTTTTAAAAAGTTATAAAATAATAACAGCTAGCAATTTTGAAGACCAATAATATGCTTGCATTGGCAGACAGATAGACGTATATGAATTAATTAATTCTCCCAACACTCCTCAAAGATGTGTACTTTCTGACAGACAAGTAACTAAGGCTAGTTGATATATTTTTTTCTTTTTTGGGGGGCAGGGGAGAGGCAGAGTGTCCTCTGTTGCCCAGGCTGGAGTTCAGTGGTGCAGTCTCAGCTCCGTGCGACTCCTGTCTCCTAGGTTCAAGCTCTTCTTGCACCTCAGCTTCCCGAGTAGCTGGGATTATAGGCATGTATCACCATGCCCATCTAATTTTTTTTTTTTTTTTTTAGTAGAGACAAAGTTTCACCATGTTGACCAGCCTGGTCTCAACCTCCTGGCCTCAAGCGATCTGCTCACCTCGGCTTCCCCATGGTGCTGGGATTACAGGTGTGAGCCACCATGCGCAGCCAAGTTGGTATTTTTAAAGTAACAAATCTAGTGACTAGGAGAAGCCTAATTTTTACTCATTTTCTCTGAACCGTATTACCGAACAGTTTTTATATAAGTACAGTGAAGGAAGACGTTGCTTCTTTTTACTTTGCTTTCTGAAAGAGTTTTCCATCTTAAATAGTTATAATGTCAGTGGGATCTCCTTTAAAGTGTGAAGAAAAGAGTGTGTATGCATATTTGTGGACTGTCTACATTTTAAAGTATTGTTTTTTCTTTTCATAGATGGTGTTACTGTTGATTCAGAGAGGGAGGGATTTCTGTTGCTTTTCTGCAGTGGGGTTATGTTCCTCCTCTGCTCTGCAACCTCTGACATGTTTTACAAGAGGATTGGCTAAGTGGTTCACGGTGTGAAATTAACTAGGCCTTGCAGCACTTGTACACGAGTTTATAATTATTAATCTCACCCTTTTTACAAATGAAATTTATATAATTTGTGTCCTAGAAAACCAATACATATCGCAACTTTTAAATTTGCAGATATCCCCAATGCATAATTAATCATTCTGTACATTTAATTCATTCTCAGAAAAATATTTTTTGTTCTTGTCCTTTGTGGAACTTATTGGTGGAAGGGATAGTTCCAGCTAAATGCTGGTCAAAATGCTGCTGTCCTAGAAATTCAGACTGATTCTAATGCTGAGAGCAGCAAAATGCATTCATTATTTAAATAAGCTTAAGCTGCCAAATGAATCATAAGTGCAGCCGCATGTACTGTGCCAAGGTGTCATTTTCATTAAGTGTAAGATTGCACCTGAAGGACAGTTTAATTTGCAGCTGCTAAAAATATTTCAACAGAGTGGTACTGTTACAAGTGGCAGGTGGTGCCCAGACGTGAATTTTGCAAGAAATGCCATCTGTGGGATGAGGTATGGAAGAATGTCAAGGGGGTGGTAAAGGAGATAAAGGGAGAGAGAGAAGAGTGGTGTATTTACTTAACATTTATTGCTGTTATCATGACTAAAGATTCCATGCTTCACATGATAGCATTGGCCCAACATTAGTAAATGTGATTGTTTGTTCAGCTTCTACCATGTGCTGAGGGCATTGCAAAATTGCCATAGTATCTGCAAATACAAAGTTTCTTCCCCAAAGGCATACCATTTAGGCTATGCAGATGTGAGAATCCTTTCCAACTCTATTTACCTTTCATAGTGTTTACATTGCAGTTTATGGCAGTGAGATTAATGCACTTTGATCTTGCTAAAATGGATATTGCCACTTTCTTTTGATGTTCAGCTTTTAATATACATTCATAATGACTTTCTGCTTCACAAAGCAAGAAATCTTTACAAATTAATTTCAAAAATATTCTGTTTTGTTATGGTTAGATGGCATTTTGTGAACAGAGTAGAGAACATTTTCAGGTGAAGACATCCAGGGTAGCTGTATAGATTATAAACGATCTGGATTTGTGTCAGTTATTTTCATTAGCCACATTGAAATCAAGAATTTGTATCTACAGACTGAAAACAGGTATTTTCTAGGGCTACAGGACACAGATTTAAAAAGAAAACCTAACTATTAGATTTGAGTTTTTCATTTCTGCTTGCCATTTGATGGGAGTGACTGACTAGACATAGAATAGCTTCCTTTGTGAATATCATGAACTTTCTTAGGTTACCAAGGGGAATTAATAAAGTAGGTCAATCTGAATAGATATTGGTAAACCTTTTCTGTAGGGAGTTTTTGATGACAAGGCAAGTTATTGAATTGCTTGTAGTTTCTCAGGACAATGGGAATCTCTGATCTCCAACATATGCATTGTTCTTAGCTACATAAAATGGAGAGACATGTTTTCTACTATTTTAATCCTTTTGACAAAGTCTAATTTTGAAGAATTGCAAATAGAAAATTTTAATGCATTAATTATCTAATGCAAAGAAAAGAACAGCTTCTTTTAAGTTAAAAGAACATTCATAAAATTTCAAAAAAGCATTTTGAAAACCTGCCATTGTATATCTTGCAGAAATAGTTGCAAATTTAAAGAAGCATGTGTAAGCATTTTTTTAACTGACAACCTAAACATCTTTGAGTCTATGATAAGCACGACTCATCCAAAAAAACTTGTAAACCATGCCAAAAAAAAAAAAAAAAAAGAAAATGTAATTCCTTCTTTCGAAAGAACTTACGCATTTTAGTTCAGGAGATACATTTATTTATTAATTCATTTATTCAGTCATTTCAGAACTATGCAGTGTGTCAGGATTTATGCTTAGCCAGAAAGAAAAAGAAAAAAAAAATACGGATATTAGTTTACACGAAGATGGAGGGGAACAAGTGATTAATATAGAGTGTTACAGAGTCTAATTGTAGATTATGCACCAGATGCCAGGGAAAGGTTTGTGTGCTAAAAGGCAATAGACAGTACAATGTGGTTTGGAGATGGTAAGGCTGGAGACAGGAAAAACAGAGTGAATGTGACCGCCAAGAGAGAAAAGGTAAGGGCCTGCATGTGAATAGTTGCAGTGGGAAAGATTAAAAATAAGCTTACTTGAAAACATTGTTATATATAGAAGCTGAAGGCGAGACAGAGAGAATAGGACAAATGCCTGTCATAAGACAAGTATGAAAATGCAGATAACATAAAAAGAAGTAAATATTATAAAATAAGTAGAAGCAAAGTGTCTTTCCATGTCATGTGAACAATATGTTTATAAAGAGAGTAGATAAGGTGTTGTAAAATGATAAGCAGTTTAATTAAAGGATTCAGAAGGAAAGACTGTGGTCAGTTCTGGTGGAAAAATATGTCAAGGTTAGTTAATGCATATTAGGAACAGTGTGAATAATGTAACTGACAAGTTTCCCATTTTCTTCTCATGCTAAAAAACTTGGAGCCAAAATTGTGACTCACTTCAAGTATATATATTGATCTATGTAGTAGAAACTTTTAGCCTTTGTACGGACAGAGTAACGTCAGTAAATCAGTTTTGTATTTTTTGTTTGTATGTCTTAAATTATGTTAATTTCTCAAATCTATGAAACTTGAAATCTGTTCTGGAAGATGTATAAATGCATTCATATTTATTTTCGTACACTGTATGGAGGGCTTGGAAGAAATAGATAATGCAGGCGGAAGACCAGTTATATTATTCCAAAATATTACTGTAAAATAATAAGGACACAAATTATACTGACAAGATTAAGATTATGAAACAAGA
Source organism: Aotus nancymaae (assembly GCF_030222135.1). Taxonomy (NCBI): domain Eukaryota; kingdom Metazoa; phylum Chordata; class Mammalia; order Primates; family Aotidae; genus Aotus; species Aotus nancymaae. The sequence continues at coordinate 62,260,254 of NW_026988413.1, read as the reverse complement.
AAACAAACTGCAAACAGTAGGAATACGTTTGGTATTAAACTTAGAGTACTGGAAAAGAAGACCTGTAAGAAATGGAAAATTTTAAGGTAAAATAACATTTCATTTCTATGCCTTATAATGAGATTAACCGAAATGAAAAAGGTATGAGGAGAAGCAGTTTCACGAGGAAAACTTTATAAGTAAGAAAATATTTATAAGTAAGAAACTTATAAACTTAAGAAATTACTTAAGACACTTCTTTTAAAATTTCTTATAAAATTAAGAAATAGATATGATAAATTAAAGATGCAGTGAGATATCTAGATATAAATTTTTATCCAGAATTTTGAAATGCAGCATTGGGTCTAAAAAAAAATTAGGAAAATTGACATAGCTTGGTAAAATTGTAGCTATAGAAGTATACAAATTCTCAAAGATAAATAAGCAAATATAAGACCATTAACAGCCAGGCACAGTGGCTTACACCTATAATCCCAGCACCTTGGGTAGTAGCCGAAGTGGGTGGATCACTTGAGGTCAGGAGTTCAAGACCAGCCTGGTCAACATGGTGAAACCCCAACTTGACTATAGATACAAAAATCAGCTGGGTATGGTGGCATGTGCCTGTAATTCCAGCTACTCAGGAAGCTGAGGCAGGTGAATCGCTTGAACCTGAGTGGTGGAGGTTGCAGTGAGTCCAGATCATGCCACTGCACTCCAGCAGAGTGCAACAGAGCGAGACTCCATCTTAAATTTTTTTTTAAAAAAGGTCATTAACAATATTGAAATAATGGAAGAAACACTGGGAGATGACTTCATTTATAGAAGTAAAAGAAAATAAAGGGCACCTAATGAAAAATTTAAGGAGCATCTATAGAAGTCATGAACGAAATAGTGAAGTTTAGACAGCTAACAATACAGGTTCAGAGTCAGAAAAGCCACAAGAAGCCAGAAAAAGCAATGGAAATGTTAGAAACTTGTGAAATTTTATTGTGCCAATGTCTGAAGACAACTAAAGCAGGATAAGTGTAAATTTTTATTTGATAGCTCCTGTTATCAATATAATAGTAGTGAAGGATGCAAAAAGGCAGGGTATACATGTACCCATTGAAGACGTCCTCTGGTTTAATGAATGAATACAAGGAATCATGAGACTCTAGAGCATGTAGTGTCTGTGGGAGTTTATTTTCAGGATAAAGAAATGTTTTAAATACATATTTGGCATAGAATGTCATTAAAAAGGGAAAGACTGAAAATCTAAGGAAGAAATATATCCCCTACCTTTCTGCAATTCTTCACTTGTGAGAATCCTTTCTACTTCTTCTCGCCTTTCTCAAGGTCTTAGGTTCTCTCCTCTTTGTTTTTTCTTTTTACTCTAAACACTTCTAATCACTCCACTGGCTCAGTTTCAAATAGCTTCAGCTCTAGTCCACATTTCCTTCCTAAGCTTTTTCATCTATGACCTCTGGGTCTTCACAAGGCTCTCCCTCTAAAGATGCATTAAACAGAGCTCGCCTTCCTTCTGTCTCTCAAATCTTTACCTGCTCACATGCTCTCTATCTTAGTAACTCTTCTACAACCCATTATTCAAATCAGAAGTCTATTTTTTATGATTTTTCTCACTATTTCTTACATTCAACATATTATTAATGAGCATAATTCATCAATTCTATTTCCAATTGACCCCTGCACATCTCCTTTCTCTATCCTCACTACCCCATCCATATCCAGGTTTCTATGACAGCCACCAAACTGGTCTTCCTGCCTTCATTTTTGCCTCACTGTAATTGTTTTTTTCTCTGCAGCAGCCAGAGTGATCCTCCAAAAATATACTCCTGACAATGTCATTACTAGGTTTAAAACACTTTAGTGGTTTTGTCCAGAGCCAGTAGAACAGATATATTCCTGAACGTGACTTCCTTCATATCCTGGTCTCTGCTTAACTTCTGTCATCATTTCTGACCGCCTCCATTTTTCTTGACTACTCTCTGTACGTACAACTTTCTCTGTTGTTTCTATGATTTTGCACATGCATTCTTTCACCTGAGATGTTTCTGGTTATTCCTCAGATCTTGAAGTATATGTCATCTCTACTGACTAACACTTAACGCAGGTTCTTCCAGGTGTATTCCTTCAATGCCCTATCTCTCACGGCATTTTTTCTAAACTCTTATTTTTGTTCTTTATGTGCAGTTTAACAATTGTTTAGTTTAATTATCAGAATTCTCTTTATGGAAATAACTACAATGTAGACAAAAGACATTTTACCTTAATATGCCCTGATCTTCCACAATCCAGAGTATAGAGTAGGTGCTTAGCACTTATATGATAAATGAAAATATAAATGGTAAGTGATTGCATGAAGAATAAGGTTATTTGAGCAATAGTTTGTAGAATATTGGATTGAGAGCAAGCACATAGTGAGAGACCTTAGACATAAAAATGAGAAAAGATCTTCTTCCACTGAAAGGAAGAAAAATTCAAAGGTGAAGGAAGGAAAAGGAGAGAGTTATTACTAAATGGCTTTTGTCCTATCAGTACAGCAGGTAACAACACCATCTTTAAAGAGTAAATTAAAAATGGCATACTTGTCGATTTGAGGAAGATCAGGGTGCTGTAAAACAGTTGTTGATAATAAATCTACAGTGATCTTAGAAGAAAATAAAACAATTTCTTAGCAACATTAGGGTTCTTGTTTTAAGGAAAAATACCTTCAATTTATAGCAGATATATTTACTGTGAGTACACGGGTTCTTAAATCCTTGCTTAAGCGTAAGGACAAAGGGAAAAAAATCTGGGGATTTATAAAGCTGGTACAGTGGAGATTCCAGCAGCCAAGAAATCCTACAGATGATAGGGAAGACGGTGGAATGATTGATTTGAAGTTTCAGATTGTACAAAGAGATGATTCATCAGTGAGGGAATGAATACACCTAGAGAATAAGAGAGAGGGCTAAGAGGACAGAACATAACAAGGAACGGGAAGGTAACATACGTGGGGCTGAAGAGGTACAAAATGTATGGTGAGCAGAGGTTTGGACCAAAAGGAAGATTTTCTAAATGTGAAATATTAGAAGAATGGTTCCTTTTAAATTGTTGGAAGAGATCTGGTAAAATCAAGGCCTATTTTATTTCGAAATGGGAATAAATTTTTTTCAAGTCTGAGATATAACCTAAATTTCTTGAAGACAAGTTTCTGTTAAATTGACAGTGTTTTTCTCGGATAGTCTCATTGTCTGTGTTAATAAATTTGGTTTTCATTTTCTGTGCATACTTTTATTTTTGGCTATACCTGAGACTATATGAGATTGTGAATTCACCTGCAAATATCTCCACATCTGTAGTGTCATATATTGAAGAAGAGACTAAGATTTGAAGGCCCTTTCAACAATGAATATACTTGGAAATTTGCTTGGGTTATTTCCCACTAGAGTCCACATTTGTAAGATAATAATTATCCTCATAAATTTTAGAGAGGTCAGCGCTTAATAACACCTTCACTCATGCCCAAACACTAACAGAACATAAGAATCTACACATGTAAAATATTGTTTTCTTTGTTGTCATTTTTATGCTTCTAACATTGCTTTTGTTAGACTGTGGCTTTCTCAGAACAAGGATTCTATATTATGGATTTTGTTTCCTATATGGCGTCTTGCACATGTTTGTGATCTAATAACAGGCAATTGAATTTAATTACTTGAAGTTCTTTAAGTTATTCAAGTATTTGCATGAACAACTACACTAATTTTGGGGGTAATGGTAAAGCAACTTCTCCCTCCATTGTTCTAGTATTAAAGCATAAAAACGTATGATTGTTTTTATTTTTATTAAGCAGTTGTTGGATTATAATATCCTCAAACTTACCATGTGACGGAGGCTTTCTTTCAGTATCATCATAGCGATGTTAATATCTTAAATTTGTTAACATTTTACAAAGTTGTTTCACATGTCTTAGGCTTACAATATTTGTTTTTATATGAACTATTTATGACAGACAAGGTGGACAGATCCCAGTTTAAAGTAACTTGATTTGAAATAAACGTAATTTGAAAACTATGCATCTGAGCTGAGAGAGGTAAGAGTCTTGTTAAAGGTCACAGAAGTTGCAAGTGACTGAATTAAATCATTGCACGCACAGGTTCGTGTTACATATGTACTCACACACAAATATACATACACGTTTCTGGAGCCTAATTTTACCAATGTTATAGTAATTCTTTGGTTTGTGACAGTAATTTCTAAGATGTCACATTAATTATTCTGCTCACCATTCATCATGAGAATACATACTCCTCATTATCTATGAATATTTACATATATAGTGTTTGTATTGCCTATGAACAAAGAGAAATTTCTGAACAAAATCTTTGCAACAGTTACTCAGGTTAAAGTAATATATTATTGTATGGCTCTTTCAAAAAAATCTGGTGCTAAGCAACTCTATTATTATCTTACCCTTGTTCACTGGCACACTAAGCTTTAAATATGAACAGGTAATATTTCATATGTTTCATGTTATTCCAGAATCTGTATAATTTGCCTGAAAAGGATAGTAAAGTGTGGCCCTGTGAAATATACTTGAATGCATGGTCCCAGAGCAAATGCTAAAAGGTTACAAGCTAGGACACATGATAATGATGATTATTCACAGGTGTAAAGATCAAGACTAAATAACTTGGATTCTATGTAGATAAAGCTAGTTTCAAGTTCTGATCTCCTCCTGGTCTATTAAGCATGGTGCTGACCTGTACGTGTATATTTCATTGTTACCTGGATAAAATAATACACTAAGGGATAAAGGTAGATTACTGTGAGAAAATAAATGTCTGCAGTATCCTAAGTGCTTTCAGTGAGATACACTCAGCTTCATAGCACATATCATCTTGAAGCTATAAAGCTGTTATCGATTTTATGCAGTTTGTGAGGGACAGGCATATCAACCCAAGAACTTTCAAAAGTACTTTTTGGAGTGGAGCTCTAAATATTGCTGATACACATTTTGCATAAGCTAGGCACTCCCTTCCCCTCACCTTTTTTCTTTTCTTTTCTCCTTGCACAGATATTTGTGACTGCCTATCATGTTTTAAGCTCTAGGTTCACAGTATCAAACAAAATACACCAAATCTTTATTCTCATGGAACTTATATTCCATTGGGCTGGTGGGGGAGACAGACAATAAGCAAAGGAAGATTAGATGGATAAATGGATAGATTAATCAATACATAGGGAGATGTATCATATCAGATAATAGTGTTAGAAAGAAAAATAAAGCATAAAAAGAAATAAAAAGTGATCTTTCTGATAATGCAATATCTGAACAAAGATCTGAGTTACTAAAGTAGGAACCCAGCTTTGAGGATGCGTTAGGGCAGAGTCTTAGACAAGGTGAAAAACTGAGCAAGACTGAGAGTGCTGGACATGTCTGAGAATCAGAAGAGGGGCTGGCATTGCTAACTAGGACCAAGTTATGGAAGGACCTAGTTGGCACTGCTAACGAGGACCAAGTATGTAGGAGAAAAGAAATAGTAGGGACAAGATCATAAATGGCTTTTGCTTACTGCAACGATTTTATATTTTATTGGGAATGAACTGGAAAGATATTGGAGAGTTTGGAGAAGGAGTGATAGAGCAGAGGTGCATTCTGGCTGTTGTGTGGAGACAAAGGTTGGTAAAGTAGAAACTAAGAGAGTAGTTAGGAATCAATTTTAATAATTCAGATTGGCAATTGTTTCCTGAGTGAAGGTGGTATTGAAGAATGTGATAAAAAATGGTGATAAATAGGAATATGCTGGCAGATAAAATGTTGGGTATGAGAGAAAGGGATAACTCAAGGGTGGCCAGGGTTTTTCCTGTGTGTCTAGTAGAATGACACTGCCATTTACAGGGAAGAGGAATGACAGCAGAGGAACCACAGGAGGGGATTGATTTGTTTTATATGCATTTCACTTTTCCCTTCCCACCCAGTCTTTGCTGAAAACTGAAATAGATCAATTAGCATTTTGATTTAAATTCTTACGCTTGAAAGAATAACAATGGTGACAACAATAAATAGTGTTTGATAGTGCTTATAGTTTGCAAAATATTTTAATATCCAGTAATGCATCTGCAATGTATGATCACCCTGAAGATTTCTTTCTGCATCTACTCCTAATTTTCATAACAAAATAAATATATTTTTCTTGAGATATAAGGTATTTTGTAAGATTCTTTATAATGCATAAGGAACAATTCATATGTATCTACAAAATGAACAAAGAAAAGTTTCTTGAAATATATCAAATAAGAGTTAAGAAAAAGTAAAAATGGACTGTAAAAAATGGCACTATTTATTAAACTGTGAATTAATACATATGCTATAATTTGTCTCTCAGATCCAAAGTTCATTAGTGCGCACCTCATCCCAGAGAGTGACAATCCTGAAGATGACAAAATATACTTTTTCTTCCGTGAAAATGCAATAGATGGTGAACACTCTGGAAAAGCTACTCACGCTAGAATAGGTCAGATATGCAAGGTGAGGTAAAGAAAAAAAATGATAAGGATGTCATTGTCACATCATGGCTTCACTTCTTAAAATTTTCTACCTGTGTGCATCTACAAAAAAAAATGGCTTATTTAACTGATATAACAAACAAATGGTAAATAATGATTGAGTATTATAGTTGGTTATGAGTAACTCTTCACAGTCAAATATGCAGGTAGAGGTTGTGAGATAACTGGCATTGTTTCACAATTATACTACATAATCTCCATTTGAATTTACAGAGTAACAAAATGATTTTATTTTACCCGTGAAAAGATCATTTATGTTTTTTCAGTCCTAGCACAGTTTCCTATACCTTGTAAGTTTTGAATGAATATTTGTTGTTGGAAGATGTGAAGTATTCATTTAAGAAAGAAAAATATGAAAGCTCATTTTTACAAATTGATTGTAGCATCCTATGTACACATATATACACACACAAACACACACAAAAAAACTATACTGAAGCTGTGAGCTTTACCTATCTGAGGTATTTTACTTATTGTGTGGCATAATGTCAGATACAATATTGCATTATGTTAGATACATAGAATAAAAATTGCTCAATAAACACTTATAGATTAATTATTATCATCAGTGTGAAAATACAATAGTTCCAGTTGTTCCTTTCTGCAGTGCATAGTGCAGTATTTATTCAATGTGAAAAGTTAACTGTTAGTATATTTTAAAGCACTCTTCAAATAAAATCATAAGGCCACATTCAATGATTTTCTTAAAATGGAATTCTTTGTTTTTAAGAAAGCATCCTGAAATTTTAAAAATCTGTTTGTTTCTAAGTGTGACCTCTTACCCCAAATGATCTAATTATTATCTCTAGTATATTCAATTACTGAAAAATTCAAAGCTTTAAATACCTGGAAACATACAAATAACATGTGAAATAGATGAGACATTTTTCTCCACAAAATACATGTCATATTTAAAAGCACTACTTTAAGGTGTATAAAAGTATATAAACAAAATAGAAATCAATTTTATTTTAAAGAAGCATGTTCTCTCAATATGTGTACATAAATATCATTTTTGAAAACTGTAGTTTCTAGTAAACACATACCACCATAATAGAATTTATTACTATGCGTAGGTTAAATCCAGTTTTCTTCAAAGTGAGAAGACTTTCAAAATGTTTTCTCTGGAATGAGTTTCCTTTATTAACGTTTATTCAAATATTTTCTCACCATGCTATTCATAAGATATAAATTGCTTCAACTCTTTACGCTTATAAAATATTTGATGCTAGCATGCTTTTGTTTGAGATCTATTTCTTGTATGGGTATTGAAGGCATACATTTATCATCCATTCTTTAAATACTCACTGAGTGCCTACTGTGTATAAGCACTGGCTGTGAACCAGCCTATGTAGGTAACATCTCAATGCACAGTAGGTAGGAAGAGAGCATTATACTGGAACAAAACAAATCCATGAGTAATAACTGTTCATTTCAGAGTAGAACAGGAAGTGAAGTGACTTTCAAAGATTCTATTTTTTGTTTTAATTAACAGTAAAAATTATGTGCATTTACTGTGTACAATATGATGTTTTAAAATGTGTATGCACTGTGAAATGGCTAGATCATGCTAATTGATATGTATTATCTCACATACTTATAATTCTTTGTGGTGAGAACACTTAAAATCTACTCTTTTCACAATTTTCAGTAATATAATTCAGTTATTAATTATAGTCATGATGTTGTACAATAGATCTCTTAAACTTATTTCTCCTAAGTGAAATTCTGTATCTTAGACCAAATCTCTTCATCCCTCCCCCAAAGCCCTTGGTAAGCACCATTCTACTCTGCATGTATGAGTTCAGCTTCTTATGTTCCACATATAAGTGAGGTCATGTGGTATCTGTCTTCCTGTGCTTGTCTTATTTCACTTAACATAATGTACCCCAGGTTCATTTATGTCTCAAATGACAAGATTTCCTTCTTCTTGATTTTTATTTTTAAACTGTAAATTGACAATTAGGGTTATATAAATTTATGGGGTACAAAGTTATGATTTATGAATATAATGTGGAATAATTAAATCAACTAATTAACACATCCATCACCTCAAATACTTATTTTTTGTGGTGAGAACACTTGAAATTTACTCTCTTACTATGGTTTTGAAATGTATAATGTATTATTATTTATCATACCACATTGTGCAACATATCTCAAAGAAAAAAATTGTTTCTTCCTCTGATCTAATTGATTTCCTCTGTTTTAAGGCTGAATTGTAGACCATTGTGTAAATGTAACACAATTTCTTTATCCATTAATCTGTAGATGAACATGAATTGACTTTATAAGTAAGCCCTTGAATGAATAAATCAAGGGACTACTCACAATAAATATCTCTTAAAAAGTCAATAAAGTTTGAATGAATGATTTGACCAACAATGTAACAGTAAGTGATAGTTACCTATACCTAGTCATTTAAAATGAGTAGGAACTTTTAAAACATGAAAAACCGTATATTATATTTGTCTGAAGATATGAAGAAAATAGAAATATTTGAAATTATCATTTGCATTCACAGTGCCTGACACTGGTATTCCCTTCTTTCAGAATGACTTTGGAGGGCACAGAAGTCTGGTGAATAAATGGACAACATTCCTCAAAGCTCGTCTGGTTTGCTCAGTGCCAGGTCCAAATGGCATTGACACTCATTTTGATGAGCTTCGTAAGTAGCTAGTGTTTATGTATAGAGAATATTTGTTCAGACTTTGCCATACCATAAAAAAGCGACTTCCTCCAATTTTGTTTTTAAACAGAGGATGTATTCCTAATGAACTCTAAAGATCCTAAAAATCCAATTGTATATGGAGTGTTTACAACTTCCAGGTAAATAACTTTTTACTACCTTATAGAAACTTTGTATTATTCAGTTGCTATCTAAGTATTCATAATTTGTGAAAATATATTTTTGAAAGACAAGTGTTGCTTTAACCTTTGAGCTGTTGTGTATTCTTGGATGACTGAAATAAGTTATGACCTACATAGATTTTTTTTTCAATCAGTTTTAGAAAAAAATCATCATTGTACATGTAATGGTAAAACAGTATGAAATGTTTATGTCATCTTACACATAGCTTTGACTTTAAATCTTTGAACAAAATGTAAAATATTATAAAGATGGAAGTCTGAGTTTTGGGAAGAGTTTATAGGGACATAAGCTAAGGATGGAAAAATTAATTGAAAATTTGTTGAAAATACAGTGGAAACAATTCTCTTTCTGTCTCTTGATCTGTCACTTTAATCAATTGCTAATGAATGAGATAAGAGAAAACCCATCAGCAATTCCACTGAAAGTCCTGTATCTGACCAGATTATTAGCATGGGAATCTGCAGACAAAATACATCTAGAAACAACAAAATAGTCCATGGTTCTTCCCATTATGTCTATTCCACAGATGGGATATTTGCTATATTTTTCTGCAGTCTCTAAACTTTTAACTAACTCTAGAACTAAACTAGAAATGTGCATGTTTGGAGAAACTTGATTGTTCACAAAAGAAAGTTTTAAATTGCTTGCTGGTACTTTAAAAAATTATTACTACAATAATGGCTTCTCAACCTTTTGGCTAAGATTGTGTGAAAAATTATTAATACAACAATTAAAGACACTAATTATATAGTTTAAATAGTTCTGAAATATTTAAAGAAATAGATTGTCTTTGTAAAAAAAAATCTACTTTTTTTTTTTCCTGAGACTCCATTTAGTTTTTTATTACCTACTTTGTAAACCAGATCCTAAAATAACCATATAAAAAGACATAATAAAAACAAACAAACAAAAACCTTCAGCATTACAGCACTAGGGTTACATTATAACCATATAAAAAGATATAATAAAAACAAAAATCTTCAGCATTACAGCACATAATAAAAACAAAAACCTTCATCATTACATCTGGCTTTTTGTTGTTGTTGTTATTTTGTTTTTGATTTTGATTTTTTTGTTCGTTTTTGTAACCAATGTCAAACTCAAATTTAAGTTCCTTGTCCTTTTATACCTGCCCTGCTTTTACTCCTCTTTCTCCACTGGCTCCTTCCCCAACTTCCTTCCCCTTCTGCTTCTCTCTTTCTCTCTCTTCCTTCTGCCTCCCTCTCTCTTTCCTTACCCTTCTCCTTTTCCTATTTCTCATCCTCCCTAAGTCTGTCGCTGTCAATTACGCAGTGATTGTTTCCCTCTAGACTATTACATTCAGTATAAAGTTCAGATTACCTGGGGTTGTCGAAAGAAACATACACATTTACATATATATAAAGAAGGATATGCACTGGGATATGGATGAAATGTTTAAAAGAAAAATAATTTAAAATCACAAGTCAGGAAAAGTACTGCAAGTAACTTTGATAGCAAAGAAAAAGATTAACTGCAATGTCCAACACTGTTTTATTCAGGAACTATTAAAGCCATTACAAATTGCTTGGACATTTTTACTCAATACTTTAAAAAATATCACATAAAAATTAAGAAATCCATATTATTAAAACTATATGAAATTCTTCATACCTTAATGTTTCTTCCCTTTGGTTTAAAAAGAGCAGAATGACTAAGATATAGAATTTGAGAGACTCAAACAAATATTAATCCATTTCTTCTGGTTCCTCATTGCTTAGCGCAGTGGCTCAAATTTGAGTGTGCATCAGAATCAATTAGAGAGCATGATGAAATTCAGATTGCTAGGCCTTTTCCCCAAAGTTTCTGATTCCATAGAAATTAAATAGGACCTAAGAATACGCAGTTCTAACAAGTACACAGGGATGCCTATGCTATCTGTCTAGGGACCACACTTTGAGATTTACTTGCTTAGAGATGAAATAATTTTACCTCTTTATGTCAACAGAATGGATATTTGTATGTGAGTGAGTCTTAATAACTACATATCATGTTTATTAAGTATTTCAATGATAGCTGATTTAATCAAAGATAAGCTAAGTATAGCACAATGGAAAGGGGATATATAACTCAAACATTACAAAGTGTGATGTATCAAGTATGTGCTAATTTGCTATTTGTTCTGCTATGAAGATGTTATTAAATTTTATAAGGTTTACTCTCTCAAATGCCATGTGATATGTAATTGATGTAGCTGAAAAGAAGCCAGGCATGGTCTCTTCCCTCATGAAGCTTGCAGTCTATGAAACACTGTCTATATGCAGCAGTTTCCAATAATAAACTGTTGGGAGCACATGTTTTTCATTTGGTCTGATTTATATGTAATTTTCTAGGGGAATGTTTGGTTAAAAGGTAAACATTCCATATTTTAAATGTGCACAACTGTTTAATATCTCTGTATAAATACACTGCTGAAACCACAGTTCTATAAGCCTAATAAATGGAAAATCATAGCAATTCAGTGACTTACTTCCAGTTTAATTATCTGATTTTTGTTTAGCAAACAAAATTTTTGTTTAACGAAATGATGGGTATAATTGCTGTAATTCTCCACTTTAACTGAGTGAAATAGCTACTAACTTAATTATTTTCTGTGGGAGAAAGAGTTGATTTTAAATATCTTCACAAGAATCAACCTCTTACTTGATCTAATACTTTAGGGAATTTAAAAATAATGTGACACATCATTTGACACTATTTATTTTTTGTAATAGTTTCAGTCTACAAAGTGAGTTCATAAACATTCTTGCATGTTTAAAAGTGTCCTCGTTTCAGTAATAATGCTTGAGACTTAATCACATTTAGAAAAATTTCCCCATGATATTAAAATTACATATTCATTTATAGTTCCTATGTATTTGATTTTCCTATCAAAATTTAGTAGTCTATATTTCATATGAAGGCATGTATTGTATTAGTACTAAAGCCATTTTCATCTATGCCTTCTAATTTTAAGAAATTACAATTTTTTGTTCTTTTGTGTATTGTTAAATGTATACACGTAACTAGAAAAATCTCAAACATTATTGCTAAGAATTTATACTGATGTTTTAATAAATAATATCTAAAATTTAAGAACTCAGTATCAACATTTCTCTTGCCATTGTATAAAGATGAACATCTGTTTTTATTCTTGCTCTCTTGTTCAGTAACATTTTCAAGGGATCAGCCGTGTGTATGTATAGTATGAGTGATGTGAGAAGGGTGTTCCTTGGTCCATATGCCCACAGGGATGGACCCAACTATCAATGGGTGCCTTATCAAGGAAGAGTCCCCTATCCACGGCCAGGAACTGTAAGTAGCTTAGGTGTTTAAAATATGAAATGAATATATTTCTGCCAAAGGTCAAAAAACAATTCAGCTCCAGACAGATATTAAATGTAGATAATGTAGAACAAACATTTCAAAATTATAAATTAAAGCAAGACAAGGATTTCCTGTGACTGCAAGAAATTCCACATTTAAAAACATGTTCTTTACAGATGTCAGTTTTAAAATTCAGTATAAGATATAAATCTAAATTTATTAAATCTTATTTTAATTTTTGATCACACACTTTTAAATTTTTGCAAACTATTTTACATTGTAGTAGAGAAGTGCAGAAATAATTTTAAATGTCATGAAAATAGGTTTTATTGTGTCTTCCAGGTTTTTACATAAATAGTATTTCTATAACCTTAACTTTGTAAATTACATAAAAAAAGAAATACAACCTTGCATTCTTTAACTGTTATATTGCTGTATTATTGTGTATGTATACACACATACATAGACATATATATGTGTATATGTATATATACTCTTCCCATTTCAAGATGAATTCATTTTGTTTCTCAAGAATTATTAATATTTTTCAAGCTAATGGCAAAGACAGTTAATTTCTCATTCTAAGCTTCTTGTAAGATAAAGAATCTCTCATAATTACATTTTAGCTCCCAAGCTTTTACATTAAATGGTAGAAATTATTTAAGTGTAAGACTAAAAGCAAGAGATCGGAGATACTGTACTTTATAAATGTTTGCACTGCATTAATAAACATAGTGAAAGGAGACAGACAGTGAAATCTTAATTTGTCATTTTTGTTGTATTGTCTTACATAGAGTGTTTACATCCAGAGGTGAGGTTATGCCAGTGCAAAACCATGCATCTTTCTGGCTGCTGGGACCATTATCTCTTCTGCTTGCTCACGATGTCCATTCTGATTGGTCACTTTATGTGCAATGCAGGTTGCTAAACGCTTTGAATAACACTTTTCCTTAGCTCTGGGATTATTTTATTTATTACATTCATTGATGATACTTTTAAAGCATTATGTTAAAACAATAAAGAATAGTTTATATTGTTTTTCAGTTTGAAAAGCTCATTTGTGTTTTAGCATGATGCCACAGTAAAAAGTCAAATGTATTCAAGAAAATTATTCTGAGCATCTCTAATCCAAAGATCAATTGCATTTACTTGTAGTATGTTCCATTTATTATGTCAAATACTTCACCTGTTATACTAATAACACTCATGCTTGTGGCACTAACAGAGGCACCAAACTTCTGTACACTGAATTCATTATATGCATTTGTAATTTTGCCTAAGAATTAGTAACATAACTAAATCCCACTGAGAATTAAGATACATTTAGGAAATATATAATGAATATTGCACTACTATTTTATTTTATTTTTGAGACAGAGTTTGCTCTATTGCCTAGGCTGGAGTGCGTGGCATGATCTTAGTTCACTGTAACCTCCAACTCCTAGGTTCAAGCCATTTTCCTGCCTCAGCCTCCCAAGTAGCTGGGACTGCAGGCGCACACCATCAGGACCAGCTAATTTTTGTATTTTTAGTAGAGCAGACATAGTTTTCACCCTGCTGGCCAGGCTGGTCTGCAACTCCTGACCTCAAGTGATCCACCCACCTCGGCCTCCTAAAGTGCTAGGATTACAGGCATGAGCCACCATGCCTGGCCTGTGCTACTATTTTAAGTAGAACCATTAAGGCCATATGTTATTATATAATTTATAATTATGTTTATTAGATTTTAATCAAAAGAGGATCTCTCTTTATGTTAATAGTGTCCCAGCAAAACATTTGATGGTTTCGACTCTACGAAGGACTTCCCTGATGATGTTATAACCTTTGCAAGAAGTCATCCAGCCATGTACAATCCAGTGTTTCCTATAAATAATCGCCCGATAATGATCAAAACAGACGTAAATTATCAGTTTACACAAATTGTAGTAGACCGAGTTGATGCAGAAGATGGACAGTATGATGTTATGTTTATCGGAACAGGTAAATTTCTTAACTTCGGCTGTAAACCTTCTTCCAGTACACTATGTTTAACTGATTAAGTAAAGTTGATCTGCGAACATCTCGGCGGTTGGGGTGCCAACTCTCTGTGCAATCGAAAATCAACATATAACTTTTGACTTCCCCAAAACTTAACTACTATAGCCTACTGTTGACTGGAAGCCTTACCTAACATAATCAGTTGATTAACTTCATATGTTGTATATCCTATATATAGATATTGTATTTCTACAATAAAATAAGCTAGAGAAAAGAAAGTGTTCAGAAAATTACAGAGAAGAGAAAATACATTTAATGTTTATTAAGTGGAATTAGATCATCCTTGTCTTCCTGTTGAGTAGGCTAAAGAGAAGGAAGAGTAAGAATTGGCATTGCTCTTCCAAAGGTGGTCGGAGCAGATGAAAACTTGTATTTAAGTGGACCAACACAGTTCAAACTCATGTTGTTCAGGGGTCAAATGTATACTAAGAACTGAGTCCAGTTTTTATAGTTACTTTCAAAGTATAATTCATCTCTAATAAATGACTTAATAACATGAATATCTTCCATTACAAGTTTATTATCTTTTCCAACAACTTGAGACATATTAATTTAAAATAAATTCCCTTTTCAGTGAAAAGTTGGTAAGTTTAATCAGGTAAAGCTAACGATTAGGTGAGCAATCAATGTTTATAATTGTATCATAACTTTTTTGGCCAGTGGTTTTTTAGAACAAAGATATACTAGTCAAATCCCACGTTAAATTCCCAAGACATTCAATAATAGTTCCAGAGTATTAGTGTAAAATTATCTTAACTTTAAAATTATGATAGGGTGAACATCGTCTAGTAAATAAATATTAGCAATAGAATTTGTCAGTGTTTCTGCCATACAATGAAAATTAAAAAAAGAAAAATTTCCATTAGAAAAACAACAAAATTTATTCAAATAATTCTTAGATACATTTCTATAGACATTTAACAATTCATTTTTACTAATTCCATAATTAGAAACAGACTTTTTCGGTATATTTTCAGAAAAAATTTCATTGTTATTATGATACATTATTTTTTTCCCTGCTCTTTTTAATAGTAAAATTATATTTGAAAGTCCTGGTTACAAATCTGATACTTGCTACTTAGGGTCAGATTCCAAGGTAATAAATTTCCAGTCTCCATTAACGCTGCTAACTGACATAAATCAATGGGAAACAGAGTGAGTGCTCCACTGAAACCTTGTATAATAACATTTATTTTCCCTTAGTGAGAAACAGAAAAAAATTGCATTAACTACAGGGGAATGGCAACCATAGAGTAAGTGCTTTAAAGACTTAAAGTTTTATAACAAAATTGTGAAATACTTATGTTATCAGGTGTAACAGTGTCAGGTTCTAAGCAGTATATTAAAAGTCTACTTTTGTGAGTGAGAAAGTTTCTCTACCAAATAAAAGAATCCCAAGCAGACCCAGGGTTTTATAAAAGTCAGTGAATTGCAAGTATCAATTTCTGGTTATAAACATCCTTAGAAAATATAAGAAATAGTATTTCTCTCTGATAAATATTAGTTTATAATTTAACATCAAATTATAATTGAATTTTTTTGCAGAGTAAGTTTGTACAATAATGTCACACTTGCCTTTTTTTCACTTCTGGCTTAAATGTATCGAGAAGCTTCTTACTCACTGTCAAAGCAACAAAGCTTGCTTCTGGGTATTTGACCCAATAAACCCAATCATGAGCTTTTAATTCCTCTAGGACACAAACTGTCTTTCAAGGCACCAATTTCATGAGCATGTTGAATGTCTGATGATGTAGATGGCTATTGGTCAGTACAGATCAGGGTCATCTGTCAGCAAGTAAACTGATGACAGTAATTTTATCTTTTAACTAAGTTGCACATCATAGTATATTGATCCTAGTTGAGTAATCTGATTCAATTTGTGTGAAATTGTTTGAAATACTACTTGGTAAAACTTGATCTGGAAAACAGATAAAGTTGTGTTTTGGTACTGGAGACCGGATCAGAGGAACTCAGTAGATTAACCTAATTTATCTTTAATCTTTAGTGTTAAGAGCAGTCTCAGGTCCTGTAAACATAGAAGGATCCTCTTAAAAGTGTACTTTTTTGGTTTAACTTTACAAGGGATAAATTAGCAACCTTTCTTCATCTCATATAACATATCAAGTTGGTTCCCTGAAAATAGTTATCAATGAATTATTTTTCTCATATGATTTATTCTTTATTGACAAGATTTTCTTCACAATTACTCTGTTGAACTTGATTAAAAGGAACCAATTGAAGCTAACTAGATTTGATCAAGTTTAGTCAGAACTGGAAGGTTGAAGAGTAAAATTTTTGAATTTAATAAGGCCCCTCATTCCATCAAGAACAGGAACATACCTGTAATACTGGAAAATTAATAACTTTCAAGCCCAACTTAGAGTAAAAGTGACAACTCTTGTCATTAAAACAAGTTGTCTCTTTTAACAATGCAATTTACATAAACAAGGTTTGAAATCTCTGTAAAATATGCTCAATATTTTTATGCTTTGGCTTCTGAATGTTAAATTTGTTTAATGCTCTAAAATGGATTAACCAGAGTGTGCATTTTTGAAAAACCACTGTAATAAGTAATCCTAGGTGTTTATTTTTAAAAACTGGGTTATTGTCATTCATTACAAAATGGCCATTGAGCCACCATTTGGAACTTCTAAGTACTAAAGACTTTTAGATGACAAGATGAGCAGCCAGGGTTCTAAAGCTCTGACTACTTCCCTTGCTTGACAACATTCTTTGCATTTTTCATTTATATTTAGTCTTCATAGAAGTACCCTGATTTTGTAATAATAGTGGAAGAACCTGTCATATGACAAACTGGTATTATTTTAGGTTTTGTTTCTGAGACACCAGACAATTAAGGAGATATTTTTAGAAATAATAAAAAGAATTAATCCAACCCAGGCAATCTCTTTGATAATTATTATATTTTTAAAAATGTATGCAGTCTCATGATAAAACCTTCTTCAAGTCTTAATATATTTATAAAAATTCAATCTTTTATGTTCCAAGGATGTCTTTATAGTTTATCCTCATACTTTGTCTAACTGCATGAATTACATTTAAATATATATTTTACTCATGTTTTGACCAAAAAAGAAATTAAAAGGAAGACTGATGTCAAACTGTACTTTGTTGGACGAATGCATACTTCATTCATTGACACTAAACTCTGTTCAGCTCTATTTAACTTGTGGTCTTCTCCCCGCTTTCTTTCAAAGATGTTGGGACCGTTCTTAAAGTAGTTTCAATTCCTAAGGAGACTTGGCATGATTTAGAAGAGGTTCTGCTGGAAGAAATGACAGTTTTTCGGGTGAGTGCTGCTTAATTTCAAGTGTCAACAAGTTCAGCTGTACATCTTTCCCCCAGGACAGCTGCACACTGAACTTGGTATGGACAACTAGTCTAGCATACCCTTCTAATTAGCTTGTCAATTAGAAAGCCAGACACTAGTCAAAATAAACCTTGAAACATTCAATGCTAGTTAAATCTAAAGATGTAAAGAAATATATTTTTGGCTCATATTTTGTTTTCTCAATGATAAAATATATTATTTACATTTTATATTATTTATGTAAGTTACTTCAATGAACAAACTCTTCCCCACTCCTAAAATCTATTTTACACATTATAGTATAACTGAAATGATATGTAACTTCCATGAATGTACTAAGGGAAATATATTCAGAATGACAGAATAGTGAAGACATTTCAAACAATTTTTAGCTTATGTATGAATTATTTTATATTTTCTTAAATCATTTGTTTGCAAAAGAAAATTTTATGGGTTTATATCACTGACAATAAATTTGTTATAGATTCCTAGTCTACACACTTAAGAAATGTACAGATATTTTTCCCTTTATCCTGAATCACAGATGGCCCAGAGGGGGTTGTATAGGGTTGGAGGAATGGGGGTGCGGGTGAGCGAGGGTGTTAGGTGGAAGCATCAGGACATAAAGTGAAGGGAAAGAGGAGAACTGGAGTAGTCTAACATATACCATGTGTCTGTTGTTCCTTTTGGGAAGTCAGCTAATAGAAATAGTTTAAATTGAAGCACATCTTAAAATGATTAATTACATATGACAGAAAAATACATGACTGTAAATGTGTTATTAATTTTGATAAAAGAATAGAGAAAACATCTTTTGAGACATTTGTAACTCCAAAAAAGAAAACCCTCATGCATAAGAAGAAGTTGGTAGACAAAAAACTGAGAAAATATTGGATCTAGTCTGACAACTTCAAGTGATATCATTTAGTCTTCAGGTGTCTTTGGCAGTTTATCTGTAAAATGAATGGGCTGGATTAAAATTTTCAGTTGATTTAGTATTTCAGTGGTAAGCAGTTTTCCCAAGATGTCTTACCCCTATATTTTCATACCCGTGTACAATAAGTTATTCCTCTCTTCAGTAGTATTTTAAAGAAAAAATGAGGTATAATATGGAAAACTCCTAATATATATTTATTCAATTGGCATTATAATTAACACTGAAACATACAACTGGTGAATTGTAACATAGATGTTTTGTGGTAACAAACGATACAATATTTTACTGGAATGAGTTTAGACTCTGCAGTCATATCTATATGACAAATCCATTTGGAACACTTAAACCATCCCTCTGAGCTGCGCCATCAGTAAAACAGTGAGCATAATACTTATTTCACCAGGACACTGGAAGAATTAGAAACACTATATGTAATGCATCAAAGACAGTAACAGGCACTTAGCTCAAAATGTCATTGTTAATATAATTTTATTGTTTTAGTTTAGCTAAACTAAAAATGAGCTACATTTCCAGTAGCCTTTCCTACTAATCCTTGGTTTAAGTCTTCAAAATAATAAAATAATCATAATTCTATGATTTTTAAAAATCAAGTACATTAGCCTTATTTTATTTATAATAATTTGTACACTAAAGTATCAATGTGATCTAAAGTATCAGTCTGGTGTAGAGTGATGACTAATCCTTATCAACACCATGTCCCATAGGTTACCCCAATAAGCAAACACATTGGTACTTTATCTTAGAAATTAAAAACAGGGGCCAGGCGTGGTGGCTCATGCCTGTAATCCCAGCACTTTGGGAGGCTGAGGTGGGTGGATCACGAGGTCAGGAGACCGAGACCATCCTGGTCAACATGGTGAAACCCCGTCTCTACTAAAAATACAAAAAATTAGCTGGACATGGTGGCGCGTGCCTGTAATCCCAGCTACTCAGGAGGCTGAGGCAGGAGAATTGCCTGAACCCAGGAGGCGGAGGTTGCAGTGAGCCGAGATCACGCCATTGCACTCCAGCCTGGGTAACAAGAGTGAAACTCTGCCTCAAAAAAAAAAAAAAAAAAAAAAAAGAAATTAAAAACAACAACAACTAACAACTATATAAATGGACTCTGTTAGCCACTATAGAGTACATTTAGATTTAGAAAAGTACAGGCACTGAGGGGTGGATATATAAATTGCTGTCTTGTCTTTATTGTTATATCTCTAGAACCTAAAATGTCTTTTAAACCAACATGTATTAAATGAATGAATTACTATTGATGAATAAATGAAATACAAGAGATTAAAGAATTTAAGGCCTTCCTCAAGGAGACCATGCTTAAAGTGAGGTGCCCAAGTATAAGAAAAATAAACTAGGAACATTCACAAGTTATTATCCTGATTTTGCACCATATTATTCTCCAGTAGAAAACGTTTGCCAATTACATATATTTGAAAATGAATGTTGCTACCACTGTTACAAATGAAGTTACAGGAGACACTAAAATATTGTTATCTTAAGAATTTCTAATTTCCAGAATCTCTTAATTTTGCACTTGTCATAGTTCCTTTACACATTTCCTTTCAGTTGTAATGCATTTTTAAAACAGGGTTCATTAATTAATTCCACTGTAAATAAATGTATATTAGTAGATATGATGCTTCTGGAACAATGCAAGTTCTGGTGATACAGAGATGAACACTATAAAAATGGTCTCTGACTTCATGCAGCTCAAAGACTCTGAAGTGTTATTCATCTCAGTTTCTAGGACTTAATTTTCTACCTATTAGTACAATGACATTTTATTTTGTAGAATTTTATCATGTCACGACATTTTAAAAATAAAGTTGTTTTTTATTCTTTATTTTCTGATATGAATTAGAATGTGCATAATTTTGCAGTAATATTGTGTTCTAGCAAATTTTTATTATTTATATCTCTAGGAATTTTAAGTTTATATTTCACATCTCAGCTATGTTGTTTAGTACATTAATAAGAATTTTAATTTGAAAAGATGTGAATTTAAACAAACCTACTAAATGACTTTTAACAAAATTATGGGATGTTGGAAACCAACAATCTTGCAAGAATAGTCCTGCCCTGCATAACAACATTATGGTCAAGAATAAATAGCACATATGACAGTGGTCCTATAAGATTATAATGGGCCTAAAAAATTCCATTGCCTAACATTTTCAATACTATGCTTTCTGTTGTTATTTTACATTGTACTCCTTCTACTTATAAAAAAAAATTATAAAACATCCTCAGGCAGCTCTTTCAGGAAGTATTCCAGAAGGTGGCATTGTTATCATAGGAGATAATGTGTTATCTCCTGTAATACAGAGATATCAAATATATGTGCTATTGACCCTGAAGTCCTTCCAGTAGGACAAGATATGGAGGTGAAAGAGATATTGATGGTCCTTACCCTGTGTAGGTCTAGGCTAGTGTATGTGTTTCTGTCTTCATTTTTAACAAAAGGAGTTTTAAAATTAAAACAATAATAACAAATTTTAAAGATAATAATAGTTTATAGAACAGGAGTATAAGAAAAGAAAGTATGTTGGCACAGGTGAACACTGTGTGTTTTAAGATCAGTGTTTTTATAAAAGAGTCAAAATGTTGGCCAGGCACGGTGGCTCACACCTATAATCCAAGCACTTTGGGAGACCAAGGCAGGTGGATCATGAGGTCAGGAGTTCAGTCCTGGCCAACATGGTGAAACCCCATCTCTACTAAAAATACAAAAATCAGCTAGGCATGGTGGTACGTACCTGTAATCCTAGCTACTCAGGAGGTTGAGGCAGGAGAATTGCTTGAACCAGGATCCGGGAGGTGGAGTTTGCAGTGAGCTGAGATTGTGCCACTGAACTCCAGCCTGGGCTACACAAAGAGACTCCATCTCAAAAACAACAAAACAAAACAAAAAAGTCAAAACATTTTAAAAATTCAATAGTTTATGTTGTAAAAAGTTCACAGAAAGCAAAGATTAACATATTACTGAAGAAAGAAAAATACTTTAAAAAATTTAGTATAGCCAAAGTCTATAGTGACTGTAAAGTCTACAGTAGTGTACAGTAATGTCCTAGTCCTTCACATTCACTCACCACTCACTCACTGACTTGACCAAAGCAACAGCCAGTCCTGCAAACTCCATTCATGATAAATGCCCTACACAAGTGTACCATTTTTAAATCTTTTCTACCATACTTTCATTGTATGTTTTCTATGCTTAGATATGTTTAGATACACAAATACTTACTATTGTGTTACGATTGCCTAAATATTCAGTACAGTAGCATGCTGTACAGGTTCGTATCTTAGGAGCAACAGAGTGTATCATCTAGCCTAGATAGGAGGTAAGTGTACTTTGTGATTTTTTTGCACAATGACAAAATCATGTAATGATGCATTTCTCAGAATGTATCTGTGTCATCAACCCATACATGATGGTATGAGTTTTTAGTATCTATTAGATTTTTTTTTAAGCATTTCACAGTTTCCAGAGAAATACACAACTGACTTATACCTGTGATAGCTATTGGTTGACATTTGTGTAGTGTTTAAGATATCATGAGAAAATTTCATTATCAATCTGTAACAACTAAATATAAATAAGTAACATTGTGCTGGCATTGAAATGCTTGTTTAGGACTTTACAATTTTGTAAAAAGATTGTTTACGTCTGAACACTTTCTTTGATAGAACACGATTTCAGTTCTCTTCTATATTCTCTGCTATGCATTATTGTCATTATTATTTCTTTGGCACTCAAGCAGACAAAACATATTTGGGCAAAGTTTAGAGAAATATTTACTTTCAACATTCTATTCTATCAGGCAAAGTTCATACATATATTGTGGTCTAGCAATTGGAATATTTCACTGTCAAACTTTGTTTAATTTTACAGTGGGAGGGGGAAAAAACCACAACATTTAAAGCCATAGCCATATACAGTGAAATAAGCAGAGAAATTTTATAGTTTCTTTGTTTCTATTTGAGCCATGTAAGTCATTCCATTTAAAATAAAATACTATAAAAAAGGTCAGGGATAGTTTGACAAGGTAAATAGAAAAGGCACTGACTTAGGGTCATGGTAGTATATGATATTCTTGGATTTTTTAAAGACATTTAATGTTACCTAACCAGTTAATTTTACAATATTATCATCTTCCTGAGGCCATGTTTATTATGTGTCCTTGACAGAATGAAAAAACCAAACCTCATATAAATGCAAGAATTAAAACCAGTACTATACCCATTCCCATCTTGAGGTTGGTTTCAGGAAAACACCCTGACTAATCACACACATTCCAGTGGTTTCAGTTACATCCAATATACTTTTATTTGGGGTGAAATCAAATCTCGATCAGAGTGTAGAAAGAAAAATATTCCTTAGTAATAAAAATTTTCATTTTAAAGTAAATTTTTAATAGGTAATAAGAGGTAAAATAAAAATTGGCATTGGTATAGGACTCTAGAAATGACTTTGATTTGCTATAAAATACCCCAAATGACATTAAAGTACCAAGAAATGAGTCTAATTCCAAATATGATTTACAATCATAAACCTGAATTTGAATTGTATTTACTATGTGATTCTGAACAGGTTGGTTAAAGTCAATTGAGCCTCAATTTCTTCATCTCACAATAAGCACTGTGATTATAAATACTTTTTAAAAGTGATTTTTTAAAATTAAGATTACTAGTAAATGGCAGCTATTATTAACTAGTTACACAAATGAAAATCTCTTTTAAAATGCTTGAAATGTAAATATATATACCTTGTTTTATAAAAATACTCAGAAAATATAAAAGCCTAACTTACGCTGATTTTTATTTTAACTAGTCAGGGATTTTCTTTCCGGTACAGTCAAAGAGGGTTTACTTTTGAGGCTGAAATGTTACATCAAGTTGCAGTGCACGTAGGACAGTGAGCTTTATTTATAGTTCTATTGACTGCAAAGAATTGCAACGTATATTGATAGCACATGCATTTTAAACTCAATTTATGCAATATTCCATGAACAGTTTAGCGAACAAATGAAAGAGTTTAATTTTGTTCAAATGTAAAACACAATTGATAGTCTCCTAACCTAGTCTATTAACTCATTCTAAAGGAGTGTCCTTGTGTTTAGCATCCAGTAGGCTATGTCAGAATCTCCTGGGATCAACAGGTTGAAAAGCTTTGCAAGTGAGAAAGTTTAATAAGGACTAGATTAAAATGTCTGAAAAAGTTGTAAATTAGAGTCATAGAAAGCATTGAAAAGATACTAAGTTTTAATTTTATTTTTACTTGAACACCAATTAAACACAACTGAAACCAGTTTCATGAAAACATACTTATGAAGCTACATCTGTTTTAAATGGAAGTCATATTCACTACCCACTATTTTTCAGAAAAAAAAAAACAAAAAACCATAGCTTGTTTAAATAAATGTCATCTTAATATATTGTCTATTAAAATTCAACCACAGGCAGCATACAGCACATCTTATTTCAAAGTTATTAATTTTCTGGTCTAAATAATAAATAAGGTTCCTTTAATTAATGGCTTGTAGGATCGTAAATTAAGAATGTTAAAATCTTAATATGACACAATGGAGTCTGTTATGTACTAGGGTTACTTTTATGTTTTAACATTCATATATGAAATAATTAATTTTCATCTACCTTATTGATATTTAGTTTTTCATATTGTCAATGAACATGAAATATATAAATATTAATCAGCTTCATTTTTTAAAGTACATAGAGCTAGCTAATTTCACTTTAATTACTTTAGCTGTTAATCCTTCTCTGCTTAAGAAACACTTTCCCTGAACTTTGGTTGTAAACTTTATGTCAAAAAACCTCCATGAAGTAAGCTCCTTAATAACCACATAACTATTTATCATGTGAAATTGTTGGAAAGAAAGAAGTATCTGTGGAAAATTTTTCCTACCCTTCTAAATTTTCTGTTTTGGTCATTTATTTCATTATTGTACAAACCTAAATAGAGTCTTCAATTTTTTTAAAAAAGCTGAATATCCTTGATACATCGTGCCCTTAGTTTTTGAGATTTGAGGCTACTAAATTCTAAACATTATATCTCTGCATAGAAAAAGTTGATAGACATTCCTTTCATCATAGTTGTCTTTATGATTGATAATTTTTGTGGAAAATTATTATATTTAATAATTAATATAATTCATTTAAGCTATAAAAGTGGGAAAATATGGAAAATCTCTAAATTATACCATTACTTTAATGTACATCCTAAATCATTTGCCTCATTTGTGTCTCAGGCATATTGTCTTAAATTTGTTAAGAAAAATCTTGTTCTCAGCTCAGCCATCAGGTTTCAAAGTAGAGATCTGTAGTTCTACAGCACATAGGGAGTAATTAAAACCACAAGAGCTCACTAGGGAAGAAAAATGGCATCCAAAGGAGAGTGGAAAGGAGTGGGCAAAGAACAGTAAACGTGTTAGGAATGGCTAGAGGATGAGAAAAAGACTGTGATAAAGGTCATTAAGAAATAGTTAATACAGAATTCCAAGGCATAATGGAATTTATTAGAGGAAGTAGTCAAGAAGAAATAAGCAGTCAACAGTAACATATAAAACAAAGTCCAATAATAATTCTGTATACAGGAAAGTGTCCTATCAGCAATACACAGTTCCTTGGCAATTTCTGCTTCTGAGGATAGTAGGCCACCTCTCTAGAATGAAAGCTAGACTCAGTGGGTTGAGTGGGGAAGGCATTGGATAGAGATGAACAAGTAAAAGCAGTGAGTATAGACTGTTTTAAATTATTTTTGAAGGAATTCCAGCTAAGCTATAAGAATCAAAGAAAGACTTAATAAGAGGACTGTCTTTAACTTAAACATAAATTAAATGGAAGAAAGAGAGTATAGTGGGGTAAGCTGAAGACAGGAGAGAAAAAGGAACATTGATAAAGAATTCATTTATTCATTCATGCAAATACTTATTAAGAATTTATAAATACCAGGTATAATTCCAGGTGCTAGGGCTATGACTGTGAAATTAATAGCAAAGTCTCCGTCCCAAATTGTAGGGGACAGGCAATTAAAAAGACATGTGAGATCCCTCAGCTGCCTCTTCACATCCTTTCACCTCACTTCTGCTTCCTATGAGGAGTCTACTTTGTGCCCAGCAGGCCAAAAGAAAAGCAAGAGTCACAACTGGGACTGTGGGAGATTTAATCCCCTGAGAACATCCAATGAGGAATGGAATGAATAAGTACCTTTCTTGCTGTAAACCTCAGTGGACAATTTTGAGAGTCATTGTCTACTACCCTCAGATTTTTTCTCAGCGCTGACTTCCATAGTAAACTTTTTAACTGATTTTTTCTACCTTCTTCTCAATTCTTTACTCCTGCCCCAAACCTGCAAACAAGATTTTATCTCAGATTCTGCTTTGGGATGTGTGAAGAAACTCACAAGACAAAAAATGAATTATGTGTATCTATATAAAATTTATTATTAATATATTAATAATATATTTATTAGATAATATGTGTGTATATATCTTACCAGTAATAAGCACTAAAGAGAAAAACTAAAGCAAGGAAATGAGATGGAAATGTGTGCGTATGCGTGTGTGTGTGTGAGAGAGAGAGAGAGGAGAGAGGAGAGAGGAGAGAGGAAGAGAGATTTGAATAAACACTATATACCAAGCACATTTGTAATGTTTTTTACATGTATTAATTCTTTCAGTCTTCTTGCCAACCCTATAAGAGAGGTACCATCTAACTTTCAAAGGAGAAAACTGAATTACAAAAAGTTTACATACGTTGCCTAATACTGCATTTCTAGGCAGATTTGAATCACAATTTGAGTCCTGCCAGTTTGACTCCAGAGTCCAACTGTTCACACTTAATTTAGAAGCTTCAGTCACCTACACAGTGAGGCCTTTTAGGATCCTTCTTTCCACCTAATCCTCTTTCTTATTAGACCCCTCTGGGACCCACAAGCAGTCTCTGTCTTATCTTCATGTTTGTTTTGAATGAAAGATACAGCCAGGAGCACAGTTCATTGACAATGAACCTAAAGGATATAGACTCATGTGTTCAGGTATACAGGCTTCTGGTAGTCTTCCTACATCAAAGAACAAGATTTATTTAGGCAAGTCTATACACATTTATGATAAGCTCCAGACAGAACACTTATTGAAGTTCATTGGTGAGTGTTACTTCCCTAGTTATTAATTCTCTATGTTAACCTGTTAATAGACATTAAAGAGATTATATTCTCTGTCAAAGACCTGGGTGTGAGTCCTTGTACGTGAAACCAGCCCATGAAACCAAGGGCTGGCACTCTCAGCTAAGGCAGCGTTCTCCTGTTGAACAGAACAATTTTCACAGAATATCAACATCAGAAAGGACCACTCTGAGACTATGATGAATTAGGATAAAAATAAAACCATTCTGTAATGATGTCCAAACACAGACAAAAACATAACATTGTCCAAACCACAAAAATGACCACATATCCCATATCCTGCCTATCATGAGTGATTGCTGCTTCTACACCAGTCAGAGCTTTAGCCTGACTTTGTTCTTCCCTCCTAAATGATTTATGAAGATACCTAACCATACAATTACCCCTGCATTTTGACAATGCCCAACGTAGAATAAAGTTCTACTTCATTAAACCCTCCCCAAGTCACCTAGCACAAGTCCAAAACATATTTTTCCAACACCCTCTCACTATGCAGGCTCCTGTTTTCCCTTATATTGTAGCAAGCATATACCCCAACTTGGTCAACTACAGGTATGTAGACTGTATAATATTGACACAATCTGATTGTCTGCTCCACATATTTGACACTGATCTATGCAGTTTCTTTCACGTCTTATTTCCCAATCACATTGCTTCTCGTGGACACTGACATTCTCTCTCTGAAAATGAATGTCAGTGTCTTGAGTTAATTAACAAATAGCTGACTGTTCTAACTGACCAAACACCTCACATATTTCTTTTTCTCCTTTAGGAACCGACTACTATTTCAGCAATGGAGCTTTCCACTAAGCAGGTACTATCATTATATATTACCATAGATATCCAATATTTTGTTAATTCTTGTGTTTCAAATAGATATATTTATTTATTATCTATCAAATTTCACAGATTACTTAACAATTGTACAACACAGGAGAAAACAAATATTATTCTCATAATAAGCTAGTAGATTAGAAACTGAAGACAGTTTCCATTGCCCCATATTTTTTATCAATCTCATCTGTGTTCTATAAACATATTTCCTGAATCATTATTTGTTATAAATTTTTACTTATAGTTTACTTTTGTCATTTTAATATTTTAATACTCAATAATTTTCATCTTTTCTCATTATGCATATATGTGTATACCTTGAAATAGCATTGTGATATTTCAGGATATGAAAACATTTATAATTTATTTTTACTTTGCAAGTATAAACAAAAATACATTTTTAGAGGCTAGTAAAATTATTCACTGGCTATGTGTGTTTAGAGGACCTTGACTTAAAAGTTAATTTTACTTTTCCAATAGTATTGTATGCTAGAGAAAACAAAATGTGTATTTAATTGTGGCTAAATACAAAAGGAAAACAGAAAAATGGTCACTGCCAAATAAGTTCCAAACTTCATGAATTCAAAAGTTAAGGGCAACATGTTAATAGTCTTTCTAAAATTCATATCAAATGAATGCTTTGGCAAGACACTTAAGAAAAGTCAATTGCTTCTAAATACTGTGTGATATGTGTAGACAAATACAGTTTTAGTGTCTAATGAATTATATTTTCTCCATAAATGTTACCTAGACTTTCTTCTGTCCAGTATATCAATGGTAACTTCACACACACACACACACAGAGCAGAAAAACCAGAATGAAGTAGGGTATGCCTCACTTACTGTAGTAAAACTTAATACAAAATTGTAAAATACGAGAATCGTTTGGCTAATCTTATTTCTGAACTGTTTACATGTTTTATCTCTAACCATGCTTTATCCCTTGAACAAGACACTAAATTACTCTGCCAGTAAAATTCAGTGTGTATCCTTTCCCCACACAGACATATCAAAATAGATTGATAATCTCCAAGATATTTAGAGCAACCCAGAATGCAGATATGATTGACCTGATACTGTTATCTTACACTGCATAAGTATGTGTTCACCTGTTCTTGTAATCTAAAAATTGTCAGAGGTTGGCAAGGAAATCTGGGGATTTCCAGGATGGAAGCTAGGTGGGGATATTCTTTCCTGTAATGATTTTTAAAATTATTTATTTATTCTCTGCTAGGCCTCATTGCCAATCTTAATTACACTACCTTTACGTCTATTTTTATAAACCATTTCTTTCTATTTTACATTTTTAAAGCTACTTGAAAATTACCTATTAATCCAACATTTAACCAACAAAGAAAATCTATCAATTTAAAATACCATGAGAGAAGAAATTGTCCCTTTCCTTATTTTCCATTACTGGAAGATATGATTTGATTTCATTGAGATATGACTCAATTTCATTCATGCTTACGGGCATTTTTAAAGTGAGGTGGTAATTTCAAGAAAGACAAGTAGCATTGCAACTAATTTTCTGGATAAATGAACCCATCTCCTGCTATAGCCCACAACTTGTAAAGGAGGATAGTGTGAAAGCCTGTGGTGATGTTAAATTGGGCAGAAAAAGCACATCAGGTTACTTACTAGTGACTGGATTATGCTCAATGGTGCCTAAAGGCCTACCCTATATTACATTTGGATAGCATAATTATTTTTGCACTTCATTAATAATACTGCAGAATTATGGTAACATGAACATGACATTGAGCTATAGTTACTTTTTGGCATTTTATCACGCTTTAGGTTTTCATTATAATAATTTTCAGCCATATTTTGGTTTTCTGTTCTTTCCACATACTGTTTTTCTCCTAAAGGAATATGACAGATTTCTATATTGTTATTTAGATAATAACACTTTTTCTACTTAAATGTCATATTCTTTAAAAATCTATCTATCTATCTATCTATCTATCTATCTATCTATGTAAATATATATATATACACACACACACATTTTGTTGATGCTTCCTGGAAGTTATTGGCCAAACAGAGATCTTTTGATTGTAGGACTAACCTGATGAGTAGCTTTTCAAAACAGCTGCAAACACAATGTATGGATTGACACATCCATATATTGAAATTGCTTACTTTCAATAGTGTCTAAGTTCGTTTTAAAAAAGGAGGCTGTTGAAAAGAAAATAAGAAAGAAAGAGAAAGAAAGAAAAAAGAAAGAATAGAAAGAACAGAAAGAAAAAGAAAGAAGAGAAAGAAAAGAAAGAAAGAAAAAGAAAGGAAAGAAGGACAAAACAGGAAAAGGAAAGCTTAACAATACTTAGTCTTTTCTTCCCAAAGAATTTAAACATCATTTCTTAATTTGTCCTGGTTTATAGCTAAATTCAATACTATAATAAAAGTTGAATATAGCAAAAAATTGAGCACTTAGTAATATATGCTGTAATTTTATTTTTTTCCATGTAGTGAAATGGAATATAATATTAATGAAGATAAATGCTTCCACAATGGTTTAGATTTTATTGTATAATATTTCCCTTCATTTTACTTTGCTTGTAATAATAAGGTATAAGTTAGTTGGTGAGATTTAAGCAGAGAACTATTTTCTTCTATGTAAACACTCTTTATAACCTTAATATTTCCTAAGATTCTCATAGGTACTTCAGTCTGCATTCAATTTATCTGGTTATTTATACATGTCGTTTATACATGAAAGCCTTTGGAAATGTAATTTTATTTATATTCATTGCATTAGAAAATGGTATTAAGCATACCATTGTTCAGAGACTGACTTTTTAAAAACTTATTTTTTATATTCTAGAGAAATTAAAATACACTTTTTTTATGTATACCGGTACATGTCTCAGTATTTATGTAAGTTTTACTTAAGGCTTACTATAATTGTTGAATCCTCTAGTGCAAGAAAAGAGAGCTACAGTACCAATAACAGTAAATGTGGAGAAACAGCCAACTAATTTTATTTTATTTTGTGTTTATATAAATTTGCAGCTAATATGCTACATTGGCTCAACTTTGTTAAAGGCATGTTAAAAGTTGTACTGAAATCCTGAATTAGTAGAAAAACAGTATTTTTTAATCTTGCATATCCTGCCTCTTTCAGCAACACCAATTTCATTGAGAATAAATGCACTGTAGGATGTTTATCTGAATGCGTACTTTAAAGATCTGTTAAACATGCTCATTTTAAAAAGAAAGTTAATTCTTAGAAAAATTGTACGAATAGCTCAAAATCACACAGACTTAATGTACAGTGAGACCTAGAATCCAGGTACCTACATGCTCAACACTATGCTTTTTCCGTAACACCTCAGCTTTTGGTTTGGCAGACTGCACCAGAGTGTACTTTGCTCCCCTTTTCAAAGATCTTTTGAAAGGGCAGTAATTTAGTAGTTTAGATTACTTTATTTAAAATAAACATCTTGGAGGTAGTGCAAGAGCAAGACAGTTCTTGGTGTTGAGCCCAAAGTTTTTTTCAAATGTAAGCACCAAAATGTTGCCCCTTCCCCTATCATAGGTGGGCACACTCCATCAAAGGCAATACGATAGGATACTGAGAAGTCAGAAACAATGATTCCTGCCTCTGGCCAGTCTGGAACACATGGTAATAAACACATTTTGGTAGATGAGTATTATAAACGGTAAAGGTAATAAAGCAAACTTGCTAAGAACAAAAACTGAAGCTTTGAACATTATATTGCTTGGTGTATTACTGTCTTCATCTTCCCTTTGTTTTATACTTAATAAAAGACACCTGTTTTAGTCAAATATTTAGAACTTGCTCTTGCTCCATTTTAAACTGCCATCTTGTCTACAAGGCCTTTAAAGAAACTATTAATAAATGGATGATTTTTTTGAACCTTTATCTTTGATAAGTTACATATAAATAAACTCTTTTTCAAGAGAAAAAAAGACTTAAAAAACAAGAAAGTTTTTGTCACAGCAGTAAACTCTTTCCACAGCAACAACTATATATTGGTTCAACGGCTGGGGTAGCCCAGCTCCCTTTACACCGGTGTGATATTTATGGGAAAGCCTGTGCAGAGTGTTGCCTCGCCCGAGACCCTTACTGTGCCTGGGATGGTTCTTCATGCTCTCGCTATTTTCCCACTGCAAAGAGGTAGGAAAAATATTGAAAATAAATGAAATGTTTGCTAGTTATCCTATATGATTCCAATTTTGGAATAGCTTTCTTCAAATAAGTACATCAACTTTTTTTTTAATGAATAAAAAGATTTGGGGGCAGAGGGAGAGGATTGGTTTTGTTTGTTTTCTCTTTTCTTCAAATAGGTAAAAAAAATCAGAAAAAAAGTCATAGAGAAAGTCATGAACAGAATCTAGACTGAGCCTTGTGCATTTAGATCAAAATACTCTGTTGTCCAAAAATGTTCTTCTGTTTCTATCCAGCAACATTCTTTCTCATTTTTAAACTTTAGTAAGTCAATTTGTGTCTCTGGATGAAAAGAAAATGCTCAGAGAAAGGAATTTATTTTCGTTTAGAGTCTTAGGTAGTACACAGGGGTTTAATTATAAGAAGTCCAGAACAATTTATTTCTACTTTTAAAAATATTACATTTTAATGTGTGACATATGTAATTTTTATTAACATCCCAAAATATCTCTATTTGATTCAAGAAAATTTAAATGTTATATTATTATAGTTTCACCTTGCATTTGCATTGTTTGAACTTGAAACATAAAACCATGTAATAAAATATCAATCTGTCTGTACACATGCAATATATACACATAAATATATATCTTAAGTATACTTTTGATAATACGTAAAAGAACATTTTTGGACATGCTTGACTAAAAGTTGCTAAGGTAATTCTTTCTTCTTTTGACAAAATAGCCCTTTCAACATATCCTCCATTACTCACTGAAGACTGTCTTTCTCTATCAGTATTTACCAGGGTTTAGGAAATGAGCAATGGTAGATGGAATTAATATACAGTATCTCACTAACATGAGCCTAAAGATTTTAACAGCATGTATATCAACCTATTGAAACATAAAATAGAAACTAGCTTTATGAAACCACTGCATTTTAGAAGAAATAAATTTGATTTCATTATTGTTTATTATAACTATTTTTTTCAAAGAAACTATGATTGTAGATTTTCCTAGCTACTGAGGTATGTCCTACAACATTTGTATCATTTTAAATATTTGGTACAATATTTGAGCAAAGACATGGCCCTAATGCCTATTTAAATCTTTTGATTATACACTTTAGATAACATTTACTGAGTGTAAAATAATCTACAATCTAGTCTGTTATATAATCAGTCCAATGTATTAAAACTCAGTATCCTGTTAGTAATATTAAATATATATGCAATATTTTCTTATACCACATAAGAAATAGTTATTAAAACTTCAACATTCAGAATTGAAGCAACATGTTTGTATTACTTTCATATACTCATTCATTTTGTTGGAATTTCTAATTGAAAATAAAACCTCATGTGGAGTTAATGTGTGTAGATTAAAGAAACTGTAGGTAATTTAAGGAATAGCAATATGCAATCTTTGCAGTAGTAAAATTAATTTTTTTAAGATTAAAATTCTTCTCAAAAAATTTAAATCTAGGTGGCTTTTATGTTACTTAAAAATGTGTAATTCGGCTGGGCGCAGTGGCTCATGCCTGTAATCCCAGCACTTTGAGAAGTGGAGGTGGGCAGATCATCTGAGGTCAGGAGTTTGAGACCAGCCTGGCCAACACGGTGGCCAAAAATACAAAAAAATTAGCCGGTGTGCTGGCGAGCGCTCATAATCCCAGCTACTCAGGAGGCTGAGGCAGGAGAATTGCTTGAACCCGGGAGGTGGAGGTTGCAGTGAGCCGAGATCGCACCACTGCACCCCAGCCTGGGCAACAGAGCAAGAATCCATCTCAAAAAAAGTGGAATTCATGTTTGAACAAAAATAAGTATTATTTCTTTTTCAGGTGTTAGTTTATAACATTACCTAATTTAGTAATAATCTATTTGAATTTTAAGCTTTTTTTTTTAGTTATTATTTTTTATTGCGTTTTAGGTTTTGGGGTACATGTGAAGAACATGCAAGATTGTTGCATAGGTATACACATGGCAGTGTGATTTGCTGCCTTCCTCCCCATCACCTATATCTGGCATTTCTCCCCATGCTCGCTCTCTCCAACTCCCCACCCACCACTGTCCCTCCCTATTTCCCCCCAACAGAGCCCAGTGTGTGATGCTCCCCTCCCTGTGTCCATGTGTTCTCATTCATCACTCACCTATGAGTGAGAACATGCGGTGTTTGATTTTCTGTTCTTGTGTCAGTTTGCTGAGAATGATGGTTTCCAGGTTCATCCATGTCCCTACAAAGGACGCGAACTCATCGTTTTTGATGGTTGCATAATATTCCATGGTGTATATGTGCCACATTTTCCCTGTCCAGTCTATCATCGATGGGCATTTGGGTTGGTTCCAGGTCTTTGCTATTGTAAACAGTGCTGCAATGAACATTCGTGTGCATTTGTCCTTACTGTAGAATGATTTATAATCCTTTGGATATATACCCAGTAATGGGATTGCTGGGTCAAATGGAATTTCTATTCTAGGTCCTTGAGGAATCGCCACACTGTCTTCCACAATGGTTGAACTAATTTACACTCCCACCAACAGTGTAAAAGTGTTCCTATTTCTCCACATCCTCTCCAGCATCTGTTGTCTCCAGATTTTTAATGATCGCCATTCTAACTGGCGTGAGATGGTATCTCAATGTAGTTTTGATTTGCATTTCTCTAATGACCAGTGATGATGAGCATTTTTTCATATGTTTCTTGGCCTCATATATGTCTTCTTTTGTAAAGTGTCTGTTCATATCCTTCATCCACTTTTGAATGGGCTTGTTTTTTTCTTGTAAATCTGTTTTGGTTCTTTGTAGATTCTGGATATCAAACCTTTGTCGGATGGGTAGACTGCAACGATTTTTTCCCATTCTGTTGGTTGCTGATTTACTCTAATGACTGTTTCTTTTGCTGTGCAGAAGCTGTGGAGTTTGATTTGGTCCCATTTGTCTATTTTGGCTTTTGTTGCCAATGCTTTTGGTGTTTTGGTCATGAAGTACTTGCCTACGCCTATGTCCTGAAATGGTTTTGCCTAGATTTTCTTCTATGGTTTTTATGGTGTTAGGTCTTATGTTTAAGTCTTTAATCCATCTGGAGTTAATTTTAGTATAAGGTGTCAGGAAGGGGGCCAGTTTCTGCTTTCTGCATATGGCTAGCCAGTTTTCCCAACAGCATTTATTAAACAGGGAATCCTTTCCCCATTGCTTTTGTCAGGTTTGTCAAAGATCAGATGGTTGTAGATGTGTTGTATTGTCTCTGAGGCCTCTGTTCTGTTCCATTAGTCTATATCTCTGTTTTGGTACCAGTACCATGCTGTTTTGATTATTGTAGCCTTGTAGTATAGTTTGAAATCCAGTAGTGTGATGCCTCCCGCTTTGTTCTTTTTGCTTAGAATTGACTTGGCTATGCGGGCTCTCTTTTGGTTCCATATGAAGTTTAAGGTGGTTTTTTCCAGGTCTGTGAAGAAGGTCATTGGTAGCTTGATGGGGATAGCATTGAATCTGTAAATTACTTTGGGCAGTATGGCCATTTTCATGATACTGATTCTTCCTAACTATGAGCATGGAATGTTTCTCCATCTGTTTGTGTCCTCTCTTATTTCGTTGAGCAGTGGTTTGTAGTTCTCCTTGAAGAGGTCCTTTACGTTCCTTGTTAGTCGTATTCCTAGGTATTTTATTCTCTTTGTAGCAATTGTGAATGGCAGTTTGTTCTTGATTTGGCTCTCTTTAAGTCTGTTATTGGTGTATAGGAATGCTTGTGATTTTTGCACATTGATTTTGTATCCTGAGACTTTGCTGAAGTTGCTTATCAGTTTCAGGAGATTTTGGACTGAGATGATGGGGTCTTCTAGATATACAATCATGTCATCTGCAAATAGAGACAACTTGACTTCCTCCTTTCCTAATTGAATACCCTTTATTTATTTTTCATGCCTGATTTGCTCTGACTAGAAATTCCAATACTATATTGAATAGGAGGGGTGAGAAAGGGCATCCTTGTCTAGTGCCAGATTTCAAAGAGAATGCGTCCAGTTTTCGCCCATTCAGTATGATATTGGCTGTTGGTTTGTTGTAAATAGCTTTTATTATTTTGAGATACATTCCGTCAATACTTAGGTTATTGAGGGTTTTTAGCATAAAGGGCTGTTGAATTTTGTCAAAGGCCTTCTCTGCATCAATTGCGATAATCATGTGGTTTTTGTCTTTGGTTCTGTTTATGTGATGAATTACGTTTATAGACTTGCATATGTTGAATCAGCCTTGCATCCCTGGGATGAAGCCTACTTGATCATGATGGATAAGCTTTTTGATGTGCTGTTACAATCGGTTTGCCAGTATTTTATTGAAAATTTTTGCATCTACGTTCATCACGGATATCGGCCTGAAGCTTTCTTTTATTGCTGAGTCTCTGCCGGGTTTTGGTATCAGGATGATGTTGGTCTCATAAAATGATTTGGGAAGGATTCCCTCTTTTTGGATTGTTTGGAATAGTTTCAGAAGGAATGGTACCAGCTCCTCTTTGTATGTCTGGTAGAATTCGGCTGTGAACCCATCTGGACCTGGGCTTTTTTTGGGTGGTAGGCTCTTAATTGCTGCCTCAACTTCTGCCCTTGTTATTGGTCTATTCAGGGTTTCCACTTCTTCCTGGTTTAGGCTTGGGAGGATGCACGTGTCCAGGAATTTATCCATTTCTTCCAGGTTTACTAGTTTATGTGCATAGAGATGTTTGTAATAATCTCTGATGATGGTTTGTATTTCTGTGGAATCTGTGGTGATATCCCCTTTATCGTTTTTTATTGCATCTATTTGATTATTCTCTCCTTTCTTTTTAATTATTCTGGCTAGTGGTGTATTTTGTTGATCTTTTCAAAAAACCAGCTCCTAGATTTACCGATTTTTAAAGGGTTTTTTTGTGTCTCTATCTCCTTCAGTTCTGCTTGATCTTAATTATTTCTTGTCTTCTGCTAGGTTTTGAGTTTTTTTGATCTTGCTCCTCTAGCTTTTTCAATTTTGACAATAGGGTGTCAATTTTAGATCTCTCCTTGCTTCTCATGTGGGCATTTATTGCTATATATTTTCCTCTAGACACTGCTTTAAATGTGTCCCAGAGATTCTGGTATGTTGTGTCTTCGCTCTTGGTGGTTTCAAAGAACATCTTTATTTCTGCCTTCATTTCATTGTTTATCCAGTCAACATTCAAGAGCCAGTTGTTCAGTTTCCATGAAGCTGTGTGGTTCTGAGTTAGTTTCTGAATTCTGAGTGCTAACTTGATTGCACTGTGGTCTGAGAGACTGTTGGTTATGATTTCCATTCTTTTGCATTTGCTGAGGAGTGATTTACTTCGAATTATGTGGTCAATTTTAGAGTAGGTGGGATGTGGTGCTGAGAAGAATGTATATTCTGTGGATTTGGGGTGGAGAATTCTGTAAATGTCTATTAGGTTTGCTTGTTCCAGGTCTGAGTTCAAATCCTGGATATCCTTGTTAATTTTCTGTCTCATTGATCTGTCTAATATTGACAATGGTGTGCTGAAGTCTCCCACTATTATTGTGTGGGAGTCTAAGTCTCTTTGTAAGTCATTAAGAACTTGCCTTATGTATCTGGGTGCTCCTGTATTAGGTGCATATATATTTAGGATCGTTAGCTCTTCTTGTTGCATTGATCCTTTTACCATTATGTAATGTCCTTCTTTGTCTCTTTCGATCTTTGTTGGTTTAAAGTCTATTTTATCAGAGATGAGAATTGCAAATCCTGCTTTTTTTTTTTCTTTTTTTTTTTTTTTTTTGCTCTCCATTTGCTTGGTAAATCTTCCTCTATCCCTTTATTTTGAGCCTTTGTGTATCCTTGCCTGTGAGATGTGTTTCCTGGATACAGCACACCTATGGGTTTTGGCTTTTTATCCAATTTTGCCAGTCTGTGTCTTTTGATTGGGGTATTTAGCCCATTTATATTTAGGGTTAATAATTGTTATGTGTGAATTTGATCCTGCCATTTTGATGCTAGCTGGCTGTTTTGCCTGTTAGTTGATGCAGTTTCTTCATTGTGTCGATGCTCTTTACCATTTGTTATGTTTTTGGAGTGGCTGGTACTGGTTGTTCCTTTCTATCTTTAGTGCCTCTTTCAGGAGCTCTTGTAAAGCAGGCCCGGTGGTGATGAAATCTCTGAGTACTTGCTTGTTCGTAAAGGATTTTATTTCTCCTTCACTTATGAAGCTTAGTTTGGCTGGATATGAAATTCTGGGTTGACAAAGTTCTTTTCTTTAAGGATGTTGAATATTGGCCCCCACTCTCTTCTAGCTTGTAGGGTTTCTGCTGAGAGATCTGCAGTGAGTCTGATGGGCTTCCCTTTGTGGGTAACC
This sequence comes from Aotus nancymaae, assembly GCF_030222135.1. Lineage (NCBI taxonomy): Eukaryota > Metazoa > Chordata > Mammalia > Primates > Aotidae > Aotus > Aotus nancymaae. The sequence continues at coordinate 62,221,684 of NW_026988413.1, read as the reverse complement.
CGACCTGTCTCTCTGGCTGCCTTTAGCATTTTCTCCTTCATTTCAACCCTGGTGAATCTGACGATTATGTGCCTTGGGGTTGTTCTTCTTCAGGAATATCTTTGTGGGGTTCCCTGTATTTCCTGGAGTTGAATATTGGCCTGCCTTGCTAGGTTGGAGAAGTTTTCCTGAATATCCTGAAGAGAGTATTTTCCAGCTTGGATTCATTCTGTCCGTCACATTCAGGTACACCTATCAAATGTAGATTAGTTCTTTTCACATAGTCCCATATTCCTTGGAGACTTTGTTCATTCCTTTTTACCCTTTTTTCTCTAATCTTGCCTTCTCGTTTTATTTCATTGAGTTGATCTTCGACCTCTGATATCCTTTCTTCTGCTTGGTCAATTCGGCTGTTGAAACTTGTGTATGCTTCACGAAGTTCTTGTGTTTTTCAGCTTCATCAGTTCACTTATATTCTTCTCTAAGTTGTTTATTCTTGTTAGCATTTTGTCAAATCTTTTTTCAAGGTTCTTAATTTGCATTGGGTTAGAACATGTTCTTTTAGCTCACAGAAGTTTCTTATTACCCACCTTCTGAAGCCTGATTCTGTCAATTCATCACACTCATTCTGCATCCAGCCTTGTTCCTTTGCTGGTGAGTTGTGATCCCTTATAGGAGGAGAGGCATTCTGGTTTCGGGTGTTTTCATCCTTTTTGCACTGGTTTCTTCCCATCTTTGTGGATTTATCCACCTGTCATCTTTGTAGTTGTTGACTTTCAGATTGGGTCTCTGAGTGGATGTCCAGTTTGTTGATGATGAAGTTATTTCTTTCTGTTTCTTAGTTTTCCTTCTAAGTGTCAGGACCCTCTGCTATAGGACTGCTGAGGTCCACTCCAGGCCTTGCTGGCCTGGGGATCACCTGCAGCAGCTGCAGAACAGTAAGGGTTGCTGCCAGTTCTTTCTTCTGCTATCTTTGTCCCAGAAGGATACCCTCCAGATGTCAGTCTGAGCTCTCCTTTATGAGGTGACTCTTTCTTTGGATATACGAGGGTCAGGGAGCTGCTTGAGGAGACAGTCTGTCCTTTATAGGAGCTCAAGTGCTGCGCTGTGAGCTCCGTTGTTCATTCAGAGCTGCTGGGCAGGTATGTTTAAGTCTGCTGCAGCAGAACTCATAAACCCCCCCCCCCTTTTTTTTCCCCAGGTGCTCTGTCCCAGGGAGTTAGTTAGGGCTTTATTTATGAGTTTCTGTTGTGCTGCTGCCTTTTTTCAGGGCTGCCCTGCCCAGCGAGGAGGCAGCCTAGTCACTGTCTGCCTGCAGAGGCTTTGCTGAGCTGCTGTGGGCTCCGTCCAGCTGCCATGTGAACTTCCCTGCAGTCCTGTTTATATGGGTATACTTAGAACTGCCTCAGCAATGGCGGCCCACCTCTATAATGGCAGACTCTCTCTGTAATGGCAGGCTGCCTCAGCAATGGTAAACCACCTCTGTTGTGGTGGACTGCCTCGGTAATGGCGGATGCTACTCCCCCACAGAGCTAGACGGTCCTGGGTTCAGCTGTGCTTGCTATCAAACTCTCAATGCAGAGCATTTCAGATTGCTGTTTTTTTTTTTGTGGGAGTGGGAGCAGCCAAGCCTGATCACCTGGCTCTGTGTCTCAGAGCCTTGTTTTTTTTTTTTCATTTGAATGGTTGTTGACTGTCTCCCAGGTGTTCCAGTCGCCTGTTGAAAAGGTGCCGGGATCTGTGTGATTTCCCGTGCAGCAACCCACTGCGCTTGCTGAAACAGCCGCGCTGAGATTCATGGCGCTTTTTTGCCCGGGAATCTCCTGGCCTGACTCCCTGTTTCAGTCCCTTTTTTAATCAGATGAATGGGCGACTCTGCCTTCCTGGAGCTCCAATTGCCTGCTAAAACGGCGCCCGGACCCATGTATGTTGTATGGAGAACCGCCCTGCCGCGCCAGCAAAACAGCTGCGCCGGCCAAAACAGCCACGCCGGCCAAAACAGCCGCGCTGGGGAAAACAGCCATGCTGGCCAAACCAGCCGTGCTGGCGACCCGTGTAACTCCTCCACCTGGGAATCTCCTGGTCTTGGGCAATAAAAATCCATCTGGAAACGCGGCATCCACTCACCCTCTGTACTTTCGCTGGGAGCTGTAATCCTGAGCTGCTCCTAATCGGCCATCTTGGATCCTTCCTTTAAGCTTTTCTTAATATGGAAACAGATAAAAAGAAAATCATAAACACATCTATAATAAGTTAAAACCTGTACATTATTATATATTTGAAAAGTATTTATTGTATACCTACAATTCAAGATTGAAGGAATTTTCATTAGCACATTTTTGTTATGCTTTACAGATTTTACTTAATCCAATTTCATGAGTCTGACACTGTCTTTAAAAAGGATGTTTAGATGCCTCATGATTTATATATTCTTTGTGATGGCATTTTTCAAAAGCTTAAATGGCAGTGAAAAATGCCTCCCCGAATGCTTTGTGGTTCGTATTACACAAGTTCTCTTGTTGGCTCAATTTTGCAATGTGCAACATCTGTTTGATAGTTTCACTAATTCTACAAATAGAAATCTATAAATACTTTAGACTTCTAAATTTATGAATACAGTAACAAATTCCATATTTGCAATTCTCAATGGCCTTTGTGAGAGCTCTTTTTAGGAATGGTAACTAATTTTGCAGCAAGACAATACCCATTAAAATAGCAGAAAACAGTTGGGTAAGTGTCCCCCAATCTTTTCCAGTCTGTTACACATAGCCATTCTCCATTTTTAGCCTCTTCCTGGAACCTTACATCTCTTTTTTGCACCATAATGACTAGAATCTAACTAGTCCTTCCCAGGCAAACATTAGCAAAATGCAGGGAAAGGATACCCACAACATACTGAAACTCACATATGATCTGAGGGTAGAATATAGAAAATTGATTGATTTTTAGAAGCAAACTTTTCTTTTCTCTTGAATGTAAGTTCATTTATTCTCTCTCTCATTCCTCTGGCAATATGAAGCCTTGCTCTTAAGTTCAACATTTATTTTTGCTTTTATTCACTTCACAGGTAAATTGGTTTGCAATCATAGCCATATGATCATAAAAGAAACTTTAAAAAAAAATAGGTTGATATAGCAACCAAAAAAAAATTTTAAATAGCTTAAATACAGAATTTCTAGTCTTAACATTAAAAAATTTAGCAAAAGTCTATTTAAGGAATTATATGTAAGCATTTAGAGAAAGAGAACATTCATGTGAATTATAATTTTCAAGCTTATTCCTTCATTAATAATCAGAAAAAAGTTTAATTCCCTTTATTGAAAACACTGATTTTTTTTTAATTTTGTGCTTTTTCCATAAAAGTTAGGCATTGAGTTTCTAGATATTAGATCATTATTGATTGACATCTAGTATTCAAAAAGCCATGAATTCTCTGCTATCACTATTTTAAATACTTTTAACATGCTGTTAGTACATTTGGATCTTGTTTCCTATTTTGATCATCTTGGAGACTGCTCTTACAGGTATAATGAACTGTTTTTAAAAAATATTTTAGCTGGATTATATTCATCTGTTCCTCTAAGTTTCTAGAGTCTATGATATATATATTTTTTATTCCTTTTCATTCTTATGACAAATTCCTTCATTCTTAGGACAAAGGGAAAAATAAGGATATAATAACACCTTTTAAATATAATTGTTTCAGACGCACAAGACGACAAGATATAAGAAATGGAGACCCACTGACTCACTGTTCAGATTTACAACACCATGGTAAGTCACATTTTTCATCTTTCAACCTGCTAAGACCAGGCTAAAATCATAAGTAATAATGCATATTCACACATACACATGCAATGCATATCTGCATAATCTTTCCCAGAATACTTAAAGAAATACAGCAGAAGAGAAATAAAATCTTACAGAAAGAAAATCCTAAAGAACACAGAGCACTGATTTATATTTTATTATTATGATAAATTCAAAATTTTAGATGCTTACAAGGTTTAAAGCTCAACTTTCTTGTATTAACAAAAAGAAGCCATGTTTAAGTATTTCATTTTGTATTTAGTAGCAATCTGAGAGGGGTAGGCAATGGAAATGTTAATTAAAATATCAAAGAAGAAACTATAGACTTAAAATAAGCCTTGCAAATGATTCATTTATGTGCTCATGATATAAACCTAATATATAATTATTTGGTATCTTGGTCAAGCAGAAAATAACGTAGATATCTTTACACTGAATTACTAGCAGGATATTCCCTTAAACTGGGCAGTTTGAACCAAATTCATTTTTTGCTTCCTAAAAGATGTCAAAGCCTATTTAATGTCAAAGTTGCTTTGTTAATGCAGAAATATCAACCAACCTTCACTTAAAATGGAAAAAAATTGTAGTGATGCCCCACTTTCCTCAATTCAAACATAGTATGCCATATTATTATGGAAATAATAATGAGGTTATGCTTCCCTCTGCTGGGGAAATTTATCAATGACAACACTGCTAACAAACATAGTTAACAATGGCTAAAATGTACAATGTAAACATTGTCACTTAAAGTAATTAATCTATTAATATTTTGGTGCCATTTATTCTAAAAGTAGTACTAATATTATTTATTGGTTAACTTTGATTTACAAATTGTGGGTGTACAATATTCATGTTTATGAATTTTAAGAAAACACTGCCACACATAGCACCCCAGCATACATTCCAAAACTTACTTTCTAAAATTCAGATCCCGCTGAGGCATAAGCTGGATATGCTGGTATTTGATTTATGAATGCTCACAGGATTGTTTGGGGAATCCTAATACCAGAAGACGGGTAACCATGAGTGAAACCAGTGTTTTGGACCCACTTTGCTTGCAAATTTTACTGTCAGGGACTTTTCTGTCTTTGATTAACTTCACTATACCTAAGAAAGAGACCAGCCGGGTGCGGTGGGTCACGCCTGTAATCCCAGCACTTTGGGTGACTGAGGCAGGCTGATCACGAGGTCAGGAGATAGAGACCATCCTGGCTAACACGGTGAAACCCCGTCTCTACAAAAAATACAAAAAATTAGCAGGGCGTGGTGGCGCACGCCTCTAGTCCCAGCTTCTCAGGAGACTGAGGCAAGAGAATCGATTGAACCCGGGAGGCGGAGGTTGCAGTGAGCCTAGATCGCACCACTGCACTCCAGCCTGGGCCACAGAGCGAGACTCCCTCTCAAAAAAAAAAGAGAGACCACTAAACTAAAGTAAATGCTATGACTGTCCCTGCATGAGTATGGCACATTTATTGAACACTCTCCTTAGATTTTTTTCAAATGGCATATTTCAATCAAATAATAAAGTATTTGCTAGACTTTCATTAATTTATTTCATGGAAAAATAATACTGAATTATGTTCAGCACCATTCCAGCAACGTAGTATTTTGAAATATCAATTCATTACACTAAAGAATCTATTTGCCTGTATGTGGAGGGTTAAAGATAATTACTGAAAGTAAAAGAATCAAGAGAATGTAACTAGAACCAATCAGACTTTAATCTCCATGTTAAAATATTATTTTGCTTGTTGTGTATTTCTAGGGTTATATCAGATATAACATTATGAATATTGTAGATAACAAGTATTTATTGAATGAATGAATGATCTAAAAATTTCAAGTTATAATCTAGCTACTTATCTTATTACTTTTATTTTTCAGTGAGATTTGAACTAATAGCACTTATTGATTTTTGTAAAAAAAAAACTCCTGTCATATATTCTTATTAATAACATCATTATATTCAAAACCAAAATCTCTCTTAGCAAACATCAATATGAATTAATCAATTAACTAATAAATATTGATTACATACCACCATGTGTAGGGCACTATGCTGTGTTTTGAAAATTGTTAGAGATTATATGCATATATAATTTTAATGGCACATCCATTTGTTTAGTGATCCCTTTATAGATTCAGTTAGTATTTCAAAATTATATTTGTGTTAGAGTTACAAGTGTAAATATATACAGGGAAAAACTGACCAAAGGAATTTTTTTTTGAAAAGTAAGACTGTGGATAAATAAATATTGTTGGCCATTGAATGACTGGGCTTTAGAGAGTGTTTCAGATATTAAGAATGTGTTTTGATGAAATTAGAGTGGTTAAAGACTATTAAAATTTGGCATATAGAATGGCCTGGCTATAAAACGTAAAGTGAGTGTAAATAAATTTCCCTCCTGATTCTTACATCAGAATGCATACTATAGGGAGAAGAGGAAGTGCTATTGTTCAATGTTACAGGGTCTTTTTTGGGGAGGGTTGTGGTAAACAACTCTAGATGTTCTTGATATATGGTAGGAAAGGGTAAACTAGCCCAAGAAGCTCTGCAGCAATAAAAACACTCTTTTTTAAAATGACTCTTTTTTCCTTGTCTGCTTGTTTTGATAACTGACCAAACATAAAGCATATACACCATAGATTGCAGTAAATTTCAAATAATCTGGAAACTAAGTCAGGCATTCCCATTTGGCCAGGCTGAGTCTGAGTCTTACCATTAGCAATCTGTGATTATTTTGGAATAGTTGATGTCAGTATTTGAAAGTAAGATGGGCAAAAATCCAGAGCCCAGCCTTATTAAATCATGTATGTTGTCTTGCTAATATCACTTCTCACATTGAATAAAATATATGGGCTCATGTGGAAACATATAAAGATATGAGATGTTTTCACAGAAAGCTTCTAAGCAACATGAAGCCAAATTACACACTTCAGGATGATCAGTTCCAGCTGTAAATGGTAAACATATTCTGTAACACTCTATAGTTTACACATCCAGAGGTTTTAATAGAGAGACTCTATACAAAAGTAACTCAGTTAAGGTGGAAGATATTTCACTTTAGGTGAAATATTTAACACTCACGTGGCACTCTGCTCCCTTATGTATAAAGTGGTCCAAGTGGTGAACTAGGCCAAGTGAAACAAAAAAATCCAGCTCCATTTCCCCTTGATCCCAGGACTCTCTCCTCTGTCACTGATGGCTGGTCACCTAGGAGAGATTTTAGTATCAAATCTTCTTAATATATATGTGCTGTCAAATCTTGTCTTCCCACTTATACCTCATACAGGATGCTAAAGAGAAATCTCAGGTTGTTTCCAATCTGTTCCCTTCCCTAAAATAATTGCTGGGTACAACACTGGAGCTCATCTGACTTTGCACTCAAGAAAATGACTGACCAAGGCAATTTACCTCTAAACTACCTCCCATTTTCTTTCTCACTAAGAACAAGCTGTATTATGATTTACACGTCCAGAAAGGAAAAAAAAAAAACAAACTACACTATCAGTACCGATTGTTTTAAAAAAAGAAGACATAACATCATGTTAGGTTTCTGAATCTTTGAAATATTTTATGTCCTATCTTCTAGTTTAATAATTTAATGGCATCATTGAATTTCACTTTCTAATAGTTTTGCAGGCATGCATTACCTTTCTTGCATCTCCACAGGAAAATGTCCACAGAATTTGATCTTCTTAATTATCTCCACAATGGTCCATCTCAATTTATATCTTGGTTAGCATCAGAATCATTCCAAAATTTTGTAAAATAACTTTGGCAATGCCATCTTTATGATCTGCAGAACTGTAAATTTAGTATTTTGTAGGAGTACTATTATAGTCTGTGCCTTAGCCTCTTCCAGTAATGAATCTGAGCATTTAACCCCAAGAGTAGCTTCAGGATTTGACAAATGAGCATGATGTCAGCCTTAAAAATAATCCCTACCTTTAATAAATTATAAAACTTCATCATCAAATCTCAGATGACATAATATAAAGTACACCATTCTTTTATGTAATTCTAAGGAAAAAAAACCCTGCTGAGGATGGGAAGTCTACTAGATGTTCCCAGCATCAAACTGGGACACCAGATGACTCAGGACTAGTCTAAAGGAGAAATAAACTCTATTCAGATGATAGTAGCAAGGAAAATTGCTTATTTAAGTCATAATCATGGGAGGTCAGAAAGGGATTAAAAATACTTTTTGAACTACAAGTTGGTACTTACAAAGATTTACTTTCTGAATTCACACAAACAGAATGGACCCAAATTTCAGACAGAGACTTTAAAGAGGTATCATGTCAGTAGGATCCTACATGTCTGGCAGAAGTTAGAAAGAATTTCTCCTGGAAGAAAGCAATTTCAACTCAGATCAAGAGCAACTGTAAGACACATTCTTATATGAGAGCTATTAAAGTATAAAGAAGTGTGCATCTTAGAATTGAATCCTTCCAGTATTATCTTCTATGACTTTTATAAACCCTTTTTGAATATTTTCACTCGAGATAATCAGTCATCATGATACTTGTCTTCTGCTTAGGAAAAAAAATCTAATTATTCATATTACATGTGTGCAAGGCAAATGCACAGATAACATGAATAAGAACAGGTTTGAAATAGCTTGCATATCATTATTATTCACTGACATCTTTAAGTATGTCATCAGAGACACCTGTTCATACACCTACAATTTAACTGTTATAAACTGAGATTTTTTTTAAAGCATGCTGCATTTTTTATACCAAGAGTTATAAGGATCACATATCATTAAAATACAAGATGGTATTTTCATTATTGTTTATGGAAGGTTTCTGCTTCGGCAAATGGGTGTTTTCTATCTCCCATTATATCTCTTGGGGAAAAGTAAATGCAACATTAAAGTTCATGTTTCCTGATTTTTTTAAGTAAACGTTCCTATGGTAATTTTGCTCTGGCATAGAGATTCTTTGTGCTTTCTTTTATGCATTTGCTATAAAATCATGAAAATAAAACATACCAGATGTTCAATATAGACTAAATATTACAGTACATCTCTTCACATTGATATTGCTTTTTAAGTAAATGAATTTCAGCCTGCCATATACTAAGGAAGCATATTAGCCCATGACATCGCAAGATATTAAGTACAGTCTTCAGTGTACTTCAGTGTACAATGTATAATTGAATTGTTCAATGTACAATTCAAGTGGCTTCAAAGTTAACCTCCTAACACATAAATTTCATTATATTTCAAATTAATCATCTCTGAAAGTAAGATACTGGTAACTCTATCCCAAAAAACAATTATTTATGAATAACAAAATTCACATATCCTGGCCCTATGACTGTTTAACCTTTCATCTATATATTAATATATATCTCTCTATATGTGTGTGCATATATATGTTTATGTGTGTGTCTATATATATATACATACACATATATAGACACACACATATGTATGTACACACACATACACAGACACATAGCCAATTTTAAGTACAAATCCTCAGGAATCTATGTATTCAAGAAAGATTAGAAACTACTTAAACTGTAAAATTCTAAATGCTACATCTTGGTTAATAATTACTTCCCAGCACCAAAGCCATCTTAATTTAGGGCATAAAGCAAAGTAGTTTAAAATTAAAATATTAGCAAGTTGATAAATTACAAGTTTAAATTTTCTTTAATATTTCATTGTCGTTTTGTACTTGGCAAGTTACATCCACTAGCTTCATATTTATTGGTAATATTTCTAGTAAATAGGTTAAGCACACATCCATGTTCTTAACTGCACATTCATGCTTTCATTTCTTGGTACATGCACACATGCCTGCAAACACACATTGAACATTTACACAGAATCTAATTGGTAAAAATATCATGCTAGACATGGAAAAACATTGTACTAGGCATTACCTTGAAAAGTAAACAAACAATACTATTATATACTTTGGTAGATACTATAGATTTTGTTTTATGTGCACTACAATATATGATATTATTAAATAGTTTATTAGCCATCTTTGTTTGTTTGTTTGTTTAGATGGAGTTTTGCATTTGTTGCCCAGGCTGGAGTGCAATAGTGCGATATCTGCTCACTGCAACCTTTGCCTCCCAGGTTCAGGCGATTCTCCTGCCTTAGTCTCCCAAGTAGCTGGGATTACAGGCATGCCATACCATGGCTGGTTAATTTTTTGTTTGTTTGTTGTTTTTTTTAGTAGATACGTGTTTTCACCATGTTGGCCAGGCTAGTCTCAAACTCCTGACCTCAGGTAATCCACCCTCCTCGGCCTCCCAAAGTGCTGGGATTACAGGCGTGAGCCACTGCACCTGGCCTGTTAGCCATCTTAATACTCAAGCATACATGAATGCTAAGAATGAATTAACTTTTTTTTCAGTTTTACAAATTTTAAAATATTTTATGTCTTCTCAAGAGATATTGACACACCTTTGAAATGTTTTCCATCCACTTGAAGTAAGTCTTTTCTATTGATAGTGCATCTATTGTATTTCTGCAGAAAATCTTATAGAATCCAATGAGAAAAATCTAAGTAGTGCTGTTTATACTTCAGTTAGGCATTGCTACAGTATTCTGTGTCACCAAGAGTTTATGGGCAACATTTCCTTTCCTCTTGTACTTGACCTTTGATACTGAGTATTATTGAGAGAAATATTAAAATTATAATGAAAACAACTGGAATTTTATTTCTCTTTATGTGGTACAGCAACTAACTGTATTTGTTAAATAACCTAAATATGTATGTAAAATAATATGCATTCATTTACCCATCTCCTAAATTAAGTTTTAGTTTTACATGTATTATTTACAAATTAAACTTATAATAAAGTGGAAGAACATCAAAATTGATAACAAATCAAAGTTGAATGAATATAGTTCACAACCTCATCCATCTCTGTCTTCTCTACATAACATCAAATTTCCTAAGATGGTTGCATTATTAACATTTCAATCTTGCGAGACATTTATGGGGTTAAAATGGAGAGTGAATAAATAGAAAGCTGAAATGTGATGCCTTCTGTTTCTGCTGTATTGGAAGAGAATCAAATGCTAAATAAGGCCTTTAGCAACATGATATTTCTGGTCGAATGATGGATATCATGACTTTTTTGTTGTTACAAAAGGAAGCAATTTATTTAACTATTTTCTTTCCTCCCATTCTTTCTGGTTTATTAGCTTCATTTCATTTCCATAAATTATCCAACTAAAAGAGGAAATGATTAATTGAAGATTGCTTCCTTAAAACATTATTTCTTGTCATTAACAGCTGCAACATATTGAAACATTGTGTTATCCAAACACACTGCGGTGCTTTTAAAATAATTTTGATGTTTTGTTGCTCTCCATTATTTTGTTCTAACGATTCAGATTGTTGAACCCATGAGAAATCATTATGCCCATTTAACAAGAATACTCTTCTTTTCAACTGGCAATTTTAATGACAAAAGTTTGTATTCAAAACAGTTGCTTTCTAAGTGTGAAATTTATTTAAAAATGATTTAAAGCGAGATTGCTTTCTTTGTGGTAGCCTGCAAAATTACCTATTACATGACATCTTTTAGTGGTATAGGTATTCTAGAGATGTAAGAAGATATTCATATTCTCAGTTCTCTTCCTCTTACTCCATATTTGGAATTTTTGATTTTGGAGTATTCATGATTAGTCATCACCTTCTCCCACCCTCTCTCAAGTCAATTTTTATAACATTATCAAACTTAATAAATTCAGAATATTTGAAATGCTTACATCCACCAGCAGTTGAATAAAGTATTCCATCATAATCAGGGTTATAAACCCTATTCCCTTTTTGATTGATTAAATTTTCATTCATTTCTTTTATATAATTATGATAACTCTATGTCTTGAGGATGTCAAAGTTACATGAAATTTCAGGTTTTAAATTCAGTATGTTACCTGCATTTGCCATTCACTAAACATCAGCTAAGCGTTTATGATTACCGTTCTGCCAGGATTATGAATACACAGTGTGGTGGCTGGAGGGAATAACCAATATTAAAAATAATTGTAACAAATATAACTACACATACTCTCAGGAGATAAAAAGAGACTTTTTGGGGGGAAATATAGAACAAGAAATATATACATTTTATTTATGGTTGTAGGGGAGTAGGATTTACATTGAGGAGTGTAATTTGTCTTCATTTGGATTCTCAATAAAGGATTTTAAGATTTAATTCGCAGTTGAAACTATCACAACAGCAGTAATGATGTCACCTGACATGTTTATGACTATTGCTGTGCCCAGACATTGTGCTAATATTTTGGTACAAATATATTTTAAGAACAACAAAAATAGAAGGGGTTATGAAAGCCTGGTGCAGTGGCTTATGCCTGTAATCCCAGTACTTTGGGAGACTGAGGCAGGAGGATCACTTGAGGTCAGGAGTTTGAGACCAGCCTGACCAACATGGTAAAACTCCGTCTCTACTAAAAATATAAAAATTAGCTGGTCATGGTGGCAGGCACCTGTAATCCCAGTTCTTCAGGAGGCTGAGGCAAAAGAATCCCTTGAACCTGGGAGGCGGAGGTTGCAGCGAGCCAAGATCGCACCACTGTACTCCAGCCTGGGTGACAGAGTGAGACTCTGTCTCCAAAAACAAAAAGGGTTATAAAAATATTTCACTGTCTAAACTTGCTAAATGACTTATGGAATATATAAAAGATAAGTTGCAATTGTAATTGTTTGTTAAAAATAAAGATAAGATAAAAATAATAACAATGTCAGACAGATAGAGCAAGTAGACTGAGAGAGAACAAAGCCAGACTGACATGCAGCAAGGATATTTACCAAGAAGTTATAAGGGTAAGACATAAGTGTTAGTCTGACTGCTTTTGGTTAGTTGGTGTAGATAGAAGTATGATCACAAAGTTCATTTAAAAATAAGACAGTTGTTCAAGAGAATTTCAATAATTTCTTTTTTTTTTTTTTTTTTTTTTTGAGACGGAGTTTCGCTCTTGATACCCAGGCTGGAGCGCAATGGCGCGATCTCGGCTCACTGCAATCTCCGCCTCCTGGGTTCAGGCAATTCTCCTGCCTCAGCCTCCTGAGTAGCTGGGATTACAGGCACGCGCCACCGTGCCCAGCTAATTTTTTGTATTAGTAGAGACGGGGTTTCACCATGTTGACCAGGATGGTCTCGATCTCTTGACCTCGTGATCCACCCGCCTCGGCCTCCCAAAGTGCTGGGATTACAGGCTTGAGCCACCGCGCCCGGCCAATTTCAATAATTTCTAGAAAGTAAAACCAGAAAGAAGAACTTCCCAAAGGTGAACATAAACACTGCAATGCAATAAATACCATAATCCAAAATATTGTGACATGAATACAGTGAGTAACACCATAGAGTATTGAGAAAGGTCTTACTTAGCAAAGGGTGGGAACACCCTGCCAAAAACAATTTAATAAAATCAATTGTCTGATGACATCATGTAATGTAGACTGCTTGTAAACTGCTCTCAGATCAACTGGTTTAATACAGAAGGAGATTTTAGATTACTCTTATTCTGAATATATAAAATTTCATATCCTTCAGAAAATATGTAATCAACAATATTTCCTCAGTTGAGTTTTTGTTTATGTTGGATAACCGTGAGTTAAATATTATACTCTCTGAAAAGTACCTAGAGTACAGCTATACTGTGCTGCCATTTATATGTACGGTTGATTGCTTTAATAAAACAATCAAATTGATAGCATGCAGTAAGGGAGACTCTAGCAAATAATAAAGTAGTATATATTTCAAAATAGCTAGATTTTACATGTCACCAGGAAGAAATGATAAATGTTTAAAGTGATGGATATGGTAATTACCCTGATTTGATCATTTTACAACATATTGAAACATCACACTGTACCCTATAGATATGTACAAATATTATGCATCAGTTATAAACAACATAATTTTTAAAATTGATACTATATTTGACATCCTAAGAAACAGTGAAGAACTTAATAAGGTTATAAGATAAGAACTGAAAAATGATTCCTGTTTTTACTATTTTCTGGAGCTGGGGAGAGAAGGGGGCTGGAGGGAAACAGAACACATTGTTACTGGATTTCTAAAGTTTCCTATATTGTACAAAATTTATGCAAGTGGTTGTGGTAGAACAGTCAGGAAAGGGAATGGATATTTATTGAATGCCTTCTAATTATTATTTTTTAAAATATTGATTAGGTATCTATAAGATATCAGGTTAGGGGAAATTAACAGAAACTTTTTTTTTACAGGTAATTACTTCTGAACACCCAAATATATGGGTTCTTGGCTGAGGCCATTTTAAATAAAAGTTCTGTTTCTAAATTAGAAGTTGCTGATGGTAGAAACAACCTGTGTGTGGCAGAAGACTTAATAGAAACAACTATCTAATAAAAATATACTTTTAATAATTATTGCTGATGGTAACAGAACCTAACAAAACATAAAATAGGAGAGTCTTAAACCAAAGAAATACAATAGTAAGTCCCTCTGTATCTTAACCATCATTGATAGTTAACATGACAGGGCTTTTACCTTCACTGGTTACTAGCTGGATGTTTCTGTTTCTTTTTGTTGGACAAAAGGGGAAAAGAAAGGGTCAACTTAGGAAATAATGAGATCTTGAGGTACTGTCAAGAGTGGTTATCAAAGCAAACTTACTAAGGGCATCAAGCTCATAAACCAAATTAATTAGTTGTGGTTCTTGCCTTATTCAGATGAGAAAGTACCTGAATATCAGAATGTTTCTTAATGAGTGTGAAATATTACTATATTAAACTTAAAACAATTTGTTATCATCTTTGCTAAATCAAATACTATCTAATATTCTATATATTCTAGATTCCACTATAAAGAAGTAGCAGATAAAATGAAATAGTTTTTTAATGTAAGAAAATATTTTCTATTGAAATAATTATTTTTATATGTTTTCTGGTACATTGGGAAAAGTTTGCCACCACCAGAGGATGTTTTGGAGGAAAAGAAAACTGAGCAGGTTACCTAGGACTACAAGATAGATGACCCGAAAATGATCTCTGTGGACCAACTAGAATTACTCAATTCATTACAAAGAAGACAACTCAGTGATTTTTTTATGTACCCATTGGTGTTGCATTGGTATTGAAAGACTTTTATTTTCTATTATACTAGTTACATGACTCCTCGTATAAATTAATGTATTGAAGGATTTATATGAAGTTCCATGTTTGAGAGTAATAACTTACTTGTACCTTAGTTTTCTTTTTTTTTTTTAATTGCATTTTAGGTTTTGGGGTACATGTGAAAAACATGCAAGATTGTTGCATAGGTGCATACGTGGCAGTGTGATTTGCTGCCTTCCTCCCCTTCACCTATATGTGGCATTTCTCCCCATGCTATCTTTCCCCAGCTCCCCACCCACCGCTGTCCCCCCTACTCCCCCCAACAGACCCCAATGTATAGTGCTCCCCTCCCTGTATCCATGTGTTCCCATTGTTCAACACCCATCTATGAGTGAGAACATGCGGTGTTTGATTTTGTGTTCTTGTGCCAGTTTGCTGAGAATGATGGTTTCCAGGTTCATCCATGTCCCTACAAAGGACGCGAACTCATCGTTTTTTATGGCTGCATGGTATTCCATGGTGTATATGTGCCACATTTTCCCTGTCCAGTCTATCATCAATGGGCATTTGGGTTGGTTCCAGGTCTTTGCTATTGTAAACTGTGCTGCAATGAACATTCGTGTGCATGTGTCCTTATAGTAGAACGATTTATAATCCTTTGGATATATACCCAGTAATGGGATTGCTGGGTCAAATGGAATTTCTATTTCTAGGTCCTTGAGGAATCGCCACACTGTCTTCCACAATGGTTGAACTAATTTACACTCCCACCAACAGTGTAAAAGTGTTCCCATTTCTCCACATCCTCTCCAGAATCTGTTGTCTCCAGACCTTAGTTTTCTTTAGTAACTTTAGCAGATTATGCAAGAGACAAGTCAGTTATAACCATAAATTTCTACCCACAAAAATAGGCCTAGGAGACATGGCTGTTGAGAAAGAAGATGCTGGCAGATCACTGGGTTGTTTGTTTCTAAATCTAGTGGATTTTTCTATGTTTTGCTGTCATATATATTATAAGTCATTCATATATAGAAATTGAATGAAAGGTCTCCTCCTAAAAGTATTTCTTAATAAAAAAGTTTAAACTGCCGAAAAGTTAGAAAAAAAATATTCAATGTAAACAGCATTAACTTCTGTGACAATGAATTCTAATTATTCATAGTAGCTCCTGAATTACAGATTTTTCAGCCCCTGTTGTCCATAGTAATTAAATTCACCTGTATACCAGGAAGCAGGTATCTTACAAACCAGTATAGCAACATGTTCCATATGCATTCAATTCAAGATGCACTAATAATTTCAGAGGGAGAAAAAAAGCCTGTACAATGTAGATATTGACACATGAAGATATGCATCTCCAGTATTTTTTAAAATATGACTTGGAATCAGTTAAATATTGTTTCTTTACATTGCAGTCATTTTTGATTTTTTCCTATTTCCAGGGTATTGATCTTTTCAATAAGAAGGGACAGATATTTCCCAATATTAGAAGAGGTCTGTTTCACACCTAGGGCAATGGGAAAACATGCATTGAGGTTGACACCCCTGGAGACAGAAATTGAAGGCAGAAGGTGGAATGAAGTAGGGTATGATGAGAGTAGGAGATGATAGACATAGGCCTTGTACAAGGATTGTATGGGGGCAGCATTTTTGAAGGCTTTAAATCTAGTGAGAGCAAATCATATCAGCTATGACAGTCAAAAGTATTCAGTTGATGATGACAAGAGTAAAACTGTCAAAGTGATGACAAAAAAGGGGGGAAACATTTTTTAAATTAAAAATCTAGCTGAGTTTCAAGTAGAGAGCAAAAATTTTTCATCTGTCTACACCGTCAGCTTTCTCTGCATGTAAAACATATTTATTATTTTCTAAATTAATTTAATGAGTTTCAGATTGTACAGGATGTCATAATGGAAACAGGATTATACATGATAGTAAGGAGTTTTGTTCTCTAAATGAGTTTTATCTAGACTCCCTGTGTCGTACTTTTGATCTGAACTGTGTTTCATTTACCACATTGAAGGAGGTTACATAAAGGGTAAAATAATAGAAACTTAATCAGGAAACGGGTTTTCTTTTTGCTGCATTTTATTATGTACTTTTGCCATATTCCGTAGCCTAATTCCTGAAAATAATAAAAGATGTGTCATTTTAAAATAAGAACAATTGAAACCACATTGCATTATAATTATGCATCATTTTTTCAAAGCCATCCCTAACTTTTTACCCCAACTGATCTTCAGAACAAACTTGTGGATTATTTAAGAATTATTGGTGGGTAGTATAAATTTGCTGCACTGTACTTTCTGTAAAATGCTAGATAAATATTGGTTGGCAAATTTAATTTTACAGATAAAAAACATAGAAGCAAAATAATTTCTCAGAAATAGATCCTTGTTTCCAAAAAGTTATTCCAATAACTTATTGTGTTACAGAATAATATAATACAAACTGGCCCCATTAGTCCAAGCACAGAGTTTTTCAGTGAAAATAATTTCCTGTAGAGTATTTATCATGACATATAAAGACTTATAGTTATACTACACACATGACTGATTTTGTTAATGTAATGCCATTTTCTCTTAGGCAAATCTCTATGTTTTCTATAACCCATACCAAAATGATTAGTCGATTAAGGTAGGCATTTGGGTTCTGAAACCTTACATCATTGACATTTCTGCCATCCTCAATCAATTTGAAACAGCTTCCAACTTGGCAATAACTTATCTCCTGAATTTCCAAATAAAAACTTTGGAAAGTTGAGATTACTTCTCTAATATTTTCTCATTTCATTTTCTCATCACCGGCCAGATAATCATCATGGCCACAGCCCCGAAGAGCGAATCATCTATGGCGTAGAGAATAGTAGCACGTTTTTGGAATGCAGTCCAAAGTCACAGCGAGCACTGGTCTATTGGCAATTCCAGAGACGAAATGAAGAGCGAAAAGAAGAGGTATGGGAATGAAACTGACTGGATCATTTATATCTAACATATACTGTTAAGTAACCCCTGTATTTTTTACTTGAGAAAAGAAAAAGCACTGAGAATGCTTATCCTCTTCTGAGCCAATCAATCGCTCACTCCTTAAACAAGTATTTATTGGAGACTGATTACGTGACAGACTTTGTACTAGGAATTAGAGAAACAAAGATGACCTGGTAAGAGTTTCTGTCCCACAAACAGTTTGGGGATACATTTTAGGCTCCTCCCCTTATTTCTTACAGTGTTTAGCTACAAAGAAATTATGTTGTTTATATTTGTGCACAAATTAAAAAAACCTCCTACTAATTTTAAATTATGTTCAATAATTATGCTTTCAAAATCTGTTTTCCTTTCTCTATTACCTTCCTCCTTAAATGGGGAAGGGAGGTTGAGAAAAGAAAGTAATAGATGTAGGATAAAGGATTTAATGCTGCAGTATAAACTCAGATGTCAACTATTCATGCAGGATGAGGCAGATCTCACCCCTCATTTGATCCATTTATACCTCCATAGGAGTAAAAAATTGTGTACAGAAAAATAATCCCATCATAAAATGCAAGATTGACTTTATACATTACCAGGTTAGGCTTTTTGAGACCTCTATTGTAAACTGTATTCAAAATAAAAGTGAGGTTACAAATATTCCAGAATATAGTCTCATATATATTCCCATTCAAGATCAAATAAATGAAATAAATAATTAGTAAGCATGAAATTTTCTGCTTGTTCAACTTCTATTCTTCAAAATTCATTTCTTGAAATATTATTATAAATTCATTCAAATGCTCCATATTTTTCTAGTACCATGGTTCTGTAGTTTTAATTGTAGTATTTAATGTTAATTTTATCCCATGTTTATATACCTACTTTTAAATTCATAAAGTATCTTTGCACTTTCCTCCAATTATCTTGAATATTTTAAATTATTATAATAAGAAATTATATTAAAACAGTAATTTAACCAATATTTTTCAATGTATCTTAAAAATAATTGACAGATATTATAATCTCTTATTGGAAATATGCTATCAATTATCTTACAAATTTTATTAACTGCTAAAATGTGTCTTATAATTTTTTTTACAAACACAGAGTTTCAGAGCTTATACTTCTTTTAATATGTATATTTTACACTGCCTTTTTCTTTTAACCTGCTAGATCAGAGTAGACGATCATATCATCAGGACAGAACAAGGGCTTCTGCTACGTAGTCTACATAGGAAGGATTCAGGCAATTACCTCTGTCATGCAGTGGAACATGGGTTCATACAAACTCTTCTTAAGGTTACCCTAGAAGTCATTGACACAGAGCATTTGGAAGAACTTCTTCATAAAGATGATGATGGAGATGCCTCTAAGACCAAAGAAATGTCCAACAGCATGACACCTAGCCAGAAGGTCTGGTACAGAGACTTCATGCAACTCATCAACCACCCCAATCTGAATACGATGGATGAGTTCTGTGAACAGGTTTGGAAAAGGGACCGAAAACAACGTCGGCAAAGGCCAGGACATACCCAAGGGAACAGTAACAAATGGAAGCACTTACAGGAAAATAAGAAAGGTAGAAACAGGAGGACCCACGAATTTGAGAGGGCACCCAGGAGTGTCTGAGCTGCATTATCTCTAGAAACCTCAAACAAGTAAAAACTTGCCTAGACAATAACTGGAAAAAAAAAATGCAATATACATGAACTTTTTTTCATGGCATTATGTGGATGTTTACAATGGTGGGAAATTCAACTGAGTTCCACCAATTATAAATTAAATCCATGAGTAACTTTCCTAATAGGCTTTTTTCCCCTAATACCAACACCTAACAGAGAACACAGGTGAATGTAGATGTTCACTTTAGCAGACTTAAATGTTTCCTAAGAGATTTCACTGTACAGGTTTCTCTTTCTTCTTTGCCTGAGAAATAAAAGTGTCATTTGCCATATTGCCATCTAAAGGAGAAAAACTGCATCAGCAAAGCCATTTTATTGACATAAAAGTTTGAAATAAACTGCATGGATTTACTCAGCTGATGAATATTCCAAAACATGGTTGGAGTCAAGGATATATTTTGTCTACCGGCCCTCATGTTTGTATGTACTTGAGGAGTAAAATGAGTAAAATGATACTGAATGAAATGTTCTGTGGAAATATATATATTAAAAAAACATAAGCCATCCATCATCCAGAGGAAAAATGGGATACACTGATCTACTACTGATGTCTTCTTTCAGCTTTGATCTAAAGATGTATTTTATTAAAACTATAATTTAAATGTACCATGACAAATATGCAGTAAAAATTAGTTGTTTTCTAAGCTAGAGTAGGATTTGTCTTACAATTATTGTGCTATGTAGTTTTTGTTTTTAAAATTCCAATAGTGTGCTGCTTTCTTTGGATGTTTTATTTTCAATTCTATAAGAGGGATGGATGATATTGTTCTAGAAACACATGTACATCATTAAGAATGAATCTCTAAAACCAGGATATAAATTATGCTCTCTTTCACAAAGAAAAATCAAACAAATGGAAGCCGTTCACACCTCCCCTTCTTTAAGTATTACCTAAATTAATTTTAACTTGCATAATGTTCTTAGAAAAAAAAACAGAACAATTTAACCAGTAAAAAAGGAAGAAACAAATAGAGTTTTAAGTGCATTTTACTATATCTAATGAATCAGTGAAGGGAAAAGGAATTGCATATTTCATGAACATAATAAGCATTGTCTTACTATACTGTTAATAGAAAATGTGTCTAATTCTGTGCTTGAATCCCTGCATGATATTTGAGACAAAGATCTCTCTTATGACTCCACTAAGAATTATATCTGTGTCAATTTTCTTAAAAGAGAGAGATCAATACTATTCAGAGCAACAAGTTAAAGGCAAAGTTCCCAACCATTTATATCTGTATCAGGTTCCTCTTATCTTTCCTTGTTTAAGACGATTATTTGTACAAGAAACACATGACTCTTTTCATGTCAATGGGAGGAACTTTTCTGCAAAGTATTTTCTGGGATGCAACCCACACTTAAACAATGTAAAACTCTCTGTTTCCTGCAACAACTTACAAAATAAGGTAAAAGACTAAAATTCAAGATTTGCTTCCTTCATTGTCCTAAGATGATTCATTGAGAATCACTGACTTTGAGATATTCAAAACTTTTAGCATTATACTGTGGTTTCTTTTGCACTGCACTAACCTATTCAGGACTCCTTCCCCAGGTTCTTCATCATGCACAAAAATGCAAAGGAAACATCTTATTAGTAATTAATGAAGCAACATTGAAATTCCAGCTCTTGCTGTCTTTGGATTCTAATTATCTCAGCATCAATTTCTCACCTCAGACTACAGTGAATTTTTATTTCCTATCAGCTGAAATATTTCACAGATGGAAGCTCATGTTTCAGTTTTAATGATTGCTTTGAATAAACAAGTTGTTGCCACTTGTTTCAAATAAAAGCCTAAAAATAATCTACATTCAATTTTAGGCTCCATTGACTAATATGCTGTTGCTTTTGGAAGTACTGTATATCCTCAAATGAAAGCTGAATTGTTAAGTTATTTGAAGAACACATCACTGTACAGAAAATAGTGTTTGAAATATAAGTCAAAGAACAAAGAGTGCTCCAAAAAAATAGGTCATTCTTTTATTTTCAAAAAGTGTCTTAACTATACTAACATTCAGTGTTGTGTTTCCTTCTAAATTTCTAGCTGACACAAATTTATTTGCAATGGCAGATATATCTTATTAATCCTCAAAAATAAAGGATTTGAAGGGATAGAGATTATATAACTTTATAGAAGCCTTCCAAAATTAATTTGAATGCATTTTGTTTAGCATTTTGAAATTACAATAGAAAAAAGTCTAGACTTCAATTAAAAGTAACTAAAAAAAAAATCTACAGGCATGTCTTTATATACCATAAGGTCTAAGTTTTAAAAGAAAATTGTAGATATAACTTACAGCTAAATAACTCATTACAGTCATAATCTTCTGCCCATGTGTATTGAGAGAGGGCAGTTTGCACGAAAAAGAAGTAATAGCCCATTTAATAATTCAGCTTTAAAAGACTTTGTCATATGCATGAATCATCACAGATGAAACTGTTAAAGAGACTTATGTGACCTTACGAAAATTACAACAGCAGTCTTAAGATATGAGAAAGATGAATCACAGCAGAGAAAGTATGGCCCAGTTGATATCAATTGTAAAATGTAAATGCGTGTAAATGCACACTTCATTTTATGTATTATTTAGTAATTTTAAATGGTATGTGTTTAATATTTTTGCTACCAACACATTAGGAAAAAGAAATGTAAAAAATTGGGGGGACTAAAAGGAAGAACAGTGTAAAATAAAACTTTCTATAGGTACTCCATTTCAATGTGTTCAACATCATCCTAAAATGCAAGATTTTCCCATGCAGGTGACAAGATGGTTTATGTACTATTTAAGGACAGAAGGTGTGTGCCCATTCAATAAGCATGTTTTTTGCCAGGTAGGAAGTATGTTCCATATCTGTATTTATCATTGCATTTCAGATGGGAACTAGAAAAACTGGAGAGAAAAATGTAATGAAACTGCTGCTGTAAATTATTCCTTTTAGCATGTATTCACTTGCTAAATACACATTTCTTCAAAATATTTGAATTCAGATGTCTTTACTGTTCCCTATAACATATGGTGTTAAGGAACATAAGCTCATAAAATGTTGAGAACCAGAGTCAGGTTGCTACATAATTAGCTAACAGATTTCTTCATTGTAGTCATCTGTAAACTGGATTCTATATTTATGGTGATTCTGTGAATTTTTATACCCTTTAAATTAAATATTGTTCTTTTTAATGTTATACCTAAAAAGGAAATATGGGGATAAATTTTTATAATGTGTCATTTTCATAATCAGTTTGGTTTTATTCAGGATCCACAAAGATGTCAGATGATTCTTATTGAAATTGCTTATCTTAAAGGTCACAGACAAGCATTTTATTAATATGGAGCCATTAGTATAACATGTTAAAATCTTTGTTTTATAAATTCATTTTAAAACACAATTTCCATTCAATTTAATGAAACTCTATCAGGTTTCATGGTTTCAAAGACAGACTTAAATAGGATTCAACATCTCTGTACTGTGTAATAACATGTTAGACTTTAACTGGCCTAACACCAAAGACATCTATACTTTGAACTTTATTTGTAATAATTATTTGAAGTCAATGTTAATATTTACAAATACATGTTTCCATAAAGAAGAAAACAGTATTTTTCAAAAATCTGTAAAATCTTATTAGTTTGTTGGATCTCTAAAAATTTCTTATACTAGTTAATTAACTGAACATAATTTTTCAAGTTAATAAATTAAGAAAACATCTAAATGAAAGAGAAAATAAAAGCAGCATATGTGGCACCCCATATAGTAAGGCCATTTTCACAATCAACGTAACCAAGGAAAACAGCTTTGTTATCATTTCAAACGTGCAGGCACACATAGGCAGAAGCAAAGCTGGACCAAACCAGACAAAAAGATGATATTGAATATTAAAAAAAAAAAATGGGCCTCTAGACACTTTGCCTTTTAGAACCAGATTCTTACATGTTCAAGTAAATTCCACTCGTAGATCTTGACTATCTACAATGTGCTAGGCATTATGTTAGGTGATGAGGATACTAAAGTGAATAAGGCATAACCCCTGTCCTCAATGAGCTCACACTGAACTTCAAGAAACAGAGCAACATGACTTATCGCCTAATCCAGCAAGTCTTTCCTGATCCTTCTGTCCCTAGATCAAGCTAACCACCTTCTCTGTGCTAAACCTGTGCCTTGTATATACCTTTTATTGTCACACTCCCTCAGTTGTGTGATTTGTTTATATTCCCCCCTCCATTTCTAGACTGTGAGCTCCTTGAGGGCAGGATTTGTATCTAATTGATCTCTGTCCCCAGTGTCTAGCATGATGCCTGGCACAAAGAGAAAGCTCAATAAATCACTGTTGAAAAGAACCAAGTTATGATGTGACAGGTGCCAAATACAAACTCACAACAAAAGTGCTATGGGAAACAAAAAAAAAAAGAGGAATTAACTTGTGGAGAGAGAACATGGGGTGCTTCAGAGAATAAATAACTTTCCAGTTGTGAATCAGTCAGATATGCCTAGATGAAGAAAAAAAAAAAGGCAATCTAGGTAGAAGAAATAAGGAGAAAGGAGAAAAGGTGTGAAAAAATATCCTTTTTCGGAGAACAAGTATTCCAAACAGAAAAAGCACAGGTTTCATAAAGAAAAGTTAAATGTCCTATTGTCCCACTACTATGAGTCTAAATGGTGCATTTGCTTTTTCCTGGGTTTTGATTTATTTCCCTCTGTTTGTACTCACATTCTCATCCTTGGCACGGACTGTCATATGTCATGCATTCAGCCTCCTACACCTCCACCCCACAATCTTTTTACCTTCCCTCTTAATGTTCGCCTATTTTATCTTTACTTAGCTAAATTCATAGCACTAGGCAGTGTTCCCACAACCATCTTCAAACTAATCTTTATTCCATAACATCTTATCTAGTTCAAACCACCACACTTCAGCTGAAATTCTGAATTCTACAAATAAATATTTAGAGGAAGCTAGCTTCATCAGAAACTCCTCTGTGCTCCAACTCAGTTCAAATGAAAGCTTTTGTTATATTTCACCTACCTACAGCCTTACCTCACTCACCTAGCATTAGACTACTCAGCAATGAGTTCCAACATTGCCTTTGCTAAAAAGCAAGGTGGCTCATGAACAAGTCTTCAGCAAAGATAGCATTAAACTATGAAGTCTGCATTTGTTCAAGGCATACCTTAGAGTAATTCATGACCAAGCAATGCTGCAGGTGTGGTCAGCATATGCAGTGGACAGGCAGACTTTTATTATTTTAAACAAACAAAAAAGTTTTATAAAAATGAGACCCGCCACACCACCACTGTGTTAATCTGTCATGTTTTTCTCATATAACAAAAGAATGGATTTTATTTCTCTAAACACTATACTTGTATATACAATGCTTATTTACATAGGACCTAAGCAAAAGGTTTTATAACTATGTTCATGTCATCATAATTCAGGTAATTTGAAGTCTCAACTTCCATCTTCTCTCTTTGTAAATCTCACAGAAGCATTAGACTTCAAGTAAATACATTTGTAAAAAATACATGTCATTTGTGTAGCTCAGTTCTTAATGTTTTGTTTGTTTTATTACTAATTCCAGAGAAGCTTAAATATTTTTGGACAAAGTTTTCATCTAAAATCAAACAGCCACTTCAGGAATTTTTTAAATATACAACAATTTTTAGGGATTTATGTCCTTCAAAAAAGATTGACAGTTTTCTTAGCCCTTAAATATTTTTATTTTACTCATGCGGTGTTTTAAATTGCTGGTAAATGTAAAAAGCTTAGTTTAAGTCTGGGTCTGTATATACTATTCAATATATTCCATTTGAATTTAGATACTGATGAATAATGGTATGGCTAAGTATCCAACTTGCATTGTTGCCATCTACTAATTTCAGAATCATTGCTCATTTTCTTCTTTGCATAACTTTTGACCCTAATAGCTTGCCTGTTGAAATTATTTATATTTTATTTGGTTTCAGAAGTGGTTTAAATTATTACCCAATGAATATTATACAGCATCACAAAAATAATCTGTTATCCATATGGAAAAGTATACTATCAAGGAGTTTATTGAATTCTTTAAATCATGAAATATTTATTCAAAACATAAGAGAATACTTATCCCAGGATTATTATATTTTGATCAAAACAATTGTGTAGTCATAAACTTTAGAAACATGACAGTATTTAGGTTTCTTCTTTATTTCCTGACTCCTCTAGAATCCAAAACAAAACCAAACAAACAAAAAAATCAACAAATACTGTAGATGGCAAAATCACTTATCATTCAAAATGTTGCATATCTTCTTCCCCTCAGTGAAGAATGGAATGTCATTTGCAACTGTTTCCATACTGGTCTTCTTCTAAGCTACTCTTTGTCCTTAGACAGTGTTTATAAAAATTATGTCATATCATGAAGCTCTATATTCATTATTGAGAAGTAATATTATTGAACTTCTAGAAAGGACTATTTATACATTTTTATAAAATTTGTATCACTAAGCCCAAAGCAGAAACTCTTTATAATATATTGTACTGTATTAATTTTATAATTTAATAATATAATATTGAATAAAATCAACATAAGCAGAAGTGTAGAACGATTAATACATCCTAAAGTGTTAAAGTTACTGCCTGGTGATAGTAAAGTTACATTTTTTTTTAATATTCATTATGTTTTTAGATATATTCACTATGTATTTTTATATTAATTGTGGTTTTGGATATTATGATCTAAATATTTTTATGATATCATGTAGGCCTTTTAATATGAAGTAGGACACAGAGCTAAGGATCTGGCATGACATACTGTACTTGAGTTTTCTATGGTAAGAATTAGCCTCTGAGTAACTCGCAATCTATTGAACAGAGGGAAACACAACATTTCACATGATGTGCTACACAAGTGATATAGTAATAGTCGTAGTAGTCATAGTTATAGTAGTAATGATAGAAGTAATATCAAGTGTTTACAACATACTGTTTTCTTTATCAAGTGCTTTATTTGTATTACTTTAATCATTATAACAACTCCAAAAATCCTATTTTTATCCTTATTTTTTTTTAATAAAGAAACTGAAGTACAGAATGGTTAAATAACTGCTCAATTCACATGATCAAAAGTGGTAGAAATAAAGTTCTGATTCAAGTATGATTTACAATTACCTGTGTTTCCAGAAAGATAACTAGTTATTGTAAATATAATTTAAGGTGCTATGCTGTATGGAAAGAGAGACAAAAGATGTCAAAGACTTATAGAAGATGAAGGAGAGAATGGGAAGTGAGTTGACCTAGAAAGAAGGGAACATGTCTTTCACTAAGACAGGAGACACATTCAAATAGGAAATCAGCAGAGCAGTTAAAAATAGGTTTTGGAGACCTGCAAACCTGGGTTGAATACCTGCTATACCAGTGTACTTAGTGGTGTCTTTGGGTATTGATTTATTTTTACTTCTCTGGGCCTCAGTTCTCCCATGAATAAGATTTTAATATCTCAGTTCTTCCATGTATATGAGATAAATGATAGAAAACTTATTCATAGAATTGGGATAATAGTTAACAGTGACATATAATGTGTACTGCTAACACTAATATTTATTCACTTTTCTTGATTTCTGTCCTGATAATGATGAGAAAATGATGTTCTTTCTCATTTCCAAATAAAATATTTTTGATTATATCTACTACCACCTTCTGCAGACCTTTAGACCTCTAATTTATGTCATTAATTTCTCTTGCTTCCCATTTTAAAGTTATAGTTGTAAAAATAGCAACAATCTCCCTTAGCCACGTCTTACATGTGAGCACTTTCCTACTTCTTACCTTTTCCTATAAAAATTGGCAAAAGAAATTGTTAGTGACTCCTAATCAAAGATAACAGATGTTTGAACTTCTATCCTCTAAAAATATCATTACATTAAAATACCAGCACATTTATCTTGATTTCTAACTATGTTGACTTTTAATTCCTAATTTTTGGGCTACTGTCTTCCATCATTATCTCTAAGAATGTATTTTAAAGTAAATTAGTCAATCGTTTTGTACTAAGTAATCACCTGTTTAATTCTTCTTTTATATAGTTTTCAAAGTGAGCATTTTCCAGCTCGAAAAGAGATAGTTTTCTATACATTACCTAATAAAGTACCTTTCAGGAGATAAAGTGATTTTTATATATGCTCAATGAAATAAACTACATTATATTAAGTATGTTTTCATATATGGAAAGGTTTGAGACACAGTCTAAGCAATTGCAAGTGGTGATGACAAACTTACAAAAATAAAATCAAACTTAAAAAATGCATAATATTGAAAAAATTATATTTATTGTAATAGGATATAACTCACAGGAAGAAAATGTAAGCAGAGGCATTTATTCATGATGTCTAAAGAACACATAAAAAGACCACTACCATAATTCACACCTAGAAAGATGATAATTTATGCAAAATCACTCCCTTTAAAAAGTAGGGATGAAAAGAGACATGACACCTCAAAACCCTGCCAAGCTAGGGATAAACATAAGAAATAAGCCATATGTGTTGTGGGAGGCAAATCCACAAAGAAACTGTTAGGCAAAAATAAAACCAAACTATGACATGATCCAGATGTTCACTAATATGAAGGTCTCAGCAAAATCTGACGGACTTCAAGGTCTGGTAGGAAACGATAAAAGTTCCAAAAGTGTGAATACTGATCGGCTTCAATTATTTGGTAATCTTTTTTAAATAATTGCTTTTGTTTGAAGTGTTGTTGTCTTTCAGCTTTAACTACCTTGGAAATTGATAAAAAGCAGCACAAAAAGATGAAACAAAAATGCAGGCTTTGAAGTACAATCATTTTGTTCATAGGAACTTTAAGAGCCCATTTTTGCTGGCCCCCAAAAAAGACAACAGTATACATTAGAATTTAGACAATCTGGAAGAAAGAAAAAAGAATAAGGCCTGTACACAAATATTTTATACTGTCCCTAACTCAGAATTAATTTTAAAAATCCAATAAGCTATACATATGTGTGTATAAATATAATCATGGTAGATAACACTGAGGATAATTTTCAGGGAAAATTTGAACTAAGATTACTTTTATGCATTAAGTGCAGATGCACCATCTATACATATCTAGTTTTAGGCTTTTATTTCTGAATGCTTCTTAGCCATCGTCCTATGTTTAAATGTCTTTCGTTGACTACAACACAGTTCACCTTATACACTCAACTTTCATTTATTAGTCACATGATGCTAAAATAGTTAATACAATATTAAGAGATTGAATTGGAAAGTGCCCAAAGGCTTTAGAAAATTAAGACATAATGAACAGAAAAATCTCAATGCTGGGAGGGTTGAAAGAGAGACTAGAGCTCAAAAAGCAAGGGAAAAAAGTGTATTGATTTTAAAAGGAAGTAAAAGAATAAAAAGAACAAACATATCATCTCTTTCATTAAGAGTGCAAATGCTTGGGTTACTGTCTTGTTCTTTTTTTTATCCTTCTGCAGATCCTAATCTTATGTGCTATCAATCTCTCTTTAGACATTGTTAACCATCCACTAAGTCCAGCATACTCAAAACACGTGATCAAAGTGTGGACTACGGACATTGCTATCACCTGGGAATTCATGAGAACTATGGATAGATAAGACCCACCCCAGATCTACAGAATGAAAATCAACATTTTAGTCAATTCCCAGGTGATTTGTGTTCATAACAATGCTTGAACCCACTGCTTTTAAGTCAGGTGTCCTCCACCTCCCAGCCTACAGCATGGTAGTAGTCCATGGCCTGTTAGGAATGGAACACACAGCAGAAGGTGAGTGGTTGGGGAGCCAACATTACCACCTGAGATCCACCTCCTGTCAGATCAGTGGTGGAACTGGATTCTTGTAGGAGCATGAACTCTAATGAGAACTGTGCATGCCAGGGATCCAGGCTGGGCGCTCCTTATCAGAACCTAACTGATGCATGATGATCTGAGGTGGAACAGTTTCATCCTGAAACCATTTCTAACACCCCCATCAGTGGAAAAATTGTCTTCCATGAAACCATTCCCTGATGCCAAAAGGTTGCGGACCACTGCTTAACTGAGTGATTCCTATAAATTCGTATCTCAGGGGCGCAAATCTGGAGTATTTTTACCAAATGATTTGTCAAGATTTCACTGGCCCGGTGGCTCCACTCAGGCTTTCTCCTGTCTGAGTTCTAAGAAGGCTTATCTGTTTCCAAGGTTTGCTGGCCTTAGGGGTAAGGATCAGATACTAAGATATAAGGGCCCTGAAATATCAGGTTAAAATTACTTAGTCTGCTGATGAAGAGAGACTATTACATATTTCAGAGTTGTTGTGATGAAAATCATTAGAAAGTATTTGTGTTCTAAGTAATATTTACTCAGCAATGATATAGGGTAAATTGGAGGTATGAGAATTTCTATTCCTACTATTTCTACTATTCTGCTTTTCTTCTTTTTCTTCTTTATTATTACTATTATTATTATTAAGACAGGGTCTGTCACCCAGGCTGGAGTGCATTAGTGCCATCATGGCTTACTGAAGCCTCAGCCTTCCGAGGCTCAAGTGATCTCCCATTTCAGCTTTGCAAGTAGCTGGAATTACAGGCAATGCCACCACATACCCAGCTAATTTTTGTAGCTTTTGTAGAGATGGGGTTTTGCCATATTGGCCAGGCTAGTCTCTCAATCCTTCACTTAAGTGATCCACCCACCTTGGCCTCCCAAAGTGCTGAGATTACAGGCATGAGCCACTGCACCTGGCCTCTATTTAGCTTTTCAAAAGTAATGCATCCTTTATTTTAAAAAATTGATAAAAAAGAATTATAGAACACTTGAACTACAGAAATATTTTTACCTAACTGACAAATAGCATCCTTAGGAGAGTCAGTGCATTGCAATGTAATGGCAATGCAATGAAAGAGTATACTTTATAGATAATATTATCTTCTCATTTCTTTTAGGCTTTCAGCATAATGAAAGTGCACACTTGTT
Organism: Aotus nancymaae; assembly: GCF_030222135.1. Lineage (NCBI taxonomy): Eukaryota > Metazoa > Chordata > Mammalia > Primates > Aotidae > Aotus > Aotus nancymaae. The sequence continues at coordinate 62,191,171 of NW_026988413.1, read as the reverse complement.
TGAATTATTATAGTATTGGGCTTCATGAAGTTTGGCAGCAGTAAGAGTTGTTTAGATTTCTCAACAATTTTTTCCAGTAATTTTCATAGTATTTTTATTCTACGAGGAAATATAGTAAGATAATACTTCCTATAAATAGAAATACTCAAGTTACCAACTGAAAGACCTTTTAAACTAAAATATGCAACTTTAGCAAAAACAGTAATCAGAGGTTATTTCCTTATAAAATTTTGGTGCCATTGAAACCCAATAATATATAGAGCCAATATTTTAAAAATACACCAACATTAACAATGTATGCATGCATACATGCCATATATTTCTAAGATTTATTTTTCAGCTCATGCTGGGTGGTCTACTACTGCTTTTTATACTACAACCAACTGATCCCAAGTTCAGGGTTATTTAAAATCATCATAAATAAAGGCCATGTGTGCACTGCTTAAGTACCAGAGGATATTTACAAACGTTTCAGCAAGTTACTCATTCATTGCCCTCAAAAAGCATCAATGTTTACCATTAGTTGTACAATTAAACATTTTTAATACCGTTAAATTCACCCCAATAATCTTTCCTAAAAAAATCAAGTAGGATCATGAAGAAATGAAATTTTTTTTATACTGTACTTACTGTTGCATGTCAAAGCAGCAGACACTACGTTTTTAAGAAGGCTGTGAACTTAATGGACTGTCAATTGTCACAGTTCCATATATTTTTATCAAATAGAATATCTGTCCTTAAGAAAAGTTAAAAAAAAGTGCCTACATTATTATTTGTATGAAAATAGTTTATTAATTAGCAGCAGTATTATGTGCCTACAAAAAATCTCTTCCACAAAATCATTTAGAACTGAAGTCCTGAATGTTTTATATCAATGAGATTTCAGGAAGCAGGAACTTTAAATTAAAACTCAAGGGAGTTTCCAGCTATGGAGTCTGAAAAATACAGTTTTATCTTAAGCTCTCTGTAAATCATCTTAAAATACTGCTGATTTGCTAATGTGTAACACAGGCTCCTAAATTTTGGTTGGAGGGAAAGGATAAATTGGGAGCAATGGGAATGGGGATCAGGGTCAAAGTGAGGTACGGGAAAGTTTCTAAAGCAGATATGGTGCCCTAGCTAAGCAGTTATTACAGGACAAAAGTAAAATAACAAAGAAGTGCTAGTTTACTATCTCCTTCATAAAACATAAGCAGTTCATTTGTACCATTATGTGTTAGACTTCTTAATATGATAGTAAAAGTCTTACTTTTATATTTTTAACCTAAAGAGGTAGCCCTTTAATAAAAATCTCATATAGCATTAGCAATCATATCATTAGACACAAAGCCCAGTGCTACATAATCTTATAATGCAAATCTCCATTGATAGCAAATAGTCCACTCTTAGGTATGCATTGATAAATGTGCTGTCCTGACACATATTTTGGGAAGTTACTTAGAACCAAGACCCTTTAGGAACTGTTTTCTTGGTCAGATGCAGTTGGGAATCCACATGCTTTCTGCTCATATCCTGTGCTGACACCATAGAGTAGTGGCCAGTAGCTCATGACATAAATGTTCTGTAAAGTGGGCAAGGCTTTATTTAGTCAGAAATGGTGGGAAATTGTTCGGCATGGAAGAAGAACTATGCTTTCTGGGAGACTCTGCATCCTTTTCTCTTTGGGGCTAAAGAGAGAACCACAAAGTACTTAACAAAGTCAGAGGGCAGAAACAGGAGCACTCTGACCACTTCCAGAGAGGTGGAAGTCTCTCCAAGTCAAAGCAAAAGAGCTACATATGATTGAGGGTTCAGAGAAATTGCCCAAAAGTGGAAGTAAGATCAGTGTGAAAAAAAATGGAAGGATAACTAACTTTACAGTGAAGCTACAGAGAAGATAATTTTGGGGTTTGGGTTAATCTGAAAGAAGGCATGATTTAATGGTTCAGGGAGTAGCTAATTTAGCTGGAAACACAGATTCTCAAATCTTGGGTAGTTTTACCTATGTACTCTGTGTATATGTTTGTTTGAACTAATTTAAACATGTCCACCCTATAGCTCTCTCTATTTATTTATATTTAAAAACAAGTCCCTTGTAGGATTCTTATATTCAAAGCTAAAATTGCTTGTTGGAAATCAATAATTTTTATGATGCAAGCAGCCATTCACCTTCCTCATCTTTGCATTTTATACACCATTTGCTTATAGAATGGATTATAACTTCTCTTTCACTAGGAATGTACATTTCAGTGGTAAGAAACTCAAAAGTTCTGTCTTTCCCATGAAACTCAAGGAGAACTTGGAGAAATAAAATGTCATATACACCTCATGGTTGCACGCTGCTCCTACAATTCTTGACTTTCAAGTTTTGTCTCCGACCCTGCTACTACCCACCTTCAGTTCCTGCTGCTCTTTTAGATCCAACTCAACTCCACACCTCTACTGCTATCTATCTGTATTCAACCTAAGCTGATTATTGGCACTATTATCAACTACATAGAGCCTGTTTTAGCTGATACTCCTGATACTCACATACCCAGCACCCGACCCCTGGGCTCAGAAGCCACAGCAGTTCTTTGTGCCACTCAATGGTGCTGTCCTAGTTCCTCAGCTACCCTGGCCTTCCTATATCTGCCATATCTAGTTCCTGGTTGGATCCACACAGTTGAACTATAGTAGTAACAAATTTACACACATTTTTAAATGACCTTAACCATTTCTTTTAAGAATTTCAATTTAAACTCAACTAGAAAAGACTCCAGGCAAGATGAAGATTTGCATCAAACTTTTTTTCTGTCTCACGTGGGAGTACCCAAATGCAATTATTCTCAGTCTCTTCCTAGAGCGAATTTTTTTAAAGGAGAGACCGAAAGTAGGACTCTCAGTTCTTCTTCAAACTGTCCATAGATTACAGAGGAAAGAAGGCGAGCCAAGAAAGTCCCTTGGGATATGAGACAAGTATCACAGGACTGCTCCAAACAGATTTCAAATGTGATTCTAACAATTTTCCAGGTTGCACATCATAACATACATAAAATAATTGCTATAAATGATGGAGTTTGAAACGATCTAAATTGCAACATAAAACACTAACAGGGAAGTATTTCTAGAATAGGATAGATCTTACCAAAATCTCATCAACCAGATTATTGCCTCTTCTGCCTTCCTGCAAAATTTACTTCAGTCTCTCCTTCCATGAGAGATCTGTTCATCACTCTCATTCTGTGGATACTCAGGCACTTGTACTGTAGTTAGAATATGAGTTCACCTTTAAAAAAACGTCATGCTATCTCTTTTAATACATTCATACTATCTCCTTTAATACATCAATACTAACACCATACTCTGAGGATTTATTTTGAGCTCTATTAATCAGAAACAGGTACGTATAATAGGCAATCATCTGTCACATGCTTAGAATATGTAAAAGTTAATGAAATATGTATGATGAAGGGATTGACAATGGGCTCAGGAAGATGAAAAGATATTGATACTTCTCATTTACTCACTTGACAAAAATTATTAATCAAATCCTTACTGAGTGTTCAGCATAGGAAATACAAACCTGACTTCTAAGAGGTTACAACTGTCAGTTGACATAAGATAGTTGATACAAAAATATATAATAGAAAGTGATGATCGTGTTTAAAAAAGAGGTTTACAAGGTATGACAATTCATGAGGCACACAGTGAAATTAAAAAGCCTCAAAAGTAATTCAAGAGCTGCTTCCTTCTATCAGGCAGATCCAGCCTTCTTAGTCCTATTATACAGAGAAATGGGCATGCAGTCAAAGGCTTTGACACTAGGATTAAGGTCTCTGACTGCGCTGTTCCTACTAAATAGCACTGTCTCTACGATGTATGAAACTAGCAAATATTTCTCCATGACAATTGAAATATTTATATAAATGTACTTTTTATATAAATTCATTTATGTGTAAATATCTTTGATATTTCCAAAACAAATATTTTTTTTTTTTTTTTTTTTTTTTTTTTTTTGAGACGGAGTTTCGCTCTTGTTACCCAGGCTGGAGTGCAATGGCGCAATCTTGGCTCACCGCAACCTCCGCCTCCCGGGTTCAGGCAATTCTCCTGCCTCAGCCTCCTGAGTAGCTGGGATTACAGGCACGCGCCACCGTGCCCAGCTAATTTTTTGTATTTTTAGTAGAGACGGGGTTTCACTGTGTTGACCAGGATGGTCTCGATCTCTTGACCTCATGATCCACCCGCCTCGGCCTCCCAAAGTGCTGGGATTACAGGCTTGAGCCACCGCGCCCGGCCCCAAAACAAATATTTTTATTTTATCCCAATAACTCTGCTTTTCAATTTGCCTACTAGTAGCTTCTATGACTTGGTTCCTATTAACCCCTTCTTAATAATTGTTTTACTTTAATGTAGAAAGATCCTAGGAGTTTAGACTACTCATTTCTTTCACATTGCTCTGTTATTATGCACAACTTTTATTTAACTGTGTGTTCACTTTTTAAAATATACTTCAGGAAGAGTTCAGTCTTGAGAATGGGTTTGCACTGGGGAAAAACATCAAGTCTGTCAACTTTCCAAGTAAAGACCTCTCAGGAAATGAGTATCTAGGGGTTTTACAAAGGCTGTTTTCACATCATAAAATGTCTGTCTGAATTTTCATGGCAACTTTTGTTTTTGACATTTTATTTTTCAACTGAAAGGCATCTCCATGTGTCATTATCTTGAAGAATGTAACATTACAGGATTCCAAAAGAGTATAGAAACTTAAAAGCTCCATGATTTTAGCCCACCTGCACCTGACATTCTCCCTGGAGACCTACTCCTGTGTGATTTCCTTGCATGAAGTAAAAGCTTTTTATAAACCACATTGAAGTAATTTCCAACTGTTAAAGTCCTACTTTCAGTTGTGAAATGTCCTTTCTTTGTTTGATTTTTGCCTTCTGCTTCTTGCATTTTGGAAAAATTTAACAGAATCTTAAATCTATCTAACCTTTGACCAAACCCAATTGATGAAGCTAGACAATGAGCATAGAAAATAGATTGTAATTACTGCCTCTGGTTTTTAAGTTAGATTTGGAATCCTGGGCAAGGAATTGCTTCTGTAGGTAATATCCTGTCTCGACTTCTGACCCATATATCAGTACTCCAAGATTACATATTTTGGTCATACATTAATCCATTCATTCAGTAAATATTTTATAAGGGCTACTACTCTATGTTAAAAATGTTTCTAAGTGCTGGGAATTTAGTAGTGAAAGAGAAAAAGGCAAAATTCATATACTAAAGACTCTTAGATTTCAGCATATGAAAACCACAATGAAACAGTAAATAAGTATATATCTAGCATATCTGTTTTTCCCACAATTTTCTTTAGCATTAAGCAAAGTGCTTTATACATAGTAAGTGCTTAAAAACTATTTGTTGAATGGAAGATATAGCCTGGCATTGCTATTTACTAACAAGCTACTTATCTTTGTTAAATGGGAATAAAAAGAGTTATCTATAGTGTTTCTGTAAATATTTTTAAAACATAACGTATTAAATGTGTAAATCACACTGCCTACCTCATAGTAAAATGGTGCAAAGTGTCACTTCACTTCAGCACTAACTTATGCGCAATACATTGTAAGTGTTATGAAAATTAAAGACATGAAGTTAATGATGTTCTGGTAGGTGGTTAGACACAGATAAGTGGGGTTGGCTACACCTGAATGAACCAGGAAGGATGAAATAAACACATCTTCTTCTTTCCTCACTTTCAAGGGCGATATCTGACAATTCACAATCAATCAGGATCACAAGATATAAAGGAGTAAGCTATTTCAACTAATGATTTGAATCAGTCTGACAAGTGATGGTGATAGCTCTGTAAAATGAGTAACAGGTCAGTATTAGTGTACAGGCTATTTCACTTGGTCAAGCGGTTCTGCAGCTGTGGCTGAAAATTAGTCTTTTCAAAGTGGCTTCAATATACAAACTGAAGTGCCTAGAATGGCAGATATACCAAGTAGGAGGATAAAATGTGTTACAAGTATTAAAACTGATTATTATATAATTTGATAGTTCTATTTGTGCTATAATCATTTCCTTTTATCATTGTTAATAGTAAAATTTTGATGATAATGCAACACCTTACTTTATTCATTCAACCTCTAATGTTCCAGAAAATGTGTGTATACTTTAAACTGGTGTGACACTCAGAAATCCTTTAATACAAGACAAACTCCTCTGTACCTTACCATAAAATTTAGCTAACTGACCCTTAAAATCAGTCCATTTAAACTAATTCCTGTTATCCAACCATGTAAGAACTTGCACTTGCAAATATTATGCCATGAACATATAATCAAGTGGAAACCACTTAATTGAGAACTGACCCCACTCAATTTGAATTTCAACATCTGTCCTTCTTCAAATGAGAAACTTTCAGGAGAAAAAAAAAAATGACACATTGTAAATCTATGATAGTTTCCATCAGTGTCAGTTGGTAAAACTTAACTAATGCTACTTGAGGTTGTAATTACATAAATAGAGTCAAAGTGTCTGACATATGTAGATTCCATACATGAATTTAGTTCATTTGCTAAATTCACCTATTTTTATTAAAAGGTAAGTAGGTACCATAAATCACAAAATTATAATATTTCACTGATGGAGAACCAAAATAAACAAGTGAATGAGTACATCTGCAAATACTGAATAAATAAACCTTCACCTAAAAAATATTTCTTTAGCCTCCAAGGCCTTACTTGTTAGAAACAATACCATAAGAAAATGCTTTTTTCTTTCTTAGTTTTCTCACAGGCGTTTAAAGGGAAACCTAGTTAATAGAGGAAAGGAAGTAATATAAAACAAAATGAGTAAGTGGGACAGGGTAACCAGGAAAAATGTAGACAATCTACTTATTCAGGACCATTTTCTTAACAATACCTCTTTTCTGCCACTATCTCTTAACTCTGAAATCTCAGTGGAGTTGAATATATTTTCTTATTTGGATTGATTCTCCCAAATTCTTTGTTAACTGAGAAAACTGATATTGTATGAATTCTCCAAATGACTGTGGTTTCAAATGAGAGGTACATTTATAAAAACTTTAATTCCTCTACTTTTAAAATGAGAGACTATTAATCTTAATTACATATTATTATAGCACCTAATATTTTAAAATTAAGGAGTAGCATTAAAAAGAGTCAAATTAAAATTGAGGAAAAGTTTTCCTATTAGGATATAGCAAAATTATGTTTTTAAAATGGTGAATAATTTCCCAAAGTATTTAAAACATATTGCATTTTAAATAGAGTGGGCTTCTATTGAGCATGAATGTCTGTAGTCCTAGCTACTTGGAAGGCTGGGGCTGGAGGATTTCTAGAGTCCAGGAATTTGAGTCCAACTTGGGCAAGTGAGACTCACATCTCAAAAATAAAATAAAATAAAATAGACTGGGTTTCTTATTTACTGACAATCAACTCAACTCTGACTGTTAGCTAGTTATGTATCTGCAATTAGCTAGATAATAAAGATATCCACTATCCAAAATACTTGATCAAAAACTGACCCTGCAGTTAAACCAGCAATGTAAATATTTTAATTCACAACTTCTTAATCATTCCTCAAATTTGTCCATACTTTCTAATTAATACTATATTTATATTGCCTTGATCAAGTTTATAGAATATTAAATGCAAAAATGAAATAGGAAAACAGAGGAATATTGAAAAATTTATGCAAAATTGCAGAAAATAATCTCAGGATTGATTGTTGTTTATCAACTACAATCCTTAGAAAGATATATGAAACGTCATAAAACACATCAATCTACAATGATGTTATGTAGAGTAATTTATCTATTTTTCACATTCACCAACCAATGCAATATATCAAATTAACTAAAATTAAAAAGGAAACCACCTTTTAACACTTTCATATAATTAAATTGTAAAAATTTTTTGAAAATGTATTTTTCTTTTTGGAAGAGTTGAGGCCTTAAAAAACACAAGATTCTCCAATAACATCTGGCTAAGGAAAAGCCACTTTAATGCTAACGAATGGATATCCTTCACTCAAACTATTTTGGGGTAAGTGTGCATGAAAAACAGCAATAACACGATATTTTCTAAAATCAAATATAGTGACCCCAGGCAGAAAAGAACATAATAACACCATTGGGGCAATACACTTGCCACATAGATTAGTCACCAGTGAAACAATGGTAGCAGGCAGGTCAGTCTGACACCGAACTAAGATAGAGTGACACATTTTAAGCAAAAATTTAACACAGTTCACAAGACAAATAGGCAATGTCAAAGTGTATAAAGAATTGAAAACTAACAGAGGCCTCTAGTGCTCAGATAACCATGACCATAGGAAGTCAGGTGACTCCAATTATGAGGCCTTAACAAAAGCACCACTATCCTCCCAGTAAGATTCCCTGAACTCAGGTGAAGAACTCAGAGGAAACTGACAATTCACATGAACCAGAGAGTAATGATAGATATTAAATCTTGATCCTTCAAAGGCATAGGCTGTTTTATTTATCTTTTGTTATCTTCAGAAAAACTTCCAGTATGTCTCTGTTCTAGCAGTTCCTATTTTATATATCCGCATAAAATATACTTTTTATTTTAATTTAACTGTCATCTTAGCTCAGATGGTGAGCTTTTTAGGGAAAAAATGACATTTGTCTTTATGTCTGTCACTGCAAGCATAGTTCTAGACATATAGTAGTGGGCACTCAATTGATGTTTAATTAGTTGATTTGTAAAGTACTATTAGAAACATGTCAGACTTTAACATATATTATAAAATGAATGACAAATGGGCATAAGTGTATACATATATGTAGTATAGTAACAAGTATAGAAAACTTGATATTGCACCATAGCGTTGATCAAAAAGGCACAGTGAGGACACGCTATAGTCTCCTTCACTCATACTAAACCCTAGAACTAAATATTTTCTAAAGAATTATGTTTCTAAAAGTTGCATAAATGTAGGGTAATACTCAGAAATGGTAAGGAAAGTTTCTGAAGATCAAAACAGAGTTATTCCTAAGAGACTGAAAAGGGACAAACTTTGATCATGCAGAAGAAAGTCAGGTCATCAAGCCTTTGGAAGAATGTAACTTTTAAGACTTGATAGGAGCAAAGTCACAGAAATTCCATGGTAGAGGCCTGCAGAGGTAGGAAGCTGAAACACCCACATAACTGGGGTATAACAAAAGGAATAGTCTGTCAGCCCAAGCACATTTCCTGTTCCTCTGCCATCTCACACCACACACACTTCTCCTCCAGTACAACCTATAGCGTTCGTGTTTGTCTCCAGCTAGAACTCCATGGATGGAGACAGAAAATGAGACCATAAGCAGCTGGGAATGCTTAAGAAAAAGGAAAGAAAGAAGAGCAGCTTAGCCTCTATCTAAGGCTAATTTTGCCTCTACTTGAATCGCTGAAAACTGTGGGTCATAAAGGGCCAGCTGTAGTTTGAGTGTTCAACCCCAGACAGACTTACTAAGCTAAAATAACCAAACACCTGAAAGAGAAGCTGAGCTACCAATAAGAACGTCAAGAGAATCACAAGACACTTTAAAAGTACCTGCCCCACAAAAGATTAAAAATAAAACAAAACAGGAGAACCTGAACTAGAGAAAACAGATTCGATGAATAGTGATTATCAACAAATAGTTTTTGCATAGGAATCTTCTTAAAAAGAAAACCATCTGTGGTGATGGATGTGTTAACAAATTTGACTATGGTGATCAGTAGACAATGTATATGTAGGTTTACATTGGCTTTGAAAATATTCAATTTTTATTTGCCAAGCATATATTTTTTTAAATAAAACTGTTGAGACCTCAACTTTAGTGTTGAAAAACGTATTGAGTCTCACCCTTAGGTGTTATGATAAAATCAGTTCAGGGTGCTGCCGGAAGATCAGGAATTCTGCCAAGGATTCAATCCTCTGTGATAGGATATCAATAACAAGGATTTAAAACACACACACACACACCCTCATAGAGGAGAGCAAGAGCTTGAATCTATGATGCCTATTATAAAATTGAAAGAGCATTCTAGGATTTATGATACTATCTTTATCCTCTGCTGGTTTTCTTCTGTTGCCATTGCCTATTACTTGAATACACCGAAGCTCCAGTAAGTTTAGGGCATCTCCGGGAAATATTCTACACACAAAGAGGAATAATCTTGTATTCCACAAGGCCCATTGTCTAATCCTTACATGCTCAGAAATCTGATCTGCCAGATTTCCAGAGTTTATGTACTCAGAGATGCTAATCTAGGGTACAAAATACAATGTGGAAAGCAGAATGATAATTTACTAATTTGCAATAAGAAACATAACTGTGAATGAGATAGAAAAGCATACAATGGGAGGTTTCTATTTAGCATGAAATCAGGACAAAAGGAATTAGTTATATGACTCAAATGTTTGAGAGCTTCAGGCTATGATTATTGGAACTATCACTTATTCATTAAAAATAAAGACCTATTGAATTTCTCTTATATATCAGTATAGCACATAAGCATACAAACAATGTTTCTTGTCTCCGGGTGGTTGTCATGGGTGGAGTAAGGATAACAATAAAGAAGACAAAACATAAATCAAGAAAAATATCAAATAGTGACTACAGTGGGTTGAATAGTGTCCCTCTATAATCCTTGTCTACCCAAACCTTAGAATGTGACCTTATTTGGAAGTAGGGTTTTTGCAGAGGTCATATTGGATTGGGGTAGGCCCTAAATTGAATGACTCATGTCCTTAGCAGAACAGAGAGGACACAGAGAGGCACACACAGAGCAGGAGGCCATGTGAGCTTGGAGGGAGGCAGAACTAGTTATGCTTTCAAAAGACAAAACATGCCAGGAGCTACCAGAAGCCATAAGACACGAGGAAGAATTTGCTTCTAGATCCTTTGAACAGAGTATGACCCTTTCAGCACCTGGCTTTCAGACTTTTGGCTTCCAAAACTGTGAAATAAATTTCTGTTGTTCTAAGGCACATAGTTTGTGGTGATTTGTTATGGCAGCACTAATTTAGCAGTGAGCCATTGGAGGTAAAGTATTAGAAAGAGAATGATATAATGGAAAATCAATGAATGAGACTGATTCTGGGGTTTGCATAAAAATAAAGAGCTAGCCACAAAAAGAAAAGCAGGAAGAATGCTCAAAATAGAAGAAATGGCAATAACACAATTCCTAAGGCTGTAACAAGTGTGGCACATTTAAGAAACCAAAATGAGGCTAAAGCTCAATGGACTAAGGATAGAAGGGTAGGGAGACAGGTGAGAAAGGAATGCAAGATGCACGTAACATATGAATTTATACAGATTTTAATTCTAAGTCCAATTTGAAAATGTGGGAAAATTTGAAAATAAGCAAGAAATTGACTCAGTATTTAACATTAAAAAAATTCTCTTTATGTAGTTGGCCTTTCAATTACTAGTGAGACAGGAGAATTCCCTGACCACCCTCACAGGACTTGCCACAGGGGTGTGGCTCTCTGAGCAAGCTCTCAAACTCTCTTATTTGAACAAACTCAAACTGTTTATGGGAGGAGGAGCAGGCAGAAGGGCAGATGCAGGAACCAAGGGGAGCGCTTTTGGCTCCAGCCCCACAGTAGTGTCTAAAAGTGGATGTCTGTCACTCCTGAAGCCCAAGTGGCCATGAGTTACAGTGCGCTCTTTTATCCACAGATGGTTTAAGTGTTAGACAGCTCAGTGGATCCTCTTCCTGCCCAGGTCCTGTCCAGCTTGCAGGAAAAATCAGGTCACACACAGACTAGAAGGGTGAAAGCTGGGGTTTTACTGAGTGGTGGTGAGTCTGCAGAATGGATGGGGAGTTGGGAGGGAATGGAGTGGGGAGATGATCTTCCCCTGGAGTTTGGCTGTCCAGTGGCCAATCTCCTTTGCAACTGTCCCCAGACGAACTCCTCTTGGTGTTCAGATGCTTCTTCTCTTCTCTGCTTCGAAATGCCATGCAGTTCTGCTGTTCATCTGCTCGACCACTTCTGGAGCCTGGGATTTGGAGTTTATATGGGTACAGGATATGGGGCGTGGCCGGCCAAAAGGCAAACTTTTTGGGTGTGAAAACAGGAATGCCTGTTCTCATTTAGGACCATGGGTTTCCAGGCTTGAGGGTGGAGCCTTTGCTGGGGAACTGCCCTCTTCTACCCAGTATTTCTGTCTCCTGTCTGTATTACTAGCATACAGTCACAGAGAGAGAAGGCTTGGACAAGGCTCAACATGTTATTTCCAGATCTCTTAAACCTGTTTTTGGCAGCATGTTTTAGTGTCAATACAATGGCAGTAGAAAAATGGAATAATATTAAGGGACGGTGATGCCAACACCAAATACAAGTAATTGTCATATGAGTAATTGCAGGCCTCTTCAAATTTTGTTTTTCATACACTCTCAGAAGCAACTGCTGGTTTTCCAAACTGAGAGTGTGATGAAGGACTAAGACTCCTAACTTATGAATTGATATTATTGATATTGTAATTTTCTTGAACTAAAAGAAATGTAGAGTCCTACTTCTTTATCATTTTTACTATTTCTTATAGACATAGCCAGTTAGCACTAATATTCTTGGCTAACTATATCTGAGAATTTGAGATTTCCTAAAAGATAGCAAAAAAAATTCTAACATGAAATGATTGGAACTGAATATGCTGTCCAAAAGGTTGGTTATCTTGTGTGATATAAACAAATAAGCAAACAATAATTTACCTGTACAAAAACTCAGACTTGCATGCTATCAATCCCTATATTAATAAAAGTTCTGAATATTTCCAATAGATAGCTTCAGTGTTTATGAAATGGCTAAAAGGAAAGCAAATAACAGGTAAGTACTTTGTTTTATTAATAACTAGTAGTGATGGAGATATGAAAAATAACATTGTGCTCAAGTGAATTTTCCAGCACATGAAGTGGAGAATAACAGCTAGTGAAGGCATAGTTCTTTGGCCACCTACTTCACGAAAGAAAAAAAAACTATGGGAAACTTATGCTCACGTAGGGAATTTGCTCTCATCAGCTAATTTTGAGAACAGGAAAAAGGAAATTGCATCCCAGCAGCTTGACATGAGACAATGGGACAATCTCCTTATTGCTTAAACATACAGCATTGTGCTGAGCTGTTCTGCACTTTTCTTCTCACAAAAAGCAAAAGCAGCCTGAAAGACCAGTGAAGATATTGCAAAAGGAGGATTTATTGAGCTTCATTACATCTTGAAAGGATTACTTGCACCTGCACATAAAGAATCTCAATTGGTTCAGATATACAGGCTGAAGGTGCCTTCTTTATTATACTTTTCAAAGGAAGATATTTGACCCATACTGTTGACAAGTTTCAAAGCCTCTAAGTTCACTGCCGAGGAGCAAGAGTGCCATCTGCTGGTTAACGACATTGAGCACATACAGAACGCTTTGAATCTCTTGGAAAGAACGCTATTGTTCAAAGAATTTTCATTTATGTGAAGCTGAATTACCGAATTGCTAAAAATATCATTTCCTCGTCAGGATATTACTTCACTTCCAGTTGCATAAAATGCACTCTAAAATGCAAAGTGGGATGAAAGGGGGAGAAGGAGGACAAAGGTATGTATTTTGACGGAGAATATTAATAGCCAAATTAGTTTTACTGTGAAGCAAGGGTCTTTTTTTTTCCCTTTTTTCATTTCCTAACTAGTTATTTATATTTTATTGTAAATTTCTTCAGGTAAATTACCTATTAAGTAATGTGGAAATTCTTGATGGTTAAAATATGTTCTTTACTCAAGGACATTAATATTAACATTTAAATTAGAGCAAGAATATATCACACATATAGGAAAATTATAATTGATTTATTAATGTTAAATTATGTTCATAACTTATTACATTTAAAACCTCCTCATTAATGCATGGAAACTTTACACTTTTTTCTCAATTTCTGACCTTTAATTTTTAATAATATTATTTAAACATCCATGCATTAAAAATTTTTTACATTGAAACAATTCTATTCCATCTACAATATGTACTGTGATTCTAAATATACTTACTAGTTCCACAGTGCCCACCTAACCCTTGTTTCCCATAAATTCTTCACAAAACTAAGTTGTGTTAGATGCAGCCAATTTCTTCCCAGAGTTCCTTTCCAAGGACTCCCTGCCTCATACTACAGTGGCCAGCTTCTTCAGGGATTCCTCAGCTGCAGCAAGCTAACTGTCCCAGTTCCCCAGTCACCCACATCCGATGACTGCTGGGGTCAGGAATATAAAAGTAAGCCATTTTGACTTAATTTGGGACTCCTCTGATTCGCCATTGTCTCTCCGGAACTTCTTGGAGGGTTGATTGCTGTCAACTTCAACTTCTTACCTTGAATTTGGCCTTTGTCTTGGCCCAGTCCTGCTTTCTTACCCTCCTGTCCACATGAGATAACCCCAATAGTATTCTCTAGTGAACATTTTTCAGAAACTCTATCTCCTTCTTCCAGAGAAACCCAAACAGCAATTCAAGCTGAAAGACAGCCTTGTTGTGACCATGTGATTTTGTTTTTCTTCTGTAGAAATAGGCTCATTTTTTAACTTAATCAAAATATCTTTATCTCTTATCAAATACATAATATACTTTTAGATAACTAAAATGCTACAAAATGTATAGTGTTTTACCAGCATGTCTATTTTATGTCATTGAAACATTTTACATAATCCTGTATGTGTGTATGTCTATGTGTTAAAATACTGATATATTCATCTAAATTATAAAGCCTGAATATTTTATTAGATCAATGTTTTAAATTTGAGCTGTTACTGTAGAATATGTTTAAAGCATGTATTTTAAGCTAATATGTACCATAAAGATCATATGCTCTTAATAACTTGAGATAGTTGATTTTATCTTTACAAGTTAATAAAGTGTTATTCAGTACATTCAGCTTAAAAAAAAAAAAGGCTTTTTTGAGAACTAGAATTTTAAGACAGAAGAAAATGCCCTCTAGTGGCAAATATTAAGAAAATATTTTAAATTAAATTAATGTGTTTAACAAATACTTATTAAGTTTCTACTATGCTTTGGTTGCTGTATTAAGTCTCAGGATACAATTGTGAATAAAATAAAAAGGGTACAAGGACTCATCTGATGTACATTCTGGTGAGAATAAGACAAATTTTAAAAAGAAAACAAAATAATTCCATATTTAGTGTATAAAATGAAGGGAACAAACAGGATTCTGAGACAGAGAACAGTGAGAGGAAACTTGCTTTAATTATTAAATGCCATTTATGCCTGTATTTCTAGGAAGTATCAATCTTTTAATTTATATTTTGTGACCTAAAGGTGGCTGTGTTTGTTGCTGTTCCTTTTTTAAAAAACATTCGAGACATGTGACTGCATGAAACTAGAATCTCAAATCAAAAAGAGAACCTGGAGCTAAATCAATTGTCCCGAGACATTCCGGAATACTAATTCATATACACAACACACCTAAAATTTTACAGGTTTTGCAAAACAACAAAGGAAAGGAAACTCACTGTATCACCAGTAGGAGGGATTCACAAATGCAGTAATTCAGAGCCTTCCTCTCCACTACAAGAAAATAATCTAACTGCCATAAAGAAATAAAACTCATGCAAATCTCCTAAACGTATCAATTAGATGAGCGCTGGGCAAAAGAAAAACAAAGTTTTTCCAGATCCTACAAGATCACACTGCCTTCATCATCCATATTCCCTGAACCTGTCAAAGTTAGTTCCAAGATTAGACCTAACATGTTGCTTAAAAATTGCTCCTGGGGATCTTCAATCTCCTAAACGCATCCATAATTCTAGCCTTTTTACAAGTAGTTCAAAGCAGGGTGAGGATAGTTGCTATAAGAGGTAACTCCTGAAATCTCAGTAGCATATTATAATAAAAAATGTGTGTGTTTGTTTTCTTGTTTGTTTACTTTTGTCCACGTAAATTTCAAGGAAGTGTTGCTGATGAGGAGTGGGAGGAGTAGGGAAGGGATGTATTTTCCTGGAAGCCCAAAGGGTCTCAGGTTATGGAAGCTGTAACACCTTCAACTCATGTTTCCTCAAGTAAACTTGGGCATCAAAATCCAGCTTGTAGATGGGAATGTAATCACATAGGTGGTCTAAATTGCCTCTAGAAGTTACATGTATCATTTTCAGTGCCATTCTGTGGCCAAAGTCATTTACAGGCAACACCTTACTGCAAGAGAGTCTAAAAACAGGTCACTCATATTCCCAGGTAGGAGAAGAAACCAGAATGATAAACAGCTACACATCAATTTATGACATTTCAGACATATATTCTGCCATTAGTTTTATTATCAAACAGCAACAAACTCTGAGTATCATTTTCTTGACAGCTAAAAACTGTTTTAAATAAAGCTTCTTTATAATAAATTTTTATGGTTAATAAAAACAATTTATGTGAAAATGTTAGTTTGAATTTTTAATAATGTATACTCATTTTAAATTTTTAATTTTTAATATGTATCTATCCTTAAAGAATGCCATAAACTCTCAAAGCTTTTCTAAATGACTACTTAAATAATTTATGTCTGGGCTCTGTGGCTCACACCTGTAATCCCAGGACTTTGGGAGGTGGAGGTGGCCATATCACTTGAGGTCAGGAGTTAGAGACCAGCCCGGCCAACATAGTGAAACCCCATCTCTACTAAAAATACAAAATAATTAGCTGGGCATGGTAGCAAACACCTGTAATCCCAGCTACTCAGGAGGCTGAAGCAGGTGAATCGTTTGAACCTGGGAGGCAGAGGTTGCAGTGAGCCGAGATCATGCCACTGCACTCCAGCCTGGCAACAGAATGAGACTCCATCTCAATAATAATAATGATTTTATGAAATATTCTACATCCTGGAAATATTATTTAATAAGATCACTATGTCCTCTCAATGTTGTGGCATATATATACTTTTAGTAGGAGATTTTACACACATAGCTTAATGCAAAGTATTTGTATTAAGGAAATTTGGGGATTCCACATATGGGATCAGGCTGAATGGTGATAATATTTTAAAGTCTATTTTGTTAAAATATAATGAATCTAAATAACTGAGTTCCTTGCTCAAGCAGAAGATATGTAGACAAATTAATAGTAGTTAGGTTGTAATACTGAAACTGAACATAGATAAATCCTGAGTCCTTGTTCATGCTTTATGTTTGACAATGGGCATATTGTACTGGGTAGTTAATGCCGTGGACTAATATACTTTATAACCAAATCAAGTTCTATACTTTGTTTATGTGTCTTTCCTCTAAATAGAAGGGTTTTCAGTGTTAATGGAATATTCAGGATGTTGATTTCTACATTGCATAATATTAATCACCCATGGATCTGACTTGAAGCTCAAATCTGAAACCACTTCTCTGTTTACATTTTTTCTTAGCATCTTTTTCATAGCTTTGGATACACTGATGATTCCAAGAATATTCCCCTCACTTTTATATCTCACCACTCCACATTATTCAGCCTCCTGTGCACACTAAAATCCACTTTTATTATAATAATTGGTACTCTGCTGTGTTTCTCAGTCCTTGCCCAGAAGATGCTTTTGTGTCTTTAAAAAAATGTTACAATATTAACTCAAATGGCACCTCTATAAAATCTTCTCCAATTCTTTCTCCCACCAAAAATTTAGCGTCTCCCTTGACAATGAGCTCACAAAATTACAGTGCCTTTCCCTACGCATTTTGTGTTTTCCCACCTCCCCCAATACAATGAGAGCATCTCAAGGAAACTACATTTTCTGTGGTGTGCTTGCTTTGTCAACTAGAGTATGGCTTAGAAGCCAGTTACCTTGGCTTAGGGTTAGTGATAAAACTTGGTAAGTGATAAAACAATCAAAAACAAAAGCAAACTGTTTTGGGTGTCTCTAGGCTAGATTTAGACTGCATGCTGCCAGCTTGGAATGCCCTTGGTTAAGGTAAACTTCGCAAGGCCTGACCGTATGTGTTTTGACAAATGTATTCTCAGTGCCCAGCTGAGTTCCTGACCCAGTATCCAAGATCAAGAGCTGTTATAAATAACTAAATAACTGATGAATCAATGAAAATGAATGGGGAAAGAGCTTATTATTACACCAAAAGAGTAACTGATTTTATTTTTTGAAACATATTTTGCCCAGTATCACATGTTGTATCTCTATGCACATTTCTTAATCTGTTGCTCTTTTCCCATCTGCTCTAAAAGCATCAACTTTTTGAAATGATTCACAAAGGATGCTAGACAACTCCTAATTTTCTAGTTTATAAACCAGCTAATAAAGAAGAGAAATTTGGTGTTACATCAGGTAATAAATAATACACAGGGCCATTTGTTACAGGTAAAGATAAAAGTAACTGTGAATTATAGGACCTAACAACTAGTAATATGAATGAAAAAAAGTCATTTCAATGAATAAAATGTATATGAACATTACATTCATTTATTCATTTTTCCCCTCAGGATTAAGGTAATCATATTCAGGAACCTTTAAATATTCTAACAGAACTCTGAATAAAAGAGCTGAGGCCAGAGAGCAGCTTGTCAGCAATCACAGAGAAAATTATTTTAAGTACACACCCACTAAAAGACTATGTTCAGTTGCTAATATTGTTTGGCTGTGTCCCTACTTAAATCTCATCTTGAATTATAATTCCTGTAATCCCCACATGTCAATGGAGAGACCTGGTGGTGGTGATTGTATCATGTCGGCAGTTTCCCCATGCTGTTCTCATGATAGTGAGTGAATTCTGACAAGATCTGATGGTTTCATAAGTATTTGACAGTTCCTCCTTCACACACTCACAATTTTCTCCTGCCACATTGTGTAGAAGGTGCCTCCTGTCCCTTTTGCCATAACTGTAAGTTTCCTGAGGCCTCCCCCGGCATGCAGAAATGTTACTCAATTAAACTTCCTTTGTTTATGAGTTACCCAGTCTCAGGTAGGATCTTTATAGCAGTGTGAGAAGAAACTAATACAGCTGTCCAATATTTCCTTTGATTTCATAGAGAAAAAGAGAAATGGTTATCAACTTTTAAAAATAAATTATTCATGTGGCCAACAAGCATATGAAAAAAAGCTCAATATAACTGATAACTAGAAAAATGCAAATCAAAACTACAATAAGAAAACATCTCATACCAGTCAGAATGGCTATTACTAAAAAGTCAAAAAATAACAGACACTGGTAAGGTTGCAGAGAAAAGGGAACACTTATACACTGTTACTGGGAGCATAAATTAGTTCAGTCACTGTGAAAAACAGCGTGGCAATTCCTCAAAGACCTAAAAACATAACTACCATTCAATCCAGCAATCCCATTATTGGGTATATATCCATAGGAATATAAGTCATTCTACTATCGAGATACATGCACACATGTGTTCTACTGCAGACCTATTCATGGTAGCAAAGACATGGAATCCACCTAAATGCCCAACAATGACAGATTGTATAAAGAAAATGTAGTGCATATACACCATGGAATACTATGCAGCCATTAAAAGATGAGATCGTGTCTTTTGTGGGAACATGGTTGGAACTGGAGGCCATTATCCTTAGCAAACTAACACAGGTACAGAAAACTAATTACTGCATGTTCTCACTTATAAGTGGGAGCTAAATGATGAGAACACATGGACACATAGAAGGAGAATGACAGACACTGGCACTTACTTGAGGGTGGAGGGTGAGGGTGAGGAAAGGGTGGAACAAAAAAAATGCTATTGACTAGACTTAGTACCTGGGTGATGAAATAATCTGTACAACAAACCCCCTTAACATGAGTTTATCTATTAGGTTGGTGCAAAAGTAATTGTCATCTTTCCAACATTTTTAATGGCAAAGACTGCAATTACTTTTGCATTAACCTAATAGATAAACCTGCACATGTACTCTTCAATAAAAAATGAAAGTTGGAAAATAAACAAAATTATTAACAATTTATTATAAATAGAAGGTAGGAGGTGGCAACTTAAACCAGCTGCTAGTAGAAAACCTTGTTCCTGCTATGATAAGTTTTAGTGAGGAGCAGTTTTTTCTAAATGATAGTCTGCAAGCCTAAGAGCATCAGCCTCTCCAACAACAGGTCAAAAAACTACAAGAATAAATTGTTAAAGATCAAGGAAATATAAAATCTTGATACATTTTCTCACACAACTACTTATTCTTAAATTCATTCTAAAGTAAATTAAGATATATGTTGGAATTTATTATCATCCTTTCCTCTTATGCTCAGGCTTGGGAAAGACTTACCATTGAGAATGATGCCCTCTATAGCGTAATAAGCTGGAGACTTAGTTACAAATGAACACTCTGCATGACCCTTTTCCTCACTTGTCATTCCACTAAATAATCTTTTTTATCTTTTTTTTTCCACTAGATAAGTGGGCCTCATTGTGCTTTCTGTGGACCCCTGGGGAGCCCTAAGTTCAGTCAGTGGATTCATAAGGTCAAAAATATATTAATAATACTAATGCGTTATTTGCCTTTTCACCTTCATTCATTCATAGGTGTATAGTGGAGTTTTTCAGAGGCACCTATCCCTGTGCAGTGTGATGGAAGATGATAGGAGAATATAGCTCTTTTCTACTGCTAGATATTGTAGAAATTTGATAAAATGTAAAACAATGCCAGTCAAACTGGATTCGGCCAACAACCTGAATTAGTCTGGGAATGGATCTGTCACTAGAACCTCATGAAAGAATAGTCTTGCCAGCAACTTGATGTGTTCCTTCTGCAATGCAGAGAGAGAAGCAGGCAAGCTGCATGGTGCCTAGACTTCTGGCCCAATGAAATTGAGAAATAATAAATGGCTATTGCTTTAAGTGAACAACAAATTTACAAATGTTTGGTATTTTTCTCTGATGGCAATTAGAAATTAATATAGCAGATAACTAATCCTATGTTTCTGATTTTTTTTAAAATGTGCATTCAACAAATATTTGCAAAGTAATAGTAGTGATACCTGTGGAAGTAAGCATTTTCTAGTACTCGAGGTATATAAGATGACATAGTTTTTCATATAAAATGTATAATTATACAGATTAGTATTTTGTAATACATGTTATGGCACTGGAAATGTAAAGACACTTCTTCCCTTTGGAAGGATAAAATAGGTTTTAATATTATTTATATTCAAAAGCACTACGAGTAAAGTCTCTACTGACTTAATAAATAGTCTTATTGGTGACAGGCCTGAACAGATTATTTAAACCTGAAAAATAATTTATTTCATAATCTTTGGTTAAAAATGTTGCTCTGATAGTCTTATATCACACAGAGGTACCAACAGGCTGAAAAGCAGAGAAGAAATCCAGCTTATATTAATAAGTTAGAAAAAATAATCTTTTATTACTATTGTACTTAGATACAAAAACTAAAAAAAAGTAGAATTAAAAATATATTTTGTATATTAATGAAAGGAAAAACTGCTTAGAATCCATCATATGCTTAAGCTAAATACCAAATAAAAACAGCATACAGTAAAGTCGTTTACTTTCAATATAATCATCTAAATTCATGATGTAGAATAGGCTTTCATCAGTAGCGCAAGACTCAGGTTCCATAGGTCCTGAAGATTATAAAATTTGTAAGAACCCTCACAGAAAAACCTACAAAATTATATAGAAACTTAAATAAGAAAGTTAATATTTATTTAGAATGAGAAATGATATGACAACAAATAAACCATCTTTTAAAACCACAAATAACACAAACTTTATAAAATAAAAAGTTCTATTAATTGACTGATACAGCATAACATATTTTTTCTTACATTTTTAGCTGTATGCCTTTTCATTACCTCTTAATTTTACAACAATTTGCAATAGCATTTTCTACAGAGATAATAAAAAATGCATCTCAAGTTATTAATAGCTTAGAAAATATTTCAGCCTCACAATTTAGATAATATGATGTTCTTGGGATTGTTATCAAATTGGGGAAAGCATCTATGAATTTACTGCTCTAGATAAATCATAATACTGTATTTCATAGAATATCACAGCTTCTTGAATATTTCCTATTCTAATTGTAGCAGTGTATTATGGGTTTTATATTATTTTTACCATCAGTATTTTCAAGTGTGTTCATATGATTCATTGCTCTCTTCAATAACTTGATTATCATACAATGAAAAGAACCTAACCAACACTTATATTGAAATTTTTTTTTGACAGGGAAGATTATTTATTTATTTATCTGTATATTTATTATTTATTTCTTCTAGAAAAAAAGGATACATATGCAGGACGTGCAGGTTTGTTACATAGGTGTACATGTGCCATGGTGGTTTGCTGCACCTGCTGACCTGTCCTCTAAGTTCCCTCCCCTCACCTCCATCCCCCAAAAGGCTCTAGTGTGTTATACTCAAAATTTATCTCTACCTCTTAAATTACTATTTTTAGTATTGATGTGATTTTCTGGTTACAATTCACTACTGGATATGAAAATGATTTCTACTATTGTTATTGTACATCACTTTTCTTTTTTATATTTCAACTTTATTTGAACTTTCTCTCTGTTTTTAAATAAATTTTAAATGACAAAAGGTATCCTTCAAACATAGCCAAGTCAATAATCTGTAATTTGTCTCTAGTTTTATTAAACATTTTTAACCATCTTTCCTGATTACAGTAAAAATAATATGCTTAAGCTTTATCAACTTTTAAATGAACTTTTGCATTTTGCTTATGTTCTTGTTTCACTTTCAAATCTTCAAAAGTATATTTGTAGCTTTACAATGAGAGCAGACTTTCTTTTCAGAGGAAAAACCAAATTAACAAGTGTGTTTAAGAAGAATCAAAAGGAAAAATTGTAATTGTGGCAAAAATACCAAAGCAGTATCTAGTACCAACAGAGGTAGCTTTTTCTTTAATGACATTGAGGTTAATTGCTGCTCATGGGACATATTCTGTGTATTCACTGATTTTTTTATGGAATTCTTATAGCTCTTAAAAGTAACATTGGCTCATAGCAGATAGAAAATCCAAAGGAAGGTTACAATCATACTGCATTAAATAAAGTGACAAATAACTGATTTTCTGTTGCTAAAACATTTTTTTTTAATTACTCTTACTCTGAAGGTTTTTATTGCAATAGCAAGACAAAGTAATTGCCAATGACTGGCATTTGTCACATGATGCAAAATCTATAGCTATGAGTAAAAAATGGTTTCTGCTTTATTTATTTGCTTTATTGTTATTCTGTACATATTTTTCATTATTTTAATTCATCTTAAAGATTTTCAGATTGGTTACTTTTTTCATTTTGATGCTTTCTCAGTGCTTATGAAAAATTAAATCATATTCAATAATCAATTTGATATCTCCTATAGAGTTTCCATTATTTGGATCATTATTTTCATCTTGGTGACTGAAGGCAAATATATTTTGCCTAAAAATATATAACTTAAATGCTTTTCAGTATTTTAGAATAAAACTGTACATTCTTTCTTGCCTGTTTTTCAAAGAGCTGGTCCAGTGCACTTCTATTTGAGTTATGCTCTAGTGAAGCAAACATGGTCTTCTTGGGGTCAGTGGAGGCTGCATAACAGAAAATTCTCAGTATATACACAAAGATGTGTGCACACACATGAAGTTTGTCTGTGGTTCTGCCCTTTTCTTAGACACTCAAAATTTATCTCTACCTCTTAAATTACTACTTTTAGTAGTAAGTCAAAAGTTGTTTCTCAAAAGAAGAGTAATCCACAAAGGAGGCTAGGACACTGCTTCACAATCCTAAGGGTCTATGCCTTGATTCATCTATAGAGCCTTCTTGAAGTTTCCAAACAGCATCCCCATCTTCCATTAACACTTCAAGCACCACTGAATCTGCTGGATCATATGGCCCAAGAGGCAGAACAATTTCCACAGCAACCTGGAGCTGCTGCAGAGCCTTCTCTAGTTCTGGGCCCTATTTGAAATGTGCAGCTCTTGTGTTATTCATAAATGGGCCAGAGTAGCACATTCAAACAAGAAATATGTTGTCTCTAAAATCCAAAGAAGCCCATTAAGCATTGTGCCTCTTTTCTGACTGTGGGAGGGGCCAGCTGCAACAATTATCCTTTACCATATAAGGGATATCTTTATATGTCCCACATCATTGGACTCCTAAAAGTTTCACTGAGGTGAAAGATCCCTGAATTTTTGTTCAATTTATTTCCCACTCCTGACACAAAAATGCTTTACCTAGTCTTAAGTAGCTGCTACTTAGTGCTCACTAGGTCCAATCAGCAACATATTTTCAAATTAATAGACCAGGATGATATCTTGTATGTGGGGGGATGGTGGAGTGAAGGTGGCCAAGATCCCTCTGAACTAAATTACAATTTAGAACTAGAGAACCGATATACCCCTAATGTAGGACAGTACAGGCACATTGCTCATTCTGACAACTGAATGCAAACTGCTCTAGTGGTCTTCACTAGCAGATATTGAGAAAAAAAATTGCTAGATCAATAGCTGTATACTAGGTACCAGAAGATGGGTTAATTTTCTCAAGCAATGAAACCACACCTGGTACAAAAGCTGTAATTGGAGTCACTACCTAGTTGAACTTGCAATAACCTATGGTCATTCTCCAAGATCCATTTGTCTTATGCATAGGCCAAATAGGTAAGTTGAATAGTAGTATGATGAGAATCACCATATATGTACCCGTCACGTGTCTGATAATGGCACTTATCTCCGTAATTTCTGCAGGAATACAGTTTGATTTTGGGATTACTATTTTCTTAGGTATAGCAATTTTAGTGGCTTCCACTTGGAGTTTCTCACCATAATGGCCCATACTTTGCAGGTCAGCAAACAAATATGGTGATTCTTCCAGTTGCTGAGT
The DNA here is from genome assembly GCF_030222135.1 of Aotus nancymaae. Lineage (NCBI taxonomy): Eukaryota > Metazoa > Chordata > Mammalia > Primates > Aotidae > Aotus > Aotus nancymaae. Next base: position 62,166,364 of record NW_026988413.1, on the reverse strand, counting down.
ATGTATATTCCTATTACGCATTTCAGAACTGAAAAATTACCAGAGGATGTATCCACAGACTCACTGGACCTACTGTAACACAAACCTATGCTAAAACTCCTTTCATCATCTGACCTCCACAAGCCCCTAGTAAGACTGGTGGGTGGACCATAGTAATGTTTTGGGTCTTCTAAAATTAGTGTTAATTTAAAGCCAGTGTCCAGTAATACACCAAAAGTCTGATTATTTTCTTTCCCTAATGCATAGTCATCCTAGTAAAAGTCTACAGTTTCCTTGGCAGAAAACTGATGAAGCAGTAACAGTATGGGTTTTTGGCAGTATATCCAGGTTTTTCTTCAATGGGACATGACCTCTTCATTCAAAAGGTTCCAGGTTTTTAAACTGACTCAAGTCTGGGAATTGATCAAGGAGCTGTAACTATGTTTTCATAAGCAAAATTAGACTTCTATTTACTTGACTTAGGACTCTTATCTATAAAGATCAAGTGAGAATGTAATAGACTCCTCATCTATTTCACTTATAGGGACAGGCTATTCTGATCTGCTTTGACTCTGCTGTTCTTTACAGTAACCACAATCACTTCCTTTTGCAATTAGGTGACACCACTTGGAACCTGCCACCCTGGGATCTGATTATCCACTGCACTTAATAGTTCCAGTTCAGGGCAGCAGATTCCAGTACAATTTCTGACCTACAGAGAAGGACCACAGAGTTCTCCATGGATACTTGGGCTGCCCTCACAAATTTATTCCTCAACGTTTTAGTGAAAGTTGTGTCCTCTTGACACTCCCAAGGTGAGTGAACTACTCATATCAGAACCCCAGCTTCCTTCTTTGTAGAAACTGATGAGCTGATCCTAAAATTCACATGGAATTGCAAGGGACCCAGAAGGGCTAAAATAATTATGAAAAAGAGATATACCCACACTTCCTAATTTCAAAGCTTACTACAAAGCTACAGTAATCAGTGTGATATTGGCATAAGACTAGACCTATAGAACAATGAAATATATTTTAGAGTCTAGAAATAAACCACTACACTTATGGCCAATTGATTTTCAACAACAGTGCCAAAACAAAAGGGGGAAAATAGTCTTTTCCAAATATGGTGCTGGGACAGTTGGACATCCACATGTAAAACAACCAGTTGAATGTTTTCTTCATACTATATACAAAACTATCTCAACATGAATCACACATTGAAGTGTAAGCGCTAAACTATAAAACTCTTACATGAAAATGTAGGAATAAATTTTTGTGACTTTGGATTAGGCAAATCTGCTTACATAAGATATTAAAAGCACAAGGGACAAGAAATAATAGAAGGTATTTTGTCAAAACTTTAAAAAATTGTACATCAAAGGATCTTACCAAGAAAGTGGAAAGAAAACCAGAGAATGGTAAAAAATACTCACAAATTATATATCTAATATGGGACTTGTATTCAAAATTTCTAAAAGAAAGTCCTCACACAGCACAATAACCAAAAGACAAACACCTAACTTAAAAATGAAGAAAGGAAACATTTAGACATTTCTCCAAAGAAGACAAACAAATGACTATTAGGCACATGAAAATATGCTTGACATGATTGGACATTAGTTATCAGGGAAACACACACATACAAAAATGACGAGATACCACTTAACACCCACTATGATGGCTAGAAGCAAAAAGACATACAATAGCAAGTCTTGAGGATATGGAGAAATGAGAACACTTGTACATTGCCACTGAGAATGTAAAAGGGCATAGCTGCTGTGAATAATATTCTGGCAGTTATTAAAAATGTTATACATAGAATTTCCCTATGACTCACTAATTCCATTTCCAGGTATATACTTAAGAGAAATAAAACAGTTTTCCACACAAAAACTTTTACATGAATATTTATATTAATAGCAGCATTACTCATAATAGCCAAAGAGTGAAAACAATGCAAATGTCCACCAACAGATGACTGAATAAATAATATGAAATATTCCATATGTGGAATATTATTCAGCAAGAAAAAAGAGTAAAGGTCTAAAGCATGTTATAATATAGAAGAGCCCTGAAGGTGTTATGCTTAGTGAAAGAAATCACTAACAAAATATCATATATTGTATGACCGCATTTATATGAAAGGTCTAGAACAGGCAAATCTATAGAAACAGAAAATACACTAGCCTAGGGCTGAGATGGTTGAGAGGAAATGGAAACTCTGTTAATGCATATCAAGTTTCTTTTTAGAGTGATGAATTGTTCTAAAGTCAACTGAATACTTAATTATACTAAAAGTGAAAGTTGAAACACACACACACTCACACACACACACACAGAGGAAGGGACACTTATTTCATCAAAAAAACTGTACATCAAAGGATGTACAAGTGCCTTGACCTCTAGAAAACAAATTTAATCTGGTAGAGACTAAACACAGAGGCCCTGGATGACCCATTAAATATGGCTAGAATTTGAGAATACCTCATTTCAATATATTTTTTCTGAACATACACATGTATAAGCATACGTTATAGTTGAATGTATGAAATGTTACAATAATGCACCATGATTGTGAAAGGCATTACCATATGCATAAACAAAATTATACATTTCAAATAGATAAGAAACCATAAAAATTTAAAAGACAAAATATATTAGCTTGGCCACAGACATTTTAAGAAAAGTATATCCTTTTAAATAATATATATAATTATATATATATAATTTATTTTATGATAAATAATATATACAATTATATATTAAATTACATATATTTATTTATTATCATTAAAAAGGATGTACATATACGGGGGGGAGAGAGAGAGAGAGAGAGAGAGAGAGAGAGAGAGGGAGAGAGAGAGAGAGAGACTCACTTAGGGACTCGCTCTGTCACCCAGGCTGGAGCACAGTAGTGCAATCATAGCTACTGCTGCCTTGAACTCCTGGCCTTAAGCAATCCTCCTAACTCAAGATCCTCAATATTTGAGATTACAGGCACATTCCATGGCATCTGGGTAGATTTTTATGATAATATAAATAATATTAGAACAAAACTGTTAAAACTAAGTATCTAGTACTTTTAATATTTGTAGAATGGCTTTGAATTCTAAAATTTATAACATTACACAGTATTTAATTTTCAATAAGAGTCTTAATATTTTGTTATTTCACTTATTAAGGCCATGATCATTGCAAGGGAAAAAAAAACCTCTAAAACTATCTGGTAATTACTTCTCTAATGATAAATTAAAAGAAGAATATCAATATAGATATAAAAATCCAGTAGGAGGAAAAATTCTAAACTGATAAAGATAAAATAGTTGATAAATCAACTTGGTTTGCAACAGAATAAAGAATACACTGTTTAAGGGAACAAAGAAAGCACAAGAACAAAGTATGTATTCACAACATTTTTGTTCTTTCTCATCAAAGGTCAGAATCATGTACTTACAAGCATGATTCAAGTGGAAAATTTCTCATAATTTTCTGCCTATGGAGGCTAACTTTTTTCTCAACTTTTATTTTAGGTTCAAGGGGTACATGCACTGGCTTGTGACAAGAGTAAATTGTGTGCCACAAAGGTTTGGGGTACAAATGACCCATCACTTAGGTAGCGAGCATAATACCCAATGAGTGTCCCCCTCCCATCTTCTCCCGTCTAGTAGTCTCCAGTGTCTACTGTTTCCATCTTTATGTCTATATATACTCAGTATTTAGCTCCCCCTTGTAAATTAGAACATGCAGTATTTGGTTTTCTGTTCCTGCATTAATTCGCTTGGGAGAGGCTAACATTTTATATAAACAAAAAACTGGTCAAAATTAATGCTATTCTTAGCCAATCATTTTCAAACTTCATAATGTATTCTTGAGATTTTCTCAAGTTTGAGTCTTTGGTTTAAAATTCCTTCTATAAGACGTGCTACTGAAAAACATTTCCCTGTATTATATTTCACACAGCACAAACTATCATCTGTTTTATTAAATGTGCCATTGGAAAGTGACTGTATTTCATATTTTTAGTATTATTACATAACTCAGGGACATTATACCAGTTAACATTTTTGAAAAGTTTTTGCTCCTACAATAAAGCATAAAACTTTAAATATACATGTAATTCTATATATTTAAAAATAACATTGAATAATTGTTTTGTTTATATAAAATCAGCATTTTTTCTTATATACCAGAAACTCATTCTATATATTGATATTTTTCAATTCTCACTTTCATCCAAATTTGATTTTAAGTAATTTAACCATTTAGCATTGGGCAAACTGTATTTAGTGCCCCTCATAGTATCTTTCAATTAACAAAATATCAAATAACCCAAAACATGCTATTTTTGTAAGTAACCAGACTTTAATAGAAAATCCAAGAACCAGAGTATAACATTTTCCATGTTATCAGAATTGGATCAACTCTTTTTTTAATGGAATTATAATCAGTTTTAAACCACTGAAAAATTAATAGTTCCACAGTATAGAAAGCGACTAATAAAAAAGTACAGATATTGGAACAGTTAATATGAAGGAATCACGTATGTGTATGTAAAAAGGTATTATGAGAAAAAAGTGTACTGGGACTTAACTACAACAAAGAAAGTTTGAAAAGTCATATGGAAGAAGTTTTTGATATATTATTCCTTAAAACCTTTAGCAAAAGAGATGGTGGAGTCTCCTTTTGGAGACATAAATGAAGACTGGATCAAATTTTATCTTTCAAACTTAAAACGCATGTAATGTCAGGAACCCGAACAGAAGACCTTTCTGTTCTGCGATTCCGTTATTTAAAACGTTGTGGAATTCCAGCTTGTCAAGTGCTTTCTGTTGCTTGTCTCCTGTTAAGTCCCATCGGTACAGTTTCCTTCCAGGCACCAACCTACTTAAAGCAAGGCAGTCATGACAGTCGCCAACTCATCAAAAGCAAAGTCTAGCTCAGCATTAACCTAATTATATGCTGCAACCATGTCGGGGGGTAACTCCTTGGCTTCCAGCCAGCATCTCTGGGATTTGATTTTTGAGTGATGTTACCAGTTACTTTAAAATGTTTACCTCCAAAATGCTAGAGATGGAATCCCATCATCACAAAGAAGAAAATTTACAATTGGATCAAAAGCCTCTGTTCATGCTAGCCAGCATGGCTCTGCCAGTAGCCAGAGCCCTGATATCTGGTTTCTTTGGACTCATATTTTCTCAGTAATGATGCAGTATCTGGTCCATTATGATTCATTCTGAAATGATGAAGTCATTATATGCCTTGCTTTTTCTTTCACAGAACATTGGTAAGCATCTTTTTAAGAAAAAATTTATACACATCTTTAAAATTTCTGGCAAGGAAATTAGGCAGACATCTGGAAAAAAAAAAAGCAACATTGCTTATCCCCATCCAAAATGTATTTTTGCTTCATGTCTGTATTTTTTTCAAAGACAATATACAAGTTCCTCTTAACCATGAGCCTTTCTTGAGCAAAAGTGTCTGTGTATTCTGTGGGTTACCTTCTGCATCTTAGAAAAACAAGTCTGTGTTTCTATTCCATTCCAACATTTCATGGGGCTACAAGGTGATGTAGAGCTGTCACATGTATTAAATCAATAGCATTTACTGTTGGCAAAAATATATAATCTGCACCCAATAAGTAGAAACATAAATATAGCCTCACAAGGAAGTTAGTCAATAAGTGCACTTATTCTACATCTGTTGCTGCTGAGTTTGACTACAGATTTTCCTTATAGTGGTTTGTATGCTGTGTCTTATATGTTCTGTTTGGTAGAGGCTTTAATGGGGTGGATTTCCTGAGCTTATATAAGGCTCTTTTCCACACTCATTGAGTGTCTGCATTGATTGATCTTAACAGCGCCTTCGAAAATTCCGGTGGAAATCTTTTCTTAGTTTAGGTTTTTTTAGATATTGGCTATATAACTAAATAAGAAGTTCCATATTTCAAAGTAGTGTGTTTGGAAAAGTGCCCAGAGTAAAGAAAACATTAATAGGCACAAAAAGCTAGCATATGGATGCTATAAGAAGTATAATGGAAAATGTCCAAATAAAGTAGTGAAACCTTCCAGTCAAAGGGTGTGAGGGGCAGTAAGGAAAATATGTTCTCTCTTATGTTGCTGCCAAAATTTAAGGACAATACAACCTATAGAGTAAATTCAGCAGATGCTGGAGTCTGTAGAAAAAGAACATTAGTTGCAGCCAGCTTAGTTTAAAATGATAAAATACTATTTATGTCTTAATTCAATGTAATTTTTGTCTATGTTATTTGACCTCAGGGTCTATTAAGCTCACCTTAAGTTAATATAATTAGATTGGACTAAATCATTCACACAGAAGGAAAGGAACACTTAAAGGTATCTCCCAGAATGTCCAATTTAAAAAGAAGGATTTATAATATTTTCTGAACTCAACTGATCAGTGTTTGTTTTTAAGTTCATGTTATGCTAGGCATATACATGAGGAATAAGGTATAATTGCTTCTTTTAAGAAGTTAAAAGCTAGTTACAAATAGTAGCTGGTTACATTTTCTTTGTTTGCTCTAGAGCAATTATGTTAAGGCTTTTTTATTGTGAAGATCCTTTGTTCCCAAATTCTACAGAACACCTCCTACTTGGAGTCCTGAATATGCATGATGAATTAATTATTTTATGTGGATGTCCACAGCTTTAAGGTTAGGGTTTAAATATGACTCCTAAAGTTCATGTGTTTGAAACTTAACTCTTGATGCAACAGTGTTGGGAGGTGGCACCTTTAAGAGGTGTTATGCCATGAGAGCAGAGCACTCATGAATGGATTAATGTCATTATCAGAGGGGTAGGTAGGTTATCCTGTGAATGGGTTATAAAAGCAAATTCAGCCCCCTCTTGCTCACTTGTGCATTTTCTCACCACATGATGCCTTCTACCATGTTATGACACAGCAAGAATGCCATCACAGACGTGACCCCTTGTTCTTGGACTTTCCAACCTCCAGAGTTTCTATTGGTTAAAAATTGCCCAGTCTTTAGTGTTCTGTTATGGCAACACAAACACACTTAAACAGTTGTTATGTGTTTTATAAGATTTAAACATCTTTTTCATGTAGAGCCATAACACAGTAATACTTGAATAAATGAAAGGCAAAACTTTTCTGTTACTTACAGCTCCAAATGAGAGAAGGCTGCCAGGCAAAGCCACTTTGGGAGTTGCACTTTGGATAGAGTAACAGTAAACTAAAGCTATAAAAGGCAGTTTACGTATGGCAAGCAGAGTTAGCTAGGTTTCTCTGTTCCCTGTGGATTGACTAAGTTGAATAATTTTGTGAGATCTGGAGCATTGAAGCTCTCTCTCATTGTCTGGTATCTGACCCTCAGATAATTATGGCTGGTGCATAGTGGCGCAGAGCATGTGAACCTGTTAAGAACAATGGATAGGAGTAAGGACTTATTCCGCTGCTCAAGAAGAGAACTGGCTGACCTCTAGTCGGGGCCTCCAAACTGGGTCAGGATAGCGAAATTATTTTTTTAAAAAACATATACAACATAATACAGATATAAATGGCAAAAAAGCTTACATTTTACTCTTGAACTGATCTCTCTCACTCCACTTCCAGCACCATTTTCATACCATAGACTTGTGAATAGTTCTTCTTATTGTGTCTTATACTCTGGAGTTGGATAATTACTATATAACTTTATCATTGAATGTCTTTCTGCATCTTTATATTATCTATATACACAGAGCAGGATTTTACATCATTATCTCACCTGATAACCTCTGTTTTCTACCTGTCAAATTTGGCCTATTTATTAGGTTGGTGGAAAAGTAATTGTGCTTTTTGCCTTAAAAGTTTGGCAAACACTGCAATTACTTTTGCATCAACCCAATATTAGGGATAATGGGATAATGATGTAAATTCCTGCTCTGTGTATACTATACTGTAATGACTTTTGCACTAATCTATACACTGATTACAGTAACTGACACGCTGGGCTCACTTCTACCATTTTTATTTTTGTGTTTTAAATATGTCTTTTCTTAAGTTTCAAATCTGTTTATATTTTACTTTTTTGGCATAACTGCCTTTTTTTTCTTTTTGAATGAGAATACTCTGAAATTGTATCACTTACGTATATATTTAACTCAACATTTTTCTAAAGTTATTCAGTATCTTAATCCCCTACCAAACAATACAAGGTACTTAGATTTGTTCAATTGTGATTTCCCCCGCTATTTTTCTGGTTTTCTTAACTTTATAACTTAGACTATACTATTATTTTATATAGACAATACACATTTTAATTCATTTGTTTCTTTGTTCATTATTCTTTCTTGTATCTGTTCTTCTTCTCTTGTCATTTCCCATTTTTAAAAAGCATACTTTACAGAAATTTCTTATTACAGGTAAACATTCATTCAAACATAGCTCTACTCATTTTGGCTTCAGCTCACTATTTTTATTTTTGCTTTTGTTGATTGTTTTGTTTTGTTGGCCCTTGACCATTTCCTTAATTTTCTTATATTCCATTAATGAATTCAAAGTATGTGAATTGTTAATGATTTAAGATCTCATTTTTTCATTTCCAGAGGAGTCTTCAAATATCCAGACCAAGGGTTGCAGGGGAATGGATACTGCAGAGGGTTTCAACTTAAACGTCTGGGACAATAATTGGGAAGTAAATATACAGATAGATCGAAGAAAGGCATATTTACACAAGAGATCAAAAGCAAATCAAGGACTAAGTTGCCTTATAAGAGATGAAATCAAATGATAATTTGGAGGAAGGCTCTTCTGTAGGTTGTTGTAATATAATAAGAAGCTTGATTCAAGGTCGTAGTTACCAATACATCAAGACTTACTGTCAGCATCAATTGGGTGAATATCAAGTTAGTATATTATAACGTGTTAAAAACAAGTCAAGTTATATAATTCCTTTCAACATAAGTTTACAACTAGTAGCGCTCTTAATATTAATATCTTTAACTTTTAAAAATTGTACTTAGAAAATACACATATGATCATGATTTACTACAGAAATACCAGACTTACAGCCTTTTAAAAATATAGAGCGTGCATGTTTGTGTGTATGTTTAAACTGCCCTTTCCATCTGGCTTAAAGTCTTTCCTCCAGATCTGTTACACCTGGCCATCAAGTTTGACCCTGAGATGGGATCTAAAAATCCCCCATAATCTGGCATTCTTTCTAGTCATGTGCCTAAAATGAGATTTTATAGAGACTCATATTGTAACAGCAATGTAGAACAGGGGCTACTACTTTTTGGTTTAGTTCATTACTAAAAATGTTTACTCCACTTCATCTTTACACATTCTTGTTTGCATTAATTTTGTATTAATAAAGTTACATTAATAATGTAAATAATTATTCCCTCACCTATAATTCAAATAATGTAAAGAACAATGAGAATACATGGACACAGGGAGGCGAGCATCACACACTGGGGTCTGTGGGGGGGAACTAGGGGAGGGACAGTGGGGGGTGGGGAGTTGGGGAGGGATAACATGGGAGAAATGCCAGATATAGGTGATGGGGAGGAAGGCAGCAAACCACATTGCCATGTATGTACCTATGCAACAATCTTGCATGTTCTTTACATGTACCCCGAAACCTAAAATGCAATAAAATACATATAAAATAAAAATAATAATTAAAAAACGTAAAGAAACGTATATTGTTTTGTCTCTTTCTCAACCCCAATACCCAAAAAAACTTAGCATACTGTTTTGCCAAGACACATTTCAGACTGAAAGATTAAAGTCTGAAATAGGCTATCAGGCACAGCAGTGAAAAATTTAATATGATGTTGCCCTTTTCTTTTTAAATAAGTTGAGGACCAAGTGAATGTAGTTTAATGGCATGTTATTTAATTCTCTTTTTATAGATTATTATAGGTTTGTGTATATTTCTCTTTAAATTATTGTATAGAGAGCCGCCCAGTCCTGCCAGAAGTATATACTTTATAATAAACCAATGAAAGCAAGACATTATTTAGTTTATAAATCATTCAATTGCAACACAAAATTTGATTCCTACTTCAAAACTGGAAACAAGAAAAACACAGTTAGATTTGGGTTTTTATTTTTTGTCAAAACACTTAATTCAGTAACTTCAACAATATATAGTGTTGCTATTTGTCGGAATACAAGTCTTACTGGTGAAAGAAGCAAAAATCAAAAAAAAGATAGAGAATATCAAACAAACAAACTGAGAACATACAAGATAATTTAGTTAGGGTTTTAAAAAGCCTCTATTTTGTTTCAAATGTTTATAACTGATATAATTTTATTTTACCTATTTGTAGTAACATACATAGCATTGTTTCAGTTAAATAACATTAGGCTTTTAGAAAGGGGAAAGAAAAATCTAATCTTTACCATGTCCACATGAATTACAATTGTTACATGTAAATGTAAGGTTTACCATACATTTGTTTCATAATCCTCCTCCCAAGGATGACCAGCCAAAGAATTTAAATGACTTGATGGCTTCAAACTAGCTGCCATGCTCAAGAAGTCTTTCCTGGAAAGACTTCACTGCGTGGGTATAAAGATTGCCATTCTCAGAAATAAAATTGAAAGCACCAGAGAATATTCTTTTCTAGCAAATGAGCTGCCTCATGTTCTCAAATTTAACACTTATCTAAAGAAGACCTTCCTCTTGATTTGAACTTATGATAGAAATATTTACACAGCAACAAGATGTGCAGCAAATCAAGGATTGCCACATTGTGAATTACCTCAATGAAAGAGGTTGTTCTGCCTTATAATGTATGTGCATGTTTGAGTCATATTTTACTCATTGTCACTTCTCTTATGAAATAGGCAACCATTTTTTGTAAGGTTTTATAAAGAAATTGATGTATGCTTTCTTTCTCAACATAGTCCTATATCTCCTATATCTTCTCTTTCTACTTTTCTCCTCCAATAATATGGTAGGTACATTAAGATGCAGAAACTAGGATGCACATTGACCTATAATAGCAAAATTTATATCGGAAGGCTGCCCTTTAAGAAGCTTCATTTATTTGACCACAGTAAAACATTCATCAGTAAAAGCATAGAATTTTCATTGAAATGAAATGTTACATATTCTATATTTTTAATTTTTCTTATATAAGATCATTGAAAACAAGACAATTTAAATAAAAGCCATAAAAAATAAAACCTAGAAAATTAAATTCCCGCCTTAAAAAAATCAAGTAGTACTCTAAATTGTCAATCAAGATTAGAGTGCAGCATGAGAAGATTTTAAATGGTAAATACTATTATGTAACCCCAAAAACGACAACTTTAATATGATAAATAAATAAGTGTTTCTGGCTGGATCTTACTTCAGAAGATAGAATTTCCCCAGTGAACAAATATTCAGTAAAGGTAAAGTTGACAGAAGGTCAACTTGATGAGGTTGAAGTTAAAGCCACATGAGTACAATGAAATATGTTTAATTACTGTGCAAACTCTAAGGGATTAACAAGCTTCAAAGACAACTGACTAGTAGTAATAGTACTAGTTGTAAAAATGATGATAGTAGTAATACTACTAGTAGTACTAACAGTGATAGTTCATAACTAGTATATATAATAAATTAAATGCATTAGGCATATTGTACAAGATTATAAAACTTGTATAAGATACCAAATAGTCTAACTTCAAAGCCTGAACTGTTGGTCACTATGCTATCCTGCCTCCATTTGTATGATCATTGTCAACATTTGGGGATAAGAGTATAAATATTAACTAAGTTCGTAAAAATATTACATCTTAAAATGTTTTTTAAATTATTTATTAATTATTTTATGTCAATAATATGTAGGTTACAGGTATTTGAGACTGGAAAAAAGAAGAGTAAGGAAAAAGAAGCAGTCTAGGCAGACCATAGAACAAAAAGAATAATTTCAAAACCACTTAAATGTTGTGCTTCTAAACAGAGCAATACAAGAAAAACAGAAAAAGAAAGGAAGCAGACTTCCATTCAGTTATGCAGTAAACATGGGCAACTTCTCTCTTTAAATTCATACAGTATTTTACCAGTCATGTTAGTGTATTTACCTGCTTCATTCACAGCTCATTCCAGAGCATCTACCCCATCTAGAGCTTCTGGATTAAGAGTGGCTTTTCTAGATGAGAGTGTAAATATTTATATCTGTTGTCACATTAATCCACAGCCCTGAACATTACTGTTTTCATTAGAATACACATACAACTCACAGGTGGAGGGAGGGATACATGGGCTGAACTGAGCCAATCAACTTATTTATCTTAAGAATTTCAAGCACAATAGTCACACAAAAAATAAAATATGTACATACATATTTAACCAAGGAGATGAAAGATCTCTACAGGAGAACTATAAAACACTGCTGAAATAAATCATAGATGACACAAATGGAAAACCATTTTCTACTCCTGGACTGGAAGAAAAGATATTGTTAAGATGACCATACTGCCAAAGAAGTTTACAGATTCAATGCAATCTCTATCAAATTACCAATGCAATTTCCTACAAAGTTAGGAAAAAAAAAAAAAAAAAACCCTAAAGTTCAAATGGAACCAAAAAGGACCTTCAATAGCCAAAGATAATCCTAAGCAAAAAGAACAATTCTGGAGGCATCTCTTTGCTCAACTTCAAATTATACTACAAGGCTGAAGTAATTAAAACAGGATGGTACTGGTACAAAAATGGACACATAGATTGGTGGAACATTATAGAGAACACAGATATAAATCCACATACCTACAATCAAGTGATATTTAACAAAGACTACAAAAATAAGCAATGGGAAAGGATAAAGGATAAATGGTAATGAGACAACTGCCTTCTGTGCCAATGTGCAGAAGAATGAAACTGGATCTCTATCTTTCACCATACTCCAAAATTAACATAGATAACACAAGCCTAAGACCTGAAACTATAAAAATCCTAGATGAAAACCTAGGAAAAACTCTTCTGGACACTACCTTAGGCAAAGAATTATGATAAAGACCCCAAAAGCAAATGCAACAAAACCAAAAATAAACAAATGGGACTTGATTAAACAGAAAAGTTTCTGCACACCAAAAGAAATAAGCAACATAGTGAACAGATAACCTACAATCTAGAAGAATATATCTGCAAATTAGGCCTCTGACAAAGAACCAATATCCAGAATCTACATGAACTCAAAAAACTCAACAAGGAAAAAACAATAACCCCACTAAAAACTGAGCAAAGGACATGAAGACATTTCTCAAGAAATTCAAGTGGCCACTAAGCACCTGAAAAAATGCTCAACATCACTAAGCATCAGAGAAATGCAAACCAAAAGCACAGTGAGACGTTATTTTACACTAGTAAGAATGACTATTATTAGAAAGCCAGCGGCAGATGTTGGCATGGATGTGGAGAAAAGAGAATGTTTCTACATCTTTTGTGGGAATATAAATTAGTTCAACCTCTATGGAAACACTATGGAGATATCACAAAGAACTAAAAATTTGACCCAGCAATCATACCATTGGGTATATACTCAGAGAAAAAGAAATCATTATATTAAAAAGATATTCACAATAGTGAAGTCATGGAACCAACCTAAGTGTCCATCAATGGTTCACTGGATAAAGCAAATGTGGTATACATATATACCACATATACAAATACATATAGATAGATACACATACATATAGATATGGATAGATGATAGGTAGACACCATGGAATACTATGTAGCCATATAAAAGAATGAAATTATGTCCTTTGCAGCAACATGGAGCTGAAGTCCATTAATCTAAGTGAACTAATGCAGAAACAAAAACTCAAATATTGTATGTTCTCACTTATAAGTGGGAGTTAATTAATGGGTACCTATCCACATACAGATGGAAAGACTAGAAACTGAGGATTCCAAAAGAGAAATAACTAGGAGGGGAGCAAGGTTTAAAAAATCACCTGTTGGATACAGCATTCACTATTGGGTAATGGGTACCCTAGAAGTCCAGCCTCACCAGTATGCAATATATCTGTGTAACAAACAAGCATATGTACCCCTCTTAATCTAAAATAAAAATAAAATTAAAATTAAAAAAATTTCAAGAACACAGAATATGGTCAACCAATAATGGATGCCAAGCAATAATATCCTTTGCGATAAAGCTCTTAGCTTTGAGTTATTTAAGGGCAATAATGAAACAGAAAAGGCCATTCTGCTTACAGAAACAGGAATGTATAGCACAAAAGCAAAGTCAAATGGGAGATGTGTCATCTCTGAAAGGCATAGATTAGGTTCAATTCCTGACAACTTTCCAGTCTGTGAGACCAGTTTCTACTTAACTTCCATTCCTCAAAGTCAGTGTAAGGTTTTCTACACTGAAAGCACCTACTTGGTCTTTGCTTAAATGAGTCACGAATCCTTGCAATTTAAATTGACTTGAGTAGAAAAAAATAACAGTAGTGTGGCAATCTCCATTTCCTAGTTAGAAGATCGTCTGACTTTAGATTTAACTAAGGAAGAGCGAGAAATGAAAATGTCTTGCTCCATGTAAGACTGTTTTCTTACAAACAGGCAAACTTAGGATTGGCTCCCTTCGGTGCAAACTCTGCTGAGATGTTTTCTAAACCAGGTTTCCTTGCTCAGTAGCTGAAACCTGGGAGGTGTCACAGCACAACCTCCGCCTTCTGATCAAAAGAGTAACTAGAAAGTAAAAGATGAGATAACTGGGGGATTTTCAGTGTTCCCAATAAAGAAAACTCACATTGTATTTAAATCTAAATGTATCTAAGTTATTTTATTTATTTAAAATATGTCTCATTCATGTTTTTTAAAAGTTGAATATGTTTTTATATTGGTGATGTTAGCCCACTGCAGTCTATACTACAAAATAATCTTTTGTTTCCACAATAAAAATATATGATATTATAAAACTTTAAAATTCATTAAATTAACATTTATTGAATGCCTCACCTCAGCTTGGTGTCAGGTATTCAATGGAAAATAAAATACATCTCCAGTATAAAGTAGCTTATGGTCGGACACGGTGGCGCATGCCTGTAATCCTAGCACTTTGGGAGGCCAAGATGGATGGATCACAAGGTAAAGAGATTGAGACCATGCTGACCACCATGGTGAAACCCCGTTTCTACTAAAAATACAAAAATTGGCTGGGCATGATAGTGCATGCCTGTAGTCCCAGATATTCAGGAGGCTGAGGCAGGAGAATCACTTGAACCTGGGAGGTGGAGGTTGCAGTGACTGGAGATCACACCATGGCACTCTAGCCTGGTGACAGAGGGAGACTCTGTCTCAAAAAAAAAAATAGCTTAAAATTTAGTGTGGTGAAATTTTGAAGTACAGAAAATATATTAAATCTCTAAATATGTTTTAAAACTTGATAATAACTTGTTAACCTTTGCTAAGGATTATGCTATACTCAAAATTAGGTTACGAGTTTTAAGCAAAATGTAAAATGTTATCTACTAAGCTGAGATGATGAATCTTTTATTAAAACCATTTTTGTAAAATACTCTACCTAATGAACACTAAATACAAAATACATTTCTCATAATTTAATCATGTACTTAAATACTTATATTAAATTGTAGTAAAAATCCTAATATCAGACAAAAAATATTTAGAACATTATTCTCCTTATTAAGAGAATACATTATTCTACTAATAGGTTAATTAGTGAAATACATAATTTAGGATTCTGTACTCACTCACAAATTACACTGTGTGAAGATACGCATCTAACATTACTTTAGCACAAACAAAAATTAATTAGGCATTTACTCATCCTCACTTCATCAACACTTAATGCAGTATACTATAGTAGATGCTTAATAAAAAATTGTTCAATAAACAACACAAGAGTAAGCATTGTCAACCTGTTTTCCATACTCGGCAATACACAAAGTAGAAAAAAATTGCTTTATTTTGAACTTTACAATTGTGATCATTTTTATCAAGTCATATTAATAATGTTTTTATATTCTTAAGGGCTAATTATATTTTGGAGTAAGTGAAACCAATATAAATAATTACACTATTTTTTGTCCTTTACTATCTTACTTTGCTTTAGGAAAGTGATGGTTAATATAATTACCACCATATACAGGGTAACTACGTAATTTAAAATAAACATTTTGTGCACTGCCGTGGCATATGGAACTATTTCATCAATGACCCTGGTCAAAATTCAGAACTCAATAAACAAAGAATAAATAAGCGTTTCTCTCTCTCTCTCTCTCATGCTAGCTTAAATTAGAAGGTCAATGAATTCTTAACAAAGAAGAATTAAGCAAATTTATGTTAGATGTCTTTGATATTAAACAAACTGTTACAATTATTTCAAAAGAGAAATCCTTCATTTTCAGACATATTTGAACCTATCAGGGCACATAATTAAAACCAAATGCAAAGCAATTCATTGTGCTTTCTGAAATATGTAGGTTGTTTATGTGCATCAGAAGTGAGAGAGGAAAGCATTTTGACAACTATGGTTTTTGGCACAGGTGAATTTAGAGAATTAAATTTAGATATAAAAATAATCTCACAAAATAAACCAAGAACTTCCTCATACTTCTAAAATCCATTAACATTTCATAACATTTTTTGTTTCTCAACAAAAGTGTACTGTTTTTAACTATAATTCATGCTCATTTTAAATGGAACTTATGGGTAACCCAAATCACCCTTCCATTTCTTCTAACATTAGTGAGTTGAACTTCTGTATGAAGTAATACTCTTTCCACACTACCTGAGGAGTTCTTCCATTTGCCTGAGTTTCACTTCTCAACACTTATTCCATATTATTGCTCCAAACCTTACTTATACCTGAGGATAAAATATAAAAATTATAATCTAGAAAATAACTTTGTAAATATTAAAACTATAATTTAAAATCTTCTCATAAAAAAAGTCTAGGCCCAGATGTCAATGATAAATTTTCTAAATATTAAAGGAATATATAAGTTTTATAAAACTACTATAGAGAACAGAAAAAAAGAAATAATTCCCAGTTCATTCTTGCATCTAGCATAATAACCATACCAATGCGAGGTATGAACTTTACAAGAATGAGAAATTGTAGCATTGCTCATGTACATATAGACAAAAATCAAAATCAAAATATTCACAATATATATTTATCCCACCATGTCCCAAAGGGAGTTGTTTTATAAATTTGAAATTAATTATAATTACAAAGACAATCAATATAAATTACCACATTAATAATAAGGGTTTAAAATATATGACCATCTCCAGAGATGGGATGACATTCAACAAATATTTACACTAAATATGTTCAAACAGCTAGACAAAAAAAAAATCTTCTTTGATTTCATCATAAAGGACCATCTACCATAAAAATATATAGCTAGCATATTTCTAAAAGGTGAATATATAAAGCTTTCTCTTTAAAGTTGAAAAAAGGACAATGATATCTACTCTCATAATTTCTTTTCAATTTTTACCAAAGGGCCTATCCAATGCAATAAAAAGAAAATAAGTAAACCTACAAATATTGAAAGGAAGGAATATTATTTTTAATAATGTATCAAAAACATTTGAAAGACTCTATAAAAATACTAGCATTGGCCAGGTACGGTGGCTCACATCTGTAATCCCAGCACTTTGAGAGGCCAAGGCAGGCATGTCACCTGAGGCCAGGAGTTGGAGACCAGCCTGGCCAACATGTCAAAACCCTGTCTCTACTAAAAATAAAAAAATTAGCTGGGCATGGTGGTGCCCACCTGTAATACCAGCTACTCGGGGGCTGAGGCAGGAGAATCGCTTGAACCCAGGAGGTGGAGGCTACAGTAAGCAGAGATCACACCACTGCACTCCAGACTGGGCAACAAGAGCAAAACTCTGTCTCAAAAAAATAAATAAATACATACATTCATACATACTTAAAAATACTAGTATTAAAAAGTGAGTTCACGCAGCAACCTGAATGGAATTGTAGACCATTATTCTAAGTGAACTAATTCAGGAATGGGAAACCAAACATCAAATGTTCTCACTCATAAGTGGGAGCTAAGCTACGAGTATGCAAAGGCATAAGAATGGCACAATGGACTTTGCAGATGCTGGGGAAAGTTTGGATAAAAGAATACACATTGGGTACAGTGTATACTGCTTGGACAACAAGCACACCAAAATCTCAGAAATTGCCACTAAAGAACTTAGTCATGTAACTAAACACCAACTGTTCCCCAAAACCCTATTG
The DNA here is from genome assembly GCF_030222135.1 of Aotus nancymaae. Taxonomy (NCBI): domain Eukaryota; kingdom Metazoa; phylum Chordata; class Mammalia; order Primates; family Aotidae; genus Aotus; species Aotus nancymaae. Next base: position 62,148,180 of record NW_026988413.1, on the reverse strand, counting down.
AAATAATAATAGTAAGAAGAACAGAAGAAACAAAGTATGCATTGTTGAGTTTGTAAATAAAAATACAAAAAACAAAAAGTGAATTTAGAAAGGTTGCTGAATGCTGGTCAACAATCAGCTAGAATTTTAAAAAATTATAACATCATCAAAAATCAAATGTTAGATCTTGAGAGGAATGCAATAGACCATTGCTGAGATTACTTTTTCCAAAAACATAATAAATAAAGATATTTTCCTGTTCATGGATTAGAAAACTCAATCTTGTGCTTCCAAATTGATCCATAGCTTCAATGAAAGAACAATACAAATCCCAGTATGCTTTTTTTTTTTTTTTTTTTGTGGAAATGGAGAAACCCTCTCTAAAGCCATGTAGAAATACAAAGGACCTAAATTAGGCAATACAAATTTCAAACTGAAATTTTTTTTTTTTTTTTTTGAGACAGAGTTTCGCTCTTGCTGCCCAGGCTGGAGTTCAATGGTGCGATCTTGGCTCACCGCAACCTCCGCCTCCTGGGTTCAGGCAATTCTCTTGCCTCAGCCTCCTGAGTAGCTGGGATTACAGGCACGCACCACCATGCCCAGCTAATTTTTTGTATTTTTAGTAGAGACGGGGTTTCACCATGTTGACCGGGATGGTCTCGATCTCTTGACCTCGTGATCCACCCGCCTCGGCCTCCCAAAGTGCTGGGATTACAGGCGTGAGCCACCACGCCCGGCCTGAAAATTTTTAAAAAGCAGAACTTAGTCATATTTCAACACGTATACTAAAGCAACAATTAAGACAGCTAGGTGGATATTTGTGCCAGGGTGGGTACTTGATTTATGACAAAGGCACTACTGCAATTAGAAAAATGATGGTCTTTTCAATAAATGATGCTAGAACAATTTGTTATCCATTAAAAAAAAGATTTCTACCTCATACCATAATTAAAATGTGAAAGTTAAAAATATATATTCTTTAAGAAAACATAGAAGATATCTTCTGGGCTTTGTGGTAGACAATTTCCTTCCTTCCTTCCTTCCTTCCCTCCCTCCCAACCTCCCCTCCCTCCCTCCCTCCCTCCCCTCTTTTTTTCTTGCTTTCTTGCTTTCCTCCCTCCCTCCCTCCCTCTTTTTCTTTCTTTCTGCCATGGACTCCAGGCTGAAGTGCAGTGGTGTGATCTCAGCTCACTGCAATCTCCACCTTCTGGGTTCAAGTGACTCTCCTGCCTCAGCCTCCTGAGTAGCTGGGACTACAGGCATGTACCATCATGCCAGGCTAATGTTTGTATTTTTAGTAGAGATGGGGTTTCACCATGTTGGCCAGGATGGTCTCCATCTCTTGAACTCGTGATCTGCCTGCCTTGGTCTTCCAAAGTGCTAGGATTACAGACGTGAGCCACAGGGCCCAGCCAACAATTAATTTCTTATATGAGATACCAAAAACATAGACTTTTGAACACCATTAGTACATATACCATGTACCAATATGACATATAAAATGAAGAAACAACAAAAAATCTCAATTGTCCTTAATGGAAGGCAAACAATACTCAACCTAACCATAAGCATCTACATTTGGATTATGATTCAGAAAAAAATGGTATTTTTCAGAAATTTGGATGGTTTAGAACAACCTTCACAGTCCATAAGAACAAATTTGAGTTTTCGGTGTGGATAGTAGAACCCATCAAAATTTTTCAAAATGACCTTTACTAACACAATATGAAGAACACAGAAATTTAAACTGTATAAAGTTAAATACCCTAATATTTAATATATAGTTAATGCAATGTATAAAGTTAAATGTACTTAAGTAGCCTAATAGCTTCTAATCATTTCTGCTTATATTTATATACATATCTTTCATTCACTCAATATACACACATCCTCTACTTTTATATAAAAATAAAATTTAAATCATGCTGAATATATAATTTACTAGAGTGAATTGAAAATTGAATCAAAAAGTAAAACTTTCAACCAAAATTTACATATCTCACCCTAAATCTTAGATGATTTGATCCCCAGTGTTATGTTACTAGCAAAAAAAATTTAAATGCTATTTTGATAAGGTAATAATTTAAAATACATTTAAAATAGTTTCCTATTATTCACTCCATCTCAGAATTCTACAGTGTTCACATTTATTTTCAATGAAAAAGAATGTTTGGATGTACCCAGCAGCAAATTCAAGCTTTATCACTTGGATCATTAGTTATGTGTCAATGGTTATTAGAAATGTTGAGTGTGTTTCTGCACCTGCGTACTTGTTTCTAACAAGCTAAAAGGGAGAAAAACAGAAAATAATGGAGCATTAAGAGCATTCATTGATGTTATCATGCTCAGCAGAAGAGCTAACAACTGTGACGAAAGACAACATTTTCAAATTGCAGGGTCATTTTGAATGAATGCTAGATATAAGGGCAAAGTTTACACACACACAACAAATTATCATCTATATAATGTATGTAATCTATCAGTTACATTATAATGAACTCAATAAATTACTGAACTTGACGAACTTATTTCTGGGAATTATTTTTATATTTATTATAATGAGATCTGTGAAATCAAAGTTCAAAAGTGACTTTACCTTTTTGATGTATGAATTAATTTTATTTACAAAATGTTATTTTCTACTTTTAAAAGCATATTTTTGAAACAGGTAACATATTTCCTATATCATTTTTTCAAGGGCCACAAAAATTGATGTATGATTATAAGATATAAACTACAAATTCTAATATTTTGAGACATTTTAGTTTTTAGTAAATTTCAAACTTTAAAAAAAGCAAATAACATTAAATCATAAGTAGGTGAAAGAAGAAAATATTGCTATTTTTATTGAGTAAATTTGGGTGATTTCTTTATTAATGATTATTAAATGTAAAAGAATTTTCAACAATTACTAGACTTACTCTTTTGATTGTGGGCTCGATACAGAGGATATATTTTTTTCAGTGTAAGCAGATGACTTCCCTAGCATGCTCCACCTCTGTGTATGAACATACATCCAACACAGAGAGAATAAGAGCATGGATCAGAATCCTAAAGAGAACAAAAATTCCAATGCAAGACAAAACATACACTCACACACATCCTGTGTGGGTGCATAACATTAGAAAATGCTATTCCTGCTTAAACTCTAACATTAGTTGTTGCAATTTTCCCAGAACACAAAGTTGGTTCCACTTATATGTATAGCCCACATGCATCATCTATGTTGAAGACACTTTAGAATTTCAAAATAGTTGTTTTTCAAGAGAATTTAAATCAAATCACAGTACTATTGCGGCAACTGAGTTAAAAAATTAAATGTTAGTTTATCTTTCAAAACTTACATTTAACTCTATGTTTAAGTGGTATTGACTTATAATAAAAATGACTATTGTTTTCATATCAAATTTATATTTTGGTATGTAGTTTAGACCATCATATATATATATGGTTCAAACCCGTAAGTCATGATTCACACATGTATCTTAATTATCCCTGTTTGCTGATTTTCATAAGCACTAATTTGAAATTTTCCTCCATTCTGACATTAAAACTTCATACATTTTTTCTGAAAAATAAAAGTAAATTGTTTTACAAGTACAAGAGGAAGCAAATAAAATCTGCTTGGAGTACTGAATGATCCTTTTGAAGTTTGGATTCATATTTGGAAGGGGACAATCAGGACTTTATAGGTCATAAATATAATGCTGTCCTCTACCTCATCCAGCCTCCACTCCTGCATAGTTAACATAGAGTGGGAAAGAGGACATTTACTCATAATCCCTTTGAGAAGCCTCTTTAATGTCAAGTCTTCAAGTCTTAGGCCTTTTTATTTACTGCCATCCCACAGTGATCCCAGACCTTGAAACTCCTGGAGGCAACCACTTTAATGAGATGGTAGCTACTCAGCAGATAGTAGAAAACCAGTTGATAACGAATCATCTATATTTCCCCAGTGCTCAGTTGTTTCAATCTTTGCTTTCCTTTTCAAAGAGAATTACTGAAAAGAGGAGAAAACTTAAAGTTGACATCTAATGACACAAAACATTTTGCGTAGTCCAAAATGTTTACAAACCAGCAGTTATGAGATATAGCTGATCTGAAAAATATGTTATTTTTATATAATTTACAGAAAAATCAGGATTTCCAAATTTCATTGTAAAATAATTATCAGAGAGCACTCGTGTATGGGTGGCAATATTAGGCTGGAACTGAATGATAGATTACTACTGTTATGGACTGATTATGTTATGCTTAACTTCTCCCTAAAATTCACACTTTTAAGCTCTAACTCCCATTGAAATGGTATTTGAATGTGAAGACTTTGGGAGGTAACTAGGTTAAGATGAAGTCATGAGTGTAGACTCATCAGGATGATATAGTGCTCTTTTAAGAACAGAAATAACAGAAAGATTTGTCTCTTTCTTCCTCTCTCTTCATGTGCATGCTCTGAGAAAAGGCCACGTGAGGACACAGCAAGAAGGCTGCTGCCTAAAAGCCAGGAAGTGGGCCCTCACCGGAAACTGAATATACCGGCACCTTAACCTTGGACTTCCCATTTTCTAGAACTGTGAGAAATCTATTTCTGTTGTTTCAGCCACCCTGTCTATGGCATTTGCTGTAGCAGTGGAGAAAACAAAGCAACCCAGTTAAGCCAAGAATGTGCATTCTCATTTTTCTGCCACTCACACTAAATATGCAGACACTCTTCCACCTGGCAGCTTGATTCATTTCTGCTTGCTGCCTCACCTGGGAGGCACCTGGGTTGGCAGTGCCTGGCTTAAGGGGCAGTTAAACTTTCTCAGTGGGCATTCTCACTGCTGACCCCTGCTGCATGCCTCATATTCTTTAGCTCTAGTATTCTGCCATTCACTTAGCATTTAGAAGCCTCCTTCCAAGAGGAATTGGTCTTACCCTATGCCCATCCCTCAGTCCATTATTTCATGAGTAGTGCATTTCCCTAATTCTGAGATATTCCTTTAAAACTAACAGCAAAGCTGGGATTCCATAAAACATGCATAATAATATTTCAAAAACAGAATGTCAAAGTCTAGGGTATCTGGCTGCTCTTTGTCTCCTCATACAGTATAGCAAGGGTTTGAGCCCTTCAAAACATTTATATTTTAAAATCTCTCTTCTAATGGGAGATGCAGACATACTCATTTAGTATTCCATGCAATTACAGTGTAGTTATTCAACCAAACACACACATACACACACATGCACACACACATACACACACATAAATTTATATACACCCTTTCCAAGAGAAATAATACTAATTTTTAGAGACAATGTAATTTTAATACACAATGAAAAAGAAGCAAACAGATTTCTTATAATACAACTTGCCTCTTTTCTCAAAAAGTTATTAACTTATTTTTTAGAGTTATCTTTAGTGTCCTTTTTCAGGCCTAAAAGAACAAGATAGTAGATAAATATCCAGAATATGATGCTCTTAGTGATGTCTTTCTGGCTATACAAAGAAAGACTTTGAAATAAATATCTTAATTATGACTGAATTGTTCTTTTAGCAAAGAGTTTTCATTTTCTCAATTTCTGTTCTGGAGAAGTAAAAAATATCATTCTCCAAGTTATATAAATATATTAAAATTAATAAAAATTTTTATTTTTGTTTTTAAAATTGACAAATAACAATTGTGTATATTGGGGTACAATGTGACATTTTGATCTCTCCATCAGCAGTGTAAGAAAAATGATGTTACTAGTTGCTTTGAAAATTTTAATTAATAAAATATAATCATTAGGTATCTATTTGTAGTAAATTTTTAATTTAAAAATTATACCCTGACAAATTATCACTATAAATGTTTTATGGGCTAAAAAGTGATGTTATGATTTTTTAATATAATGTGGAACAAAATGATTAAATCAAGTTAAGTAACTTATCTATCACCTGTAATATTTGACATTTTTTGTGATCAGAACATTTGAGATTTACTCCCTTAGCAATATTGAAATGTACAGTTATAGAACCAAAGTTTTACCCATCAATTAAATAATGGATAAAGAAAATGTGGCATATATCCACTGTAGAATACTACACAGCCTTAAAAGAAGAAGAAATTCTATTATTTGCAACAACATAGATAGAATTGGAAACATTATGCTAAGTGAAATGAACCAAATTCAGAAAGACAAATACCATATGTTTTCACTTATATATGGAATATAAAAAATTGAACTCAGAAGCAGAGAGCAGAATGGTGAATATAGCTAATAACACTATTTGTAATAGCTATTGATTAACATTTAAAATTTACATTTCTTGAGTATTTTTTTGCTACATGTACTTTTCAAATTATTTTAATTTACTCAGAGAATACTTACTAAACATATACAATGTTGAAAGCTGTTGATTCAAGTATAAATAAATTACAATATTTTACCTAAAGTTGCTCACAATAAAATTAAAGATATTCTATGTACATAAATTTTTAAAATAAAAAATGACTAGCAATAGGAACTAATACTTCTTAAACTCTAATGTACATACAAATCATCTGACGATTTTGTGAAATGTGATTCTGATTAATATATCTGAATATCTGCATTTTTAAGAAGCTCCTAGGTGATGAGTAGTAAGGATATATGCATTTGCTTTAGAACAGATAAATGGGAGTAGCGTAACTACCAAATTTGAACTGTATTTCAAAGGATTAGGAGGATTTTACCACATAGACAGCATGGAGAAAGGTATTTCTTTAGTGAAAGCAAAAATAGTCCTATATTTAGAAGCTCAAAAAGGAAAGGAACTCCAAAGAGCAAGTATTCCAAGTGTGACTCAACCTTATCACACAGGGCACAGCAAGTGACAGCTTCCTGAAAAGAGGGTGTCACAGGGGCTGCCACCCCTAGATGGACTTGAGAAGCAGGGAAATGTGTTCCTTCATCTTCACATTCATTTCTTCCTTCTCTATATTCTCTCCCTGTCTCTCACCCCTACTATTATTTTGTGCCTTTTTTTTTTCAACTGCTGTCATTTTAACTAAAAAATGTGAGTATTTTATTAGGCTTTAAAAGTTTTCCTAATCAGAAGCATTTATGGTGGACATTTTGGAGATTAGCATGCTTCCTGCAATCAATGGAAAAAGGCTGTTCATATTGAAAAATGGGGAGAGGTTCAAAGATGGTCGATTAGGAGCAGCTCAGGATTGCAGCTCCCAGCGAAAGTGCAGAGGGTGAGTGGATGCCGCATTTACAGACAGATTTTTATTGCCCACAGACCAGGAGATTCCCAAGCAGAGGAGACCCACGGGTCACCAGCATAGCTGTTTTGGCCGGCACGGCTGTTTTGGCTGGCACCCGGGCGCTGCGGGACTCTGTACAAAATACATGGGTCCAGGTGCCGTTTTAGCTGGCAATTGGAGCTCCTGGGAGACAGAGTCGCCCATTCAACTGATAAAAAAAGGGGACTGACATCGGGCGGGTATCCTTCTGGGACAAAGATAACAGAAGAAACTGGCAGGGAGCCAGGCCAGGAGTCTCCCAGACAAAAAAGCGCCATGAATCTCAGTGCAGCTGTTTCAGCTGGCGCAGTGGGTTGCTGCACAGGAAAACACACAGATCCCGGCACCTTTTCAACAGGCAACTGGAACACCTGGGAGACAGGGTCGCCCGATCAATTGAAAAAAAAAAAAAAAACAGGTCTGAGACAGGGAGCCAGGTGATCAGGCTCGGCTGGTCCCACCCCTACAAAAAAACAGCAATCTGAAATGCTCTGGATTGAGAGTTTCAGAGCAAGCACAGCTGAACCCGGGATGGTCCAGCTGTTGGGGAGGGGCATCCGCCATTACCGAGGCAGTCCACCACTACATAGGTAGTCTGCCATTGCTGAGGCATCCCGCCATTGCCAAGGCAGCCCACCATTACAGACAGAGTCCACTATTACAGAGGTGGGCTGCCATTGCCAAGGTAGTTCTAACTATACCCATATAAACAGGACTGCAGGGAAGTTCACACGGCAGCTGGGCGGAGCCCACAGCAGCTCAGCAAAGCCTCTGCAGGCAGACAGTGACTAGGCTGCCTCCTTGCTGGGCAGGGTAGCCCTAAAAAAAGGCAGCAACACAACAGAAACTTATAAACAAAGCCCTAACTCCCTGGGACAGAGCAACTGGGAAAAAAAAGTGGGGAGGAGTTATGAGTTCTGCTGCAGCAGACTTAAACGTACCTGCCCAGTAGCTCTGAATGAACAACGGAGTTCACAGCTCAGCACTTGAGCTCCTATAAAGGACAGACTGTCTCCTCAAGCAGCTCCCTCACCCCCATATATCCAAAGAGTCACCTCTTAAAGAAGAGCTCAGCCTGACATCGGGCAGGTATCCTTCTGGGACAAAGATAGCAGAAGAAACTGGCAGCAAAGCTTACTGTTCTGCAGCCACTGCAGGTGATCTCCAGGCAAGCAAGGCCTGGAGTCGACCTCAGCAGTCCTACAGCAGAGGGGCCTGACACTTAGAAGAAAAACTAAGAAACAGAAAGAAATAACCTCATCATCAACAAACTGGACGTCCACTCAGAGACTCAATCTGAAAGCCAACAACTACAAAGACGACAGGTGGATAAATCCACAAAAATGGGAAGAAACCACTGCAGAAAGGATGAAAACACCCGAAACCAGAACACCTCTCTTCCTAAAAAGGATCACAACTCCTCACCAGCAAGGGAACAAGGCTGGATGGAGAATGAGTGTGATGAATTGACAGAAACAGGCTTCAGAGGTGGGTAATAAGAAACTTCACTGACCTAAAAGAACATGTTCTAACCCAATGCAAAGAAACTAGGAACCTTGAAAAAAGATTTGACAAAATGCTAACGAGAATAAACAACTTAGAGAGGAATGTAAGTGAATTGATGGAGGTGAAAAACACAATACGAGAACTTCACAAAGCATACACCAGTTTCAACAGCCGAATTGATCAAGCAGAAGAAAGGATATCAGATGTCGAAGATCAACTCAATGAAATAAAACGAGAAGGCAAGATTAGAGAAAAAAAGGGTAAAAAGGAATTAACAAAGTCTCCAAGAAATATGGAACTATGTGAAAAGACCTAATCTACATTTGATAGCTGTACCTGAATGTGATGGAGAGAATGAATCCAAGCTGGAAAAAAATCTTCAGGATATTATCCAAGAAAACTTCCCCAACCTAGCAAGCCACGCCAATATTCAAGTCCAGGAAATACAGAGAACACCACAAAGTATTCCTCAAGAAGAGCAACCCAAGGCACATAATCGTCAGATTCACCAGGGTTGAAATGAAGGAGAAAATGCTAAGGGCAGCCAGAGAGAAAGGTCGGGTTACCCACAAAGGGAAGCCCATCAGACTCACTGCAGATCTCTCAGCAGAAACCCTACAAGCTAGAAGAGAGTGGGGGCCGATATTCAACATCCTTAAAGAAAAGAACTTTCAACCCAGAATTTCATATCCAGCCAAACTAAGCTTCATAAGTGAAGGAGAAATAAAATCCTTTACAAACAAGCAAGTATTCAGAGATTTCATCACCACCGGGCCTGATTTACAAGAGCTCCTGAAAGAAGCACTACACATACAAAGGAAGAACCAGTACCAGTCACTCCAAAAACATAACAAATGGTAAAGAGCACTGACACAATGAAGAAACTGCATCAACTAACGGGTAAAACAGCCAGCTAGCATCAAAATGGCAGGATCAAATTCACACATGACAATATCAACCCTAAATGTAAATGGGCCAAATGCCCCAGTCAAAAGACACAGACTAGCAAATTGAATAAAAAGTCAAAACTCATCAATGTGCTGTATCCAGGAAACCCATCTCACATGCAAGGATACACAAATGCTCAAAATAAAGGGATGGAGGAATATTTACCAAGCAAATGGAGGGGGAAAAAAAGCAGGAGTTGCAATTCTCATCTCTGATACAATAGACTTTAAAGCAACAAAGATCAAAAGAGACAAAGAAGGACATTACATAATGGTAAAAGGATCAATGCAACAAGAAGAGCTAACGATCCTAAATATATATGCACCCAATACAGAAGCACCCAGGTACATAAAACAAGTTCTCAATGACTTACAAAGAGACTTAGACTCCCACACAATAATAGTGGGAGACTTTTTAACACCCCTTTTGTCAATATTAGACAGAACAATGAGACAGAAAATTAACAAGGATATCCAGGACTTGAACTCAAGCCTGGACCAAGCAAACTGAATAGACATTTACAGAACTCTCCACCCCAAATCCACAGAATATACATTCTTCTCAGCACCACATCACACCTACTCTAAAATTGATCACATAATTCGAAGTAAATCACTCCTTAGCAAATGCAAAGGAATGGAAATCATTAACAGTCTCTCAAAACAGTGCAATCAAGTTAGAACTCAGAATTCAGAAACTAACTCAGAACCGCACAGCTTCATGGAAACTAAACAACTGGCTCTTGAATGTTGACTGGATAAACAATGAAATGAAGGCAGAAATAAAGATGTTCTTTGAAACCAATGAAAACAAAGACACAATGTACCAGAATCTCTGGGACACATTTAAAGCAATGTCTAGAGAAAAAAATATATAGCAATGAATGCCCACAAGAGAAGCAAGGAAACATCTAAAATCGGCACCCTATCATCAAAATTGAAAGAGCTAGAGGAGCAAGATCAAAAAACCTTAAAACCTAGCAGAAGACAAGAAATAACTAAGATCAGAGCAGAACTGAAGGAGATAGAGATACAAAAAATCCTTCAAAAAATAAATAAATCCAGACCACTAGCCAGATTAACAAAAAAGAAAAGAGAGAATAATCAAATAGAGGCAATAAAAGACAATAAAGGGGATATCACCACAGATTCCACAGAAATACAAACCATCATCAGAGATTATTACAAACAACTCTATGCAAGTAAACTAGTAAACCTGGAAGAAATGGATAAATTCCTGGACACTTGCATCCTCCCAAGCCTAAACTAGGAAGAAGTCGAAACCCTGAATAGACCAATAACAAGTGCAGAAGTTGAGGCAGCAATTAAGAGCCTACCACCCAAAAAACGCTCAGGTCCAGATGGGTTCACAGCCGAATTCTACCAGACATACAAAGAGGAGCTGGTACCATTCCTTCTGAAACTATTCCAAACAATCCAAAAAGAGGGAATCCTTCCCAAATCATTTTATGAGACCAACATCATCCTGATACCAAAACCCAGCAGAGACTCAGCAAGAAAAAGAAAATGTCAGGCCAATATCCATGATGAACATAGATGCAAAAATCTTCAATAAAATACTGGCAAACCGACTGCAACAGCACATCAAAAAGCTTATCCACCATGATCAAGTAGGCTTCATCCTGGGGATGCAAGGCTGGTTCAACGTACCCAAGTCTATAAACGTAATTCATCACATAAACAGAACCAAAAACAAAAACCAAATGATTATCCCAATTGATGCAGAGAAGGCCTTTGACAAAATTAAACAGCCCTTTATGCTAAAAACCCTCAATAAACTAGGTATTGATGGAACGTACCTCAAAATAATAAAAGCTATTTATAACAAACCAACAGCCAATATCATACTGAATGGGCAAAAACTGGAAGCATTCCCTTTGAAATCTGGCACTAGACAAGGATGCCCTCTCTCACCACTCCTATTCAATATAGTACCGGAAGTTCTAGCCAGAGCAATCAGGCAAGATAAAGAAATAAAGAGTATTCAAATAGGAAAGGAGGAAGTCAAATTGTCCCTATTTGCAGATGACATGATTGCATATTTCGAAGACCCCATCATCTCAGCCCAAAATCTCCTGAAATTGATAAGCAACCTCAGCAAAGTCTCAGGATACAAAATCAGTGTGCAAAAAGCACAAGCGTTCCTATACACCAATAACAGACTTAAAGAGAGCCAAATCAAGAACGAACTGCCATTCACAATTGCTACAAAGAGAACAGAATACCTAGGAATACAACTAACAAGGAACGTAAAGGACCTCTTCAAGGAGAACTACAAACCACTGCTCAACAAAATAAGAGAGGACACAAACAGATGGAGAAACATTCCATGCTCACGGTTGGGAAGAATCAATATTGTGAAAATGGCCATACTGCCCAAAGTAATTTACAGATTCAACGCTATCCCCATCAACCTACCAATGACCTTTGTCACAGAACTGGAAAAATCCACCTTAAATTTCATATGGAACCAAAAGAGAGCACACATAGCCAAGTCAGTTCTAAGCAAAAAGAACAAAGCTGGAGGCATCGCACTACTAGACTTCAAACTATACTATAAGGCTACAGTAATCAAAACAGCATACAGGTACCAAAACAGAGATATAGACCAATGGAACAGAACAGAGGCCTCAAAGGCAACACCACACATCTACAACTATCTGATCTTTGACAAACCTGACAAAAATAAGCAATGGGGAAAGGATTCCCTGTTTAATAAATAGTGTTGGGAAAACTGGCTAGCCATGTGCAGAAAGCAGAAACTGGACCCCTTCCTGACACCTTACACTAAAATTAACTCCAGATGGATTAAAGACTTAAACATAAGACCCAACACCATAAAAACCCTAGAAGAAAATCTAGGCAAGACCATTCATGACATAGGCATAGGCAAGGACTTCATGACCAAAACACCAAAAGCATTGGCAATAAAAGCCAAAGTAGACAAATGGGACCTAGTCAAATTCTACAGCTTCTGCACGGCAAAAGAAACAGTCATTAGAGTGAATCAGCAACCAACAGAATGGGAAAACATTTTTGCAATCTAACCATCTGACAAAGGGCTGATATCCAGAATCTACAAAGAACTAAAACAGATTTACAAGAAAAAAACAAACAAGTCCATTCAAATGTGGGTGAAGGATATGAACACTTTTCAAAAGAAGACATATATGAGGACAATAAACATATGAAAAAATGCTCATCATCACTGGTCATTAGAGAAATGCAAATCAAAACTACATTGAGATACCACCCTCGCCAATTAGAATGGCAATCATTAAAAAATCTGGAGACAACAGATGCTGGAGAGGATGTGGAGAAATTGGAACACTTTTACACTGTTGGTGGGAGTGTAAATTAGTTCAACCATTGTGGAAGACAGTGTGGCGATTCCTCAAGGACCTAGAAATAGAAATTCCATTTGACCCAGCAATCCCATTACTGGGTATATATCCAAAGGATTATAAATCATTGTACTATAAGGACACATGCACATAAATGTTCACTGCAGCAGTGTTTACAATAGCAAAGACCTGGAACCAACCCAAATGCCCATTGATGATAGACTGGATAGGGAAAATGTGGCACATATACACCATGGAATACTATGCAGCCATAAAAAACGATGAGTTCATGTCCTTTGTAGGGATATGGATGAACCTGGAAACCATCATTCTCAGCAAACTGACCCAAGAACAGAAAATTAAACACCGCATATTCTCACTCATAGGTGGGTGTTGAACAATGAGAACACATGGACACAGGGAGGGGAGCATCACACACTGGGGTCTGTCGGGGGCAAATAGGGGAGGGACAGCAGGGGGTGTTGGGGAGAGATAGCATGGGGAGAAATGCCAGATATAGGTGATGGCGAGGAAGGCAGCAAATCACACTGCCATGTGTGTACCTATGCAACAATCTTGCATGTTCTTCAAATGTACCCCAAAACCTAAAATACAATTAAAAAACAGAAAAATTGATAAGTTTATAGCCTATTGTGCAACCATACCTTGTGATTGTATGAATCAATACCCCCTAATAAACTCCTCTTTATATATACACCTATCCTATTAGTTCTGTCCTTCTAGAGAACTCTGACTAATATAGAGGACATCCCTGTCTTGTGCTGGTTTTCAAGGGGAATGCTTCCAGCTTCTTTTGCTCATTCAGGATGATATTGGCTCTAGGTTTGTCATAAATGGCTCTTATTATTTTGAGGTAAGTTCCTTCAATGCGTAGTTTATTGAGCATTTTTAACATGAAGTGATGTTGAGTTTTATCAAAGGCCTTTTCTGCATCTACTGGGATAATCATGTGGTTTTGTCTTTAGATCTATTTATGTGATGAATTGCATTTATTGACTTGTATATGTTGAAACAGTCTTGCATCCCATGGATGAAGTCAACTTGATTGCTGTGGACAAGCTTCTAATGTGCTGCTATATTCAGTTTGCCAGTATATGAGAATTTCTGCATCAATTTTCATCAGGAATACTGGCCTGAAGTTTTCTTTGTGTTGTTTTTGGATCTCTGTCAGGTTCTGGCACCAGGATGATGCTGGATTCATAGAATGAGTTAGGGAGGAGTTCCTCCTTTTCCATCATTTGGAATAGTTTCAGAAGAAAGGGTATCAGTTTCTCTTTGTATTTCTGGTAGAATTTAACTGTAAATCCATATTTAGGGTGATAAATATCCCAATTATCCTGGTTTGATAAAACACATTGCATTCAGGTATCAGAATATCACATGTAACTCCAACTGTAATGTACAGTCATTATATATCAATTTAAAGAACGATATGGGCTTGGTGTCTGCAGTCATATCTGAAGGCTCCAATGTTATTTTCCTCTGTGGGGTTTCAGGCAGTATTCAGTTCCTGTAAAGGTGCTGGCCTGAGGGTCTTAATTCCTCCCTGGCTGCTGGAGGCTGCCTCAATTTTCTGCCACGTGTGCCTCTTCAACAGGACAGGTCATCATAGTATGCAAGCCATGAAAACAATAGAGATGGCTAGCCTGGTGAAAGTCACAATCTTTAGAAACATAATCCACATAAGTGACATTCCATCATCATTGCCATATTCTATTGATTAGAAGCAAGTTACTCAAGGGAAGAGAATTGCACAGGGCTGTGAATACTACAAGGGGTATTCACAGATGCTGTCTATCACAGTATAATTTGCTGAGATTGTCCTTAAATTGCCAGGAATTGTTTTGTGCTTAGCACAAATATTCTAAACACTTTAAGGAGAAAACTTATTATTTTGTGATTTTTAATTTTCATCTGCCTTCTCAAATTGCTTTAAGTTGCTTCACAGTATAAAGATTGAGAGTACCAAAATTATATATAGGAGGAGGAAATCTGTGAAGTCAGCAGTAGGAAACTCTGTCATTGCTTCTGCTCAAATCCAAGAAAATTAAAAGGCAGGGAAGTCCCTTCCTTATTATTTTTGTCAAACTATAGTCTCTAGAAATTTATTAGACACTGAATACATTTACATGAATGTATGTAAGAATATTTCTAAATTGTTTGTACATGTGTTCCTTTATATTACTGTTTCTTCAAAGCTTTGAAAATTTGCCTTTTTGATAGTTTGGGGATTGAAGAGTTTCTTTTATCCTTTTCTCTTTTGTAAATAGTTTGCAATATAACCGGTCAGTTTTCAACAACTATTACTCACTATTTTAAAGTTCCATTTTTAATGCCATGCTAGGTTTGTCTTGTAGGACAAATAAAGGTGAAGCTAAAATAATTAGTATAAAGCTTTCAAACTCTGTCTTCCTAAGAATACCTGCAAATATTTGAGAATGTTACAGATCCATAGGCACATATGAAGCTGTATTTTAATCTCTGTAATACAAAGTAGTTGTAATAAAATTTTAATTGTTTTCTAAAGGAATTTTCCCAAAGTATTCTAATTTTTTGGTGAATCCCTTGTAATCATCCCCCATATCAAGAATTAGTATTTTTTTCAATTATTTTCTGAAAAACCTTCACTCCCTTCTTTCTCTCTTCCTTCCTTCTTGTCCCTTTTTCCTTGTTTCTTTGACAAAATAATAATAACACGTTTTGTTTTCATGCTGTTGATTTTCTTTTTTTCAACTAAAATTTTTATTTTAGATAAAGGTGATCTATGTGCAGGTGTGTTACATAAGTATATTGCACCCAGGTAGTGAGTATCGTACCTATTAGGTAGTTTTTCTCCCTACTCATACCTCCCCTTCCTCCCTGTAGGAGTCTGCAGTGTCTATTTTTCCCATGTTTATGTCCATGTGTGCTCAATGTTTAGCTCCCACTTATAAGTGAGAACACATGACATTTGGTTTTCTCTTCCTGTACTAATTGGCTTAGGATTATGGTCTCCAGCTCCACTCATGTTGCTGCAAAGGATTTCATTATATTTTATGGCTGTGTCATATTCAATGATACATACATGCCACATTTTCTTTTTAAAATCCATTGTTGATAGGCATCTAGGTTAATCCAGTGACTTTCCTATTGTGAAGAGTGTGGTGTTAAACATACAAGTGCATATGTCTTTTTGATATAATGATCTATTTTCATATGGGTATTCACCAAATAATGGGATTGCTGGGTTGAATAGTAGCTGTGTTTTAAGTTCTGTGAGAAATCTCCAGACTGCATTCCACAGTTGCTGAACTAATTTACATTCCCATGAAGATTGTATAAGAGCTTCCTTTTCTCAGCAACCTCTCCAGCATCTGTTTTTTCACTTTTTAATAATAGTCAGTGACTGGTGTGAGATGATGTCTCACTGTGGTTTTGATTTGCACTTCTCAGATGATTGGTGATGATCTCATTTTCTCATGTTGGCTGTTTGCATGTCCTCTTTTGAGAAATATCTGTTCATGTCTCTTGCCCAATTTTAATGGGAGTATTTGTTTATTCTTGTTGATTTGTGTAAGTTCTTTATAGATTTTGGATATGAGACCTTCGTTGGATGCAAAGTTCATGAATATTTTCTCTCATTCTATACATTGTCTGTTTACTCTATTGATAGTTTCTTTATGTGCAGATCTTTAAGTGTCACTTGTCAACTTTTGTTTTTGTTGCAATTGCTTTCGGGGTTTTAGCCAAAAGTTCTTTGCCAAGGCTGATCTTTTTACAGTTTTGCATTTTACATTTAAGTCTTTAATCCATCTTAAGTTATGGTATAAGGAAGGGATCTAGTTTCATTCTTTTGCATATGGCTAGCCAGTTATCCCATTTATTGAGTAGGGAGTCCTTTTCTCAATGCCAGTTTTTGCTGGCCTTCTATTCTGTTCTATTGGTCTGGGTGTTCATTTCATTTCTTTTCTTTTCTCTCTCTCTGTCTCTTTTTTTTTTTTTTTTTTTTTTTTTTTTTTTAACCAGTCTCATGCTGTTTTGGTTACTGTATCCTTGTAGTATAGCTTGAAGTAAAGTAGTGTGGTGCCTCCAGCTTTATTCTTTTTACTTAGGATATTTTTGGTCTTCAGATTCTTTTTTGGTTCTATATGAAGTTTAGAATCTTTTTTAAAAAAATATTTTGAAGAATGACATTGGTAGTTTGATAGGAGTAGTATTGAATCTGTAAATTATTTTGGCCATTATGGCCATTTTAATGACATTGATTCCTTGAATCCATGAGGATAGGAATGTTTTTCCATTTATTTATGTGTGTGTGTGTTTGTGTATGTGTCTCATCTCTGATTTCTTTAGGAGTGTAATGTAGTTTTCTTTGTAGTGATATTTCACCTCTTTTATTAGAATATTCCTAGGTTTTTTGTTTGTTTGTTTGTTTTGGTGGCTGTTGTAAATGGGACTGCATTCTTAATTTTATTCTCAGCCTAGATGTTATTGGTGTATAGAAATATTAATGATTTTTACATTGATTTCGTATCCTAAAACCTTACTAAAATCATTTATCAGTTCAGTTACTTTTTGGCAGAGTCCCTAGGGTTTTCTAGGTATAGAATAATATAATCAGTGAAGAGAGATAGTTTTACTTCTTCTTTTCGTGTTTGGGTGACTTTTTTCTTTTCCTCTTTCCTGATAGCTCTGGCTGGGACTTTCTGTTCCTTTTCTTTACTTTTGCACATTAAATTTATCTGTGTTTAAGAAAAAAATTGGCTTCCAAATTTTTGTGTGAAGGTAACATAATTGAATTAACTATTTTAGAACTAAAATTGTTGTTATATTCTCTTATTTTAAATAACTATGCAAAAAACCATTATAAAGTACACGCTTTAGGAGAACTCCAATAATGGTCATTAAAAGCCCATAAAATATAAGAAGTTTTATTCAGACAGGCAAAGTTTCTTGCAGAAACGATGCAAAATTAAGCTTTTATTAGAACTGTGTTAGGTTACCTGTTTTGCCATCTTCTATTTTATTTTATTTTATTTTATGAGATTGGATCTGACTCTGTCACCTAGGCTGGAGTTCAGTGGCATGAGTATAGGTCACTGCAGCCTTGAACTCTTGGTCTCACCAATTCTACCTCCTCAGCCTCCCAAGTAGCTGGGACTATAGATGTGTGCCACCATGCCGTCTTCTAATCACACTATTTTTCATTTTAATTTTTTGTAATTTGACTTATTTTTTTGATGATTGGTAACACTCTATATTTATACACAGTTATTATTGTATTTCTTTAGTTAATTGTCTTATCTCTTGCTTAGTAATAATATTTACTATTTTTGTTTTCTGATTTATAAGATATTCTAATATTTATATATTAAAATACATTTTTTAATTTTCATTGTTTCTCAGAATAACATGTCCTTCATATCTATAAAGTCATAAATAATTTATCTAAATGTTAGACATTTATTCGCTATCTATTACAACTTTTTAGCATGTAAATTTGCCAAATAGACAGACATCTAGTATGTAAATGTACATACACCTAGTATATTGTGTAAGTGTATGACTTGTTTTTTTTCCCAAATGACAAATAACTTAGCACTGTTTGGTGGGTATTCAACTGATTCTCTATCAGTATATAGCAATTCCACTCCCCTTGCCCCCATCAGGGGTCAATACATACCCAGGCAAACATGTACACACACACTCACACAAGAATTAATTAGAATTAACACACCCACAGGCCCTTTTCCATGCAGTATCTTCTGTCTCATTGGTTTGCCTTGTCAAGTTTTTATTTATTAACATGTCACATCTTACTGGACACTTTAATTCCCAGTAGAATAAGTTACTGCACATTACTCTTCTTTGCAGGCTATTACGTTATTGCACCCTGTATTTGTAAAGACACTGCAAGTTGTGAAATACAGAAATAAAGTCAACCTCAGTTAAGCAACAAAAAGGGATTTACTGGTGTTTTTATTCGGGAATCTCAGCCTTAAATTATGTCTTTAGGTTCTCTGTCATCTATCTCTCTCCTAGACCTCTCATCTGATAAGTTGGACTCATTCCCTCTTCTGACTTACTTCATACCATGGAAGCACATGACCTCTGACAGATCCAGGCTTACATCAGTGTAGGTAGTTATGTTGGAGTAAAGATGTTTTTCTCTTTCTCAATGTTTTTGTATAAAATCTCAAGGTTTTATCAGATTTCTGTGTCAATCACTGTGCTTTAAAAGATAATACACTTTTTTATTGGCCAAGCCTTAGTTAAAATTGAGGGTTCATCTAAAATCGGGATAGAGTTTAGTGATTGGGTCCTCACTAGAGTACTATTTTCAGAAAAAAAATGAGAAGCAATCTAGCAAAACAAAAACAAGAGATGGCATAGTTCAGCTATAGAAGCAAATGCACTATACATTTATAATCCTCAGTATTTTCCTTTTTTTCTTTTCTTTCTTTTCTTTTGAGACAAAGTCTTACTTTCTTGCCTAGGCTGAAATACAGTAGTGTGATCTCAACTCACTGCAAACTCTGCCTCCCAGGCTTAAGAGATTCTTGTTCCTCAGCCTCCTGAGTAACTGGGATTACATGTGTGCGCCATCACACCTAGCTAATTTTGGTGTTTTTAGTAGAGAGAAGGATTCATGATGTTGGCCAGGCTGGTCTCAAACTCCTGGCCTCAAGTGATCTGCCTGCCTCAGCCTCCCAATGTGGTGAGATTACAGGCATGAGCCATGTTGCTCGGCCAGTACTTTATTTTACTTGGCACAAAGTTGTTACTTTTAAAGAAGTAATTTTGCATATACAAGTAGAAAGCTAGAATATAGAAAATAATTTTGCTTCATATTGAGCATTTCTTTCTTGCTTGCTGTTATGGTGAGATTTGTAAAATATATATAAATCATAATGGCTCTAGAATAACGTAGCAAATATTTCACTTTTGTGAAATAAAATATATGTTAAGAGTCAACTAGAATGAAGTGCCGAATAACAGTATCATCACACAAACTGATTTAAAATAATACCACCAAGAGAAGATACACACACACAAAACAAAATTGAGAGCAGTATGTATAGTATACACTTTGGTAAAATACCATATTATCATTTTGTGCAAGGAAATGTTTACAAATGATGTGTCTAAATTCACCATAAGTTTCTGTGCAATTCAAACCAAATGTATTCTGCTTCCTAGAGGATAATTTTGAAAAGTCACCTTGTAAAGGGATGTTATGAGAACATGACTGAAAGTAAACCTTGGATTTTGGAAGATTTCATATTTGCTAGTTTAAATTTAATTTCCGTTGCACTTACACATCTCTTATTTAAAATAAATAAAACATTTACATTAAAAAGAAAAAACTCTAGTTTTAGTTTTACCTTTCACTTAGAATTGTGAAATCCCATTCACTATTGTATTAGCTTGACATAATGCATTCTAAATTTACATAATGGAATATAGGATGTGTACATGCACAAATATTAACTAATTTTCAAAATAGCCACAAATTAATGACTTTTTCTGTTTTTTTTTTTTAAATTTTCTCACTTTTTAACAGACTTTCAGTTTGTTAACTACAAAAGTGTTCTCATTATTTCACCTGATGTGTAGTAACACTAAATAAGAAAGTAGATTATGATGATAGTAAGGAGATAACCCAAATAAACCTAATTATCAGATTGTGTTATTTTTAAAGCTTATCCTTCTATGTCTTCTCTACTACAATTTCTCCAGAGATTTCTCTCTGGATTCTAAAGGATTTGAAGAAGCTAAATTCCTGCCCCCTATCTCTTTGACTCTCATCAAGATTCTTGGTTTGTAAAGAAGTCAAGGAAATAAAAACTCCTAGCAATTCTTACAAATGTGCTTTATTTAGGCAAGGCTCTTAATGAAATTCAGGATCAATGTAAAGCCACAGAAGTAAGATATTTAATTTAAAAGAAAAGGTGGCACACATGTAAACAAAAGTGTATGGCTAGGTAGAGACACAGGGATTTTCTTCAATATTCAAGTGCTATGATGTGAAAAAAGGGATGAAATACTTTTGAGTTGCTTCACAAAGAATAAATAAAACCAGTAGGTCAGATAGGCATAGTACATAATGGAGGTGTTCTTTAACAATAAGAATTATTTCTGACCCAAGTGGTTGCTAATTTTTTGGATATTTTCCAAAGAAATGTACAGCGAATAAACTCTATTGAATGATATCTAAACTCACATTAGATCTGAGATCATGGTGACTAAGCCTTTAGTGCACCAAAAGAGAGTCTTAAATTCTTTTGTATAGCTATAATGTGTAACACAGCTCACAGTATTTTCTTAAAAGTTACTATTTGATGATTTGGAATGTAAAGCCAAAACTCTTACAAAAGAAAAAATAGTATACAGAATCTCTTATATATTATGGAAAATGGTAAAAAACCTCCATAGTATGGAGGTTCATCAAAAAAATTAAAAATAGAACTACCATATGATCCAGTAATTCCACTACAAGGTATTTATCTAAAGGAAATGAAATCAGTATGTCAAGCAGCATTGGCACTTCCATGTTCATGGCAGCATAGCCAAGAAGTGAAATCAACCTAAAGCGTCTATCAACAGATGAATGAATAAAGAAACCATGGAATATATACGCCATGGAATTATATACATACTATGGCAGCATATACACCACATTTTATTGCTATTCAGCAATAAAAATGAAGTCTCATCACTTGGGACAACATAGATGAACCTGGAGAACATTATATGAAGTGAAATAAGACAGACACAGGAAGACAAATGCTGCATGCCCTTACACATATTTAGAATTTAGAAAAGATGGTCTCATAGAAGTAAAGAGTAGAGTAGCCATTACCGTTATCTGGGGTGGGTGGGTGGCAGTGAATAAGAAGAGGTTGGTCAATGGGTACAATGTTAAATTGATACAATATATATTCTGATTTCTATTATACAGTAGAGTGAATATAGTTAACAATATTTATTATATACTTTAAAATAGCTAGAAGAGGGAATTCTGAATGTTCTTATCACAAAAAAAATGATAAATATTTGAGGTTACCAATTTGTTAAATGTTCTGATTTAATCATTTTACAATGTATCACATTGTACCCCATAAATATGTACAATTATTATGTGCCAATTAAAAATAAAACACAAAATATCACAAATTTCATAGCTGTGCATCAAACATAATTTAAAATATAAAACATAATTATGATTTTTAAAATCAGCTCTGACACAGTTAATGTCAGTGTCATTTTATTTTGTTGTCTTGTTTCATTCTATTTTCTTCTGAAACAATGAGGAAAAAGACATTACTGAACATGCAATCAGAAGCCCTCATAGAAGCCCTCATAGAATTTCTATCTTGGTAATAAATTATAAACATTACCCTATGATACACATAAGAGCAAAGTTAAGAAGTAAAAGACATATATACTATTCAACAATTCAAAAAGTTAAGAGAACAGATGAAAATATGAAAAACCTTAATCTGTAACTTCTTAGAGAGACCCAATATCACAGAAATGACAGCACTAAATCTACCTTTTTCATTTAATTTTATTTATTAAATTTGCTGTATGAAAAGTTTAATATGTATTGTATTTATTTGTCTTGAGTGTCAAAAAATAAATACCACAAAGTATTTCTATAAAGTCATAATTTAAAAATTACAAAAGTAGGGCTTAAAGAGCACATGCCATTCAATGGATGATAAATGAGTTATTATTCTTATTTTTATTAGGTTTCACTCTGTCATTCAGCCTAGAGTGCAGTGGCAAGATCACATCTCACTGCAACCTCAACATCCCCAGGCTCAGGTGATCCTCCCACCTCAGCCTCCCCAGTAGCTGAGACTACAGGCACACACCAGCACTCCTGGCTAATTATTTGTATATTTTGTAGAGACAGTGTCTCTCTGTGTTGCCCAGGCTGGTCTTGAACTCCTGGGCTCAAGCAATCCTCCATCCTTTGCCTCACAAAATGCTCAGATTATAGCCATGAGCCACCGTGCCTAGCAGGGTGGTTTTTATGATTTCCTTCTTGTTAGCAAAAAGCAAGAAATCTTGTCAACAAAGCCATCTTTAAATACATGAAAATAATCACATGCAAAGAAATCATGTTATTTTGATGCTCTCTTGGTTAGATGAGTTACACCATCCTGCATAGTCTCTCTTTGTTCAGACAGGTAAGGCAATTTACCTCTGACCATGGCTTTATTTCTTCATTCGCAAATCAATGGCAGTTTATTTTTTAAAAATTAATTGAAAAATGCTATTCTTAACACTTGGCCATGAGGTAATCTCTGATTGAGAATTTTATTAACAATTTCAAAATGTATAAAGAAGGAAAAGTAGAATTTAATTAGAATGCAAGTCCAAATTGTGATTTATCTTCCTCCTGTAATTATTTGAAGGCTTTGGTGGTGGGAATAACAAAGATACACAGAATTGGTTATATTGCAAAGGTAAATATTGGAGAAGCCCGGAAGTATGGTAGAAATAATTCTGAGTAGAGGGTAAAGATATTTGGGTTTCAGTTTTGTCTGTATAACAAGTAACCATGAATTTGGAAAGTCGTTTCATTTAGTTATTAAATTGTATAAGCTGTAAAATGAGAGATTTACTAAATAAGTCATTTTCAAACTTTTTTTTCTATGAAATCCTATGGCAGCCATGAAGATGTACCACCCAGGTCTTTCTTCAAGAAAGATCTTTTTTTTTTTTCTTTTAAGCTTTTATTTTAGGTTCAGGGGTACATGTGCAAGTTTGCTATATAGGTAAATTCATGTCACAAGGTTTTTCTTGTACAGATTATTTCCTTACCCATATATTAATCTTAGTACTCAACAGTAATTTCTTCTGATCCTCTCCTTCACCCACCCTCCATCCTCAAGTAGGCCCCAGTGTTTGTTGTTTCCCTCTTTATATCCACGAGTTCTCATCATTTAGCTCCCACTAATAAGTAAGAACATGCAGCATTTGGTTTTCTGTTCCTGCAATTAATTTGCCAAAGATAATGGACTCCAGCTACATCCATGTTCTTGCAAAGGACATGATCTTTTTCTTTTTTTGTGGTCTTATAAGAGAGACCTTTTTTCAAGGAATTTAGTTAGCTGACAGCCTCCAGCTCCTACACATTCAGAATCTGCTGTGGTATCTGTGCTAGGACTACATTCTTTCTGGGCTGTTTCTAATGACTGAGAATAGTGAGAATAAAGCACTTTTGCCTGATGTGGGAGACTATTGGGTATTCCCTGCTCTGAGTCGTTCCATCAGCCTGGATGAAACTTCTCAGAGATGTACTCTAGTTTGAAGCTCTTCTCATTCAATTTTTTTCTTCTCTCTTTCTTCACTGGTACCAGATCAATGAGGTGGTCTGGAGCTCACTTATGTAGCAGCCATAACAATGCACCTCTCAGGCCTCCAACTTCAGGCAGAAGAATTGATAAAGGGCTCTATTTGCTGTGTTCTGACATCCATTGCCAAGTTTGTATTGAGACTCTACTATCCATGTGATGCTGTCTGCAAAGGACTGATGTAGCAAGGATGCTAAGGCAGCCCCATTCCTGGTAGACATGAGAATATCTGGAAGGCCGACTTTAACTTGAGAATTTTTTGTCTAATCCTCTGTAAGATTAGACAGCTGTCTTAGAGGCTCCCATCCATCCCTCCTCTTTTCTTTAGAATCAGACTTGTGCCATGGTTTTATAACCATGCAAGCCTTCTCTGGCCTCCTATTTCCCTTCATACAAGTTTCTTATATAAAATCTGGATATTTTTAATCCCACTTTGGCATCTGCTTCTCTAAGGACTAAAATTATCCGACTCTACCTATACCTGCTCCTTCTCACCTTTGTCCTTCACAGATATTTCCCACAATCAATATCTTACACTCCAAATTCCATACTGTCATCTGCTTTCTAGAGGTCCAAAATGGACACACATTTTTTTCTTTGAGTGAAACTCAACAGGAAAGCTCAACGGTGGAAGTTCATGAAATGAATCTCTTCTCATTGAAGCAAGATTTATGATCCAAAGGAATCCTCTGTCACTTTCACTACCACCCCACTGCTACCTCCAGTGGGAACATCTTTGAGAAATGTTTCTGGGTTGTGGGAAACACAATTTGAAAAACACCAGAATATATTTTTAACACATTAAGTGCTATAATTATATAATATCTAAATGTATCCAGTCAAGTTCATATAAGGTCTTCATAGTATGCCCCCACCTCCCACCGGCAATCTGAAATTTTCCCTGGAATTATTCTACTCCTTGCACACAGACACAAAATCCCTTCTGAGTTATCAAAAGGATTTCTATTTGATGGAAATTGATTTTTGCTTCTTTAAAGCTTCAAATTTCAACTAAGTTTATAGAAATAGGCTTCCTTCTTCCTATGCCTCTCAACAAAGTCTTCTAAAACGTTAGAAAAAGGGTAATATTAGTTTGGGATGGTCTAAGATTCACTGAAATAACTTCACAGTTTTGGAAAATGGACATCTAACTGCTTTGTGTACATACATGAAAGGACCCAACATATGAAATCCATTAATGTTAAGTTCTCTTTCTTTGAGAAAGCAGGAAACTGCTGTCTCAAGGATACAGGCAATAGGTTTTCCATGGGCATATATCCTGAAATAAATTTTTATCATAAAGAATCAATTTTTAGAGGGTCTCTCGCACCGTCGTCTCGAGAGGGGCAGCACGTGCTGCCTCCCTGCCTCGCGGCGCGGGGTCTCGCGGGCCTCGCTCCGCCCTCCGCGCCTGGCCCGGACTGGAAGCGGCGCCGTGCGGCCTGGGCCTGGGCCTGGGCCTGGGCCTGGCGTTGAGGGCGGGCACCGGGTCCCGGTTGGACATGGGCAAGAAGCACAAGAAGCGCAAGTTGGACAAACACCTCTACTAGGAGTATGTAGAGAAGACTTTGAAGCTGTCCTCAAAGTAGGAGGACACGAAGTCACTGAACTCTCCACGGGAAGCTCGGGGCACGACTCCAGCCTCTTCGAAGACAAAAACGATCATGACAAACACAAGGACAGAAAGCGGAAAAAGAGAAAGAAAGGAGAGAAGCAGGTTCCAGGGGAAGAAAAGGGGAGAAAACGGAGAAGAGTTAAGGATAAAAAGAAGTGAGATCGAGACTGTGTGGAGAATGACGCAAAAAAAGGCCTCCAGTGTCATGCCCCTGTGAGATTAGACTTGCCCCCTGAGAAGCCTCTCACAAGCTCTTTAGCCAAACTACAAGAAGTAGAACAGATACCCCTTCAAGAAGCTTTGAATTAACTGATGAGACAACTGCAGAGAAAAGATCCAAGTGCTTTCTTTTCATTTCCTGTGACTGATTTTATTGCTCCTGGCTACTCCATGATCATTAAACACCCAATGGATTTTAGTATCATGAAAGAAAAGATCAAGAACAATGACTATCAGTCCATAGAAGAACTAAAGGATAACTTCAAACTAATGTGTACTAATGCCATGATTTACAACAAACCAGAGGCCATTTATTATAAAGCTGCAAAGAAGCTGTTGCACTCAGGGATGAAAATTCTTAGCCAGATCTTTTGCTGTTGAGGAGCCCCACCCATCCTGTGCTATTAGCTTCCTGTTTACTGTTCTCTCTACCCTACATGGAAAGGGTGGTCACAACAGTGATTTTTAAACATTTATATTTAGACCTTTTGAGTTAACTCTTCGAATAGTTTGTGCTCCCAAGAGAGCCCAGCACACAATGTGTCTTTTCAAAGATAACTGTTTTTGAATGTTCATTGAAAAAATTCTAGAGCAGTCATTCATCATTTTTCCAGTTACACTCAAATAGCAACTATTAGACATGTTATTTTTATAAAGAATGAACAGCTGAGGCCGAGCGAGGTGGCTTACACCTATAATCCCAGCACTTCTCGAGGCCGAGGTGGGCAGATCACCTGAAGTCAAGAGTTCAAGACCAGCCTGACCAACAGGGAGAACCCCATCTCTATTAAAAATACAAAATTAGCCTAGTGTGGTGGCGCATGCCTGTAGTCCCAGCTACTTGGGAGGCTGAGGCAGGAGAATGGCTTGAACCTGGGAGGCGGAGGTTGCAGTGAGCTGAGATCACGCCATTGCACTCCAGCCTGGGCAACAAGAGCAAAACTCCATCTCAAAAAAAAAAAAAAAAAAAAAAAAAGAATGAACAGACGAAGAATAACTTTTTATCTCCTAAATAAATACTTGAATGCTACACTGTAGTACAAACAAAGTAATACAAACAATACTATTTGTAGCATAGTGACTTTGAAATCAGACTAATCAAAGTTCAAGTCCTAGTTTTACCCTTTGGAAGCTGTGTGATCTTAGGCCCTGTAACCTTTGTCAGCCTTTTTCCTGTCCTGTAAAGTGGAGATAATAATTACTTACTTCATGGAGTTGTATCTGGTACAAGGGTAAGCATTCAGTAAGTGTTAGCTATGTTATTAGCAAAGAATCAGCCCTGTTAGTCATTTAATATTGTAAAACTGAAGATCAGTAATATGCTGACTTGGAGGCATTTTAATTACCAAAAAACAAAAAGACATTGCTTTCAAAAGAAAATTAAACTTCATTCTTTCCTGGGACGTGTTTCTACATTTTGAAACTTTCTCTAACTGAATTAATCTTGTGCATGTCATATTTTTTAAAATCCCAAAGTGTTCTTAAGTTCTGCTTTAGGAAATTCTAGAGTGGAAATAAAATTATTACTGAGAACTTACAGAAATAACTCACTAATATTTGTAATGTAGCAAAATAAAACATGTTTTTAAAAATCAAATGGATTTGCTTTTTTTTTTTTTTTTGTGGGACATTCTCACTCTGTTGGATTGCAGTGACAGGATCTCACTGCAGCCTCCACCTCCTGGGGGCAAGCAATTCTAATGGATTTTTTTTTTAAGTGATACTATTGGTTTTGTCAAGGATTCAGAGAAACTTTCAAACACTAATGTAAATTGGTATGTAAATTGGTATACCTTTTCTGGAAGGCAGTAATTATCAAAAGCCTTAAAAATACTCATTCCCTCTGACTTAGTGTTTCCTAAGAATTTATGCAGAAGAGATAGCGGTTCAGAGATTTATTTACAATGATGTTTACGGTACTTTTATTTATAATAGTGGAAACATGGAAATCTAAATGTTCAATCATAGGGCATTAATTAAATCATGGTATAGACATGGGATTAAATATAGTTATTAAAATATTTTAAATATCTATTGTTATGGAGAGGAAATGATTATAATTTATTAACTGAAAAAAAATGCTCTTTAGTAAATATTCAGTATAATTCCAATTTGCTAAGTAAGACATGTAATGGTTGGAAAAGTACTGGAATGATAAGCCTGTTAACACTGTTCTTTACTGATGATACATTAAGAAGATTTTTATTTTCTCCTTACCCATATTTTTATTTGTCCACAATAAAATATATTGCTTTAAAAAAAAATCAATTTTTAATTTTAACTTTAATCGATTATGGTAATCACCTAGAGTTTTTATTTTTCTACATGAATTTAATTTTAATAAGATAATTAGAAAATAATTTTAAAATATTAAGTTACAAAACTATTATTTTTTTGAAATTATTTTTCAAGGAAATATTTCGCATCTTTTCTTAAGTTTTTATTGTAAAATCTGTCATAAAATGTATAACCATGTCTTAAGGTTATAACCGAGAGGTAAGCAAAGAATAAGTTTCAGAAAGAGTTTGAAGTTTTATCAGTGTAATAAAGTTATATGCAATAATGACATTTCTTTCACATAGGTGAGGGAATCAGATATTCAGTTACATCAATTTTTTCATACCACTGATATTTAATATTTCAAGTGGCAAAAGTCTACATTTCCCTTTCTCAGATTTATTTAATTTCTCATTTCTTTGTTAGAGATTTATTCTCTCCTGGCCCTACTTGTTTATTTTCTCTAACCGTCTGTTCTTTAGGATATTAGGCAGATTTATTAAGAATTATATTACAGACAGTAAAAGAAGGACAAGAAAAATATTCCTTTCATGTAAAAATTACTCATTTTGAGTCCCTTTTTGTAACTTGAAGGGAAGTGGGCAGAAACCACTTCACTTGATAATTTTATTTTTACTTCTTCATTTTTCAATAAAAACCTTTATGTTCAGTATCTACAGGAGTCTCACGGTTAGCCTGAGCCTTACCTTAGGCTAATTTCAATTATAAGGATAATTAAGTAATTGTTATTTGTGTATCTGTTACTGTGCTGTGTATATGTGTGCTTGTGTTCTAATGTGCGTATGATTGGAGCAATGGAAAGGCTGGAGCAGGGAGGAGGAAAGAGAGAGAAAATAAATTCAGCATTTCTAAGTGATGTCAACAAAAATGTGCATAGAGATGCTGCAGCCAATAGACTGGGCTAAATATGTAACAAAGCAGGTCCTCCAAACAACTGCCCTATTCATATGATCATTAAGGATTTTAATAAAATAGATAAAGTAACACAGCTTGATACAGACTTTCAGATTCTTTGAATAACAGTGATCAAATCTGAAATCATATTGTGTCACTGGTCCATGCAGCTTTTGATTAGTTTTCCTTTTCAGTTTGATCTGGAATGCAAATTGCTCAGACCCATTCACTATTGTAAGCATTAAAAGGGCTGTTTGTTCACTTTATTTTGATATGTCATCACTTTTCTGGGTTCATTAGGAAGATAAACATGGTCTATACTTGTGAGCTATAGTCAGCTCAGCAGGCATTTAAAACATTAAAGGTATGTGTTCCTTTTCAAAAGAGAAGCTGTGCCAGCAGTAACTCTTTACATCTAGAGTAAATGGGAATTATTATGTATTTTGTGGTAGTCAATTGGTCACCTAGGATTTTATATATGAACCTGGCTGGGTTAGAAAGCTTTATTCATATTATTTATTCTTTTTTTCTATTTCGGGTTTAAATAATTAATATGCTATTAATTTATTAAATTGTCTTTCATTAGGGCAGTGTAGGAAAATGTTTATATCTTATCACCAATATAGATGCTATTGTACCTCTTCTATAAAGTCTTTCCTGACTCCAAGCTATCTTCTCTGATCAAAGTTTAACTTGCTTCTTATACCATTCATTTGTCATATTCTTACCTTGCACTGTAAGTTCTTTGCCTACACATATATTATATCCACAAATAGATTTTAAGATATCTAAAAGTCATCTCTCCAAAATCTCTTTACATTCCTAAATTCTTCAAGTCTTTCATTCATTGACAATAAAATTCTGCAACATAAAATTTCTCAACATACAACAAGATTTTTTTCTATGTAACTATCTTGCTCTGTATTTTTACTGGGGCTATATTCTGATAATACAAAGATACTAAATATAATAAAAAATTGTCTTCATCTTTAATGACCCTACACCCTAATTTACAAATCAAATACCACAAGGCCTAGAGATGAGGGTCAGTTACCTGTATGTGTGTGTGTGTGTGTGTGTATACACATATATATACACATATATACGTATATATACATGTATATACACATATATATACACATATATATGTGTATATATACACACACACAATTATATAGAGTATATATATACACACACAAATTTTATATATATACTATATATATATAATTTTTCCAAATATATGTATTACATGTGCATTAAAATGATTTATCATCTAAAAGAAAACCGACCTGAAAACAAAATAGAATCAAGGCATTCAGTCTCCTAGCTGCACAGTATTCATTAATCTTACCATCAGGTTCTTCAACTGTAAAATAAAGGATTTGGAATATCAAGAAACATGGATGCTGAAAGCTCCTGAGTAATATCTCTTAAATTAATCATCTGTAGTAATCTATTGCCATATTGCTGGTTCATTCTACAGATATTTATTGAGTGCATACCAAAATTCAGTCATCTTTAAAAGTGTATAGAATATTACAATGAAAAAAGAATCCTTAGATTGGAGTTTACATTACTGACACGGTTTAGCTGTGTTCCCACCTAAATCTCATCTAGAATTGTAGTTCCCATAATCCTCATATGTCATGGGAGGGATCTGGTGGGAGGTAATTGAATCATGGGGTAGTTACTCTCACGTTGTTGTGATAGTGAGTGAGTTTTCAAGAGATTTGATGGTCTTATAACCATCTAGCATTTCCCCTGCTTGCACTCACCCCATCCTGCTGCCCTGTGAAGAAGGTGCCTGCTTCTCCTTTCCCTTCTGCCATAACTGTAAGTTTCCTGAGGCCTCTCCAGCCCTGCAGAATTATGAGTCAATTAAACCCCTTTCCTTTATAAATTACCCAGTCTTTGGCAGTTTTTTATAGCAGTGTGAGAAGAGACTAATACAATTACATTCCTGTCAGTGTGGGAAGAGAGAGAGAGAGGGTGTGTGTGTATGTGTGTCTGTTGTGCTGGGGCAAAAGTCAAAAACTGAATATGTAAGATGTCAAGTTGTTAGAAGTCAAAGAAAAATTAATCAAGGTAAGTAAATGTGTAATGAATGATGGAGATGGGATGCTAATATAAACAGAATGATTAGGAAAGGATTTAATGATGAAATTTCATTTGAGAAGAAATGTGAATGAAACCATGTGACTATTCAAGGGACCAAAGTCCCAGAAACAGTCAACAGCAAGGACTCAAGTATAGACCTTGCTTATTATGATCAAAAAATAGCAGGTGACTTGGTATTGCTGACACAGTCTGAGCAAGGGGAAGCATGGCAGAAAATAACATTGGAAAGATAGCAGGGTGTCTGATCATAGGATCTTGCAGAATGCATAAAGAATTTCAGATAATATTCTGAGTATGATCAGTCTTTGAAAAGTTGGAACAGGTGAATTTAAATAACTGCTGAGTTGACTCTCACAATAGAACCATTTTTTACCACTGAAGTATTTAAGACAGTCTATTTTAACCATTATATTTATTGCAAAAGTTAGATATTTGTGAAGATAATATGCTAGATTATGAAATAAACAATTATGCAGTAAATGTAATGATTAAAATACTGTCATAAATACTGCAATGATAAAATATGGTGTAGACTGTGACCAACTCAGCAGTTTTTTAAAACATTAAATATATGTGCTCCTTTTCAAAAAATGATATATGTAATTAAATAACAACTGGGATTTTGAATCTTAGGGACTAATTCAACAATACAAAGATAGATTGTTATTTTTGTTGTTGTTACCTTCTTTTAAATGATGGAATTAAGTACTATGGAACCTCAAAAGGGTTTAGTGACCCTGAGGCCAAGGCTGTGGCACTAGCAGTTATCATAAGGGAGAGTGTTCCTCAACCAGGAATTTGGGTGCTCTAATTAAACCATGTGCATGGTATATTCCAGCTGGAATTTTCACTGGAAATCTTCTTTGGTCTTTTGTTTGCAACCAAATAACTCCAACAACCAGGTACTCTCCACATTTAAGAGCCATTACAGCCAAATGCAACTTCTAATATGAAATAAATGTATGCTAGAAAATAGAAGAATTTAACTGGCTCTAATTGGACCAGACATCTAATCTTCAAGCAATAAGCCATGAAATGGAGACCTAATTCTCTGAATTCAAAGTTTTATTCAGTGATTTTGGGGAAAAAAAATTTAGCAAAGCAGGTACCTCAAAAATCTCTGGTAGAGTTGTAATTTGAAAGCATCTCAGATTATGCAAACATTTTTAGGACATATTTTACTTTAGTATGTACATCCAAGCTCCTCTGTAGGCTGTGGCAACTGGTATAACTAATGAAACGTACTCGATGTCACTGCAGAGCAGAATCCACCTAAAGCTATGTAAACCTACAGTAATTTAGAACAAAAAAATCCAGCAGTAGTTTCGGACCATACCTTATTATGTTGTATTAAATCCACAGTTTTTCTGTGCTGCCATAACTTTCCTCTAAAAACAGCATAACCTTTTAAAAGTTAGGCTTTAAGTAACATAAAATTATTGTTACTATAATTGTCTATTTCTTATTTATCTGTTTGACACTAATGCCTCTATTTCACATCTAACATTTTTGCTCTCCTATTCATTTTTTGGAAGTTTCTTTCTTGCTTGTGATTAATAAATTTACAAAAATAGGTGGTGTACACCTATTTTTGTACTTACACCATCCCTTAATCAGCCATGCTATGTCTCTATTTGTCTCTTCTTGTAGGGTGAAGTAATTTCTTGAAAAATATTTTCCATGTTTCTCTGTTCCTCATCTTCTGCCAATGTGCTGGCAAAATGATTCCTTAAGTCTCTCACAACACTTGCAATGATGGCTACGAACCCAGCCAAGCAGAGGAAGGCAGCTTCTTCAGAAGCTTAAAATAAATTTGGTCTCATAAAATAATAAAGGAATGGGCCACACAGTTCACTTATAGCCTCTGCCTTTAGAGAAGGCATTTGGTGAAAGGTAAAGAATCAAATCAACATTATATTACCTCTGTGTAAATCAATTATATGACAGCAGTGATTAAGAAACTTGAATACGACAACACTTTATATAAATAATGAATTATTGACTCCAAATTCGGCTAAGCAGCATTTCAAAACCCTTTCATGGTACACCAAAATCTTTAATCATGTGATTCCTAGCCTCTCTCCTCATGCTTCTAGTAGGATTCCAGCTGTGATTTGTCAGATTTTATGACATTATTATCAGATCTGGACTGACTGTGCTAATTATTCTCCTGAAAGATGCCAGGCTTTGATCATGCAACAACAATATTTTGTTCCTATTTAAATGATATTAAAAACTGATTCCATCATACTGTTTTTATTGCTTATTGTTTGTAGTACAAAATGGAGTTTGTTTTGGTATAATTTGTGGATGCATGACAAATGCTCTTTTGAACAGAGTATAAACATGCATAGACCATAAAGGGGTTTATTGTTGAAGACTCAAAAGTGTGTTACTCTTGGCTTCTTGATCTTTTCACATTTGTGTGGTATAAAGAGCCTCCAGCTACCTTTATTTTGCTGCTACTACTACTGCCAAATATAGCAAAACCAAGACACATTGCTTTCAGTTATGTCCTAGTAGTTTGTGTTAGTATAGTAACTTAGCTTCCCTATTCTAGTTCATTCTCATAGCTCTGTGGATATCTTCATGTTTTCCATGTTATATATGGTCATAAATGTCCTATAGAACATAATTATGTATGATAGTTATTGCTATGTTATTATGAAATAGGTTTATTCCATGGCTAAATTTTTTTTTTTTTTTTTTTGGTAAACAGTCCTTGAAATTTAATTATATGTTAGTCACTCTTATAAAACAGTTAATAGACCAAATATTTCTGAGGTAAGTGCAACCAACTCATACTAAACATTGATGTCTTACTCTCAGGCTTTCCCTGAATTCTGCATTAGTTAAGAACCGTGGGTTTTTCTTAGACTCGATGTAATCGTGCTTCTCAATTTTAATGTTTGTACAACATACTTGGGGATCTTACTAAAATGAAAATTCTGATTTAGAAGGTCTAGAGTATGACCTGAAATTCTAATTATCAAACAGTGATACCCATGCTGCTTTTTCAAGGTCTATGCTTATTAAAGAACGGAACCCAGAGAACTGGCTTAAATCCCAGATTTATGGGCCCTGAACTTCACTTACTAAATCAGAATCTCCATAGAAATCTAATGTTTTTAAAATTCCTCTATTAAGTCTGATGGCTAGCAACGTGATGAACCATGAACTAAGAAACACAATGTAACAGGTTAAGCCACAATGTCCAATTTCTAACGAACTCTTCCCATATCTAATTTTCCCCTAAACCTTGGAGGAAGCCGGTCTAATTAAGCAGAAGTAGGCTTCAGAATTAGGTTTCTGAAATAGTGGCCTGCTTGAGAATGCAGTACTTATTCAGGAAACACATTTTCCCTCAGCCATTCTCTTAATCTAAGATAGGTCATTTCTCAGAGCAAGCCTCCAGAAGCCCGTGGATCACTGTGATGCCAGAGTTGGGCTGAAAGTGTCCTTCCCACGCATAACCATTTCTGTGTTTTCACAGCATCCAAGGGCAGGCTCGGGATCTGAGGCAGTTCTCAGAGCAGCTAATTCCATCAAGAAAATTTCTTACTGTAAATGAAAACTTGTAATAGAGGGCTTCCAATTGGATTAATAATATATGTAATACTGGCCCTTTCCTGAGGCATCACTCACCCACCAATTCCTCCTCTCTGATCACTGTGTCCTTGACTGGCATCAGAAAAATGGCTACAAACTTTCTAATACATGAGAAGATCTGGCTGGACCAATTCAAATAGAAAATTCTAGGAGCAGATGAACTGGCCTGTGGCCAGCGCCTCCTACCAGAGCTCAGGCCTCGGGGCCTCCAGCGGCCCCAGCGGAGACCACAGCGAGCTCCTGGTCCGGATCTCCAGCCTGAAGTGGAGAACCAGAGCCTGCGCGCAGCGGTGCAGGAACTGCCGCAGGCCGTCTCCCAGCTGGAGGCCCAGCTGAACGCGATTGAGAAGAGCTCGCCCGGACGCCGGACCACAGCCCCGCAAACCCAGCATGTGTCTCCCATGAGCCAAGAGGAGCCCCCCGCCAAGATGACAGCCACACCAGCAGAAGATGACGAGGACGGTAACACTGACCTGTTTGGCAGCGACAATGAGGAGGAGGAGGAGAAGGAGGCAGCGCGGCTGCGGGAGGAGCGGCTGAGGCGGTACGCGGAGACGGCCAAGAAGCCCGCGCTGGTGGCCAAGTCCTCCATCCTGCCGGACGTCAAGCCTTGGGACGAGGAGACGGACATGGCCCTGCTGGAGGCCTGTGTGCGCCCCATCCAGCGGGCCGGGCCGGGTCTGAGGGGCCTCCAAGCTGGTGCCCGTGCGCTACGGTATCCGGAAGTTGCAGATTCAGTGTGTGGAGGAGGACCACAAGGTGGGGACAGACTTCCTGGAAGAGGAGATCACCAAGTTTGAGGCGCTTGTGCAGAGTGTCGACGTCTCAGCTTTCAATAAGATCTGAAGACTGAGTGTGTGTGTGTGCATGTGTGTGTGTGCGTGAGGCCCTGCCACGATTAAAACCTGAGACCGCCTGTAAGCCCAGCACTTTGGAAGGCTGAGGCGGGCAGATCACCTGAGGTCGGGAGTTCGCGGCGAAAACAAAAAACACAAAAACCAGGTTCTGTAATAATGATAATTTGTTTCTGACATTTTCCAAATATCCTGCGATACTGTAATGAATACCTTTATGCATCAATCTTTATCTAATTTTTTAATTCTTTAAAATATATTCCAATAGAGGAAATACTTGATCATATTATTTAAGAGCTATTATGCAGTCAAACAGAATTGCAAAGAGGTTGCACCAATTTATAATTCTAGCAGGACCATGTAGAAATGTCTCTTTTACTTCATCCTTGCTAACACAGAGGCAGCAATTTAAATTGTGCCATCGGTTTTTGAACTTTGCTAACTTTGTAGGAAAAATTGGGAGTATTAAACTGCATATCTTTTACTAGTCTGATATTCAGCATTTTAATACATATTAACCATGTGAATTTCTATGTTTAAAATTATTTTTCATACCCTAATGTATAGATATACATTATATAATATGTATATATCTTTATTTGTGTTTATCTGCATTCATTTATTTTAATAACAGTAATAACAATACATACAGGCGAGGAATTGTGCCAAGAACTTTACAGTTTTCATTATATTTAATTATCACAGTAATATCATTGTATTAATACATTATTATTCCTATTCTACAGACAAGGGCACAGAGACTTGGAGAAGCTGATATAACTGCCCAAAGCCACACTCTTAGTTTAAACTGAGATGAGAGTTCAACACAGGATTGAGTGACACAGAGCCGACCCTCAAACCAAGCTCGGTGAGATTTAATGCAAACAGTGTTCCAGTTCGTTGTATCCTTTCCATTGTATTCTTTGGACCAATATTACTTTTCAATTTGCATGTAGAAAATGCTTTGTGATTTCCTCTACCCTTTTGTTTTTATTGCTGTTTTGTCTCCTTACTTTTTTGTCAGTTTAAACTTACAGTTCATATAAATCCATGCTTCCTTTTCCTTCTCCCTAAGGACTGTGACTGCCTAGCATGACAGCCAAGGCAAGGGCAAGTCTAAACTTATTAAGCCTGCCTGGGTGGTGCCTAGCCCAGGACAACTCATTCCCTGTCCATGAATTTTTCTCTGTTCCCTGGGGGAATCTGCTCTCTGGGTGAGCAAACCCACGGTGTTGACTCCTCACGTGCCCATATTAGGAGAGTTTACTCATCCGCTGAATCACTGATCACTGTAATATAATGTGGTGGCTTTGTTGCGCTCTGGGTTGCCTGTTTAGACCCTCACTGAAAACTGTGCTACTCCCTAATTTTCTTCCAGTATTTGCCAACACAGAGTACCAATGGTGTCAAAATGACACTAAAAACCAGCCATTTCCTTTTTATTACATCTTAAGACTAAGCAGTGTAAATTAGACCTTCCTATTTTTCCTTTGTAATTGTAGTTTTGCTTATTTAAAAAAACATATGGTGCAAGACTATTGTTCCTCATACTATTAATATACATACAAATACTATTTGAATACAAATAGTATTTGTATTTTGTATATTCAAATTTGTATGTGTATTCAAATACTATCTGAATACAAATTATACTATTTGTATAGTATAATAGAGAACCTCTGTTGCTCTATGTGACATACCTGATGAGATGCCCCAGACCTCAGCTGCCAGTCAGAATGCCCTCATTTAGCCATGGCTACTGCACTTTTCCACTTATTATCAAAATTGATCAAGAGAGTACCAAGAAAAAACATGGTGCACTGGGTCACCTAAGTATCAGAGGTGAATCTCCCCATGCTGTGATATGACAGCTTCCCTACTGCCTCCTGATGATAAGGGCCAATTACATCATCCAGAATGTTGATTCTTTCACTTACATGCATTACCTTGGGCTCAGGATTCTGAAATGATTGGATGGGCAACCATAGCTTAAAGTTCAATTGAACTCTTACTCTGTCCCCTGGTGAGACCTTTTTCTCCTCTGGAAACCACGTTCTCCAGATCAGGTTTTCTCAACTTTGGCGCTACTGGCATTTTAATCTGGATAATTCTTTGCTGTGGGCCCTTTAGTACATCACAGGACACTTAGCAGCCTCCCTGGCCTCTAGCCACTAGTTTCCAGTATCACTTTTCAGTGGTGACAACCAAAAATGTCTACAAACATTGCCAAATGTACCTTGAGGGAAAGGGATTGGGGGATGCTAAATCATCTCCAATTACTCTAAGCCTGCAGAACCTAAAGATGAGGGAGTAAGGAACACAGATTCCCCACTGGGTCACTGGGAGTGATCTACTTGTGTCCTTAGGTTCCAGGGCCCCATTTTACTATTTGAACAAATAGTAAATGTTTGTTAATATAGGATATATGCCATGTTCTTATGGAGAATGGTGCCCCATCCTTGCAGGGTATCTTCTCTAAGCTGGTCTTACATCTCTACCTTCAAAAGATGACCCTTCACTCTATTTTTCCATAACTTCTGGAAAATTCAGGAATCAGAAAGGAAAAAAAAAAAAGCGCTTGGTAGATCTGTGGACCTAGGGAAAACGTTGTAAGCCTGACCTTGGTCACGATTTAGTTTATTCCTAAGTTCCCATACATGTCTACCTTAATTAACAGTGGCACCATGATGACATTGAGAGCTGGGTTGTCTGTATACACTCAGACCTGGTGTCCTACATCCGAAGTTTCTATTTCCCTCTTCTCTATACACAGTTTCCAAGTAAATAGTCGTAAGTTTACTTAGAAAACCACTGGGGCTATCATTACTGTATGTACTTGCAGCGGTGTTGCAGGATCCTTCCTATGGGGACTTGGCCTCTCCTTTAGCCAGTGAGTTCCAGTTTTAGAGCTGGCTCAAGTCTAGGAACTAGGCATAAGAATGTGATATTTTATTGACAAGACTGCCTTCAGCCTCCTCATCTTCCATCTTTGATATATTTTGACTGTATAGTTTACGAAGTATTCACGTTTGCTTTCCGACTATCTTGTGCTTAGGAACACTGTTCTCTTTTTTCAATAGTTGTCTACTGGGCAGAATCATAGACCTTTCTACCTTATTATGGTAATTGCTCCCACCTGAATTCTGATGGTTAAATGTTGCCAGCTGGCCTCTATTATGTCAGGGTCATTATTACTTTCAGGGAGCCCTGTTCTTAATCAGCATTTTCTGTGTTGAACCTGGCCTACAGAAAGCAACCACTGCTGAGCTTTTCAGTGACACTGGCTTCCTCTCACTAACATGTTTCTTTGATAAATGGGGTGTCCTTTGGTCCCTCCCATGGAACACAGGCTGGTAGCTTTTTCAACCTTACTTAATATAGCCATTACAGCATGCACACCTCATTGAGCTTTTTGAACCCTTCTATATTTAGCTTAGGCCATCACTTTTTCTATGCTTCCAAATGCAATCATAGTAGCATGTGAGCATCGTCTCATGGGGTCCCTGTCAGGCTACAAAGTCTCACGTTATGGAAGAACCCTTTGTTAGCTAAAATATAATTCTCTCTACAGAGAGCCAAAGAAACATTCTGACTTTCACATTTCACCTTAAATTGGCGATCATTCACATTCAGCCTTTTGTTTGTTTCTCATATCCATATCCATAGCTTCCAACAGCCATTTAATTTTGTAGCACTTAGTACTTTCCCCATATCTCTCAAATGCTTGAGAAGTTTCGTCAGCCCATACATTGCTTCCACAAGTATCCCATCCCACTTACCACAGGTGGGAGTTTTCATAATTGCATCACTACGGAATACCAAGAGCTATCAATATACTATTGATCATCAGAGATGAGGTCTTCATTATCATCTGGCTGGTAGGTGATTCAACACCCAATTTGCATTTTAGAGTTTGTTTCCTAAAATCACACATGGCACCAACTCTTTTGGGTCAGATTTTCTGGAAATAAAATTTGAGATAGGTATTTGTGTGTGGGGGATTTATTAGGGCGCACACTCTATTTACACCTGTGAGGCTCTGAAGAAGCAGGACTGGGCAGAGAAAACAGCTGAATTACAATGCAGTTACAGTGCTTCATCTGAGCCCATGGGGAGCTCTGAAGCTAGCATGGTTCTTCAGTGCCGTCCCAATTTTAGGTAAAGAAGTATCATTAACCTTTTCTCTCTCTACATGTATAATTATCTCATGACTCAGATCACTGATTATGGGTTTTCCCAGAAAAAAGTATGTAGGTTTAAGTGAGGCAGCTGCACCTGACCACAGGTAATTTCCATGTAGGAGTGTAATGTCAATAGTCCTGGCAACTGGGGAAATGATAGCCTTGGTCCGGAAGGAAAAACCCAGAGATAAACTCAGCATCCACCATAGATTTTCTTGTTTCCTTTGGCTTTTGATGAAAACCTATTCACACCACACATGATTAGTAGTGTCACAAAAAGCTGCTCCCAGTTAAAGAACAAGAGACAACTGTTACTTATACTCCATTTAAAATTGCATAGACCTTAGTTTCTTATCAAACCAACAAAAACCAATGCAAAGAAAATACACAGAATTATAAATGAAAGTAAAGTCACTAGGCTTCATATTGCCATTATTAGTACTTAAATATTTCAGTCGGTAAGTTTAAACATTGGGAAACCATAAAAAGAAATCTAGAATATGATGCAAACAAAAGAAAACAATAAATGCAAAGGTAAAAATCAATGATGTAGAAAAGAGGAAAAAATAGAGAAAATGTCAATAGTTAAAAGATTGAGAAACCCTGTGTTAAGATTATGTACTATACGTCCCATTTACATGAAATTCTCAAAAAGGCAAATTATAGTGACAAAGTGAATCAGCAGTGATCTGGGGCCATGGTTAGGGAAGGCTATGGGATAGAAGGGGCAGGAGGAAACTTTTTAGAGTGAAGTAGTCTTTCACTTGTGGTGATGGTTGCACAACTATATAACTTACCTACATTCACCAAACTGCACACTTAAAATAAATAAGTAGTATTGTTGTTTTTTTTGTTTTTTTTTTTTTTTTTGAGACGGAGTTTCGCTCTTGTTATCCAGGCTGGAGTGCAATGGCGCGATCTCAGCTCACTGCAACCTCCGCCTCCTGGGTTCAGGCAATTCTCCTGCCTCAGCCTCCTGAGTAGCTGGGATTACAGGCACGCGCCACCATGCCCAGCTAATTTTTTGTATTTTTAGTAGAGACGGGGTTTCACCATGTTGACCAGGATGGTCTCGATCTCTTGACTCCGTGATCCACCTGCCTCGGCCTCCCAAAGTGCTGGGATTACAGGCATGAGCCACCGCGCCCGGCCAGTAGTATTGTTTTAAATAATACCTTAGTAAACAAATAAGAGAAAAAATATACTCCTATAACAGGTAAGTAAAGATTTTAAAATAACATGAAGGAAGAGTAAAGATTTTTCTGAAGATTTCATAAAACAGAGGAGAAAGAACACATATAAAACAAAGCTGCTTTAAAATCCTTTTTAAACCATCAGTTTTGCCTAACATTTCACTCCTCAAAACAGCTGCTACATCTCTTAAATACTTTTATTCTGCCTGTAGACTTGATCCTTCTTGGGGTTTCTCCAACACCATCTTGGGCTGAGCCCTCCTGAGTGATGTTCTTTCTTACATGAGATAATTTTGCTCTCTCTCTCAGCTTTTGTTGTTTGCAGCCTCATCCACCAGTGCTTTTTTACTAATCTGGGGACACTTTGATATTCATCCACCTTAGAAGGGCAAAGATTGGAGACTTTGCATCAATATTACTGGAAATTACTTGCATCAATATGTTATCCTCTCACATGTGCAAAAGCTAATTACAGCTCTTAAACTTTAACCACCAATGAAAATAAAATATTAGAGTGTGTTATTTCAAAATAACCAAGAGTCTTCATTGTAAGAAAGGATAAAAAATCAGAATTCATAAATGTCAACTTAACCAAAGGCTGTGAATTTTAAAACTAGATTCATCAGGAAAATTGTAAAAGCTATCTCTCTGATGTTGCTTTTCTTACAACTGAATATTTTAAACAAAATTTTGTCAAAATTTATGGAAAAATAATCAACTTCACTCACTATAAATATATGGTTTAATTAAATGGTAGATAACGTGACAATTCACACTAAGATTTAGTTGTAAAGGGTGATTGCAAATGAAAGCAATACCTTATCTTTTGGATATTTAAAAACTGTTATTTTATCACTGCCTAATATATGATCTTGTTTGCTAAATAAAAGTCATAGGGAATTTTTATTAACCTGTACGTGTGTGTAAATATAATGTTTTTATCCCAGAAGAGGAAATTGGAAATTGCTAAGCATAAGCAGCTTATATTAGATGGAGTCATGACCCAGAAACTAATGTGAGAAAATAAGCCAGGTATATAAGCAGTTCTCTCTAGCATGAAAGGAAGCTGCTTGTCAAATATCCCCAGAGGATTTTGAAACGCCCTTTCCCTCATCCTTTCAAGGCTATTATAAGCTGCTTTAGCACTTCACTGGACTCACACAAGGTTTTCTTTTCTGATTTATTTGCCAACCCAAGCCTGCTCTATTTTGGAAGGGAAATGCATTGGGGAGAATAAAAAATCTATAATATTGAAGACAATTCCGAGTAAGTGAAAATAAACATGTAAGTTCTGACCTAGTAAATTTCACCACATTCTACAGAGAACAAGGATTATTTCATACTTGATGCATGGCATTGGTACTAGTTTTTGCAATAGATTCTAAAAATATATATTTTGCTCAAATATAATGCAAGCATTTACCATGAAACATGCTTATTTAGACATTAGTTATTAAGATCTTAGAGATTTTGCTGATTTCATTGAATTAAGTCATATGAGAAAATCTCTGGAACAAAAATTCTTAAAACCTATACAGCTATTTCATGCACATAAGTATTTCTACAAACATGCTGGAATAAGGAAAAACTCAGGAATTTTATAAAAGAGAAATTACTAAATTTTCCACTTCTCACAAAACCTTCTACAACTCTAGGCAGTCACATTTGAGTAAGAAAAAGAAAGAAAGAAAAAGAGACACACTTATATATGTATAATAAAATTTCAACATCCAATCCAGTAATTTAGCTCATTTTATAAAAGACAGTTGCAGAAAATCACCAGATGCCTGTTAATGTGCTACAAAATAAGCCACTTCTATACAGTATTTAACTACCATCAAACCTCTTAGACAGGCAGGAAGTTCAGTCGCCAGTTCCCAAGTAGAGGAAGAGTCCATTCAGAACCAAATAAGGAGCAAAACTACCCTTGTTGGGTGACCCGTTTATTTTCTTAGATGTAGATACACTCCCCTTCAGCTTGTAAATTAGTGGAGCCTGTACATAAATACAGACTTTTTTATTCTTTTGCTCTAAATTAAGATTTTTAGCTAATAGAATTGATGTTGCTATAATTGAGATTTAAGTTGACATTTTATTTTCACTGTAAACAAACATTTATATAGTGTTAATTTGGGTACGCTCAAGACATTGTTCTAAGTACTTTACCAATACTTGATATTACCAATAATATATATAAGAAAAAAGTATTATATTTAGTAAACTTCCCGAAGGTCACACAGAAACTGGCAAAGCCGGAACTCAATCCAGGAATTCTCTCTTTGGAGTTCATGTTCTTTACTAACACACTGTGCTGAATACTGTTATCTAATATTATTTTCAAATTCATAATAAAAGTAAAAATTACTTTAAGAGAACTCAGTACGTGATTCATAATTTCTCTCTCCACTCATTCTCTTACCATTATCTTATATAATTCTATGATGTCTGCTGTTAACCCATTGAGAACTATAGCCTTATGCCCAGTTTGTTGACCCTTTATCTGCAGTAACACATAGGGTAAAAGGA
This sequence comes from Aotus nancymaae, assembly GCF_030222135.1. Taxonomy (NCBI): domain Eukaryota; kingdom Metazoa; phylum Chordata; class Mammalia; order Primates; family Aotidae; genus Aotus; species Aotus nancymaae. The sequence goes on along the minus strand of NW_026988413.1, from coordinate 62,104,257 downwards.
AAGGGTCCTGGAGCTGTGCTTCTTGAGTCTGTATCCTAATTCTGCCACTTAAAAACCGTGTAACTTTATGCAAGTTACTTATTTTCTCTGAGACTCCGTTTGGGATGTTGAGAAGATGCAGTGAGTTAAAACTCAAGAAGAGCACTTAGAAATAAGCATATAAATATTGCTATTATTACTTGCTCTTTTCAGTACAAATGCCCAGTTCAAAAGAGTGTTGAAACTTTTAGCTCAGACTTTTTATGACACATTCAGCCCATTGCCAGGCACCCAGTAGTAGTTCGTAAATGGATGGGAGTTTCTTTTCTCCAAAATGCAGGCCCTCTTTCTCGCTTGCTGTCTAACTGGGCTCCTTCTTTTCCAAATTTTGAAGCAACTATGCAAATTAGTTATATTTCAAAATTCAGGTTTGAATTACACTGTATCACATACAGAATAAAATGTTAAGTTTTAGAAAGCATTCAATGTCCTGTGAAATTTGGCTGGAGCTTCCTTTTCCTGCTTCCTGCCCCCCACTTCTTCATTCAGATACACAGTGTTCTTGTTGCACCAGAGAAATCACTTATCCAAACACACTAGATACCTCTTTGCTGGTAATCATACCTTTATTTCTGCTTGAATATTTTGTTGAGTTACTACTTTTAGTATAGGCCCCATTCAGAAGTCTTCTACAAGTTCTCTTCAGTTCTCTCAAGACAGTTTATTATTTCTTCATTTGTACTCTGAAAGCACACCACTTAAAATCTTCCAATAGTTCCAATCACCTCCTCTTATATTTTATAATTAGTTGTATACCAATTTGAGTCAGGAGTTAATGTCATGTATACCCTCTCCACTAAAACAATGCCTATAATGTAATAAATTCTCAATAAATATTTGTCATACACACAAAATATAGGTTGAACACTTAATGATCCCTCAAGGACAATTTGAAAAAGGTAGCTATGTCAGGAATACAGAATAAAAACAAAAACAACATTTACATTGGAAAATTGGTTGGCATTCAACTTCTCAAAACAAATTTGGAAGAAAAATAATATGAAGCAGATATTCAGCTGATGGGAGCAAGCTGGAAAATGCTATTGCCAAACCGTTTTTGAGTGTAATCAAGTTCTCTAAATTGGCCATAAGTTTGAAGTATGATCAGGCTAAAAAAAAGAAAAGACCAGTGTTATTTTTACTGAATTGAAAACAGAGCATAGGAGATTTATTTTCTCCTTAGAGAACAAAGTGACTTTATTCTCTCCATTAAAGTCAGTTTCATGCTGAATCCTTAGCTGATACTTTAGATATTTACTAATACCTTCAATTCAATTCCCATGGAACTTATATAGCCCATGTTTCATCCCTGCCTTGCTCTGCTTTCTACTAAGTGATTTCTTATTCATCTGAATTGTTGTGTCAATGGACATCAGTATAACAGCTTCTTCTATACTAAATCATGTTTCACAGAGCTATACATATTTACAGATTTAAATAAAAGCTAAAGATATAATTTCATTTAATTAGGAAGCATGGTCAGTCAATCTGTAAAATTTTAAAGAATCTATCACGTCAACTGTTATAGGATACAGAAATGTCATAAAGAAAAACATAATCTCTAGCCACATGGAGCTCAAAATGAAGAAAAAAAAGCAAATAAATAGGTGTGGGTGAGATGAATGTTATAGTCTAATGCAGGGTGCCGTTTATGTGCGTAACTAAAGCTCACAACCTACTTCAGAGATCAGAAAGGTATCACTTAGAAAATAATATTAAAGTCTAGTGTTTTAAAATACAAGTTGCAATTAACTGAACAAACAGGGAGGGTAGAAAGGAGATATATTTGGATGAGAGACTGGTCCAGGTAGTGGGAATAATGTGTGTGTAGACTTTGAGATGAAAGAACAAACAGGGACTGTAGAAAGAACCAAGAGAAGTCCACCATTTTTGTAGTGGAGACTATGAAAGAAAGAATAGGACACATAAGGCTGGAGATAATGGCAAGATAATTTGAAGTCTTCTAGCTGATCAGGATTTTTGACTTGATCCTAGGAGCTCTACCTTCCCCGCTCCCTTAAAGAATGCAATATCCCTCTGTTATGAATGGCCATTCCCTCTACCTTTGCCCTGTATCTCATCTCCTCTAGCATACCAAGACTTTGTTTCTGTAATCACACACTGTCTCATCTAAATCATTATTTTTCCTACTGGCTTATTTTCATAAAAATATAAATACACTGTAAGAGATTACATTTTAAAAACTAAAAATTCATTCCCCACAGGATCATTTTATCTGCCCATTTCTCTGTACCCTTTATAGAAAATCTTATCCTAACATGTATCTATACTCACCTTCTATACTTTCTTACCAATCCACCTCACTTCAACATAATTTTGTCAGGATTTTGTCCCCATGCTTGACTGAAACTACTATGGTGAAGTAATCAGTGACCTCCGTAAAGCATCCTCCATCTCATTCAATAGCATGTGATGTGCCTGCATCTCATTCTTTCAATCTTGAGACAGATTACATCATTCCATTTATATCAGAGAATCAGCCTACTTTGGGAATGTCAGTTCAAAATGTCATACGGACTATCTTCTGCAGTCATTAAACTGCTAGGTGGTTAGTAGCTGAGAAAGTTCCAATATGTACTAGTGTTCACAGCAGAGTAATTTTTTCTTTGCTTAATAGAGAGTTTCACAGAGAGTGAAACGTGCTTTCCCTATATCACACCTCTTTACCCAAGTAGACTAGAAATATACGGATAAGAAAATTAGGGGAAAAACACCTGCTAATGCATGTGAAGAACTATTTTCATCACATGGTCAAACCCATACTAGATGGAACTTTCTAACTACGTACAGAAATGCTTTCAGTAGGGTAGCCAGGCCCTGGTATGTTACCTTGGGAAAAAGACACCCTGCAAAATAAATTATAAAAGCCTAAAAATAAATAAAGAAAAAAAAAGAAAAACAAAACAAAAGCAAACAAACAAACAAAAGCCTAAAAATATTAGAGAGGAAACTAAAAACAAAATGGTAAATAAAAATAAAGATGTTTTATTTTACACTCAGGAAAGGAAGAAAGGTCGGGAGTTTGATACCAGCCTGACCAACATGGAGAAACCCTGTCTCTACTAAAAATACAAAATTAGCCAGGCGTGTTGGCACATGCCTGTAATCCCAGCTACTCGGGAGACTGAGGCAAGAGAATTGCCTGAACCCAGGAGATGGAGGTTGCAGTGAGCCGAGATCACATCATTACACACCAGCCTGGGCAACAGCAGCTAAACTCCTTCTCAAGGAAAAAAAAAAAAAGCAAACAGCAACAACAAAAATGTGAATGTATATGTTGTATCTTATAGGACATATTGATGACATATTTGCAATTAATTAGTCAAATATCTATCATTTTGAAAAGTGTCATGCTTTGTTACAAAAGGTTCTTCACCTCTATTCGATCTTTAACATTTTCTATTTATTTACTATCCTCCCTACTGGAGTAGATTTTTCTCTCTCTCTCTTTGGAACTTAGTATCATAGAAATTAAAACAAAAATATATATATATAGAATAAAAATGACAGTTTTGAACAGGCATCAGGAGCTATGTATTAAAATAAGCAAAAGTTCATACCATGTATTCTGTTCGGTTAAGTCAGTATACAAAATAAAATGTTGGATAGTTTTCTACTAATTGATTATAATGTCCCCGATACAAAATAGTGTTGACAAATAGGCAAATCACATGTTTGAGAAGTCAAAGTCAAGAAAAGGGGACACTTACCATATTCCAACTGTTCATTAACAGTTAGTTTGTGCTAGGGAAAGGAGGCTTTATTGTCAATTTTTAAGTTTAGAACACATGGAGGATAATATGATACTTCGGAATTTCTGCTGAACTATAACCTTTAGGTGTTTGTCTTTGTTTATTCTTGGCAAAATGCAATCCTAGTTTTAAGATAAAAAGGCTGTAATGGGCTATTAAAAATATCCTTGAACTTCAAAGAGCTCTTTGAGTGAACATTTTCACAATTAAAATAGAAATGAATAAAACCATGTGGGTTTTGTAATTTTTTAAAGTTACATATACATTTAAAAATTAAGAAAAATGTACGTGGAAAATTAATTTAATTTTTTTATACAACTCCATGTTAGTTGTATAAAATCATGTCATAATATGTCTATACTTAGCTTAAAATTTAAGTATATCATAAGCAAAAAAAAAAAACAAAAACATTTAACAGGCAATAGATCAGAAAACTAAACTTTATGATAATATTAATCCTCAAAGTCACCTAAAATTATTCATTGATTTTCTGACTGCATAAGACAATATAGTATAAAATCTTACTGTTAGATCAAGTCTCTGCTTTCTGAGGGTTTATTATAATTTACAGACATTGTTAGATTAGTTGATTCACTCATCCTAAAAATAAAATTAATAGATAATACAATATTTAGGAGCTATACAGTGCACCACAGAATCATTATGCATTTCAAGAGTATGTACATGGCTGAAGGAGAACCATCTGAAAATCTCTGATGAGAGTGTGGGACATGGTTGGGGAAATTGAGAGCTCTTTTATATCACATCTGGAAGTGAAATCAAAACTTATGTGAGACAATTTCCAAATAATAAGAAGTACTTGCAGTGCAATAGCTGAGACTCAATAAACGTGCACTGAGTTGATTTGATTAGCATTACCAGGTATTGTAATTTACAATAGATGTGCACTCAACTCAGTGCACATTTATTGAGTCTCAGCTATTGTACTGCAAGTACTCCCTATAATGGTAAATACCAAGAACTCCATTTTCAAGAGACTTCTTATGAAGCATTGAATCTTGGAGAAAAACCAAAAATTAATTGTATTTTTTTAACTTAAATTATTTTAGGTTCTCTGAATTGAGATGAGATACATAAAATAAGAAGAATCAAAAATGTAGAAAACATGTTTTTTTTCCCTAAATTGTGATGCCAGAGTGAATTTCATGCTTCTATGACTTCAGTATGTATCGAATAAAATTCAGCATTTTTTCTTTTTAAAAGTAAACAATAGGTTATATAATAAAAAATCTTATAAATTGTAATATGTGGTAAGTGTCTTAGTCATCTCAGATTGCTACTTAAAAAAAAATATATAGGGGTGCCTGAATTAACAGACAATTATTTCTCACACTTTTGGAAGCTGGGAAATCCAAGATCGAGGTTCCAGCTTATTTGATTCCTAGGAAGGTTCTCTTCCTTGTTTGCAGAAGGCCTCCTTCTTGCCGTCTCCTCACATGACTAAGAGAGATATCATTTTTTCATAAGGACGCTAATCCTATTTGTGCAGGCTTTACTTTCATGTCCTACTTACCTCTCAAAGGTTTCACATCTAAATACTATCACACTAGGAATTAGGCTTCAACATATAAGTTTTAAGAGGACATAAACATTCAGTACATATCATAAGAACAGAGAAAGAAACTATTACAAATAAACCCACTGATTTTTAAATATTAAAAACCCAATGATTTTTAAATAAATATTTAATTCATTTTAATACATATTAATACATACATATATGTTTATTTTAATACATATATATAATACATGTATTAAACTCACTTTATAAAACACATGTATTAAATTCATTTTAATACATATATATATAATATTCATATGACCTTATCTAATGACCTAAATTTCACATTAGAAAAATAATGCAGTTGGGGATGGGGAGGATTGTGAGCTGAAAAAGAAGAACAAAAAGATTAGACTAATTTAGCAGATATAAATTATATTAGAATGCCTAAATAATCAAAACTATGCTAACAGACATATGAATAAGCAGACCAATGTAAGATACAGGAAAAATCCAGAAATAGACTAAGGAGATTATAGTTACAATTGAATCTTGATTAACTGATATTGGGAAACCATGCAGCCAACTGTAAAAAGAATAAACTTAGATCCAAAATGTTCTTCATGATACATATATACATATACATATATATATTTATATATGCGTGTGTATAAATGATAATCATAAATATATATTGCACAAATAAAGCTGTTTTAAATGATTCATGATTTTTTTTTGATACTCTCTTTTCCATACTCCCATGGGTTATGAGACATGGTTCTGTTGTTGCTTGTCTATCATTACCCATAATGGTTTTTTAAAGGGCTTTTTTCTACCTTGAGAATATCCAAATGACTTGGTAGGGAATGCTCTGTGACTAGTAATGAATTCTTTCCTCCTTAGCACTAAAAGAAAGTTATTTGGGAAAGGAAGCTGACTTACTCTAAGCAATTTTGTCAGAAAATGATACTCATTTGAGCAGTTTTCCATATTGAGATGCATGTGCCATTCAAGTGCATTAGTGCTAATGATGAGAAGGAGCTAATATTGTTATATTCATTAGCAGTATTACCAGTCCTTGTGATAGAAATACTGTAATTATGCACATCTCTGCACAAATTTACTTAAAAATTATTTGTCAGGTAAATAAAAGAGATTTCTTTATGGTTATTCTATGAGCAAATGGAAGCATAAAGACTTACTTATGAAGAAGTTTAGAGTCCAAAAATAGTATATATCATATTTTCCTAATGTTGCTAATTGGAGTAGATGAGTGATGTAAAAGAAAGAAAGAAAGAAAGAAACCAAATACCTGTTGGCATTGAGAAAGCCTATTATTCTTGTTGGTTAAATCAAACAAAGCTTTATTCTATTAAGGTACCCTGCTAGTCCTGAACACAATACTACTTTGTATATGGAAGTGAAAAAAAAACAACCTGTGAACACACATTTCTTAAAGATATCTGAAGGGATCCAGTGTTTCAGAATGAGTTAAAAGATATGACACTATGTTCATGAATATAGACAGAGGTTCACAAAATGAGAGTAGCTGGCAATGAGGCAAGGAGCTTATTTGAAGGGTATTCAAACATATAGTTTCTGGGATTCTGTACCTTTGCACTCAATTCTTTTTGGAGGATCATCTAAGTGTGACCGTAATAAGGTCCAAGAGGCAGGAACATGTTTAAACTCACAGAAAGCAAAAGAATATGGTGAGTGGGAAGGTTATGGTCAAGTGGAATATCAACAGATTAATATATCATCAAAACATCCTTGAGAGGAAAGCACCCTCAAATAAAGCAATATGTAATCTGTGTTTGTGCATGAGCATTAATAGATAAGAAGATAGTCCAATCAGAAATTTAATGGGGAAATGATGATATATGTGTGTGTATGTATGTATACATATGTATTTATGTGTGTATGTGTAGGTATCTATAAATTATCATTGTTAAATCGGTGTTAGGTGCATAGTATGCATGCAATATAGATTAGTCATGTATAATACATTATAAGACATATATCTTACATGTCTTATAGTTCAGATATATATAAGACATATATAGCAGGAAGCATTGAAATTTTCCCTTACTCCAAGCCCAAGAAGTACACACTCTTTCAATAGCCACGTTTTAAGAAATGCATTGTCTAAATTGAACTCATGGCTGAGCCATTTTTTCTTTCCTAGGATAGAAAAGCAAAAATAAGGAGAGGATGAGAGGGGAAAGACAGGGATATTTGGTAGAAGGAGAGTGTAAATAAAAATCCTTGGGGAGAGGAAGAGAATAAGAACAAGATGAATGTCACCTGCTTTAGAAAATAAAAGCTGTAATGAGTAAGACATGTTCAAGAGTTTTTCAGGAAGTTTTGCTTTGTGACATATGATGAAATATGGGGGCCACCACCCCAGTATTACCAAGAATTATTGAGAGAAATCTACATTATCCTTCTGTGTTAATTTTCCCACCTAAATATGATCACACATTGCTCAGATAATCTCAGCTGTCTCTTCCTGTGTCCTAGTCTTTTTCCTCTTTCTTTCATAACGTGTCTGTCATCCTCAGATGACTCCTAAAAACAATGCATGATTTTAATTTTCTTAAGTCATAGGAAATCAACCAAACTTGCTATACATATGTATTTCTGTTCCAGCTGAAGATACAATATATCTCACACTAGTTAAAATAATTAAGCAAAGGAGATAAATCATAAACAATAGAGTAAAACATTTTGAATAGCTAACTTAGAATTTAATGTTTAACAAAGTATTTATTAGTCACTAAATTATATATTATATAATTGTGCAGTTCTGGAAAATAAAATCCTAAATACTTTTGAGGATTTATAATTTCTTTTCTTTTTTTTTTTTTAAGCAGAGTCTCACTCTGTCACCCAGGCTAGAGTGATGCCATCTTGGCTCACGGCAACCTTAGCCTCCCAGGTTCAAGTGATTCTCCTGCCTCAGCCTCCTGAGTAGCTGGGACTACAGGTGCCCACCACCATGCCCAGCTAATTTATGCATTTTAGTAGAGACGAGGTTTTACCATATTGGTCAGGCTGGTCTCGATCTCTTGACCTCAGGAGATTTGCCCGCCTCAGCCTCCCAAAGTGCGGACATTACAGGAGTGAGCCACTGTGCCCAGCCAAGGATTTGTAATTTCTTAGATGCCATTTCTGTTGCAAATATAATGGTTGCAATTTCATCTAGATTTTATAAGGTTTGGGAGAAATTTATAATAACATAATAAGTACAAAAACAAATTTATATAAGAAATATTATATTTACATAGATGTACTGGCAAAATAATGAAATCAGTAAGTCTTTAGATCTCCTAAATTTAAAATTTTATATGTTTATTAGATATTGGTTTAGGTATAATTTCTCAATTTCAGTAGCATCCTAATGTTTCTAATGAAAATTAGAATAAACATATACTTCTGTATATAAGCAAAAAATTAGAGTTATTTATAGTCTAGTAAATTAATAATCTCAATCAGCTCTTTGATTTGAATTGATTCAGTCATTGTTAATAGAAAGCTTTACCTATGTTTCTCTTTGTAAATTCTACTAATTTATTTGTTATGTACAAATTCCTTAGCAATCCACCACTTGTTCATATGACTTTATTTGGAGAAAAATATTCTGGGATTACCTTATAGTATAGACTTGAAAACCTAAAAACAAATTGTGTCTGGAAGATAGTAGTAATAAGGGAGTAATACTTCTGCATGGATTGCATAGACTCAGAGATGTATGGGATTTTCGTAAGTTAATAACTGATCAGTAAATAGCTTAGGAGAGACAGTAGTATGATTCTATTCTGAATGATCATGATTTTTTTTTTTTTTGAGACGGAGTTTCACTCTTGTTACCCAGGCTGGAGTGCAATGGCGCGATCTCGGCTCACCGCAACCTCCGCCTCCTGGGTTCAGGCAATTCTCCTGCCTCAGCCTCCTGAGTAGCTGGGATTACAGGCACGCGCCACCATGCCCAGCTAATTTTTCGTATTTTTAGTAGAGACGGGGTTTCACCATGTTGACCAGGATGGTCTCGATCTCTTGACCTTGCGATCCACCCGCCTCAGCCTCCCAAAGTGCTGGGATTACAGGCGTGAGCCACCGCGCCCGGCCGATCATGATTTTTAAGAGTCCAAATCCCAAAGAGGTGCTGACATCTGAAATAAATAAAATCAACAAAGATGTAAAAGAGACTCACCTCAATATCATCATTGTTCATTGAGAAGCAATTTTCCGGAATTTTTCATTCTTTTAGTAAACTATATCAATATTCACTATGCCCACAAATTTCATGTGATTAAATATTATAACCATACGTACATAAACCACACAAGTAAGGAATATCATTGCTAAAGCTAAGCAAGACACACCTATAGAAAATAGAGATGTTTACTCCCTCCAATCTTTCTCTATCCTTGTACTTCTCTACATTTCTACTATTAACCTGTGAAAAAGTTATAACAATTACTTGAAGTTGCTGCATTTCTTACATTTGAAGTAATTTTTGATAAATTTATGCAGCAGTTAGAATGTTTACAGCTGAGAATAACAGACTAGACAGCTAAAAGTGGCTGAAAGTTACAGACATACAATCTCATGTCATACAAAATCTAAGTGTTAGGCATTTTTAGCTTGTCCCATTATGGTCCAATATGATTGCTACAGTCCTACCATCAAAAGCATCCTATGGAGTGGGAAATATTCTCCTTCTGTATGTTCCTTTCTATTAGAAAAATATATAAAAGCGAGTCTCAGTTATCCTGTTAGGTTTTTTTTGAACCAGTTTCCAAACTTATGTGTTAGCGGCAGGGTTTTCTGGGAAAGAAAGTAGCTGATATTTTTATCTATTACAGTGGGAGATGCTCTTTGATAGAAAAAAATAAAATTGGTGGGGATAAAGCTTCAGGGTTGCCAGACAGCTATGTACAAGAGTGCCTCTTTCCCCAGAGCCTTACAAACAACTAATTGTCAAATTTTGAATTTTTCCATTTCTGATAGATGAAAAATGGTACCACAATATGATTTTAATTTTCAAGAATATTTTTATAATGAAGAGGTTGAACAAACATATTATTTCACTGATCTTTAAATAAGAGAACACTTCTTTAATTAATTTTCATTGGTTTTACGTGAGAGCTATTATATAATAAGCTCTAATTTTTAAAAATGTGATTGAATAGGTGATACATCTACATGTTCAAATATGTAAAATGTATAGATAGGTGTGTAGTAAAATTTTCACATGAGAAACTTTTCCATATTATTACCTAAAACATGTATTCAGACTTTTTACATAGCTTCATACTGTTATATTTTGTTGATATGCCATATTCTATCTTATTGGTTTTTCATTAATGGATATGGAATTGCTCCCCATTATATGCTATTATAAACAATGCTGCATTATAAAGCAGTAAACATATTCATTTCACACACAGGCAAATAAATTTCTAGAATAATATTCTAGGTCAAATTATTATACATTTGTAATTTGAATTGTCTGAGATGTTTGTAAAGACCTATTACACTTCCACCAGAAATACCTGAGAACACCTAGCTCCCCACAGATTCTTTAACAAAATGTGTTGCTAAATATTGGCATTAGAATTTAATTTATATAATGAGGCTGGGCAAATTTTCCAAAGTTATTTTCCATGATTAGTATCTGGCTATATTTTGGGAAGTAGGGGTTGAATGTATTTATTCTTATGATTTTTCAGGAGCTTTCAAGCTAATTTTCATTGATTTTTAGGAGCTCCTGAAATATTTTAAGGAGATAGATCCTTTCCTGTGCTACACATTGCAAATGCTTTTTTCTCAGTGTTTCGTATCTTTAACTTTGTTAACAGTATATTTGCAACAATTACAATTTTTGCACAGTAAAATTAAATAATCTATTTTTGCATTCTGGTCTTATTTATGATGCTTTTTGCTATTCATGGTGCTTCTTATGTAAAAAAAAAATTAAAAGCTGGACTTAATTTACTATTGATTCCCCATTCTATCTGGTGGCAAAAACTTAATCCCTTTAGCCTAACTCAGTTAAATTAGGATATCTTGATCAATTCAGGCATTTTCTTCCTCAAAATTTTAGCTTTAAGTTCTAGGAGGCTAACACACTGCCCATCTTTGTGGGCATACCTTTGATTGGCATCCAGTAGAAAGCCCACTTAGGTACAGTGACTCACCCCTGTGATCCCAACACTGGGAGGCCAAAGCAAGAGGATCAGTTAAGTCCAAGAGTTCAAGACCAGCTTGGGAAACATAGTAAGGCCCTGTCTCTCCAATAAAAAAATACATAAACATCCAGGTGTGGTGGTACATGCCTGTAGTCCCAGCTACTCGGGAGGCTGAGGTGGGAGGATTGCTTGAGCCTAGGTGTTAGACACTGCAGTGAGCTATGACTGTGCCACTGCACTCCAGCTTGAGTGACACAGCAAGATTTTGTCTCTGAAAAAAAAAAAGGAAAGCACAATTTTCCACCTGTTCTTTGCTACCTCTCTACATTTAGATAAGCTGAATCATCCACAGTTCTCTGGTCTCTGGTCACTGGGCCATGTAGTTTTCTTTGGTCTTCTTCTTTAGATCTACTGGTTTACTTTTAGCTGTTTTTCTTGTTGATTTCTAAGTTTATATGTAATTATACTTGAACAATATTTTTTACTGTGGATTTGAGGTTATAAACAAGCCTTTCCATTTTAATGACTGCATTTTTTTTTCATCTTGTAGTCTTATGATGATTTCATCTTTATGCATAGTTAATTTTGAACTTATATCATGAGACATTGGAAATTCCTCCAGGTGGCCTTGAACCAATCCGGTTCTCCCTCTTCTCTCTTGTTCTCAAGAATAATTGTATAATGTTCTGGAAATACAATATCCTAAGATAGAGCCTCAATGGAATAACTTATGTTCTATTCCAGCCTCCCTGTAGAAAAGGATTTATATAAAGGCTTTAACCCAGTGGTTCATGTGACCCCAGTGCATAAAGCTCAGGATCAACTGCCTTCTGGAGTCTCTCAGCTGTAGTTCATTTGGGACCAGGAAGGTAAGATTCCAACCCCCTTGGATAGCTTTTCTGGGTCTTGGGGGAATTCAGTGGCAATGAATCTTAAGTTTCTGTTGCCCCTTCCTGCCTATCTGTAAGCAATGAATCTGCTCATGTAATTTGTTGTGTATGTAGGTATTCTATCTCAATAAACTCAGACAAATTGGTAACTAGTGCACAGTAAACCTGCTTTAAATGAAGTATGAAGAGTTGTTAATACTTACAGTGCCTCATTATATATAGGTATATTTCACTGGTGTTTAGACTTCCCTGCTCCTGCTACCTGCTCCCTCATTATTCTATAGGTGTATTCCAGCTGAGAATTGAAAATAATTGTTGTCATGTGATTATTCCATCTAATCATCCACAAAAAGCATTCCATCCTGAAAATTTTTAAATTATAATTTTTAATTTATTTATACTTTTATTAATATTACTTTTATTAATTATAATTATTACTTTTAAATTATAACATTCACAGCCACAGAATTAATTATATTTTATATTCTCTTTGAAGCCACGTGAACAACTTTGTTGAATAATATTGTGACATAGGACTTAGAAAATATAAGTCTCGGTCGGGTGTGGTGGCTCACACTTGTAATCCCAGCACTTTGGGAGGATGTGGTGGGTGGATCATGAGGTCAGGAGTTCAAGACCAGCCTGTCCAACATGGTGAAACCCCATCTCTATTAAAAATACAAAAATTAGCTGAGCGTGGTGGTGCATGCCTGTAAGCCCAACTACTCGGGAGGCTGAGGCAGGAGAATCATTTGCGCCAGGGAGGCAAAGGTTGCAGTAAGCTGAGATTGTACCATTGCACTCCAGCCTGGGCAACAAAAGCAAAACTCCAACTCAAAAAAAAAAAAAAGTCTCTTATTGCCTGCCTGCCTCTTTCTCCTTCTTCTACATCTCTCTTTCCTTTTTGCCTTCCTTTCTTTTTTCTTCCCTCCCATGGAATATCTATTGACCAATAACACATGTTTCTTATTTGGTTATATGACAGCATGCTACTCATTGGCATGCTGTACTATAACTAAATTAAATAAATATTTAATTAAATAAGCATTTATTGAGCACCTATAATGTGCAAGGCCTTTAGCATTTTTAAGCTACACTTGGCACACTCTTGTGTAAGACAAAAGTCTTAAAATTTTGAAATCCAGAGATAGAAACACCTTCAATCAAGAATGAAAGGCAGCCAAAGCACACTACCTATTGGTCAGCAGAAATTCATTTGAGTATACAGACTTTCAGTTTTCCATGGCTTCCACTTAGTTCAATACCCTGGACCCTTACTTTGAATATCTGTGTGCCTATAGTTATGTAATAATACCTGATTCATTTTGATTATTTGACTTTCATCATTGACCTATGCATGTGATATGGCACTTGTCCCTTCCAGTCCCTACTGATTTTGCTACTTGGTATTAGCCACCAGATTCACTTTACACCTGCATTCATTTGCTCTTAAGATTCTGTTTCTACCCTCCCTTTACAGCTCTTCACTCAGCCACTGGTTAAGAGTTAACAGCTAGTTTGGTACTTCCCACTCCACAGTTTCAGAACAGTCTTGGTAAATGGTTTCCTATTGTTTCCAGTGATGAAACTTCTGATGATTCTCTAGTATTGGGTGTAGTTTGAAGATGTGGGCTTTCTACATTTTAAAACCAAGCTCATAGAGTTCACAATGTTCTGTCTTAGTATTAATAGAAACAATAAAACTTTTTAAAAATCTGAAAAGAATGAAAAAGTTAATACTTTACCTCAATTTCACCTCCTGGCAAATTCAACCTACTCTTGCAAACACAGTGTATAACTCCCATCACATTCTTCTTGTATGCAGCAAGAGTTAATTTTTGTAATCTCTCTTAGCTTAGGAACTGAAATGTCTTTGTTTGAATACCTTAACTCGGGTCATAATGTTATCCTTGCTGATCTATTCTTAGGCTGTTATCTTCTTTCCTTTACCAATCCAAACACCTCCCTATGGAAGCTCCCTATTTTCAAAAACTGAAGATACCCACACTTATTTCAGAAACACAATTGTTATCATTGTTGCTATTCAAGACAGATGATAGTTTTGCCCAGCAACTAAAGTTAATGTGAAATCTTAAGCCCATGGGCATGATAAAAGCCATAGTGACATCCTAACATATAAAATTTTCAAGACATAAGAGTACTAAAGACTATTTAACAAACAATCCATAATACAAAATGATTCAAGGCAGATTTTATAATTCAACATAACACAATATGTTTAAAAATAAAATAGAATTATCAATAGAAAAACAATAGATTATACTGGGAGCACGAGATGATGAATTAACAGTTTCTGACAGCTAACTCAAAAAAAGCAAAAAAATGCTTTCACTACATTTTTTTCATCCAAAAGAAAACCTATTCATATTTATTGAATTTTTTTTTTTTTTTTTTTTTTGAGACGGAGTTTCGCTCTTGTTACCCAGGCTGGAGTGCAATGGCGCGATCTCGGCTCACCGCAACCTCCGCCTCCTGGGTTCAGGCAATTCTCCTGCCTCAGCCTCCTGAGTAGCTGGGATTACAGGCACGCGCCACCACGCCCAGCTAATTTTTCGTATTTTTAGTAGAGACGGGGTTTCACCATGTTGACCAGGATGGTCTTGATCTCTTGACTCCGTGATCCACCCGCCTCGGCCTCCCAAAGTGCTGGGATTACAGGTATTGAATATTACATTACTTTCTCCATCTGGTTTTGGGAATTATTTTTATATCTTATTATATACAGATATTTTAAGAACATAGCAAAATAATATTTTAATTCTATAGTATCCACTTTGAAATATATTCACCCTTCTCTGTGATCTTATCAACCTCATTTAAGCTCCCATCATTTCTGTTCTGGATAATACAATAGCCTCCTTCCTGATTGTCCACTTATCTCTATTTGTACCTCTATTGCAACAGAGCAACTAGTGTGATCCTTTTAAATCTTATGTAAGACCATGTCATCTTTTTTTTTTGTCAGTCTCCCCCATTTCACTCAGTGTGAAAACAAATACTTTGAAACAACCTACAATATCTCATATGATCTTCAGAAAAAAAATTATTAAAAGGAAAATAAAGATTTGAGATGCTAGAATAGAAAGCAAAGAAATTGAACAGTATGCACATGAATTAATGAAACATCTGTATATAAAGCATCTAATATGTGGAGTTTGAAAATAAGGACAGAAATAAAATTGTGGCAACATTATAGCATATATGCATGAAAGAGATAATCAGAATTAAAGTTATTAAAGCCCTACTATTTTGAGTGGGAGGATTTAATATACTGATTAAACTTAGACTATACTGTCGCTATAGAAAAATTATTCTATTAGAGCCTTACATTATTGTACATAAAAATCATTTTAGGTGAATTAAAGTGTTACATGTAAAAGAAAAGACTAGAAAAACTTTTGTAAGAACATGTAAGAAGATATTTTCATGCGCTTTTGGGTAGAATATACTTTTTCAAATAAAACAGAAAAATTGTGAGCCGTGAAAGAAAGGATTAATAAACTACACACCTGAATAAGGAACTTCTAATTGTTATGGTATTCAAAAAAAAAACCCATAAACAGTGAAAAGACAAGCCAGAAACTAGGAAATAGATGACTATTCAGAAAAAAAATCTTATCAGTCACTAGAGAACAGTACAAAATTGATGAACAGCCAGAATGTCAATAGTGGGGAGGCTGTGTATGTATGTAGGAACCGGGAAATCTCTTACCTTCTGCTCAATTTTACTGTGAAACTATAAATGCTCTAAAATATAAAGTTTACATTTTAAAAATCATGAATAAGCATTTCAATGAGGAAGAAACAATAAAGCCCTTGAACATAGGAAAATTACTCACCCACGATAATGGTCAGAGATGTATACATAAATCGAGACTGCAATGAATTCAGTTCCTTTTATTCCCAGTAAATTGTCAAACATTAAGATACCTGATGTTCCCAACTGCTTTCATGTAGATGAATGGAACTGTTTCACACAACTAGTAGGAATGTTTATCATACAACTGTCTTGAAGGATAATTTGCCATTGCGTTATAGAAATGAGCATGTGCATTCTTCATGACCAAGTGATTCTATGCTTGAATATATGTGCCAAAATACAGGTATGTAGGTATTGTAGTAGCTAAAGCAGGAAACAACTCACATGTCCTCCAAGGAGACAATATATAAACAAATTGTGATATAGAAATGATGGACTGTTATACAGCCATTATTGAAATTATTGAGTGGAATTAAATAAACTATAGCTATTTGGAACCACACAGAATAATATTAGAAATATGTGTGAGGAAATATATGAATTATAAGCAATAAGATAACACTTTACTGAACTCAAAACCAAACAAAATCTCTCTCTCCATATATGTATGTGTATGTGTGTTCTATGCCACAATTTGTTTATGTGTTGTCTTCTTGGAGGACATGTGAGTTGTTTCCTGCTTTAGCTATTACAATACCTACGTACCTTATCTTGGCACATCTATTCAAGAGTAAAATCACTTGATTATGAAGAATGCACATGCTTATTTCTATAAGGCAATGGCAAATATATGGTACCTATACATAAATAAGGTGATAGAATCATTTAAGAAAAATTTAAAAAGGAAGAAAGAAAATGATCGTCGGTGAGAAAATGGCACGGAATGGGGAAGTTTGCGCAGGCAGTTTTAAAAGATCGGCAGTGTTCTAGATCCAAAGTTCAGTGGTGACAGTATATATGTACATTTTATTATTTTGCTTCCTAACACCTATGGATATTACATGTGTATTAAATGATTGTTACATTTGCATTAAAAAGTAACTGGACTTGATTCAAAGTTGAGATGAATTAGTTTCCACCAAAGTATGTGCATTATTTTTACAAAGCCAGCAAAGAAAAAAAAATTAAATCCATTTTGAGAAATAGCTGTAAACAATGCGCCACATTTCCTTGGAACTCTAGTAAATGTACTTCTCACACACAGAGGAAAAAGGTGCCACTCCTACCCTGGTCCCTTAGCTGGTCTGTGTTAACATTCCATTTCAGGGCAAGGCAGTGCAGGCCAGTCTGGGAAAACAATTTTGCAACCACATAGGAATTGTGAGTTATAAAAAATGCATCAGTGATTTCTCCAAAAGCCACCTGACCATAGGTGTAGAGAAAGTAGGTACAACAAGCTGAGCAAACTTCTTCCTCATTGCGGGCATGCATTGTTTAGGCTTAGAATAGATATTAGTAATATATAACCAGATGCAGAGCTACAATATTTATATAATTTGGTAATTCTTCTCAACAGAGCCAGTGCTGATTATGAAAGAAAGTGTTTTAAAGCAAGCTCAATAAACTTAGTTTGACTTTATGACTATGCCAAGTATAACAGTTTCTCTTAAAATAAAAGCTCGTTGATGAAGATCTTGTTAGAGTAGACTGTCATATTGTAGACATTGTATATAAAATTTGGTAAATCCAACTTGCCATGACAGACATAAATGCAACTACTTGAGAAATCAGCTAAGCAGGAAAACAACAACTAGCAATAGTTCTGACCAAACTTTAAAAATAAATACATAAATATCAAGCATTAATCTTAAATATTGTATAATTCCCCACTGTTTGAACTCTGAAGGAATGATACTCGTTTTCGATAACTGTCTTAATGTTTTTCACAGCTATTAGATTTATGTCTTGAGCATGAATCTTGCGTGCTTCTTCTTTACAGAATCAGGCATACATAGTCATTCACTGACGTTTCAACATCACAATAAAGACACACTAACTCTTAAGCGCCTCAGCCTCCTGGCTCTGATCGCCTCGCTTTCATTCTTTTTGTCTTGTTCCCAATGCTCTTCTTTCCAAAGGCACATCACAGCCTTCTTGCACTTAGGGACACTACACACCACTTCCAGACTTCTCTCGGGGCCCATTTTAAGCAGAGAAATCACCAAGAAAAAGCACAAAAGTGTGGCAAATGTCGCAGTAACTGGAAGATGAAAAGGACTCTGTCGTGTAAGAGCTGAAACAAGAATGCGGAGCATCACTTTGTTACTCTTAGCTGAGAACTGGGCAACTCTCACAGGGCGATTCGAATCTTTTCCTGCTCTGCACATGTCCACACATGACCACAAAAGCTCCTTAAAATATTGATTTTGAGGTTACAAATAAATTGTTACGAATAAGGGAAGTAAAAAATACCAAGTCTGTGAATGAGGATCGACTGAATTTATCCTATTTCCATTGCTTTGAGTGGAACAGTAGAATCCTTATCTCTGTTTATGTAGTATATTAACCCCTTTCAATTTAAAGATAAAAGTGATAGCTAATGGTTATTGCACATTTGATACGTGCCAGACCCCTTTTCTTGGGACTGGAGTTGTACTTATTCATTCAGTCCTTAAAACAGTTATATGAAATATAAATATGGCCATCACCTCTGTTTTACAAACAAGCAAACAAGCACGGAATGGTTCCGGTATTCACACAAGTTGCATAGACAGTCAATAGGGTAGGTGGATGAAATCTTGGGCACATCCAGCAAACTTGTTCAGTAAAAGCGCTGTGCGGTACAGCTCATGCCATTGCCTCCACTACCTCCACCGCCAACGTTTCCTCAACATCCCTGGTGGCTTGGTCTCAAGTCTACCATGTTTTGATAGTTAGGTTTTATCTCAATTAAGCTAAAAGTGCAGAAAATACTGCATTTATATAATATGGTTTTAACTCCTTAAAGGACTTGTTTACGCAGAGTATTTTGTCCAGAGCTTATTCTGTGAGACACCATACTCAACATAAGGAACTTCTTATTTTATTTATTGGAGGCTGTTATTGAGGACGTTGTTTCTACATTACTCAGTGTTCCCAATATAAAGAGTCACGTGAATAATTGCTTTCAGGCCTAGGGCCAGAATACAGAGCCTCAGTAATTTGTGTGCATTTCATTTTATTTTTAGGACATGAGTCAGGTTAATAATCATGTTTTCTAAGTGGATGCCAGGAAACTCTAGAATAAGACCATGTATCCGCAACACTGTATGGAGTTGTTAAAACTTACGTTACTATAAGTATTGCACATTTTTGTTTTTCTCTTGCTGTTGATTCTTCATTCTATCTGAATTTCTACCTTTTACATATATTTGTATAAGCTACCTCAAAACAATTTTAGGACAAAACAGAAAAAAGATATATAAATAATACATAAATTGATTTCATTAGGAGTTACTTCATTTTCCCTATCACTGTTTTCTAATTCATTCTAATTTGTACACAAAACTTTAGAAGTGATATCTAAAGCTGAATGTGAAATTACAGATGTATTTTAACCAAAACTCCTTGACTATTCTCATTTGCTTTGATCGATTTTGGTTAAAATATGAAATTTGAATCTAAGTTTACTTAATTTACTGTGTTGTAGGATCCTAATATTTTTTTAAAATTTACACTGATATTTTGGGTAAATTTCTATTGAGGCTTATAAGCATATGTGTTTCAATGAAACCTTATTTTAACATCACATTCAGTTGTTTCTACAAAGAACAAAGTTCTATTCGAGTTCTAAAATTTATTTTTGAAGCATATGCATATAAATCTATACAAGGCCAAAGTGACTGCATTTCTTAAGAGTGAGTAGATGAACACATGTGGATGGGAGTGGAGTTACACCTGCCTGGATTAGGCTCCAATGTAAGCAAGGACTCTGCTTTATAATTGTTATGTCAGCCTGGTGACACCATCACATCAACAAATTCCAGAAATTCCTACTGTTCATAATTGAAGAAGCTGTTATTTTAATTCCTAATTTCTTCAGTAATGGAATAAAATTAATTGCAGTAGGTTATAGCTAAGCATCAAGAATGTTTAAAAATTAAACAGGAATTGAACATAATAGGGTTGAAAAGGTGAAATTCTCTATGAAATTGTACATATTAGAATTTTAAAAATAATCCTTAAAAATCTCATAAAACAACAAGAGGTGAGAATAGACTGCTATTTGTCTCATAAGAGGGATAAGCTAAGCAGGTTGTAAAGTAAAACATGATTCAGTTTCAGTAGACATTCACTTTATTTTCTTAAGGATAATTTACAGCCTAGACTATTTGATCCATATTCAGACTTATAAGGGGCTTTACATTTATTTAAGTCAAGAGAAATGGTTTCTATTTATGTATTCTCCAATGCAGCATATTCTACATTTTGTTTCACTGAATTGTGAAAGTGATATTAATTATAATTTAAAAATAGGTCATGGATTCAATTTTCAACTTTACAAAGTGGATTTTGCAGGGGAGTGAGACAGAGCTAAATAGATAGATGTAATATAAACACACACACACACACACACACACACACACACACAGGGATCATGTATTTGAGACTAATAAATTATTACTATAACAAGCAGAATTCTTACTTTTTCCAGATGCCCAATAGAGTAAGACTTACAAAAGATTTTTAAATATGTTAAATATTTCTACTACATTTTTCCCGGAATTTGCTGGGAAAATATGCAGAATTTTAACATAGGAATTTTAAGGGTTTTTGCAATAGAATACAGATTTTAAGCATTCAATTTTAGTGAGAAATAGTAAGGGAAAACTACATGATTTAAAGTCATAATAAAAAATACATTTTAATAATTTATATATGTATTACTCGACTCTGTACAATGAATCTTTATGAACCGTGAATAAGGATTTTTTTTATTTTGGTAAAAGGTACACGTTGTGCCACTCAATAGTTCTGACATTTCTAAATGTGCCCATATAAATGTTAATGCTAGCACACAAGGAAGAAAAGAATTTCCATGAGTTCATTATGTTAATGAATGAAATGACAAAATCTTCCTTAGGTTTTTATTATTTTTTTTCTTTTAGGTGGTCAGCAGACTTTAAGTTTTGAAGGCAATAAAGGTTTTTTTTTTTGACATATGGCATTTATCTTGGCATGAATCCCTTAAAATAAAATAAAACTTATCATGCTCAAGCCATGGAAAACCAGGAAACAACTCTTTCTAAGTAATAGTAATAAGTTTATTAGCAAAACAATAAAAATATAAATTTCACTAACATTTTTGTTGGAAAAAATGTTTATCTATAATCTACCCAGAGTCTAAAGTCATCTATATAAAGAAACTTAGTCGTTCTGCAACTGTTGAGAGGACATTATCTGTTTCATTGAATGTATCTATAGTTCCAAAAGTGAGCAGTAAAGCACTTTTACATCTGTGTAACATTTTAATATAGCGCAAAAAACTGTATGTTAGGAAAACATTTCCCATCGGGCTTTAAGCCATTGAAATCTTACATTTTTATAATTCTTGTATAAGGATGATGGTATTTTTTAACTTGTGACATGAAATTTTTTTTTTTTACAGTAAAAATAGCAATCATTTATTAAATACTTGTCCTCAGGTAGTCAATTCCTTAAAAGGTATAATTTTTTTTTTTATTGCATTTTAGGTTTTGGGGTACATGTGAAAAACATGCAAGGTTGTTGCATAGGTGCATACGTGTCAGTGTGATTTGCTGCCTTCCTCGCCTTCACCTATATCTGGCATTTCTCCCCATGCTATCCCTTCCCAACTCCCCACCCCCTGCTGTCCCCTCCACTCCCCCCCAACAGACCCCAGTGTATAGTGCTCCCCTCCCTGTGTCCATGTGTTCCCATTATTCAACACCCATCTATGAGTGAGAACATGCAATGTTTGATTTTGTGTTCTTGTGTCAGTTTGCTGAGAATGATGGTTTCCAGGTTCATCCATGTCCCTACAAAGGACACGAACTCATCATTTTTGATGGCTGCATAATATTCCATGGTATATATGTGCCACATTTTTCCTGTCCAGTCTATCATCGATGGGCATTTGGGTTTGTTCCAGGTCTTTGCTATTGTAAACTGTGCTGCAATGAACATTCGTGTGCATGCGTCCTTATAGTAGAACGATTTATAGTCCTTTGGATATATACCCAGTAATGAGATTGCTGGGTCAAATGGAATTTCTATTTCTAGGTTCTTGAGGAATAGCCACACTGTCTTCCACAATGGTTGAACTAATTTACACTCCCACCAACAGTGTAAAAGTGTTCCTATTTCTCCACATCCTCTCCAGCATCTGTTGTCTCCAGATTTTTTAATGATCGCCATTCTAACTGGCGTGAGATGGTATCTCAATGTAGTTTTGATTTGCATTTCTCTAATGACCAGTGATGATGAGCATTTTTTCATATGCTTGTTGGCCTCATGTATGTCTTCTTTTGTAAAGTATCTGTTCATATCCTTCGCCCATTTTTGAATGGGCTTGTTTGTTTTTTTCTTGTAAATCTCTTTTAATTCGTTGTAAATTCTGGATATCAGCCCTTGTGACATGAAATATTAATTTTAGGTTTTAAATATTAAGAATAAAACAGAATTCACACCAAAAACATACAAATCTCTATCTTTGGTTTAATAACAGAAGACATAAAAAACAAATAGTAACATCCATTCAATACCTACTGCTCTGTGCCAGGCACTGCTTTAGACAAAAATAATATACAAGTAAATCTAGAATGCAAGAATCCTTTTTACTTTCTCTTCATCTTGACTGGCCTATATTATTTCTTCTTTTCTATCCTACTTTCTTTTGGACGTACTGAAAACTATTATCAATTAATTTTTCCTAATAGTAATATAATCTGTATTGTTTTAGTGGTCAGTCTAGACATGTGTTACCCAATGCTTAGCCACTAGCTATAGGTGACTATTAAATTTAAATTAATTAAAATGAAATAGAATTTAAAATTCAGTCCCTCAATCTCACTAGCCAAATTTTAGTAGAGTCATTAGGATTTTATAATAGACTGGGTGAGGAATTAAATAAAAGGGTACTATTAATTCTAAGACCTATGGTCTGAGCATTGTCAAGAGTGGATTTGCTATCAACTGAGATAAGAAAGTCTGTGAATGAAGATCAGTAATAAATTTGGACCACATTAAATTTAAGAGGTTGATTTGACAACTAAGTGAAGTTGTCAGGGGGGCATTTGGCTGTACAATCTGGTGGTCAGGAGAAAGTTTTAGGTTGAGGATTCTAATATAGAAATTAGCGGTATGTAGGTGATATTAAAACCTGAATGAAGTCACAAAACAACAAGTATACATAGAGAAGAGAAAGAGACTTTAGGTATGCCAAAACTAAAAAGGCCAGCAGAAGCTGAGGAAAGCATATAAGAGAGTTATGTCCTGGAAGCCCAGAGATATGATTTGGCTGTGTCCCTACCCAAATCTCATCTTGAATAGTAGCTCACATAATTCCCATGTGTTGTGGTAGGGACTTGGTGGGAGATAATTGAATCATAGGGGTGGTTTTCCCCCATACTGTTCTCGTGGTAGTGAAAAAGTCTCATGAGATATGATGGCTTTATAAGGGGTTTCTCGTTTCACTTGGTTCTCATTCTCTCTTGCCTGGCACTATGTAAGACAAGCCTTTTGCCTTCCACCATTGTTGTGAGGCCTCCCCAGCCACGTGGAACTGTGAGTTTATTAAACCTCTTTTTCTTTATACCAGACTTGGAGATGTCTTTATCAACAGTGTGAATATGGACTAACACCACCAGTAATAGGTGTGTATCAAAGGAGTACAAGTGATCAATCATATTAAATACTTTGATAAGACAATTAGGGTGAGAACCAGAAATAAATCATTAGATTTTATCAACCTGGAGGTGAAATTGACAGAAGCAGATTCTGAGAAAGGGAGGGATGAAAGCTTGATTAGAATGTGTTTAAGAATGAATTGGAGAGGAGTATTTGAAATAGGGCTTCCAAATGACTTCTGGAATTCCAAGTGACTTTTGGAACATTTTTTGTTATAAATGGGATGGTAGCTTCAGTAAGTTGGGTCAAAATAAGATATGTTTTTAAATTGGGAAACAATAGTTTGTTTATATGATAATGGGAATTATTCAATAAAAAGAAAACATTGGTAATATAAGGAGGAAAGAGAATAAATCTTAGAGAGAAGTTCTTTCTTAGATGAAGGGGTAAAGGATCTACGCATCCATGAATTGATGGCTTAGTCAGACCTGTGGAGAGTTCTTCCACAATAATGGATAGAATCATAGATCATGTACCAACAAATAGATACTGGAAGTGTCTACATAAGATGGAAAGAGTCTGTAGAAGTTCTCTTCTAAATGCTTGCTTTTCTCAGTGAGATTGGTCATTGAGAGTGACCACAGGGAAGAGATACAGGGGATTAGGGGCAAAAGATGAAAGATAGACAGCTAGGAGTCTGTGATGCATAACATCACTGCTTCGCAAAACTGAGAGGATATCAAGGGAGATAAGAACACATTCTTGTCTGATCTTTTTTTCCTGCCTTCATCTGCACAGATGCAGCTGTGGAATAGGGCAAAGTAGCATTTAACCATAGTGTGGCTTTCCCAAACTGAAATGCCAAAAAATTATATGTAAGGAAATTAATTTTATATACAAGAAAGTATTTAAGCTGAGTAGAAAGCAGACAGACAATCTGAGCAGGTGAAGGACATTGAAAAGAGAGTCAGATATAGAATAATAGTCCTCAGTGTATGGTCATGAGGTTCTCAAAGATCCTTTCAGGAACTCCAGAAGATCAAAGTTTTCATAATACCACTAAGATATTATTTGCCTTTGTCACTCTTATTGCTGATGACTTTGCAGTGGAGTTTTACAGCTCATAGTGGTTGATACCACAATATATTTAATGCAAAAGAAAACCTAACAATCCGGCTGCCATCTTTTAAACCAGACATTAAAGAGATTTGCAAAATGTAAAACAATGCTACTACTGTTTTCTCTAAATTTGCTTTTGCTTTTGAAAATACAACAATCTCCCAAATATAAAATTTTATGTTAAAATGGTTGTTCCTATTAATATGTAACTAATCTATTTTTGCTATTTTAATTAACATATATATTTTTTAATTATTCACTTTAAATTCATAGTACAACAAATAACAAAGAAGTAACTCACATAAATAAAAGCTTTTAGGCATCCTCAGTAATTTTTAGGAGTGTAGAGTTTAATGAGACTAAAAAGTTTGAGAACTGATGAATTAGAGGAAATGATAAGATCCAAACTTTGTTGATGTCATTGTAAAAGAAAGTGAGCTTAAAGATGGGAAGTGGTGATAAGAGTATAATGCATGAAATTGAGATAGAAAAGCAGTTAACGTTATTGAATGTAAGGTCAAAGTCTACAGCAGTGCTATTCTATAAAATTTCTGTTATGGTAGAAATGCTCTGTATCAGTGCTATCCAGTATAATAGTTACTGGCCACAACTGGCTATTTAGCATTTGAAATGTTACTAGTGTGACAGAGGAACAAAATTCTAATTGTATTTAATTTTGTGCATTTATCTAAAGAATAAATAGCCACATGTGTTTGCTATATTAAACACTTCACTATCAGTATAAGTGTGGCTGAAAAAGGTTTGAGGACAAGATTATTGGAGAAGAAGTATTCAGCAAACTGAGAAGCCAGATTTTTGAAAGCATCTATGAATACATTTTGTATGTTGAAGTCATCAAGAATTAATATATTAAGGGCCGGGCATGGTGGCTCATGCCTGTAATCCCAGCACTTTGGGAGGCCGAGGCGGGTGGATCACGAGGTCAAGAGATTGAGACCATCTTGGTCAACACGATGAAACCCTGTCTCTACTAAAAATACAAAAAATTAGCTGGGCATGGTGGCATGTGCATGTAATCCCAGCTACTCAGGAGGCTGAGGCAGGAGAATTGCCTGAACCCAGGAGGTGGAAGTTGCGGTGAGCTGAGATCGCGCCATTGCACTCCAGCCTGGGTAACAAGAGCGAAACTCTGTCTCGAAAAAAAAAAAAAAAGAATTAATATATTAATCATCAAATCAATATTTATTGAGTACTGTATTAATCCATTTTCACACTGTTATAAATATCCAAGACTGGGTACTTTATAAAGAAAAGAGGTCAAATTGACTCACTTAGTTCAGCATAGCTTGGGAGGCCTCAGGAAACTTATAATCATGGCAGAAGAGGAAGCAGGCATGCCTTGCATGACAGCAGGCGAGAGACGTGAAGTGTGAGCACAGAAAAAACTGCCACTTTTAAAACCATCAGGCTGGGCGCAGTGGCTCATGACTATAATCCCAGCACCTCAGGAGGCCTAGACAGGCAGATCACCTGAGGTCAGGAGTTTGAGACCAGCCTGGCCAACATGGTAAAACCCCGTCTCTACTAAAAATACAAAAATTAGCCAGGCATGATGGTGGGTGCCTATAATCCCAGCTACTTGGGAGACTGAGGGAGGAGAATTGCTTGAACCCAGGAGGCAGAAGTTGCAGTGAGCTGAGATTGTGCCTCTACACTCCAGCCTGGGAAACAGAGCAAGACTCCATCCCAAAAAACAAACAAACAAACAAAAATCATCACTATCATGAAAACAGAATCAGGAAAATCACGTCCATAATCCAGTCACCTCCCATCAGCTTCCTCTGTTGACACAAGGGGACTACAATTCAAGATGAGATTTTGGTAGGGACACAGCCAAACCATATCAAGCACCTAATTTGTACCAGGCTAATACTTCCACTCATATTTACTCTTCAGAATGACTCAAACACTATTATTAGCTCCATTTTCCAGATAAGAAAACAGAAGGAAATGGCCATTAGGTAATATGCTATGCAAGGTAACAGATGGTTGAGGCAGATTTAAGCCCAAGTATTTTAACTTCAGAATCCACTCTTTCAGGCAGTACATTATACTGCCTTTCTTATTCAAGGGTGCTAATCTTTAAAAGTTATTCTTTAAATATTGCAGGTAGCTGAAATGGCACGAGGTGCACACTATGTTATATGATGCAACAGGAATGCTTTCAAAAAGGCTTGTGAGGCAAGTCAAGCAAAACTCCACCAATGGAAAATATATCATATAAATAATTTACAGGTGTGCCCTGGCAAATGTTTAGTGCATTTTTGCACCTTATCCCTAGGAAGCGTATTGATGACAAAAATTCAGTTTCTAAAAGGGTTTTCAACCTTAATGAATTTACATTTTCAAATTGGGCTAATTAGTTCCTAGCAATTTCAGTGGTGCTGATAACTATAAACACTGACAAAGTATTTGTGAGATCATGGAAACACTGAGTAGACTTTATTTCCAGGGTACATTTATATATCTTCATGGCAGAGTTCATGGTAATCAAACCCTAAAGAGGTGATTTTATTATTTTTTTTATTTTAAAATCACTTTGACAATCAGCCTAAAATCTTGTTGTATGATCAATGGTGGCTGACCAAAAGCTCACGTGCCACAGTAAGATGATTACCCTGTGATAGATGGTCAAAGTAAAAGGGCCTTAGATACAATGCTTTCAAGTTCTGCTGCAATTTCCCCTTCTCCATTTAAGGATACATCTTCTAACTCCTTAGAATGTTTGTGTTAGCAAATCCCAGAACCACATCACAATCAAAAAAGAAGGTCTTGACCAACATTTCCTGATGATTTAGATCCATATAGATCTTCATCTTTTTGTATTCTAATGAACATGTTACAATTTTCAAAATTGCAAGGTACTTTAACTTAGTTTTATTTTATGACAATTGCTTCCTATATTATTAAAAAGGGGGTCACCAACTAGTAATTTATTTAAAATTACAAGTGAAGTGAGTTATTTCCAGGAAGAGGGAAACAATAAAACAATAGATAAAATCTACTCTTTTGTGTATCAGCCTTCTTGCATCTTTTTCATTTTAGTGTTTATTTAGCTCTTTATTCCCTAGCAGTAAAAGAAAAAAGTCATCCCCAAGACTGGGTAATTTATAAAGAAAAGAGGTTTAATTGACTCAGTTCTGCATAGCTGGGGAGGCCTCAGGAAACTTACAATCATGACAGAAGAGGAAGCAGGCATATATTACATGATGGCAGGTGAGAGAAGTGAAGTACAAGCACAGAAAAAACTGCCCCTTTTAAAACTATCAGGCTGGGTGCAGTGGCTCATGACTGTAATCCCAGCACTTTGGGAGGCCTAGACAGGTGGATTGCCTAAAGTCAGGAGTTTGAGACCAGCCTGGTTAACATGACAGAACCCCATCTCTACTAAAAATACAAAAATTAGCTGGACATGGTGGTGGGTGCCTGTAATCCCAGCTACTTGGGAAGCTGAGGCAGGAGAATTGCTTGAACCTGGGAGGCAGAGGTTGTGTTGAGCTGAGATTGTGCCATTGCGTTCCAGCCTGAGCTACAGAAAAAACATCAGATCTTGTGAGACTCACTGACTATCACAAGAACAGCATCAGGGAAACCACCCCCATGATCCAGTCACCTCCCATCAGCTTCTTCCCTTGACACATGGGGACTACAATTCAAGATGAGATTTTGGTAGGGACAAAATAATGTTTTTCTGTAATAGCTGCTTTGATAGTTAATTTTACATGTCAACTTGACTATAAAGTTAAGAGATGCCTAGATAGCTGGTAAAACATTATTTTTGTTCATACTTGTGAGGGTGTTTCCAGAAGAGATTAGCATGCGAATCAATAGACTGAGTAAAGAAGATCCACCTTTAACAAGGTGGGAGGCATCATCCAATTTTTTAATTGCCCAGATAGTAGAAAAAGGGCAGAGGAAAGGCAAATTCTCTTTCTCTTCTTGAGCTCCTGGTTCTCAGGCCTTCAAACTAGGACTTAATTAAGCAATCCCTTTTCTGGGTTTCTAGCTTGCTTAAAATGTATTGTGGCACTTCTCTGCCTCCAAAATAATATGAGAGCCCATTCCTGCAATATATCTCCTTCCTTGTATCTATTTATATCCTATTGGTCTATCTCTCTGGAAAACCCCAATACAGTCAGATGGCTTATGTTTTTATATATATTTAGGAATTTTCCCAACTGGAACACAAAATGATTTTCTAAATTTCTACATAGCTTGAAAGGTTTAAACTGACTTTACACATTATTTTTTGTTATTTTATGTATCATCATTTATATGGACAATATATATATATATTTAAAAGCATAAAAGCTTATGCTTTTAATGCTTCACAAACACTCAAAACGTATACACTTTTTTAGAGATATTTAACTTTTTAGTGACCTTAACCTTATACTGATAATTCATATTATGATGTTACATTTTTGTTCTGATGCCATTACTTTGAAGAGTGTTGCTCTTTAATGAGCAACATGTAAGAGATGTTTGAAGATGGAGAGAGATTGGAAGTGCTGTGAGACAGATTCTACAGGATATAAATGTTAAGAACAAAACTTTAGAAAAATATGTTTCTTATTGAATGACAAACATCACAGTGTCATGAGAGTAGCCTTTTAATATTGTCTTATTTTCCTGAGGGCAAGAAGCTGCATTTTACAATAAATCATTTCTTAATACAATAAGATTGTGTTGACCTGAGTTGGCATCATTCTACCTGGTTTGTTTTATTTGTTGGGGGACACTATCACAAATGTTAGCTTTGACATGATCATCTGATCATTATTGGAAGAAGCTTATATTAGAAATAGAAGAACATTTTATTGTATTAATGATCAATGCTTCACTTTTCAGCTCTAACTTAATACTGAAATAATTGATACCAACTTAGAGTTTTTTTTTTTGAGTT
Organism: Aotus nancymaae; assembly: GCF_030222135.1. Lineage (NCBI taxonomy): Eukaryota > Metazoa > Chordata > Mammalia > Primates > Aotidae > Aotus > Aotus nancymaae. Next base: position 62,074,221 of record NW_026988413.1, on the reverse strand, counting down.
AAAAAAAAGTAAAAAACAAAGATGAAATCAGTATTAGAAACTAGTTTAAGGACAAGGTTCAAATAAATTGAGAGACTAACACTGAAAAGGGAAATTCCTGACTTCACAGAATAGAAATCACTGTAAAGAATATCTGTTCTTACTGTAATGGTACTTTCTGGCCCCAATTCTGAGACGTTAAATTCACAATTACTGTTGGCATCCTCAATGCAAGCTGCCATTCTACATCGAGTCTGGGTTTATGGAGGACATTGTAGACTGGAGGCCATTTGGGACTTATGTGGATTTCAGCTTAAAGGAAAAATGTTCCAAAACATACTTTATTTTGTTTCTCTGTATTTTGAATATCCTATCTCGTCTGTAGGTTCCCAAGGGTTAAAGATAAATAGTTATTAAATTTAATTTTACTCACAGAATTAATGTGATATTTAGTATGTAACAAGCTTAAAATATATAATTTATTGAAAAAGCTAATCAAATAAATTGTTAGTTTCTAGCTTTTCCTTATTTATTTAATCTCACTAATAACAAGAAAGTATATATTATTGTATTTTAATGACTCAATTTTAATATATAAAATATACTGTATATGATTTTATATTATATGACTACTATGGTATACTAATGGTATATTATACTATAAGGTATACATTGTAATTTTATTTTAAATGAATTCAATCATGACATTTTTTATTATTAATATACATCTTTAATATTACATACTATATTACTTTGTTATGTAATTATATATAATTCTGAACTTATAATTTGTTTACACTACATTTAACATCATCACATTATTGCATTAAAAAACCCTAGTGAGTACTTACTATATGCTAGCCACTGAAGTAAGCACTATATAGCAACTAATGTAGTCCTCAAAACAACCTCTAATTTTTTGTTCCTATTTTAAAGCAAGGAAATTGAGACTTAGATTAATTTGTTTGCTTGGTAAGTGAAAGAACTGGAAGTCAATCTAATGTATGTCTAAATCTAAAATTGTTTTAGGAGACACATCTCTATGCTACCTACTCCTACTTTACATTTTTCTAAGAAATACCAAATATTGTACAAGTATGCACTTTAAAGGACTGTTTTTAGATTCCCAAATAAAAACAGTATGTCATCTACCATAAAAGTTTCTATTTCAAGGCATCACCAAAATAATCATAATTATATTAAATTACACATGCATAGTTTCCATGCATTTTAAATTATATTATATTTATAATAATAAAACTGCTATCAACAGCTGAATTCACCAAGGAGAAAAACAGACGGATACTAACAAGGTTTGGCATCATCTCTTTTCCTAAATTCCAAATTACAGTTAATATTAGAGTAGGAATAACAAGCTAATTAAAGTCAATAACCAGTTGACTTTTTTTGAGGCCAAATGACAGCACTGATGGTCTGTCACCAAATGTCACTCTAACACTTAGAATTTCTGACACTGTTATGAAATGAGAGAGGATGTGAGAAATGTTTAACAGGTGCTGCCAAGTCTAGTCAATCTCAATGCTCAGCTTTTCACTCAGGTGTTTGAACACTGAGTAATGAAAAGATACAGAGGTCTGAATCTATCCTTCTGCTGAAAATGGAGCCCATGGCTAAAGCCTGAAGGTGGTTTAATTATCTCAGAGGGAGGGAGGGAGTAGCATTGAACACCTTGCAACTGTGCCTTCTGCCAATCAGTATGTCACCAATGATTTCAACTGGCTATAATTAGTGAGTAAATTATGTCTCAAATTGTGGCAATTTTTTTCAAGTAAATAGGAATTTTATTTCTCTTCTGTCACAATATTCTGAATTTATTGCAAATTTTTCTCTTGTATATTCTTTTCTGCTCCTGTAATTAGAAAAGAGCCTCGTGTTTTGACAGATGCAGGCGAAACTGTCCAAGAAGATTATATTCTACATTTTTATTTATATTTTCTAGATAGGGTTCTGATGTCCTAAATCCTATTGTTCATCTGCAAAAGTAAGGGTTTGCCATGTACTGCCCTATCTGAATGGAGGCATTATATTTTAAATTTATTTCACATGTATTTTTTTCTAAAACCACAAAATAATTTTAGCCAAATATTTGATTGAATGCCAAAAGACCATGAACACAAATATCGAATTCATGTAATTAACTCACAGGCAGATTCTTTCAAGAAATGACATGCAAGTTCTGTGTAAAACGGTCTAAGTAATTTAAACACAAAATCCCTAATAGAAATAGTTAGGGTTTTCCAACTTTTAAATGTGTTATGTATTTAAAATCAAACTGAGATATAAAGATTAACATTCCCAATATGTAATTTAAAAAGGAAACAATAAGGATCATACCACAAGGATATTAAAGAAAGACCTTTTATTTTACTCATGAAAAGCACCTGTTCATTTCATTTGTAACAATGAAACATCTGTTTTCAACTAGTATGGATAATCTAGTAACATCTCAGAAAATAACAAAAAAAGAAAACAACATTATCAAGATACCAGACATATTGTCTTTCCATTCTGGAATAATTATCAAGGAACATCTTTCAATACTAGGCTATTACCCCAAGAAAGTGAATGTATTACAACTCAAAACTTTGAAGAAGTAAACAAATCCTATACATTGATTAATGCATATTTAGAAAATGTATAAGAACATAACACTTAGTACCCACCTGAAAACATTAACATTGCTGTAACAAATGTTCAGTTCTGTTGCCTTACTTAATAAAACTATAATTCTGAGGCAGAGTCCAAAGTCAGTGGCTGAAAATAATATATAGAATTAACAGTGAAATAGATTCTCCCCATACATAGCAACTGGTAGAAGAAAATAGGAAATGTTTTAGTGTGTTTTTTTCCAGAATCTAAATTTTTACAGTTGAACCTAGTTTGTGTTCCCTTGTTAAGATGTAGAAGTGCAGAGATGTGGTCTACACAGAGCTGATCACACCAGTGCAACCCCAAAAAAATATAACCTAGAGCCTGCAATGGATTGAGAAGATTGTTTACAACGCTCAGACTGGACATGTAAATAATCCTTAGCAATTTGCAAAACTAATGGCTGAAAAATAACCAAAACCTTAGAAATAAACACTTTTACAGCTATAGTTTATAAAGCTAGTTAGAAATGATAAAATAATTTTTGTTAGATTGGCTTTTGGTACTAAATATAAAGATTTGCTACAATATTTTTCTAGTTTATTTAAATATAAAGATAAATTAATTTTATCAATAAATCAGATTATATCATCCCAACACACATGGCATAGCGTTAATACAGCATTTTCATAGATGTTAATACAGGTACTCAGCAATTGTGAAGAATGGCAAACTTTGAAGGAAATCAAATAAATCACATGGTATCTCTAGCTCTTTCCATCTCTATGTAAAGAAGCCTACCAAGTTATAAAAAGCACACATACACACTCACGCAAAATCTAGCACAAAACACAAGATAAGTAATAAAAACGTTTACACAGGCCTTAAGTAGGCAAGGCTAATAACTCAACAATAGAGTAAGGGCTCCAAAATGGAAAACAATCCAAACACTCTTTATATTTGATGTTTTAATTTATCTTTTGTTGTTTGATGTTATAAAATACACGCAATTACACAGTACATCAGAAACTCTATAAAATGATAAGTGCTTTTTTATATTAAGAAGTCTGATGATTGGAGTATACATAAACTCCAAATGATGACTGCATTTTATAGTCCTCTTATACTGAAACAACAGAGGCCTTAGGCTCTTTGATTTTATAGCAATCCTGTGGCAAGAAAGGCAAGTCTTCTAACAAAAAAAGGACAATACTTTTGTCTAGCACTGGCATAGATGTCCATAAGGATTGAAAATAAATTAAAATGACAAGTGTTTCAAATTTTGCTTATGTCGATTGAAAGTGAGGAGAGGACTAGGCAGAGTTCATAAAATATTGAAGGCAAGATTAAATAAAACTTGACTTCAAAATTTATCTGAATGATTCTGTTTAAGTACTGAGAACACACTATATAATTTAAACCATAAATATTTTAAAGTAGTAATTAAGATATAGTAATTTCTACTTTTGTTTTTAATTTTATTTCAAAGCCACTAGATGGCTAACAAGCATAGATATATAGATTTGCATGTGTGTGTTCGTGTTTTCTTACATACCACACATATTCTTATAATGTATTTTTTAAACTCTCTGCTTGAGCAAATTCATATGAACAAATGGCAGATATAAAGGTTATATGCAAAAATTGCTCACAAAATTTTAGTTTGTTTTAATCTGAAAAAAATATGTTTAGCAAAATAAGCCACTACTTTTTTTTTTTGTCACCAATAAGATTGTTTCACAAAACCGATCATTTCCAAGGCCTTTGAACTGAAAATATGAGATGTCTAATCAGGGAGCTAAAAACAAAGTAAATTAAAGTTTCCAAATCTCAACTATGATCTTAATTTTTAATTTAATTTTACATAAATTATTTATGTCTTTCATAATTCAATTTCTTCAGCTTTAAAAAGGTCATTATTAATTTTACCAGTTGCCACTTGTGAAGGTAAATTTGTCACTTCAAGTCAAAGGGTTTTGATATAAATCTTGAGCGTTTACTGTAAAACTTAATGAACACTGAGTATAAAAGTTCTTATTCTACATAGAGGTTTTAATCCAGATTTAATTATAATTATAATTAATTATAATTAATAATAATATTAATAACAAATGTTCATATACTTTTCCCCAAACTTTTAGGCCAGATTTCTTTTTGGAATTAGGGATTTTTTTATATTTGAAACAGTTAAATGGCACATATACTATATCTCATGTCACATTTGCTCTGGAGTCTGGGACTATAATTCACAATTAAATTCATCAAAATGCCTGCAGAGAAAAATATATTATTTACCTCATATCATTTACACCTATTATTTTCAAAGTATTTGAATTTCAGAATTGGGAACCCATAATATTTTCCATTTCTATACACTATTATTTTTTTAATGCCCATTTAATCTACAAAACTATCTTGAATGCTGGCATTACTAGCTCCACTTTGTAAATGAGGAAATTGAGTTTCAGAAAGAAAATCCAACTTGTTGATTCAAAACCTGACTCGAACCATGTGATCCTTCAACAAAGACCTCCTGCTGCGAAAACTGAACATTAAGGGATAATGTAGATGTGAGAGACATTAATGTGCCTTCTCATGCTGAAAGGAAGAAAATCCCCACACCTCTCCCCACGTTTATATATTATTAGGAAAAAAGTCACCATGTTTGTAGAAAATATTGTAACTGTGATAAAAAGTACAAGTTGTTTCTTGACCTTAGTCAACTTTGGATTCAGTCACTAAGAAACCTGACTGATATTTTATTTTATTTTTTTTCAGTGAGGCATCCACTCTCCTATTCTGGAGAATATGTGTTCTATTCTTGGAAAATGCAAAATTTAGTTTAAAAATCTCAATTTTCTTAATAAAACACTTGAAATCTCAGGAAGAAAATGCATAACAAAGAAAGTTATATGTTGTAACAGAAATTTGGAGCTAAACTCAGGTGAGTTTAATCTCAACCTACTAGCCACATATAACAATCACTAAACCTCAGTTTCTTAACAGAAAAAGTGGGGATAATAATCAAGATCCAAAAAAGGCTCTTGTGAAGATAAGATACTATATGGTAGGTGCTTAGTAAATAATCAAGATCCAAAAAGGCTCTTGTGAGGATAAAATACTAATATGGTAGGTGCTTAGTAAATAATCAGTATTCAGTAAAGAACAATCATGATAAATCCATTTTATAAATGAGAAAGAAGTAATGTTAAATTAGGTGACTTTTCCAAATCAAATAGATCCCAAATCATCTGACATCCAATACAGCTGAGCAAAAACAGGACATATAAAGTAAGAAACAAAAAGTTTTAATAGTTCCTTAAAATTATTAATATATATTTTCACTTTACTTTTCTTAAAAAAGAAAGCCAGCAACTATGTTGAGAAAGACGTCAGGGTCTCTCATGAGTTTGCAGTCCAACTTCTTGTTTTCTTGAGCTGCAGTCATTTCAAGGCTCTCCTGGGGCTAAAGATTACCTTCCAAGCGTATTATTGGGGTTGTTGGCAGGTCTCAGTTTCTTACTATCTGTTGAACTAAGAGGTTCAGTTCCTCTCTGACTGTTGGCTAAAGGCCTTCCTCAGTTTCTAGTCATATAGACCTTTCCGTAAGTCCACAGGGCAGCTCACAACATGGAAACTGGCTTCCTCCCATATAAGTGATCTGAAAAAGAGCAGGAAATAGCAGGAGAAAGAGAGTGCCCAGGCTGGGAGTGTGATGGTGCTACCATGGCTCACTGTAGCCTGGAACTCCTGGGCTCAAGTAATCCTCCTGCCTCAGCCTCCCTAGTAGCTGGGACTACAAGCATGTGCCACCATGCCTGGCTACCACAATCTTTTATAACCTAAACATGGAAGTGACATACCATCATTTCCACAGTGAGCTACTGATTACCCGACCAACTCTGGTACAAGTGAAATGTGACTACAAAAGGACATGAATTCCAGAATGCAGGAATTTCTGGGTTTAACTTGAAAGGTGGATACCTCACAAAAATGTTGAGAGTGCTCAACTAAAAAAGATTCTCTTGACATTTGGGGATCAAATGTGTATGCTGAGATAGTGTATAAAATGCTTACAAAAGTAACTAATTTATTCATTTATTGGTATTCAATAAATAATTCACAATAATTTTTTGAGTGATATATTAAGAAATTTAGCTATTAAAAAGTTTTCTAGTTTCTAGTTACGTGAACCCTCATTGTTTTGCTATTACTAAATGAAAATAATGATTAAAATATTGAATTATGAAGTTATTTCCATAATAGTTTTTAAACAAGCCAAAATTAGAAATAATTTTATTCTTTTATCTTTTATCATTTTCAACCTATAGTTTTTAGCCTACTGTTAACTAAGAGATTGGTGTTAAGCCATATCCATCTTGTGAGAGCATTTTCCATAATGTTAGATATCAGATTTACACCCATTTCCCTGTACACACAAAAGCTATAATCCATTGCAGGGCTTTCCTCTCATATAACTTGCAAGGCAAGTGATCAAGTAAATGAATGACTAAGCAAGAGCACCCGTATCAATTTATGTGCTGCATGGATTGTTAAAGATTCATTTTTCTTTTTTTTTTTTTACCAAAACAATCACATAAATAGAATTTCAAATATTTTTTGGTATGCTAACAGACCATCTTGCATACTTCCCTCCACATTCAGCTATTAATGTGGTGACTGCTAATGTAACGATCCCCAAATGTATCTCTATATGTCCTTGACTTATCAATTGGTAGAATTTTTTTTTTTTCATTTTTGGCTCAGGAGCAGCAGTAACATGTCAGTCACAACTTCTTTGAAACAATTCAATTCATTGTGCCATTTATCTAACCTTTCAAAAACAAATGAATCTACCAAAAACAAACAAAAGTAACAGCATAACTACAGAAACCTCTGAATTCTATTGTTGCTACTCAAATAAACTCAGCTAAAAAGACAATTGGGATCTCCAAGGAGGGCAGAAGAAAATGTAGGTGGAAGAAGAAAAGGTATAGTTAAGGCATAGTAAAATAACCTCAGTTGGGGCAGGCATCAGGGGAAGCCTGGAGCCAGCACTCTAAATCCGTGGTTCTCAATCTTGACTGCCCATGAGAATCACCTGGTGAGCTTTTAAAAATTCCATTGTGCATGCTGAGAATATCTGAGTGTGAGGCCAGGCATCAAGAGTTTGTAAACCTTCCTGGGTGATTCCAATGTACAACCAAATTCAAGAACCAGTGCTGTAAGTCATAGAGAAACAGACTTGACCCTGATAAGTGATTTCTCTGTTGGATACAGTTTGGTGTCTGGCATTTATAAGTAGCAAGATGCTCAGAGGCAAGATAATGGTATGGCAAGTAGTCTATTTTTGAAAGGGACACCAAGCAGGGGTAGAAGTAAAAATATGAGGGAAATCTAACATTGGGGATTAGGACTTTGTATTATATTAGGCCACGCTTACATTGCTATAAACATCCGAGATTGAGTAACTAATAAAAAGAAGACGTTTAACTGGCTCACAGTTCTGCAGGCTGTACAAGCATGGCACCAGCATCTGCTCAGCTTCTGATGAGGGTCTCAGAAAGCTTACAATCATAGTGGAAGAAAAAGGAGCAGCGGGCCTGTCACATGACAAAAGCAGGAGCAAGAGAGAGTGGAGTGGGGGGGGTGCTACACACTTTTAACAACCAGATCTCAAAAGAACTCACTCGCTATCCTGAAGACAGCACCAGGCCACAAGGGATCCACCCCATGACCCAAACACTTCTCACCAGGCCCAGTCTCCAGCACCGCTGATTACAATTCAACATGAAGTCTGGATGGGAACAAACCTCCAAGCTATATCAGATTATATGAACTTGGTAGTTTTTCAAGAGTCTGAACACTCTAGATAATGGTCTGGACCTCAGTCTTAGAGAAGAAATCAACATGTAAACCAGGACAGCAAAACAGGAATCTCATCCATATTGCCTAGGCAGACATGGTGCTTGCTGACACAATGGGAAAGCTTCAGTTCCTTCAGCAAATGGTAACCTGGGACCACTACAGCAGCCACATACAATTCTTCATTTAGAGCACCTGGATTGATTTGAGCTCCTGCTCACTACAGAGGTGGGAGTCCTCATTGCCCACTGCTTTATGGGCATCAATATTGTTTGCGGTTTCACTTCAAGATGGAATAGAGAGACTGCAGTTGGATTTTGAGGAAGGCATATCTTGGCTTAAAAACGCATTGTTAAAACTTTTCAACAGTACAAAAAACAGAACGGTGTAGACAAAGGTATTTTGCATATAATAAAAGTCAAACACTTAACACCTCCAGTACACCAAGTACATACATGCTAATTGATAACGATAGAACTAAGCTCTCCTTCCACATTTTGTATAATAAACGCTATAGAAATTGCACAGAAAAGATCAACCAATGTAATTCATGCCTGAATAAGAATACCACATCTAGGTTTTGAGGACCTGTGGTTTCTAGAAAGGAAAAACTGTAGAAACAAACTACTTAATGAGAAATGCCAGCCATACGCTGGAGGACTCAGCCTGGATGCAAAATAATTAGCTTAAGCACTTTTAATTGCTTGTGAACAAGTTAATTGTTCAAAGTGAATTCAATTTGCCTGCATCAGGAAGAGAGCACAATTAAAATTTGGTTGTGTAGGAAATAAAGTTTCCATTTTGAGGATTGCTGAATGTAAAGTAATCCGAAATTGCCTGAACTCAGTGATTTGTCTTCCTGTTGCTTTTAAAATTTTTATTTTTTTATTTTTCATTTTAGTCAAATGATAGGGAGAAGAAACTCCAGTTTACTGAGTGATTACTCTCTTGGACATTTTACACAATACCTCATTTAATTGAGAACAGTTTATGATGAGGTATGCTTTTCTATGCCTACTTTACAAGTGAGGAAAATTAGACTCTGGAATATTAAGAAACTTGCCAACGGTCACATAATAACTGAAGAAATCCAGTTAGTCTGACTTTAAATCCCATATTTTTATTTCCTAAATTTCAACTTTTATTTTGGATACAAGGGGTACATGTGCAGACTTGGTACATGGGAACACGGTCATACTGATAAGCCCCATGATTTTAATCCATTTAGGCTTCTACCTTCCCGGTTATTTGAAGATTTGTTGGTGATCATCAGAATATATTTTGTATGAAGAAAAGTCAGTGATTACTTAGCATTAAAAAAAAGAATTTAAAACCTATCATTTTTAATATATTCCTTTAAATGTTGCAACAGAATTAAATTTCTCAAAAATAACAATAATTGGGCCAGATGCAGTGGCTCGTGATGGAAATCCCAGCACTTTGGGAGGCCGAGCCAGGCAAGCCACTTAAGGTCAGGAGTTCCAGACCAGCCTGTCCAACATGGCAAAAACCCCATCTCTACTAAAAAAAAAAAAATTAGCCAGGCATAGTGGCGCATGCCTGTATGGGAGGATTGCTTGAACCTGGAAGGCAGAGGTGGCAGTGAGCCAAGATCATACCACTGCACTCCAGCCTGGGTGACAAAGCAAGACTCTCTCAATAAATAAAAAGATAACAATAGTTACTTATCATAATTTTATTCCCATATTAAAATATAGAATATAGCTTATTGATGATTTCCACTGCTTAGAAATTCTTAACTTATAAGTTTGGTGATTTTTCACACTAAAAATATTTTAAAATAAATAAACAAACTATTGAAAGTAATGGAAAAAACATATTACTTTTGCACCGAACTACTATATGTGAAAAGGCATACTACTCTTATTTTTCAAGGGAATAAAAAATTATCAATCAAATGACCTTTCTTCTAGTAAAATGTCTGGTATAGTATAAATATAATAAACATTTTAAGTAGCTTGGCTGCTGTGATCTTTGATAAATCACTCTGAGATACAGAGAGGCCCTTCTCTATTCTAAGTATAAAATTTAACAAAAAAATCCTCTCATCATGCGATTCAGAATTAACTTAATATACATACAGCTTATGGATATTCTTCCCAAGTGAAAGATAATTTTTCATTAAATTGTAGATAATCTACTTTCTTATGATATACGTAATTAACATGAAATTTAGATGCTATGTAGAACACAGAACCATCACTTATGAAGGATCTTCAGGATAGTGAACCATAGAATAAAGTAGCCAATAACTTTATAGTTGAAAAGATTTTATAAGGTCAGAATTGCTAACTGGATGAAATAATCTGAGATGTCAGAGATAAGATTTAAATCAGCATTTATTAACAACTCTTATTGTACTCTTATTCATAACTATACTATCAACATATTTTAAAATGCATTTTTACTTACTATAAATAATTAGGTATTGAAATGAAGTTTGCTCATGAATAAACTTGGTTTATTTTAATAATATGAGCTATTAAAAAACTATAACAAATTAGTGACTCACTGCTGTTAATACACTTTAGAAAACTAAGTGTAATTTTCTTAAAATAAGAATTGATAACAAGCCAATACATCCATGTATTCAACCAATGACAGATCAAAATTATTTGAAAAAAACTAAAAGAATGGTTGCATCTGTACTAGACATGCCAAGAGTTTTTTTTTCCTTGTCATTATTCCCTAAATAATGCAGTATAACAACTATTTACACAATATTTACATTTCATTAGGTACCATAAATAATCTAAGGATGATTTAAAGTATATGGGAGGATATGCATAGGTTGTATGAAAATACTGCACCATTTTATGCAAGGAACTTGAGCATCTATGGATTTTGGTACCTACGCTGGGTTGTGGAACTAATACCTCACAAATAAGGAGGGACAACTTTTATTTTTTTGCCTCATCCGAATTAACTGGGCAGGATTTATAATTTTACTTTTGAAATCATCTAGTTGTTTATGGCATTGTCAAATTAAAAGAATTTTTGACATCAAGTAACAAAATTCAAAATGTAAATATATTTTCTATGTTAAATAAGTGTTCCAGACTTAATTTCATAAATTTCGTCCCTATTTTTGAACATTATTTTTAACTAAACTTAATACACAATGTTATTGAATTCTGATGTTTCTAAATGAATAAAATTCAGGAACAGAAGGAAGGGAATATTGCCATAATTTTTTTTCAAAATAGTTTTTTTAGATCATTTTTGTAACCATATAACTATATGCATATTGTGTACCTAAATGAACTTTACATGAAAAGGACCCAAATCACCTTTTATAAATGCAAATACTATCCTGAAACAACTACCTAAAAGTCCGTGGTGAATAAATATAATAACCAGAAGTCAAAGACATATTTTCTGATTATTACATCATCACAATAAATAAAATTACCTTGTATTTTGTTGGATGACTCAACTAGAAGTAAGTATAATTATTCACTACATAGTTTCACCTTTTAATGTCTATTGTTACTAGTAAGAATATTAGAAGTGAGTTAAAAATCATTTAAAAATCAGTTTATAGGGAAAACATTTCAGAGATTTGTTCATCTAAAGATGTTACAAAGAAAGGCAAATGTTCATATTTAAGGAAGTTGTTTCTTATAAAAGCACATGTTTAAATTGGTCAAAGTAAAAGTTTAAAAATTGAAATACTCTATAAGGTTAAACCCTCTTCTATATTTCCAATTAAATGATACATTTAACTTAATCACAGCTGGTCTTTCTTGAATGCTTACTTGTTTCAATAACTATGGGAAATAAGCACCTTATATTCACTATCTCATTACCTCATGTAGCTCTCTCAACAGCATGAGGTAGAGAGACTTTTGTTATCTGTATTTCAGAGGTGAGGAGCCTGTAACTCAGAGAAATTATGAATCCTGCCCTGTTAATTCGGATGAGGCAAAAAAAGTGCAAGCCAGCATTGAAATACTTTCCTTTTTCCCAAACCCACATCATTTAATCATATGCTAGGCTGCCACTTAGAATATAAATTGGTAAAATTATCTTCTAGTTTAGTTAAAAATTACATACTAAAGATTTCTACTTCTTAGGATACAGAAATAGAATACTGCTGATAAATGGTAAAAGAAAAGTGACTAAGGTCTGAGTAATGAGAGAAACAATATTGCTCTGTGAGGATAGACTTAAGCCTAGAATAAAGGCAGAGGAAGAATGTCTACTAAAATAACCTAGGTGAAAGCTGATGGAAGTCAAAAGCAGAGTTGTGATAATAGAAAAAGGGATGAGTGAAAAAGACACATGCACATGTATGTTTATTGCAGCACTATTTACAATAGCAAAGACATGGAATCCACCAAATGCCCATCAGTAATAGACTGGATAAAGAAAATGTGGTACATATACACCATGGAATTCTGCTATGCAGCCATAAAAAGGAATGAGATCATGTCCTTTGCAGGAACATGGATGAAGCTGGAAGCCATCATCCTTAGCAAACTAACACAGGAACAGAACACCAAATACCACATGTTCTCATTCATAAGTGGGAGTTGAACATTGAGAAAACATGGATGCAGAGAGGAGAACACCACACACCAGGGCCTGTTGGGGGAACTTAGAGGACGGGTCAACAGGTGCAAAAAACCACCATGGCACATGTACACCTATGTAACAAACCTGCACCTTCTGCACATGTATCCCATTTTTGTTGTTTAGAAAAAAAAGATTTTTTTTATTTTTATTTTTTTTTTTAGAGAGAGATCCAAGATGGCTGATCACTAGCAGCTCGGGCACGTAGCTCCCAATGAAAGCACAGAGAACGAGAGGACGCCACACATTCAGACGAATATTTGTAGCTCACGGACCAAGAGATTCCCAGCGGAGGAGCTTCACAGGTCGCCAGAGCGACTCTTGTAGCCGGCGCGGCGGTTTTGCTGGCGCCTTAAAGCGGCAGTTCTTGGTGCAGAGTCCAGAGATTCCTGGGCAGAAAGGCACCATCAACCTTAACACCGCTGTCTTGGCCGGCGCAGTGGATTGCTCAGATTTCAGCGCTGGGAATCAAAAAGTTGGACGTCCGCTCAGAGACCTAGTTAGAAAGTCGGTAATTACAAAGACGACAGATGGATAAATATATAATGAAGGGAAGAAACCAGCCTAAAAAGGCAGAGAATACTCAAAATCAGAATGCCTCTCCCTCTACAGGGGATTGCAATTCCTCATCAGTAACGGAACAAGGCTTAATGGAGAACGAGTGTGTTCCAACAACAGAAGCAGGTTTCAAAATGTGGGTGATGAGAAACTTCTGTGAATTAAAAGAACTTGTTCTAACCCAATGCAAAGAGACTAAGAACCTTAAAAAAAGGTTTGACGAAAAGCTAACGAGAATGGACAATTTAGAGAGGAATATAAGTGAATTGATGGAGCTGAAAAGCACAACACGAGAACTTCGCGAAGCATGCACAAGCTTAAACAGTCGAATTGATCAAGCAGAAGAAAGGATATCAGAAGTCGAGAACCAGCTCAGTGAAATGAAACGAGAAGACAAGATTGGAGAAAAAAGGATGAAAAGGAATGAGCAAAGTCTCCAGGAAATATGAGACTATGTGAAAAGACCTAATCTACGTTTGATAGGTGTACCTGAATGTGATGAAGAGAATGAATCCAAGTTGGAAAATACTCTTCAGGATATCATTCAGGAAAACTTTCCCAACCTAGCAAGGCAAGGTAATATTCAACTCCAGGTAATACAGAGAACACCACAGAGATATTCTTCAAGAAGACCAACCCCAAGGCACATAATTGCCAGATTTATTAGGGTTGAAATGAAGGAGAAAATACTAAGGGCAGCCAGAGAGAAAGGTCAGGTTACCCACAAAGGGAAATCTATCAGACTCACAGCAGATCTCTCAGCAGAAACCCTACAAGCCAGAAAAGAGTGGGGACCAATATTTAACATCCTTAAAGAAAAGAACTTTCAACCCAGAATTTCCTATCCAGCCAAACTAAGCTTTATAATTGAAGGAAAAATTAAATCTTTTGCGAACAAACAAGTACTTAGAGAGTTCACCACCACCAGGCCTGCTTTACAAGAGCTTCTGAAAGAAGCACTATACATATAAAGGAACAACCAATATCAGCCTTTCCAAAAATATATCAAAAAGCAAAGAACATTAATACAATGAAAAATTTACATCAACTAATGGGCAAAACAGCCAGCTAGCATCAAACGCCAGTATTAAACTTGTATATATTTCAATTGGATAAAAAGCCAAAACCCATCGGTATGCTGCATCCAGACCCATCATACATGCAACAATACACAAAGACTCAAAGAGAAGGAGGAAGATTTACCAACCAGAGAGTAAAAATAAACAAATAAACAAAAAGCAGGAGATGCAATTCTCGCCTCTGATAAAGTAGACTTTAAAGCAACAAAGATCAAAAGAGGCAAAGAAGGACATTACATAATGGTAAAAGGATCAAAGTAACAAGAATAGCTAACGATTCTATAGATCAACGAGATAGAAAATTAACAAGGATATTCAGGAATTGAACTCAGACCCGGAACAAGTAAACTTAATAAACATTTATAGAACTCTCCACTTCAAATACACAAAACATACATTACCACCTCACACCTATTCCAAAAGTGACTATATAATTGGAAGTAAATCACTCCTCAGTAATCGCATAGCATTTCATAGGTTTAAATGAAATATTGGTTAGCTGTTTGTTTGTTATCTTCTTCCCTTATTCCTTCCTGACTTCATCATTAAGTATAATTATCAGTATACAAGAGGTTTTCAATACCCATTACTAAATTGCATTCCAGCCTGGGCAAGAAAGCAATACTCCCATTCTCTCTCCCTCTTTCTTTTCCTTTTTCCTCCTCCCCATTCTCTCTCTCTCTTTCTCTTCCTTTTTCCTTCTCCCCATTCTCTCTCTCTTTCTCTTTAAAAAAAAAAAAAAAAAAAAAGATTTTTTTTAATTCCAACCAATTTTGCAAATCCAACATTGCAACAAGAGATTATGTTGCAGTCTTGAAAACAAAGACAGTCTAGAGGCAGAATTCCTTCCTCCTAGGGGCCTCAGTCTTTTCTTATAAAGCCTTCAACTGATTGCATGAGGCCCACAGACGTTCTGGAGTGTAATCTGTTTTACTCAGAAAGCCTACTGATTTAAATATCAATCGTGTCTTAAAAAATACTTTCATAACAACATCTAGACTTGTATTTGACCAAACAACTGGGCACCATAGCCTAGCCAAGCTGACACACAAAATTGGCCATTGCATCATCCTTCCAGGCCCACTCATTAGCTTACTGATGTTTATGTTGTTTCTACTCTAAAGGCAAATGGTTAGTTAATTATAAGTCCAGTTACGCTTCCCTTGGCTTTTTAACAAGCCAGAAAAAAAGCGGTAACTTAATAGAGTGCATTTCTTTTTGATTGGGGCCAAGGCATCAAGTCAGAACTGTCAGAACAAATTCATACTTAATGTTTTCTATTTACATAATTGGTATGCCAATATTTACCTGATATTCAATAGAATTCTCCTTGTAAGCCCGCTATTTATATGACAATCATGAATTCTATAAAATACTTTCATCAAGATATCATAATTTTAGAAATGTACATGTTAACAATAGTGTTCTGGCATAAAGAAGCTACAAATAGAATTTTTAAGAAATATAATTATTTTTTCTCTATAGCAATTTATGGCCCCCCAAAAATTCAAATTCTCTTTTATGTTAGTTAAGATTCCAAATCAATTTGCTTAACAAATTGAAATTAAAGAAGTTCAATATAAAATATAACTAACACTGAATATATAAGCAGATTCTATCCTTATATAGAATTTTCTACAATCTTCAATAACATAATTTTGCAAATATTTAAAACAAGGAAACCTTGTTTTAAATGATGTTTAAACCTTGTTTAAAAGATGTTTCACTAAAGCATCTTTGAGAAAGCAGTTTGAAAAATTAATATACACACTTTCTCAAGAATGTTTTTCTTTTTCATTATGAAAATTTACACACATTTCTATCAGTTTTAAAAAGGTTACAGTAAACAACTTCATTAGTCAAGATTCTCCAGAGGGACCGAAAAAATGGGATAGGGAAAGAGAGAGAGAGAGAGGGAATTTATTAGAAGAATTATTTCTTGTGATTATGGAGGCTGAGAAGTTCTCACTCTAGGCCAACTGCAAGCTGGAGACCCAGATGCCAGTTGTGGCTCTGTTCAAGTCACAAGCTTCAGATTCTGAAAAGCCAATGGTGTAACTCTCAGTCTGAGTAAAAAGACATGAGAATCCAGGTGGCCACTGGTCCAAGTCCCAGAGTACAAAAGCCAGAGAGGCTGGAGTTCTGATGCCCATGGGAAGAAAGTATGTCCAGCTCCAGAAGAGAGAGAGAACTTTTGCCTTTTCTCTGCCTTTTTGATCTATCCAGGCCCCCAGCTGACTGAATGATTGCCCACATTGAGAGCAATCTTCCCTACCCATGACTAAATGCTAATCTCCTCTGGAAACACCCTCACAGACACACCCAGAAATAATGCTTTATCAGCTCTCTGGGTATTACTTAATCCAGTCAAGTTGACACGTAAAATGAGCTGTCAGGACAGCATCACTTTAGCATTCATACTGTTAACTAAAAATTTCAATATTTGTTTATAGTTCGTTTTTTAGGTAAAATTTATATACAATTACATGCACAAATTTTAATTATATCATTCTACAAGTTTTGACTAATGCATACAACTATATAATACAAATAGCTTTTAAACATAGCCAATCATTGGAAAAGTTCCCTCATGCCCCTTCCCACTCCATCTTTGCCTGCACTTCTTAGTACACAACCACTGTTCTGATTTTTCCCCACCATAAATTAATTTTGCCTGTGATAAAACTACCTCTAATTAGAATCATTCAGTTTGGGCTCTTTTTTATAAGGCTTCTCTAATTCATGTTGTCCAGAAGACTACCAGGATAGCTAAATAGTAGAAAAAAGAGGTTTGTTGGTGATAAAAGTTTGCAACCTGGGAAAAGAAAGTCTCTAACATGGGCTGAAGGTGTTTCCTCTTTGAAGAGGGAAAGGGCAGGTGGTGTTTTGTGACTCAGAGGGCCTGTATCAGACAATAAAGTCGCACATAAAGTCAGCATGCTTGGGGGGAAAGCTGTACATATTTAGGATGCGGTCATTTGTGTGTGCAAACATGTATTTAACATGCATCCTTTGTTCACCTAGGGTTGGGGTTTTAGCATTAAAATGGGGTGGAATTTGGCTCTTTATGTCAAAAAGTGAACTACAGGACACTTTTGACAGTTTGTGCACGGTTTCTATAAGCTGACTAAACAGGCTTAAGGTCTGCAATTGCTTATCAGAAAAGAGTGCCAGGCGAGGTCCTCTGTCCAATCAGAGTTTTAGAAGTCTTGGTTTAAATCAGAGTTGGAGGGATCTGATAGCTTCTGTTGTTAGGGAGTTTAGCAAGAATGCGGTTTTTCTTGTAGTTATAGGAATTTAGGAAGTTATCATGCCAACTGAGCCCTGAATCCTTGACCTATAGGTAACTTGTGTTTTCTTAACCACAGGGGCTGTCTTAGTTGGTAAAGGAGCATCTATTTTGGTCTTTCATATCGTATTCAGCATATCTTGGGAACATTTGGACTATACATCATGTGTACAGTGTTTTATGTTAGGTTTTTGGCATTATGTCAAGTATATTTTTATGATTAACCACATATGAATTATGAAACACCATGTATTAACTTACATGATAATTTTGAGCGCCTATAGTAGATAAATCAATGTATTTACTCTTTAAATGTATTCAATGACTTTAGTGTTTATAGTTTAGTTAGAGGGACATCAGAAAGCCAGTTGTATCAATTCCATTTGAAAAGGTTAGCATGGATTGCTATCAGAGGAAAAATACATACAATTCACCTAACTTAAGAGATCAGAGTTGTCTACTTGTCTGTTCTAAAATAAAAATAATGAATTGTTTTATTTCTGAATATATGTACCTGAAATAACCAATGACAACATCGTAAGAAAAAATAGACACATTATTTATTCACTATGTTAACAACTTATCAGGAGACTTCTAACATCACATTAAGCCAAAAAATACATTATATGAATTCCATTAATTTTAAATAAGTAGAAAGTGGATTAACAGAAAGCAATTGTGGAATCCTCTGTATTTGTTTTTTCTCACATTGCTATAAAGAACTACCTGACACTGGGTGATTTATGAAGAAAAGAGGTTTGATTGACACAGTACCACATGACTGGGGAAAGCCCAGAAAATGTACAATCATGGCAGAAGGTAAAGGGGAAGCAAGGCACATATTCGCAAGGCAGCAGGAGAAAAAGAGAAAGGAGGAAGTGCTACACACTTATCAAACAACCAGATCTCCTTAGAACTCTATCACAAGAACTGCAAGGGGGCAGTCCACTCCGTGACTCAGTCACCTCCCACCAGGCCTCTCCCTGATACATGGGGATTACAATGTGACATGAAATTCGGGTGGGAACACAGAGCCAACCCAAATCATCCCCCTTACTTGCCCCTTTTACAAATGGTTTATAAAATGCTTCTTTTATAAATGGTTTATAAGTGTCCCTTTTAAAATTAGTTTTCCTTTCACACAATACAATAAATACCTGACTGAAGTACATTTTAATCAGATCCAAGAAAATATTACATTTTAAATGCTGACTAAGAAATTACCCAGTTTATACCCAAGATTGCCCAGGATTTTCAGAAAACATTAAATTTAAAATCATGACTAAGAAATTACCCAATTTAGAATCCTTAGATATAGACACTAGGTTTTTGTAAAAAATAAAAAAAGTAAAAATAAATTACCCAATTTATATGATAACCAATCTGTTATAAAGTGATAACAGTTGCTGGGATAAGAGCATATCACAGATTCATCAGGCTGGGAGAGATCAGTACAATATTTATTCACACCTACATAAAATAAGACCTAGGGTTTTGTTTTAAAGATATAGCAGTTTCATATTTTTAAAAATAATTTACATTTCAGGCAATTATTTTAAGTATTTATGTGAAAGAGTAAAGACAAAAGTGGTTCAATGTGTCATTTAAAAAATCAAAATGTGTACAGAGCTGACAAAACTGTCAAGCTGGAAGCGTAATGTAACAGATTGCATATTATCTCTCTAAGCATTAGTAATAATTTCAGGCATAGAGAATAAGATCATAAAAAAACAAAAAATAGCTATCAGAAAATACAAATGTTGTTTAAAATGTACATAGCATTCACACATATCAAAACATTACATGAGAAAAACACACTAACAATATAGCTCAAAAATTAAAGAATCTTATTATAATTGCATGACTCGCTTTGTCACTAAGAATTGATAGTGCAATTCCTATGGCCATATATACAATTTATAAAATATGATCATTCATTCATTCATTTATAAACAAATTTAGCATCAACTCTATGTGAGGCACCACATTAGGCACTTGAAATGTATTAGTGAAAAATTCAGAACTTACATTTGTTAATAGATAACTGATAAAATAAAACAAAACAAATAAATTATGTAGCATGTTGTTAAAAACTAAGGGAGTTCATTTTCGGACTGAGTTCCTGCACTAGGACTCAACAGAATAGATGAAAACCAAAATGGTGTCATTCTTGCTAAATACTGCATGACCAAACTTTAAGGAAGCAGATAGATCCTAAAACTGACCAATTTTTCCTAAAAATGAAAGATTCCAGTCTACCTGAATCCATATAATAAGGAAGGCCACTCTTTCACCTTAAAAAAAATTAACTTGAATTAACCTGATGTTAACTGACCAGTCTCTTTTTAATTTCGTTTTCTTATTTTCACCCTACAAAAATCACTGTCCTGCCATGGTCCTGTGGTTGCTCTTATTTTATTTTGTAGAATGGAGGCTTCTCCCATTTGTGATTCATGAATAAAAACCCATTAGATCTATGACTAAATATGTTGTGATTTTTGTCTTTTGACAATGTTACAAGGTGATCAGGAATGTCAGGTGGGATGTTAGGGGACTAATGCAATTTTAAAAGGTTGGTCAGGGTACCCCTCATTGAGATGATGACACTGAAGCAACAAAAAAGAAGTTGAGAGAGCAAGCCAAGATGATAACTAGAAGAAAACTTACGCAAAAGGAACAGCCACTGCTAAGGCCATAAGGCAAATACACCAGTATAGCTAGACCAGCCTGAGTGAGGGTAAGAACAGTTAAAAATGCAGAAGAGATGTGATGGAGCTAGAACATGAATTGTATTGTAGCTCGTATTAAGACATTGGCTCTGACTCTGAGGAAAACTAGGAAAACAGGCTTTTGCACAAAAGCATGACTATAATAGTTGGGGAAGGATTGAGTGGTGTTTGTAAGAGAAAGAAAACGTCGGAAGTAACTCCAAGTTGTTTGTTTGTTTTTTATGTGAACATTGAAGCATGGATTTCTAGGTTAACCCTACATCCCAGTTTCCTCCATCCCAATTTGTGCCTGTAATCTAATATAGTATGCCTTTTATTTTGAAAGCAACTGGTTTAAATGACAAATTACATGGTTTTCCTTTGGTCACTGAAATGAGGGATACTGGTAAGAAACAGAGTTTTGAAGGAAGATCTGCAGTTAAGTTTGAGAAATAGCTTGATTTGTCTACGGGAAATGTTAATGGAAGGTTGAGTAGGCAATTAGAGATGAGACTCTTAGTATCTCTTATCTCATATCATCTCAATTGATACTCATTAGCACATGGATGACTTTTAAATCTGTGAGACTACATCAGATCATCAAAAAATTGGAAGACACATAGAAAGAAAAGAGAACCAAAGACTGAGTCTAGTAGTGAATCAGCAAAGAAATTACCATGAAACAAACAAAGATTAGGTTGCAATGAGGTAGGAAGACCAAGAAAATGTCACTGTCCTGGAAGCAATGTGAAAAAATTAGAATAAGAAGGGACTGTGTGTTCTAGATATAGACTGGTGTGAATCAAACCACCTTGAAACTTAACTAGTTAAGACAACTATTTTGTTGTGTGTCATTATTTTGTGGGTCAGAAATTCAGGTAGGAAGCACTGAGAGGATTGTTTTTTGCTCCTTATTACGTTGACTGGGGTCCTTAGTGGTATTTAGCTAGTGGGTGGCTAATCTGGAGGGTTCAATACAGTTTCCTTCACATTTCTGGTTTTTCAGCAGGGATATCTAGAAGTCTGAGTTCAACTAGGAATTTATCCTAATGACAATATTTCAAAGCTAATAGATTTGAATTGAAGAAAACAATGTTTTCATTGCCTAGGTTACTTATTATAAATACTAAAATCTATAAAAGAAATTTGGGTATAATATGTAGAGCAAAGAACACATGCTAACTAAGTAAGGTGTTTCTTGAAGCCAAATAAATATATCCCATACATTTCAGGTGATGTAATTAATTTAGATGATGGAGAATGGAGAGATCACCTTTAATTGCAGGCACTAATTTCCCCTAATTAGAATTTTCTGTAGCTCTTTGTTTTTGTTACTTTCACTTAAATAATTTATGTCTTAAAATTGTCACAACATGAATTGGTTAAATTATGTTATCAACTTGGTCTTAAATAAAGTTGGACAATTCACTTATTGTTAAGTAAGTTGTGAAATATCACAGGGGAGTTTACAGAAAGTCGTATCAGAGATTGGAAAGAATCTTATTAATATTTGTTTCAAAGTGAAAGATGTTCAGGGAAGAAATATGTGTACCTAAAAATGCACTTCTGAGAGCTATATAAATTTGATAAACAAGAATTAATTAATTTCTAATAATTGCTGTTTTCACTCACCTATATAAGAGAATTAAAGAATATAATACATGATACATTTTTGAAAGATATATGAATTAATATTAATATTTATTTACAGTACTCATGTTGGCAAAAATTTTGAAATAAACCAAGGTTATTCATGTTTTCTTTAATTTTTCCTCTTATCATCTCCACTGCCAATTCATCAACTCTTTTCCTACCCCTATCATTACCTCAAAGCACCTCTACCCTCTGTTCTCCTTTCAGCTCATCTGCTCTGAGTATTCATCTGGATCTGTTGTTCCTCTTTCTATGTAAAATGTGCAATAGTTTTATTATTATTATTATTATTATTGTTACTTTGAGACAGTGTCTCACTCTGTCACCCAGGCTGCAATGCAGTAGTGCAATTTCAGTTCATTGCAACCTCCGCCTCCTGGGTTCACATGATTCTCAAGTCTCAGCCTCCTGAATAGCTGGGATTACAAGCATAAGCTGTCACGCCCTGATAATTTTTTTATTATTTAGTAAAGACAGGATTTTGCCATATTGGCCAGGCTGGTCTTAAACTCCTAGACTCAAGTGATCACCTGCCTCGGCCTCCCAAGTCTGTTGAGTTTTTAACATCTCTTTGTTCACAGCTGATCAGACTGAAAAAGGATCGATCATTTTATTTACATCAAATGTTAGTAATTTGGCAATTATCTCTTGCTTAGCAGTTAATATCAATGTTAACCACCGTAAGTTGCAACACTGAAATTACCATGCTATACAATACAAAAGTAGGTATTTGTTTCCTTTGTTCTTTGTACACCAAATTATTAGTGTCCAGAGAACAGAGAGATGTTCATGAAAGAGGTACTGTTTTCAGGGAGAGGAATCTCTTTATAAAACTAAGATTTCATATAGTTCTAAAGTTGTTATCATTTGCAATTCAACTTAATGAATTTTGCCATATCAGCAAACCACATGTACTATTATTTAATCTTTCAATTTTAAGTCAACTTACTGTTTAACTATAATTCATATAGAAAATAAAATGTATGTCACATTTGTAAATACAAACCAGAGTCATTTGCCATAAGTGGTAGATAAAAATTAGAATCCATTAAAATAAGGTCATAAATATTAAAATGAAAACTATGTATCCATGCTCTATCTAAAACATCATAAACAATGGAAAAGATAAATATGAAATCATTCACATTCTATTATTTAAAATATAAATGATCTTATAGCAGTCCAAAAAAGCAAACGAAAAGATCCATTGACATAAATTCTCTTTAAATTTTTTTAATCTCTCTGTGAATGTCAAAAAATTATAGCAAATTAAAAATTGACAAGGAAAAAAGAGAATGAGAAAGAAGATAATGACAAATACCAACAAAAGGGATTAGAAGGTATGTAATCCCAGAAATTTTGGAGGCTAAGGTGTGTGAATCACTTGAGTCCAGAAATTCATGAGCAGCCTGGCCAACATGGTCAAATTCTGTCTCTACAAAAAGATACGAAAATTAGCTGGGCATGGTGGCATGCACTTGATTTAAAAATATTAATAAAAACACAGATGGATAAATGAGGAAAATTCACAGAAATTAAAGCAAAAATAGAAAAAAGATAAGGCAAATAAAAATAATTAGAGGATCATTCCAGTTGGGCTCATAACCAAATCATATGAGTTATAACAAGAGAAATTAGGGAAAATAGGGAAAATTGTCAAGGAAATTATTCAAGAAAATACTCTGAGAACATGAGATATTAATGTCCATAGTGCTCTCAGAAAAACATAGAAACATAAAAACCCGTAAGAGCATATCAACACAACATTTCAGAACATAGGTATTCTATCAGTTTCAAGAAAAAGGAGGTTAGTGGTGCTTTACATTTCTAAAAACAATTCTAAAAGTGAAATACACTTCTAAAAGTAAGATAATGAACTAATGGTTTCAAAATTCTAAGGACAACAAAAGCAATTGCAGCAAAAGCAAAAATTGACAAATGGGATTTAATTAAGCTAAAGAGCTTCTGCAAAGCAAAAGAAACTATCATCAGCATAAACAGACAACCTACAGAATGGGAGAAAATTTTTGCAATCTATCCATCTGACAAATGTCAAATATCCAGAATATAGAAAGAACTTAAACAAATTTACAAGAAAAAACAAGCAACCCCAGTAAAAAGTAGGCAAAGGACATGAGCAGGTACTTCTCAAAAAAGACATTTATGTGGCTAACAAACATATGAGAAAAAGCTTGACATCACTGATCATTAGAGAAATACAAATCAAAACCACAATGAAATATCATCTCACACCAGTCAGGATGGCAATTATTAAAAGCCAAGAAACAACAGATGCTAGTAAAGCTGTGGAGAAATAGGAATGCTTTTACACTGTTGTTGGGAATGTAAATTAGTTCAACCATCGCAGAAGACAGTGTAGCATTTTCTCAAAGGTCTAGAACCAGAAATACCATTTGATCCAGCAATCCCATTATTGAGTATATATCCAAAGGAATATAAAACCTTCTATTATAAAGATACATGCACACGTATGTTCGTTGCAGAACTATTCACAATAGCAAAGGCATGGAATCAACCCAAATCCCATTAATGATAGACTGGATAAAGAAAATGTGGTACATATACACCATGGAATACTATGAAGCCATAAAAAAGAACAAGCTCATGTCCTTTGCAGGGATATGGATGGAGCTGGAAACCATTATCCTCAGCAAGCTAATGCAGGAACAGAAAACCAAACACTGCATGTTCTTATTCATAAGTAAGAGCTGAACAAAGAGAATACATGGACACAGGTAGGGAATGATACACACTGGGACCTGTCAAGGGTTGGGGTTAAGAGAAGCTAGAGCATCAGGATGAATAGCTACTGCAAGCTGGGCTTAATACCTAGGTGATGGTAAATCACCATGGCATATGTTTACCTATGTAACAAACTTGCACATCCTGCACATGTATCCCAGATCTTAAAAGAAAAGAAACTTTCCGAGGAAAAAATATTTCCAACCTAGAATTCTGTACCCACTTAAAATGTCAATCAAATATGAGGTTAGAATAATGCAAGTCTCTGTGAACACTCTCTCAGGAAGCTTCTGGAGGTAGAATTTTAGCACGATAAAATAATTAACCTAAGAAGAAGGTACGGAATATAGGAAACAGGAGATTCAACACAAGAAAGAAGTGAAGTGAAAATAAAAGAAAATCATATATGACAGCTATGCCCCAGATTTCAACAGCAATGAAAATAAACTGGAGTCATATAACTTAAGAAAAAGGTGCAGTATGGTGGGTATCAGCAATTTACCTGCTCCCATTGAACTGATTTTTGCCTGAGGACATAATTTATGGATAAACCCAGCTTAGGATTTTATCTGCCCTTGGTTTGTCTTATGTGATAAAAGTACTGGTCTACCATGCGTGTCTGCTGTCTGGATCAGTTGGGTTATTCATTTCACTGCAAATATGTTGTAATTTGACATATTCCTGCAATGTAGAGAAGGGTGATAATAAGAATATCCGTAATAGCAGAATGACTAGAGCAGCCCACTCTTTCTTTCTGTAGTTCCGTTGGATGTGTTCTAGTGGGTCCACACCACAGTGATGCCCTATGTGTACTCCAGACCTCACTCATGAGCCTGCCCACTGACCTCCTTGAGGTGCTTTTTTATACACTCTCAGGAAAACTGAAGCCAGTCTGTTACACAGATAGTCCATTAGCTTATCTTTCCCTGGGAACTTCATCTAATATTTATTAGAAATTAGTTCCATTTCATTATATAGATTTGTGTTTACAACTTAATTGTTTAGCCTTTACACACACACATATGTGTGTTTGTGTGTATCTCTACATATCTGTGTGAAATATTTCATAATAATAAAACATACCTAACATTTATTTAGCTGAAACATTATTAGCTTTACATATTTCTAAGTTCATAGAAAAAAAATCTACATTATTTGTAAGCACTATCATTTGTTTCAAGGCATTTATCTTGACCACTTAAAGATGCCAATTAACACCAATTTGAATATTTGAATATTTAAATGTAAAATATCTCATTAACATTGTATATATCTTTCATATTTTAGTCACATATTTACTTTGAATTTAACTTTCTTCAAATTAACCCATTCATTCAACAGTTATTAAGTATCTGTTATGTGCAGCAAAGATGTAGATGCTATGAATACAAAAAGGAATAGAACAAAATCCTATAACTTCCTGCCTTTCAAGAAATTATCATTTAGGAGGAAACAGAAATATTTAAATAAATGCGGCAAATTCTAAACAAGACATTTGAAGCAAGTGAAAAACATGAGAAGCTTTAAGTGAGTAAGGAAAGAACAAATTGTATATACCGAGCCAAAAGAATAGGCAAAGAACAAGAAATTGGGCAATATAAATATTTTCCCTACATATATTTACATTAAATTATATATACAATAATATTCTTACATGTACGTACATAGAAATTTATTTTCTGTACTTACAAGGACACACAGAGAACATATAATAGGCAGCACAACAACATTTAAAAAGAAAAACCAAGTTGAAAACTTACAGTATCAAAAAAACACATGCACTTGCATGTTCATCACAGCACTATTCACAATACCAAAACCATGGAAGCCTCCTAGGTCCCCATCAATGATGGACTGGATTTAAAAAAATGGTACAAATGCACCATGGAATACTACATAGCCAGAGAAAAGAATGAATTGATGTCCTTTGTAGCAACATGGATGCAGCTGGATGCCATTAATGAATTAAGGCAGAAACAGAAAAGCAAATACAATTATGTTCTCACTTATAAGTGGGAGCCAAACATTGGGTACTGAAGGACATATGGACAGCAGAAATAGGGGATTACTAGAGAGAGGAAGCAAAGATGTGGCACAGATTGAAAAACTATTGGGTACTATGCTCAGTACTTGCCTGATGAGGTCATTTGTACTCCAAACCTCACCATCATGCAATATACCCAGATAAAAGAAACCTATATATATATATACCCCTGAATCTAAAATTAAAGTTGAAAAAAAGAAGACTTAGTTTGTCTGTCACAATACTTCAGATGACTACAGTTATACAGTTAGTTGCACACAATTACCAACCATAGTGATATGTGTTTATACATTTTGCTTTTGGATCTTTTTATGAGTACTGTTCATCTGGTAGTAAATGTTATACTCACGTGTCTGTCATTAGCACAGTGAATGTTTATGCTTACAACATAAGTGTGTTATTATTGCTATTTTATTGTGTAAAGTGACCTGTGAAGTGTTCTGTCATGTTTTTCTATGTTGCTCAAATAAATCTTCCTTTAAAAATGTAAATAAAAGTCTTTTAAAGATTGAAATTTGACTGTATTAAATAAATGAAAGGATTCAAACATGAACAAACATGTGTGTCATTAACTGAGAGTATAAGCATAATTCAGAAAAAAGAAAAAGAAAATGTACTGAATCAGCTGGAGAAGTCTTCATATAAAATAGTAATCTCTTGTTTTGGTATAGGGCTTGCCATATATACAGAAACACCATATGCATTATTTCAAGAATTCGTCATAGCAATGTCATCCACTAAGTTAGGTAGGGGTTATCTGTTTTATAGAAACAAAAGATGTTCCTTGAAATCAACAAACTTCTTGCAAATTCAGCATTACTTCCTTGGACAACAGTTCAAATAATTTTAAAAAAATCCATAAAATCAAAAAGAAAAGCACAGCAGAATATTCATTCCACCCAATACTTCTCTCCAAAAAAGCTAAAAATTATTTTATTTGCTCAAAATCACACAAAAATAGAGCTTTGACTTCAATTCATTACATGATTTTATTTGACTTTCTTTAGTGAAATCTTAAGAGTTTCAGTGTAAACACAGTGTAGTATATTTTAACTTAGGTATAATACTACTTCAATGTTTTTGCTATTTTTGCATACTTTTGTCCTTTGTTTTTGTAAAACTGAAAATATATTCATAAATAATATGGTAATGTTCAATAAAACATGTTTCTCTAAATGAAAGTATGTGTCTTGTACAATACTATATCTTGCTATATATCTAAGAAACTTGAGTAGCAAAAAGAGATGTTTAACATTTCAGTGTGTAAGTTGATCTGTGAAAGACCTTTGTAAGCATTGCATGACATATAGAGGGAGGTCCTATTTTGGGGGCATTATTAAAACTGTAATGGTGTAATCTAAATAAACTGTTTAATTGTATTAACTTTTAGCTCTCCAGATTTTTTTTCTCTGCAACTCTGGGAAAATTGAAGCAAATATTTAAATCTATACCTTGATATCTGAACGTAGCTAGCTAAATCCAATAAAATTGCAAAAATTTAGCTTTATTTAAAAATGCTTTAGGGATGCTTTGGGAATATAATTTTTTAGTTTTATTTCTTTCCTAAAAGGTCTCAATCAAATTTTAGTTATTTTTCAAAGGATCTCAAGTTCCTTCCTTCCTTCCTCTCTTCCGTCTTTCCTTCCAACAGAAACAGGGTGAAAGAACTCTCTCTCTTCACAACTCTTTAATAATTTGTGAGCCTAAAGTCTTAAACTGAAGTAATATATCAATATTCAATAGTCAGCATACTCAATACAGCTAATTATTAGCAGAATTTATTGTTACCAGTAAATAAATAGAGTAGCTGAAGATAGGTAGACATATTATGGATAAACTGAAGAACTATGTATTATACTAGTAGAGTGAGAAATGGTTCTTTTCCATTTGTGGAATCAATGCAATTTAAATTATTGGCCCAGGAACAAAGGAATTGTGATCATTACATTGGTCCTTATATAGTACATGTAGTTGGTTAATTTTCTGTTTTTGCAAATATATTGGTGATTTTTCACTTGAATTGTCTGTTTTACTAATCTTTTCCTCTTATGCTGGCACCAAAACTCATGCTTCCTCTGTTCTATGTTCATTGTTTGTCATTATTTATTTCCATTCTATTGGCTTTAACTTCATCACAAAAAATTAGAAGGATTAATGGATGTTTATTATATTAGTTTGTTAGAGCTGCTGTTACAAAGTATTGCAAACTGAGCTGCTTAAACACTAGAAGTGTGTTGTCTTGCAGTTCTGGCAGCTGGAAGTCCAAGATTAAGGCATCACCTTTTTTTATTTTTTCTTCAGAGAACTGTGAGGAAAAACAAATTCCATACCTCTCTCCTAGCTTCTGGTGGCTTGCTAGCAATTTTTGGTGTTCTTTGGCTTGTAGAAACATCACCCCAATCTCTGCCTTCATCTTTACACAGAATTCTCCCTGTGTATGTCTTTCTCCTTACATGGCATTCTTTTATCAGGACACCAGTCATACTGAATTAGAGGCCCACTCTATTCTAGTGTGACCTCATCTTAACTTAATTACATCTGTAATGACCTCATTTCCAAATAAGGTCACATTCTATTAATACTTGTGGTTAGCACTTCACCATATGAATTTTTGCAGACACAATTCAACCCATAACACTTACTACCTTTGGATACAAGAATTTGTAAATAAATTAAATGAATGCACAAATTTAACTAAAAGAAATTGCCATGCACGTGTCTAACACCTTCACTGTAAATCTTGTAAATGAGATAAGGGTCCATATTACTAGGATGCAGAAATTAAAACCAAAACTACATCATGGCTGGTAGACTATTAGTTGGCTAAAAAAATCTAGTTTTATTCTTTAATCTACTATTCTCACTCACAGGAATGACAATGTCTCCCTTTTCATTTGTACTTTATTTATAATAATTCATTTAGAATCATACTCAAGAATTATAAATTTGAACAGATATATTCTCTTCATCAATACGTTCAAATTCCACATTCTTAATGTGAATTATCTGTTTTTTCCTAGTCTGGACTCTCTTCCTATATACATTTACATAAATAATTAAATTAAAACAATTGAATTAAATTGAAAGTTAATTTTAAAGTATATATGTTCTGTAAAATGCCCTGTTCAGCAGTGTTTATGTAAAACAGACATTATTCTATTTAAAGCACAGACCACTTTAGTGGTCATTTCGTTGTTTCTTTTAACCATCTTAAGATTTTCTACATGTCTTCTTCTGTATCACATCTTGCTTTGGATGCAAGTATCTGCTTTCCCCCTTTCCTAGTTGTATCTGAAGCTCTGCTTTATAAGAGCTTCATTTGTCAGTTACTCAATTTGGAAAATGGGTTTTAATCTTATTATTACATTCTCCCAAATTAAGTTCATATGAAAATATTACCTTTTATATGGATCTTAAAAGCAAATGGGCAATGATGAGAAGTAATATAGGAACAACAATCATACCAAGAATCTAATTTGAACTCTTTTGGAAATCAATTATATATTTTTCCAAAATTACATAAACATAAATCACATCACAAATTTATTATTTTTAAATGTTTCATTTTAGTATTAGGAAAATTACAGCTGATAAAATCGAGTCCTAAAGAACACTGATTTGCATCTGTTACCCCCTCCAGAGATCAGTTCGTGCCATTAAAAGTCAATCAAAAATCAAGTTAAGCCTCTTGACATAATTGGAAGTTTCAAAGTGATCTGAAGAGCACAATTTTCTTTTACATATGTCAAAGCTAGATGAGAAAAATACCATGGGAACAGAAAGGTCAAGGGCTAATCCACTTCAAAGTCATTAAAGATCATATTTAAATTGCTCTGGAAACTTCAAGGTTTTTAAAGCCATCATCAAATTCCCCAACAGAACAAGACGCCTGTAACATGACAGCTGCTCTCTATAGGAAAGGAAGAATGTTCTTTTTCTGTCAGGCTGAAATTGATCTTTGATTTTCAAAGGTTATTTTGCCATACACATATTTGTTTTAAACAAATATATTTAAATTTTTAAGCAGAAATATATTATGTCATAGTAGAAAAATGTTTTAACTTAAATGTACCTATTTTGTTTTGCATTTTATAACACTATATTTGTAAAATTAAGTGCAGCAGTTTTCACAATGTCACTAGATTAAATATTGAAGAAAAGGAGTTTCCCATTTATCCTGAGTATATTACCAACATTGAAGACCTTGGGCATCAAAGTAAGTACCTAAGGAAGTAAGGCTACAATATGAACACACTTTTAATCAATCTTCCAAATGAGAAAATTTCTTTATTTTTTTACATTTCAGCAGTAGAAACCTATTTTATTACAGGGTGCTAAATCATAAGCATTAAATTATGCTATTGGGTTACTATGATCAAACAGAGTTTTGGACAGACACATGTACATACATATTCTGGGGGACAGAATAGAGTGTATAAAAAATTCCAAATATGTATATATGAATGCATTTGCTGTGTGATAAAAGCTGCATTTAAATTCAGTGGGATAATAGGTTTAATAATAAACTGATTGAGCAGAAAAGTAAAAATGAATACTAAATCTATGAAATAATATCCAATCCAGGGAAATAAAAATGTCAACATGACCTGATACCACTTTTTATCCATTAGATGGACAAATTTAAAACAATTGATAATACCAAGTGTTGATTAGGTGGAAGAAACTGATGATCTTAAAAATATGTTGATGTAAGTGTATATAAAGTTTACTGAAAGATTTTTGGAAAGATATTTGGCAGTGCCAGTAAACTCTCAGGTACACATACGCTTTGAAAAAGCAGTCCTACTTCTAAGACTCTGACCTTCAGAAATAAATATAACAGTAAATTAGACTATATTGTAATAGTACTTATTGCAGCATTATTTGGAGTGACAAAAACTAGAAACACTAATGACCACTATTAGGGAAATTGAATAAATTATACAATATCCATGTTATATAGTTATTACATTTATAAAACTAGTTAGATCTATCGAAATTGACCTGAAAAGCAAATGGTTACAATATGTTGTTTAGAGGGGAAAACAGGCAAATTGCCCTTTAATGTCTTGTAGTGTGATGCCATTTTGTAGAAACAAAATTGGAGGATAATGTATAGCTATGTATAGCTATTGTTTAAGGCCAAATTTATGCTACTGAAGTTTTAATTTAAGTCAAATCAAATATAAAGAGATCTAAACATCTGGATTGGTTTAATACTTTATATTACTGTCATGCAGACATTTTCTTTAAGTATTTAATGCTTTAGACATGAAGAAAGGGTAGATTATTTACTTTGGATATACTGATTTTTAAAAAGAAAAATAAATTCAAGTGCTAAAATAGTAGTAGTGCTTCCTAAACTTCAATTGTCCTGCTCATATCAAGGAAAAATGTATAGTTTTCATTAATATTCTCTGATCAGAAGCTAAGCAATAGATTAAGGAAGAAAGGGCATAGCTGGTCAATTCTCACCCTCCTCTTTTATTCCTAAGACCCATGCCTACCTCAGGAGAAAGTTATCCCTGGTCTGAGAGATCACTGTTCTTGGAAATAATTAAAATGATTATATGACAACTACTCAGTACATATCACTGCATCATCTTTCTAATGGTTCTAGTAATATAAGTCATATTCTAATATAACTTAGATGCACATTCTAGAGACAAATTGACACCATGGTTTCTGTGTATGAAGTTATTATATTGTCATTTTTAGGGTCACTAAATTGGTTATATCTGTAACCAAACTCATAGTGACTAAATGTGCTAATGTCTTAAATAAAAAATAATAAACAAACAAATAAATGTTATGGACTGCATTGTGCCCTCCCAAAATTGATATGCTAAACCACTAAGCCCCAATGTGACTGTGTTTTGAGAAAGGCTGTAGGAAGAAAGTTAAGGTTAAATAAGGTCATAAGTGTGAGTCCCGATTCCAATATGACTGGTGTCCTTGCAAAAAGAGACAGAGACACTAGGGAGGCACACATGCAGAGAAAACACCACATGAGGACATAGTGAGAAGGTGCCCTCCAAGTCAGGGAGAGAGGCCTCCAGGAAAACCAAACCTGGCAACACCTTGATCTCAGACTTCCAGTTTTCAAAGCTGTGAGAAAATAAATTTCTGTTGTGTAAGCCACTTAGTGTGTGGCATTTTGTTGTGGCAGCCCTAGCTGACTAAGCCAACTAATACATTAAATAGATGATAGATAGATAGATAGATAGATAGATAAACATTTTAAGCATTTATGTATTTAATGGACATACCAGCTGCAAATGTGTATTTGTAGCTGTAATGTATGCATATATATGTGCATTACACATACACCCCCACACATATACTCATACACATTTGCATCTGTTATACACACACACATTGAGAATGGTGTAAGTTTATAAAACACAATATCACTGTGTTTGGTAAAAATAAAAGGTACTCTATGACATTCAGATAGAAATTTCTAACTCAACTCATGACACCAAAGGGGGATGATAAGAGACACTGAACATGGAATTTGGAAATCCAAGTTGTACAACATAACAAAAATATGCAATTATTTTATTTACCTTTACTTTCTTCCTTCCCATCCTATTCCTCTACCCACATCTGGTATGAGTGGAGAGAATATTTGCTCCAAATGACTGTAGATTTATGGTCCTAAAAAAATTGAAATGTGTACCAGGAGGCCAAGTCATTTAAGCAGCTGTTCCTGGATCATGTTTTATTACTAAGGATTAGACCATGATGATACAAAACCATTTAACATGTGCCTGGACCCCCAAGGAAAGTGGAAACCTGCTTAAGTGTTCATGATTCAGCCACACTAATAAGGAATTAAATTGCTTTGGAAAATCTACTGGGAAATCCTCACTGGACACAGGTATGAAGAAAAAAGCATGACATTATAGCATAGATCTGTGAAAGTTGACAGCTTATTTTTCCCTAAAGAAATATTTCTAGAAAGCAGTAAGTTTGCCTTGAACAAGAGAAAACAATTACAGTAAAAAGAACACTAGACTGAAAAATACAGCGAATAGATATTTATAGCTCTAGATTCTACTGCTCATTGGAACCAATATCACCTTCAAGAGGACAAAATTGGTTCTTGGGTGGAGTGAAAAATCTTAGACCCTACAATGGTCTGTGGCCTTCCAAAATATCCCAGTACATAAAGCGGTATACCTTATATCAGTGGTGTTACAATCTCATAGGGTGGGGATAATTAGGAAAAAATTGTGCACAAAGGTTTCACAGGGAGACAATGTTTTGTAGAAGTTGAGAAAACTGCTGCATATACAGTTATAACATGGATACTGCATATAGACGGATATAGGCCAACTATAAGTGGACCTGTATCTGCTCCCAGCTCCCTAATACACAAGCAAAGGAAACTTGACTAAAACTCCCTTCCTACAGCCCACTACATTCGCAACCTAGGGATCTCCAAAGCACTCCCCAAACTTTCTGTGAATTTATAGGAGGTTTACATTCACTCCTCTGCCTCTTTCTTACATCTTTCTGTCAGTCTCTACTCACCCCTCTGATGATAAAAGTGTGGAAGAGAGTAACTTCATAAAATTACACAAAATGATAATAACATTTTCAAAACATACACACAAAACATTTATGAGTCTGCTTGATATTACTGTAAAGGTGAGCATAAGAGACAGGGTCATAGAATTCAGTGGACAGCAAACCACAGACAAATCAGACACTTATGTTCTTCAAAACCCTTGTTGGCCAACCCATAGCTGGGGGTGTTCTCTTGGCCCTTGCCTCACACAGCATTTGACCTGTATCTTCTTTCCTTTGCTCTCCTTTTATCTCTCACACTTGTTGAACCCTACCCCCAACTCTGTCCCCAGACACACACAAAACTTATCACACAAAAACACTCAAACCTCTTTGCTGGAACCTTAGAAACTACTTACTTCTTAGTTATCATAACTCATTACTTGAAGATTTTTATTCCTTGCTTACTGTCACTCAGGCCAAAATGATTCCTGTAACATTTCTGGATGATTTTAATACCCACACAGGTTAAACCTTTAGGTCTTTGGCTTCGGAGTCCCTCCAACTCTTGTCCTCCGATGACCTCTTCCTCCATTCTGCCTTAGCCACGTATTTCCATGGGAGTGACTTAGGCCTTTTATTGTCGGAAGATGAACACTTCCCATAGTTTTAATAATAAGCATTCCCCAGCACTGATCACTACCTCTTTCCAGTCATTTTCTGATGTCCTGACTGCAAAGGTACTGATACCTTCAACTCATTGATACTACTACCATTTTAATTTTCCTTAGCCCCCTTAATAGCTCTCTAGCCATTTTTTCCAATTTGTATCCTGTGGAAATCACTGTAATCCTTTCCTTGTGAAAATCCGTAACTCTCTCACTTCTTATGTTCTACCATTCTTATTTGGAAAAAGTCACACGCCTGATGCTTTTCTTTCTCCATGCCTATTCCTACGCAGCTGAATATGGCTGTAGAAAAACACACAATCAAGAATTATGGTAAATAAATTTACCCAGTGGTGAACTATCTCACTTTAAATTTGTGGTTACCAACCTAGAGAGGGCCCTTTTCCTGCCTGGTAATTCTACGACATTTTTTAGTTCATTAAAGCATCCATTTATGTTACAGCTTCTTGTGCCACCTCCCATTACCTTTCTCAGATGAAAATCTTGCTTCCCTCACTGAGAGAGTTGAACCAGAGGAAGGAAATGTCTATAGGTTCTTATTCCTTATCTACTCCTTTTCTGTTAGTATCCATATACTCTGTCTTTCTACCACCTCCATAGACCAACCATCTGTATCGCTGTCTAAGGACAAATCCCTTTTATGCCTACAATGGAACTTTTGCCTTTCCATCTTCAGGGACACCACTTTATAATTCTCTTCACTACTCCCTGTGTTTTCTGTATCTCCCTGCCCACTGGATCTACTAGGTCATCATTATAAAATCTTCAGTATACAAATATGCTATTATTTCTCCCATCTTGAAAAACAAACGAAACTTTTAACTCCATTTTCCCTACCAGCTACAGACTACTTTTATATCCCTCATTTAGAACAAATCTTCTATTAATAGATTCACTCTTTCTAATACCACTTATTAGGTTCTCTCTAACCCAGGTCCATTAGTCTATAAACCCCACAACCTCACCAAAACTGCATCTGTGAAAGTCATTTGTGACTTCTACATACCAAATCCAATGGTCCATTCTCAGTCTTCAACTTACTTCGCCCTTCAGAAATATTTGTCACAGTTGATTACTCCTCTTATTTGCAATAATTTCTTCAATTCCCTGGTGGATTTCACTTTTTTTGCATCTATTGGCCAGTCTTTACCTTTGCTTGTTCCTAATCCTCTTTAAAGCTGGAACGTCCTAGGCCTCACTCCCTGGAACTTCAATTTTTTACATGTATTAATTTCCTTAATTATCTCAGTAAGTCTCATGGTTTAAAATTACATCTATATATTGATTACTCCTAAATTTTATCTTCAGCTCAGATCTTTCCATTGATTTCTAAACTCTTACATCTGACTGTTCAGTTTTCCATTTGAATGTCTAATTGGCATATTAAACTTGTCTAGAAATGAATTCCTGATATTTTTCTCCACAATCTATTTTTCCTACAGTCCTCCTAATCTTATAAATAGGCTTCTATGTTACTAATCATTCAGGGCAGTTGGAAATCATTTCCGAGTGTTCTCTTTTAGTCACATTCCCTGGTTAATCCATTACAGATACTTTGGATTACAACTAAAACATAAACCATTTCTCATTACCTCAGCCGCCTGTCTGTTCTGAGATAAATCGTCTGTACCTTGGATTATCACAACAGCCTCCAAACTGATCCTTCTTTCTTCCGCATTCCTCCTGCTTCCCCTCCACCCAAATCTATTCTTAAGACAGCAGCCAAATTAGCATGTTAAAATGTGAGTTGAACCATGCTATTCTCCTCTAACCCCTGCAAAGACATCCCAGGTTACTCAGAGTATAAAATGATAAGCAGTGAAAGAGAAGGAAAAGAACAAAGGATATACAAAAGAACCAGAAAAGCCCAATCCTTACCTACCATCCGTCTTCTGCCTGTGCCCTGCCTTGCCTCTCTGATTTCATATATCACTGTTCTGCATTTTGCTCACTCTGTTCCAGCCCTCAACCTTTTCTATTGCCATTCCCTGTGCCTAGAACACATCTCCTCCGCCTATAGATATAAACAAGGCGTCCTTTCTCTTTCCCTTCTAAGTTCACCTTCTCATAGAGGCTTCCCCTAACTACTTTATTTAAAGTCATGACCCTCTACTGCTTTCTCCTCTCATTACAATCCTCATTTCTCTTTCTTGTTTTACTTTTCTCCTTAGGACTTTTATCCATCTGACAAATTACATTTTGCTTGTTTGTTTTCTACTCCCTGTTTCTGGTGTGGGGCACCATGTATATGAGAATAGATAGTTTTGTCTGTTTTATTCCCGGTTAATACCCCAAGTGCCTAGAGCCATGCAATTATATATCTGTGCATTTATTTATATATTGTGTGTATATATATAATATGTATATATACATAAATATGTATCTGTGTATGTGTATGTCTGTTTGTATACTGAATGAATTAGTGAATGTTGATTGAATAAATGAATGAGTAGAAAACAATGTTAGCCTCCTTCCCTTCCTTGGATCTCAAGAAATATTGCAACAGTGATTAACAACTATTCAGAATTGCTATACATCCTGCTTTCTGTGTATAGTTTTTTTATTTAAGATATCTAGGTATCATCTCCTTATGGCCAACTTGTGGTACCAGTTACTATACTAGATGACTAGGTAACAAATTACTCCAAAGCTGAGAGCTGTAAAACAATCATTTATTACATCTGTGGATGCTATGGGTCAGGAATCCAGAGAGAGCACAGCAGAGTTGGCTTTGTTGTACTCTGAAATATCTGAAATTGCAAATGAAAGTGCCATGAGCAAAAATTGCTTGCAAGGTTGATGCTGGCTGTTGACAGGGAGACTCAGTTCCTCTATGTGTGGGTTTCTCCATGTGGTTTTTCCATAGGGGCTAGTTTGAGCTTCCTCAAGCTCCATATCATTGCTGGCTTTACCAAAGTAAGCATGCCCAGATGAACAAACCTGGTAGAAGCTGTATCCTTTTTCTAACCTGACCTGAGAAGTGAAAACATCACCTCCACTGACAGTATGGTTAGAGCAGTTACAAAGCTCCTGCCAAGTATAAAAGGAGAAAACAGAGACTCACCTCTTCATGGAATGAGTGTCAAAGTTACACTGTAAGAAGAGCAGATGGAATGCGAAATGGTGCAGTCATTTAGAAAAATATAATCATTCACATATGCCTGTGTAGAACTGTCAAGAATTTTCTTTTTCTCTACCTCTCCACTGATGAATCCAACTAGGCATTCTTATTCTTTGTAATTCAAGATGGGAACCAATCACATTTGTATTGTTAGGCCTGTTCTAACAACAACAACATATGTGTGTGTGTGTGTGTGTGTGTGTGTGTGCATGCACGCATGTGTGCAGGTGTGGAATAATAAGAAATATACATTTTGTTTATGTCTCTGGTTCCTGAGATGGTACTCTTAAGTCCCTTGGAATTTCCTGGGTGATAGGTGAGTATTTTGTTCTAATGAACCAACTCTTGTCAAGTCCCTAAATAACTTCAGCATGGCCTGACCCTATATCAGTGGACCCTCTGACCCTATATCAGTTGAACCCATATTTGACCCATAACTGATCACAATGGTTCAGATAATGAACCATTGACCAAAGCCTGCCATATGGTAGAGCCACCAGTAAATGGGTTGAATGGTCACCCGAAAGACTGAACCTCCATTAAAGACTTGGAACTTTCAGCCCTATTCCATGCAACCTCCAAGGAGGAGAGAGGGACTGGCAATTGTGTTAATAGTCAGTTGTGCCTACGTGATGAAACTTCTATAAAAACTCCTAAATAATGCAGCTTGAAGAGCTTCTGGATTGATGAACACAAGGTACTGGGAAGTGTTGTGTCTAAAGAGGACATGGAAGCATCACACCTGTCTCTGCACGTTTTGCCCTATGTGCCTCTTTTATTTGGTTGGTCTTGAGTTGTATCCTTTACAATAAATCAGTAATAGTAAAGTGCCTTCCTAAGTTCTGTGAGCCATTCTAACAAATCATTGAACCTGAGAATGGGATCATGGGAATCCCTAGTTTATAACCAGTTTGTCAGAAGTACCAGAGACTGGGACTTTCAATTGTCATGTGAAGTGGGAGTAGTCTTATGGGACTGAGTCCTTAACCTGTGAAGTTTGTGCTAATTCTGGATAGTTTGTGTCAGAATTGAATTGAATTGTTGGACATCCAGTTGGTGTATGAAGAATTGGAAGATTGCTGCTGTTGGGGAAAAGATTGCACAGTAAATTATATATATGTATATGTATAATCATAGAAAAGCGTATTGGAAAGGCATTTTTGCACTCATTTTTCTGGCATTCTCTTTCTGCAATATCAACAGTACACAGATACCACCTCAAGTCCCACTCTTGCAGCTCTATTTTGGAAATCCCCGATTAGTATAAAGGTCTTTCTCAGAATGAACACATATCGACCAGAGATAGCACTTGCTCTTTAAGCAGTGTTTTTGACAAAATAAGCATTTTCAGTTATCTGACCTATGGCTTCTCTATGATAGTAACCCTTCTGCCCTATCACCTCTGACCCTATACCAGTTGAATGCATATTTGGCCCATAACTGATCACAATGAACCATTGACCAAAGCCTGCCATGTGATAGAGTCATCAGTAAATGGGCTGAATGAATGTTATTAGATTTAATCCTTAAAGCAACTTTTTAAGGTATATATTACTACATACATTTTACAGATGAAGAAGAGGGTATATATTTAAACTTGCTATGCTTTATTTGGTAAGTGGAAGCCAAATTAATCCCCAGAACCTTCTTAACTTTCTACTACAATAAGATCCTTCTTTCTAGAACTAATTCTACACCTGTTTGCTTCCTTATGACTAAGGAGTTCCTCATTCCTCGTCTTTTGTGAGGCATCAGAATTCTGCTGTTCTATTGAGCCTGCAGTATTTTCCTTAGTTTGTCCAATGACACATAGCTATGGTTATTATAAAACTGTTGGGAAGGACATTAGAACAACATTTTAGATCAGGCTGTTTTTCAAAATACTGGGCTTGAAATTAGGTAATCATTTTGCAAAAGGGAAAATAAAGAAAGAAAAGAAAAAATTATCTAGTTAGAACAACAAAAAAGAATTAATACCTAAAAACAGAAATTCTCAAAATTACACTTACTCACCAAAGCAACCGTCAAATGAAAGTCACAAACATTTAATTCATGCTCTGGGATGAGTATACAAAAAGTTAGAGAGAAGAGTGAGAGGTACTTTTTTCTCTCTATGATCTTAACACTTAATAATTCAGTAACATAAGTAAAAATGTAACTATAATGCAAGGCAAGGTAAGAGAAATGCTGTAAGAAATGTATAAGTAAAGCGCTTTGGGGAGTTGAAAGGGAGATCTGTGCCAGGGCAAATAACAGTGCAGAAACTAGAACTACAAAATAACATAGAAAGAATTTTGTTAACCAAAGAGTAGACATTTCTTCCTGGCTCTGGGGGAATTGCTCATTGGTAGGGCGGCCTTCAAGAGCGGTATAATACTAAACAGAGGCAAGGCCAATATTAAGCAAATTTGATGGCTGAAACAGTTTTCTGCTCCTGGGTCTATAATTTAATGTCATTATTGGGCCTTTGAGGCTAATCCCACTAGAACAAGTCTAGAGGCTAACAGCAGAGGGCAAGGAGAGTGGTGCTGAAGGGGCAGCAGCAACTTCTGGTAAACAAATTCTGAAACTTAGTATTTAGATAATCTCTTGGGAACCAAATTCCAACCATCAGAGGCATTTTATGACTGTAATATATTAAACTTATATGAGTAGGAGCACAGGTGTGTCTTGAGCTATAAAAACTGAAAACAAACTCCTAATAGTTATAGGAAGGTGGGAGAATGTCATTTTTTTTCTGTTGTATAATGGAAATACACCCAAGACCTGAAACCCCTTAGAGTGTTGAATAAGAATTAAGTAAAAACATCAACAAACTGTACTGTGTCATTTTAATTTATAAACAGAGCTTCTATTTTATACTTTATTTTTTATAAGCAGAGCTTAAATTTTGCATATATAAATATATATATTTATATATTATATATATATATATTGCTTTCTTAAATACCACATGCATTTAGTTTGAGCAACTAATCAGACTTTTTAGGAAATATTTCATTTTATACATCTTAGTTATTTAACTATTATTTTGAACAAAGACACTGAAGGCTAACAAATTTTTATGGGGCATAGGATATTTCTGTTACAAAGTTTGATATAGCTAGGCTCCATTTATTTTTCAAGTTAAAAAATAGAGCAGTCCCTTTAAACTGCTAATCATATTATGATTGATCTTTATGTTGTTTATCTAAGGAAAGATGAAAGCTTGGTCACTCCAGGCATGTGACATTGTCGACAGACTTTTCAGCACTCCTAGTAATTTATGGCTATTCAGTGGGAACTGAAAAACACTCAGGTGGCTGAGAGTGGACATCCCAATGATTTACTTACAACATCTGCCATCTGATTACATAGGCTCCATTCAGCAGTCAGCTTCTTGTAAAATGGTGTTCCCCATGAATTCCTTCCCCTGTGCTAGTCAGTATTGAGTGACACTGAACTTCAGATTGGTATTGAAAGAGTTTGTCTCCCAAGAGAAGAAATTAGCTTTTCCAAATCATATCATATTTAGGCAGTGAGTTAAAAGAAAAGAAGATGAAGGAAGAATGATAAAGGGAAAAATAACATAAAAATCATTGCAGGAATCTTAACCCCTAGAACCTGTCAAATTCTATAGTGTACTTTCGTGTTTTTAAGAGAGCAGTTTCTCAGAATAAGTATCTATGGGCATAACCCTGAAGTTCTGATACTTATTTGTGAAAGAGATGATTGTAGTAATTGACTATAATTTGTTTTTATTACCTCCAGGGAAAGCAAGATGTATAGGTAAGCACATGTTTGTGGACTAAACTCAGCTAATTATGGTTTAATGTTTAATAAAAGGAAAAAATCTCAGATTTCTATCATAAGCATCAGACTTAATAAAGCCACAATTATAAATAAATATTGTAGCAATTAATTGATATTAAATTAATTAGTTTTCAATATATTTATGACCCACCAGAAGCTTATTTAATAATTAAAAAAAAAAACGCAACAAGAAGGATCAGATCTTAATTCTACACTGAAGTTGACTGTCTCAAAAGTTGTGTCTTCTCAGCTCTGTGTGTGTTTAAGAGACATCATGAGTTTTTCAAGGCATAGCATAATAAAACCAAAAGCAAGTTTAGAGTTGGTTTAGAAGGAAAAATGTTTTGATTGTGTTTGAGATTACAGCCAGCCATTTGGTACAGAATTAAGCTTCTTAAATAAGTGTAACACAAAGAGCTCATCTATGAATCTTTCTTTTGTGTTATTATGTACTTGACACCAAGATATGGTTGGGGTGCGAAAACAGTCTCTACTTCCATCATGTGCCAGCACTGTAACAGGACATCAAAGTTTTCTTCTTTTCCTAAAAGCAAATCCAAAGTAGCATCAAGGTCAGCACTACCAATTCTAGAACTCGGGTTGGATTCCTGCCTCTTCAGCTTATTTGC
Source organism: Aotus nancymaae (assembly GCF_030222135.1). NCBI lineage: Eukaryota > Metazoa > Chordata > Mammalia > Primates > Aotidae > Aotus > Aotus nancymaae. The sequence goes on along the minus strand of NW_026988413.1, from coordinate 62,031,331 downwards.
TGAGTGACCTTGGCCTTTTCCTCCTCAGTTTTCTTATACATAAAATAGAAATAATTTACCTATTTCATGGGTTTATTGTGACTGATAACTAGTGACTAAAATATATGTGAAATCTTTGGGTAGGGCCTGGTATATAATAAGTGCTATTTAAGCATTAGTTATTAAATGGGTATTTAACACCACACATAGACATCATTTCACCTCCCCAAATGTCTCCTTTATCTCTCTTTCTGGGCTTCTCTCTGCAGCCTTTGTCTGAGCACTCCACCACCTTTTGTCCTCTGTCCATACCACGGTGACTGACTCTAGTCTTCTCTGCCCAGTAGCCATCCCACACCAATCACCTCTATACATTGCTCCATTTCTTACACACAGCAACCCAGCCTTGTCTCAGCTTCTTGAAACCTTGATCCTCTTGCCTTCACTTAATGTTGTCTTCACATACATACCATCGTAAATACTTAATTTGTTTCCTGTCAGTAGACAAAAGATCTATAACCAGTATTCAGTGTTCTAGGAAAGTGAGTAGGTAATTATAAACAACGTTTTGTAAGAAATTATAAATAACATTTTTGGTAACATAAACATTTAATACGATTAATGTGATACATGATTTTAGCCATAAATATCCATCACCATTCAGTAACTTGACAACACTGAAAGAAAATTGAACATATGACTATATTAACAAGTATTAGTTTGCTGTAGTAATTTAGCATGGGACACTGGAAATAAACTTATTAACTTGTTTAGGCTATTAGGGGAAAAATGTATGATTATAAATTTTAGTTAAGTTCTGTGTCTACATACCTACTGGTAAGAACAGATATTCTTTATTGAGGACTTTATAAAAACTAAAAGAAGACTGTATATACATATATTTGTATAAATCATTTTAGACCATAGTACTTGGTATTTTTTTAGGCAGATGGATAATATGAACTAGAAAAAAATAGTCCTTTTCACATAAATTTTCAATGCTTCCCAATTTGGAAAATAGTGTAAACTTGAAATATTTAGATGACTGTAAAGAAAATAATAATCTTCATGAAGGACAGTATAGATGATCTTTTCTAATTGTCCCCTGTATGCTACACACTATGATTATGTTTGGTATTAATCTTCATTAGAACATAAAACTGACTGTAGAAAATGATCACTCGTCACCCCTACCTTCATCTTCACCCATGATTTTTCTCATTTCAGATGTTAAAGTTGTGAGTTTTCATCACCTAGATTTCTATTGGTCCAGTAATCTTTGCTTTTCTTTACACAAATCTGAGGTTTTCTTCTTCTAAAACAATATGAAAGAATGCCTGTGCTAGTTACCACTTTTTAGAATTAGCATATCTCTGTGTGGCACTGTGTAGTACTGTCTTGTACTCCTAGTATATTTTGCTGAAGCGTTATGGGCGAGAGAAAGGAAAATAATATCTTGATGGGAGAGAGCAGTAAGCAAATCGAGTTAAATAGAGAGACTCTCATTCAATTTATAATTTACATCATTTTCAAACACTCTATTCTACTAGCTGTGGAAGTTTAACAATTTTACTTATAGCAGCTGTACCAACTTGGCAGGCAAAATTAACCATCAAAGGAGTCAGACGCCGCAGCACCCTCAAAAGAATGATCATGGAGTCCACCAGGATTCAGTTTGCAGGAAGAAATGTTGGGCTTTCTATGAACGTCTACTTCTCCTACGGGAAGGAAGACTATTCCCAACAAAGAGCCATGCACCTGGGCTAGTGTGAGTGGAAGAATTTTATCTGCTGCTCAGAATTTCCTCTTGTCCAGTCTTCATGGCATGTTCTTGATTGGTAGCTAAGCACAGATGAGATCAGAGAAAAAAAATAAGACCGTCTTAAAAAGTTTCTTTCACTTAACTTACTGGGTGAAACTCAATGCACAAGGTGGTAGTATAATTCTCTGGTATTTTCAGGAGTGATGGAATATGGCATCAGCAGTTCTGAGACAACGTCTCTGTGGTCTAAGCACCTTCACGGGAGCAACTATAGCCTTGGAGGTTGATATCACCACAGGTAGACAGGCAGGTTGAGTGGAAATTGGCATATGGTACACTGCTTTTGAGGATGAAAGAAAAAGGAGGGGAAGGAAGACGGAAAAAAGAAAGCACTCCTCACAGAACCAACAGAAAAACTATGAGAAAAATCAAACAATACCGCAAGTTTTTTAAAAAAGTGAGAGAGGTTCTATTACCTTTTAAAGGGTTTCCCTAGTAATTTCCTGTTGCCACTTTCCCATTTTTGTAGGATTTTGCTATAATAGTTAAATCTGAAGGTCACCAAATAAGGAAAAAGAATGTAAATAATAAAAATGTTGATGGGGATTCAAGGTATTTCAATCCAAGTGCCTTTTTTCCTTCTTAAATTAGCTTGTTCTCTTAAGCTCACTTACTATTTTACAGCTACTTCTTAAAAAGGGAAAAAAAGCAATGAAGTAGACAATAATATACAGTCTTAGTTTTCCTTTACTCTTGCTTTTTGGAGAAGTGAATTACTATTTTCAGAAAGATTTTCATATGGGAGTCATGAGTCATTCTGGCCTGCATTGAGGGGAGGCCCTAATAACATTCTTTACGCCTACCGATGATATTATAAACATTTGTTGACACAACTAAATATGCAATTAATTTAGTATTCTAAAATCTTTCAGTTTCTTCCATCCATACTTTGATGTACTTGTTTGCCTTATTGAATATAATTTAAATATATTATATTTAGTAAAATCACAATTTAAAAAAGGAGTAGCAAGGATAATTATATTTTTAAAATATACACTGGATTTAAAAAAACAAAAGTACTGATTTCATCTAAATAATAACCACATGGGATTCAAGATTTAAAAAATCAATTTTTTATGATACATACTAAAAAATGTATAAAACAGTTAAAATATTTATAAAATTCATAAGTAAAGCACTTAGCAATTAATTAAAACTTGAAATATGAAAATGTAGTCTTAACTAAATGTCATTTTTTTCTATAAACATCCAAATAGACTATATAATGTTTAAAAGTCTGATTAGTCTGTCAATACGATTTATAAAATGACATGGTTTATATTTTAATATTAATCATATAAAAAGGACAGTGATGTACTATTAAGACATGCTATCTAAAAGTGAGTGGACTTCTACATATATCCCCCTATTAAACATAAGATAAAATACCTGCAAATATATTTGGTTCCATTTTTAGGCTAACCAGTCTGTCCAGCAGTTGTTCTTTCTTAGCAACAAGAATTGATTACTCCCTTGATTATTGTGATAGAGTGAGAGTCTCATTCTGTTTCTGCTACAATGTGAGAAACAGAAAACTGGGAATATCACACCTTCAAACTTCAAATGTCTATAAACCAAATTCAATACAAACAAATACTTATTGAGAAGCTACTGTGTGTCACAAAGAGTATTATATAGTACAGGGGAATAAATATGAATACAAATCCCTGCTTGCAAACAAAAAATTCTCTGCTTGCAAAGAATTAGACAGATACTAAAATAACTATTATAGGCCAGGCATGGTGGCTCATACCTGTAATCTAATATTTTGGAAAGCCGAGATAGGAGGACCACATAAACCCAGGAGTTTGAGACCAGCCTGGGCAACATGGTGAAACCCCTTCTCTACCAAAAAATACAAAAATTAGCCAGATGTGGTGGCACACACCTGTAGTCCCAGTTACTCAGGAGCCTGAGGTGGAAGGATTGATTGGGCAGGAGATCAAGGCTGCAGTGAACTGTGATTGTGGCACTGCACTCCAACCTGGATGATAGAGTGAAACCATGTCTCAAAAATTAAAAAAAAGAAATAAAATAACTATTTTATATATAATTGTTATTTTAAATATATATATTTTACTATTTAGTTATTTTAAATATAACATATATTGCTTTAGTTATAATATAACGTATTTCTTTAGTTATAATATAATATATATTTATTTAGTTATTTTAAATATATATACATTTAAAAAAAAAACAGAGAAGGGCAGGGCCATATGAGAACTGCTGAGGTCAGCTTCTAGGTGAAAATGGCTCCACATATAATAATTTCAAAAGTTGACACTTTTTAAAAAAAAGTACTGAACTGTTTTGAAACATACATACTGTACTAACAGTGTTATTCAACGTGAAGTGTACTTAGCTACTCCCTGGATTATTTTTTTAAATTTCTTTTCCTTTCAGAATACACTGATGTACATATGACTTGGTTTGTAGAAACTTCAGGATCTCAAAAGATAACACAACATGTACAAAAAAAGTCTCGTGTGGTTATGGTAGAATCCATAACCGTTTGTTTTCCATTTACTTAAAAAAAAAAAACCTAATTTGTTAGTTTTTGATGAGAAGGCAAATGATATTTATTGAATTTATTTAATAATATATGTAGAAATATAATTATTGCCCCAAATTTCCATTAAACACAAAATTATTTAATAAGATGTGGATAAATAACGCTGACTTTGATTTGAAAATTTTGTAAATGATAGAGAATTACATATCTACTTTATAAGCAGAAATGTGTGCATTTGTGTATGTGTGAGTTTGTTTTGTGCTTGAAGGATTTTTTTCCTCTATACCTAAGTTAAGAAATGTGGGCATTCCCTTTACTTCCATGGATAGTGTAGGAAGTTATATAGCCTAGATTATGAAAATATTAATATAGTTATGAAGTTCTTGCCTATTGACCCCACCCAATTTTGATAAAGATTTAACTTTTTCACTTTTATTTTAAGTTCAGGGGTACAGGTACAGGTTTGTTATATATGTAAACTCATGTCACGGGGGTTTGTTGCTCAGATTATTTTGTGACCCAGGTATTAATCCTGGTACCCATTAGTTATTTCTCCTGATCTTATCCTTCCTCTAAGATCTAATATTTAAAGTCATATGAAAATAACTATACACTTACCATGCTTAAAATTATGATGGATAAAATTTAAAGCTATATTTATTATTAAATTTTGTTAGAAAGCAATACTTCCCTAGAATTGATAGTACATTAAAAAGTTAGCAAGGGGGCCAGGCCTATTGGCACAAACCTGTAGTTCCAGTTACTCGGGAGGCTGAGTCAAGGGGATTCTTTGAGCCCAACTGTTCAAGGCCAGCCTGGACAACATAGTGAGAACCTGTTTCAAAAAAAAAAAAAGGTTAGCAAAGGTGGAACTGGCTTTTTAAAAACTGTTACCCAATTATATTTAAAGTGAATAGTGAATAATACTTTACACACAATAATATAGAATTAACACTCCCCACACTGACCAGAAAAGTTTCCAATACGTGCCATCAGGTAAAATGAGGATGAAGAGGCCAGCTGCAGTGGCTCCTGCCTGTAATTTGAACACTTTGAGGTACTAAGGCAGGTGGATCACCTGAGCTTGAGAGTTCGAGACCAGCCTGATCAACATGGTGAAACCCTGTCTCTACTAAAAATACAAAATTAGCTGGGCATGGTGGCACATGCCTGTAATCCCAGCTACTCGGGAAGGCTGAGGCAGGAGAATCACTTGAACCCGGGAGGCAGAGGTTGCAGTGAGTAGAGATTGTGCCATCGCATTCCAGCATGGGCAACAAGAACGTAACTCCATCTAAAAAAGACACCAAAAGCTGAATGATGAACAAGAGGGAAAAAGTGGTGGGGTTTTGGTAAGATGAAGATGCAAAGACAAGGAATTAGGTTTTAGGCATATTCATTTTGAAGTACTATGAGACACCGACAAAAAGGCCTAGTCTGGAGTTCAGAGAGGGGGGACGTTCTGAGTTTATATGTAGTAGTAAGGATCACATGAGTAAATGAGATTTCTTACAAAAACACATATGAGGGGAGAGCACAAAGCCCTGAAAACATAACAGGCTCCCTGAGCCGGTAGTACTGACAGAGAATACACTGACAGCAACTCTCCAGATTTTCCAGAGTAATCCTGAGTAAATGCCCCAGACTCGGGAGTCAAACTATGGATATTCGCGTGTGCTTGCTATTAGGTTGCTGCAAAAGTAAATGCCATCACTTTTAATGGCAAAAACCGTAATTAATTTTGCACCAACTTGATATTATGATGTTTTATCTCTGTCACCATACGTTTAGAGTTTACCAAAGCAAACTTTTTGTTTTATTTTATGTACCTCTGAACAAGTGTCAGAACAGGTTCACAGCCACCCAATAGGATTCTTCCACTCTAGCAGTGTGATCCAAAACTCTCCAGCCTTACCCAACTCATATCTCTACTTAAATACTGGATCTTCAGTGACAGTGAGGATATATTTCCAGAATATTCATTAAAAGAAATGTGATGCAGTACTGATACCCGAAGTTTCCAGAATGTGTCTCTCTGTCAGATAGGCAAGAAGAGTATCTGTGATGATTTTGTTTCCAAACTGGGTATTTTATACTTTCTTGGCCTAATGGGGAAGTATGGCTTTCCATTATACATTTAAAATCATGGAGAAAACATGCTTTTTCTCAGAGTATTTAAAAATTGCTCTGCCAATTGAAATATTAGAATAATGTTTTAAAATGTTTTCTCTGCTTCACATTCATGACGTTTGCACAGAACTTCAAACATAATGCATCTTTAAGATCCAGTTTATTGATAGTTGGAATTCATTGATAGTCCCATGAAACTCATAAGAAAAAGGAAACAAGAAATAGTGTCACTATGTGCTTTGTTTTGAACATGTTAACTAAACATTACAAGAGCAGATTAGAAAAGCAATCACTTTGTTTAGTTGAGTAATTACCCACTTGAATCCCTAAAGATTAGTTATTGTAACATGTTCTATAAGATTTCCACTAGGAGTCTTAAATGAGTCAGTAAAAGGTCATGTTTCCATATGTTAAAAACACTTGAAAGAATAATATTAACATAGACTCTTAGGCCTTGCCCACACTTGTCCAGTGAAAAAATACGTTGCTTTCGACATCAGTATTCTTATAAATGTGCAGCAGATATAAACGTTGAAAATCACTTTCAATATGTTTTGATTTACTAGCATTAAAAAGAAGCCAATGTACAGTTCACAGTATGGAAGGAGATCTTATTTAATGCCATGCTATTGATATTGGCTATTCCACTCATAGATGCAGACCTTCATAGTCTGTGCTCCAGCACTATTTTTTTTAATCTAGCAAAGTAGATACAGTTGGCCCTCCATATCTGTGGGTTTCATATTCATGCCTTCAGCCCAACTGCAGATAGAAAATATTGAAGAAAAAAAATTATACGAAGTTCCAGAAAACAAAACTTAAATTTGCTGTCACCAAGTACTTCACTGAATCCAGCTGAATGAAGTGATTTGTCGACATTGTGTTAGGTATTATAAGTAATCTAGAGATGACTAAAAGGACACAGAGGATGTGCATAGGTTATATTATGCAAATGCTAAGGCTTTTTATATAAAGGACTTGAGCATCTGCAAATTTTGGTATCCACAGTGTTACTAGAATCAGTACCCCACAGATGCCAAGAGACTGCTGCATTAACAAGATAGGGAATATTTAGAAGATAAATTGATGCATGTAATTGAATTTGCAAAAATTCTATGCATTTTGCAAACATAAAAGTATATGGAACTTTATTTTTATGAAACATTCTAGATCACTAAGTGTCTCATCATCTCTAGTAAAACTAGGTTTAAAAGCTTTCATAATCTCAGAATACATTTGTCAGATACCTGCACTGTAAAATGATGTAATAAAATATATAACATGAGTTAAAAGCTAAAAAGTCAGAAGTGGAAATAGTAGAAATGATAATGGTAATAAAACCATCTACTTAAAAATATAAAAATAAAGACTCTATCATTTCTCACTTTTGATAAGCATCTAGTTCATGCATCCAAAAACTTAATGAGTCCACAATTATTCTCTTAGGTACAGCTCAGATTAGTATGGCCTTTCCCTTTATTTTTTTTTTTTAAGAAATGTCAGCAAAATTTGTACTTACTTATTTATTTTTTTTTAGAGTTTTTAAAATCATATTAAAAAACCCAATCACAGACCTCTTTGGTTTACAATTATTATATTTTGGGAGTAATCTGGACTTTAGGGCCTAAGATTAAATAATCATTTGAGACCAAAGCTGAGTGTACCCTTTTACTGTGACTTTCAATCTGTTGAAAAAATAGTGTGCAAACACACATACACATTCATACACATAAAACACATTTATGTATTTATACCAATCTCAGGATTAAGCCATGAAATCAGAGTACTTTGGAAAGCGAAGAGTTCGGTGCAACCAAGATTACTCTAGCTCTTCCCTGTGCCATCAATAGAGACCTGATCCCCAGGGTATCTACCTGGGATCTTGCAAGTAAGCAGACTTAATTTGGGATTGCTGGTATTGAGTACTTGCTACTAGAAAACTGAGAAATTCTTGGGAATTCCATTCCAGAAGCCAAAATCTAGAACTTTGAATCATAGTTAGAACATGCAACAGAAACCAGAAAGTTTGAACAGATTTAGAACCACACTGATGCTCCCATTTATGTCAGTATCTCTAAGGCCCTACACTAAAAATAATTTACAGACTTGCAGTTATGAGGATTCACACTCTACGGGTGACCTTTACTGTCTTATGGGAGTGACAAAGATTCAGATCTCAAAATTATAATGATGACTGATTTGTGACTCAATCCCTGGCATTTTCCAAACCTCAGAGTCTAGTGGGAGTAAGATACACTAAATCTAGCAACCATTTTCAAAGGATACTCCCATATAACGCAAAACCGTGGGGACTGAATATTGTCCAACACTTGCTTTGGTCATGGCAAATCAAAACAATTAATGATTATTGTTACCATAAAATTATTGATTCCCTCTAATGAAGAAAAAGTATCAAGGAGTTAAGGAATCTGTTCTTAAAAAGGCATCCATTTTTTTTCTAGGAATTTTCCCACTTGCAAACTCTGAAGTTTTACAGAAGAAAGTAAGGTGAAATCTTCGTTCCCCAAATGCAAGAGCATTAGTTAAGCATTAAGGTCAAGTAAATGTTCATAATGACATGCTGAGAGAGAGGAGTGGACAAAATGAAAATTGATGTCACTAGGAATAATGAAAAAGTTGTTTTATTTTTAGGAAATTGGAAGAGTGATATTATTTTAATGACAGTTTGTGAGAGGTGAAGAAGGCTGGTCTTTTAAACTAATTGGATAATCTTTAATAAGCATTTGTCACACTATATATTGAGATTTTTTTTGGAGTTTTGAAAAAATAACAGAAAGATAATATTCCACATACTGCTTTGATGTTCATCAAATTATTCCTTTGGGAAACACAGAATGACCCCACATTCTTGCAACTGGATTGAGTAGATTTCTTGATTCTGACCAATGGAAGTGGATGACAATAATATATATACTTTCTGGTCTGTCTCCAGGATCCCTTTTTGATCCTTTTTAGGAGCCATGACTTTAAATTTCCAGGATTGTAACCTGAAAAGAGACTGAATTTCTGAGTACTTGCTTGAAGGTAAACTACTGTCTTAGTCAGTTTAGATTACTATAACAAAATATCACACACAGATTTACTTTTAATCAACAAAAATTAATTAATCTTAGTTCTGGATACTGGAAGTCTGAGATCAGGGTGCCAACATTGTTGGATTATAGAGAAGACCTTCTTCCAGGTTGCAACTACCAGCATCTCATTGTATTCTCACATGATGGAAAAGGAATGAGCTAGCTTCCTGGCCTCTTATAAAGACACAAATACTGTTCATGAAGGCTCCACTCTCATGTCCCAATCACTATCCAAAAACCTTGCCATCACACTGGAGGTTAGAAGATCAACGTTTGGATTTGGCAAGGGGGCAGGAACATGCAGTCCATGACAACTGCCAAAGAGTGTCAATTCCAATACACATCAGACCAATACAATCTTGACAAGAGAAAGAAATAAAACATTACTAAGCCACTAGGATATCATGCTTCATTTTTAACCATCACATAACTTTATCCTAATTCATAAATCAATATTATATGAAAGCTATAGCTGTAACAATGACCTAAAATATGTATTATAGTTTAGTGAACAGGAAAAGGGCAATCTAAATCCTGACACTGAAATTTAGAAAGATGATGACCCATATTTTGCAAAAGCAAACTTTTGATAAAACTTTTGCATGCAGTAACTTGAAAGCAATGTACCTATTCATCTGGAAACTTTAGGGGATATGGTTGGAAAAAATATATAGGAGTAAAATTAGTATATTCGTATATTTATACTGAATTAATATATTTTGAACGTTATAGATTAACAAAAATGTTACCATCAAAAGGAGGAGGTCAATTTAAGAATAAATTGGTCATTTTGCACGTTGAAATAAAAGGCAATAGAATCCTGAGATTCTGTACCTTCCAGAGTTAGAAAAGCTAGCTCATTATAAGACTCCTAGCAGTTGGTGATAGAATTTTAAAGGGATTGAACAAGATCCTGTGAAATGTCTCAAATAAATATAATAAATCAAGGCTGAAACTATTAAGCTTAGGTATGGTTTCCCACTCATTTTCCTAAATAGGTGTTTACCATTAATGTAACAGGTAAGCAAGTTGGTGAAAAGCAATGAAATAAAGAAATTTGAGAACCACATCTGGAAAAGAACTCTGAGTATGTGATTACTGGTACATGTAAAATTAGAATAAAACAAATCAGCAGCTCTCCTGATTTTAGAAAATTTTATCGTCAAAAAGTCAGAAATTTGTTTCAGAATTAAAACAAATATGTAAATAATTAATAATAAATTTGAGAATCCAATTTTCCACCAGCATGAGTCACAGCCTGAATGTTCCATAGCCCAGAGGAAGGTTGTCTCTCTAACACTTATTTAAGATGTGACCAGGACTAGAATGAGTTTACAAGTGTGTGTTGAATCAAGGAGTCAAAAAGAAAAGTGGATAAAATAATTCCTTCTGGAAAAATGAATTAGAGCTTAATACAAGAAAATGAATTAGGGCTTAATATAGGAAATGAAATAGAGCTTAAGACAGTTTAATACACATCCCATGCTTGAGGTTGGAGACCTTGACAATATCTTCCCAGTGAGATTTCAGAATTGCAATGGACAGATATCCACTGTGTGTCTTCCATTCTCCCCCTTTATGAATGGGAATTTTTAGGCATTGTGTGTGTGTGTGTGTGTACACGTGTGTGTGTATGTACACATGCATGTACGTGAAAGAGAAAAATAACAGTTATATATTATGTTACCCTTCCTGGCACAATTACAATATTTTAAATGAAGACTAATGATTAGTAGAGAACTAAATTTAAAGTCTAAGCTGCATTCAAAGTCAAGTCACATAATTAATTATACTAAAGACATTGGGCTTGGAATTATGAATCCACACAACTCTTTCTGTCTTATTCTTCATAAAAAATTGAAAATGGACTTCTGATGAGTTTTTAAAATCTTTTGAACTAAACTGTAAAAATTATCTTCTACCTCCTTCTAATTAATGCAATGAGATGAGATCAAACCATTTATGAACTCCTGCTTTGCCAGCAAGTGGTGTCTTTCTTATCAAGAAAGACATTTAAAACAAGTTCACTTTTAACTTAGAACTGGATTTTAAAATTAGGAAACCAGAAATTATTTTATGCTAACACTGTCTTTATTTCTTTGGCAATGTCAAAGCGACTTTCTTTGAGCATTTTATAATATGACTCAGTATTTATAGTAGTGGCAGTTAAAGTCAAAGTTTTCCTTCATATTTTCCTTAATATTAACTTCTAAGATATTTTGCCACCAAACACATTTAAAGATTTCCTATGAGTCAACAAATACAAACTGAGAACCCCACAATATAAAGCAGTGGGATAAAGGCTCATAGGAAACAAAGAGGTATAATTCAGCATAATTCACAAATCAACTATCATTCTGGAATCTTTTCAGTTCAATTGGAGATAATATAGCAAAAGAAATACATGGATTATAATTGTCAAATGAGTGATAATAACAAAAAACTGTGTTTGTGTAACTCTGCAAAGTGTCTTCACTTTCATACGTATTGTAACAATGGCTCTTCATTAAAACTATGTAGAGTTATTATTCTCTCTTTTTTTAAAATAGATTCATTCCTATTTGAATTCAATAGAGGAGTGCTTCTCCACTCTCTTGGTTCAGGGACAAATACTCAAACTGATTTTATTTAATAATACTTGGGTGGGGATGCTGAAGACAGGCTTTCCTTTTCATACATTTATAGGGGTCCAGGATTCGCCTTCTGATTTTCTGGGGATTGTGACTGTCTTGAAACAATATACGGTTTGGCCACATGAGGGTAACTCTAGTGAGGACAAAGCAAAGTCTTGGAAAATGTACTTTTGCTGAAGAGGGACCATTTATGCTGAAAAGTCAGCAAGCAATGTGCTAACTGCAGGTGATGGGAGATGCACTCTCCACACCAGTGGGAAGAGCAGCAGTGTGGGCCTCAGCACAGGGAGGCACAGTGCTCACAAGTTGGCTACCACACTCTCACAAGATTCCCAGGAGCTGTCCACGGGCACATCCCTTCAAGAGGGCCCTAGATGCTTACCCTGTTCCTGTACGACTAATGCTTTATGTCATCAACCTACCAGTCTCTCTTCCTGTGACCCATCATATGTCCATGCACCTCATACTCACTTTTGCTTCACATATTTCTGATGCCAGTCCTAGTGATAGATTCACTATCTTATCTGTGCTACTGTATTAATCTTCCACTAAATTGGTTTCTCTGCTCTACATCTGTCTCACTTCACAAACTCCACACTGCCGTACTTTCTAAAACAAATCTGATGCTATTTCCTCAAATACCAGGTTTCTCACCACAGAACTCTACCTATCTGACAGTCCTCGTCTCTCACCATCCCATAATTCCACACACAGTCTGAATATGTAAGATACTTTTAGGCATTCTCTCCATCCAAAATCCTACTTCAACTTATGTCTTTGCTCATGTTACCACTCTTTGGAATGACCTTTTCCTTGTATTCTATATAAAAATAATCGAATATTCTCACATTGAAAAAAAAAAACAACACCACATTGCTCTATCAAGAAGAGTTAATGCCTCTTCCTTTGGTAATCATGTTTGTATTTTAAGCAGACTTATTCTAGACTTTTCAAATTGCATTATAATTTTTATTTGTGAATGTGTCATCCTCCCACCCCCTAGGTGAAGTGCTAAGGTTCATAAAGAGAGAGCAAGCAAAAACCAATAACCACAATGACCCACTACAAACAAAATTTATTTTTCTTCCTTCAGTGACTATAATGCTTCATAAATCACGCCTGCATCTTTCCTCATGGCATAATTTTATCTTGAAATAGCATGGCTTTCTTTCCTTACATTAAATTTTTAAGTATCCTAAGATTCTATTCAGATGCCATTGCTATTAGGAAACAATTAATGTATGGTGAATGACACAAATAAGATTGCTTTCTTTTTTAAATACACAATTTATTCTGCACTGTTTTAGAGGAAAAAAAATGGTTCTCTGTTCTATTCTGCCATAGCACTCTATACATCACCAAGAACACAGAATATTGTTACTGTCAAAGTAAAGAAATACGGTGGATAAGAGCAGTGGCTCTGGAGACAGACAGTTGTGTGTATGAATTATGACCCAACCAGGCACGAATTTTCAACATGGGTGAATTAATTTTGCTAAGACTGATTTTCCTAGAAAAAATTGACTTCATATTAGTGCTCACATTAAGAGATTGTTTTGTGCATTATATTTATTAAAAGACATAATTTTTATATAAGTGCTTAACAAAGTGCTGGGGAATAAGAAGTATTTGATAAATATAACTATTACTAGAGGACCAGATACGCCCTACTCCAATTCCCTGGTAATCCTGGCATTTCCAAGATTCCCTTCCCTAGAGGAGGTGGCAACACTGAGAAGGAGGAGTACCTGTTATATTTGGAAGGAACGTAGAAGCAATAATAGTGGCGAAAAATCACTGTTCTACGTGAGAGGCATCTCAGTCAGGGACTCCACTGTACCTACTTTGTATAATGCCTTTATAAATAGGGATAGTTTTTAAAGTAGATGTCTCATATGCACTTGAATTAGAAATTGGAACTTAGACATTATTTCAGTTGTTCATTCAAAACTGGATTACATGCTAATTCCAATGGCTTCAAAAAGTTTTCGAAGAAGCAATTTGGCTCATAATGAAAGAATTTCAACTGACACTCTGAAATAAGACATAACTATGTAAGAGAATAATGAACAGTGAATGAAATGTAAACTTTGGATCACAGAGAGCAATAGGTGGGAAGCATGTGTGCTCTGCATGGGCAGTGGTATTTGGAAACATGGTAATGCTGGGGTTAACCAGGTGAGTAAGACTAATTCTTAGAAGCAGCATCTAGAAAAATAACCCAACAATTTCCTCTTGACTGTTCAAGGAATAATATCATATCCTACAATCGTAACTGAATCTGAAGATAAAATTTCAGTAAGTGTGCAGTGAGGAAAATTCCCAAAATTCTATTTGTTCCAGGTTAATGATAATCTGGTCTCCAAAACCCGGACTGGAAAAATAATTATTTCTTCAGTAATTTAGATTAAACTGTTATGAAGATGCCCCAACATCCTAGAAACAAAATGATTTTTTTTTTTTAGGTTTCAGGGAAAAAAATTATTTCATAAGATTCTCAGACTCACTCTGTTTTGAAAAATTAAAGAAAGAAAACTTCACTTGATAGAAACCAATATAGTTTCACTTTAATGTTAAAGAAAATGTTCATCTCAAATTTACAACTTTTTAGTTTTAAATTTCTGCTAAAATAATATTTTATGTGTATCTGATTTGTCTCAGTTCATTGATTACCCTGAAGTTAAGCTGTCACCTGCATTTAATTGTCAAAATTTTTATGCAAAATGAACTGTTAGCATAGTGTTTATATAATGTTATGGATTTGTGAGTTAGTATTTCTATAATAGCTATTAATATAATTTACATTTGTCTTTTTCAATATAGTGGGAAAAAAGCAGTGATGTGAGGCTTACTATGTGGATACCAAATAATATACGTGAACTGTATTACATAATACACGTGTTTCATTAAAATCTGTGTGATTTTAGCATTTTATGGTCAGAACGTGAATTTTATTTCCAATATCACCTCATAAATTTATAAACGAGGCCATATTATATTACCCAGATGCTCTGTTTTTCACAATGTGAAGTCTACTAACAATACACTTTTTTTAGTGTACATCTTTAAAATTTTGACAATGTAGCCTTTCTCAAAGTATGTTGAGGGTAATTGACTAATGACACATGCATGTTTTGAGTAAAAAAGTCAAATCCCTTTTAGAAAATATTTTTGGAAATGTCTAAGTAAAATTATAGGTAAGCACTCTTTCTCCAAAATGAACTCTAAATATCTACTATCAAAATTTGCAATATTCAGATTCAAACTTAAGAAAATAGTAGCATTTCTGTTATGGAAATGTAATGTAGATTAACCAAGTGTTTTATATATCTCTATATATAATTTTTACCTTCAATTAATAATTACTGAAACATTTATTTTACATTTAAACATATACGCATTCATGTACATGTATTTCTATAGATACAAATTTTCCAAGACTAAACAGTGATATTTTATGAAATAAATATTAATAATTTAAAACTACTTTTAAAACTGATAAATTCATGCCTAATTTCTTTGTAGAAATATCACCAGTTTAAAATACCTTGAACAGTACATGAGAGGCTATTTCTCTAAACTCTCACCCAATTAGAACAGCATAAATTTTAAAACCATTGCAACCTGGTAAGTGAAAAATACTTCAGCTGTACCTTAATTCACAGTTATTTTATTACTGTTTCATATTATCATCTTTCATTTTATAAATAAATGAAATAAATGATAATAAGAAAAAAACTATAAATGTTTTTTTTTCTTCTTTTGTTACTTCTCTCTCTTGGTATACATTAAATAACATGCGTTTAATGCCCAGCTCCAGTCCACCTTCAGAGTGGTCTAGGGACACAATAAGATATAGAACACAGAGTATGCAATTGTAAGGCAGCAAGAATTCTCTTACACAGTAGGTAAAATCCAGATGCTCCTGTGTTTCCTTCACCAGGCTAATAGTATAAATTTGGCAACGGACCTGAAACTCACTGCTTCTGACTGGCAGATCTCCACACATGAAGCATTATACAAATGGTTGCTGACTTACAATGGTACTACTTAATGATTTTCCAACTTTACCACAGTGCGAAGGCATCAGCTGTCAGCAGAAAGCAGTAGGATGCTTTCTGGTGACACCAGGCCAGTCAGCCAAATGATTTGGAAAGTACCCTGTATACTCTGGAGAGTACACTGTATTGCCAGATGATTTTACCAAATCGTAGCAGAGTATGTGGAGAGTATACTGTATTGCCAGATGACTTACCCAACTGTAGCAGAGTATGAGTGTTTAAGGTAGGTTAGGCTAAGCTATGACATTCGGTAGATAGGAGTGTTACATGCATTTTTGACTTGCCCTATCTCCCACTTGCTGTGGAACCTCATCATAAGCCCAGGAGCATCTGTATACAAAACTTCAATAAGCCTCAGCAAGGAACTAGGGATGCATTAAGGAGCTTTTTTCATTATTTTTAATACAGATTTTTAATAGAGATGATTTTTTCTAGTTCTACTATAAATCAAAATGGAAAAAAAATTGAACTAAATTGTCATTCTTGTCCATTTTTATACTTGGATGGGTCTTTGTCATCTGGGCTAGCCTTCACTTTTCTGGGAACAGAACTTGTATTTTCTTTGATAAGTCAGACTTCCTGGCTCATTCAGGCCTCTTGGCTTGGGCGAACTGATGCCACATACAAGGATTTGTGTTTCCAATGCTTGATCAATCAGAGAACTCGTCCTTTTTTTCACGTTCTGGGATAGATGTGCAGAATGTGCAAGTTTGTTATATAGGTACACATGTGCCAAGGTGGTTTGCAGCTATCAACCCGCCATCTAGGTTTTAAGACCTGTATACATTAGTATTTGTCCTAATGCTCGCCCTCCCCTTGCCCCTTACCCCCTGACAGGCCCCGGTGTGTGTTGTTCCCCTCCCTGTGTCCAGAGAACTCATCTTTTACTTCTGCAATTAGTCTACAATTGGCACATGGCCCAAGGGCAAATTAGAACTTATTTTATATTTTGCTGATGGAAAGCCCTTTTACTTTTGGAATAGCTTTAAAAAAGGTTGGGGGATGTACCCCTGATACTTTGCCACTATGGAAAAAGAGCTTGTCTGAAAATGAAGCCAACATATAGGAAAATAGAACTAAGTGATGGGAAAAAATTCAGAAGTTATAGCTTAAACAGTTGAATCCAGCTACATGTAGGTTTTCTAGTTAAATGAACAAATACATCCCCTTTCTATTCAAGCTAATTTGTGTTGGGTTTTTTTTTATGTCAATGCAGAAAGATTCTTGACTACTGGAATTATTCATGGTGTCTCTTTTCCTTTTGGGGTATGCATTTTAAAATAGATTTATAAAAACTTTCTTCACTTTGAAAATATGAACACTTTATGTAAACATTTTTCAGATTATTAGTTTTCTTTTGGTTGTGTTTATGATGCTTTTGTCATAGAATTTTGATAATTTTAAATTTTTTCTTATTTTATGTATTTGAGTCTAAACTTTATGATTCAGGTAACTACAGATTTATAAAATCATACTACATTTACTCATTTCACCATTTTCTAAAAATTCCCATCTGCAACACATACTAAATTTTCTCACTTTCAGAGTTTCTCTTTTTTGTTTCACTGCCTTCTCTGTCTTTTAAGATATTACCACACTTATTTTTATTATTTTAACTTTTTGATATATTATAATGACATTATTTTTCTCTATAATTTTTCTTGCTGCTATTACATTTGTATTCTCTCAGTAGTATGCCAGAAGAACTTTAGAATAATTTTATCGTATTTTCTAAAATAATATTTGAATTTTAGTTAAAATTACATTAAAAATATAAACTAGTTGATGAGAATATCTTTAAATTTTTCTTCAAGGAATTTCATAGTATTTCCTCTTGTAAATTAATTTTTTTATTATATCATACTACTATTTATGTTAATAGATTAGAAAACTATGGGTTTTGGTATATTTCTTTCTATAAGACATTAGTTATCTCATCAATTTTAACAGCTACATAACTAAATCTTTTAGAATTTATTCGTAGTCAGTTGCATTCCTGTAAACTTTAATAATTTTGGCTTAAAATCCTTTTATTTCTTTTGTGAATTGTCCTATATTTCCAATAAAATGTTAAGTAGTAATGGTAATAGACATAATTATTTTATTTCTAATGTTAATAGAAATTTTCTAGAGTTTCAAGTAATATTGTGATGACTGTTAGTGTATGTCTATATGTGTGTTTGTATACACACATACAGATTAAATTCACATTTATATAGAATGGGTTCAATTGACAAGGGAAGTCTTAGGTCAGAGCTGCAAATATGCTTTTCTATAGGGTACAGATATGTAGCTAAAAGCTATGTGGGCACCTTGGCGAATTGAAGAATGCACTGCTTACTTGAAGAAGTAACCACTAACCAGCAGTGAAATAATCAGACCTTCTAATTAGACCAGAAGTTATAGTTCTGAGGTATTAAATGTTGGCAAATATATAAATACATGAGGTAATGCGGTAGTAACAAAAAATTTGAAAATTTTAATGGCTTACAGCAACAAAATGTATTTCTCGTCCATCCTACATGGCCATCACACGTTACCTGCAGCTCTGCTGCTTGTGTGCTCCACGTCATAGGGTGATTGAGTTGCAGCAGAGAGAAAAGAGAATGTGGCAAATTATCCAGTGGTTCTTAAAGCCAAAATATGTCAATAACATTTCACATGACAAAACAGTTATATGGCCAATACTAATGTCTTGCTTGGGAAAATATAATTCTTCCCCAGAGTGGATAAGAGAAGAGCAACTAATTCAACTTAATAGCAAGTATTTTATAATGTATGTGAATACAAGTGGAAAAAACAAAATTTATCAGCAGAGAGCTTTCGCTTGTGGACCACCATTTTGCACACTTCATTTCATGAGCTGAATTCTCAATTCTGGTTCCAAAATCATATGATTAATGGGTCTCCAAGTCACTGAACCAAAAAAAAAAAATTACAGTTGATTGCAGCCATAAGCCTTCCAACAGCCTTTGGAAAATGGCAGAAGCAGAACTCCACAATAGCCTTTGGCAGCCTTGTGGAGGAATTGTCGAACTATAAATCTTGAATGACCATTTAACAAAAACTAGAATTAAAATTCATTCCTTGAAGTCAGGACAAACACTTAATCTCATTTTTTATTGTAGAAATTTCTTAATTTTTTTAAAAAATCCAAGTCACTAGGCTTCCATGGTGTATTTATCTCTAGCCATAATGTAGAACACAGTCATTCATTTTAAGATCTGCTTCCCAAATCAAATAATGACCTCAAAAATAACAAGCACATTTCCATAAAATAAAATCCATTAATTTGTCACCTGTCAACAATTTCTTCTTAAATATTCAATTGATCTTGCCAAGGTACTTCTCATTGTCTGAAAGTGTTTCTTGAAACAACATAATGTTTTGTAAAGATTACAAAAGTTACCCCAAAAGTCAAAGAGAAGCTTTGGGTCTATCTCTTTTAAAAAGAGACCTATCACAGCTGCAGAGTATTGTCAACAGCTGCCAGGTCCTTCAGCATTGCCTCAGCAGCAGCAGACCACTTCACCCAAGGTTATGTTCCTTCCACAGCTGCCTACATCCAATGACTGACTGATACGGGCTTATCAATCAGCCTATATGTGGGTTAGGAAAATCTCACAAACTTAGCCCAACTCTGGTGGGCTGTGTTAGCACCGGAGCTCCTTAATAAAAATTCCAATCAAATTTTAATACTCTGACATAATTTGTTTTTTAGGAAAATGAGAAAAAAACTGCCTTTATTAGTAGGAACAATCTTTTCTACTATGGTAAGAGTTACTTAAAATGTTTAACTTTACCTATTGATTTTATTCTATTTTAATTTTATTTTATTATAAATATATATTGTTATATATTAACTATATTTTATGATTTAGTTTGTATTAACAAGAGATTCCTTTATTGTTTTATGGACAAATATTTAACTGTTGTATTGGCCAAATTTCTCAACTATATGCCATAGATCACAATGGTATACAGCTGAATGATTGCACTTTGGGAGAGGAATAAAGTAGGTGAGTTGGAAAGAGGGCTGGGAAGAACTAGTTTTATTCTGGTTGTTATTATAAATCTTTTAACACTATTGATTTTTAAAGATAATTTTCTTGGAATTCTTAGATAAATATAGAAACAACATAATTTAAAAGGGAAAGAAAAATAGGCAATAAAATGTAGGAAAAGGTATTTACTAAATGCTTTTTAATGTTCTAGGCATTGAGTTGAATATTTTTCTTACCTATTCCTCCCAAGAAACCAAGATCTATGTCATTTGCTTAAGGTAACACTTAGCAAAATAAGACTCAGCTTTTGTCCCAAGCAGTCTGTCTCCAGAGAGCCTACGGTAGGAATTACTGTAAGTTCCTCTCTTGAACCAAATGATTAGTACAGAAAATAATTGCTATGGAAATGCAGGCTTGAGATGAATTGGGAAAGATGCTAAGATGGATTAAAACTTAAACTTGCCTCTTAAAGTGCTGATGTGAATTTTTAATAAGGAAGGATGTCTGGGGAGGATTCAATACACTGCAAATGGTGTGTAATAGTGTGTGAATTGCATGTCTGCAGACAGTGGGCCAAGAGTGAGCAAGATCATGGAGATAAAAAAAATACAAGGGAAATATTCTCCCTTAAATTACTGTTTTATTTTAACATGCACATTTTTTAGAAAGCAATGGTCTTGATCTATGATGCTCATACTTATTCGACCCTCAAAGAAAAAAAAAGCCATTCCCATAAAACAGGCCTATATGTAATATGCTAAGTCAACTGCCAAATGATTTTCTCTGGCATATCCATGAATTATTTAGTTAGTTCTTCTTGTTTATGCTATCCTTGGGCAACAAAAACGTCTGAATACTACTCCCATGTGTTTTCAACCTCGTGTGACCATATGGCTGCTGTCAGGCAAGAACCGTGCCTTTTTTCCACTTAACAATGAACCTCCATTGCGTAGCAAAAATCTTTCACAAATAGATGCTTAAAAAATATTCTGAAGTAATTAATAAATGATTATTTGATGTGACACTGAGAAAATTTTTCCATATGTATTTCCCAATACATGTGTGTCGATAGTTCCTACTGTAGAGTGCTATTAATATTCTCCCCCAGAAATGGTAAATAACAGTTTAAATTGCATGAGATGAAGAAGCATTGTAATTGTATCAGGGTCTTTTCAGTGAAAAAATTATGATGTGTATAGAAATTCCTCCTAAAGCCTTTCAGCAGTTCTATTACCATAAATGACTACAATAGTTTATGTACCTTTAGCATTTCATTTGAATCCCAAACTGAATATATGACAAAATGTATTTTTTTGTTCAAGAGAACATGACGCAAACTTGCACTATTTTACAAATGTCCAAACCAGAGACTATAAATATACCATTCTCTTTGCTTTCTTTCAATTTCAATAAAATTGTAATTTTTATTTATTTCATTTTATACTGATTGGCATGAGTCTTTAGAAATTTTCCAGTCAAAATTAATGGCTATTTTTTCAAATTAATTGCACCACTTCTATTAATACAGCATTCTCTACAAAGTATATGAAAAGTGTTTTAATGCCAAGAATGCAAAGATAGGATAATATGCTGTATGGTAATGATATCAGTTATATATAAAATACATGGTAAGATAAACACTTGTCAGACTAATTTAAAAAATAGAGTTTTTTCCTTATAAATGATGAAGTACACAAGGTTAGATTTGTCAGTGTTCCCTGATGAAAACTCATTATAAAAAAAGTCAGATTTTTCACCTTCCAGAACTTCCATGTGGTTTCTAAAATAGTCAATCTGGAAATATCTCTGAGCACTTATTTCCAATTTTAAGTTCATGGGAATGAGACTAGAAATTGGACCAAATGCATGTTCATTTTTGCACTGCTGCAAAATTAAGCATGCATATCTTCATGCCTTAGAAATATTTTAAATACTTGAAAACTATAGTAACATCATATTCCAATTTGAAATATGTTTATTTTTTCCAAATTAATTGAATTATATTAATTTTATATTTTCCTACAATCTATAAAAATATTATTTCCCACTTATGAGTACTGGTATTACATTACAATATTTTCTGTAGAATATTTAATGACCAGAATACTTTGAAAAATATGATTATATCATTTATAAATTAGAAGGGAAATGAACCTTGAGAAAATTCCTGTTCCTTAACCGCCATTATTTTAATTCAGGAAAATAAGGAATATTGATAAGACCTACTAAAGTGGTCTGTTATTAAATAAACTAACACATGCTTCTAGGCATATTAGTCTTTCAAAACTGTTGGTTTGTTTGCTTTTCCTTTCTTCCCCATCCTGTTTCCTTAATGGGAATATGTTAGTCATTAAGAGCATGAGCTCTGTGTTAGAATATTTAGATTTAAATGTAGCTCTGCCATTTAACAGCTATAAGAACTGTCAAAGCATCTTCAACCCCTCTGTGCTTCAGTTTTTCCATCTGGAAATTGAAGATGACAGCATCAGTACTTAATTCATGGCGTTTTCTAATTATCAAATGAGTTAATACATTAATGAGTAATGCCTGATCTATAGTTAAGGTTAAATTTTTAGATTTTCTTAACACTTAGAAATAGAGGGTGGTATTTTCCAGTGATATTTACCAAGGACAAAGTATTTTCCATACCTATAGTGGGATGAATAGTGTCCCTCCCATAAATTTATATCCACGGAGGACCTCAGAATGTGATCTTATTTGAAAATAAGATTTTTGCTAATATAATTAAGGTAAGAATGCAAATGAAATCATACTAGATTAAGGTATGCCCTAACTCCAATGAGAGTGTCTTTGCAAGAGAATAAAAGGGACACACAAGGACACAGAGAAGAACGTAATGTTTACTTGGAGGCAGAGATGAGTCCACACGCCAAGTTATGCTAAGTGGTGGCAACCACCAGAAACTAAGAGAGTGGTGTGGCACGGTTTCTCCTTGGGAGTCTCCAGAAAGAATCAACCTTGCTGACACCTTGATTTGGGGCTTCTGGCCTCCTGAACGTTGAGGGAATACATTTCAGTTGTTCTAAACCACACACTCTATGGAGAATTGTTATGCTGGCACTAGAAAACGAATATAATTCCCTAAGTCTTTTACCATATAGAAACCTATAAGTGTTATTACTAATGAGTGTTATTACTAGGGATTTCATATTCATTTGGTGATGATGGAGTTTGATGTATGCAAGCATAAAAGGATCAAGGATTTGGCAGCTCTACCTTTTTATAATATGCCTTCTATGAATTAGAGAGTAATGTTAAAAAAGAATCAGCTTCGCTGGGCATGGTGGCTCACGCCTGTAATCCCAGCACTTTGGGAAGCCAAGGTGGATGGATCACTTGAGGTCAGGAGTTCAAGACCAACCTACCAAACAAGGTGAAATGCTGTCTCTACTAAAAATACAAAAACTTAGCCTGGCATGGTGGCAGGCACCTGTAATCCCAGCTACTTGGGAGACTGAGGCAGGAGAATCCATTGAACCCAGGAGGCAGAGGTCGCAGTGAGCTGAGATCATGCCATTGCACTCCAGACCTGAGTGACAAGAGCAAAAGTCTATCTCAAAAAAAAAAAAAAAAAAAAGAATCAACTTCAAAGCAGTAATCATCTCCCTTGGAATAGTCAAATTCTCATTTCTGAGATATTGTAAACACTGCTGCACAATGCATTGGGTAAGATTCCATTTAGGAGTGTCACTGTTTGACATCTGGGAATATTCCCATTTAGAAGGATTTGAATGAATCTAATCTAAAGCCCACCATTTTTTACACTATTGTAAATAAGAGTAAAACATTTTTAACAACATACTTTCTCAAAGCACATGTAATAATCCCCAAATAAGATCTGAATCAACACAATTATTATGTGCAATACTATTTTGTATTTGAGAACAAAGCACCAAATGTAATTTTATATTTTCTTTAGAGACTAGAAAGATCTTCACTTCAATCAATGCCAGGAACAGTCTGGGTTTCCCATTTTCCCCAATAAAGATTTACAAATTAAGCTATAAAATTCTGGGTCTTAAATTAATAAATTCAAAGCTGAATATACTGTTTGTTTCAATATTTTGCATCTTTTCACAAATGTAAAGGTTGAGGAATTTAAAGACATTTTAACATTTTAGCACCATAGAATTCAAAGTACTACATAAGACTTTTTTTTTTAATTGTACTTTAAGTTCTGTGGTACATGTGCAGATCTTGCAGGATTGTTGCATAGGTACACACATGCCATGGTGGTTTGCTGCCTCCATATCCCCATCACCTACATCAGGCATTTCTCCCAATGTTATCCCTCCCCAACCTCTCCACTCCCTGCTGTCCCTCCCCTAAACCCCCAACCCTCAACAGACCCCAGTGTGTGATGTTCCCCTCCCTGTGTCCATGTGTTCTCATTGCTCAACACCCACTTATAAGTGAGAACATGTGGTGTCTGGTTTTCTGTTCTTGTGTCAGTTTGCCAAGAATGATGGTCTCCAGATTCATCCATGTCCCTACAAAGGACATGAACTCATCATTTTTTATGGCTGCGTAGTATTCTATGGTGTATATGTGCTACATTTTCTTTGTCCAGTCTATCCTTAATGGGCATTTGGGTTGGTTCCAGGGGTTTGCTATTGTAAACAGTGCCACAATGAACATACATGTGCATGTGTCTTTATAATAGAATGATTTATAATCCTTTGGGTATATACTCAGTAATGGGATTACTGGGTCAAATGGAATTTCTATTTCTAGATCCTTGAGGAATCACCACCCTGTCTTCCACAATGGTTGAGCTAATTTACACTCCCACAAACACTGTAAAAGTGTTCCTATTTCTCCACATCTTCTCCAGCATCTGTTATCTCCAGATTTTTTAATGACTGTCATTCTAACTGGCATGAGATATTATCTCAATGTGGCTTTGATTTGCATTTCTCTAATGACCAGCGATGATGAGCATTTTTTCATATGTTTGTTGGCCTCTCTTTTGGTTCCATTGTTATCCCCATCAAGCTACCATTGACCTTCTTCACAGAACTGGAAAAGACACTTTAAACTACATGAGACTTTTTAAGGAAAAAAAATCCGAAATTTTATTCCAAAGTAGATGGAATTAATTAGCTAGATTTCTGAGTGAATACTGTATTTAATGGGAAATTCGTATTTTAGAATTAGAACATGTTAAAACTATGCCAGTTAGTTTTCATTTCAATTATAGCATGCTAGGAAAGGGAATTCAAAAATCATTAGGACAGTTGTATCTTAATACAAGGGATTTGGATTTATTTTAGAGATCATTTGATGTCTTTGCTACGTTACATCTGCTCAAGATTGCATTTAGGGGCTTATTTGACAAATAATTATCAATTTGCTTGCATAACTGCAAGGTTGTTAAATAACAATATAAATAAAATACATCAAACCATAGCACTAATAACTAGTATCAGTAACTGACATAAGACTCTTAATCATAATTGTTCTGTTTCAGAAAATTTGTTTCTATACAAATCAATTGTAAATACAGGTGATTAACAGTGAAGTGAACTATGTGAGAAATAGTCTTCTACTAATTGAACAACACAAAATGTGCTATAAATAAACCTTAATATATAAAATACCCTATTACAACTTTAAGAGATGAAAATAATTCTTTGTTTGTTCTTCATTATATAATTCTAGACTGAATTATTTACATACATGAGCAATCAAAATGTAGGAAGTTCAAATTAAACAGATAAACTAGAAATTGTGTATTTTACCAAGAAACAAATCCCAACAACAGGTCCTATTGAATATGTGAGAGAATAAGGTTTAAGTTTTCTTGAGTGATTCTGGTGACACACACAGAAAAACAGACTTTGTGAAAGAAGTACTAACTTTATGAAAGAGCTATTTTAAAGGTATTATTTCTGCAAGAGTGAAAAAACATAACTTTAAAACACGAATCTGAATGATATCATAACATTTAAAAATTGTGAAACTAGAGTAATGAATTCTGCAAGTGCTAGAGCCTATGCCTGATCTGTTTGGCATTAATTTTTTTTTTTTGTCATAAAGGCCTGTTAAGTAAGAACATTCTTTAAGTTATGAATTCATATGTTGAACTTAACTACAGTAGCTATTGAAGTGGAAGTGGAAATTAACTTGTGACAGCTGCTAATGATTAACTTATCCACAGTTCAAGAGTGATAAATTTTAAGAGATTAAATGTCTATATTAATACCTATTTCTGAGACAATTGCATTGAATGACTTCATTTAAACATGTGCATGAATTTTCTCCAATGCAGTATTTAACTTATGTAAGTACAACATAGTAAGAAAAATAAACTCTGCATGTATATAAGAGATAAATTTCTTTGTGTTACATGTAACAACCTAATAGTTCATATTTCCCAAATAAAATAGTTGCTTAATCATTTTAAACTTTGGCATATTTCAATCTATTGCTCCCAAAAAGTAGAAAAATTCCCCCAAACAGCATAATATTTATGTGACCTTTTCAATCAATATACTATACAAGCATGGAAACTAATGGTATTTAATGGTTTACATGGTTTGACTGTGTCCCCATCCAAATCTCATCTTGAACTGTAGCTCCCTTAATTCCCAGATGTCATGGAAGGGACCTAGTGGGAGGTAGTTGAATCATGTGGCCAGGTTTTTCCCATGCTGTTCCCATGATAGTGAATAAGTCTCCCAGGATCTGATGGTTCATAAAGGGGAATTCCCCTGCACAAGCTCTCTCTTGCTTGCCACCATGTAAGATGAGCCTTTGCTTCTACTTTGCCATCTGCCTTTATTTTGAGGCATCCCAAGCTATGTGGAACTGTGAGTTCATTAAACCTTTTTCCTTTATAAATTACCCAGTCTCAGGTATGTCTTTATTAGCAGTGTGAGAACAGACTAATACAATGGACTTCTAGAAATAACTAATATCTTAGAAGATTTCAGGTAGGTGATCTAATGTGATTACAACGTAGCATGTGAAGTTTCAGAGTTAAGACAGAATGTTGAACCTACTGGGCACCAGCAGGCAGGAAGATAGCAGGTAGACCACATTCCTACTCAAATGATAGAGCACCTGGCCTACAGATTTGTCTGCAGACCTGGGGACAATCATCTAATCTAGCACAGCTCCTGAGTTCTAGCCCTGTGCCACCAGCTATGGGACCACTTTCAGAAAAGAGGTCTAGTAATCCTTCATATTCCCTATATCCAGTGCTCTTTCTCCTTTTTTTAACCCAAGCCCACTATCTCTTTATCTGTGTTCTTTCTGTCTCCTGGTTAGGCTGTCAAGACTTCCCTAAAAGTTCATTCAGGTGCTGTATTAGAATGATGGGATTTTATGGCCCATTGGAAAAACCATATTGGACCCTATTCTTAGCAACAACAACAAAATGGGTTGCTACTCTTAAAAATCAAGAATACCAGTCACTAGTAAGAACTCTTTTTCCTCAAAGGAATGTAATAGAGACTCATATTTCTTCATAGTGACTTATTCGCTAAGTCACCTTTGCTGACCATGCAGTCCTACACCATCACAAGTATAGACAAAAAGGATTCTTACTCTAGCAGAAAAAAACCTAACAGATGTGCATGCATGCCTATATCATATTTTGATTTTTTTCCAGGAGACGTCATCATTATCTAAGAGTTCTCTGCCTTCCTACAGAAAACTACTTAATTTCTAAAAAACTGAATTGAAAAACTAATTCAATATCTTGACAATGATTGTCTCTTTATTCCTTACCCTCATCCACCTGGGAAAGCTTGAGTTAACGACATCCAGTTGTATGCTTTTTGAGATAGTCAGCATTTTGAAAAAATTTCACATGTCAAATGATTTTGAAGATGTCCATGGACCTCAAGTCAAGCTTGCCTCTCAACCTTGTACAGAAATGTATTTGTGGGTTACTAGTCAGCTCCTTCTTCATTGTTTACAAGTACTATTTCAAACCTTCAAAGTTTTCCTAAAGACATGCAAGCTTGGCTGGACAGGATGACTCACACCTGTAATCCCAGCACTTTTTTTTTTGTTTTTTGTTTTTTGTTTTTTTTGAGATGGAGTCTCACTCTGTTATCCAGGCTGGAGTGCAATGGCATCATCTCAGCTCATTGCAACCTCTGCTTCCTGGTTTCAAGCAATTCTCCTGCCTCAGCCTCCTGAGTAGCTGGGATTACAGGTGAGTGTCACCATGCCTGGCTAATTTTTGTATTTTTAGTAGAGACGGGGTTTCACTATCTTGACCAGGCTGGTCTCGAACTCCTGACCTCGTGATCCACCCACCTCAGCCTCTGAAAGTGTTGGAATTACAGGTGTGAGCCACCGCAACTGGCCAATCCCAGCACTTTGGGGGCTGAGGTGGGTGGATCACCTGAGGTCAGGAGTTTGAGACCAGCCTGGTCAACATGGTGAAACCTCATCTCTACTGAAAAAAAAAAAAATACAAAAATACAAAAATTAGCCAGGCATGGTGGTCGGAACCTGTAGTCCCAGGTACTTGGGAGGCTGAAGCAGGAGATTGCTTGGGAGGCAGAGATTGCAGTGAGCCTGGACTGTGCCACTGCACTCCAGCCTGGGCAACAGAGTGAGACTCTGTCTCAAAAAAACAAAAAACATGAAATCTCAGTACTTCACTTACTTCCTCTTGTCAGGTGATTTCAACTACCATGCCACAGAGTAGAAAAGGAACTCTCCCTATTCCTCACTCCATTTATGCCCCACTGACCTTTTTTTCTATGCCACTCCATGAAGAAGTTGAGTCTGCTTAGACATTATTTTCTCAACAAGGCCAAAATTTGTCCGTTCCCTTTAAAATTGCAAGCTTCTTTATTTTCAATTTTTTTTTTTTTTTTTAGTTGAAGTCTTATTTTGTCTCCTAGGCTGGAGTGCTGGTCTCAAACTCCTGACTTCAAGTGAATTCACCTGCCTCAGCCTCCCAAAGTGCTGGGATTACAGGTGTGAGCCACTGCCCCTGACCTTGTCCTCAATTCTTAATCACCCTTCCTTAGCTCTGTATTTCTCTGTAACACTCATCACCATATAACATATTATATAGCTTGATTATGATATTTATTATTTTCTGTCTTCCTCATTTGAATCTAAGTATTATGAAGATTGGTATTTATTAGTTTGCTTTGTGTACCAAGTACCCCAATTCTAGACATATTAAAAACTGAATACTTGTTAAATAAATTTTAAAATAGGTTTTAAATTATTATAAAATAATTAAAGTACTGCTAACATGTTTTTAGTTAAAAAGGAAACCACAAGAAAGAAAATTATAAATTTCAAAATATTTATTTAAAAATGGCCAAGTGGTCTGGCTTGATGGCTCACGCCTGAAATCCCACCACCTTCAGAGGCCGAGGCTGGTGGATCATTTGAGGTCAAGAGTTGGAAACCAGCCTGGGCAAGATGGTGAAACACTGTCTCTACTAAAAGTACAAAAATTAGCTGGGCATGGTGGCACATGCCTGTAATCCCAGCTACTCTGGAGGCTGAAGCTGAAGCAGGAGAATCTCTTGAATCTGGGAGGTGGATGTTGTAGTGAACCGAGATCACGCCACTGCACTCCAGCCTGGGCGACAGAGCAAGATTCTGTGTCAAAAAAAAAAAAAAAAAAAAAGTCAGGAGAAACTATATCCCAAGATTGTAGAGCATAACTAAATGAATATGAATACTCAGAATGAAATTTATAATCACAAAAGTTAAAAAGATAAAAATGTCCTTTGCAGCAACATGTATAGAGCTGGAGGCCATTATCTTAAGAGAGTTTATGCAGGAACAGAAAACCAAATACTGCATCACTTAAAAGCAGGAGTTAAACATTGAGTGTACATGAACACAAAGAAAGGGCAATAGACGCTGGGGCCTACATGAGGGTGGAAGGTTAAAAGGAGGGTGAGGATCAAAAAACTACCCAGTGGGTACTATGCTTATTACCTGGGTGAAGAAATAATCTGTAAATCACACCCCTAGGACACACAATTTAGCCCCGTAACAAATCTGAACATGTTACTCCCGAACCTAAAATGAAAGTCGAAAAAAAATAAAAATAAAAGTTTATGTCAGAAAACAGAAAACTCAAAATAAACAAAACTTCTTAGGCATTCAAATTAAAAGCTATGAAGGAACGTAATAAAAATAGAGTGATAGAAGCCATGTAAAAGGAAATGGCTTTACAAAAGGAGTAAAGAAAAGGAACATAACACACAGCGATGACAAGTCTTGGAAAACTAAATAAAACACACAATACACAGCAATGATGATTAAAATGAAAAGGCAGATGATCAAAAGGTACAAGCTACATTACAAAAGGGAAAATATCTCTAGATAATAGGAATTAAAACGCTCAAAGACATAAGAATGATTACCAACATTCATAGGTATCCATGGTATTGGTTTTAGGACCCCCCTAGATACCAAAATCCACACATACTCCAGTCCCACAGTCTGCTCTGCAGAACCCTAGGAAAGGAAAAATTGGCCCTTCATATCAGTGGGTTTAGCTTTCTGCAGTTACTGTTCATCAGCATTTGGTTGCAAACTGGGAATGTACCAGTACAAAGAACTGACTGCATTTATTGAGAAAACTCACACATAAGTGGACCTGCAGTTCTCAAACCCATGTTGTTCAAAGACCAACTGTATATGCCAATAAATTTCATAATCTAGATAATGTAGATAAGATCCTATAAAACGTAAGTTCAGTATTGGCATGAAAATAAATAAGAAACTTGAATAAACTAATATTTTTTTAAAAAAACATGGAAAGAGAAATCAACATCTATCTAAAGAAAAAGCTTTCCCAAGCCCCAGTTGTCCAATGACATTTATTAAACAAGAATAAATGATCTTCAACATATTCATGACATTCGAAAAACAGAAAAGACAAAAAAGTTATCCAACATAGTCTTTGGGTATAATTTAACTCCCATTCCGTTGCCCAGGCTGGAGTGCAGTGGCACGATCTCAGCTCAAAGCAGCCTCTGCCTCCCAGATTCAAGTCCTCAGCCCCGCTAGTAGCTGGGGATTACAGGCCTGCACCACTACACCAAGCTAATTTTTGTTTTTTTTTAGTAGAGACAGGGTTTTGCCATGTTGGTCAGGCTGGTCTTGAATTCCTGACCTCAGGTGATCCTCAGGGCTCTCAAAGGGCCGGGATTACAGGTGTGAGCCGCCACGCCTGGCCCAATTTAATTCTGATTTCACAACTATTTAAAAAGATAAAAAAGTGATTGATAAATTTCATTCATAAACATATATATAGAAATCCTTATAAAATTAGCTAAATATAACAGTATATTAAAAAAATCCACTATCTTCAAGTAGGGCTTATTCCATAAACAAAAATATTTTTGAAGACATTTGATATAATCAATTACATTAAAAGAGTAAAAGGCAGGGGGAAAGCAGTTGATAAACTTCAACCCCTGTTTATGCTTAAAAAAATATATTAAGGCTGGGCACGGTGGCTTATGCCTGTAATCCCAGCACTTTGGGAGGCCAAGGCAAGTGGATCACAAGGTCAAGAGGTCGAGACGATCCTAGCCAACATGGTGAAACCCTGTGTCTCCTAAAAATACAAAAATTAGTGGGGTGTGGTGGCGCACGCCTGTAGTCCCAGCTACTTGGGAGGCTGAGGCAGGAGAATCGCTTGAACCTGGGAGTCTGAGGTTGCAGCTGAGATCATGCTTCTCTACTTCAGCCTGGTGACAGAGGGAGACTCCATCTCAGAAAAAAGAATATATATATTTATTTATATATTTAATATATATAAATATAAATATATAAATATAATTATATATAATAAATATATATAAATAAAAAATAATATATATATTTAATATATAGATATAAATAATAGAAATACAAGGCAAATACCTTAAATAATAGCAACTATTACTTTAATTAAAACATCAGGGGTCATTAAATTCAGGAACTCAGTAACTATGCTGTTGTTTAGCATGGTTTGAGAGTCTTTCATTAATATTGCAAGACAAGAAAATGGCAGGTTTATGGATTGGAAAGGAGATATAATACTGTCATTGTTGCATGATCTCCTACACAGAAACAACCCACCATAAATAATTAATAAGAATGTCCAGAAATATTCACCAATACTAGATCAACTTACAAAAACTAATAACTCACCTCCATACCAGCAATAGCAAATATAAGATTATAACGAAAGCAAGGATGCATTCACAAAATTAGAAACTATTTAGTATTTAAGAACCAATCTAACAGAAAAAAGAGAAAATGTCTGCCCCTTACATACTAAAGAATGGCAAATTTTAGAAAGATGATAATACCAAGGGTTAGCAAGAATTTAGAGTATTTAGCAAAATTACGTGTGGATGCCTAAAGACCCACTGATCCCACTCTTTGAGTACCCATATCCTATGAGTTACAGGAAAGTTATTCTCTGGCCACAAATATTTTTAAAATCTCAGCGACTTAAACCAACACAGATTTATTCTTATGCTCCATGCCCATGGTGGCTCTTGTGGAGGGATTTCTGGGTATTGTCCTCATGTCTGCACATAGACTGACAGAGAAATACATCTGTAATATTGCTGGTTATCATGACAGACAAAAAGAGCATTATGGATGATCTCACACTAACAATTCTATAGTTGAGCCAGAATTGACGGATGTCCCCTCTGTCACATGATACCACACTATCATTTGACCAAAAGGCAGAGAGTCAGAGCCATTTCATGAGCAGAATTAATGGTAACCACAGTTTGCTATTCTGGTCATTTGACTGGCCTACAGTCAAACTACATTCAGTCCCAAAGTCTCACATGGTCAGAGCATCAAGCTAGAAGTGTAGTAACTCTGGGCAATGTGTGATAGTCTCTATGCCAAGTCCAGATGTGTCTCCTCTCCATCCAGAGATATGCAGACTACAAGCCATCTGCCTGCCATGTTGCCAATATGCCCTAGTGGAGCAAGGTCAGCAGAGTCACAATAAATGCTCCTCTTCACATAAGTAGGAGAAAGAGAAATACATAGCAGTCATTGGTCTGTTGCAATTCGGAACTATGTGTGATGAGCACATTAAGAGCTAGCAAAATGATAGCAAAATTCTCATATGATTTCACATGGGTACTGCACGATAAGCTTTTCAAGGTTATGTTTGTGGTTGTGGGAGTTGGAAGCACCCAGAAGGAATTCACTGGGAAGATGAAAAAGTAAAACATAGTAGTTGCCCACTAGGAAATGCAATAAGGATTGCATAAGGAACGACATACATGACAGCAACATAAATATACCTCAAAAAACACCTTCAATGAATAAGGCAGTAAAATAAATACGAAAGTTTAAAAGGGACAGACCAGGTAAAATTGCTAATGTTTGTAATCCCTGCACTTTCAGAAGCTGAAGTGGGAGGATTGCTTCAGGCTAGGAATTCAAGACCAGCCTGGGCAATATAACAAGACCTCATCTTTAAAAAAATAAAATAAGAAGAGAGAGGAAGAGAGAGAGAGAGAGAGAGAGAGAGAGAGAGAGAGAGAGAAAGAAAGAGAGAGAGAGAGAGAGAGAGAGAGAGAAATTACTGCATATTTTCCCATAATTACTGTTTAAGGACAGATAGCAAACATATAAAAGAAAATGCCTATCTAGGAATAAGAGAGAGATCATTAAAAAAATTTTTTTTTAATTTAAAAAATGTAAAAAAAAAGAAAGATCATGAGGTAAATGATCCCTGTTTTATGAAGGATATCTCTCTCTCTTATGAATGGAATGATCTCTCTTATGAATTAAAGGAAGTAAGGTAAAGTGAACCAGGGGCAGTTTTGCACCAATTGATAATGACAACGATCAGTGAGCTGAAATGCTGGTTTGCCTCAACTTCTAGCACCAAAGTTGGTAATGAGCACAAATTCACACATAATACATGAGCAACATAGTGATATATAACGGGAGGCAAAATTAACTCACAGCAAAGAGTAAAACATTTTAAATCTATGTAGTGAATTGCATATAGCAACTATTCACACAACACACTGAGATGAAATGTGATATATGAAATTTTTTTTTACATCTTCATGGAAACTTGATGCAAGCATACAGACTTTTCATCAAATAATCTTCACTGCACTTTTATATTTAATATTGGATGATGCTGTTCAGGATTTCCTCTCCTGAAAATGAGTCCTATAATTCAGCACACTTATCATTCTAGGAATACAGCCTATATTGAGTTGTTTTTATTTGTCAGGTTTTTGGTTTTGCTTTATTTCGTTATCCTCAAAAAAGGAACAAGTCCTGCAAAACGTGGCCAGACTTCTGAATGATTTTAGAAAGTAGACTTGCCTCTGAAGCGAAAGCCCAACATCACTGACCAGGTCAGGTCCCCACAACATAAGAGGCATTTAAAATAGATAGAACTTAATTATACACATGAGAATTTGGTTTTAGTGCTCTGGTTAGAACTGTCTGCTGGAAAATCTGAGACTGCAATGTAAGAGAAGAGAACCATACTAAGATTGGGAAATTATGTGCTTGAATTATTTATATTTATGATTTTGCTGTCTCTCTACCTCCCTCCTTCCTTTCCCTTTTCATTTGCATGTAAGTTACAATTGCCTGTAAAAGTCCCTGTTTAAATACACTATCACAGCCTGGCATGGTGGCTCATACTTGTAATCCCAGCACTCTGGGAAGCCGAGGCAGAAGGATGCTTCTGGCCAGAGAGTCCAAGACTAGCCTGAGCAATATAGTGAGACTTCCTTTCTACATAAAAAGTAAAGTTAACTGGACATGGTGGCACATGCCTGCAGTTTCAGTTACTCATGATGGTGAGGTGAGAGGATCCCTTCAGCCCAGGAGTTTGAGACTGTAGTGAGCTATGATCACGCCGCTACACTCCAGCCTGGGGAAGACAGTGAGACTCTGTCTCTAAAAAAATAACAATTATAAAATAAATAAATAAACACATAATTTTACCTTCAGATAAAACTGAGCTTCTTAACAGGGAGGGGAACATCACACCCCGGGGACTTTCTGGGGGTGGGAGGTAAGGAGAGGGAGAGCATTAGGACAAATACCTAATGCATGCAGGGCTTAAAACCTAGATGATGAGTTGATAGGTGCAGCAAACCACCGTGGTACATGTATACCTGTGTAACAAACCTGCACATTCTGCACATGTATCCCAGAACTTAAAGTAAAATAAAAAAAGATTAAAAATCAATGTTGATGAACAAATTATGGAATGAGATTTTGTGGTCAAGATAGGCTATATAGAAATTTAAGCACAGGCTAATAATAGCATGAAATTTTTCTAGACACAAAATTTTCTGGTATTTTAAGGGAAAACAGTAGTCTTATCTTAATGAAATTATCTCCACAGTACATACTATTTTCATAATAATATAAGCTAGGTATGTTTAAATGTTTTATATGGTATATACATTAGAATAATATGCCAACCATTCTAATAAACACAAAACCCATGCCATTTTGTAGTCAGAAAGCCACATGAGCTGAGTAAATGATTTGGAAAAGGAAAAATTTGGCCAAAAACTAGCATTTACTTTGCCAAAGTAAAATACTTCATTCAACCAACCGCTTTCTTACTTGTATTAGACTTTACAGAAAAACAAAACAAAAAACAATAACAAAGTATTTTCCTGCACAGATAGTTGAATGTTAAATGTCGAACCCAACGTTCAACGTTTTTGAAGTCAGACAAAATTATTCTATCAGCTTATGTGTTCTAACCAATTCTTATGAAGAATATTTACTTCACATGTGAGATTTTAAAATTTGGGCCCAGAAACTAAGTTTGATTATATTACTTGGGTATGAAAAATAAGAATTCCCAGAATCTCTTTCAGTTTAAGGATTTGTTACGTAAGACCTGATTTTTCTTCACGTCTCTGAACCACATGACATCCCAATTATAGCTTTATATTTAAAGCCGTCTACATTGTGGGAGGGCATCAATGTCAACACATATTTCATTGGAAACCAAGTAAAGTCTCCAATGCCCAAATCATCAACCTCCTTTTATACCCGGAGCACAGAAAAAGACAGCTACTTCCTAGCTCTCCCAACATGTTTTTTTCCCCAAATTATCTACTTTAATTTCTAGTATTTAATTTTAATAAGTCAATCTCTATAGCAAAATTTTATCGAAATTTACAAAATAAAATTTGAGGTTTACTACCATTAGACTCATTGATCTTAGAAACTTTAGTAATTAAGTGACTTATTATCCTCTCCTTTTAGAGATGTGGATTTCATTCTGTCACATAGGCTGGAATGCAGTGGCAAGAACATGGCTCACTGCAGCCTCCAACTCCTGGGCTCCAGTCATCTTCCTGTCTCATCCTCCCAGGTAGCTAGAGCCACAGGTGAGCACCACCACACCTTGCTAATTTTTAAATGTATTTTGTAGAAATGGTGTCTCACTATGTTGCCCAGGCTGGTTTTGAACTCCTGGGCTCATGTGATCCTCCTGCCTTGGCATCCCAAAGCACTGGGATTACAGACATAAGTTACCACGCCTAGGTTCTTCACCCCATTTTTTAAAAAGAGATTTACTGAATTGATTAAAATGAAAGAAAAATGGCTTAGGAAAATATTAATAATTGGAAAAAGATGGTATTCACATAAAAATCCTTGTGGCCAGAGATGTTAAAATGGAGCAACTATGGCAGGTGTATAGAAGGTTAGAAGCCATTATCTCCTCCTCCCCTTCCATGAATGCAAATAGGATACTGATATGGTTTGGCTGTGTCCCCACTGAAATCTCATCTTGAATTGTAACTCCTACAATTCCCATGTGTTGTGGGAGGGACCAAGTGGGAGGTAATTGGATCATGGGGGTGGGTCTTTCTCATGCTATTCTCATGATAGTGAATAAGTCTCATGAGATCTGATGGTTTTATAAAAAGGAATTCCCTTGTACAAGCTCTCTCTTTTTGCCTGCTGCCATCCATGTAAGACATGACTTGCTCCTCCTTGCCTTCTGCCATGATTGTGAGGCCTCCCCAGCCATGCGGAACTGTAAGTTCATTAAACCCCTTTCTTTTGTAAATTGCCCAGTCTCATGTATGTCTTTATCAGCAGTGTGAAAACAGACCAATACAGATATTACTTTAAAAATCACATGTATATAAAATTTAATGAACAGATAGAATATTCTCATATCTGTTCTAAAACCCATCTTGTAAACGCATGAGAATATGTGCCAATAGGCACAAAGTACAGATGTAGTCAGGGCATTTTCCCCAGAAATTAACAATAGTCATCAAATGCTAATATTCACAATTAAATAAGAAAGTACACTGCACTAAAATCAAAGCAAGTATACTATTCATATTTATGCAACTTACCAGTAAAGTATGTTATTTTAAATAGGGTAGGAACACCTCCCCAAGAAAAAATCCTGACAATATATAAAGCTGTATAGATTGCTTATTAAGTTGCCTATTATTTTGCTTACAATAAGTGAGAGAAAGTAGAAAAAAATCATTCCAATAAGTTTTATTTTGCCTCTGATCATGACTCTAGAATTGATTTTTAAAAATGTATTGAGATAAAATTTAGAAAACATAAAGTTAACCATCTCAGGAAGGACAATTTGGTGGTATTTAGGACTTTACAAGGTTGTACAACCACCACATCTATCTAGTTTTAACATATTTCTATCACTTCAAAATAAAACTCCATATCCATTAAGCAGTTTCTCCCTCTCGTCCCCTCCCTTTAGCCTCTGACATCACCAATCCGTATTCTGTCTCTAGGAATTTACCTGATCCAGACATGTCATATAACTGGGATTATAATATGTGACCTTTCTTGTGTGGCTTCTTTCACTTATCTTAATGTTTATGAAGTTCTTCCATGGTTGTATCTACATAAACACTTCATTTCTTTTTATGACTGAATAATATTTTATTATATGTATGTACCATAATTAGTTTAAGCATTTATCTATTGATGAATATTTGGGCTTTTCCCACCTTTTGGCTATTGTTCATAGAGCTGCAATGAACGTGAGTGTACATATATTTTTTTGATAATCTGTTTTCAGATATTTCAAGTATATAGCTATGAGTGAAACTGTTAGGTCTCATGCTAAGTCTATTTTTAACATTTTTAAGAAGTCCTTTTCCCTTTTGAAGCTAAAGATTTTTTAGCACTCTTTCCTCATGACCATCAAAATTAAAAATATATGTAACAAAAGATAACATCTCTTAGAGTGAATACTTCATTTGAGTAAACATCATTTAGAGTAAATTATTTTCCTCTATAATTCAAAATCTGGTATATTAAAAGAAAAATGTTATTTTTAAATCCTAATTTAGTCTTCATTTAACTAGGCCTTTCAAATGGCTTATCTCTTCCCATTTGAAAAGTTTCAGTTCTAATCCATTTTTAGTTTCATTCAACATGCTGAAATTTATTTTTATACACGTAATACTATGTTACTTTACTGTTTTGTATTGGTTTAAAAGTGATATTGGACTAAGTACAGTGTCTCATGCCTGTAATTCCCATGCTTTGGGAGGTTGAGGTGGGAGAACTGTTTGAGTCCAGGAATTTGAGGCTGCAGTGAGCTCTGATCACACCACTGCACACTATTAAGGTGAGAATCTGTCTCAAAAATAAAAACAAAAAAGAAGCAATATTAAAAACATAAAAATTTATTAAGCTTGAATAGCAAAATATTTGACATGTTATTCAAGAATAAATATAATTTTCTTATAGTTTTGTGTCTTTTCACTAAAAGTTATAAAATTATGCAGTGGTAAAGATAAAAGATAACAAATTGATGTATATTTTAGAGACAGGTTCTTGCTTTGTTGCCTAGGCTGGAGTGCAGTGGCAATTCATAGGCACAGTCGTAGCTAACTGCAGCCTCACACTTCTGTGCTCAGGGGACTCTCCTGCCTCAGCCTCTGGAGTAGCTAAGATTATAGGTGCACACCAACATACCTGGCGTATGTGATTCTTTGATTAAAGAAGACTATGCTTTCAATAAAGACTTCTATTAGGGAGAATTTGATTATCCATGTCTTAGCCCATTTTGAGCTGCTATAACAGAATACCAAAAACTCAGTAACTTATAATGAAAAGAAATTTATTTCTTACAGTTCTAGAAGGTGTGAAGTCCAAGGTCAAGGCACCAGAAGGTTTGCTCTCCTGTTCCGAGATGGTGCCTTGTTACTACAGCCACCAGAGAGGAGGAATGGCTGAATCCTCACATGGCCAAAGAGCAGAAGAGAGAGAATCCACTCCTGCCAGTCCTTCTTATGGTTGTATTAATCTCTTCATGTGGTTGAAACCTCCATAACCTAAACACCCCCCATCAGGCCCTACATTGCTACACTGTTGCACTGGGGATTAAGTTTCCAATACATGAAATGGGGGGGAACATATTTAGTAGCCTCTCACTTCAGTTTCACTTGTTCAGAGATTCCCATTTTATATGATGCACCTGTGCAGACCCTTCTCATTATCTTACTTTCTAGAAAATAATTTCCTTAAAATAATAGAGAATATTGCCTGTTTTTGAATTAGACTTATGGTGCAATTAAAATAACATTTAAAATACTAATTTATTATTGGTTAGGAAGAATTAATATTGAGGTTAAATTTTATGATAAAACTATAGATCAGTGAAAATCTACTGTTACATTGCCTTTTCTTAATTTTAAGGGTAATACATAATTTTACTGTCCTGGGTTTTATGATTTTTAAGTACTATATCTATGTATGGCTCAGAAGTTATTCTAACTTTACTCCTCTCCAGTAAGGGTATCTTTTTATTAAGTTCCATGAATAGACTGATGCTGAAAGACCTCCATGATATATTGAAAAGGGGTAAAAATGAGTGTTCAGAACATGCATATTATATTTTATATAAAAAGGGGGAGATAAAAGTGCATGTTTATGTTCATTTGTGTATGCTTAAAGAAATGAAGGATAAAGACAAGAATTATGTGTAAGAATTAACAATAGAAGTTATGGTTAGGAGAGAGGTGTATAACGTTTAGATGGAAAACAGAGACGAATTGGGGACTTTTCAATGTACAGCTTTTAACAGTTTACTATTTGTGAACTCTATAAATATATTACCTATTATATATTGGTCATCATTTTTTTTGTATGCTGTTATACAAAAATTTCACTTTTCAAAGGCAAACTGTTCACCAGATCATTAAATTATGAAAAGATCATCCTTAAAGAAAATATGCAGTTATGTAGGGAAAAGTTGTCTATTAAATCTTACATTTTGGGCCGGGCGCGGTGGCTCACGCCTGTAATCCCAGCACTTTGGGAGGCCGAGGCGGGTAGATCACGAGGTCAAGAGATCGAGACCATCCTGGTCAACATGGTAAAACCCCATCTCTACTAAAAA
Organism: Aotus nancymaae; assembly: GCF_030222135.1. NCBI lineage: Eukaryota > Metazoa > Chordata > Mammalia > Primates > Aotidae > Aotus > Aotus nancymaae. The sequence goes on along the minus strand of NW_026988413.1, from coordinate 61,990,697 downwards.
TACAAAAAATTAGCTGGGCATGGTGGCACGTGCCTGTAATCCCAGCTACTCGGGAGGCTGAGGCAGGAGAATTGCCTGAACCCAGTAGGCGGAGGTTGCGGTGAGCCGAGATCGCGTCATTGCACTCCAGCCTGGGTAACAAGAGCGAAACTCCGTTTCAAAAAAAAAAAAATCTTACATTTTGTTTTTTGTCCTTCAAGTCGCTACTAAGAAATTCATTTTATTCACTTCATAATTAGTGAACATCATGTAACTTTATTAGAGACTGGATTTTCTATGTGACATTAACCTGTAAACTTTTAGATTGAACAGAAAAAAACAAAACACAGCTCTAACTTATAAACTGCAGTTGTCTTCTAAGCAGGAAATACAAGGTCTATTATGTTTTAAAAACAGGCAGAGTTTTTTTATAAATAAAATGACTCACGATGTTCACTATTGTTTTTGTCCTTCTGAGTAATTTGGGTGACTCACAAAATGAGATCAAAGTTGGATTTTGGAGGCTTATCACACAGTATTGTCAATGTATTGTACTAAAACTGTGGAATGCAAAACATGAGTGGAGAAACTCCCTGCCTCCCTCCCCTCACTGCCCACACACATACATGCCATAAGTGACAACACTTGTTTATATACACTTACCTTAAATTGAAAAATAAAATAATGTACTAGCCTTCTTGGGACTAAATAAAATATATACAATTAATGCTAAAGTGGAGCACAAATATCTAAATCGAGCTACTTTACTATGGAGATCCCACTAAAATAAATTTAGGTTACCTACTTGTGATTACATCGGATTATAATTTAAAGACAAAAATTAAAGCAAAGCAAAATAAAAATGGAATTTAGACACATCTAGATGTCAGTAATAAAATGGAAAACCAAACCAATCAATAGTTTTTTTTTGTTTGTTTTTTGGTTTTAGGGGTTTTTTTGAGACAAAGTTTCAATGTTGTCGCCCACGCTGCAGTGCAAAGGGGCGATCTCAGCTCACTGCAACCTCCACCTTCTGGGTTCAAGGGATTCCTCCCCTGCTTCAGCCTCCCGAGTGGCTGGGATTACTGGCATGTGCCACCGTGCCTGGCTAGTTTTTTATTATTAGTAGAGATGGGGTTTTACCATATTGCCCAGGCTGGTCTCCAACTCCTGACTTCAGGTGATCTACCAGCCTCGGCCTCCCAAAGTGCTGGGATTATAGGCATGAGCCACCGAGCCTGGCCTCAATAGTTTTTATCTAAATTTAAATAGCTATAGATAGGACTATAAGCATGTTGAAAATTTGAAGATTGTCTTGATTACATATTACAGTTATAGCATTTAAAAGGTTATATAACTTAATCAGTTCATCAAATATTGAAAATTTATATCCATATTTCAAGTCTGAAAAACAGAGATCTCATCATTGTTTAGATATGAAACCTAACCCTAACTCTTCGAAGTTAGGAGGCATTCTACTGTAAAATCAACATTTTATTTCTTAAACATTTATTAGTGGCACTGTTTACATAATCTGAACATAAAATTATTTGTAAGGGTGAATTAAAATATTGCCACCATAAAGGGGAGTTCCTATTTACTTTCTGGTCTGCACTGAAACAACTGTAGAAAATTGCTAAAAACAATGCATTTCAGTTTAAAACATTACTTCTGAATAATAGGACATAAGTTGATGTAACAAAAATAAGTCTGTGTGACATGTATCTATGCATCATAAATTAACGAAAGAAGTAAAATTAATTTTAAACTAAAATACCCAATTTACTTATAAATAATAAACCTAGAAAGATATTTTCTAAAACTTTACTCTTTAAAATATGAAGGCAAAGATTGAACTATGCTTACCCATATGCAAAACTGGAATATCCTTTAGACAAGCTGGTTTAATGTTTTAAGCTGAAATTCACTGATTTTAGCAGTTCCCTACAATTGTTGCACTGCAGGCTAGGAAGTAAATAGGAACTCCTCTAGTCATTAACACTGATGTCATGTTAACAATATTTGTTTTTTTTTTTTTGAGACGGAGTTTCGTTCTTGTTACCCAGGCTGGAGTGCAATGGTGCGATCTCGGCTCACCGCAACCTCTGCCTCCTGGGTTCAGGCAATTCTCCTGCCTCAGCCTCCTGAGTAGCTGGGATTACAGGCACACGCCACCATGCCCAGCTAATTTTTTGTATTAGTAGAGACGGGGTTTCACCATGTTGACCAGGACGGTCTCGATCTCTTGACCTTGTGATCCACCCGCCTCGGCCTCCCAAAGTGCTGGGATTACAGAACAATATTTGTTTTAAGAGACATCAGCAGGAAGGAGAAATTATTAATGCTACCAAAACTAACATTTATTTCACCCCAGATCACACAGAACTGAATTTTCAAACTCTTTTATGCATGGAAACACTCGACAGTCTGTCCTTACTTGGAAAAAATCATATTTCCATTTTTTTTTTTAGAAAAAAACACAAAAACTGAAAGTTACTTCCAAATAAAATAAAGTTACTTAACAGTGTCTAATAATAATAATATGGAAACTTTCTTTGCTAGCTGCTGCCATTCCCCATTCCTTTTCTCTCATCCACACTCAAAATATTGTACTTTAAAACTTATTAACTGATAAGACTCTCATACTGCTTATGCCACAATCTGACAGAATCCCAGTCTTATTTGTAGCAGAAGTAAGCACAGTTAAAAATGATGGATTTCCCTAAATCTCTTTTCTGTTTTTTCCCCTAGAACCTGATGCTGGGTAGCTATCTTGGACCAGGAGGAGGAAAAATCACCCGCAAAGAATGGTGGAGAAAGACTTGACGACTTCCATGAGCATCAAAACCAGCACTGAAGTTCCACCCTTGTACTTTCTCACATGAAAAAAACAAATCTCTACTTCTCTATTTCATTAATCCAGCTAGGTATCTGTAACTTTCAAGTGAATGCCATCTCAACTAATGGCATGAAAAGAAGGGTGAGAAAAAAATGAGAAAAAAGTACCTGAAATACTTTTTCTTTAATAAGACTTTTATCTCACAAACTTACCCGCTTCTTTGAGAAGAATGTGGGAGCATGATAGGAGAAATCACTCAATATTCTCCCCCAAATGACAAGTTTATCTGCATTTAATTCCATGGTTTTTCTCTCCCTTCCTAGTAAAGTAGAAAAGATATCCTCTTACTCACTAAGAAGCAGCCTTCTACCTCTACTTTGGATTTTATCTCCTCTCACTTCTTTAGAAATGTTGCTTTGTTTACTATTCTTCTCCTGTATTTCAATCTCTCTTTTTCTAGTGGTTCTTCCAAATCCCTCTCTCAACGCCATGCCTCTGCCATTGTCATTATACATTATGTTTCTGCTTTTCTTTTCACAACACTTCTTGAAAGACCTGTCTGCACCCTCTCCACACTTCCATATCCATCACCATTATAGTCAGAATTCCACCACAACACTGTACTAGAGCTACACTAGCCAAATCACCAAAAGTTGTTTGGTGAAGTCGATAGACAGTTTAAATTTTGTATCTTATTTCCACAGCATACCAGTAAAAGCCATGAACCGACTTCTTTCTTAAAATGCTAATTTTCTTCTTGCTTCTGTCATATTTTAGTCTGCTACTTTTCTTTGTAAACTCAAGCTATTCCTACTTATTATCGTTTTAGACATCTTTTCTATTGGTTGTTTCTCAGGATTCTGTTCTAGTCTCTATTCAGTTTCTACTTTGCACACACTATCATCTACTCCAAGGTATCAGCTAGCACCTACATGTGATAAGAGGCAAACTACAATCACAGCGCAGGTACTGATACTTATCCTGGGGCCCAGATGCACATATACAACAGTCTCCTAGATATACACACTTGGCTATCTAGCAGGTGTCTAAAATTGACTAGGTTCAAAATGAAGTAAATTTTCCCTACAAATCTGTTTATATTTTTTTCAGGGAGTTATTATACTATGCATCTAGTTATCTAACACAGAAACCAGGGTGTTACCTTTCAGTCCTTTCTCTCCTTTATTTCCATTATATCTATCATTCATTATGACATACTAAATCAATTGTCTAAATATCTTGGCTCCACTCACATCACTCTAGCTCCATTGCAACTATTGTCTTAGAATTTGAATTATTGCAAAAGCCTAATACATGTTGCTCTGAGTCCAGTCTTAAACTCCTTTCAATTCATTTCCTCTAAAGCTGCTGAAATTATATCTAAATCATAAACAGATCACAGCACGCACTTGGCTTAAACCTTTAACGAATACCCAAAGCCATTAAAAAAAAAAGTTCTAAAATTCCTGATATAATTGACAAAGTTATCTGTAATCCAAACTCTATCCCTCACCTTCCTTCATCTAATTTTTTTTTACAACTAGATTTAATTACTATTTCTACATGAGGGTATCAGGTCCTAGCTAAGTAATTCCTGGAGCACATTTTTTTCACCCATTTCTCATCTTTATTTAGATAATATTTTTAGCCTACATATGCAGCAGCCTAATAGGCATTTTCTCTCATTCCCCACAATTGGGTTAATGCTTAATTTTAAGGTAAAGACTGAGATTGCCTCCCATTATGTATTTTGTCCTCATTCTTAAGAACTAATCCTAATGTTTAGATGCCTAAGTCAAACAGTACATTTTTCAGTCTGTCTTGTTGCTAATACAATCATAGATTTACTGTGTAATCATTCCAGAAAAATCCCTTTATAAAAAGGGTCATATGCTGCTTCTCTTATACATCCTCCTGCTTGGAACTTAAATAAGAGTCCAACCATCCTTTTACGTAATATTGTTTTGTTTTCTGTCAGAAGCGGATGAATCTGATAGCATGTTCCTGTGTTCTTCCACGATGCCTGAACTTCTATCACTGCAGATTTTCCAGTATTATAATTGTCTTTTTACACTACACCAGATTTTAAAATTTCAGGGAGCAGTATTTTTTCTTTAATAAGTCAGGGCAATTTTTAAAAAATCCTAACATCAAATTTACTCTTAACATCATTTCATAAATGAAATGAATGTAATTTTAATTCTTAAGCGGTAAGAATGACGTATTTTTTAAAATAAGAATTTGGTTTTATGAAAGAAATTGTCTTTCCAAACTGCTAAAATGTTTTCATAAGAAAGCATGCACCTATCCATGTATCATTATTTGGGAGTCGTTGCACTAGGCTCTGTTCCTTAGGGAAGATTCACTATATTGTTATCCTTAGCACAGTATATGACACTGTGATCAAGATATTTCCTAAATGATTAAATAATCCAAACAAATTTTCATATCCATGGAGAAATGTGACTTTTAATGTGACCATGTACAAATATTTAAAATGTTCTGTGCTGATTCATGGAAAAATTAAGGCGATAACTTGTTCCTTGGATTGTTTGAAACATCTTGTCACTCTCAGAAGGAAAACTCATCATCTCACAGAAATCCATCTGCAGATGAAACTACCTTCTCCGACAGGAGGCAGAGACTTTAAGGAAAGTTCATCTACAGATTCGAGTTCCAACATCTACAATGTAACCTTACACAATGACCCTCCCTCTGTGAGCTTCAGTTTCCTCCTCTCTAAAAAGAGAAGGGTTTACATTAGATGGTTTTATAGACTTTTTCACTTCTGATCTGCCATGATTATATATCTAACATAATCCTCTTAGACTGTGGTTTAAGGCTCCTCTTTCCTTTTCTAACCTCAGGGGAGATGGAGATCACAGTCTCTGTGTGCTTGAAAATCATTTCCAAATTTACCCTTAGATGTTCTTAGGCAACCTGAATAACCTCATTTCCTCTATATTACCTCACACTCCCTTAACAGTAGAGGCTACGAAGAATAGAGTGATTTAAGAAGTTAGGGAAGCATCACACACTGGGGTCTGCTGGTGGGAAATAGGGGAGGGACAGCGGGGGATGGGGAGTTGGGGAGAGAGAGCATGGGGAGAAATGCCAGATACAGGTGAAGGGGAGGAAGGCAGCAAATCACACTGCCACGTATGCACCTATGCAACAATCTTGCATGTTCTTCACATGTACCCCAAAACCTAAAATGCAATTTAAAAAAACAGAAAAAAAAGAAGTTATAATACAAAGTGGACAGTGAAGAGTGGTAAATCTTGTTTCTTATACGTTCTCATGCTCTGCTAGTTAGGGATATGGATACTAGAGAGAATTAGTAATCACCATTAAAGCTGGTCTTACACATAGAAATCTCAAAATATGGCTATTAAAAGGAATTGTACCTAATAATCTTTATGCTCTTTACTAAACTCTAAAACACTGCAGTAAAGTACAGGCACTATTTATTTTGAAAAGAGAGTGAAAATGTGACATGAGGATGACTGTGATATTGGTTCTCAAATTTTACTTTAGAAAAATAATTTGTTCCAAAACAGGAAATAATATCTGCGGATGTTTTAATTACCTTAAAAAGATGGGGTGTGGGTAAAGAGGGAGAGCATACAAGAATAATGTTTACTATCCCTTGGGATATTTATTCATTTCTACTGCTGTAATTGGAGAAACATTATTTATTTATGTTTAAACTTTTGAACAAAAGCCCTCAGAACTGAACAATAAGGTCTCAATGTATGAAGATAATTAATCCAACAAAAACTCATTTAGAAATGAGTTGCATTGGAGAACAATAGCAACCTAATCGGGGTGAGGAGATGCCCTGCAGTTAATTGAATGCTCTGGGCTTCGTCATATCACAAACCCGTGGAGGCAGCACAAACATTCGAATATACACGTTAATAAATTTAAATAGATAAAATATTCCTCAGGATACGTGTTTATCTGGGACTGTTTTCCTTGATTGATGGTGTGTTTTTCCCCGTTTGTTTACACAAGCACAGCCAGTGATGGTGCTAAATTCCACCCTCCTGTCTTTTTTCCCCCAGGCTCCCTAGCTAGATCAAAGGACAATTCCATGGTTAAAAAGGAAAACTACATTATTTTCAAGGCAGAGAAAAGGGCTGAGCTGGCATACATCTGTAAAATTGTTGCTTAGTAGTCCAAGTCATTCCTCTCCTGATACATTAAACATTCTCTCAACAAATATTCTAACTTTGCATCTCTAGACCATTGCTCAAGGTTCTAGTATCCCTTTGCTTTTCCAGCATTTATATAGGCCACATATATAAATAAACAATCAGAGCAGGTAAGAAGCAGAATGGATTCTAATACCATTAATGTAAACTTCCCTTTCCACATTTATAACACAGGAACAGTATTAATCTACCTCTTAGGTAACTGCTGAGAGAAATAACTGAACTCACATGAAGCAGCACAGTACCTGCCTCATTGGACTGTTCTGAAGGTTTAGATGAGATTCCACTTGTTAAGTACCCGTAGTATGTGCTATATAATTGTTTGCTAAATATAATATTAGCAGGCATTCAATAAATATTATATAAAAACCTTATGATAAATCTGCTATTGGTCTTCCTAATGTTGATGATATCCTGTAATTTTAAGGAGTCTTTGACTAGCACAGAATACAAACACATACCCAGATTACTTTAAAACAATGATGCAATAAAAAGAATTGTGATGTGCATAGAGTGAAAATCCCATCAAGTGCACTCATGCTTTTGGCTTACTCCAGGCTTAATTTTAAAATAAGAAGTCAGTGAAAATTCCATTTTTGGACCTTGTAATCATTTTCTTCTTGCATCCTTTTGTTCTGAAAAATCCAAACTGGTAAAGCTGTTAGAGTTTACAGGGAGAGCTGATTATCAGTCGTATCCTAACTAAATCTGAAGGGGCAATAATAGTAGTGAAACTGTCAAGTGATTAGAAACATGAGAGGTACAACACTTTGGTAACGAAAGTTCATGCAGGTGTATTGCCTTAGGCAAAGGAAGAAGACTATTTAACTCTTTTCTCAAAGAAAGATACAGCTGGAACATACAGGCAAAACTATTTTTCATGAGGCAGGTGTTCCCATACTTGATGTTAAATATTTTCAAGCCACACTTACTTCTCAGGGAATTTTCTTGTTCCATGGCCGGGAAGATGTTAGGTTCCAGAATCAGCAAAAGTGAGCGCTTCTCATGACCTCAGCAACTAGAAAAGAGTAGTGCGAGTCGTTGGTGTAGGTTAGCGACTCCTTGAAACAGCTGCCATTTTCCCTGAGGTGCCTTGGTGCCCTGAGCTTCCTCTGTAGGCAGATCAATCTCAAATGTAGCCAGGCAACATGAGAGTGAAAATTACATTTCCGGATCATTCCCGAGACACAGTGAATTATAACTGATAAGAAATAGAGATATGAACTAAAAATCTGTATTTTTAACAAATTCTCCAAGATAATTTGACACTTTGCCATTTATAGCTATGGCTCCAGATTCAGGCTGCTTCTTCGATAAGGTAGAAAGATTTAACATGTAAAGGACAAAGAAAAGTAACAGTAATTTCTTAGCCTAATTTTTTAGAGAAAAAAATGTTCATTAACAAAAAATCACTTTAAAGAATTACCTTGTAATTCCAACTAAAATCTCCCAATTAAAAAGGAATCCACAGGTATATGGATTCTATTTAATTTTATTATGACAGGTTTTAAGCATGGGAATAATATTAAAAAGAGAAAGATTCACATATGTGACTTCTATATAATGAATTAATCCGTAGTTGTAGAGTATCCATTTAATACTGTGAGCACATTAAGCAATGTCAGATGTAAGAGAATCTCTCTGGGCTATATTTCCCTTAATGGATTTTGATGGAAACCCATGAGTAATTCTAATTCATGTTTAATCCCCAAAGGACACAGATAACACAGAGAGTTATTTAGCTAAATGCAAGTAAGTCTTAAATTCCTTTAGCATTTGAAACCAATATGATATTGAAATTTGAGTCTCAGTTTAAAAGACCTGTTTAAATTGTTTATCAAATATCAATTTATTATTGGTTTCCATAACGGCAAATACCAGTACCAACATAAATTTCTAAATATACGCATGTATATGTGTTGTTTATGCACACACACACACACACACACACACACATATGCTACGCTATATTTCAAAATACATTTTGGACAAATTATGTCATTAAATTGACACAATTCAGTTTGATAATATTTCATATAAAACATTAAACAATTAGAATAATTTGTAAGTATCTGTACTTTTTAATATCTTAAGTGAATTCTGATGCTAACATTCAAAATATTTACTATTTAAGGAAATGACTACATGGTTTTCTACCTTTATTATATTACTTTTTTTTGAGACGGAGTTTCACTCTTGTTACCCAGGCTGGAGTGCAATGGCGCGATCTCGGCTCACCACAACCTCCGCCTCCTGGGTTCAGGCAATTCTCCTGCCTCAGCCTCCTGAGTAGCTGGGATTACAGGCACACGCCACCGTGCCCAGCTAATTTTTTGTATTTTTAGTAGAGACGGGGTTTCACCATTTTGACCAGGATGGTCTCGATCTCTTGACCTCGTGATCCACCCACCTCGGCCTCCCAAAGTGCTGGGATTACAGGCGTGAGCCACTGCGCCCGGCCTATTATATTACTTTTTGATAGTTCTACCATAAAAATGTGTTCGTTATTACACAAATATTTTCTCTTCAGCTCACTCATCTGAAAAGGCTCTAATCAATGTCACCTGTAACCCATACCCGTAGTTCTCTTAGTGTGGTTCACAGATCAGCAGCAATGCCATCAAAGACCTTGTTAAAATGAACATTCTAGAGCTCTTTTTAGGCTTATTTAATCAAAAATTCAGGTTCCCAGCAGTCTGCGTTCTATCCTACAAGTGTTTTTGGTGGACACTAAAGTTTGAAAACCAAGCTCTTGTCCAAAGCTACTGGTCAATGTCACATCTTCATCTTGCTTGGCCTTCAGTAAAAAACATCATAATTGAGCACTCCCAACTTTATAAATTTGTATTTTAATTATGAAATATTCAAAAGTAAAAAAGTAAAAAGAATTATATAAAATACCCATGTCCTCATCACTCCAATGGAACACATGTTTAGTATTGCCATGTTTGATTCAAACATTTATTCAAAAATAAATGCTTTATATTCAGTTGAAAGCCTTCTTCTCACTCAATGCCTTTCCTTTCTTTTTAAAAGAAAACTCACGGGAGAGAGATCCAAGATGGCTGATCACTAGCAGCTTGGGCTCATAGTTCCCAGTGAAAGTGCAGAGAACGAGAGGACGCCACACTTTCAGATGAATATTTACTGCTCACGGACCAGGAGATTCCCAGCAGAGGAGCCCCACGTGTCGCCAGGGCAACTCTTGTGGCCGGCGCGGCGGTTTTGCTGGTGCCTTAGCGCGCCAGTTTTTGGTGCAGAGTCCAGAGATTCCCGGGCAGAAAAGCACCATCAATCTTAACACCGCTGTTTTGGCCGGCGCAGTGGATTGCTCAGATTTCGGCGCTGGGAATCGACAAGTTGGACGTCTGCTCAGAGACCTAGTTAGAAAGTCGGTAACTACAATGACAACAGACGGATAAATATATAATGAAGGGAAGAAATCAGCGTAAAAAGGCAGAGAATACTCAAAATCAGAATGCCTCTTCTTCTACAGGGGATCACAATTCCTCATCAGTAACGGAACAAGGCTTAATGGAGAACGACTGTGTTCCAATAACAGAAGCAGGTTTCAAAACGTGGGTGATAAGAAACTTCTGTGAATTAAAAGAACTTGTTCTAACCCAATGCAAAGAGACTAAGAACCTTGAAAAAAGGTTTGACGAAATGTTAACGAGAATGGACAATTTAGAGAGGAATATAAGTGAATTGATGGAGCTGAAAAACACAACACGAGAACTTCGCGAAGCATGCACAAGTTTAAACAGTTGAATTGATCAAGCAGAAGAAAGGACATCAGAAGTTGAGAACCAGCTCAGTGAAATGAAACGAGAAGACAAGATTGGAGAAAAAAGGATGAAAAGGAATGAGCAAAGTCTCCAAGAAATATGGGACTATGTGAAAAGACCTAATTTACGATTGATAGGTGTACCTGAATGTGATGAAGAGAATGAATCCAAGTTGGAAAATACTCTTCAGGATATCATTCAGGAAAACTTTCCCAACCTGGCAAGGCAGGGTAATATTCAACTCCAGGTAATACAGAGAACACCACAAAAGATATTCTTCAAGAAGACCAACCCCAAGGCACATAATTGCCAGATTTATTAGGGTTGAAATGAAGGAGAAAATACTAAGGGCAGCCAGAGAGAAAGGTCAGGTTACCCATAAAGGGAAACCTATCAGACTTACAGCAGATCTCTCAGCAGAAACCCTACAAGCCAGAAAAGAGTGGGGACCAATATTTAACATCCTTAAAGAAAAGAACTTTAAACCCAGAATTTCCTATCCAGCCAAACTAAGCTTTATAATCGAAGGAAAAATTAAATCCTTTGCGAACAAACAAGTACTTAGAGAGTTCACCACCACCAGGCCTGCTTTACAAGAGCTTCTGAAAGAAGCACTATATATATAAAGGAACAACCAATATCAGCCTTTCCAAAAATATATCAAAAAGAAAAGAACATTAACACAATGAAAAATTTACACTAACTAATGGGCAAAACAACCAGCTAGCATCAAATGCCAGTATTAAAGTTATATATATTCTAATCAGATAAAAAGCCAAAACCCATTGGTATGCTGCATCCAGACCCATCTCACATGCAATGATACACAAAGACTCAAAACAAAGAGAAGGAGGAAGATTTATCAACCAATCAGAGAGTAAAAATAAACAAATAAATAAAAAGCAGGAGATGCAATTTTCGCCTCTGATAAAGTAGACTTTAAAGCAACAAAGAGCAAAAGAGGCAAAGAAGGACATTACATAATGGCAAAAGGATCAATGTAACAAGAAGAGCTAATGATTTTATAGATCAACGAGATAGAATATTAACAAGGACATCCAGGACTTGAACTCAGACCCGGAACAAGTAAACTTAATAAACATTTATAGAACTCTCCACTTCAAATACATAAAACATACATTACCACCTCACACCTATTCCATAAGTGACTACATAATTGGAAGTAAATCACTCCTCAGTAATCGCATAGCATTTCATAGGTTTAAATGAAATATTGGTTGGCTGCTCGTTTGTTATTTTCTTCCCTTATTCCTTCCTGTTTACATCAAGTATAATTATTGGTATAAAAGAGGTTTTCAATACTCATTACTAAGCTGCATTCTAGCCTGGGCAAGAAAGCAATACTCCTATTCTCTCTCTCTCTTTCTTTTCCTTTTTCCTCCTCTTCTTTATTCTTTTTTTTCTTTCTTTCAAAAAAAAAAAAAGAAAACTCACTATCTTAAATGTATCTATATCTCTCTATTTATGTTTATATGTTCCATGCAAATGTATATTTTCATAAATATATATTACAGTGTATTTTACATTTTCATAGAAATTTCAAAATTTGGTTTTTCACTCAAAATTATTTTTGAGATCTGCCTATGGATATATGCTGAGATTCTGTTCATTCTTTTTCAGTGTCATATACTAGCACACATTGGGAACAATTATTAGTCAATTATTTTTATCAATTTTACTATAGGGGCTGACCACGTCCACGACCAAATCCACCTCTATACTAGAATTCGGTTGCTGACCCAGCCCCAGCCTTGGCTTTCTTGCCGGCACCAGGGGCAGAGCACTCCGTCTGTAGGTATCTCTGTCGGCTTCCCCTCTTGTGTGTCTTGCAGGTCTCCTGCCATTCTCTGGATAACCGCGGCATAGGGCGGCAGGCATAATGTCTGGGGGCAGATGAAGATAATCACAGAGGTACTGGATACTCTCATTGGTAAGGTACCAGCAGATCTGTCTACAGGCAAACTGTTCCTTCATGTAGCTTCAGGACTTGAGATTGCATGGCCTTCATGGCGTGAAGGTTGGGCACATTCTCATCTGCCAGCTCCAGGTGCTGGGGCATGTGGACGTCCTTCTGAGCCACCATGACTCCCTCCTGAAAAAGGAGTTCATAGATGGCAATCTGGTTCTTCCTAAGCATCAATATCTTGATGCTGCAGGGTCCGAGGTCCGCTAATTTTTTATATTTTATAGAAACAGGGATCTCGCTATGTCACCCAGTCTGATCTCGAACTCCTGACCTCGAGCAATCGTTCCTCAACCTCCCAAACTGCTAGGATTATAGGTGTGAGTCACCGCATGAAGCCTGTTAATACTTTTCACTAAAGGCTCCACCTGCCCAGCCTGCATTTTATTGATTGGATGTTATAGTCCTTTTGTCTTCTTGATACTGGATCTCTGACATGATCAGAAATACTATAAAGAAATTTTATCAAGGCATATCTGTGCATGAATAAACATTCTTTTGCTTCACCTGTTTCTATTAAAAGCATTATCTCTTTGCTTTACCAACAAGGATGACTTTCTCCAGAATTTCCTCTTGAAAAAAAAAAAAAAAAAAGCTGACTTACCTAAGCAGAGAGAGTTTTGAGGAAGGTTAGGTAAGGGGTAATACTGGCATGTAGATTACTACTTTGCAATACCTATAGAGTAACAAATATTGAATTTAGCTCAAAATTGAAAGAAGTCATGTACTGCAAACCTACCTCCTTCTACAGATTATGAGCAAGATAAAGAAACAAATGAAACTCTTGACACCTAGCTATATATGCTATTTACAGGAATCAGGGTGTAACAAAAAGGGAGCCCTCTGCAAAGACGCAGTAAGGGTAGGAGACTGCTGGACACAGAAGGATTGAGTTTTAGTTCTCTATTTTCGCCATCAGCTCCTGGCAAGGAGGCTGGAGCAGTAATATTCTCTTGGGAAGTTCAATGCAGAGAAAAGACAAGTTATGAGAGCAGACTCTTTGCAGGGCTTCACTTGCAAGTATGGCATAACTGCTTTTCTTGGCTTCCTCAGAATAGGTAGAACTGAGAGAAACAAACAGCCCCTCTGGCTGCTGCCAGCTGCTGTTTGCACACAGAGTTTTGAGCCCTGGGCTGCCAAAAGCACACGAATACCACAAAACAGTGGTTGCCCAAACAGTAGGAAGATCAGTTCTCTGTGGTGGTTCAGGAATAAAGGAGGCCCTACTAATGGTGCAAAGCCAAGAAGTCTTCCCCTAGATAAGGCCCCTATCTCCCAGTCTCTATGGGAAGGTGGCAGCTTAACAGATTGCTCTAAGTGGCAAAACTACCTCCAGTTATGAAGATAAAAAAAGCATTTTTGGAGTGGGAGAAGAAGAGGAAAAGAGAAGACTTGCTTAGTCTCCCCTTTCCCTCTGTCCTTTCCTCCCTCCCTCCCTCCCTCCCTTTCTCCCTCCCTCCCTCTCTCCCTCCCTCCCTCTCTCCCTTTTCTTCCTCTTTCTCTTTTACTTATGGGATTTTTGCATTCTACTTATGACATAACTGGGTTTATTTAAGGCATCACAAAGACACTCCCTGCCTTTCCTCTAGAGTTAAGACCTTCTGAGAAATGGCCATTCTTTCTTTTTCTTTCTTTCTTTCTTTTTTTTTTGAGATGGAGTCACTCTATTGTTCAGGCTGGAGTGCAGTGGCACAATCTCTGCTCACTGCAACCTCTGCCTCCTGGGTTCAAGCGATTCTCCTGCCTCACCCTCCCGAGTAGCTGGGACTACAGGCACGTGCCACCATGCCTGGCTAATTTTTGTATTTTTAGTAGAAATTGGGTTTCACTATGTTGGCTAGGCTGGTCTCGAACTCCTGACCTCGTGATCTGCCCGTCTCACTCTCCCAAAGTGCTGGGATTCCAGGTGTGAGCCACCACACTTGGCCAAAATGGCCATCCTTTAATTCAAACAATATTTATTGAGTTACTACTCTATTCTGGACACAGAGCTAGGAAATGAGCAACAAAACATGTTTTTTTCCACTCATAAAGTCTATAATCTTACATTAATCAACCAATCACACAAAGGAACAAGTACAAAGTATGATAAGTGGCAGGATGGGAAATACAGAGTGCTACCTGTGGGACGAACCAGTCTTAGAATTCAGAGGCATGTCCCAGGCAGAAGATCTAGAGTATAGAATGAAGGTCCTAATGCAGAAAAAAGAAGAGCGCATTGACAAGTGAATATAAGCCTAGACTGAGGGAGCCTGACTAGCTGAGTCTGAGATCTCTGTATGAGGGTCCGTGCTTCCTCATGTGTGGTCCTACAGGTATAGCAGACCTTTGGTTAAGGATGTAGAATATCAAAACTCCTTTTATGTTTTTGTTCACAAAACAATATTAGCTTTTATCTATTTTTGTGTATCCATCCATCTATTCCTAAAAGCCCTAAAATATTTCATTTATACAACATTCCTTTCTCAGCTAAATTATTTAAATTTGCAGGATTTTTCCTTCTCATTAAACATTTATTACTCACATATTGATAATTAACTGCTTATATAGTTGTAGGCTGGATGGGGAAAGTGTAAATTTCCCTCACCCCTTTCTCTTTTCTTCCCCCCTCACTCTGGCTATTTAATACAAATGCAATTCTTGTATTAAGGAAGGCTGGGAGAATTATTTTTTGTCAGTTAACTAAAAGGAGTGCTGACTTTATAAAATATTTGCTTAGAGTTTTTAAATTTTTGATTATGTTAACAACTAAATGAGTGCAACAAAAGGAAGAAAATCTCATTATTTCCCCAACATGTTCTCCTAGAGTCTGACCCAAATATAAAATTATGACAAAATTTGAAGGAACTCCATATTTAGATAAACTTTAATTCTATTTAACAACTCCTTATTAGTTGAATCACAAATTGTTTATTTAATTTTACATAAAGCAAAAAAAAATCATTAAAAGATGTGAGAAGTGTAATACATCAAAGCAATACTCCAAATATCTTTGGAATCACTGATCTAAAAGCTTTAAAACCACTGATTTAGTTAGTCATTACACTCATGTACTTAAGGAAGTAGCTGCATTTTCATTTTCACACTTGAAAAGCTTTTGATTCACTTTATTCAACATAAAGGTAAGAATTTTGCTCTGTGAATGAAACTTATATCCCTATAGAGATATAGGAAAATAATAGGACAGAATATATTATTTTTTCTCTTGCGTCTTTTAGTCTTTACCTCACATATAAGGGAGAATAACTCAATTAATATTTTTCAAAGTACTCTTTCTCAGATTTCACACAACATTGCTGAATTTTACAAATGTTGCTAAAAAGTTAGGCATGCACAACCAAAGAGCAATTCAGCAAAGATAGGCCAAGTCTTTTAAATAGTCACAGAAGAAAAATATGAAAATAAATTGTACACAATTAAAGCAGTAAGTTTAAGTGAACCCATTGGCACTTGATCTATAAAGACCGGTGGGCTGTTCCTAGAATATGTCTGTGGTATACGTGTTCATTGGAGGCAGGAGTAGGCTGAATGAAAAGGTATATAAATGCAAATATAAACACATATACATGATGGTATTAAAACATGTCCTCAAATTCTTTGATAGCTGTTCCATCAAGAAGTGGAGCTTATGTTTGTTCCCTTTGAAACTACATGGGGCTTTGTAATTGCCTTGACAAACAGAATGCAACAAAAGTCACATGGTGATGATAGACTAGAAAAGGCCATGTAGCCTCTGCTGCCTCTTTAGAGATACTTGCTTTGGGAGTGTCAGTCAGCTCTGTAGAGATACCATGCAGACCAAATCAAGGCAGAGAGAGATATGCCCACAGAGCTCCGGCTCTTTCAGTCTTCCCAGTTCAGATACCAGATAAGGGAGTGAAGAATCACAATGGAATAATATGCAGTCATAAACAAGAATACAATCTTGCTATTTGTGACAACATGGATGAGTCATGATAAGTGAAACAAACCAGACTTAGAAAGACTAATACCTTGTGATCTTACTCATATGTGAAGTTTAAAATGAACAGAGAAGAGACATGGTATCACAGAAGCAGAAAATAGAGGACTGGATACTAGAGACTGGGGAGAAAAGGATGAAGAAATAAGTTCTGGTATGTTATTGCACAGTTGCAGTGATGATGGTGAACAGTAAGTTCTTGTATATTACAAAGTAGCTCATAGGGAGGCTTTTGAATGTACTTGCCACAAAGAAATGATAAATGCATGAGGTGATGCATAAGCTAAATACACTGATTTGATCATTATATGACATATATATGTATCAAAACATTAACTTATACAGAATAAATATGTACAATTACAATGTATCCATAGAAATAACTTTTGAGATGGCCCCAGCCACTTATGTGACTGCAATCTAATCAGAGACCCTGAACAAGAATTGCCTACCTGAGTCCAGCCCAAACCCAGATTTACAAGCAAAATAAGTGAATGCTATTTTTTAAGCCAATGTTTGAGGTAGTTTGTTCCACAGGAATAGAAAGAATAGTATATAATTAAATTTGCCTGCACATTGTAAATGAACATAAAATAATGACTGTTTTTTGGACCATTTAGTAGAATTGACATATAACTTCATATAAATTAGATGCCACCCAAATCATAATACTATATTGGAGGTAGAAGTTGACATAAATTCTTTTCTAACAGTGTAAAAGTTATTGTTTGTTTTTCTAATTTTATTATTGCTATGGTTTAAGAGTTACTATATCTCTATTTTTGTGACACGTTATTAGAATAGCAATACTACTTCAGAAGGCAAGAATATGGCTTATTTTTTTCTTTCTCAAAACAAGTTACTTATTAATCTGTCAAAATTTTTCCCTGAGAAAATTGTGTCTGTGTCCTCATTATAATTTCCATTAACTTACTCTATGCAATGTTATTTCTCCATTAGATTATTGCTTTACGATGTTTCAATCTTCCTAAAATGACCTCTTTTTTTAAATCAGAGTTCTGTTTTCCTACCTTAGGTGCAATGTGAAAATAGGATTTTGTTATATTTCTACACAGCTTTACTGTCACCTTTCTTTAGTTTCATACATAGTGAATCTATTCCTAACTCCAGTAAAATGCAGACTAAAAATCCAGATACTGTGTCACTGTTCTTTTGTTCTAATACTTTTCCTCTCGTTTCCTTGTTACTTGTATAATTTAGGATATTCTAAGGATTTTACTTGGTTCATTGACCCACTATGAATTTCACTTACTTTCAGGGTCTGAAATCAAACCATGTAAATTTAAGTCTTGTAGTAGTTAGCTTTTACTGTGTAACAAACACAACAAATTAGTGATTTAAAACAACCATTTATTTGGATCATGATTCTGCAACTTGGCCATTTGTAGTGACTGATCTAGACAGCTCTCTTTTGACTTGGCCTTGTTTCTCAGATGTGTATACCAGTAGAATTGTGTATTTTACATAAAACTGAGAAATGAAATGAAAATTGAAATTCAATGCAAATGGTCTGTAAAATAATGGAACCCAATTATATAACTCACTAATAAACATTAAATTATTCCACATTTTAAAATCATGTATAAAATGTGGTTATATGCGTTAAAACCTGCTTTTACAAAAAAAAAACCCTGCTTTTACATCCTTATGATTTATGATTCATTATTTTAAAACATTACTGCTAGCTACTATAGACATATATACACTGCCTACTATGTTATGGTTATGATAAAAAACTCAGGCCCCACAGAGAAGCTTCAACCTAAATGAAACAAAATTATGTTGTCAGAGACCAATTATAAAATTTTAAAAAGACCTAGATAAAAGAGAATACACATTACAAACTTTCACTTGGAATACTAAGTGCTTTACATTCATGGTAATTAGGTAACTTTAACATGCTTATGTGACATTTGTAGTGATATCAGCATAGAAAATCTATGCGTAAACCTTTTGTGTAAACAAAAAAACAAAACAAAAAACATGTTCCTAAAATGTCTACTAACCTTTTAGTTTATCAACATTTTTTAGTTAGTTTAAAAATAATGGAAACATATTTATTTGTGCCTAATACTTATTTCATATTATGTTATTACTTAAAATGCCACATTGGATCATTTTCAGTAAAAATACAATACAAAACTTGTATAACCTTTTCCATTTTATCAGCAGGAAAGAAATTCTCAGCAATCACTTTGCCTGGCAGGGGTCTTCTGACTCTGAATCACTAGCAAGTGCTAATTGGCAAAAAAGAACACAGTTTGCAGTAAACACCTTTCGCCATATAGAAAAGTGTTGGGCTGCAAAAATAAAATTCTTTCAACTTTATTGGCTGTTCAACAAATAGGCTTTTCATGGTAACAAATGCTTAGCTTTATATAGGCATTAAACAATATTATTTGTAACACTGAGTATGTGGTTTCAACGGCTTAGTTCCATGATTAGTCTTATTACTCAAACAAAAAATAATGTAAACAGTTCAATATTTCAAGCAGTTAAAGTTTTTGTTCAGACAGTTACTACTCCCAGTGAACTGTAATAGGACCCAAGGTACAGGTACAATTTTATATTTATTATGCAGTGAAAAAGTGCACCCTGTGTAGAATTACAAGGCTCTAATTTCATTGAAAGTTTCTGTAATGTTATAAACCGAGAGGGTGAAAAGCAGAATATTTAAAATCCTAATATGAAAAGTTAAAGACTAGTGTTACGTTAATATACTAGGTAGTCTAATCTGTATATTATTTCTTTCTTAATTACTCATTTCCTACTTCCACATCAAAATTTGTAAGTTATAAGATATTTAGCAAAAGTTTAGGATTTCATTTAACAATCAGTAATTACCAGTTTTAAAACTTATGCCAGTAGGAAATTAACTATTTTCTTGCCCTGGAAATAAAATAAAATTATATTAAAATTAATGACAGTGAAAACATTTATTAAAATGCACATAAAATTTAAAACAATTTAATCAAGATCTACCTTTTACAAAATGTTGGGCAATCATATGGCAATAAATCCCAAAACTACTCCAAGGTAATAAAAACATCTCTATCCAGAGCTATAAACTCTCCTATGTAGCTTGGGGTATTTCACAAGCAATGGTTTCTTGCAAAGAAATCTTTCTATCGCTCCTATTAGCTGGGTCCCAGTTTGAGCCTACCTATGTAAGCTGACCCAATTCATCATTTTTTTTTACCAAAGACAGAGAACTTTGGGGTTGGGAAAACCTTCATTTGTGAAAATAATATCCCAGGAAGCATTGAAAATTCTGAATATCCCATAGCAAAATTATTATTATTATTATTATTTTTTGAGACAGAATTTTGCTCTTGTTGCCTAGGCTGGAGTGCAATGGTACAATCTCAGCTCACTGCAACTTGGGTTCAAGAGATTCTCCTGTTTCAGCCTTTCGAGCAGCTGGGATTACAGGCATGCACCACCACACCTGGGTAATTTTTTGTATTTAGTTGAGCCAGAGTTTCAACATGTTGGTCAGGTTGGTCTCAAATTCCTGGCCTCAGGTGATCCATCCACCATGGCCTCCCAAATTGCCTGGATTACAGGTATGAGCTGCTGTACACAGTCTACCATAGTAAAATTCACACTAGATTTGTATCCTAGTCCAAGCTTCCCATAGGTTCGCATAGGTGTTGTAAGAATAAGAAAGCTATAAATAAAATGTTCAAGAACTATTTTCCAACAAAAGTTAGTGCGAGAGACTGAGAAGCTTAACACAACTGCAGTACGAGTTGTAACTTCCTGACTGATGAATAATACAGTGTGGCTTTGACAACTGGATCTCACAGCGCAGCATCATTAGGGCACATACTACAGTTTATTTCTTGAGCTGGTGGTGGGTACCCTTGATATCGTCATTAGCACCAACTCTGAAGCAGTAGCACAATGTTAGCACTTAGGGTAACTGCATCCAAAGCAATGGGAGCCTGGCTCTACAGTGAGAACAGCAAGCACAAACAGCCCCTCATCCACAGTGAGTGGACATCAGTGGCATAGTTGATGAAAACCAACTTAAATGTGTAATTTCAAATGTCCCATGGAAACTCTTAAAAAAAAAGTGAAAGGAATCTTTTTTTTTTAATTGTACTTAATTGTACTTTAGGTTCTGGGGTACATGTGCCACTACATGTACATGCAGGATTGTTGCATAGGTACACACATGGCAATATGGTTTGCTGCCTCCATTCCCCCATCACCTACATCTGGTATTTCTCCCCATGTTATCCCTCCCCAACCTCCCCACCCCCTCAATGTCCCTCCCTTGCCCCCCGCAACAAACCCCAGTGTGTGATGCTTCCTTCCCTGTGTCCATGTGTTCTCATTGTTCAACACATGGGAACATGAAAGGAATATTAGTGAGAACATGAAAGAAATATGAGTGAGAACATGAAAGGAATCTTAAGGATCAAATGTTCTTTAGAAGCAGAGAGGGGCGAAGATTGAAGAAAATGTATTTATTACTTTATGATATACCACACCGTTTTTATTGAAAACTCATAGGGTCTTGGAAAACAGATCACAGTTATTAATCCTATCAGGTGAGCAGGTGCGGTGGCTCCTTCCTGTAATCCTAGGGCTTTAGAATTCCCAGATTGGGGAGGATCATTTGCATCCAGGCGTTTGAGACCGGCCTGCAATAGAGTGAGGCCCTGTCTCTTAAAAAAAAAAAAAAAAATTAGCCAGGTTTGATGTCTCACACCTGTAGTCCCAGCTACTTGGGAGGCTGATTTGGAAGGACGGCTTGAGCCCAGGAGTTAGAGGCTGAAGGAGCTCTGATTACACCACTGCCTTCTTACCGGGATGACAGATCAGGACCTTGTCTCCAAAAATAAAAATAAAACTGCCATGGATGAATAAAAATACAGGATATCTTTACTGTTATTTCCACTCTGTTTGTCAAACACAGACTGCTGACTCTAAGTTTCTGTAACTACTAAGAATACATGCTTACTCTGTATCAAACACTCTTCTAAGCACGTTACGTATTTTAATTATTTGAATCTCACAATAATCTCCTGAAGCAGGTAATATAATCATCCTATCGTATTGGCTAGGAAACTGAGGAACAGCAAGGGTAAGTAACTTGCTCAAGGTAATGTGATGAGTGAGTAGCAGAGACCAGATTCAAATTCACGCAAACTGGCTCCAGAACCCATGCTCTAACTTCTTTCTTTAGAAGAAACTATTCTACAATAAAACTCTTAATGTTCAAACCACAAAATTTATACCTGATTTTTTCCAGTGCTTCAGAAAATACATACTTTTTTGTGCAAGGCTTAATAGTTCATCTGTTGTGAATGAAAAATAAGCATAAACATAAAATAAATGATGTGGTGAGTTTACTTTTGAAAGTCAGTTTGCAGCCTTTGAAATATTGTGACAAAATTTGAATTAAAAAGAAAAAGCGATGAATGTTTCACCATATTATTTTACTGTGTTAACTTTCCTTGTGTAATAGATCAACAGGATAGATCTTTGTTAGATCATGGCAAAAAGATCTGTGCATGTGACTAATGGAGCTATTTTTAGTAATGGTTCAGGGAAGAGTCCTTATGTTAAATGGATGAAAAAGAACACAGGGAGTCTTCTCACTTCACCTCAAAAATATTAAAATGATAGATACTTTTTCATCAAACATTCAAGGATGCACTAAAAGAAACAGAGATGAATAGAATACTATCTGCCACATAGACATAAGTTGGAAATCAACATCTCTGAGCTCAGCAGATGCTGATATTCACTGAAAGTATGAATATTGGGAGCAGTAGCAGGGATACCGAATCCTATGCAAAAGACACTTAAATCTGACAGATGATCAGGATCCAGAATCAGGCCCTTCACAGGAGGCAAGAGATTCAGCTGTGCTCCTTGATTACATACAAAAGTTGTAAAAGGTCTCCCTGTTAGTTCAAATTGCACCTAGATGGTTATTTACAGTTGTATGTGCTCCTTACTGGTGGTGAAACTAGGAGGAAGAAAGACACAGCTGAACACCTGGCTGCTGCACTTTTGTGGGAAAACAGGAGCTACAATTTTCTCTTGAACCATAATTTTCCAGCTTATAAAATAAGAACTGGCATGGAGGTATTCATTTCCCTGATTTTTGAACCCATGCAATGCACAAGGAAGGGTCAAGCAAAAGAAGAGGACTACTCTCAAATAAGACTAGATAAGAGAGGAGAAATCCAAAGCAAAAGAGGAAATATAAATCCATTAAAGACAGTTAAAAAACCTCCCAAGTAGATCATTTAAAAAATGACTTTAAAATAAATAAGGTTAAAATCCTTAAGGCAAAAAGGAGGAAGAACAGTCATAAAACAAGACCAGCTGATGCATGTGTCCTCTGTTTATCAATTGTTTCCAATGTATATCTATTTATATAGATAGATGATAGATATAGATAGATAAATCTGATAAAGTGTAATTAGAAATCATAGAAACGTGAGAAATTCAGTGATTGTAGTTAAAAATAACCTTAGTAGAGGAAAAATTTTAATAAAAAAATTAAGAAATTAGATGATAGAAGGGATGAAAGGACAAAGAAAACAGCAGCTAGAGGAGAATATGTGAAAGATGAATAAAACGCCAGAAAATGGATTGGGAAGCACCAATATCGCATGCGAAAGGTAAATAAAATGCCAGAAAATGGATTGGGAAGTACCAATATCCATCTTTCAGGAATGCTGGATTTATAAGGAGAATGAGTAAAAGACAATATTTAAAGAGATAAATTCTGCAAATTTTAAAAATTGAAGTAAGCCATAAATCTTCAAATTTAAAAAGTACATAGATACATTATGGTGAGAAAGCTTTGCATTTCAAATAGAATGAATATTTTAAAATCTACTAGAGGGAATATATTAACACCGGAATTCTCATGAGCAATAATAGTTTACAAATAGCAGTGGTTAAAATATTCAAAGTACTGTAGTCAGAAAAAGTAACTTAATCCCAGAATTGCATAAAACATGAATGCATCCTTTGAGAGGGAGCCAGAGAGACATTTATTTTCAGCCACATAAAGACAAAAGTAATTTACTATTTGTAAATCTTTGCTCAAAGAGCTGCTAAACACTATTTTTTTGTGTGTTTAATAACAAGAAAAAAATTTTTTGAAAAATAATATGGTTGATAGTTTTGGTTAGTTATTTTTCTATCTTCATAAACATGTATTATTTTTAGTAGTAGAAGATGTGAAAAATATTGGTCATATCCTGAAACAATTTTAAAATGTTAGAATAATATTATACAGGAGCTTCTGCTTTTCAATTGCACATGTAAGCAGTCTATTCTAGTGACAAGAAAAAGCTGAAGAAATGGAAAAATCAACAACTCCTCCTAAATCAGTAAGGGAAGTGAGGTCACAAGGCAAACTGCTGCCTTCAAAACTGAAGAGACAAAACAAGCAGATACGGAGGCAGTTAAAATTGCCTTTGCAAAAGTATGACAGTAAAAGCCATTATGACATGACTGACTCCATTTTGCTTCTAACCTCATAAGCTGGCTGTCTTTGCTCATTCCTGGGCATGGGCCAAACTGACGTTGGGAGAAATTAAGTTTATAGTATAAATGGTAATAGCTCTTCCCAAAAACTAAGCTGTTCCTGTAAAACTTATGAAAGGACACCAATTAGGAGGATGAGAAGGGCTTGAATTATTCTGGAGGTCATAAGATTTGCAACTTTCTCAATTACTCTTTAAGAACTTAAGATTGGCCTATTGAGTGTCTTTTCAGGACTCAACTAGTCCCATATCCACCACCTAGAAACTAACTCAGTGCATGAAGACAATTTTCCACATCCCTTTGATTGCATCCCCAACCAATCAGCATACCGTGTTCCCTAGCCCCTCTGCTCACAAAACTATGTTTGAAAAACCCCTAACCTCCCAGCCTTCAGAGAGATTGATTTGAGTAACAACTCTGTCTCCCATGTGGCACAGCCAGCCTTGCATCGATTAAACTCTGTCTTTACTGCAATGCCGTGATCTCCGTGAGTTGATTTTGTTTGTGCAGCAGGCAGGAAGAATCCTTAAGATGGTTACACAGTTCAGCCTACTGGAGCAGTGCCTGGGTAGAGAACCTGAACTGTAATGGAGGCATTGTTGGTGGTTGTGTGTAGAGAAGTCTTAGAGTTAAAAACTTCAGTCATCAGGAGTCCCCACACTTTTGTGAGTTTTACCTCTAGGAATATGACCAAATTATCACAATAAATATTTAGGAAAAATTTTTTCCCCTTTCTGGCAGTGGAGGGAAGAAGGACCCATTTTGAAATACACTCACTTAACATCACAGATAGGTCCTTGAGACCTGCAACTTTATAGAAATGTCTGAAGAGCAGGTCCTAGAATAATGTCAGTTTGTTTAAAGTCTTTTCATTATAATGTTGATGATAAGAAAAAAAAAAAATTAGTTTCCTCATATGTTGTCTCATTTAAAGTTGCTGTTTCCAAGAACTTTTTGACAAAGATAAGTGAACGCTTACTATACACTGAAACATCTATTCTTCTTAAGACAGTCTGCCCATGGGTAAAACTACTTAACTAGAGCCTAACCTGCTGGGGTTTTATCAGAGCATAATTGATTTGGAAAAAAAGAAATACTCAATTCCAGTCAGCTCTGGCCATCCTGTAATACCAAAAGGTGATGTAGGAGTGAAGAAATATTCCCCCTTCACTGTGCCTTTCAGCAAAGAAATAGAAGATCATTGTGTTTCTCTTTGGAGATCTTTTGAGGATTTAGGTAAATGAAGAAACTTTAGAGAACAGGCTCATCCTGTGCTTTGGGAGAGAGAGGATTGAAAGCCGGGGTTTGTGGAGAAAGTCAGAGAGAAAACTAGGTTCTAAGGCTTATTTCTAAGGACTTTCAATTTTCAAAGCAGTTAGCACTCGAAGTGTTACAGTCTCACCAAGGCACAACAATGTAGCAGTCTCTACTTGTCAGGTATCACCTGAAGTTTTTTGTATCATGACTAGGAGAATTAAGTGGCATGGACAAAAAGGATGAGGTTGGAGTGCAAATTTAATAAGCAAAGGAAGAAAGCTCTCCACTGTGGAGAGAGGGCCTGGAAGAAGGTTTCTGTTTTTACAGTTGAATGCAAAGGCTTTTATATGTTCAGTGGAAAAATTTAGGATCTCCAAAAATAATGTAAACAACCAACCAATAATAAAACACACACACACAAAAAAACATGAAAACTCAGAAAAAAGATGCTTGGAAAATGTATGTAACCCCGAAGACTCACAAGTAATGCTAATTTTTGTTTGTAATCTAACTGCATAACTAATGTGCTTAGAATAAAAGTTAAGCAGTTCTAATTCGATACTTGTATACTTAATTCTTACCCATAAATTTTATATCCCAGGATTCTATATAACGCTAATATGGGTAGCATAAAGTTAAAATAAAATGCCACTTTCAGAAGCATAGAATCTTTATGTGCTTTTTACAAGTACATGAGTATTGATATTACTTGGGAAAATCACTGATGAAAAGAAAATATGAATATACTTTTACCCATGAAATTAATTACTCTCATCTTCCTTAAATGTTTAAGAGACATCATCTGCTGTTTGTCTTGCAGTTTATTGAATAAAAAAATGACCTTGCAGTTTATTGAATAAAAAAATGTAGATTGGCCAGGCATTGATTAAACTCTGTCTTTACTGCAATGCCATGGTCTCCGTGAGTTGATTTTGTCTGTGCAGGAGGCAGGAAGAATCCTTGAGGTGGTTACATGGTTCAGCCTACTTGACTGAACTGTGTAACCTGAGGTCAGGAGTGGAGACCAACACAGAGAAACCCCATCTCTACTAAAAAATGCAAAATTAGCCGGGTGTGGTGGCATACACCTGTAATCCCAGCTACTCTGGAGGCTGAGGCAGGAGAATCACTTGAGCCTGGGAGGCGGAGGTTGCAATGAGCCGAGATCATGCCATTGCACTCCAGCCTAGGCAACAAGAGTGAAACTCCATCTAAAAAAAAAAAAAAAAAAAGGTAGATTAAACTTGTTTAAGATCCTTATATAACAGTACTAATAGGCACAACTAATTACCACAGATGAAACAATAAGTAAGAAGGCTGCATGAGCCTTGAAAAACTTTTATAAATGGTATTATGGCCAATAAGTCACTCCCAATAGCAGTCGTAAGAGTATATTTACTATAACTGTTCTCAGAATCAGATGCGTTAAAGAATTATATGCAAGCCTTCTCCTGGATAATATAAAGCTTTAGGTTTATATAGAACTTATTCTAATGTACTAATATAGATATATGTATACATGTAATATAATTTTACATAAATGGGATTATAAGCTTACTCTGTTTTTTGGTAGTCTTTTAATTTTTTCTTTTGCTTTATTCTATCCTTCCCCTTCCCCATCCCTCTCAAGTAAACTGCCTCCCATGACCAGGGGTAACACCCCACATGAACATCTTGTTCCTATATTTTTTAATATCATTGCTGTTATTTATATGGAATAGATATCTAAAAGTTAAACAATGTCTAGGATTTCTGGGTTAAAAATTTAATCAAATAGATGATAGTTTATTGATAAACAGACAATTGATAGATTACATTTTAAATATACTATTTTTTAAAAATTTAAAAATTATGATTTACAAGTTGTTTTTTCTTCATCTTTATTTGTGACCAGCATTCTAACTCATTTAAATATTTGCCAATCTTATGGGTATAAAGAGATGTCTCATTACTTAAATTTGCGTTTCCTTATTAACAATGAAGGTTTTTTTCCATGTTTATTAGCCTTCTGTATTTACACTGGCTTTTCTTTGTATATCCTATTTACAGCCTTTGCTCATTCTTTTATTATTTGTGTTGTTGGAGACTTTGTATAACACAAATGATACGCGTATGGAATTGTAGGAGTATCCATAATATATGATTAACTAAAATTAATCAGGCACAGGATAAAATGTGTAATTAAAATGTATTAATTTTAAAAATCAGATAAGCATAAATGTCTCTCTTTATGTGCATTTATGCCTGTATACATTAAGTGAGCAAACAGAAAGGGTTGAAGAGTATCACAATAGGCTTTTCACATTGGTTACACATGGGGTGTGACAGTGGAGGAAGATATGAGAGACATACTCATTCTGCATACATACATTTTTATATTGTGTTGCATCAGTTATATCACAAAATCCATTACTATGTCTGTAATTTAAACTACTATGAAATTTTTAAAATAATAAAAGAACTGTGATTTAGGTAATAAATATTATTGCCTAGAAGATAAATAATGTGTACTCCATTTCTCTTATACAAATAATCACTGTAATCATTCTAAACACAAATTTAAAAATAAGAGAGAGAGAAATTAACCTTCGACAGTTCTCTTAGAGATTAATATTAACTCCTTTATAACATTCCAAATTGTGTTTTTTATTGTCAAAACAATTGTTGATATATTTGTACTTTGACTAATGAATTTTAATAGCTGTGGTATTAAGGTAAAAAAGTCAATCAAATTTGACAAAACTTCAAAACAAAACTGCTCAACACAGCCTAATTTGTAGACTGCCTACAAAAGCAGCCTGGAAAGTATCTTTTTTTTTTTTTTTGAGATGGAGTCTTTGCTCTGTTGCCCAGGCTGGAGTGCGGTGGCACAATCTTGGCTCACTGCAACCTCCATCTTCCAGGTTCAAGTGATTTTCCTGCCTCAGACTCCTGAGTAGCTGGGACTACAGGCACACATCACTACGTCCAGCTAATTTTTGTATTTTTAGTAGAGACGGGGTTTCACCATGTTGGCCAGGGTGGTCTGGATCTCCTGACCTCGTGATCTGCCTGCCTCGGCCTCCCAAATGCTGGGATTGCAAGCGTGAGCCACAACGCCCAGCTAGAACGTAGCTTTAAAGATAGATAGAAAATATTTTTTATTAATTCATGAGAATTTTTAACTATTACCTATTCAATGAATACATTGTATGATATTTGAAGTTTATTTGTATGCTGCTTGTTTGGGATTAAGGCTGTTTATGAGTAAACACAGTTTTAAAGAATAAATCTTTTAAAAGAAAAATATACATAAAGTGATAAAATTTACCAGAAACTTAATGAAATATTAGAGAATCTAGAAAACCAATTAGATTAAGAAAAGAATGAAGAAGAAATATACTTCATAATCTTATCTTAGTGATGAAATATTTTTCAACGTTTCTTAAAATATAAAATTAACCCAACAAAAGCAGTTAGATAGAAATAATCTCATATTGTTATATGTAACAGTATATCTCAGGTAGACATAATCTCACATTGTTCTATTTATTAATGAAAAAGTAACGTAAGTTTCTAGGTAGGATTTTCTCATCTGAAGAATGCAGTAATTTTTCTGCCCAAAATATACTTAGCTTTCTAAGTGTAATTTAAATAGCCTTCTTATTTGCTTGAGTTCCTATACAAAAAGGAGATTTTCAACCATGAATCACTGAACATACGAAAATCAGGCTCCAAATTATAAACTCATCTGTAACATCTTCTTGGTATTATTAGTAGGGAGTTTAATTCAACATACATTTATTGAAACATATCTTCAATGGGCAAAGAACTAGACAGAGTGTATGAAATTTGAACAGAGTATGGTAAAGTAAGTTGCTCCTTTGTGATCTAATTTAACGGAGGTCAGGATATGTCTCTTGCCAAGGCACTCTGCTAAGGGACCTGAATTTGACATCCTTTGAAGCCCTGCAGTTGTTACAATAAAAGTATTATCTGGCATATCATTAACCTAGTAGTTCAAATTTCTGGAAAACATTAATTATCCAATCACCCAGCAGTAAACTGGAGATAATGAAACTCAAGATGGGTTGATTTTACAATATGAGGGACCACAAAGAATGTGGAGAGACATGTCGACCTGAAGGATTAGCCATGTGTGAGGCAATTCGGCATGCATTCCAGGTGAAAAGGCAATGATTTCCAGTGACCCGGCGATTGACCAGGGTGGTATTGCTCAAAATTCTCCTCCCTGGGTTTGAACCACTGAACATGAGAAAAATCAGGCTTCAAATTATAAAATCAGACTAGGCTCCTTAGTCTTTTCATCCTCTCCTTATAAGCACAACCATTCACTGTCTGTGTTCCTTAGGATTTCGCCCACCATCTTCTCCTGTTCTTTCTCTCAGGTAATTTTTGGGCAATGTCTATAGCGTTTTGTCCTGAGAGATGACCAAAAGCATCGGTGTGTTGATTTTCTTAAAGGGTATAAAAAATGCAAAATGTAAATAGATATACCTTAACTTTTTAAAAGTCCAAGGCTTCAAAGCATGCATGTAAGCATATTTTAGGAATATTTCATAGATTATATGCATATAATTTTATAATGTATGTCATAATTTTATAATTTATAATATTTTATAATTTAGTCATATACTATTTTATACATAGTTTTATATCTATATAATGTATATATAAATCTATGTAAATAAATATGCATGTCATTGCCTATATTTTCAAGAAAACAACACTTTTTTTCTTTCTTCTAGTTTTTTAAGGGATATGGCATTCTGTTCTCATTGAGCCAGAAGCAGAAAATCAGATTATAAGTACTTTATTTTTATTTATTTATTTATTTTGAGACAGAGTTTCTCCCTTTTGCCCAGGCTGGAGTGCAATGGTACAATCTCAGCTTACTGCAACCTCCACCTCCTGGGTTCAAGCTATTCTCCTGCCTCAGCCTCCCAAGTAGCTGGAATTACAGGCATGAGCCACCATGCCCGGCTAATTTTGTATTTTTAGTAGAGATGGGGTTTCTCCATGTTAGTCAGGCTGGTCTCGAACTCCCAACCTCAGGTGATTCACCAGCCTTGGCCTCCCAAAGTGCTAGGATTACAGGCATGAGCCACTGTGCCCGGCCTATAAGTACTTTATAAAGGAAACGCATAAGATGAAAATGCAAAGGGGGTTGATGTCAATAGATGGAAATGGAAGATGAATATACAAAAACCACTTCTAAATATGAGTCATTGGATGGTACTGAAATTCTAATGATCTTAGGGTACACACGTTAAAGAGAATATCAGACAGCCATTACAAAGAATGGTATAGAAATGATAAAGAATAATTCTCAAGATAAATTGTTTATATAAAAATCAAAACATTTTCCACAAGTATTTTGTTGATTTTTTTAAATTTGGCATCTCCTTCATTATGCATCATTTTAAAAATGTAACCAAATGTGCTATCTTATTTGCAATACATTTTTTAAAATTTCTAAACATGGCAAGTTTTATATCTTTGTACTTAAAAATAAGTATTTGTGTATTTGCACAAAAATAAAAAGCATGGTTCAGTATAGTCTGTTATGCTAGCATGCTAGCATTGGTGACAACTCTTAAAAGATGATCAATACATACTGAGAACCTTATGCAACTCAAATGTTTTTAGAAAGCAAGAAATTGGCACAGAATTTTTCTAGGGAGGAGGATTGAGGGGCTAGTGGTCAAGAATGAAAGGAGATTTATTTGATTACTAGACTGCTATTAGCATTCTTCTTTCTTTTTGAAAAAAATAAAAAATACATACCAAATTATTTCTTCAAAAACAATTTCAGAAAAATTTAAATTATGATACAATTATGTTTATATTTGTTCATTTATCTACATTTACAAGTATTTTTCTTTTAAAGATAATGTCAAAAGTTAAAAGTCATGTTACAACAATATTTAAATAATATCATGGTTTTTATAGTCTTGGAGAGCTTGTCAGTTCATAAATATTCTCATTGGGTATCTCTCTATATAGCAGAGTGAGAGCTTATAAATTCTAATCTTTTCGTATCTTTACCAATTCTTACTATTATCTGTCTTTTTAGTGACAGCCCTTCTCATGGATGTAAAGTGTATCTCATTGTGTTTTTTATATGAATTTCTCTAATGAGTATAGATATCAATGATTTTTCAGGTGCTTATTGGCAATTTGTGTATCTTTGGACAAATACTTATTCAGATCCTTTCATAAAATGTTACAGGCTTTTGGAAAACAATCTGGCATTTCTTCAAAAAGTTAAACAATGAGTTACCTATGATCTAGCATTTTCACTCCTCGGCTTCTAGGTACAAAAAATGTTTATTGCAGCGTTATTCCTAATAGCCTAAAAGTGGAAGCAACCCAAATGTCAATCCACTGATGAATGGATAAATAAAATATAACCATGCAACTGAACGTATTTGGCTATAAAAAGGAATGAGTTACTGATATATACAATGGATATGGATGAACCTTGAAAACATTATGCCACACGAAAGAAGTCAGTTACAAAAGCCTACACATTGTAGGATTCCACTTATATGAAAGGTTCAGAGTACACAAATCCATAGAGAATGAAAGTGATTGTCTAGGGCTGGGAGACTGGAGGGAAGTGGGGAGTGACTGGTAAAGGGTACAAGGTCTCTTTTAGGGGTGATGAAATTGTTCAAAAGCTACAATGATGGTTGTGGAACTCTGAATATACTAAAAGTCGCTGAATTGTACACTCTAAGTGGATGGACTGTATGGTATATGAATTATATTTTAATAAAGCTGTTGTTTAAAAAAGAGAAGATAGAGTTTGTTGTCTTTAAAAATTATAGACACTCCGAGGCGGATGGATCACGAGGTCAAGAGATCAAGACCATCCCGGTCAACATGGTGAAACCCCGTCTCTACTAAAAATACAAAAAATTAGCTGGGCACGGTGGCGCGTGCCTGTAATCCCAGCTACTCAGGAGGCTGAGGCAGGAGAATTGCCTGAACCCAGGAGGCGGAGGTTGCGGTGAGCCAAGATCGCGCCATTGCACTCCAGCCTGGGTAACAAGAGCGAAACTCCGCCTCAAAAAAAAAAAAAAAAAAAAAAAAATTATAGACACTATATATTTCCAAATCATCTATGTTTCTTTTGTTATGAAAGACTGCCAAAGATACTTGGCAAAGAAGCAAAGAACTATGGTCAGGTATGATTCTTAATGTTCCTGCATACAGTGATTGATCTCGTTATTCTACAAACATTTTTTAGGTCCTTACCATAGAACAATGGCTACAAAGCAAAACTAGACATATAAAGCTGGAAGACAAAGTTCCTGTTCAGAGAGAGAGCAAGAGAGAGAGAGAGAAGATGAGTGCTTAGTTAGTGGCACTAAATTTTATAAATTTATCTCCAGATGTGGGGATAGTGGTGGGGGTAGAAGGATTAAACCAGAAAAGATGACACCCAAATTAGGCCTTGATGGTTTTATAGGAACCTAGCCAAGCAGAAGGTTACAGCATACTTCTGAGAATTGCCTTTCCTTCTCCACTCCCTTCTCCAGGGACTTGCCCTTGACAGGCATATTGTTATTATTAGACACTCTCTGCTGGCCACAATTGACTAGACTATAAATAAACCCCTGACCCAAACTGCTCCAGATGTTCTCTTCTAAGAGTTAGGAATTTGGACTTAATCAGTGTAGGTGGGTGTAACTTGAACTGGGAGATATAAATTCAAGAATTATGGGTCTGCCATCATTTTCAGAGACCTCCAAAGCCAGGTTTGGAAAGACGGATGAAAGAAACTGGTACCCAGAGAGATGAAGAGGCAAGAAATGAAAAGCAAGAACGTAAGACTGGGTTACTTAGGGTGAAAGGAAGACAGGAATATAGTCCAGTCAGAGGAGTTGGAGCACGGACAGCAGCACAGAAGTGTGAGACTTGGTCAGTGATCTATTTGTTTGAATACAATGTTGTGCTTTTGGACATTACATTAATTTGCTGTAGTATTGAAGTCCTATATGTAATCACTCATTATCAAACAATATATTTTTATTAGAAAAATCTGATAAAATCACTTGTTTCCTAGTAAATTATTTATCACACTCAGATTTCCAAGCATCAATGAGTACAAGAAATCAATGGGTAGAACTACCTAGTTTCATTGGTAATTCTTTTTTTTTTTTCTTTTCGAGATGGAATCTTGCTCTGTTGCCCAAGCGGGAGTGCAGTGGTACAATCTGCGCTCACTGCAACCTCTGCCTCCTGGGTTCAAGCAGTTCTGCCTCAGCCTCCAGACTAGCTGGGATTACAGGTGTGGGCACTTACACCCAGCTAATTTTTGTGTTTTTAGTAGAGACAGGGTTTCACCATGTTGGCCAGGCTGGTCTCGAACTCCTGACCTTGTGATCTGCCTACCTTGGCCTCACAAAGTGCTAGGATTACAGATGTGAGCCATCGCACCCAGCCGGTAATTCTTAATTCTAATTCTTCTCTGAAACTTTGACCTATTTTATGAAATAATAGTGGATATGTCCAGTTTTTTCCTGAAATATCTATAGCACAGTCTACATACTTAAAATTAGAACGAAGAAGATAATCGATAGAATAATTTAATCCTCTGGGTTAAAAAAGTAAATGAAAAACTTTTTGAAGTTTTTATTTTTTTAGAGATAGGACCCCACTCTGTCACCCAGGCTGGAGTGCAGTGGAGCCATCATAGTTCACTGTAATCTTGAACTCCTGAGCTCAAGTGTTCCTCCTGCCTCAGCCTCCCAAGTAACTAGGACTACAGGTGTGTGCCAACACACCTGGCCATTTATTTTCTTTCTTTGTAGACATGAGGTCTTGGTATGTTGCAGGCGGGTCTCTAACTCTTGGCCCCAAGTGATTCTCCTGCCTCAGTCTCCCAAATTGCTGGGATTACAGCAGAAGCCTTTGCACCTAGCCTAAAAAACATTTAAATTTGAGATCTGGAATTTTTTTCCCCAATGTCTAGAGCAAAAAACAAAATTACTTAATATTCAACTCATATATATGTAAAAAATTTAAAAGGATACAGAAGCGAGAACCGATAAAGAAACAGTCTGATTAAAATACTGAAATAGAACAAAGATTAATTTTTTACATGGAAATATAGTGAAGTCATATTTTCAGACCCTCAATTAGGTAATTTGAATGAAAATAATGTAAATATCACTAATAACTTTCTTACAACTTGTTCGTCATTTTCTGAAGACTTTTAGCCAAGAATGAAAATCTTTTAGTTTGTTTTGTTCATCTGATACTTCGTCTAACACTTCTTTGCCTGGATTCATCCATAAGCATTTCATTATCCAGCAAACTCTTCCTATTGCTGTTTAGAATTTAGTAAAGGATATGATTGTTTCCATATTACATTGGGATGTAGATCCTCAAAACCTTTGCTATAAGGTAGCTTAAGTCAGCATGTACAATATCATTATAGCTAGTGTTGTTTCCAAAGTTAGCAAATTGCAGCAAAAAAAAAAAAAGGATGGCATTTAAATTCTTAAGCCAAGTCATCTATGCTTTACATATGTAATTCACACATGATTTTGAGTAATAAAACGTGTTAGAAGAAGGATTAAATGTATCAACCAAATTATGTTTCCAAATAGGAATACTTCATACATTTGAGCCAGGCTAATGGATGCTGATAGTTTAGTTCTTAATTTCTTTTGCATCAAATAGCTGATTTTTATCATTATAGCTCTAACTGAAAAAAATGGTAATATCAGTTTATTATTCTGTAAGTAACTGTATTTGAAAAGTACATATTCAGTGTATCAGCTTGATTCTTTATATCTGACGTGTATAAATCTCCTTGGGAGCATGGTCTTGGAGCTCTTTACATAAAAATATATCAAGCTCAATGTCATTTACATAAACATTGTAAATTTCAATTATCAGTGGAAAACAATAAAAATTAAAGTCGCAAGCCACATAAACCAATTCCCTTTAATTCTTTCCATACTATATATGCTTTACCTTCTCTTTCCTCACTATACTCTGTCTCTTTAGTTGGGATCTATGTGCTCTACATCATTTGGCCTCCAGAGTTCGGCATAGTGCCTAGATGGGCACTCATGAGTGTTTATCCACGTCATTCCATTAATAATAACTTATTAAGTCCCATCCGTTGTTAGACCCTGCTCAAAGTAATGGATCATAACAGTGTACCAAAAAAATCACAGATTCCTACCTCCATGAGGCTCATATTCTAGAACGGTGAAAACTATAACAAAACAGTAAAAATAGATGATATAGTATGCTAGATGTTAGTTATGCTGTGGGGAAAAATAGATCTCTGAAAGAGAATAGCAAATGATAGAGTAGAGGGAG
This sequence comes from Aotus nancymaae, assembly GCF_030222135.1. Lineage (NCBI taxonomy): Eukaryota > Metazoa > Chordata > Mammalia > Primates > Aotidae > Aotus > Aotus nancymaae. Next base: position 61,954,780 of record NW_026988413.1, on the reverse strand, counting down.
TTGCAAATTTTAAAAGGGGAGTTATGTTCATTCTTCCTGAGATTATATTGGGTAAAGACCTAAAGAAGAGAGATTGCCAGCCATATGGATATATGGGGGACATGCATTCCAGGCAGAGGGGTGTTGGGGGTCAGAGGTGGGATAGCAGGGATGAGGGGCTAGGGGAGGGATAGCATTAGAAGAAATACCTAATGTAGATGATGGGGTGATGGATGCAGCAAACCACCATGGCGCATGTATACCTACATAACACCTGCACCTTCTGCACACATACCCCAGAATTTAAACTATAATAAATAAAAAATAAAAAAAAACTAAGTTGAGAAAACACTGAAGGATTAAAGAAAAGGCATGATATAATCTGATTTGTGTATTTTACACAATCACTCTTTTTCCTGCATTGAGACAGAGGAAAAAGCACTGAATCAGGAGGGAGACCAGGGCTATGTAAAGGGAGCAGAGACACCTGTATCACCAGAAACCAAAGATACAAATATGAAATAGATTTGAGGGATACAGGAGAGCTGCCTGCAAAAACCCGGCAGAGTGCAAACCATCTACCGAGCAATCAGTGTGTCACAGAGAAAGGGGTCACACACACAGGGGTGCTTTTTTGTTTGGCCTCCCACAGATATGTGGTTGTTAAAGTGAGTAATCACTTTCTTAGTTAATAGTGGATATTCTTCTTTGTCACTCCTCTAGTGTAGTCTTTTAAAGGTTAATTGCAGTGAAAAATCTGGTCACATCAGTAAACATTTTGTACTCTGTTACACTGAAGTCCATTGGTCTATCTTGTTCATTCATTGGATTTTTTACTCATGAATGACTTTGTAACATCATGTTTTGGCCATTGGAAAATATTGGCTCACTGTGTTCTCCAAGTATTTCAAATTTTGAAATATTTATTATATAATATTTTTAAAAAATCACTTTTATATATATCACTCTTAATTTCTTCAAGGTTAAAAAAAAAAGCCTTTATGTATTAGAAAGCCCTCTGTGGCAGACACAAGTTGTCCACAATTCTAATTTTCATTTGAAAGCAAGAAATTTATCACTGGCAATAAATCGTATCAGTCGTTTTTTTTGAAACGAAAGACTCAATTTCTTCATTTGTGAGAAAATGTCTGCCAAATACCCAGTTATGAATAACAATAATTTGCCTGTTGGTTGTTCTTTCAAATAAAAATAGTGTTTCATGAAACAGCACACATGCTTTTTCTAGAGACAACTCTTGAATTTTATTATGCAGAAGAAATACTTTGTGTCTCACACAATATTAAAAAGATACATACCCAAGGGTTGAGATTTAATATTAATAGTTTTACTGCTTCTTATAGAATATTTTTAAGTGAAACTGACTTTTAAAATTTAAGCGAGTGTGCTTTTTGGAGACTTCAACTACAGTTTGGTGCCAGTGCCTTAACTGTGTTAAGGCACAAACAATTTTACCCTCTAGAGCTTTTGTGCCTTTAAAGCTAATGTCAACATAGTAAACCAAGAAAACTACAAGTAAATATTGATATGAAAATAGTTGTGATCTCAAGATCCCCTGCAAAGGTCATGGGAACTCTCAAGGGGGCTGTGGATTCAATTTTGAGAATCACAGGTCCAGGAGACTGGGAGAGTTAATGGACAGGGAAAATAGAACATGATCATTCAGGTCCTTGATAATGAACAGAAAATGCAAACTGGCAGGATGGTTGTGTGTTTTTCTCTAGATTTGTTCAACCATATGGATATTGTCTAGGATTAGACAAAGGATTGAACTAAACCAATTAAACGAGGATTATAGTTTGATTCAACAAATCTACAAAAAAGAGAAGGTCAAGAGGGTTTAGTGTACATGCCAAAGACTGGTAAGGATTGACTCTAAAATTTAAGCTGGATAAGGAGGAAGTGAAGACTTGATGGAGTAAGTGAAAATAAAAGGATGGTAGAATGAATGAACTGTATGTCAAAGGATTGCTTTATTTGGTTCCATCTAATTCAGAGCTAGAAAATTGGGAGGTGACAGTTGGAAAATGAAATATTTGAAAATGAGATTAAAGAGTTTTGCAATCATAGAGAAGATCTAAGGTATAATCAGAGGATTGAGCAGCTGTGGTAGGGTCAAGAGCAGAATTGTTGGAAGAGAGGAGATCAGGTACTGAAACAGCATCTACCCACCAATATTTCAAAGCAAATAAGAGCATGGACTTTGGAGCCTTAATGCCTTGACTCAAATCAAGTAGCCTTCTTACTTCTTACCTGAATAACTGTGGGCAATTTATTTAATTGTTCTGTGCCTCAGTTCTCCATCTATAAAATGGGAATTATAGTATCAAATGATGATTATAGTATCTAATTTGAGCTTGTTACAGGAGTTAAATGAGTTAATATGTATAGGGTACTTAAAACATTTAAACAGCACCTGGCATGAATTGATACACATTGTATCAGTGTTAACTGTCACTAAAGCCATTAAAATCATCCAGAATTAGGGTAGAAGGAATAATTTTGGGGAGAGCTTCAATAAAAATGAGCTAAAATCTTCATAAACAAAGGGACTATTACATAGGGGTTGCAACAAGGAGGGGAAATAGACGCTTCAAAGTGATGACATGAAATTCCAAGCTGGGCATGGTAGGAAGAAGGTAACTTGGTCTGGAAGTGACAATGAAGATCAGTATGAATCAGTAAGAGCTCACAACATGAGAAGTACTTGTGAGCACGAAGCACTTACGTATCAATGACCAGCAATTAAAAAGTGCTGTTAGTACACTGAGGGAGATTTGGAGGATTAAACCTGGCCCTCTTGTCTTCAAGGGATGTCATCAAGGGAGGGCCAGGTTTAATTCTACAAATCTTGCTCACTGTACTAACGGCATTTTTTAATTGTTTATTACTGATACATAAAAAAACTTCGCTCCTTCCTCCATTTTCTACCTGATGTATGCATGTTACCATGTTCTTTTCAGTTTACCTTTGCACAATCTTTCATTTCTTTTAATCCTCTCCTGTTGCTTTAATTCTCACTGCCACCAGCCTTACTTGAGCCTTCATTACTGTATACCTGGCCGTGCGGTATCATCATAGCTCTTGACTTTACTTCCAGTCTATCACGTCTATTTTATGCATTTTGTTCTAATAAACAGCTCTGTCTGATTCACTTTTTTCTCATACTTGAAAGGATAATAAAAATTAATGCCTTGTTATTATTTGCAGAAGAAACCTAACTTATTTGGCCTGGAATCCAAATTATTTCTTCTAGCCATTACCCTAATACCCTCCAAGCTTTTCTTCCCATTACAAGTTACAGAGCATTCTCAGTTCTAAATATCTCCTTCCTCACTTGTCCACTTTAAAAAAAAGTGTGATCTTTGTCCTCTCCATTTTCACCCTCCCATTGCCTTCTGAGGGTTTTATCTCTGCCAGCTGTGTTTTTAATCTTTTGGGATTCAAATTTTGGAGAATTAAACCAGAAAAGAAGTGGGGGGTCTTTAACAGGGGTGAACCAAAGGTTTGCTTTTGAAGGGTGAGCAAGTTTTTATAAGAAAGCATTCAAAGACTCAGCATGAGAGAAAATCCACGCTTTGAATCCAACAGGACACTCCTTTCTTTGGAGGACTGTCTCTGCCTTACTAATACCGTATGAAAACTGGTTAGAAATGAAATTAATATGTTTAAATGACACCCATGTAATTAACATCTCTGAAAAGAGTAGAAAAACAGTATTCCCCACCCCTCAGCCCGCATCCCCATACCCTGCCATGGAGGGAGCGATCCATGGCTTGGTTAATAAGAATAGGTGAACCAGATTTGTTCATGAGTGACTTCGTGTCAGCTTTGGTCCTCCAAAAAACCTGAGTGAACTTTCTGAATTGTTTACGCTAATAAGGGTTAAGAAAGAGAGAATGACTATCATGAGGCTGCTCCACAATCAAGTGCTGAATGCTGGAGCTAAGGCCTGACACACTGGTAATTTCAGTAGTTGAAAGTAATAACATATGCTTAACCTCTTCAATTATAGTCCAACCATGAAAGTGCTGGTGAGTGGCATTACATTTTCCATTAATAGTCAGGGGACTCTTGTTCTCTCCCACAACCACATCAAACAAGGCACATACTTAGTAGGAGGCTGTGCTCACTCACCAGGTTCCAGTGTGGTGGACCTGGCAGCAAGTGGGCACCTCTTGGGAATTATGCTGTCACCTGATGGTGTTTCAGAAACAATAGTCAGTGTGGGCCAAACCCAACATTTATTGCTAGACAGCTGAAATCTTTGAGTGAGATTAGCATTTCTTTATTTATGACATTGGGGAATATCTAATGGCAATCTGCCTTCGTGAGGGGAAGAACTCAGAGTATACACCGTACTTCTCATCCTGCTGGGAACACGGACATTGAAAAACTCCAACATTGACGCATGTATCCCACGGGAAGATCCACATTCCTTTGCTCCTAGATTTCTAAGAAGAAAATTTTGGAGAGCAAGTAAATGCCTCCAAAGGCATACCAGTAAATATGGAAGAAAGGGATAAGATTAGCCCAAATTAGGAAGAGTCACTAGATGGCACACTTAAAGGTTGAGCCTCTCATGATGGTTCATGAAATGGGGAATATGTAACTGGGACAAAATTTATTTCTGTGTACATAGTCTCCATATTCTACATACTTCTGCACAAACAGGATTATAATATTTGTTTATGATGATTCTGCTATGCTCTCTCTCTCTCTGCTAAAGCTTTGCAAACCAATTCCAGGATGTTTTGGAATTCAGAATTTGAACAGTAGAAGGGATAAACCAAAGGTCAGAGCAAGTGGGAAAGAATTTAGCATAAAATTGTGGGGGAAAAGGGTGAAGAAGCCTTGCTGTATATAAAAAGCTAATCTTTTCCTTAATCTTTCTCAAGAAGATTGAATTTGACATTCGAATTTTTTTTTGTATTCCCTCAAATTTCTGTATTTTTGAGACAGAGTCTCACTCTCTTGCAGAGGCTGGAGTGCAATGGCACAATCTCGGCTCACTCCAACCTCTGCCTCCTGGGTTCAAATGATTTTCCCACCTCAGTCTCCCAAGTAACTGGGATTACAGGCACCTATCATCATGCCCAGTTAATTTTTGTATTATTTAGAGATGGGGTTTCACCATGTTGGTTAGGCTGGTCTTGAACTCCTGACCTCAGGTGATCCACCTGCCTCAGCCTCCCAAAGTGCTGAGATTATAGGCATGAGTCACCATGCCTGGCCTCTGGATTATTATTTTACTCTCCGAGAGAGTGGCAATCTTAGTAGGAATAAATGAGGCACGGAAGACAAGAGCCGTAAGAGCATCTGCCACTACAAATAAGTTTCCTGTGAACAGGACACCTGGTTCCAAGTCAGACATTCAGGCATCAGGCTGTCCAGCAGAATCAAGAAGTATCCCATGAAAGACATATGGTAAATATCCATGACCAGATTCCCTGGAGCCCCATCTGGGCAGGGCTAGATTTTATAGCCACTTTCCTAAGAGAGACCTCAAAGGTAACTTAGAAAAACTAAAACAACATATACATATGTATTATAGTATATGCAGATATATCTAGAGTCATGGGGCTACAAGTTTTCTTTATCAAACTAATTTTTTAAACACTTCTAATAAGTTATTTTTTTGTTTCCACAATTCTATAGTGAACACTGCTGTGGAATAAGAGTAAAAAAAGTTTGAGTTTTCAAACAGATTGCTTCAAAGTGATTTAGTGCCTGTTTAAAGTTCTTGTATCAACGGTTCATACGAAAATACAATAACATAGATTCTTTTAAAAACATTATTTAGATTTGCTTTGTTCTTGATTTCACATATGTTAGTGTCATTGCATATTTCTGGTTTTGTTTCTTTCCCTTCCCAATGACTTTTCAGATATTAAAGAGTCACATTAAAGGATCGGGTTTTTATGGAAGAATCAATTACATGTGTTAGGTATTCAAAGTAAGACTGGTTTATTTTCTACACCAAATAAATGTCATAAAACTTTCAGTAAGAATTTGTTAATATTATATCAAATTGTAAATAGTGCAGTTTATGACCTGATTTTATTTTAAGCTTTGCATTTCATTGCATTTCACAATTTACCTGCTGGTTAACACTTCACAGCACAGAGAGATGTAGGAATTCAAATAGCAAATGCCACACATATCTCAGTCTTTTAATTTCTGTTTGGATGATATAGGTATTTTAGACTTTCAGGCAACCAAATTATTTGCTTTAATGCTGAGGGATTGAAACTATTTTTGCAATGTAGCAAAGATCCCACCCTTTGAGCCACAGTTGTGCTTAACACAAAATACACCACTCATCATCTCTCTTACTCCTAAATGGCTCTTCAAAATGTTTATTTTAGGTAGAGAGATCTTCTTAAATATTTCTGAAACTAACCATTTAAACAAAGAGTTTGGAATGAATATTACAGACACAGAACTGTCATTATAACAGGTAGACAAGCACAATGTAAAGGTAGGCCAAAAAAATTTTTTTTTTACCCAACACCAAAGGTGAGAAGCAAACTATAAGTAGATAAAAAGCAATTAAGATAAAAAGATCAAAATGGCTTGTTCAAGTAGATTTCTAAAAGCCTTTCTCTATTATACTTGCTACATAACCTTGAGCAGGACTAAATAGATTTAATCCCTTGTGGGAATCTTATTTATCTGAGAATGCTTTACGATTGAAAAAGTCAATTATCTTTTAAGATCAGCTACATACTTTTAGAATATCTGCCTTTGATAAAAGTAAAACAACCTCTTTGATTGTCTAGCTTTCATTAAGTAGTTCTAGTCTACTCTTGTGATTATTTCAAAGCTTTTATAGCTTTATTTTTAAAAAGCACCCCCTTAATTTTAGCTGGTTTGAACTAAACTCTGCAATTCTGCAGCTGATTTGTTAAATAACCTTGGGGAAGCCACATAACACTTTTGTGATTCCATTTCTTTCAGCTATTTAAAGAGGGAGAAATAACCCATACAACTTGGAGAGGATATACAGGCTCTATAAGATATTAAGATTTACATAATGGAAGAAAATACAGATGAACCTTTTATTAAACAAAGGTATAATCTTATTTAGTATCTCCTCAAATCCCTCACCAACTTAAGAAAAAAAATCTCTGATCAGTATGCTTAACAAGAGATACCTTTAGACTCATAGTGCAAAGGGCTCATCCGTTAAATAATGACAAAAAAAACTCCTAATAAATGAATAAATGAGATTGGAATAAGTATTACACTAGTAGAGAAACCATAGAACTGGGTTGGGAGAAAATTAGCAGGTTAGAGCAACTCACCCATTCCAGAAAAAAGGATAAGAAACAGAATTAATCCCACAGGTAATGTTTTTAGGGTGGCAATGTAGGAAACTAAACATTACCAGACATGAGAAGTACAAGGTTATAACTATTTTTACTCAAATAGTGTAAGTGATGAGTTTCAGGTGATTCTGTGTATTGAGATGAATTTGTGATATTCTGTAAACATACTATAAATAAAACATGATGAGTTAAGACAAATAACAGGATCATGGATGAAGAGCCTCAAATCTGATTTTCATTATCCACTGACTAGCTTTTTAATCTTGGGCAGGTTTTTAAATAATTCTATGCATCGATTTTCACATTCCTAAAAAGTCTTATGGTGGCGAGAACACTGAACATGAAATCCACCATCTTAACAATTTTTTTTCTTTTTTTGAGACAGAGTCTCACTCTGTCACCTAGGCTGGAGTGCAATGGTGCAATCTCAGCTCACAGCAACCTCTGCCTCCAGAGTTCAAGCAGTTCTCCTGCCTCAGCCTCCCAGGTAGCTAGGATTACAGGCACCCACCATTATGCCTAGCTAATTTTTTTTTTTTTTTTTACTATAAGTTCTGGGGTACTTGTGCAGAACGTGCAGGTTTGTTACATAGGTATACACGTGCCATGGTTGTTTGCTGCACCCATCAGCTTGTGATCTACATTAGGTATTTCTACTAATGCTATCCCTCCCCTAGTCCCCCACCTCTCAACAAGCCCTAGTGTGTGATGTTCCCCTCCCTGTGTCCATGTGCTCTCACTGTTCATCTCTCACTTATGAGTGAGAACCTTGTAGAGACTGGATTTCACCATGTGCGCCAGGCTGGTCTTGAACTCATGACCTCAAGTGATCCACTCGTCTCGGCCTCCCAAGGTGCTGGGATTACAGGTGTGAGCCACCGTGCCCAGCTTTATCTTAACAAATTTTTAAGTGTAATATTGACGTTCAGAATATGATACCCCAAAGTATGGTACCTAGGTATGTTGAGTACTTTGAACTGAAAGACACTGGAAGGCCTCAAAAGTAATTTACCTCTCATTTTCTCCTGCCTCCCACTCCTTTCAGAAGCAAATATGGAAAGTAAGAATGTAACTTTCCCAAAGCAGGTCATAGAAATGAGAGCCTCTCTTTTGCAAAGCAATCCATAAAACCTAGAAAGATCACTCTCCCCCTTCTCTCTTCTCCCTTGAAGATGCTCATTCCAGATGGGTCCTGCCCCCAACACTGGAGGAAGAAATGCTACACAGAGAGGCCAGGAAGAATCTGAACAGACAGGCCTTGTTAGGTTTCCCTCGTCAGTCTATCCCCTTTAGATCATACCCTTTTGTCCGATCACATTTCCTCATAACTCTCCATTCTTCATCAAATCTAAGTATAAAAATGGAAAGTTTTCTTCTGGGTCTTTGGGTCTTCATTTTTGAAGGCTCCTGTATCATGTTAAACTTTGATTATGTAAATTTGTTTCTTGTTAACCCATATTTGTTACAGGAGTGTGGCCATGACCCTTATGATGAGTGAAGAAAGGTATCACAACTTTCTACCCTTACAATACAATACACATTATTGGTGACTACAGGTAAAATGTTGTACCGCATTTCTCTAAAGCTTATTCATCTTCCTTGACTAAACTTTTATGCCTGTTGATTAGTAACTCCCCATTTTCCTTTCCTCCCAGCTCCTGAAAGACACCATTCCATTGTTTGATTATGTGAATTTGTCTGTTTCAAATACCTCATATAATTGGAATCATTCATCATTTTTCTTTCTGTTACTGGATTATTTGACTCAGCATAATGTCCTCAACAATACATCTTTTTTTTTTTTTTTTGAGACAGAGTTTCACTCTTGTTACCCAGACTGGAGTGCAATGGCGCAATCTCGGCTCACCGCAGCCTCCGCCTCCTGGGTTCAGGCAATTCTCCTGCCTCAGCCTCCTGAGTAGCTGGGATTACAGGCACGCGCCACCATGCCCAGCTAATTTTTTGTATTTTTAGTAGAGACGGGGTTTCACCATGTTGACCAGGATGGTCTCGATCTCTTGACCTCGTGATCCACCCGCCTCGGCCTCCCAAAGTGCTGGGATTACAGGCGTGAGCCACCGCGCCCTGCAACAATACATCTTATATACACAGATACAACAGAACCTAAGGTACAGGACTCCTGTTTTCTGGTTCATTTCTTTCTTATTTTTCTTCTTGCAAATTTAACAAAAAAGTGTTTAAGGCATAGAGCATGGTGCCTGATAAAAGGGTGTTTTTAAATAGTAGTTTTTACTAATTTGTAGCCAAATAGTATTTTCTGAGTTGGTATCATTCAAAAAATTAAAAAAAATAATTACATTGATTCTATACCCTAAGACATAAAGTTCTCTGGGATCACTCACCCACAGTATGTGAAAAAGAAGGAGAACAAAATTAATGTGGGCCAAGAGGGACAGTAGCCCAAGACTCTTTAATTCTACCCCAGCGAGGTCCCAGAGTAATGGACCTGCTTGGTGCATATCTCTGCTAATCACTGTATGAGAAATTCAGGGCCTGGTTTTAGCACTTACTCCTTTTTCTCTTGCTCCAATGTGAGTGGCAAATACATCATTATTTTCAAAATATATTCTTGCAAATGCGTATAATCTCAGCAATATTAAAAGATAAATTTACAGAGAAATCGCTTAATGCAAGTTCAACAAAGTATTACACTAAAATTATGACTGATCATGATTTTTGTGTATTTTATAAAATTTGTATATATAATTTAATTAAAAATAACTGTCACATTAAAACACACACTCACAATTCTGATTTCACAATTCTACTTCTTGGAATTTATCTTATAAAAATACTCAGAAGAATTCATAACTATGGGTATGTAAGTAAACTTACCAAAGCATTATAAATAATAGCAGAAATAAACAACTTAAATGTTCATTAACGATGTTATTGAACATAATCTAATTATATGTATTGATCGTCTTCACAGGCATTACTATGATTTCTTAAATAAGAGATGGTTTATACACAAAGTATACATGCAGAAAAACATGCAACCTTTATTAGCAAAATTAATATAACTATAGAAAACATGTGATTTTTTTTTTTTTTTGAGACGGAGGCTCTCGGGCTCACTGCAACCTCCATCTCCTGGGTTCAATCGATTCTCCTGCCTCAGCTTCCTGCGTAGCTGGGACTACAGGGGCGTGCCAATACACCCAGCTAATTTTTGTATTTTTAGTAGAGACAGGGTTTCACTATGTTGGCCAGAATGGTCTTGATCTCTTGATCTTGTAATGCACACCCCTCAGTCTCCCAAAGTGCTGGGTTTACAAGCCTGAGCCACCGCGCCCAGCCATGATACATTTTAGGACAAAAAGTGAATAATGAAATAGCATGAATAGTACAATCCCAATTTAATACAATGTGTATGTATTATAAGAATTTTATACTTACAGACACAAAAGTGTTCACTGTGGATTTCTTAGAATATTGAGTTTATAGGTTTTCTTAATTAAAAAAAAATTCTGTGATTCGTTTTTGCACCAAGCATAAATGACTTTATACTTAGAAAAATAAAAAACTAAAATAACACAATAATAATTGGTGAATCATATACTGCTTATAACTTTAAAACAGACCAATAGTTACAATTAAAATATTTGGGACTTGAGATAATAGGATTTTGAGCACCTGGTCAAACTTCTTTATTTTTCAGAAAGCCCAGACAGGAAAAATTAGCTCCCGAGGTTATACAACTCTTTATTATTATGTATCCAATACATACCAGCCCTCTGATTCTAAAACACTTGAAGTCAGCTTTCTTCAATCCACATAATTAGGTAGACATTAGATTACATTATTTATGGCCATAAAGATTATACTACAGTTTTATGCAACACTATTATATGATTCAGTCCATGCTGAATCCATAGATAGGCTTTTAAGATAATGTATTTGTTTACCACTACTCCTATTTTTCAATTTGGTTTCAATTTTTAAATATATGTTGAAATAATATCAGGATAATTGTGGTAAATTCTAATTGTGCAGCGTCCTCACTTTGACTTATGGGGAAACTCTGGCCCCTCTGCATATGGGTCTTAAATACCTTCAGGTTGCTAAGGCCTTAGAGATGGTAAAGAGCTCCCTGCTGTTTCAAAGCCCTTGGTAAAGTGGAGAATCCACATTCCATCCATTCCTCCTTGGGAGGAAGGGAGTTAGGCATTCTGTACATTCTGTACAGATCACAGCTGCTGAAACCACCAAGGTGATTCCCACAGCCCTAGACATTAGATTCCCACAGCCTTAGACCTTTCTGAGTCATGAAGCTCTACCTGAGGGTTCCTCCACAGGAGCACACCTCAGGCACCTGCTCCCTTCACCTTCTGGGAATCAGATGGGAGCCCAGGGCACTTTGTTATATTTGTTATATTTCTCACAGCTACCTAAACAAACAAGTTTGCTCCACCCGATTTCTTATTATTTCAGTTGTGTCAAGCATTCAGAAATTTGAAATTGGGGAGATAGCCATGGAATTAGAATCATAGCAAAAAATATGATTTCCTATAACTCTTTAAGAAGTCCTTGGGATTTTATAAAGAAAACCAGCAACCTACACAGTGGTGGAAACCAGAGAGAATTTTAAATAACTTGGCAGCTAACATCAATTTAATTTTTTCTTAAGAAAACATACAATCAGGCAATTATTTCCACCAAAATTATTTAAAATTCACAGATGAGTACGTTGTAACTTTCTAATGGCTGTGACAAACATATAAAACTTTTTTGACAAAATATGATTTCTAAATTCAATGGCTCATATTATTGAAGTATTAAACAACTTAAATTAACAGAATAGGGTTGGGTTACATAAATATATGTAGTGATAGCAGATACCTCACTGTTCTCAATGATGACCCCACAGTGTTTCTAAGAATATAAAGCAGTGGGCTAATGATCTAGTCTTTAAATCTTCAGAAAATTTTGCCAAATATGAAAAAAAAATCAGAAAGTCAGGCCAACCACCTTGTTCTATATTTTTCTTCTTTTTCTTTAAAAGCGTATGTGTTTGCATTGTGTTTGTTAGTTAATGAAAATGATGAAGAGGAGCTGCATGTACTTGAGGGCCATTCTTTAAAAAGGGAGTTGGTGTCATGCAATGCAGAGTTCCTGCTAGGTAACAAGTCTAAATGCCTAAATACCTTCAGGCTCTCTCTCAGTCTCCACTGCCAGTTTAAGGATATGAGAAGGCTGAATTTTGAGCTGCAAGTTGTCCCCACAGGGCCATAAAAACAAATAAGCTTTGAAAAATTTTGATTTCTAGGTTTTAGATGTTCATAATGCTTGTTAGTGTGTGCAAATAATCACATCCTCAGACTATAAAGTTTTAAGTTATTGAGTGACATAGTGATAATCGCATGGATTTGACTATTTCTAAGACAATAAAAATTGTAGAACCTACCACAATCAATACCTTTAAATAAGTCTGAGGAGAAAAAAAGCCAAAACGTACAAATAAAAATAAATAGTAGAAATCATTCTGAAAGACCTTTATATACTGTACATTAGCGAACAATCCAATAATTATATGTGTGTGTGTGTACACACACACACACACACACACACACACACACATATACCAACATTCTTCTTTCCCGGTGATGCAAATTACAGATCATGTTTCTCTATACAATTTAAAATGGAAACTATTTCTGAGACTTTCATAAGTTAGTACCAACCAATAAAAAATCGTCACATAGATTTACAACTAAAATTATTTTGCATCTTAAATTTTAAAGCTTTGGTTGCAAAACTGCTGAGAATGGTGATAGAAATCATGAACCTCCCTCCCAACACAGTCAGAAACCAAAGACAGCCACCTACAGAACACGTTTAAGATGAGAATCATTTGGGAAAATATGGAATTCATGGGATCCTGAGCCTTTTACTCTCTTCAAGAGACTATAATCTGGCTTCTATGTCTACTGAGAGTGACTGCTCCATTAAGCAAACCAACAACTTCTCTCAACCCCCATTGCCAAATCTGAAGGTTCTTGTGTTATTAGAGTTTATATTTAAAGTTAGTTTCTGTTTCCTTTTTGAGCTTCTCTCTCTCTTCTCCCTTGGATTTTTTATGCCCTATCTTTGGTTAATAGTTCATTTCTCCTGGGCTCTTCTGTCTGAAACTTAAATGTTACCGTTCTCCCAAGAACATGTTGGAGCTGTTTACTGCCCATAAACACTTTCCATTCTGCATCTTCCTAGAGCATTATACATACTATTTTCTACCTTATATCTCCGCTATATGTCCTCCTGGAACCTTGTCTAGAATTTAGTGCATCATCCTGCACTCACAGTTGTGTTTTCTCTTAATTTTGATAACAACAAGAACTCCATCATCCAGGCAAACCAGGAGATGATGACTTCTTTTTTGCTCACTACTTACCACTAAATACTGACTAACACTCGCTGATTTTACCTCTTGCATGTTTATACATATGTTCTCTTCTCCCAGACACTGTAGCCACTCCTCATAAAATCATATATTCCTTTCTTGGATCTTTGCAGCAACCTTCTATTACCAAATTTTCCCTTTTCAAACATAGCCTCCTCGAAGCTGCCAAAGTGATTTATGTAAAACATAAGTTCAAACATTGGAAGCCTGTGCCTCAAATCATCAAAAGACATCTCATTACATAACATCTAAAGTTATAGCTTTTGGCAGATCATCCAAGACCTCCCTAATCTTACCCTTTCCTAGACCTCTAGCTTCATCTTCGCTTTCTTCTTCTTCCACTCGAAACTCCTGCTTGCCTTTTTTACTCATTCCATTCTCTCAGTCCCGATCCTTTGCCCTTTCCTCCAGCCTTTCATCTTTTGGAAAATTTATATTTGTCTTTCAAGTTCAATATTCTTCTCTCCTGGTGATGCAAACTACAGATCATGTTGTTAATTTCTCTTGTAAGACTTTTCTGACCCACTCCCTACTTACAACCCACAACGTATATATGCTTCCTTTGCTTGCAGGAATTGATAACCTTGACAATTAATAAAATCTAATATTATCTGTCATCTTATATAAATTAAATGTCTTCACTTTAAGACTTCGAATTCATGTCTTAACTCACTACAATCTGGCACTCACTATTCCACTCCATTGAAGTTATAGAAACAGAACAGTTTTTAGTCTTTTTACAGATGGACCATCTGAGTCATCTGACCATATTGGCTTCTTCACGGTATACTTGCATCACACGTAAACACCAGCTTAGCCTTTGGTTCATTATGCAATCTTCAACCAGTTATTTGACATCTCTGTCTTGGATTCCTCATCTATAAAATGAGGTAATAGTAAAATCTGTGTAAAATTTGTAAAATGTGTTAATACATAGAAACTGTTTAGAGCAGTTGAAGTCCTTGCCCCATCAGAATTATGATCATTATTATTAAGAGTTAATACATGTAGTTAATTTTTTTATTTTTATTTTATTTTTTAGATGGAGACTCACTCTGTTGCTCAGACTGGAGTGCAGTGGCACGATCTCAGCTCACCACAATCTCTGCCTCCCATGTTCAAGTGATTCTTCTGCCTCAGTCTCCCGAGTAGCTGGGATTACAGGCGTGTGCCACACACCCAGCTAATTTTTGTATTTTTACTAAAGACAGGGTTTCACCATGTTGGCAAGGCTGGTCTCAAACTTCCTACCTCAGGTGATCCACCCGCCTCGGCCTCCCAAAGTGCTGGGCTTACAAGCCTGGGCCACCACGCCCAGCCACAACAATTTATTGCAAAGGAAACTGACATTAGGGAGATTCCCTTTATGGGAGTCTTACACGATTATTCATAAGGAGGTGGAAAGAGGTGTTACTAGTAAGCATGGTCTGGGTAGTTCTCTGGGAGCACATGCACAGTGGCTGTACATGCTTATTCATACATCTCATGTTTCATTAGCATTTTAAATGTCCATCCAGGGTTGTGTTTTTTACTGTTATAATGAGAAAAGTTTCAGATGGAGGACAGGTAAAATCAAAACGCACGTGCTCTCCACAAGGGAAATTCCCTATTGCAGGTAGTGTAAGGTTTGTTCTTGGGTTCTTGCCGAGTTTAAAAAGAAGAAACTGAGGGCAACACAAGTAGATCCAATATAAAGGAATTTATTCAGGCTCCTGGGCGAGGTTCTGCGGTCCGACAGGAGGGGCCAGAGAAGTCGCATGGACTCCTCTCAGACGTGGGGTTTTATAGGGAGTGAAGGAGCTCGATTGGTTGTGGGAGAGCAGGACTACTATTGGGTAAGGTTACAAGCCTTTGTTTGCATACAGGACTTGGCTGCTATTGGTTAGAAAGACTTAGCTGCTATTGACTAGAATCACAAGACCCTGCTTGCATATTGGGTTCTTTAAGGGAAAGCCAGGCTGTGCAAGAAGGGGAAAAGGGAACAACCCGAGCATGTTCGAGCTTTTGGAAAAAAGGGGAGGGGGGATGTGCGTCCGAGCTCCCGGCGAGGCAACCAGCCTTACAGGTAGCTTTGCTTAAATGAGCTGGACTACAGTGCAAATGCTGGAGCTTATTGTGTTGACTGGATGGTCACCACGGTTACCACATCCTGAGAACATGGTTATTTCCTTGACTACCCATTTGATCTCATAAGTATACAAGATTATTCAAAAGGAATAAAATAAATCTTATCCTGAATAATTGACCTTAGCAGGGATATAATAGAACTGTTATAAAACTATTTATAAAACTTTTCTTTAAATCAAGATACCTTCTAAACAATGACAATGTAATAATAATTTTCAAAGTTAATGAAATAATACAGATAAACGATATTGAATGTTTTTAGTATCCTATTTAGGCACAAGAAAATTATCCCATTTAAAATATGTCCTTCCTTGCCCACCTTAATTAAATCCATTTTGGTTTTGTAGATTATAATAATAATGTTGAAATAATATTTGTATACATAATAAGTTTTCTTGGTGCTACACCACCTTCATTATTCATGAAATACACATGCATGTTCCATTCCCCTCTAAATATATATTCTTTCCATTACAAAAGTAATCACTGGCCAGGCGTGGTGGCTCACGCCTGTAATCTCAGCATTTTGGGACGCTAAGGCAGGCGGATCATAAGGTCAGGAGTTTGAGACCAGCCTCACTGACATGGTGAAACTCCGTCTCTACTAAAAATACAAAAAAAAAAAAAAAAAAAATTAGCCAAGTGTGGTGGTGCATGCCTATAATCTCAGCTATTCAGGAGGCTGAGGCAGGAGAATTGCTTGAACCCAGGAGGTGAAGGTTGCAGTGATTCAAGATTGCACCACTACACTCCATCCTGGGCGACAGAGAGAGACTCAGTCTCCAAAAAAGAAAAAAAAATCACTTACATTGTTAGAGAAATACATATCACTGAAACTCTCCTTATACTTTCATTGCTAAAGGTATTATATAATTTGTTTGCTTTTCTAAAAAATGTTTTTAAACCAAGATCATAATCATTTAATAAAAAATATATCTGCTGTGTTTTAATCAAAAGAATTACTACTAGTATTGATGAGGTTAACTGTTAAAGTGGAAACACTGACAGGCTTAGTGGCTAATGCCTGTAGTCCCAGCACTTGAAGATGGTGAGGCAGGAGGATTGCATGAGCCCAGGATTTCAAGACCAGCTTGGGAAATATAGTGAGACCTGTCTCTACAAAAAGAAAAATAGCCAAGTGCGATGTTGTGTGTCTGTAGTCCCAACTACTTGGGAGGCTGGGGTGGGAGGCTCGCTTGAGACCTGGAGGTTGAGCTATGATCATGCCATCACACTCCAGCCTTCCAGCCTGGGCAAGAAGATCCTTGTCAAAAATGGGGGGGAAAAAAAAAGGTAGAAAAATTGTCTTTCTTTTCTTCTTCCAAATGAGTATCTCAAGTAATTCCAATTGATACCATATTAATCCCTGTATTATCTCACCTGGACCTGCCTCCCTTAGGTTTTTTTTTTTTGTTGTTGTTAGGCTTGCAGGCTGGAGTGCAATGGCATGGTCTTGGCTCACTGTAACCCCTGCCTCTCAGGCTCAAGTCATCCTCACACCTCAGGCTCCCAAGTAACTGGGACTGCAGGTATGTACCACCATGCCTGGCTCATTTTTGTATTTTTTATAGAGACAGAGTTCTGCCTTTTTGCCCAGGCTGGTCTAGAACTCCTGGGCTCAAGTGATTCAGTGATCCACCTGCCTCGGCCTCCCAAAGTGCTGGGATTTCAATCGTGAGCCACTGCACCCAGCCCATTTGTCTTTCTTGAGATTTTTTCTTCCCATATGCTCTAGCAAAGCTTACTTGATCAATGCTTAATTTCTCCATGACTTTTCTGCTTTATTAGTAGATAATGACAATAGAAAATAAATTGGGGGTATCTTAAACCTTAAAAGTAATGTGTAGGTTTTGTACTAGGGATCTTTGGATGTACAATAGAAATGGATTTAGTGGTATATACCTCAGTGCTGCTGAAGGTCATATTTTGGAAAGATGAGCTATCTGGCATCTCGAATTTAAACATATGGAGATAACAATCCAACCCCCTTCCTATGATATTTGTTATACATATAAAGTATTTGTATGATCTGAATATCATCTATTCATTTCCTTTATTTTAAAAATATACTTTAGGAAAATATAATTTTATCAAAATCTACTTTGTAAGAATTAAGCAGTGTTGGGAAAATGATTTCACAAGAGATTGCCAATCATTAGATTAATATTACAATGTTAAATTTTGAGTGTGTGTTCCATTTTTTAAAATAACACAAATTAATAATTAACCTTTAATCTCTATATCAGTACAGTTTATTTCATTTTTAAATCTTTTTATAATACAGTGACTCATGGCCCAAAGGTGTGCTTTGACTGCTAACGTGAGACAATCTATTTTATTCTAGGAATTCTCAAATATATCCCAAATAGGCAAATTCTATCTTATAGAGTACTCAAATATTTAAGTGTTGAAAACGTTAATTTTTAGATAATTAGAAAATCACTCAGTCCTTAAATTAATAATTTTTTTAAAAAGGTTATCTAAAGCTAATAATGAAATAGATTATAGGAGAGTCCCAGAAGCTAGCCTCTCTTAAGAGCTCTGCTAGGACATGTTCTAATAAGTTTTTTGACTTCAGGAATTCAGAGTTGATGCTGATTAAATTACTCTCCCCTCCAGTACCGACTCCAGCAACTCTGCAGCCTCACACAGACCTACAGTCCTTGATCCTACCATATCTACACTCCCCTCCCAGTCCACCTTGATCATTTCTCTGCAGCCCAGTGACAGTCTACGGTCATTCATTATGGTCAGTCTTTTCCATGTTCTCTTTACTCCTTTGCCTCTCTTTCTTCACCCCATTTGCTTAGAAAAACACCTAAACCTGCTACACCTCCTGCTTTCTTCATCTCAGCTAATAAATCTCCTTTCTTCTAAATGTTCAGGCCTGATCCAGCTATTTCCTTTACATACACTTGATTGGCAAATTCTATCAGTTCCACCCATTAAAATGCATACAGAATCGAAATCATTTCCCCTTATTTTCAATACTCTCTTTGGTCCAAGCAATCATCTTTTTTCTGAATTGTAACAGTTTCCTAACAGGTCTATCAGACTGATCTTTCTTCTCTTGTTATATTCCCAGTCTATTTTCGATACAAAAGCCAGAGTACCAAAAGCCAGAGTAATCCCTTTCTCTCTCTCTCTCTCTCAGAGTAATCCATCTCTTTCTTTCTCTCTCAGGGTAATCCCTTTCTCTCTCTCTCAGAGTAATCTCTTTCTCTGTCTCTCAGAGTAATCCCTTTTTTTCTCTCTCTCTCCAGAGTATTCCCTTTCTCTCTCTCTCTCTCAGAGTAATACCTTTCTCTCTTTCTCTCTCAGAGTAATCTCTCTCTCTCTCAGAGTAATCGCTCTCTCTCTCTCTCTCTCTCTCTGTCTTGCTGTGTTGCCCAGGCTGGAGTGCAGTGGCTCCATCTGGGCTCACTGCAGCCTCTGCCTCCCAGGTTCCAGTGATTCTCCTGCCTCAGCCTCCTGGGTAGCTGGGATTACAAGCGCCCACCACCACGCCCAGCTAATTTTTGCATTTTTAGTAGAGACAGGGTTTCACTGCATTGGCCAGGTTGGTCTTGAATTCCTGACCTCAGGTGATCCGCCGACCTCAGCCTCCCAAAGTGCTGGGATTACAGGAGTGAGCCACCCCCATCTGGCCAGTAATCCCTTTAAAAACATGAATCAGATTACGTCTCAACTCTATTTGAAAGACAATTGCTTTTATTCTGGTCTGATCTGCGTAGAAGCCTCCACTTCCCTGCCTTGTTATCTCTCAGGTCTCACCTTTTCCTATTCCTCACTTGTCACTTCACTACAACCCATCTGTCTTCTTGCTCTTGTTGGGTCATTCTAGCAATGCTCCCAGGTGCTTCACAGCCTTTAAACTTGTCTCTTTGGCCTGGAATGCTATTTTCCCTGGAGGCTAGGTTGGTTGAGGATGGAGAAGGGCTTGTTTCTTCACCTCCTACAGGTCTTGGTTTAATTATCACCTTCCCAGAAAGATCATTACTAATCATAGGATTTAAACGTTATCATCTCAATGACCCCACTTTCTTTTCTTGAGTTTCTTTATCACATTTAGACAATACAATTTATTCTACTCATTTGTCTTATCTATTTTCTTTCTTCATGAGATGTTAGTCCATTATGTCATTTGTTAGTTTTTATTGTCGAATTCTCTGTAACTAGAACAGTGCTTGAACAGTTTTTGCTTGACATAAGTTTGTTGAATATATTCAGAAAAAAAACATACAATTGGTTTTTAGTCATGATAATTGGTAAGAACTTGGGCTTTGGAGTCAAAGATCTTGTGTTCATTTTTTGGCTCCACCAATTATAAGCTGAGTGACCATGAAAATAATAACCATGTCCATCTCACAGAGCAGTTGTGATATATTAAAGAAGAACAAGCTTGAAGGGTGTGTTTTCAAGTTCCTGGCCAGAGTAAACACTGGTCACTGTTTTTATTAAAGCATATTGGAGTGGGTGGAGAATGTGCTGTGTATCCTGTATGCTGTATCTCATTAAGTCTGCTTGCCCGTATGTTAAACATGAAGTGCTGTTGCCTCTAGGGACTCCAGGAATATCTGGACTCCTCCAAACATTTAGACTAAATGAAGGTATGGGATAGGTTGATGTTTTCTCTAGGGTCGTGTCTTGTCAAGTGTCTACTGGACATATCTTAATTTATTCTGCAATTACTCATACTCACCAGTACTTATTGGAAATGTAAATAAAGAATACTATAAATTATGATGAAAAGGATGGGGAACCATAGGATAAATAAAGAGGAGCTAAAATTAATCTCTGAAACCTGAGTCAGTCCAGAGACTGTGGTAGGTCCCAGAGGGGAATCCTGGCTCTAGGGATCCCCTAAGGCCTTCAGGGTTTACACTTTCCGTTTGGGTGTGGGCCGATGACTCAGGCTGAATCATCCCCACTGAACTAGTCCAGCTGTTTCCATTTCCAGAGCTGTGAGAACTTCCTTGGTCTGCAGGTTGTCAAAGTAGTCATTTAACATGCTTTAAAAATTGTTGAAGTGAAATCTGCCTTACAAAAGCCAAAAATAAATTCTGCTGTTTTTAGAGGTATGAATCAACCTGGGAGCCCAATCCTAAATTACAAAAAGTGGAAAAACCTTACCCTAACTCTCCATTTAGAAACCACCTTTGCACCTGGACTCTTTTGATTTAACAGCACATTCTAACGTGGAAAAAGAAGAAATGAGGGAAAAAAATTAAACTCAATAAGATGGTAACTTTTCAAAAAAGAAAAAAAGCTTTTGGTCACAATTTAGGAGTTAGAAAAAAAAGAAATTAAAACTCATCTCACTCTACCATAGAGTTCTACAGGATTGTTAGGATCTGCAAATACATTTAAATGGAAATCAAATTATTTAGGAAGAATATATTTTATTACTGTTTGTGGAAGATTTTGCAAGGCAATACATGGTAGAATATTCAGTGCTAGAGATGAGTTAGATCAGACTCTGGCTTATTTCCCAGGAAATATAATATTCTATAAAGAAAAGCAGTATAATCGGTTTCTTATGCTACCCATTCAGGTGTCTCTCGTTTAGTGGAAATTCAAAACAGAACTTCAAAGATAAATCTACTTAACATGTAAAAGAATAAGACCAGATACCAACAGAAGCTAAACGGTGTTCTCTTGTATAAAAATTTTGAATGCATAAAATTTCTAATTTTATAGAATTAGTAAAAATAGGAATGTTCATAGACATAGAATTAGAACATGTTCATTAAGTGAAAAAACAAAAAGCCCAATTTTACTTCCATATCGAATATAATCAAATAATCCTGTTGCAACTGAAAGGCTAAACCAGAGTAAGAAATGCTAACCATGGTGGGGAGGGGAATAGGGGAGGGACAGCGGGGGGTGGGGAGCTGGGGAGAGATAGCATGGGGAGAAATGCCAGATATAGGTGATGGGGAGGAAGGCAGCAAATCACACTGCCATGTGTGTACCTATGCAACAATCTTGCATGTTCTTCACATGTACCCCCAAACCTAAAATGCAATAAAAAAAATTAAAAATATAAATAAATAAATAAATAAAGTACCTGGGAAAAAAAAAAAGAAATGCTAATCATTGTGTTATGTACAGAGATGTCCTCTGTAGATATCGAACCAGCAAGTAAAAGAAAAATTAGATGTAAATCAAGCTCAGAATTAAGTGGGCAAAGAAGATTGAGAAGCTAGCGAAAATGCCTGAAATTAATGAATAGGTAGGTTGGCCCATATTAATATTCAAATATTTAACTTGAACTTATATCCTCTTGTGTTTTTGAAGTTATTTTAAAAAGATACATAATTTTTAAGTCACTGATATAAATTGTTGCCAGAAAAGTTCAAGCAATATATCCTGAAAATTTAAGTATTATTATTATTACTACTAATTCTGATATTTTGCTTTATAGCATAGATTCTTAATAGGTTTTGTATCACCAGCTTTTGCTGTTTGTGAGGAATTTTTAATTTCACAATGACTGGGGACACTGTCACTGGTTAGGGCTGATAGCCAGGGTGCTGTCTATCCTGCAATACAAATCAACTAAGACTTGAGGAAAACTTATGGCATAAGGAAAACTTTCTTACGTAGTTTTGAAATATTTTGCTTCACATTCATATAGTTAAAACACTCATGATTATTTGAACCTAGAATTTCATTCTATTTTACATATAAACCAAAAACTATTTTTGTATGTTTTTCAAATTTACCAGATTTTTCAGGAATGCAGCTGTAATGTAAATGTAAGTGTACATTTATTTATGTTGATTTCTTTTAATGATCCACCAATACTATAGGACTTCTACTGGCCCTCTAGCTTAAGGTCTAAACTGAAATTAGCTTATTGGTCGTTTCCTAATCTTGTTCCTTGAGCAACCTTCTGTGACGAGAGACAAGAAATCCTGACCCAAGTTAGAGAATAGTTTTCCTAAGGCCTAGAGAAGAGCTGCTATAAACTAGCCACTACAGGCCTTCTTTCCCTGGTTTCCCTGAATCTTTCAGGTCAAAAAGACCTCCCAAAGAGAAGTAATCACAAACTCATTTTTACCTTACTAGCCTTAGGAAAAAGGAAGCAATTTAGAAAGTGAGAAGAATCCAAACAGAGTTCCTCCCTGGGAAAGCTCTTCTAACACAATAGCCTACTTTGTCTCTCTGTTGATGGTGAGAGAGAGTGGCCTAGAGATATTGCTACAGCATATAGCCAACACTTACAATAAACTACCAGAGCTACTTTTTTTTTATAGGGAGGTGTTTCATTTGTTTTTGTAAAATAGTTTGAGATAATTTTCTCAAAAAAGGGAAAGAACTAAGAAATTATAAACTAATAATTTTTACAGAGTTTATATGAACATTTATTATATGTAAGAAGTGAACATTTAAATATCTTTGTAGGCACATAACATTTTTTTTAGTGTATATTACATAAATTAATCCCAGCACTTTGGAAGGCTGAGGTGGGAGGATCACTTGAGCCTGGAAGTTCAAGACCAGCCTCAGCAACATAGTGAGACCCCATCTGTACCAAATATTTAAAATTTAGCTGGGTGTTATGGCATGCACCTGTAGTCCTATCTACTTGGGAAGCTGAGATGGGATGATCCCTCGAGCCCGAGAGCTGGAGACTGCAGTGAGTCATGATTGTGCCAATATACTCCAGGCTGGTGACAGAGTGAAAGCCCGTCTGATGAAAAAAAAAAAAATAAAATACAGTCTCAACATCCTGGTATATGTCATTATATTAAATATTTTATACATGCTATAACATTTATAAATCTTCCACTAAACATTTACTGGAGATCAATGCTCTGTAATCATTTCTTTTATCATATATTTTTCCTGTTTCTACTTAAACCACCTATCCAGATCCATCATTTTGATTTTCAATAAAAGAGGGATGTGAAATCACGCATACACGTGTGCACGCACGCACACACACACACACACACACACGAAAACATCCTGGGAATGATGGGTTTCAAATAACTCTTACATTTTGCATATTACATCAAAATGGCTATCCAGAGCTTTATTACCTGAAGCGTGGTTCATGGAAGAGCAATAATTGACATCACCTGGAGCTTGTTTGAAATGCAGAGTTATAGGCCGCAGCATCAGAATCTGCAATTTTATGAATTTCCTTTTATGATTTCTATACATACACAATTTGAGGAACAACAATCACGAAAAGGGTCAGCAAACTTTCTGAAAATGGCCCAGTAGTAAATATATTAATTTATAAGCCGTTCGGTCTGTCTCAGCTACTTAACCTTGAAGGTGTAGTACAAAAGCAGTTGTAGATATGAAAACAGTTGGGTATGGCTGTGTTCCCATAATGCTTTACTTATGAAAACTGAAATTTAATTTCCACATGTCACCAAAAAGTATTCAAACTAATTTCCTTGAAAACTTCTCATTACTTAAAATGTAAGAATTCTCCTGGCTCTCTGTGGGCTCCCAGATTTAGCTTGTTTGCTGCAGTTTAATAGCCTCTGATCCAAAGTACAATAATCTTCCATAAGGTGATATTCTATGCAGAGTTAACAGAATATCTGAAAAGCCAAAAGTAGAATTGCAAATAAAAGGAACCTAGTTTCAAACTCCTGGAAACCATGTTAAAGACAAAATGACAACAAAATCAGAAAATCATGAAAAGAAAATAAATTCCCATTATTATGTATATGTATGTAACAAATATATGTACTATATAGGGGTATGTATATAAAATATATATGTATATATTATATAAATAAATATATGTATGTAACATGTGCTTATTATAAAAAATATTGAAAAATGAAAATATTTAGGCTATGTAAATTATTTCCTTCAGAGACACACTGTTAAACTCTCAGTCTATTTCCTGCAAGATATCTTTTGTATATATACACAACCATTACTATATATATAATTTTATATTCTAATTTTCTCAGGTAATTCTATTTCATAAACTTTTTATGTATTTATAAATGGGCTTCCAAAATCCATAATTTTTAAGGACAGCCTAATTTTCTAATATAAGGATGTGTTGCAAGTTCTTAGGCTTTGGTGTTTCAAAAGACCTGTAGAAAATACAGTGAAGATGACTGAAAGGAGAATGAGTAATGATTACTCAGTATAACAAGTTAAACCTTAAAAAAGGAGTGGTTGCAGAAGTGCCTAATTATAGGGTACAGAAGGACCTCATTTGATGCTATTCAGTTGAAGAGCATCAATTGAAGAACCACCTCCAGGAAGGGTGGATACTTATATATACAAAGGGGAGATAACCAGGAACATTTTTCAGTGCAAAGTTAATGCATATTTTAAAAAGCATTTTTAAAAAGTAAGTATAAGGTATTTGAAAAGTTCTAATTCTTCTAGTATGTTCCTGTAATGCAAAATAGAAGAAAAGTCATTTCAAACCTAGTGTAATCATAATAATTTAAGACAATAAAAAGTTATTGAGATCATATAGAATAGCTACTAGGATGTTCATTGTGTATTAGCTGTATAAAGAAAAACAGAAACAAAGTGTGCAAACAGTGTGGTCCCTCCTGTTCAAAAATATTAAAAAATCTCTGCAGAGGTGTGATGACAAAGATAATACAGTTGACCCTTGACCAACGTGAGTTTGAACTGTGCAGATCCATGTATAGGTGGATTTTTTCAATAAATGTATTTTAACAATTTCTTGAGATTATGACAATTTGAAAAAGATAAAACACATGGCCTACAAACATGAAAAATTAAGAATAATCTAAGTATATCATGAATGAGTAAAATATATGTAGACATTAGTCTTTTTATCATTTACTACCATAACATACACATAAATTTAGGCAAAGATAAAATCCATCAAAACATAGGAACACATATACTTCGAGACCTTGCATGGCAACATTTGCAATAGAGAGAAATGTAAATAAATGCAAAGAGACAGTGTTAAGTCATAACTGCATAAAATTAACTGTAGTACATACTGTACTACTGTAATCATTTCCAAGCCACTTCCTGTTGCAATTGCAGTGAGATCAAGTGTTGGGGGTACCTGCTCAAATGCGAGATAACACCAATCATCTCCGTGCAAACAGTTCATTTCCCTAGTAAATTTTGTGTGGCAATAAATTGTGCTCTTTCATAATTTTACATTTTTCATTGTGTTTAATGCAGCAACTTAAACCTGGAGTAACAACATGGGACCCATACAAAGTGTCACTAGTGATGCTGGAAGTGCTCCCAGGAGGCAGAGAAGTCATGACATTACAAGAAAAAGCTGAACTGCCTGATGTGTACCAGAGATTGAGGCCTGCAACTGGAGTTGACGCCATTTAAGACAGATGATTCATCTAGGAAAGACAGTGTAAGCTTATTGTATGAACAAAGACAGTAAAGTACTACAAATGTATTTTCTTTTCCTTGTGATTTTCTTGGTAACATTTTCTTTTCTCTAGCTTATGTTAAGAATATGGTGTATAATACATGTAACATAGAAAATATGTGTTGACTGTTTATGTATATGAAATTTTTGACTGTTTGGGGGATGGCAACCCTAATCTCCCATTGTTCAAGGGTCAATTGTACATCAAGTATAAAAACACTGAAATAAATTTTGTAATTGTATTGGCTTTTCACCAAAAGTGTATGATTTGCAATTCTGACTTTCCTTCACTTACTGTTACAGTAAAAAGATGACACCAATACATTTCTTTTCATTAGAAAAATAGTTCATTGTCTTCTAGGTTAGAGAGGGAAAGAACCAAAGGGTGGAATTTTAGTTAAATTTTAATTCACTTTAAATTGTCTAAGTTCCAAAAATCTAATATTTTATAATTAAACTTCATTTTAATCTCAGTTATAAGCATTTCTTCAAAGCTTTCTTCAAATTCTCCAAATTTGTTCACAGACAATATGTGCTTGCATACATGCATATGTGTGTATTATTTGTTCCTTTTAAAGAATAAAGAACAAAGCTATTCTTAGGATTTATGCTGTGAGGATTGCCTTATAGTTGACACATAATTTAATAAAAGATCCTTCAATGACTGGATAAGCTAACATCCTTCAATAGTGTACAACATGCAATTACATATAGTTTTATGAAAGAGTTACTTATTTAAGATAACAGCAAATTATTAAGTTAGATGTAATTTTAGTTACAACTTGGCTAAAATCTACCTATAAACAATGTTAAAAACTTTCAGAATCAAAATGGTGTCACTTAGGACAGTGTGGCAATTCCTCAAGGATCTAGAAATAGAAATTCCATTTAACCCAGCAATCCCATTACTGGGTATATACCCAAAGGACTATAAATCATTCTAATATAAAGACACATGCACATGCATGTTCGTTGCCGCACTGTTTGCAATAAATAACAAAGACCTAGAACCAACCCAAATGCCCATCGATGATAGAGTGGATAAAGAAAATGTGGCACATATACATCATGAAATACTATGCAGTGTTCCATGAGTTTGTGTCCTTTGTAGAGACATGGATGAACCTGGAAACCATCATTCTCAGCAAACTGACACAAGAACAGAAAATCAAACATCACATGTTCTCACTCATAGGCAGGTGTTGAACAATGAGAACACATGGACACAGGGAGGGGAGCATCACACACTCGGGTCCGTTGCGAGGGGGTAGGGGAGGGATAGTGGGACAGGGGGTGGAGAGGGATAATGTGGGGAGAAATGTCAGGTATAGGTGATGGGGGCATGGTGGCAGCAAACCACCTTGCCATGAATGTACCTATGCAACAATCTTGCATGATCTGCACATGTACCCCAGAATCTAAAGTACAATTTAAAAAAAATGAAAAAAAAAATGGAGCAGGGAAAGGACATGAAGGAATGGTTTTCACGCACAGTTGTCTGATTTAAAAGAAAGAAAAACTATCAACAAAAGACTCCGCAAAAAAACGATAACCTTGCACAAAAGCCATCACAACCTTATGCAAATAAATAAATAAATAAATAAATAAACTGCTGCAAGAACAGCTACCCAGCAATTGCCTATCCAAACTTGTGCTGACCCCAACCTTGTTATAAATCTCTTCAGCTAAGGATAATTATCTCACAACAATTATGTAATTATCTTCATTTTTTCTTTAAAAACCTTTGTTTTCTTTTACATCTCTGAATATGCCCAGAGATTTCTATGGCACACATATATTCATTGCAATTGCTACTGTGGACTAGACATCATTTCTTTTAGCATATCCCTGTCTGTTTGTTATTTAGGTTGATAAAAACAACAGCAAACTGCATAGGCTACTGGCCGGTTTTCCTAACTTCCCCGTTACCATCCTTTGAGTTGCCAAACTTTCTGTACCTCTCCCCTTCCCTTATGAAGAACTGTATATATGCATGCATCTATACCTAATTGGATTATTGGATAATACTTTCCCTGTGACTCTCCTACGTTATGCATATTAAATAAATTTGGCAATAATTTAAAGAGAGACAATCAGTTATAAGACAACTGAAGTAAATAAGTCAATATGGTCAATCTATCTTTAGCTTACATAGATCCTAGATTGCTTTTTCATTATATCTCCCCCCACCAAAAAATATTACCAATAACTGACTGGAATCCCTTTAAAATAGCAAAGGCTTCTCAAGTAATACATTATTTCAAAATAGTAATTTAAAGAATAGGGTGAATGGCAAATAAAATGCTACACACGTCATGACATACAGATTTAAAAATTTTTCTTTCAGGTAAAATGTGTCTCACTAGACTTAGGGTACATTTTCATCTTACAGATGAGATAATTATTGCCTACAAAAGTACACTTAATGGCTGGGAGTGGTGGCTCACGCCTGTAATCCCAGCACTTTGGGAGGCCCAAAAGACCTCCCAGGTTCAAGTGATTCTCCTGCTTCAGCCTCCCAAGTAGCTGGGATTACAGGTGCACACCGCCACACCCAGCTAATTTTTTGTATTTTAGTAGAGACAGGGTTTCACCGTGTTGCCCAGGCTGGTCTCAAGCGCCTGAGCTCAGGCAATCCACCCGCCTAGGCCTCCCAAAATGCTAGGATTACAGCGTGAGTCTCCGTGCCCGGCCAGCTTTGCATTTCTTCTCCTAAAAGGAAAAAACAGTAAGTGTGAGAAAGCCAAGTTTTGCTGTGGTGGACAGATACTTTTTTTTTTTTGCTATAAAATATTTTTCCTTTAATATGCCATGAGATATCTTGATTGTATAGCTTCAAAAGTATTTTTCTAGACACATTTTATCCTTTCAAAATATTTCACCAGTCTTTCCAGAACAATAAGGGATGCTGGGTCACAGTTCTGTCCACCTTCTCTTTTTGGAAGCAATACAACACGAATTATTTCAGTGGTAAAGATTCTTAACTAATAAAGAAAATCATTTACAAATATCAGAAATCTAGTTTTGAAATGTTTGCTTTAATTTTGATGTGAATCAGTAATTTGTGTTTGTTTGTTTTTAAAGGCAGCAGTTTGACCAACAACTTGCTGATAAACACATTTGTACTGAAGAAAGGGAAAGAGAGGAAGAGAGAATGCTGCATTTCTTCATTGGACCTCAAAGTGCTAATTTCACTAAGGGATACTAAAAGCAAACAAGCAGTGATGGTTTTAAAACGTTTACTGCGATACAACAATGAAGTAAACAGTAATCAGACATGTACCAATTTTTCTCCAAACAAACCAGAAATGTACACAGGAAAATAACTCTGTCTGTACTTGTAGAGCTTCTCAGATCATGTTAGAAGGGCCTGTCTGGGTGCCATGGTACTTCACACCTGTAATCCCAGCACTTTGGGAAGCCAAGACAGGAGGATCACTTGATCCCCAGTGTTCGAAACCAGCCTAGACAACATAGTAAGACCTTGTCTTTACGAAAAACTAAAAATAAGCCAGGCATGGTGGTGTGAGTCTGTAAGGTCCAGCTACTTGGGAGTCTGAGGCAGGAGAATCACTTGAGCCTAGGAGGTCAAGGCTGCAGTAAGCCGTGATCAGGCCACACACACCAGCTTGTGTGACAGAGCAAGACTGTTTCCAAAAGAATTTTTAAAGGCCTGTAATTACCAAGAAATTTTAAAAGTGTTAAAGTAGTAGTTATTTTCACTCTAAGAAAATCTTCCCTTTCTCTCCTACCCCACCCCAGGTACTTAACATGAAAGACTGGGCCTTCTTATACGTTAATTTTAAACTTCTGTGAAGCAGCAACGATTAACCATCAATAATTTGGCATTTCTTTTTACAGTTGCCACAGAGTTTCTTTTTAATTTCACAATGCCATTATCTAGTGTTTTCATGAAACAGAGACTGAAAATTCCACATAGCAATGATTCCTTCTGAAACTAATGTTAAGTCAAAGAAATACAAAGCAGGACATTACACGAAATTTCTGAATTTAGTACACTAAAAAGAGTGAAAACTAGGGAAAGTTACCTACTTTATAGAAGAACGAAAGATCTGCAAAAGCAGTTTGGATGATCATGTTTGTTTGTGCAGCATCTGCTAATTGAAGCAGATGTGCACTGTACTCACCCCCTGCCCCACATCCTAGCTCCCACCCTCCCCACCCCCAACAATCTATCATATACAAAGTATTGTGGATAGGATCCCAAGTCCTTCCAGACAACCCACTGGATGTAGTTAGTGTGATGCACTTGTGTGAAGTGTAAGACATAAAAAAGGCCCTTTCAATCTTCATTCAAGTTCTGCTATAGAAGAAAATTGGTAGCCAAATTGATGTTCTTCTCACAAATGAAATATGCTCCCATGACATGTCTTTCAGGAAATCCTAATGCCTTTAACCTTTCTGTAGCTTCTTTATCTTAAGGTTACTTGAATGTGGTTCATATGACCACTTCCAACTTTGCAGTTCCTATCCTGCCACCTCCACCTTTCCTCCATGACCACTAGTTTCTTGAACTAGTTCATGTACCATCTGAATAAAATGTTCCTGGTGTTGGCTAATTTGCCGCAGCAATTAAGGATTCTCTTGACCTATCCGTTACAGCGATGCTGGAAAAGCGGGGAAGGATTCTATTGAGTAATTTACCTTATCTGTCAAAACGGAGGATGATTCTGTAAAAGTTCATGGGGACGATCTCCAGGACTTGTAGCTGTCGCTGTCAGAGTTGCAGTAGCTGAAGCCACTGCTGAAGACTGAGGAGCCTAGTACTACCTGCTTGAGAAAGGCGCAACCACAGCCTGACTTTTGCTACCTCCAGAAATTCCTATTAAAAGGTACTCCACGGCTCTGTCAGGATTGTTGAAAACTGCTCTCAGGGCCACAATTGCCCTCGTTTATAGCCCATTGGCATGGTCTCGGTCTCAGTTACCATATTCTCATAGGACTGATCTTTTACAGGTGCCCTTGCATCTTCAAAAAAGTTTTTTTGTTTTTTTTTTTGTTTGTTTTTTTAGACAGAATTTTGCTCGTGTTGCCTAGGCTGGAGTGTAATGACACGATTTGGGCTCGTCACAACCTCCACCTTCCGAGTTCAAGCTATTCTCCGGCCTCAGCCTCCCGAGTCGCTGGGATTACAGGCATGTGCCACCACGCCCCTGCTAATTTCGTATTTTCAGTAGAGTTGGGGTTCCTCCATGTTGGTCAGGCTGCTCCTGAACTCCCAGTCTCAGGTGATCCACCTGCCTTGACCTCCCAAGGTGCTGGGATTATAGGTGGAGCCACTGCGCCCGGCCTAAAAAAGGTTTGACAGAGAAGAGTCCCCTGGTGTGCTCTCAGGTGATGTTGGGCTAGTAGCCCCGCTGGTGTTTCTGCTGACTTCTCTGCAGGCTGATCTTGTTTCATTGCACTAGCAGGTACATGTTCAGCACATGCTGTTGTTGGTGCTGGAGTGATAGATATGGGTGTAGACGTGGGAGCCAAGGCAGAGGGGAGGGTTGTGGCCTGAGCCACAGCAGCTTCTGTGGAGGAACTAACTGCATAGTGGTGGCAGGATTTGATGGCTGAGTTGTAGCTGAAGCTGGTATTGTCACTGCTTTGGGTTTTGTCACCATAGACTTATCAAGTTTATATTTTTTGAGAGCAGTATCGTCATTGAGGATTTTGCCAGCATGAAATAATTTTGACCTGCTACCAGAAAGCCACCTTTCGTCTTTTCAGATTCACTCTTATTTTTCAGTACTTTCACTGTCTCTTCAGAATCAGTGTTGATCTTGTACGTTGGTTGCCTAAGTCTTTAGGGAGACCTGTGTGGTTCATCTCACAGCTCCACTGCAGGGCCATTGCTGGTGCCGGCCGGGCTGGCTCTGTGGCTTGGCCAGGCCTTGGGGTCATCTGCACTCCTTGCACTCTGAGAAGGAAGTTGGTGGGGGCTGGGTGCTTATCATATTCACCCAGCTGGGTGGCCTCACCAATAGCCCAGGCCCCAGGTCATGCTGATGCCTCCTCGACTGGGGATTTCCTTGTGAATAAGTGCACGGAGTCTGCAGGAGGCACAAGGAGGAGTTCCGTGACATAAGAGAATCCACTAGCCCGCAGCACAGGTTGATGGTTGTCATCATCATGACTTGCCCCTCAGTATTAGATGAATTCTTAAGGTGACTCCAGTGATCCCCACCTCCTAGTGTTCATGCCCTGTGTGATCCTCTTCCCTTGAGTGTGGGTGAGACACATGACCTCCTTCTAGCTAATTGACAATGGCAAAGGTGATGGGATGTATATGTTTATGTCTATGTGATTACATGATTACATGATATTAGATTGTAGTGCTCATCTTTTTGGACTCTCTCCCTTGTTCACTTTGAGAAACTAGAGGCTATGTTGGGGAACCCCACATAGCAAGAATCTCTGGGAGACCTGTAGGACTGAGGGCAGGCTTTGGAGTAACAGGCTTTAAGAAACTGAAACCCTCAATCCTACAGTTACAAGAAGCAGAATTTTACCAGCAACTTGAGTAAGCTTGGAAGCAGATTCTTCCCTTGCAGAGCCTGCAATGAGACCTCAGCTCCAGCAGACACTGATTGCAGCCTTGCTAGACCTTGAGCAGAGGACCCTAGCTAAGCTGTGCCAGCCTCCTTCCACAGAAACTATGAGTTCATTCATGTGTTAAGTCACTGAGTTTGTGGTAATGGTTCCTCAGTGATAGAGAACTAACATATCTAGTAAACCATAGTTCATAGATTCAATATCTGTAAACTTGGTGTAAGAATATTGATAATGATTTTTTAAAAACTCATGTTTACCAGGCAGGGCAACATAGCAAGACATCATCCTAAAAAATAAATAAATTAAATTAAGTTAGCCAGGCATGTTGGCGCATGCTTGTAGTCCCAGTTACTCAGAAGGCTGAGGTGGGAGGATTGCTAGAGCCCAGGAGGTCAAGGCTGCAGTGAGATGTGATGACACTACTGCACTCCAGCCTGGGTGACAGAGTGAGACCCTGACTAATAAATAAATAAATAAAGCTTTTTCAAAGCAAACTATTTAGAAATAAATGTTAGTAAAGTTGGTGATGGAGAAGAGTAGGTCTTGGACAGAGGGAAATTATTATAGACCATGGACGATATTGATATGAAAGTTATAGGCCATTTTTTTTTTAGTTTTGGGTTTTCTTTTTCTATTTGCATATTTTTTATAAGAGCTGAACAAGGAGCAATGATTTGTGACATGGAAGCATCACCTATTTAGTGATGTGATGGCAGCAGTGGCCTGGCAATAGCAATTTGAAAAGAAAGATGAAGTATAGAAAGAAAAGAGTCAAAGGGATATTAAAGAATGCTTTGCTGTAACAGGAAAGAGACTGCTGAAAAGATAGATAGTATAGAGAAA
The DNA here is from genome assembly GCF_030222135.1 of Aotus nancymaae. Classification (NCBI taxonomy): domain Eukaryota; kingdom Metazoa; phylum Chordata; class Mammalia; order Primates; family Aotidae; genus Aotus; species Aotus nancymaae. The sequence continues at coordinate 61,921,125 of NW_026988413.1, read as the reverse complement.
AGGAGTTTGAAGGAAGATTGCTGTTTTGCTTTTTCTTTTTAATATGAAGACTTGAGCACATTGATATGTATATTTTAAGAAAGAGAAAGAGGATAAGCAACTTATAATGTAAAGTTTCTATGAAATAGAGTTCAGCCTATAGCTAAAAAAATGTATGGCAGGCTTGGCGCAGTGGCTCACACCTGTAATCCCAGCATTTTGGGAGGCTGAGGCCAAAGTGAGGAGGATCACCTGAGGTCAGGAGTTCGAGACTAGCCTGGCCAAGATGGTGAAACCCCATCTCTTCTAAAAATACAAAAATTAGCCATACCTGGTGGTGAGTACATAATTCCAGCTGCTCAAGAGGTTGAGGTAGGAGAATTGCTTGAACCCAGGAGGCAGAGGTTGCAGTGAGCCTAGATGATGCCACCGCACTCTAGCCTGGGTGACAGAGCAAGACTCCAACTCAAAAAAAAAAAAAGAAAAAAAAGAAAGAAAAGAAAAGAAAAAAGAAATATCAGTGGCATAGTAGTAAGTTTGTAGTTTTTTCCATGAAATAGACATCCAGGCTATATGCTATAAGTGAGAAAAGATTTGGGGAAGGGTAGCTTACACATTGGAGAAGAAATGTTTTGGGAAAAGTACTGAGAAGAGGAGGCTATGAGTTTAACAGCAGAAGATCCTAAATTTGCTGGATGGTAAAGAGAGCCCAAGTGAGTTATTGTTTATACCTTTAGTGTGACATCCATCCTCCTTGTCATGGCTTGTTGAGACAATGCCTAGCTACTTTGGATCTAGACATAGAGAAAGCAGGTGTATAACTCCTTTCTCACACTGCTATGAAGACATATCTGAGCCTAGGTAATTTATAAAGAAAAGAAATTTAATTGACTCACAAAGGTAATTTATAAAGAAAAGCGGTTTAACTGACTCACAAAGAAGGTTACAAAATGAAAGAGAAAAAGAACTAGATGTATTCTGCATAGCTGGGGAGACCACAGGAAACTTAGAATCAGGATGGAAGGCACCTCTTCACAGGGCAGCAGAGGAAAGGAGTGCCAGACACATAAAACCATCATATCTCATGAGAACTCACTCACTATCATGAGAACAGTATGGGGGAGCTGCCTTATGATTCAATGACCTCCCCCTGGGTCCCTCTCAGACACATGGGGATTATGGGATTACAATTCAAGATGAGGTTTGGGTGGGGCACAAGGCTAAACCATGTCATTAGGTAATCATGTTAGTCTAGGGCTGTGTTTTGCCTGATGGTTGAGGAATAAGAGAGAGGGACTAAGGAATTTAGGTTATCGGCAATAGGATTATTGAAATAGGGAAATCTTAGAATTAAGCAGGATAAGGAGGAAGAAAAGATAAGAGAGGCTGATGGATTGGAAGAAAGTCAAAAGGTAAGTAATCTAAAGGTTCTGATGAGATATTAACTGTCTTTTATTCTGAGAGAGAATATAGTCTTCCTGCAGAGGTCATTCATTTCATTAATGAGAATGAAGAGGTATTAGGTTGCTACCTACATCTCTTCAACAGTACATAGGAGACATTGATATTTACAGCAATGGCTTTGAAGATATGAAACATTAGAAATAATACAAGAGCTAAGCTATTTCAATCCTGAAAAATCAATATGCTTTTTATATTGCTGTCGGAATTACCTATAGGTGGTAGGGGTTTTTTGTTTTTTGTTTTGACAGAGTCTTGCTCTGTCACCAGCCTGGAGTGCAGTGGTACTATCTCAGCTCACCGCAACCTCCATCTCTTGAGTTCAGGTGATTCTCCTGCCTCTCGAGTAGCTGAGACTACAGGCGCATACCACCATGCCCAGCTAATTTTTGTATTTTTAGTAGAGACAGGGTTTCACAATGTTGGCCAGGATGGTCTCGATCTGTTGACCTTGTGATCTGCCCACCTTGGCCTCCCAAATTCCTTGGATTACAAGCATGAGCCACCAGCCAGGAGGTAGTTTTTAAGAGAAAAAAATAACCCACTGTTCAAATGGTACAAATAAAACAGCTAACATATTTATAAAATTTCATGCAGATCTTTTCATAACCCAAAAATTAAAACAGGAAAACATTTAAATATGCTAATATTAACAGGAAGTCCATATACAAATACAGAAATATTTGTATATAAAAAGTTTGAGTATAATCATATGGGTTTCAAAATATTTATTCTACTTAAGTTTACTCAGTATTACTACATCTATGATAAAGGTGATAGAAAATAATGCTCAGAAAAAGCTAAATATTTTGATCAAGGGCACCGCCCAGCCACACAGTATTAAAGCAGGATTCAACACATGCTCTTTTACTCTGAATATTTGTTTAGAATTTTTTTTCCAACTAAAAGCATTATTACAGATACTTGTAGATAGTTGAAATTAGTCTTTGGCATTATAAATTATAGTTAATTATATTCAGTATTTATTTTCTTAGTAATTATACCTCTTCTTTTTTTTTTTTTTTTTGAGCAGAGTTTTGCTCTTGTTACCCAGGCTGGAGTGCAATGGCACGATCTCAGCTTACCGCAACCTCTGCCTCCTGGGTTCAGGCAATTCTCCTGCCTCAGCCTCCTGAGTAGCTGGGATTACAGGCACGTGCCACCATGCCCAGCTAAGTTTTTGTATTTTTAGTAGAGACGGGGTTTCACCATGTTGACCAGGATGGTCTCGATCTCTTGACCTCGTGATCCACCCGCCTCGGCCTCCCAAAGTGCTGGGATTACAGGCTTGAGCCACCATGCCCGGCCAATTATACCTCTTAACTTTTTGACTTCCAATAAAAATTTAGAGTTACTATGAGTAAAACATGGATTTCTGAGGGATGAGCTTTCTAGGTAGAGGGAACAGCATGTGCAAAGGCCCTGAAGCAGGCGTATGCTTACCTAGGTTGAGAATTATCAAGGGACTTGTGACTTGAATGGGGTGTGAGAGAAGGAAAATGATAGCTCAGGTAAAAGATATAGTAGGGGTCTGCATCAAGAAAGATCTCCTAGACCACTATAAGGATTTGATTTTTATCCTAATTGATATGGAGCAGAAGAGTATTTGTGGAAAAGGATCTAGATATATTCATTTATTTAGATGGAGGAAGTAGATTTATAGATGGAGGGAATAAAGGGCAGGTTAGAAACCAGAGCATGTTAAGGTACAGATACTTATTAAACATGCAAATGGAGATGTCTAGAAGAAAAGTGGATATAAAATGTGTAATTTAGTGGAAAGGGTTGAATGGTTTCATTTATTGGTATAAATTTGTGAGCCTCAGCACTTGTTATGAAAAGTCAGTCTTGGATAAGATTTCTAGAGGGTGTACTAATCAGAGTTCAATTAAAGAAGCAGTTTCCCCAGAAGATGAATATGGATTTGTTATAAGGATTTCAAATTATACATTTTTGGAAGTGGATTAATAAGTCACTGTAAGGTAGTTGTCTTCCTGTCTAACAATAGAACTTGTACAGAGGGTGGGTAGTCAGAAAAGAAGGTTACAAAATGAAACAGAGAAAGAACAAGCTAAAACCCACAAGCATGAACAATGAACAAGAACCCAATGGAGACAGAGGAAAACCAGTATCAGACCCTGTCGCCTGTGATTTTGGTGATGTGGGTGTCCTGCAGAAGCTGGAGCCCTTAGTCATGGAGTTAAAGGCACACACCGGCCCAGGAGACAGAGAAGCTGAAGGAGGCTCCTTAGAAGGTGGAGCAGTGGCAGGCCTGAAAGCTGCCACTGAAACCAACATGTACGCAACCTGCGTGTGTTACAAAATGACTGTTGTTTCTTTCCTACCCTTCAGTTCTCCCAAGAATCTCCTTTTTGACTCAGCCTAATCGGAAATAAACAAGAAAGGAAACTCTAGGAAAGGTAGTTCGGTTTAGCCAAGTTGATATATTGCAAATCTGCCATATTGGGTGAGTGTAGATGGAGAACAGATGAGGTCATAGGTCTAAATCCAGTGGCACCAAAAAATTTAGAGGTTAGGAACACAGGAGTTTCTATGCAGTGTCTTTAAAAGCAGAAGGCACAACTCTCTTAGTCCGTTTTTTTGCTGCTATAATAGCATACCACCGACTGGTTAATTAATTAATAATAGCTTATTTGGCTCATGGTTCTGGAGGCAGGAAAGTTGAAGTTTGAGAAGCCACATCTGGTGAAGGTTTTCTTACTGTCTCATAACATGGAGGAAGGCATCACACGGTGAGGAAGTGCATATGTTTGATAGCAACACAGAGAAGAAAGCTGGCTGACCTCATCCTTTCTTCAGGAGCGCACTCTCAAGACAACAGCATTAATCCAGTCATAAAGGCAGAACCCTCAGGACCTAATAAGTGCTTAAAGGTCCCACCTTTTAATACTGTCATAATGTCAATTAAATTTTAACATGAGTTCAGCAGGGGACATTCAAGCCATAGCTATATCCTTCATTATTAATTCTTAATTATTGCCCACAAAAAGAATGTGATGGTGAGTTTGGACTACGCGATGGAGACTACCTTTTGAGGATGGATGAGCTACAAGACAGAAAGTGTTCATGTCGGTAATGATCCTTACTGTGGAACACCAGTCTTGGACTTAACCCAGGACTGTGTTTACAAGAAGTCAAATTTGTCATACTTAAATCACTGTCGTTTGGATTTTCTACCACCTGCAACCAAACAAAATTCTAATTGATAGAGGAGATTCAGGAGAAAATGAGAAGTGAACAAATGAAGGCAGAGTATAGACAATATTTTGAAGAAATTAACTGTAAGTTGGAAACAGAAATGAATCTTTAGCTGGAGGATAAGAAAGATTAGGGGGAGATTTATTTTTATGATGGGAAACTACATTTTTTTCTATGCTATTTGGGAATTATCCAATAAAGAGGCATCATTTGATTATGTAGGAAAAATAAGAAGAAATTGTATACTGAATAATGGAAAAAAATGAAAAATTCTAGAAGAAATATGTAACTAACTTGATTGCTTATTTAGAAAATTTATACTTGAATGATTTTCATCGAATGTCAATGTTAATATCATTATAGTTTAAAAACTACAGGAAATAGTGCATTCTGGGACACTCAATGAATTTCCATAAATTTGTAACTTGTCATGAGAAATGAATAATATGTCATGGTTTTAATACTGTAAAGAATTTTTCAAGATAAACTTTCATTATAAAACTTGTATCACTCAGGAAATCTTTAAATTGATTTTCACCCTTATTTGTAAAAGCCATTATTGTTTTTTTTCATTTTACCCCTGCGAAACTCTTATCAATTTTATTGTACAAACATGATGCACTAGTTTGCTTTTCTTACTTAACTATTAACATTTCATTCAGTACAGTTTTAATTGAAATTCCATTTTTATAACTTTTCCTTAACAATGATTAGTGATCTACCTTGAGATTATTAAACAATGCATTGAAATTCTCCTGCAATTAATTTTAGGCATAGCTCTACACACATGCACTAATTTCTCTTTGGAAACATGATAATTTCTTAGTCCTATATAATACAAAGTGAAATTCTAGGTTGAAAATTTTTTTTCCATTTAGATCTCAAGGGAAAGACATTTTATTTTGGTTTTATTTTCTGGCAATCAAGAGCAATGAGGTTGGGGTTAGAGCAGTTTATGTTTTTTGTTCATATTTTTGCATTATTTATTTCCTGCTATAAAGGTGATTATTCAAAGAGAACATGCTGCAATTATATTGTTGTCTCATCATAACAGTAACAGTAGAGATGCTTTAAGTATGAGACACAATAGTTAAAAATCAGGACTGATTAAATTTAGAGTTTTCTAAACTAAATTTTTAACTGAGTTTGCTAAATTTTAATCAACACATTTTCACAAAACCTATTTGCCTATTTATCATCTTTGTTTCTGACATATTTATGGTCATCTTTTAAACATTCTGAGCCATTTGTTAAGCAGTATTTCCTGAACAGAATTCTTACTGTTAACACTTAAAAAATTTCCCCCTTAACTGGAAAGACCTATTCTTGAAAATTAGCTATTTTCAGAACATAAAGTGTCACATTATCACTTAATAAAGCAAATTCTTAATTTTGTTATAAGAAACAAATTGTGAGCACAAATAGGCTTGTAACTGTATTTCCTTGACAACTGAAAGCATGTAGTACCAGTCCTGGCCTCCACATGGTGCTAGTGTTACGCACTGGAACATGAGAAGCCAAAACTACCTCGTAATGCAAAATAACCTCTCAGATCGCCCATCAAAAATAACCCCAATAATGAAACAACAGATTCAAACAAAAAGGCACTGTATCTGAAATCCTTCCTTATGTAAAATCTGGCTCACATACAATAATCATCTGGTTCGTGTACAAAATGATTTGCCAAATCATTTGTGGAAATCACAGTAAAGCTGAATAAAAGGTGACAAAAATAATAATTTTAGATTTCTTGTTCCAATTTTGGGATCTCACCAATGGGTTCAACATCATATTCTTTTTTCCATGTATTGTCTCTTCAATGGATGGTTATTTTGAATGATGTTAAGGAGAGGAAGTCCTTACGGAGTCATGGAGGGTGGGGAGAAGCAGCTTCATAAGCCTTCTGCCAGGTTTTTTCCTTGGTCAATGTGATTCCTTTGAACTATAAAATTCACTTCCAAAGCCAAAATATAATTTATTTTGAATATTCCCATTTTCTGTCATATTCTTCACAACTTTAAAGTTAATGTGTGTTTCCATTTATTTTAATGTAAAACAGGTATATTCATTGAGTTTATGTCAGTTTTATGTGATGTATAAAATTTTTCATCTCACTGCCAATTGTATGAGAATAGAAAATACTATAAAATATTACAAAATATTTCACCATTTTGCTCATTTTTCTTTTTTTTTGCCAACAGACTGATGGATAATTGTACTGGTTTTATCTAAATCCTTCCTCTTCTTCTTTCATAATGGAATACAATTGTTTTCTTTACTTTATGCTGACAATTGGACCTTCATCCTCTATCAAGAAAATCTGAACAACTAAAGAAGTTCTCCAAATAATTAACAAGAAACTACTGTTTGGTATCTAAGTATCTTAAGCCCTTGTAGATTGCCTTGCAAATAATACACACTCAATAAATATTTATTGAATAAATCGCTCCATGCCAACTGGTTTGGTTATGACATTAACAGAGGCAGTTATAATGGGGATTATAGATAACATGAAAGAGGACTCAAGACTTGAAAAAAAGAAAAGAAAAATTAAACATTTATTACACTGAATTATGATTTATGTTCCTCCCTCCTGTCTTCCTTCTTTCTCCTCTTCCTTTCTTCCTCCCTCACTCCCTCATTTATTTTCAAGTATACAACTCAGAAACTGCCTGTCAAAATATTAGATCACTTACTGCCAGGAAGAAAAAAATATATGGGCAGTCTTAAAGTCTAGAACAAGATTAAAGAAATCAGTGGATAACTGCTTTACTGAAGTATATGGCATTTATTATTGGTTTCATAATGAGTCAATTTCTTAAGTGGACAGAGAATAAAATGTTGTCTTTAGGTACATTAGTGGTAACGTTGTTTGAAAATGTTGGAATCTTTTGGACAAAATAATCTAAACATCAGTAACTACGTATAAGTGATTTATAACCCTTAATCCCTTTCTTGGAAACTTGTTTCTTCTTTTGTGACCATAACCAGAAATATGTGTCTTTCTCTGTGTGCATTTATTTACGTATTTATATATGTATATATATTTCCAGAAATAAGAATGACCATTATTACCTGACAACTTTCTTTAAAGCATTTCTTTTCTTAGTTCCCTTAGGATCTTGTTCTTTAATAATTTTGCCTACGTTATTTAGTCCTACTGTTATTTGTATTTGCCGAGCCTAAAAGACGAGTCAAAACCCAATAGCCTCCAAGGGTCAGTATTCAATTAACCAGATCACTGATATGTGTGCAGCTGGTCACTCTGGAAATCACGTAGAGTGTGTTCTGCCATCGGACACAACCTGGAATATCGGACTTTACTTGGTGAGTTCAATCACAGACACTGATTGTTGAAGCACCAACTGCTTTGAGAGGTTTTTATTTTCAAACTATGTAGAGTTCATTATTCACATTTATTAAAGATAGGTTCCTGCTAGTATAGTGTTTGAGAACTATTATGAAGTCTTTCCTAAATCATATCTTCTGGAAAAAAAATTGAAATGATTGGAACATGGACCCTGGTGTTTGGGTTTAAAATAGCGATTGTGCTGCTTACTGGTGTTTCACTTCATGCAAGTTACTAACCAAGCAGTTAACCAACATGCTAAGTTACTAACATCTGTGTCCTACATTCTGTTTTGTGTAAGTGACAATAAAAACGGTACCTATTGCATCAAGTGATTTTCTGAGTTTAATTGGATTTTATATGAATATGCCTTCCATGCTGCTTAGCATATAGAAAACAAAACAACAAAAATCATTATTTTTAATTCTTTTAAAGTGGAATCAGTTTGGAGTATAGTGCTAGATGTTGGGAGTAACAGTAACATAACCAATTCACCACTGGTGCAATCAATAACTTATAAATATGTATAATAAAAGACATAGAAACACATCAGTTATAACATAGAAGTTTCTGTTAGATGTTTTCAAAGCAGCTGATTGGAGTTCTGCCTCTTTAAGGAATTCTCTAACCTGTAAGGAAGAGTATAGGAAAACTTCCCAGGGACTATAAAGAATTTTGAGAATTAATCATTTTGAATCATTTCATTTTGCCCTAAAAAAGCATGCAGATTTGATTAGAGTTCATTAAAGCTGCACTTACTCAAAATGCTTCTTCTGATTCTTTTAATTATTATTAAAGACCTAAAAGAAAATGAGAATAAACCTAGTATAAATCAGAAACAAAGAATTTTAAAATTTATGAGAGCAATTTTATGAGTCTATTTTGCTTTTTAGAATAGCTGGTCAAAATGGAAAAATACAAGGCCAACTTTTTGAATTGTCAGCCATCCAAATGATAACATCAGAATGACATTATCCAAACCTCTTTCAGGCAGGTGAATGATTGGATTGTAGATATGGTACTAATTGATGGAATGCCATTCTCTGAGACTATCCTTAGCAGCATACAAATCAGGAGTAATGTAGTTAATCTGTCCTTATCTGCCTGAATCACTGAATGTGGAAAACAGTCAATCCAGACTCTAGATCCTTTACAAATTCTGTGATATAAGGCATCTGAATAGAATGACTAATAAAAGCATCAGCAGTCTTGACCTGTAAACAGCAGCAGCAATGGTGGCAGTAGCAGCAACAGCAGGTCTTATTAGTGGGACATTTGAGGTGCTCGACTGGAGATCATTGAGATAGCAGGGCTAGCAGGAATAGAAGAGGGATTGGTGAAGCTGAAATGCCGTAACTACCACAGAAAAGTTATTTTATCCAAGTATCTTAAGCACTTAATAGATTTATAAAATTTATGTATTTGTGTCTTTAGTTATAAAAAGGATCATCATTGTTATTTTTATACTTTGTTTTTTTAATGTTTTTAATCATGATGTTCTTCAGATGTAGTACTATGTTATTTTGTCCACCTATAAATAATGTATATGTCATAATTTTTGGGTAAATGTTCAACTGGAAAGGCTAAAGGCATATTCCACTGCATTCTACAAGGAGCACAGGGAATCACTTTACCTCTTACTTGGCCCTCAAGTAACCACATCTCTCCCTGTCTGTATTAATAACTTCTGCTGAAGTGAGTTAAGAAAGGAATACACCATCAGTAACTGGTTAATGCTGTAAGTTTGTCCAAAAGCACGTTCCCTAAAGGACAGTAGGTACAGTGTGTTCATTTAGTCAGGAGAGGCTCTGCTCTGCTGTGGTAACAAATAAACTAAGTAGCTTAACATAACATGTTTCCTCCACTCATACAAAGTCTCTTGTGGGTCTGAGTAACTTTCCAGGGTAGCTGTCTCCAGTAGTGATTCAGTAATCGAAGACGATTCAATTTCATAGTGCCACCATTTCAACATAAGTCCTTTCCTTTTGCTACAGAAAAGACTTCAGAAAGACCAAATAATTTCTTAGGAATATGTCACTGCTTCAGCCCAGATGTGACACACATCACTTCTGCTCATATTTCTTTGGCTGGAATTAGTCAAGTGAATTCACATGACTGCCAAGGAGCTGGAAAGCATAGTCTCCCATATGCCCAGGAATGAATATTGATGATATGATATTGAGGGAATATTGATGAGTACTGCCTCCCACAGTATGCAAGATAATTTTAGGTGATGCAGAAATAAACTTTTACAATTGTTTGGTTTTTGCATGTATTTGAAAAATACAAGTAGGGCATCAAGCCTCTGAGGTAATGGTTTCATTTCATATAAATTTAATTGCAGACACTAGTCATTATATTAAAAATGGTGAATGTGGCAAATAGATGTCTAATGTTTTTGGTAACACTGGCCTAAAGGAACATCCGTCAAATACAAATTTTAGCATGTAAAATTTCAGGCAAACTGGGAACACGAGGTGGGATGTAGCAAGCTGTTCTGTAACAAGCACCTGACATTGATTCAGCAGCAGATAGTATGGGACTGCCTCCTGGGAAGGCTAGCTCTAGAAGCCAGTTGGTTTTCTGCTGTTGAAATTGGAGAACCAGTGATGGAAACAATCATGGGGGAGACTGGAACTCCTGATGAGTACCTAATCTTCTTTTTTTCCTTTTTCTACCAGACTGAGATTGCTCTTCATACAATAACGTAAGACTAGCAAGAATCAGAGATTTGGGAATAAAACCCTTGACCTGGCAAGCAATACCTTCATAATTGGCAGTTATCTTCTCACCTGGTATTCCTTGTTGTCTGCTATTGTTTAAACTGCTAGCCTGGATCCTCTCAAATCAAATACAGTAGTATCACCTGATATTGTTGGTAACGCCGAAGCTTTTCAGTCCACTAAAGCTCTTCCCTCACTGTTGGTGGTAAGTCAGCTTTTTAAAAAATTTTCTATTTCTGTGTTTCCCAAGAGTATCTAGAAATAGCTCCCAAGGGTTCAGATTTTGATGTTGTCATTTGTCTGTGCTATCATTGATTTTCATGCAATTATTAATAGAAGCCTCTTTTATTCTCAAAAAATGTCTTGTTTAGATGATGAATTATGCGGTGACTCTGCTTCTGAGGATTCTTCTTGTTTTATTTTATGATATAAGTGACTAATTTTGTCCCAAAGACTCTTTATTCCAATGCTAATGCCACATGGGGGACACTGAGGCTGTGGATAATTCTGGATGTTTAGTTTTCTCAGTAGTCATGTATTGGCATCATCTACATATTTTCTATCGGATAAAGATAAAGGTAGAAGGACATAAAGAGGAGTTAAAAGAAATAAGTAAGGGCAGTGACGACTGGCATATATGCCAAAGCACATTTTGAGGAATCTAAAGAATCCATTTTTCTGGCACTTACGTCTAAATTGCTCGAATCTAAAGGATGACATTTAAAACCGAAGGCAAATCTTGGCATTCATAACATTTATTCTCTTTTTATTTATTTTTTCTTTTTTTTGCAAATAATGTTTATTATCTTGTCAACATTTTAGAGGTGTGTATTTTGTGTACTACTAATGAAATGATTGTAATGTCTCACATAGTCTCATTCTATAGTAGAGTTAGGACAGGCACGGTGCAATCTTACGTTGAATTTCAGTCATGTGAGAGTAGCCATGAATTTCAATAGGTACCACATTCAGTTTTCCTATAATCCCACTATTAGATAACACATACAAAAGCTGCTATTTATTTTGTCATTTACTTCCATCCTAGAAGAAAGCAAAAGAGTTTTGGAAGTACAGTATATCACATTTAGAGCAACCTTTAGGTCTGTATCTCATCAGACTGGTTTCTAAAATATGCAAGCACCCCAGGTTAAAAGTCTCTAAATACTTCATGTTTTTTTTACTGTTAAATAATGTTTAGAGCTTGCTATCTTTTGTAGACTTTGGAAATATAATTATTTATAACAACCAGTGACATTTACATTTTGCTAAATACACTTTGCTTGTACAAGAACATATCATGATTGGAAAAATGAGTAGAGAATGCCTCGCCGTATATTTGTTTCTATATAATGTAAAATATCAGGGTGACCTATGTTATCTTTTTGTTACAGCTTCATGATTTTAAACCATAATTCTCAAAAAGTGTTCTTAACTATTAGCATTTAAAATACAGAATAAGAAAAAGTTATCATAGTTGAGATCATTGTTTACCGCTTAATTCTCCACTATCAAATCAAATATCTATTCAAGTTTATCGGTATCTTAACATAATACCATTCATTTCCATGCCAACAGCTCCAGAGTGTTTGGCTTGGTTTTTGAGATTGATTGAAGGTAGATTGTAAAGTTGAGCTATTGTGTTAAGCTTATTTACGCAAACAGTGTCTTGGAAAATAAACTCTGGAAGTGCATAGCAGTTGACTCTTAAGGTATTTCACATCCTAAGTTTCTAATACCTGCTTTACAGAAATCCCTCGGGTGGTGAATCTCAACTTTACCAGTTACCTTACCTAGAGAAAATCACTTCCACATTCTTAAATTTGAAGTAAAATTTAGAAATTGCTTAGGAAAAAGGATTTGCTTTTAATTTCATTTGACGAATTTGCTTAAGTAAATAATTTATGAGACACTCATGGGTGAACTTTTTTTTTCAGGCTCTTGAAACACACTTTTCTTAAAAGAGTTTTAAAAATAACATTCCTAAGATATAAACAATACAAAAAAGACTTAATTGTAAAAAAAAACCTATATGACAACAGTGAAAAACTGAATTTGGATCCTGGATGGCTACAAATAGATTATTTTAAAAAGAAGTTGCATTTATCTTGGCGAGAATTTAAAAGCGCTTTCTGACGCCACATCCTTGTCTGTCACCTAGTCTTAAATGACCAGCCTGTTATATATCATCACCCCTCCCAGTCTTCCCATTTCCCACATCAAAATGTGGACTTCTCTCCTGTCGCTGAGTAACGTGGGGCTGGTTATAACTGCGAGGGAGGATGGGCGCGGGGCACGTGGACCAGAAATACTTCCTATAAACAGCAAGTACGCTGCTCAACCCTGCCTGAACTTTCCTGTAAACAGCCACTGACAGACTGCATCCCTGCTGGGTGGATCCTGCGACTCCTAGAGGGAATGGCACTTCTTGTTTTTAATTAGCAAGGTGAAAGGTGAATTAAAACTAGCAATTTGGCAAGTCAGTGCAAGAGGCTGACTTCTGAGAGGCTTCCAGGAGCCCGAAGAGAGAGGAGCTCCACGGGAGGAGGGAGTGCGTGTGCTCGGGCTTTTTTTTTTTTTTTTTCTGAATGAACAGCTTTGCCTAAGTGACTGAAAAACAGCTTCTTCCTGAATCTACCGGCTTAGTTGCTGAAGAGAGCTCTAGATAGGACATGGCTCTGAAGACTCACTCTTTGGAATGCCCTCTTGCTCCCAGCTTATAAACAACTGTCCTGAGGAAAGAAAGGTTTTCCATAGCCAAATACAGCCTGACAAATGGCACTTCGGAACTGTGCTTTTTGATGACAACGCGTTCGATGTCTGACAAAGCCTCTCGCACGCTGCCCCTGGAGGGAAGTCCTAAGTAAAACTCAGACCCTCCTTAAAGTGAGGAGCGAGGGCTTGAACGGTGAACACGGCAGCATGGCATCCGCGGGGCACATTATCACCTTGCTCCTGTGGGGTTACTTACTGGAGCTTTGGACAGGAGGTCACACAGCTGATACCACCCACCCCCGGTTACGCCTGTCACATAAAGGTAGGTTACCTTTCCAGATCCTTTTTTTTTTTTTTTAAAAAAAAAGAAAGAAAAAAAGTAGCTTAACATAGGCTTAAGGTCTTCAAAGACCTTTAAAATGCACCTGAAAAATGTATTGCAAACTGACCTAAAATTCTAAGTATTTCTGATTAATATGTCATACTCACCTCATCTGAAAACAGTGAAAATCACAAGTCAAATTAGAGATGTTATTTTTCCCTGTAAATACTGGATTTTATTGATGAGGAGTTCACTCACTGGCAGCCTGAACACAGGAAGGGAGGAAGCAGGTTGTAAATAGCCTTGGGAGGCTGAGTCCACCAAGTTAACAGTAGGTGTTTAAATATCAGTTTATGCATATGAGAAACAAGGGTGCTGGGGAAGGGCTGTGGAAAGAGGGGTGCAGTTTGTGCTTTTTGTTTGTTTTATTTCCATCATGGAGGTAAGAGGAGGAGAAAAGAAAATTCCTGAGGAGAAAAATGATGCCCTACCCGTGGTAACTAAGTCATCATCATGTAATTAAAGTGATTAACAGCTAGTATAAATTAGCTTTCCAGTTGAATTGATTATTAGATCTTTTTCATGTGTGGCAAAGCAAAATAGTTTATTGACAATGCTTGTAAAATGGCTAATATTAATTGAAGTATTAGTATTCACTAGCATTTTTAATGGAAATTTATATCACCTTAATGAAGATCTAACAGAATGTTTAAATATTTCATTCTACAATATGTCTTGTAAAGCAACATCATACTCATAAATAAATGATTAAAAGATAGAATTTACATCAGGGCCAATACAAGTCAGTCATGAATAGGTTTGGTAATTCCTCCTGTAAACAAACAAACAATAAACAAAACCATGCTCAGAGAAAGTGACTTTGCTGACTGAAAATACATTCAGAATAAATTGTCAGCAAAGAAGTATTTATTACTACCAGCCATTGAGACATTGAGACAGATAGCAGATGTAATACTCAGGATTACATAAGAATCATTTCTCAATTGTGTAAGCTTTTAAATTGTCCCCCACTATAGAAAGAACAGAAGCTTGTATTTTCTACGTGGAGGTAGAACATTTATCAGGAGAAACAGAAAGGGAGTCCTCAGTTTTATGTGACATGTTTGGCCTTTTTGTCTTTTCATTGGACAATCTTCAGTAAATGTTGCCTATAGAAATTTTTCATTTTTGGAATAGTTAAAACTATGGATATTTTCTTAGTTTAAATAGATTTCCTATAATACTATTCAGTAGATAATATAAATTTAAGAAATACATTGATAATAAATTAGTAAAGTCTTTAAAATATAGTTCCCAGAATTAACGTTAATCTTTTAACTTGGGAAGATGTATCATGGTATGTATCAAAATGCCTATTTCTAAGAAGTTTATCATCAAAGAGTCAAGATGAACAAATTTGATGTGATGGAATATGGACAAATAAGATGCAAAAAAATATAAATTGATTGTTTTTCTTATGTAGACAAGTGGATAGGCTGCCAGTTTTTGCAAGCTACAATTCTGTTATATCTAGTATTAACTTTTATACCTTGTTATTGGGGTCCTTGTGTTTTCATGGTTCAAAATCAGTGTATTTTCCAATAGGTCACATTTTAATATTTCATAAGAGTTAATAATTTGATCAGAGAATGCCAAAATTCTCTGATACAAGTAAATGTTATGCATAATACTGTTATCGAGTTCATCTTTATTATGTCACTTTTAATCAAAGAAATAATTGTAACTGATTTTATGAGTGGTGTCATATGGTGTGAGAGTAAAATTGCTAGTATCTATATGTACACTAGCCTGAAAACTCCCACAGGATTTCCCTTTGGCTTTTCTTAACCTTTGAATTTAATGGAACCAGCTGAAAATGTACAATATTATGTTTTTATACAAAGGCAGTATAGAGAGAGTTACTTGAAAATAGAATGTTCCTACTTGTGCAATTTAGTTAGTAAAGTCAGCTAAGAGATCACACTGGAGATGCTACCTGAAGCAACAAATGCCTACTGCACCTCAGGTGCCTCAGTGAAAAGAAGAGCATATATACCGTCAGAGCAGGGATATTCAGTCCCACCAATACAATATGAACAACCTATTTATCTCTGTACACTCTGGAATTCAGTGAATATTTTAGAGGTCTTCAAAAACTAGGAATAAGATATTACAGATGAATCTTTTGCTGTCTTGAATTATGTCAGTAATGGCAAATGTTCAGTAATGAGTGAATTAAGATAATTAATATTATAAATGAGTGTATAATCTTTCAATATAAGAGGCACTAGGTAAATGTTATATAGCACTTCTGCACTTCTGCCTGACCACCAGCAGGGTAATCCAGGAGGCTCCCTGGAGGTAGCCTATTAGGATAATTCAGAAATTCTTTTCACAGTAATGATCTCAGCTGTATGGGAGAAAGGCAGGCATTTTTTCTCATATTCTTCACTTTTAAGATGTCATTTGACAAGCCTATTGTTTCTTCCCAAGGAGAAGGAGAAAGTTTATCATATACAAAGCTTGAGTTAAATTATATAAAATATGTTCAGGAAAAAAAATATGTCCAGAGAGTTGCCCTTTTCCTCTCCCCTCCATTCTCCATTACTATTTCTGGAATTGACATGTTCTTAACTAGAGCCGGAAAGGAAGGGATCATTAGGATTAAAGAAGAGAAAAGGCAGAGAGGGAGAGACAAGCTAGAAGGGTAGTATGAGGTGTGGAATATTTTTTAGTTTATTTCCTACTGCTTTGTACCCCAATGGGATGATACTGAGTTCCTCTCTCTTCTAAACTGAATATCTGACTCCACACTAATATTAAGAAATTATACTGGCTTAGGGCAAGCCTCGTGAATAAAATGATGAGATAATTATGCTTGTTGAAGCAATACATCTATCTTTTAATGCATTTTTTAATTACAAGGTAAATTATGTTAATAAGTAAAAAATGTAGCAAAGATTAAAATGGCAAGATGCTGTCCTGCTTTGTAAAGATTTTCAGTCAAGATTTGAGTTGAGTTGGCTATATCGCACAAGTATTTCAAAGTTCATGAATAGTTATGCATTATAGCTAACTTTATCCCAGCTCAACAGGGTAATATTGGTGAGATCAATGCAGAATTTTAATACTCTTCCACAAGGGTTTTCTTGAAAAATACTACGGTCCTCAGGACAAAAACCAAGGCACTAGAGAATGAAGGGAGAAGAGTCCTGGTGGATTCATCTACTTCCCTCTGTTGCTATCTGTTCTCTCCTTATCTTTCACCATGCTGCACTAATGAGGTTACAGGGAAGGCAAAAATAAGCTTCTTGATAATGGAGGTCAGAGAAGAAAAAACAAATAAGCAAAGACCTATGTTGAAAAAGAAAGACCAATGTACCTGGAAAGCCCCTAGAAATTCAATCATGGGAGCTTGGCAGACAGGGTAGGTGTTTGAAGTCTCAATAAGGAAGGATGCAATTGCAGAAATCAGGGAGAATGGCTGCTTAAGCGGAAACTGTTCTCCTAGAATGGTTGGTAAAGAGACAGTTAAATAAAGGCATAGATATGGCAGAAGATCATTCCTAAAATATGTTAACATTATAAATGTAAATTTAAACATGGAATATATACTTACTCAGATAGAAGTTGTGATAGAGAGTGTTGATTAGTGTATCTGTATTGGGTATTATAACCAATTAAATTCAGATTTATCATAGTTCAGAGAGCTCAGGATTTGAAATCAGAGGCCTCTATTCCAGTTCTAGTACTCCCACTTATAATAATGGTAATTAATTGTCTGCATCTCAGTTTCCTCTGTTTGAAAATAGGGGTAGTAATTGTATTTTGCTTGTATATTTTACTGGGTTTTTGAGATAATCAAGTGGAACAACAGTATCTGTGAATGTACTTTATCACCTAAAAACTATATTATTGATGTTTTCTGAAGACTGATACAAAGTGAGAATATTGAAAGGAAACATGTCCTGTAGAGAAAAACCTTGAAAATGGTATGAACTTAGATTTCAACAAGTGCTAGGATGATGCTAATATAGAAGACAGCATAAAGTTGCTCTTTAAAAACATATAATTTATCCTGATAGATTGCATTCACTCCAAATCTCATCTCCCATACCTTTTCACCTCTAGTTATAATAACTCACAAGATGACTACATTGTGCATTTTCCAAGATTCATGGCCTGTATTTTTTTTTTTTTGCTGCAGTATACATATATCCATTTGTTACATATATTCAGTCTACAACACACATTTTAGAACTCATTCCAATTGACAAGAAAAAAACTGACAGAGGATTACAAAAGAGCACAATATTAAATAAATATTTGAATGATCACCCTGGAGGCCATGGTATTTATTTTATACCCAAGGCAAATAAAAAACGAGACAGTGACTGAGCCAGTTTTTCCTGACCCAGCTCATAGCTGGTTCCTCATCCAATAGCCTGGTATTATCAATAGTGACATTAGTTACACATCTCTGTGTGTCAATAAATAAAAACTGGTCATAAGACATGATTCATAAGCAGAGTGATTAAATACAACCTGGGTGTAAACACTAGTCTATGTGCCCAGAGCTCCATCAGGGAGAGTCAGTGAGACTTAAGTGGTGGATTTATTGAGAAAGAGTTTATATTTATATTATAAAAACTATCACTGGATAAGTTGCGAGGAATTACGATGTGTTTTGTTGAGTCTGGTTTATACAAAATATGCTTTCTGTGGAGAGAGTCTTCATAACAATTGTAGATAGTGCTGTTATTTGTGTTTTTATGTTTGCTACAGACAAATATTGTCCATGCATCACCTCAGTGCATCTGGATATACAGAAGTCACTGAATGGTTCTGTGAACTCTTAAATTCTTATCTGGATGTTGCATTTTACAGTGGGAAAACAGTTTTCTTTTAGTATAGAAATAGGGTGAGGGGAGGTCAGGATTAAAAAAAACAGTAACTAGAATTTATATATGAACTGGGCCAATTTTGGAATGGAAAATATATGTGTATCAAACCATTTTTTCAGCTTTACAAGGAAAGTATTCTATACATAATTTATAATCAATGCCTGTTCTTTATTAATAAATGCATTCAACAGTTATGATGTCATAACGAAATATTCTTTCAAAAAATTATATAGCCATATTGTTATTTTGCTATCCAGGTCAGATTTGTCATCTAGTCAGAGCTGAGAGTATTACATAGAGAGGGCCTCTGTTTCTTTCCGGGATGAGATCACTTGGTGGCCTCAGTTCTATGACCACATAATAAAGCACCAAACCATGAAATTGGTTGTTACTGGTGAAAATTATTGCTAACAATCTGCTCACTCAGTTTTATTTCATCAAAGATATTTAAAGGAATCACCATTGGGACTTAGTGGGAGTGTGTGCAAAGATGTCTTTCTTTATCTTTGTATGTAAAACTCTTCTATGGTTTAATAGAGGAATTTAGTCTGCAGGAATCCAGAAATATCACTTTGCATGCATGCATGCATGCCCCTTCATACATAGTCATCCCAGTGTTAAAGTCTTATAATTTCAGTCTCCGAGAGTTAAAAACAAAACTAAACTAAAACTATACCATTCATAACATTTTCCAAAGAGTGCATAATGAAGATTTAGATTATTTTCTTGGTTTTAATGGGCAGGGTCACAAAGTTGTTAGTAGTTTTTAATGTAACATATGACACTTTGTAATACTCTATACATTATACAAAGGATGATGGTTTTTTAGATCATAATTTTTTTCACAGTAAAGTCTTAAATAACATTGGAAGCATAAGAGAGAACATCAGTGGTATTAGTTATTCCTTAGCCTTAAGTGAGCATTATTCTTTGCACTCATGATAGGAATGATAATAACAAGACTAGATATTTTATAAGCTGGGCATTCTAGAGTAGGAATGAACAGGACATTTCCATATCACGTTTAAACCAAGTGTTACAGTCTCTGATTATTAAGAGAACATTTTTGGTCAAAAACAGTGATGATTTCAAGAAAAGACACCTCTGTGGAATTGATAACTTTCCTTCATATGGGCCTATGGTGGCCAAGACAACTGACTACTCAAAAACTTTTCAGCCCTGGTTCTAACGCCTACTTCAGGATATTCCGAACATAGGGCTCCTTTGCCTTGGTAAGCTTACCTCCACAACTGGTATGAAAAAATAAAAGAGAAATCTATTGCCATGCCTTATTTCTGGGGCTCAGAAATGTGTTTCACTTCCATCCTTGGTACCTAAACTCGCAGCCATCACTACTCTCTGCTCAAGGATTTAGCTTGTACCCTTGGCATAGGAAACATAGAAGCTAGCTTGGGCCCAGGTATTAGAAAACACTCTTACATTCTAATTTCAGTGGCCTAAAACCCCTAGACTTCGGATGAGGCATATCTAATTTAAATCTGGCTTCTGACTGTATGGCATGAGCAAGTTACTTAGGTTTTCTGAATATGCATTTTCTCATCTTTAAAGTTATATAACATAATTTGCAAACATTTGAAAGGATTACATGAGATAATGCAGATTAATGTGCAGAATACTTAACCCTTAGGAAGCTTTTTATAAATTACTCAATAAATCAGATGAGATTCAGAGAGAATTAATCTATGCTGTTCTCTGTTTTATTCTAAAAGCAATCATGAGCTAATTGTTAAATTACAACTTAAGATGAAAAGGGATCCTTAATCATCAGATTTTTACTTAAAAGCAAAGATTTTCTTTTATGAAAACCAGCTCTTATTAGAGTAGATAACTAGAAGGAACAAAGAATATGGATGTCTCTCATGTTTGTAAATTACTGTAGAATTATTTTGTTTATACTTTTAGGAAAGTTGGAATTTTATCTGATGGCACCTTGGAGACAACAGCTCAAATCCACAAAATAAACAGTATTAACAAAGGTAATTATAGGCCCAGCTTTGTAAAGCACAATAGAACTAATATTACTAAGGCCAGACCACACTGCCTAAAGTTAAACTAAACAGTGTCCTATAAGCAGCTATCAGCTCAGCATGTGTTGTTTACTTGGAAAGTGAAAGACAGTCTCCCACTTTGCCTTCCCTTAGATGAACAGGTAAGATATGTGGTGCCATGTACAGTTCCTGACACTTAGTAGGCATTCAACAAGTGCTTATCAAGTGAGTATCTGAATAAAACAAAATGATTTAGAACTGTATTTTCCAAAGGAAAGTGGGATAGGGGTGGGATGAGAAGGAATACTCCTGAAACTAAGGAATCCTGGACAACTATTTATGGCCCCTTTAGCATAACATATGTTATAGAAAAGGCTGGGGCTGTCTGTTCACCTTCTTTCTCATCAGTGCTGCATTTAGTGAAACAGCTGGGACCTCCAGGCATCCTCCTGACACATCAGCTGAATTATCTCCTCTATGGTCTCTCCTCCACCTTTCCCTCTACTTCCTTCCTCCTTGTTTACTTCCCCCTCTTTCTCTTCCACTTCTTCCTCTCCTCCTCCTCTTTCCATCTATCTTTTGATGTCCTTGTCATTTCTGGCTTATCACTATATCCCCTCCTCCCTTTCTCTTATTACTTATTTGACTACCCCTTCGTGCAGCTGCACCACCTCATCTTTTCCTGTTCTCCTGCTTCTTTTCCAGATAAATTCTTTTGATTTCTTCCTCACCTTAAGCCAAAAGTGGAGAGAAAACATGCTTTTACTGAAAGATACGTTTTCACTGGATTTCAGTGTCCCTTCAATATTTGTTTCATTTTTGTTGTTTAACACAATACGCAGAAAACATAACCTTTGAATTTTTTAGAAAAACTTTAAACTTACCAGGTATTGAAAATTGATTGAAATCCACGAGGTAGGAAATAATGGAATACTAAATAAATAGCTTACTAGCCACCTGGACAATGTGCCCTCTTTCTCCAACCTGTTTTTCTGCTGGGAAGCTGATGCTCACAGGCACCATAGGAGTGGCAATTGGAGAGCAGAGGAATTAGGGCACTGCACAGGAGAGAGCAGAGCCTGCCAGCCAAGCATTCTGTAGCTAAACTTGAGTCAAATGTCAGCTAAAATACTATTGATGTAAACCTATTTCTATGTACTTTTGGTGTATTTTCTCTGAGTTTTGAGCTTTAATTTAGAGAAACTAGAATAAAAAGGGGATTTCATTTACAGCGTAGAGTCGGGGGAAAGAATCCCTAAGAATAAGTCTCAGGGGCGATTTTAGGTAGCCAGATCAACTCCAGAACCAGAAAAGAAGAGCAGCAAAAAAAATGAGAATAAAAGAGGGTGAAAATAGAGGTCAGCTGAGGACACTGACTCTTTTCCTCTTGACTTGTTCCTTCCCGGGAAATGATGGGAACGGAGAGGGGCTTTAAATTTCGAGTTCAAGATACACTGTGGAAATAAAGTCAAATAGGAAATGTGCTCCTATTGTGTATAGCTGTTTACTCCTCCTGATTGCTTTTCTCCTAACACTGAGTCAAAAAGTTATGAATCACGTGACGCCTCAGGTCCTTTCCAACTCTAGAAATGTAGGACTCCTTTCTTCTCCTTACCAGACTTCAAAAGCATTTCTCCAAAACACTTTTGAAACTTGTATTAGGAGATAGTATGTTGCAGTGCAAAGGGTATGGACTTAACAATTTTTTAATCTAAGTGTATTTTATTTGATGCTGTCTTATTTCTGCTAAATCATTAAACTGAGGCTTCCTTTCTTCATCATTATAAAGGGACTAATGAACACTGTCTTCCTATCTTGTGTAATTTTGGTAGAAAAAAATTTAAATGTATTACAAAGAAGAATGATATGGTGCTGTAAAAGTCTCTTATAATACTTTCTAATTTATGTAATTGTTTTTAAATATATTTAAAGTTCCTTGGAGGCAGGGGTATTTTTTTTTTTTGTAAGACCTTGGGGATGGAATAAATTCACTTCTTCAAATCATTCTTAAAGGCTACAATTACAGCCTGGATTTTGGTATCTACTGAATTAAAACGTATATATATTTAGTTGGCTTCCATATTATGGTTAAAATGACAAAACTATAAAGGCTAATTTCATTTTTTATAAGGCTCAGAGCTACTGCTAAATAATTCACCTGCAGGAAGGCTTGATTGAATCTCATTGCACAAGAGATAATGTTACTATGATTTTCTTCTGTTCCACTTCCAAGCTAGGGGCAGAAGGAGATGGAAACTGGAGTTAAACAAATGCTACACAGAGTGTGGTCCACGAACTGCAGCATCAGCATTTCCTGGGAGCTGCTGAGTCAGATCTACTTAATCAATGATTCTGAGGCTCAGCAATCGCTGTTTTAACAAGTCCTCTGGGTCATTTTTAGTGAAGACTCAACTATCAGAAACACTGGGCTGTGTGTATGTAAGGATGCTACAAAGGAGCCTCAAGTTCATATTACCTTTTTCATTTTTCCCCTTTTAGCATCATCCCCTAGGTTAAGGGTGTTGAGGAATGTCCAAATGACAGCCTTGGTCTTGATAAATATATTTAGATTCATAGATATCTAACTATATTACCATCATCTATTTATTTTTGTATTAAATATAAAGCATACCTATTTGTGGATGACAATTTAGTATATAATTTAAATATTTTTAAAGATTATTGATGGCGTAAATTCTAGCATGTCATACTATGATTGAGTTCTGATGAGAAAACATCTAATATGGATCAATTGTGGTAAAGCATTTTGTAAAATTCAAAAACTCTTTTATGCCTCAAAGAGCCATTTTCCTAGACAAATGAAATTAGAAGTCCCTTACCACTTCATCCCCTTTGTTACACATCTTGATCATCGCCTGTGTTAATCCATTCTTATGCTGCTATAAAGAACTGCCTAACAGTATGATAAAATTAAGACATTCCACTGATTCTGTTATGAATGACTTCATTGCTCACCAGGCATGATAAAGCTGCGTTGTTTATACATATTTAAACACATAATTCATTTCAGAGGGCACAGGATACTATGTTATAATAGAGAAAGCCTTTTTAAAGATTTTCCCTTAAATTCTTTTGGAGTAAAATCAATGGAAATAGCCTTGGGAAATACTGAAAAGCTATATATAATGAGTAATTAACGAAGTTTATTGCTTTATCCACTTTAATTTTAATCATATTATTCATAACTAAAGTGATCATGTGCATTTTTTAACTGCCATCATCTTTTCAAGGGACAGAATATAGCAATTTCCTCCTTGATATCTTGGACACCAGCCCAGAAACCACTGTCCTACAGCCTTGTAAGGAATCCTCTTTCTGAAATATATGTAAATTAGCAGAATATTTTGAACGAAAAAAAAAAAGGAACTGCCCAAGACTGGGTAATTTATAAAGGAAAGAGATTTAATCGGCTCACAGTTCCACAGGGCTGAGAAGCCTCAGGAAACTTACAATCATGACAGAAATGGAAGCAAACACATCCTTCCTCACATGGCAGTAGGAAGGAGAAGTGCAGAGTAAAGGAAGAAAAGCCATCAGATAAAACCATCAGATCTCCTGAGAACTAATGCACTGTCAGAAAAACAGCATGGGGGAAACTGTTTTCGTGATTAAATTACCTCCACCTGGTCCTCCCTTAGCATTAACATGGGGATTATTACAATTTGAGATGAGATTTGGGTGAGGACACAGAGCCAAACCATATCACTGCTTTTAGAGAATTAGGAGAGTCTATAATTTTTAAGTAGAACTTGTTTATTATTCATTCCTTTATCTCATAAATATTTGTTCAGTTTCTTCAATACTTAAGGTACCAAGAATAAAAATTCCAGTTTTATAAACATAATGTGGTATACTGGTTGGAATCCTGTGATAGTAAAGTATTATTAGATATAAACTAAGAAAATCTGAATAAAGTATGAATTTTAATTAATAATGTATGGTTCATTAACTGTGATAAATGTACCATACAAACATATAGTGTAAACAAGGGAAGCTAGGTATAGGTATAGGGGAACTCTCTGTACTCACCATTAACTGTCTGTAAATCTAAAACTATTTTAAAATAAGTTTAACACACACATACACACATCCCTTTTAGTCAAACCCTATTCTCAAGAAGTTTAAGATACAGCTGTAAAAGGAGACAAGTCACAATAAAGTAGGGTGCCTTTTTATATCCCAAGGGATGCTATAAAAGCATGAAGATGGGGCTGAAAAGGGAACCAAAGCTCAGTCTTGAACATGAATAGGAGTAGCTTGGGCAAGATGTTTGAACAAATTAGCTATGTCATACCCTGCCTTGCACCATCTTGCCATGTGCCCACAATCATCCCACTGCTTAGAATACACTGTATTCTCCCAGAAATTAACTTAATTCCACTGTGTTCATGACTCTACACTAGTATCATGCATTCTTTGTTCTTGCTAAATTTAATTTGCCTCATTTCTAAATGGCTTTGAGGAATTTTCAGTTTTTTTTGTATGAGTAATATATGATTACTGCAAATTCACAATTAGACTTTGAAAATGCTGAAGGCAGTTATATTGCATTTTATTGCTTGAATTCTTAGACTCTAATAAACTTTAGGTACTGAATATATTTTGTGTATTGCATCTAACATACAGAACTTAATTGCTATATTTATTCACATTAGTATTACCAATCTTAATTCTTTTGTTGGATGCCACATAAAAATACATTCCTGACAGAGATGGCAGAAAATGAAATGATAGGTTTGGGAGAGCATTCAGAAAACAGGTGATATGATGAGAATAATTCTCTTCTGCCCCTTTTGCAAAACATTAGGCACTAGTTTGGCTTCAACTCTTCTATTGCAAAAGTTCTGAGGAGAAATCCAGAACTGCTTTAAAATTATTCAGAAAATATCTGTAAATTATTAAAAGATACAGTTTGAGGCTGTGGCAGATGATAGTATTAATTCATCTGGGACATTCAAAGTCAGGACTGGGAAAAAGTGATAACTTATCCAACACCTTTGTTTTTCAGAAATGCCCCAAGTGACCAAAAGCAAGATTTTTTTTTAATCAGTCTGTCCCTATGGGGTTTTATGAATAATTTGGCCATTTGTCTTTGATTTATCATTTTTAAAGCACAGCTATTGGTAGTAATATAGCGAGAAGGAAAAGCAATGGCTATGTTTTATCATTCTACTTAGTTTATGCAAGGTATTTCACTTTATTACTCAACCCAGGTTATTTGAGAAATAACTTAGGAAAGTTTCATTTTACTAAGATTTTATTAGAGCTATAAGCCAAGCAAAAATGTTTTTCTCATGTATTTAATTTATCAAAATCAATTGATAATCTATTTTGAAATGCTATATCCTAAATTTTTTTTTTGGTACTATTCTATAATTAATCAAATACAATGCGCTTAACACAAACTGTAAACAGAAATCTCAAATTTAGAAGAAAGCACACATTTGTCACCATACCTTATTATTATAAAGAGTAAATAAAAATGGAAATGGGAAGCACTGGATTATTTTATTTTTAGAAACTAAAGACAATCTATAAAAAGAAGTGTAGAGAAATTAGGATCACTTCTATAATTCTAAGAAAAGCAAAAACAATATATGTTTAAAGAAAATGTTAGGAAAAATAATGATAAGGAAAAAATGATTTCTTTTGAAAACAACTCTATTATTGATGAAACTGATAAAACTTATTTTTCCTGATCCCCAGCAAAATAAATAATATATTAAAAGCAAACAAAACAAAGAAAGGAAAAAGCAATTTTAAGCTCGACATTATCACAAAGCATAAGTGTTACACATATTTCTGGTCAGTTGAATGGTAACTACAAATACTTTATAATTGGTTAGAATGAATACTAGAATATTGAGCTTACTGTCAGTTTAAGGTCTGGATAAACTTGAGCTAACCATATGGTATATTCTTAGAATAACCATAACACCCATAATCAAAATGTAAATTAAAAAGAGAAAGAACTTTTTTCAACATCAAATGTTGTAATTTAAGTTGTTGGGACATGCAATTATCCAAATCATTGTACATTTCCATTAATATGAGAAAGAAAAACATTTTTTCTTATTTTGTCTAGAAAGAAGAAAGTAGATGGAGTGGCTAGGACTATAAAATACTAGAATGGATTTAATGAGCCACCCAAAATATTGATTTTATTACTGTATTGTTACAGTCATAAGAAGTTAATGTGTTTAAACTTCTATAACACATTCATATGCTTTAATTTTCTTGTAATCCCCCAAAGCAAAATTTGCTTATAATCATATTTAAATAATTACAATTAGAAGGAAAATATTAGAGGTGAGTCAACTATACAATTAAAAAACAAAAAAATGAAAATACATCTTTGTTACTCTACTGCTCAGAAGACAAAAGTTATGTACTGGGCACTGCTTTTGACAGATTTTTTTGTCAAATGTTTTTAACTTGCTCCAAAATGTGTATGCCCAAACTGAAGTCTGATATATTTTAGGATTGCAGAAGACTTTTTCCTATCTGGAGAAAAAAACTGAGTTCTCCATAAGTTAAAAATCAATAAAGCTAAGAATAAAAATGAGAAATAAAACTAAAGAATCATTACTAATGAGATAGTTTACCACTAATAAAGCAGTTATCACTCAGAAACACGTTGCCTTTATAGTACTGATCTCAAGGGACATAAAATACAATTTAAGGGTTTTATTGTATGTGGTTATGTTTAGAATATAATGTGCTTATTAGACACATAAGTTTTTATACTAATCAAAAATAGTAATAGTAATATATTGTTTTAAGTTAGAAAAGGCATTTGTCCTTTTAGTCAGCTAGTTTATATCTAACAAATATTAAGAAGACTTCATTTTTGAATGTCTAGAATACTGTTGATGTGAGAAAACAAATACAAAATTACCATTGGTTGTTTTGCTGTGGATGAAAAAGAATTCTTGCCAGTTAAGGCGCTACTTCAGGGGGTGCTTTCCTGTGAACCGTTCGTGTAATATTGTAATTTTGTTGCTGACAGCACTGCCGCTTTTCACTTCTGAGACTCCTCAGCCAAGCTCCAATTTTCTACTTACACTGTTAGCCACCAAAATCTCCCTTTGTCTTCACTGACTATTTTTTTTCCTCTTAGCAAATAGGCCCAGCTGCTACTGCAGCCGGTTGCCCACACTCCCCCATACTGCTCTTGCTGAGGATGGCAGGCAGAGTAGAGAAGAACAGCTGGGATTGGCTTACTTTGGCATCCAAATAATTTTGGGTGGGTCCTTTCCTAACTTTATTATTTCATTTAATTTTATAATCTTTCCTGCCGCTGAACTTTTAAAAAACACGTAGATTATGTTTTCCTAAAACGTTTCCCTCATCTGACTGTGACTCTCTTATACCTGGCTGCTCAAGATAAACAAATTGGTTAATTTTGCACATTGCTAATTTTTTCCCAATGTTTAGTACTGTTTAGAAATCAAATGTGGTAGAAACAGATTTATTGGTGTGATCCTGGACATGTTACTTAACCTTTCTCTGACTAAAGGAGGTATATAATAAATATCACCTTCTCATTGGTTGTGACAAGGATTAAATGAAAGAGCTTTTAAATGTATTTAAAGTAGTGCCTGGCACATAGTAATTGCTAAGAAGGTGTTTGCTAGAAAGTCAGAGAGAAGATGAGATAAAAAAAGGGGGTGGAGGAGAGAGAAAAGGAGAAGTAGAGAGGAGGGAGGAAAAGGAGGAAGGAACAATTGCTAAATGGAAAAGCTAATAATTGAACTTAGGCAATTAAAATCTACCTTATGGATTTAGCAATTTATGTCTTATTCCAACAACAACAACAACAAAATCGCTAATTAGAAAAAAAACTATAGGAAAGTTGTATGATTTTACCCAAATCGGGTAATTTTATCGAGGGTAGAAATTTTAGTGATTATCGCCCACTCTGTGAAGCCATCGTGTCGGTGTCTTCCAGACAGGTGGTCACATATTTATCATTTTGAATTTGTGCATTTTCACGGAGTGGGACATTACTGCCTGACAAGGAATTTCGTTTCATTTTGTAGTAGTCTAGTGAAGAGCAAGTACTTACCTACCTAATCCCAAATTATTTTCCACATTTTAGTCTTAGTTTTTTTCCTTTAATGCCAGCAGGAAGGACATCAGTCATGATGGACCTCTAAATATGTAAAGATAGTGTATTAGTTCATTTTCACACTGCTGATAAAGTCATACACGAGACTGGGCAACTTAAAAAAGAGGTTTATAATGGACTTACAGTTCCTCATGGCTGGGGAAGCCTCACTATCACGGCAGAAGGCAAGTAGGAGCAAGTCACATCTTACGTGGATGGCAGAAGCCGGAGAGAGAGCTTGTGCAGGGAGATTTCTGTTTTTAAAACCATCAGCTCTTGTGAGACTTATTCACTATAACAAGAACAGCATGGGAAAGACTGGCCCCATAATTCAATTAACTCTCACTGGGTCCCTCCCACAACACGTGGGAATTCAAGATGAGATTTGGGTATGAGGACACAGCCAAACCATATCAGAGAATTACCATGCTCTTTTTTTATACATACGTATTTTCAGTTCTGGGGTACATGTACAGATCATGCAGGATTGTTACATAGGTATACACATGCCGTGGTGGTTTGCTGCATCCATTCCCCCTGTCATCTACATTAGGTATTTCTCCTAATGTTATCCCTCCCCAATGTCCCCACCCCCTTCTATCCCCTAGCCCCTCATCCGGATAGGCCCCAGTGTATGATGTTTGCCTCCCTGTGTCCATGTGATCTCATTGTTCAATACCTACTTATCTGAGAACTTGCAGTGTTTGGTTTTCTGTTCTTGTTTCAGTTTGCTGAGGATGATGCTTTCCAGCTTCATACATGTCCCTGCAAAGGACATGAACTCATCCTTTTTTTATGGGCTGCATAGTATTCTATGGTATATATGTGCCACATTTTCTTTATCCAGTCTATCATTGATGGGCATTTGGGTTGGTTCCAAGTCCTTGCTATTGTAAACAGTGCCACTATGAACATACATGTGCATGTGTCTTTATAGTGGAATGATTTATAATCATTTGGGTGTATACTCAGTAATGGGATTGCTGGGTCAAATGGTATTTCTAGTTCTAGATCCTTGAGAAATGGCCACATTGTCTTCCACAATGGTGGAACTAATTTACACTCCCATCAACAGTGTAAAAGCGTTCCTATTTCTCCACATCCTCTCCAGCATCTGTTGTCTCGAGATTTATTAATGATTGACATTCTAACTGATGTAAGATGGTATCTCAATGTGGTTTTGATTTGCATTTCTCTAATGACCAGTGATGATGATCCTTTTTTCATATGTTTGTTGGCTGCATAAATGTTTTCTTTTGAGAAGTGTCTGTTCAAAAGTGTTTGCCCACTTTTTGATAGGGTCATTTGTTTTTTTCTTGTAAATTTGTTTAAGTTCTTTGTAGATTCTGGATATTAGCCCTTTGTCAGATAGGTAGGTTGCAAAAGCTTTTTCCCATTCTGTTGGCTGCTGGTTCACTCTAATGATTGTTTTTTATGCTGTGCAGAAGCTCTGAAGTTTAATTAGACCCCATTTGTCAATTTTGGCTTTTTTTGCTATTGCTTTTGATGTTTTAATCATGAAGTCCTTGCCTATGCCTATGTCCTGAATGGTTTAGCCTAGGTTTTCTTCTAGGGTTTTTTATGGTTTTAGGTCTTGTGTTTAAATCTTTAATCCATCTGGAGTTAATTTTTGTATAAGGTGTAAGGAAGGGATCCTCTTTCAGCTTTCTGCATATGGCTAGCCAGTTTTCCCAACACACCATTTATCAAATAGGGAATCGTTTCCCCATTTCTTGTTTTCGTCAGGTTTGTCAAAGATCAGATGGTTGTAGGTGTGTGGCATTACTTCTGAGGCCTCTGTTCTGTTCCATGGGTCTATATCTCTGTTTTGATACCACCACCATGCTATTTTGATTACTGTAGCCTTGTAGTATAGTTTGAAGTCAGGTAGCCTGATGCCTCCAGCTTTGCCTTTTTTTTTTTTTTTTTTTTTTTTTTTTTTTGCTTAGGATTGTCTTGGCTATGCAGGCTCTTTTTTTGGTTCCATATGAAATTTAAGGTGGTTTTTTCCAGTTCTCTGAAGGAAGTCAATGGTAGCTTGATGGAGATAGCATTGAATCTATAAATTACTTTGGGCAGTATGGCCATTTTCACAATATTGTTTCTTCCTAACCATGAGCATGGAATATTTTTTCATCTGTTTGTGTCCTCTCTTATTTCCTTGAGCAGTGGTTTGTAGTTCTCCTTGAAGAGGTCCTTCACATCCCTTGTTAGTTGTATTTTTAGGTATTTTATTCTCTTTGTAGCAACTGTGAATGGGAGTTCACTCATGATTTGGCTCTCTGTCTGTTTTTGGTGCATAGGAATGCTTGTGATTTCTGCACATTGATTTCATATCCTGAGACTTTGCTGAAGTTGCTTATCAGCTTAAGGAGATTTTGGGCTGAGATGATGGGGTCTTCTAAATATACAATCATATTGTCTGCAAATAGGGATAATTTGACTTCCTCTTTTATTCTCTTTTGTCGTAGGTGACTATTCCTCAATATCTTGACTGTACTGTCAGTATTTTAGTCATTCTCCTGTTTGTTAATGTCCCTCTTAAAATGGAGCACCACAATTTATACTCCAGAGATGGCTGCTTTGTTTACAGAATAGCGGTGCTGGTGCTGTTAAGCAACTTAATTTTTTTCTTTGAGATGGAGTTTCACTCTTGTTGCCCAGGCTGGCGTCCAGTGGCACAATCTTGGATCACCGCAACCTCCACCTCCTGGGTTCAAGCAGTTCTGCTGCCTCAGCTTCCTGAGTAGCTGGGATTACAGGCATGCACCACCACACCCGGCTAATTTTATATTTTTAGCAAAGACAGGGTTTCTCCATGTTGGTCAAACTGGTCTTGAACTGACCTCAGGTGATCTGCCCACCTCAGCCTCCCAAAGTGCTAGGATAACAGGCATAAGCCACCACATCTGGCCAATCAATGACTTTTATTTATTAAAGACACCCATGTTGACAACAGCTTATTTGGCAATTATGCCATCTTATTTGATTGCTGTCAGCCCTTCTAAGGGTTTTCTCATAGACTCTGTTGAGCCAGCTTTTTCCTTTATTTCATGAGGGTGATTTGTTTCTTGAAGTTAAGGAAAACCCTCTTCTATTCTCTCCAATCTAGAATGTGGATCATATGTGTAGTAACAATGTGTGGTGCCCTGAAAAAGACATGTACTTTGGAGTGAGACATACCTATAATTCAAAGACTATAGTTCTGCTATTGTGTGTCTTTGCTTAACTTGATTAACAACATTTTCCACATTAATGTCTTCAGGAAACTGACGAGTTAAAATGATAAAGGTTGCATTCATTGTAGGAATTCTTTTAAAGTATTTTTTTAAAATTTAAAATACACTTTTCATGGGCTTTATCTAAAATGTCAGTATTTGGAAGGAGTTTAACACACAGTTAAAGCAAATTTTAATAAAGTATATAAAATATATGCTTTTCTGGCTTTCCTGGATGATGTAGACCAATAAATGTCATTGCTGGTTTTCTTTATAAATATTATACAATTATTTACATACTTGTAGTAAATGAAAGATCAATTTTAAAGTCTGGATAAACTTGAGCTAAACATAACCTTTTTTAATATGAAGAATCAAAACCATCTTTCTTCATGGCTAAAATAAACAGAAGTCTTTTAAATGTCTTATTTTTTTTATTTAAAAAGAATCCGAAATGGTCACAACAGAATAGCAGAATTAAAATACCATCATAGCTGTGATTGCTTAATTTTGTAACTTGAATTTGCTGTCATCTTGTAGATTTGCCATTCTCTCTAGATATTTGTAGAAAGTCCCATGTTTTTAAAAAAAGGATATAATTTTTGAGAATAATTTTTAATTAATTCCTTGTAAGTCAAATGGTAATCTGCAAAAAATTTCATAGAAGACTTTGGTTGTTAAAAGTATTCATCATTTCCTCTAAATTTAAAATAAGCCTATATTTTAGCCAAATCTCTTTGCAGCCTCTATTTTGTTTTTGTTATAGGATTAACTTCATTCACCAAATGCTCTTTTCCTACATTACCAGTTTATGAGCTGCTTATACTTTCTTGGAATTTTGAATATACAGGAAGAACTATTTTGTAAAACATCATCAGTATAAGGGGTATCACTAATTATTATATACATCTATCCATACTAAAGTTGTTGTAGCAATAACAAATTGATGATATTTCAAAATATCATAGTGTGATAAACAAGGATGTCTGATCTCAGAAGATAACACATGACAGACTCATGGCTCTATCATAAGTCATTTTGAATTTGCGTACCTTCTCAGATATCTTTGGAGAGTTTTTCCATTTGCTATCAGTATAATGTCTTCAGGTGCTTTCAAATATATTTGAATATAATATTGAACATCTATAATATACTTATAGATGTTAGATAGGGCCAATCTTTTGCTATCCTATTTTATTAAATATGACAATCTCATCAATATGAGGAAATGAAGAAATAAAATCCACTTTCCCTTACATTATTATAGAGCCTGTCAAAGCCCATTTTTCTTTAAGCAATGAAACAATTTTTATTCCTGGGCAAGATGGCCAAATAGGAACAGCTACAGTCTGCAGCTCCCAGCGAGATCAATGCAGATGGCAGGTGATTTCTGCATTTCCAACTGAGGTTCCAGGTTCATCTAATTGAGACTGGATAGATAGTGGGTGCAGCCCATGGAGGAGGACCAGAAGCAGGGTGGGCATCACCCCACCTGGGAAGCACAAGGGGTCAGGGAACTCCCTCCCCTAGCCAAGAGAAGAAATGAAGGACTGGCCGTGAGGGATGGAGCTATCTGGCCCAGATACGACACTTTTCCTGTGGTCTTCACAACCCACAGACCAGGAGATTCCCTCAGGTGGCTACAACACCAGGACCCTGGGTTTTGAGCACAAAGCTGGATAGTCATTTGGGCAGACACTGAGCTAGCTGCAGGAGATTTTTTCATAATCTAGTGGTGCCTGGAACTCCAGCAAGACAGAACCGTTCATTCCCCTGGAAAGGTGGCTGAAGTCAGGGAGCTGAGTAGTCTTGCTCAGCCGAGTCCACCCTCATGGAGTCCAACAAACTAAGATCCCACTGGCTTGAAATTCTTGCTGCCAGCACAGCAGTCTGAAGTCGACCTGGGACACTCGAGCTTGGTAGGTGGAGGGGAGTCTGCCATTATTGAGGCTTGAGTAGGCAGTTTTCCCTTCACAGTATAAACAAAGCCACCAGGAAAGTCAAACACCACAGCTCTGCAAAGCCACTGTAGCCAGACTGCCTCTCTAGATTCCTCCTTTCTGGGGAGGGCATCTCTGAAAGAAGGGCAGCAGCCCCAGTCAGGGGCTTATTGGCAAAACTTGCATCTCCCTGGGACAGAGCACCTGGGGAAAGGGGCAGCTGTGGGTGCAGCTTCAGCAGGCTTAAATGTTCCTGCCTGCTGGTTCTGAATAGAGCAGCAGACCTCCCAGCACAGCACTCGAGCTCTGCTAAGGGACAGACTTCCTTATCAAGTGAGTCCCTAATCCCCATGCCTCCTGATGGGGAGACATCTCCCAGCAGGGGCCGACTGACACCTCATACAGGAGAGTTTCATTTGTCAGATGCCCCTCTGGGACAAAGCTTCCAGAGGAAGGAACAGGCAGGAATCTTTGCTGTTCTTCAGCCTACACTGGTGATAGCCAGGCAAACAGGGTCTAGAGCTGACATCCAGCAAACTCCAGCACCCCTGCAGAAGAGGGTCCTGACTGTTAGAAGGAAAAATAACAGACAGGAAGCAATAGCATCAACATCAACAAAAAAGATGATCACTCAAACACCCCATGCAAAGGTCATCAACATCAAATACCAGAGGTAGACAAATCAATGAAGAGGAAAAATCAATGTGAAAGGCTGAAAATTCCAAATACCAGAATGCCTCTTCTCCTCCAAAGGTTCACAACTCCTCACCAGCAAGGGAACAAAACTGGACAGAGAATGAGTTTGATGAATTGACAGAAGTAGGCTTCAGAAGGTGGGTAATAACAAACTCCTCTGAGCTAAAGGAGCATGTTCTAACCCAATGCCAGGAAGCTAAGAAACTTGATAAAAAGTTATAGGAATTGCTAACTAGAATAACCAGTTTAGAGAAGAACATAAATGACTTGATGATATAACTGAAAAACACAGCACTGGAACTTTGTGAAGCATACACAAGTATCAATAGCCAAATAGATCAAGTGGAAGAAAGAATATCAGAGACTGAAGATCAACTTAATGAAATAAAGTACGAAGACAAGATTAGAGAAAAAAGAATGAAAAGGAACAAACAAAGCCTCTAAGAAATATGGGGCTATGTGAAGAGACCAAACCAACATTTGACTGGTATACCTGAAAGTGATGGAGAGAATGGACAAGTTGGAAAACATACTTCAGGATACTTTCCAGGAGAACTTCCCCAACCTAGCAAGACAGGCCAACATTCAAATTCAGGAAATACAGAGAACACCACAAAAATTCTCCTTGAGAAGAGCAACCCTAAGACACATAATCATCAGATTCATGAAAGTTGAAGGAAGAAATGTTAAGGGCAGCCAGAGAGAAAGGTTGAATTACCTGCAAAGGGAAGCCCATCAGACTAATAGAGAATCTCTCTGCAGGAACTTGACAAGCCAGAAGAGAGTGGGGACCAACATTCAACCTTCTTAAAGAAAAGAATTTTCAACTCAGAATTTCATGTCCAGCCAAACTAAACTTCATAAGTGAAGGAGAAATAAAACCCTTTACAGACAAGCAAATGCGGAGGGATTTTGTCACCACCAGGCCTACCTTACAAGAGCTCCTGAAGGATGGACTAAATATGGAAAGGAAAAACCAGTACTAGCCACTGCAAAAACATATCAAAATGTAAAGACCATTGACACTATGAAGAAACTGCTATTTCAACTAATGGGCAAAATAACCAGTTAGCATGATAATGGCAGGATCAAATTCATACATAACAATATTAACCTTAAATGTAAATTCCCCAATTAAAAGACACAGACTGGCAAATTGGATAAAGAGTCAAGACAATCAGTATGCTGTATTCAGGAGACCCATCTCACATACAAAGACACACATAAACTCAAAATAAACAGATGGAGGAAGATTTGCCAAGAAAATGGAGAGCATAAAAAAGCAGAGGTTACAATCCTAGTCTCTGATAAAACAGACTTTAAACCAACAAAGATCAAAAAAGAAAAAGAAGGGCATTACATAATGGTAAAGGGATCAATGCAACAAGAAGAACTAACTATCCTAAATATATATGCACCCATTACAGGAACATTCAGATTCATAAAGAAAGTTCTTAGAGACTTACAAAGAGACTTAAAATCCCACAAAATAATAGTGGGAGACTTTAACACCCCACTGTCAATATTATATAGATCAATGAGACAGAAATTAACAAGGATATTCAGGATTTGAACTCAGCTCTGGACCAAAAAGACCTAATAGATATCTAGAGAACTCTCCATTTCAAATCAACAGACTATACATTCTTCTCAGCACCTCATCATACTTATTCTAAAATTGAACACATAATTGGAAGTAAAACTCTCCTCAGCTAATGCAAAGGAACAGAAATCATAGGCAACAGTCTCTCAGACTAGAGTGCAATCAAATTAGAACTCAAGATTAAGAAACTCACTCAAAAACACATGACTACATGGAAACTGAACAATCTGCTTCTGAATGACTACAGGGTAAATAATGAAATTAAGGTGGAAATAAATAAGTTATTTGAAACCAATGAGAAAAAAGACATAACATACCAGAATACCTGGGACACAGCTAAAGCAGTTTTTAGAGGGAAATTTATAGCACTAAGTGTCCACAGGAGAAAGCAGGAAAGATCTAAAATCGATATCCTAAAATCACAATTAAAAGAACTAGAAAAGCAAGAGCAAATAAATTCAAAAGCTAATAGAAGACAAGAAATAACTAAGATCACAGCAGAACTGAAGGAGAGACATGAAAACATTTTTAAAAAATCAATGAATCCAGGAGCTGGTTTTTTCGAAAAGATTAACAAGATAGATAGACCACTAGCCAGAGTAATAAAGAGGAAAAGAGAGATAATCAAATAGACACAATAAAAAATGATAAAGGAGATATCACCACTGATCCCATGAAATACAAACTACCATCAGAGAATATTATAAACATCTCTATGCAAATAAACTAGAAAATCTAGAAAAAATGGATAGGTTCCTGGACACATACACTCTAACAAGACTAAACAAGGAAGATGTTGAATCCCTGAATAGACCAATAACAAGTTCTGAAATTGAGGCAGTAAGTAATAGCCTACCAACCAAAAAAAAAAAAAAAAAAAAAAGCCCAGGACCAGACAAATTCACAGCCAAATTGTACCAGAGGTACAAAGAGGAGTTGGTATCATTCCTTCTAAAACTATTCCAAGCAATAGAAAAAGAGAGACTCCTCCCTAACATTTTTTTATGAGGCCAGGATCATCCTGATACCCAAACCTGGCAGAGATACAGCAAAAAAAAAAAAAAAAAAAAAAAAAAAAAAGAAAGAAAAAGAAAATTTTAGGCCAATATCTCTGATGAACATTGATGTGAAAATCCTCAATAAAATACTGGCAAACCGAATCCAGCAGCACATTACAAAGCTTAGTTACCACGATCAAGTCAGTTTCATCCCTGCGATGCAAGGCTGATTCAACAGACACAAATAAATAAATCTAATCCATCACATAAACAGAACCAATGGCAAAAACCACATGATTATCTCAATAGATGCAGAAAAGGCCTTTGACAAAATTCAACATCCCTTCATGCTAAAAGCACTCAATAAACTACGTATTGATGGAACGCATCTCAAAATAATAAGAGCTATTTATTACAAACCCATAGCCAATATCATACTGAATGGGCAAAAGCTGGAAGCATTCCCTTTGAAAACTGGCATAAGACAAGGATGCCCTATCTCACTCCTCCTATTAAATATAGTATTGGAAGTTCTGGCCAGCTCAATCAGGCAAGGTAAAGAAATAAAGGGTATTTAAATAGGAAGAGAGGAAGTCAAATTATCTCTTCAGATGACATTATTGTATATTTAGAAAACCTCATCATCTCAGCCCCCAAACTCCTTAAGCTGATGAGCAACTTCAGCAAATTCACAAGATATAAAATCAATGTGCAAAAATCACAAGCATTCTGATAATAGACAAAGGGCCAAATCATGAGTGAACTCCCATTCACAATTGTTACAAAGAGAATAAAATACCTAGGAATACAACTCACAAGGGATGTGAAGGACCTCTTCAAGGAGAACTACAAACCACTGCTCAGTGAAATAAGAGATGACACAAATGGAAAAAATTCCATGCTCATGGTTAGGAAGAATCAATATCATGAAAAGGACCGTACTGCCCAAAGTAATTTATAAATTGGATGCTATTCCCATCAAGCTACCATTGGCTTTCTTCAAAGAACTAGAAAAAACTACTTTAAATTCCATATGAAACAAACAAACAAAAAAAGCCCGTATAGCCAAGACAATCCTAAGCAAAAAGAACAAACCTGGAGGCATCACATGACCTGCCTTCAAACTATACTACAAGGCTATAATAACAAAAACAACATGGTACTGGTACCAAAACAGATATATGGACAAACAGAACAGAACAGAGACCTCAGAGATAACACCACACACCTACAACCATCTAATCTTTGACAAACCTGACAAAAACAAGCAATGGGGAAAGGATTCCCTATTTAATAAATGGTTTTGGGAAAACTGGACAGCCATATGCAGAAAGCTGAAACTGGATCCCTTCCTTATACATTATGCAAAAATTAACTCAAGATGCATTAAAGATTTAAACGTAAACCTAAAACCATAAAAAACCCTAGAAGAAAACCTAGGCAATACCTTTCAGGACATAGGCATGGGCCAAGATGTCATGACTAAAACACCAAAAACAGTTAAAACAAAAGCCAAAAATTAGTATCCAATTAAACTAAAGAGCTTCTGCACAGCAAAAGAAACTATCATCAGCATAAACAGGGAACCTACAGAATGGGAGAAAATTTTTGCAATTTAGCCATCTGACAAAGGGCTAATATCCAGACTCTACAAGGAACTTAAACAAATTTACAAGAAAAAAACAACCTCATCAAAAAGTGGATGAAGGCTATGAACACACACTTCTCAAAAGAAGACATTTATGTGGCCAACAAACATATGAATATAACCTCATCATCACTGGTCATTAAAGAAATACAAATCAAAACCACAATAAGATACAGTTTCATGCCAGTTAGAATGGCAATCATTAAAAAGTCAGGGAACGACAGATACTAGAGAGGTTGTGGAGAAATAGGAATGCTTTTGCACTGTTGGTGGGAGTGTAAATTAGTTCAACCATTGTGGGAGACAGTGTGGCAATTCCTCAAGGATCTAGAGCTAGAACTACCATTTGACCAGCAATCCCATTACTGGGTATAGTCCCAAAGGATTATAAATCATCCTACTATAAAGACACATGCACATGTATATTTATTGCAGCACTGTTCACAAGAGCAAAGAGTTGGAACCAACCCAAATGCCCATGAATGATAGCCTAGATAAAGAAAATGTGGCACATATATACTATAGAATACTATGCAGCCATAAAAAAAGAATGAGTTCATGTCCTTTGCAGGGACATGGATGAAGCTGGAAACCATAATTCTCAGCAAACTAACGCAGGAACGGAAAACCAAACACTGCATGTTCTCACTCATAAGTGGGAGTTGAACAATGAGAATGCATGGGCACAGAGACGGTAACATCACACACTGGGGCCAGTTTTGGTATCAGTACCATGATGTTTTGGTTACTGCAGCCTTGCAGTATAGTTTGAAGTCAGGTAGCATGATGTTGTCCAGCTTTGTTCTTTTTGTTTAGGGTTATTTTGGCTATATGAAGTCTTCTTTGACACTGCATATGAAATTTACAGTAGTTTTAAAAAAATTCTGTGAAGAATGTCAATGGTCATTTGATGGGAATAGCATTGAATCTACAAATTACTTTGGGCCGTATGGCCATTTTCACGATATTGATTCTTCCTATACTTGAGGATGCAATGATTTTCCATTTATTTATGTCCTCTTATTTCCTTGAGCAGTAGTTTGTAGTTCTTGTTGAAAAGATCCTTCACATACCTTTTTAGCTGTATTTCTAGGTATTGTATTCTCCTTGTAGCAATTGTGAATGGGATTTCATTTATGATTTAGCTGTCTGTCTATTGTTGGTGTAAAGGAATGCTTGTGATTTTTGCACATTGGTTTTGTATCCTGAGACTTTGCTGAAGTTGCTTATCAGCTTAAGGGGTTTTGGGGCTGAGATGATGGGGTTTTCTAAATATAGAATCATGTCATCTGCAAACTGAGACTATTTGACTTCCTTTCTTCCTGTCTTTCTCTTGCCTGATTGCCCTGGCCAGAATTTCCAATACTGTATTGAATAGGAGTGGTGAGCAGGGGCATCCTTGTCTTGTACCAGTTTTCAAAGGGAATCCTTCCAGCTTTTGCCCATTCAGTATGATATTGGCTGTGGTTTTGTAATAAATAGCTCTTACTATTTTGAGGTATGATCCATCAGTACCTAGTTTATTGAGAGTTTTTAACATGAAGGGATGTTGAATTTTATCAAAGGTCCCTTCTGCATCTATTGATATAATCATGTGGTGTTTGTCTTTGGTTCTGTTTATGTGATGGATTATATTTATTGATTTGTGTATGCTGAACCAGCCTTGCCTCCTAAGGATAGAACTGACTCGATCGTGGTGGATAAGCATTTTGATGTGCTGCTGGATTTGGTCCCACATTATTTTATTAAGGATTTTTGCATCCATGTTCATCAAGGATATTGGTCTGAAGTTTTCCGTTTTTGTTGTATCTTTGCCAAGTTTTGGTATCAGGATTATACTGGCCTCATAAAATGAATTTAAAAAGATTCCCTCCTTTTCAATTGTTTGGAATAGTTTAAGGAGAAATGGTACCAGCTCCTCTTTGGACCTTTCATAGAATTCAGCTGTAAATCCATCTGGTCCTGGGCTGTTTTTTGTTGGTAGGCTAAAAATGTCTACTTTCTTTAACCAAGGTTTATTTACACTGTTATTCTTAACATTAGGTATATGTCAGTTCTGAATTTTCATTAGCAAACACAAACCAGAAATACACCAAAGTCAATGAACAAATTTACCTCACAGAATCATTTGTTCCTTTCATTATTTGTAATTTTTTTTTTTAGTATGCAAGTCTACAACCTTATTAAATGTTTAAAAAAATCCCTCATTTCTATCACTTTATTCATTCTGAACTATGGAGGCTATATAAGATGAGAAACTCCCTCTTTCTCCCAGGACTTATTAAGTAAAGCATAGATCATTTATTTAACTAGTTACAGTGAGCCTACTTAATTATTGATTACCTACTTAATGTCAGGATATTATTTTTAGAGGTTTTAACAAAAGAGCAAACATGGCTTTTGCTTATCTATCTAACTATCTATCTATCTGTCTATCTATCTATCATCTATCCACAGGTATATAATTATATAACCCACAGGTATCATATCCTCTTTTCCAACAGTAGCACTCATTTTTTTCTCTTTTATATACTTTCGTTTTATCTTTCCTTTTAAAATAATATGTAGTGAGGGAAGGACATAGTATTATCTCAGATGTGACAAATTCAAGCTAAGTGTGATAACTCCTTCTTAGTATATCCATAGCAGGTATTATTAATAAATTATGCCATTTTTTCCTTTTAAGACCAGAGATAGCATCAGAATTCTTAGTACAGGGCTTCAGTGAACACTACCAATATTTTCTTCATTTATAATTTTGTATTGAAAACAAATAGAGGAGGTGGA
Organism: Aotus nancymaae; assembly: GCF_030222135.1. NCBI lineage: Eukaryota > Metazoa > Chordata > Mammalia > Primates > Aotidae > Aotus > Aotus nancymaae. The sequence goes on along the minus strand of NW_026988413.1, from coordinate 61,879,426 downwards.
TCATTTAAAATGACAAAAATGTGTTAATAATAGGTTGCTGTAGGTCAAGGGCTCACATTTATGGTTGCTTGATAAAATATAAAAGTCAATTACATAAACTCCAGATAAGCAACAGGATGATTTTTGTTTTTGTTTCTGGGTTTTTTATTTTGTTTTGTTCAAGTGTGTTCCAAATACTGGTGGACCTACTTATCCTAAAATTATTTGTATATATATAAATTTTTTATTTTAATTTCTGGGCCAAATTTGGCAAATCAAAGACTTTTTTTCTATATTTTAGAAAAATAGCCAGAAAAATATAAAATTATAATAACTACTAAGAGTTATCCCATAAATTTAATATATAATAATAAATAAGAACAGAAATAAGCATCCAGAAGAGATTAAATGACCTGAAGATCAGCAAGACTTGTTAAATAAGGTATTACTATGTAAAAAGAAAAGAATGATTTTAACAGAGGGAGTTATGGTTTTCTAAAAGACAATTTTCTAACATCTATCAGAATATAAAGTTTTGGACCATTTTTGAACCACTATATAAGAATGTATATATGTGTATGTTTTTCTATGTGTATATACAGTACACATATATATGAGTTTGCATGTGTGTATGTCTGCAGAATCATATATGATGAAAATATGAGATATTTGATAAACAATTATGCATAATAACCTCATGTTTGAGAAAATATATATGCATGTATGTTTATGAAAGATATCCCAAATTTTATATTTTATTGTATTTATCTTTAGGCAGCAGAGTATGAATTATGTTCACTTTCTCTTGAATACTTAGTTGAACTCTCTTTTATATTAACATTTATGATAGAATGCCTGTAAAGTGATTTTATATTAACAATAGCAACAAAAATATTAGCTATTCAGATAATAGAGAAAAGAAAGCCACAGAGGTAAATTTTACCAATACTTAATCAAGCACTGTCCAAATGAGAATAATCTTGAGCCAACAGACTTTGTATTTTCCTGTCTTATTGATAAAAGCTACTCTAGTTATTACCTGCATACCTGAGGACATGATGGCTGATTTAAATACAAATTTTTATAAGTTTATTACCGGAATGAAGTAGCCGCTTCATACAATAAATACAATAAAATAAAGTACTAGGCCGGGCGCGGTGGCTCAAGCCTGTAATCCCAGCACTTTGGGAGGCCGAGGCGGGTGGATCACGAGGTCAAGAGATCGAGACCATCCTGGTCAACATGGTGAAACCCCGTCTCTACTAATACAAAAAATTAGCTGGGCACGGTGGCGCGTGCCTGTAATCCCAGCTGCTCAGGAGGCTGAGGCAGGAGAATTGCCTGAACCCAGGAGGCGGAGGTTGCGGTGAGCCGAGATCGCGCCATTGCGCTCCAGCCTGGGTATCAAGAGCGAAACTCCGTCTCAAAAAAAAAAAAATAAAGTACTAAAAAAAAAAAAATACTTGTCACTTACACAAAGGTAACCAGCTGTATAATGATGTCAGAAGAAGATAAAGATTTCATGGCATCTGAGAAACCTGAGTTTAAACGTCAGCTCTTCTAACTTCAGACTGTGTGATTTTGGGTTAATTACTTAACCTCCATCAACATCAGTTTTCTCAACTGTAAGTAGAAGAGTACCTACTTCACCGTTAAAATTCTGAATTATAGTAGGCACTGACAGTGTTCACTTTTCTACTTTCTCATTACCTTTCTTACTCTGATTTCCTTCTTCTCTGACTTCTCACAACTCCCAGTGCTGGTGCCATCTCTTCTGTCATCTACCATCCCACCTTGACCATAAAATGTAGGCAATGAGTAAAGCAAAATGCACAAAGAGTTATTTCTTACCTTCCTTATGGAATATAGTGCTCTGACCTATTTATAGTGGGTGATCAGTGAATGTGTATTGATAACACAATATTTTATTTAAACTATTTTATTTAGGAGCAATGGACAGGACATTATTTAAATTTTAGATTGTTGGTGACATAGTAATTCAACTCCCTATTTTAAATCATTTTTTAGGTTGACATTACTTTTTTAATTATTGTGAAAGAATGCTTTTTATTTATGTTTTATTTTTATTTTTTTTTAAAGACGGGGTTTCTCCATGTTGATCAGGTTGGTCTTGAACTCCCAACCTCAGGTGATCCGCCCGCCTCAGCCTCCCAAAGTGCTGGGATTACAGACGTGAGCCACCGCACCCGGCTTTGAAAGAATGCTTTTTAAACACTACTTTGTCAGAATTCCAGATCAGCATCTGTTTGGTAAAATCTGGCACATGAATTGACCTTTAAAAAGCCCATCAGGCCGGGCACAGTGGCTCACGCCTGTAATCCCAGCACTTTGGGAGGCCGAGGCGGGTGGATCACGAGGTCAAGAGATCGAGACCATCCTGATCAACATGGTGAAACCCCGTCTCTACTAAAAATACAAAAAATTAGCTGGGCATGGTGGCGTGTGTCTGTAATCCCAGCTACTCAGGAGGCTGAGGCAGGAGAATTGCCTGAACCCAGGAGGCGGAGGTTGCGGTGAGCCAAGATTGCGCCATTGCACTCTAGCCTGGGTAACAAGAGCGAAACTCCGTCTCAAAAAAAAAAAAAAAAAAAAAAAAAAAAGGCCCATCAAACAGTGATTTACAATTTCCTCCTTCATAAGATTACTTAAGTATCAATAACAATTTATTCTAATAAGTTCCAGTAAGTGAAATGGAAGCCTTTCATACTCTGTGACATGAAAGGAAAAATATTTGGTGGGGTTAGTTTCATCCCTTTATAGTTAACCTTAGGACATTTATTATCTGTCATATAAGAAATAGAAATTAGTCATTCTCAGAGGAGGATTATATATAAACCTTGCAAAATGAAGATTGTATAGGAACATAAAACATTAAAAGTACAAAAATAATATAATAGAAATAAATTTGTGGACTACAAAACATTTTAAATTATTCTAAAGTACATTTTTCACTTTATGTTTTCTATACAAAATAGTAACTCAACGTATAGTTTGAAATTTTAACCAAATTAATTATTAAAAATGAAGAAAACAAAGAACATAAATCGGAATATTTAAGCATGGTGGCTCACGTCTGTAATTTCAGCACTTTGAGAGGCCAAGGTGGGCAAATCACCTGAGTTCAGGAGTTCAAGACCAGCCTGGCCAATGTGGTGAAACCTCCATCTCTACTAAAAATACAAAAATTAGCTGGGCGTAGTGGCAGGTGCCTGTAATCCCAGCTACTCGGGAGGCTGACACAGGAGAATCTCTTGAACCCAGGAGGCAGAGGTTGCAGTGAGCCGAGATCCTGCCATTGCACTGCAACCTGGAAGACAATAGTGAAACTTGGTCTCAAAAAAAAAAAAAAGTAAGAATGTTTCTTGTCAGAGGTGGGATCTCATCTGGGCCTTCACAACTTGAATGAAGGGAAGACATGGAGGAGGAAATTGCAGGCTGAAGTAAAAAGGCAAGAATAAAGTAGAAGTTTTAGTGGAGTTTCAGGGGAAAGTTGCACTTTTGAAAAAGAGCAGCAAATATCATCGAATAAGTAGACTGAAGCCAGGTTGCCAGTTGTTTTTTTTTTATTAGACTCTTATTAAAATGTGTTGAAGCAAGTTTTATAAAAATAAAAATTCATATATAGTTCCTCTTCCTATTCTGGTAAGATGTTTCATCTCAAAACTAGTTGTCTCCAAGATGTTGGTATTTCTGTTTGGTCTATAATACACATATAAAAAGTAGGAAATGCAAAACAGGTTTATTTTTTCTTATGCAAAATAGGGCACAGCATGAATGATATTTGCCCCAGCTACGTCAAATTTTGTAATGATCCAAATATTTCTATATTGTGTATCATAATTGCTACCGTAGTTTGAAGTGGTTTTGAATTACATATACTCTCTTTGCCGAAAGGTTAAGAAAATAGACTCACATAATTATCGGGAGCTATTTACCCCCAACTGAACACAATTATTGAAATCACAAGAACACAGATTTGAAAGGGACCCCAACAGGTTATCTAGTTCATGGTCTAATCTCTTCAAGGGCATACATTTAACCCACCACAATTTACCAAAGATATTTTTCCCCTTTCCTTAATCAAGTTAATCAATTTTCCTTACTTTGAGCAGGCTTGTTTAAAACCTCTCCTGATGAAAAAATTCCATTTAGTAAATAAAGCCCTGTGGAGAAAGAGAGAGAGATTCCACAACAGCTCTTGGTATTTTGCTTTGGCACGTGTTTAACAATGCTTACTGAAAACATTTCTTCATGATCTCTAAGGTACCTCCCCCATGCTTCTTCCACTGAAGACCATTCGCTCTAGTTTTGTGTGTTTCACTTACAGCAATAGAAGTATTACTTTACAGTTGCTATAATCTGCATTTAGGCGGGAAAGTATGGATGATAGGTGCAAATCTCTTCCATCTGTAGTAAAAAATGATAGGGAGTGTATGAAGAGTGACATTATTAATGTTATTCTTTTTTTGACCCCAAAAAGTTTCATGTAGTTTTAACCTATAAATCTTTCCTTAAAAATAAAAACATGCTTCTTCCCCAGCCAGCTTCTAGGGGACCCATATTCACCCATGGTTGACCACATTCACGCAGAGCCTATTTTATTCTCTGGGCCATAGTCCAAGCTCTTACATTTTCTAGAAATTAGTCTCATCATTACCACTATTTTATTCTGTTTTCAGGGCCTTTAATAATACCCCACTGTCTGCTAAGTAAGGGGTTTAAAAAATAATCTCATGTGAATTGAATGTCATCTATAGTGTAAACTGTACAATTAGTATATTTACATTTTAGAACTGTTTGGAGTTAAATATCAAATTAAGGATAACAATGGTAGTAATTTCAGGTTACCTGTAGAGAGAGAAGTTATAATGGTGTTACAGAAACCCTTTGAACAGTGCTGGGCACAGAAAAAATTGCCCTATTCTATTAGCTGTTGTTATTAGTCATGATGAAGATCGTGTTGGTGGCGGTACTGGTTAACTGTATTAGGTAGGAGTTGTGTTTTATTTACTGTCTTTCTCCTGGACTATAGTGCTCTGTTTTGTTTAGCGGGGATGATCAGTGAGTGTGTATTGATAACATAATATTTTACGTAAGAGCAATGGATAGGGCATTATTTAAATTTTAGATTGTTGGTGAAGTAGTCATTCAAACTCTTCATTAATCTTTTAATTCTTCATTGGGCATAATTTGTTGCACATCCCTGTCACCCTTTGAAAGTTAGCTTGGCTTTTGGGCTTGCTTTGGCCAATGAAATAAAGCCAGAATTGATAAATGACGCTTGTGCACAGAAACTGTGAGCTTTCACACTGAGAGTGCAATTTATCACATTTTCTTTTCCTGCCTCAGTAGTTTTGGATGTACTTCCAAGATGGAACTTCTGTCACCCTGGGTCCCAAGGTTGCTTGCTAAGCAGGATCTCACTTGAACACCCACTCTGGATACGTAAACTGAGTTAGAAATAAAAATCTGTTGTTGTAAGCCACTGAGATTTTGGAGGTTGCTTTTTTATTGCAGCATAACCTGTTCTCTCTTCACTGATAACTGGCAACACACTTATTTGTGAAGAAAACATTTTTGCTACTAGATATGACTCAACAAACTATTTTCTCTGCGCATAAATAAATTATTTTCAGGTGTCACTCCACATAACTGATTGTGCCATGCCAACTTCCTCTAAAGTAAATGTGGTGAAATCCTTTCCTTATAAGGAAGAAACGCAGCATCTGTTATATTTGAACGGAAAAACTACTTCTGGCTCGCTGTCCACACTGCTGAATGGGGAATAAAATCTGTCTGGTTGTTTATGTCCTGAATTTTGGCACTGAGGAAGAATGTGAGAAGCTCAATTTACCTATGTTATTGTGCTAAAATTTCTTCTCCCACCTTAGGCATTAAAAGTACACAGTGCGGTGGCTTATCTTGCAACAGTTGCAATTGTTAATGACGAGACATTAAGGGGCAAACAGAGAAATCTTCTTCCTCTTAGTAACATCAAGAAAGACTGAAGGGTAGAGTAAATAATTCTCACTTCCATTTTTCAACCTCACTTACTTGATACTCCGGTTAGAGACTCAGTGAACAATTTCTGAAATTTTATTTTCCTGCTTTTATGTATGAATATCATTTTGTGTTTTAAATGCTTTAAGAGAGGCTACATGTTTATAATTCATTTTTGTTGTAATTTTTTGGTAAATGATTATAAGGAAATATATGTTTCTTACTCCTTAATGGGGATGAGTAGGAAACTAAGATGAAATACATAGTTTTAGTTGAAAAGTGTTTTATTTTAAAGACTGCCTCAAAATTTGTTTATATCATCCCCAAAGCGCTGTTTAAAGTTTATTATTATTTTTTACATTAATTTTACTATATTGATATTAGAAATAAGATATGATCAAAACAATTGAAATGTGGATTAAAAATACTGATAATCTTAATTCAAAAGCTTTGTTAATCATACTAATATGAATTATTTTTAGGTCTGAAATCTGATTTCATATTATATTAGAGTAAGCCCATTTCTCTATGCAGATGGTAAATAGGGCTCCTTGTTAGTTCAATTTTAGATTAAATGAGTAAAGAAAGGGCACTTTCTGAAAACAGTAGTCATTTCATATTGTTTTGTGGTTTACAGTGTTCCATTAAAAACACATGACATTGTTAGGCGTATGAATTGATAATTCCTTCCATGTTTTACTTCTGTGTATTTTTAGATTTTGTTTTCTGTATGTCATTTTCTTATTGACGGGATGCTAAGGAGAAAGGCAGGATGAGTTAAATGGATTCATTAGAATGCACAAGAAGGCAGGGTCTCCATTGTTTTCAAACTATAGAGCAGTTATGATGTTAGGATGCTTTTTCAAATATGCATAGAAATTATTTTCATGAAATACCCACTATACGCTCAATGCCTTTGTGGCACTGTCTCTATCTCCCAAATGTCTTCATATCTTTATTCGTATTTCACACATAAGCTAAAAAATTCAATTATTTAAATGTATTGCCCAAGTAAAGCTATGTAGCTAGTAAATGACAAGACTGAATTCAAATTCAGTGTCTGTACTGACTGAATCATGGATATGAGTTTTGAATTATTCCCACTTTATATATCAAACCGTCTTTCCCAATGGTATAGGGGTTAGTTTTCTGCATGAAATATTAACTGTTATAAAACTTATGTTTTAAGGATGTAGAGATCTTATTGGAGAATTACTGTATAAATTCCAGAGCAAAGTTTCCAAAGGACTTTTTCCCAAGGATGAGGGTGTGCTTGTCCCAGAAATAGACATATATATATTTCACCCACCCCCTAGTGACATTAGAACACTCTGTTCTTTAAAATCAAGGGCTAAATTAGACAAGGAAGGTTCAAACTGGACAAACCTACAATTATCAAAATAACCTCTTAGCATTAAGAAGGCAGTGAGGACTCAGCAGGTATTTTTATTTGCTTATTTTCTCATCAATTGAAAACACAGTCAAATTTTGGCTGTGTGACCTTGGTTATTTTGCTACCTAAGTTTCAGTTCTTCATCTGTAAAATGTGCCTATTTTTTGCATAGGATTGTTCTTCGGATTTATTTAAGTATCATATTTAAAGTTTTTATCACAGTGCCTACCATACTATGACCTTGAAATTGTGAGTGTTTACTTAGAGCATGATAGCATACAGTTAAGAAAAGAATTGTATTATTACCAATATAGATTCCGAGGATATAACAGAAAATAAAACAGACACATTTGCTGCCCTAATTAAGCTTATAGTCTGGTACGAGAAGAGACTGTATATTCTAGTTGTTGAGTAGTACTCTGAATAAAAATAAATAATAAATAAAACATTAAGTGTGATATAGTGTTACAGGGATTCTTTTTTACATAGGGTGATCAGGGAGTCTCTGATAAGGTGGTATGTGAGTAGGGAACTGCAGGAAATGTGGAAACTTGGAAGGAAAATATTGTGGACAGACAGACTGACTGATGCAAAGGCATTGACATTAGAATATCTTTTGTGCATTCTAACAGTGGAGGGAGCAGGGAGGACAGTGGGAGATGAAATCAGCAAGGCAGCTGGGGAGCTGATTACGTGGGCCTTGGCTGCCATGCTGAAGGTAAGACATAGGCTGTACCATGGAAAGCCATTAAAGAATGTTGAAGTGAGGAATGACTTGGTCTGACTCTCAGACTGAAAAGGTCGGACTCCTAGTTGGCACATGATAAATTTTAGGGGCAAGGCTTGAAACAGGGAAATAAATATGTGGGAGACTTTAATAGTTTAGGTAGAAGATGATGGTTACTTGAATGAGTGATATTGATGAAGGAAGAAAGAAAAGATATTATGGATATTAAAGGTAGAACTGATGGAATTTACCAATAGATTCTGGTAGGATATGGGCGGTAGGGAGGTACCAAGGATGATTATTTTGGCCTGAACAACTGGAAGACTGGAGTTGTCACTTCCTGACGGGGAAAGCTGCTGGAGAGGAGCAAGTATGAATATGAAGAGAAATGAGTGGTAGCTAGATGAGGACCTAAGTTCAAGGGGAGTACTAGTTAAAGATGTGTGACATATAGCATAATACATATCACCTATCTGGATGTGAGATATATATATATATATATATATGTATATACATATGGAGTGATCTGGGTTGAGGAAAAATTTGGCGATGCAAAAGAGATGCTCATGTCCTTGAGCAGGTGAGAGATGGGATTTCTTGAAGCATAGCAGAGGCTGGGCTGCCAGGGGATACAGAGTGATGACAGCAGGGTGGGGGTAATTGATAGAGGTAGTTAGATATTTGCCTAAAATTTGCTATTGAAAGTAGTAGCAAACCCACAATTACTTTTGCACCAACCTAATAGATTCGATGGTGGTGGGGGGACTTGGAATTTCTCTCTTGATAACTTTTAGTTTCTCACTTAAACATAAAGCAAATTTCTCCACTGAAGGAGTAGAGGAAGAGAGAAAGTATATGTTGGTTTGTTAGGTATGCCATAACAAAGTACCACAGAGGGGTTGATGGAAACAACGGAAGTTAATTTTCTCGCAATTTTGGAAGCTGTAAGCCTGACATCCAGGTATCAGCAGGGTTAGTGTCTACTGAGGTTTTTCACCTTTGCTTGTGAATGGCCTTCTTCTCCCTGTGTCTTCATGTGGTCTTCCCTCTCTGTGTCCTTCCTAATCTCATTTTTACTTAATCACTTATTTAAATTCCTATCTCCAAATATAGTCACATTCTGAGGTATTGGGCTTTAGGACTTCAACATATGTTTTTTTAAAACTTATTTATTTATTTATATTGCATTTTAGGTTTGGGGGTACATGTGAAGAACATGCAAGATGTTGCATAGGTAAACATATAGCAGTGTGATTTGCTGCCTTCCTCCCCATCACTTATATCTGGCATTTCGAACCCCATGCTATCTCGCCCCAACTCCCCAACCCCTGCTATCCCTCCCCTATTTCCCCCCAACAGACCCCAGTGTGTGATGCTCCCCTCCCTGTGTCCATGTGTTCTTATTGTTAAACACCCGCCTATGAGTGAGAACATGCAGTGTTTGATTTTCTGTTCTTGTGTCAGTTTGCTGAGAATGATGGTTTCCAGGTTCATCCATGTCCCTACAAAGGACACAAACTCATCGTTTTTGATGGCTGCATAGTATTCCATGGTATATATGTGCCACATTTTCCCTGTCCAGTCTATCATGGATGGGCATTTGGGTTGGTTCCAGGTCTTTGCTATTGTAAACTGTGCTGCAATGAACATTCGTGTGCATGTGTCCTTATAGTAGAACGATTTATAATCTTTTGGATATATACCCAGTAATGGGATTTCTGGGGCAAATGGAATTTCTATTTCTAGGTCCTTGAGGAATCGCCACACTGTCTTCCACAATGGTTGAACTAATTTACACTCCCACCAACAGTGTAAAAGTGTTCCTATTTCTCCACATCTTCTCCAGCATCTGTTGTCTCCAGATTTTTTAATGATCACCATTCTAATTGGCGTGAGATGGTATCTCAATGTAGTTTTGATTTGCATTTCTCTAATGACCAGTGATGATGAGCATTTTTTCATATGTTTGTTGGCCTCATGTATGTCTTCTTTTGTAGAGTGTCTGTTCATATCCTTTGCCCACTTTTGAATGGGCTTGTTTGTTTTTTTCTTGTAAATCTGTTTTAGTTCTTTCTAGATTCTGTATATCAGCCCTTTGTCATATAGGTAGACTGCAAAAATTTTTTCCCATTCTGTTGGTTGCTGATTCATGCTAATGACTGTTTCTTTTACTGTGCAGAAGCTGTGGAGTTTGATTAGGTCCCATTTGTCTATTTTGGCTTTTGTTGCCAATGCTTTTGGTGTTTTGGTCATGAAGTCCTTGCCTACGCCTATGTCCTGAATGGTTTTGCCTAGATTTTCTTTTAGGGTTTTTATGGTGTTAGGTCTTATGTTTAAGTCTTTAATCCATCTGGAGTTAATTTTAGCGTAGGGTGTCAGGAAGGGGTCCAGTTTGTGCTTTCTGCACATGGCGAGCCAGTTTTCCCAACACCATTTATTAAACAGGGAATGCTTTCCCCATTGCTTGTTTTTGTCAGGTTTGTCAAAGATCGGATGGTTGTAGACGTGTTGTGTTGCCTCCGAGGCCTCTGTTCTGTTCCATTGGTCTATATCTCTGTTTTGGTACCAGTACCATGCTGTTTTGATTACTGTAGCCTTGTAGTATAGTTTGAAGTCCAGTAGTGTGATGCCTCCCACTTTGTTCTTTTTGCTTAGAATTGACTTGGCGATGCAGGCTCTCTGGGTTTTAGAGGGACATACTTTAGCCCCTAACAAGGTATTTAAAATTTGAGGAAAGTTTCATAGTCCAGAATGGGCTAGAAAATGTAAACTTGCAGGGCAGCATTTAGAGTAACGTAGTAGACCATTCATAGTTGTAACATTTGCAATATCTATAAGATTAAAAAATTTAAGGGACTATTAAGTTCTAATTTTAACAACTCTATGTTAATTAAATTAAATATTTTTTCTGAACATATACTCTGTATTCTAAGTAGTCCAGAAAATAAAATAGAAAATAATAGCATGCGCAGACGTTCCAAGTATATTTGTCAAGTGCTGTACATTCATTATATCATATATTATGCCTACAGAGGGTGAAAATTAGTAAATTAGAAAGAAGAGAGAGATTGGTAGAGTGAGCTCTCCACATCTTTTTCATCCTATAGCCTTCAGACCAAAATCCAGCCTGCCCATCTGTAATACATTCTTATATTCTCTAATAAAGTCTTGTGCTTTATTATCTTAGATATTTAAAACATTGTTTTCACAATTTATTTGTAGTTTATTTTTAAATTAAGAGTTAATATTTTTCAGAAATATTTTTATTTTATTTCGTACTTCATTGTACTGTATTTTGTTTAATTTCCTTTCCAAATAGAGGGGAGTCTCTATGGCTTTTTAGAAACCTTATTGTCCATTTAACTTTATTAATGTAATGTTTAAAGTACATTGGAAAATAAAGTAAGCATGCAGTACATAATTTAAGTATGATTTTGAAGGCTATTTTTTGTTTAGTTAACTTAGGATATTTATTTTGTTTCAGATAAGAAGGTGATAAACAAGTTTTATGTAAGATTGTTTTTAGTTAGTTTTAAATAAACCAAGTTTTAATTTATATGAGATAACGGTGATTTTGTAAATAAAATCTATCATTTTATTGTTAAATTAATCACCAGTAATCACAATATATAGTTGAGGTAGGAGATGATGGTTGCTTGAATGACAGTGGTATTGATTAACAGTGTAGCATAATTTTGTTAGCTCTGCAAAGTAAAATATTGATAATTTCCTAAAGGATAAAATATTTATATTTGGAAGAGTCCATCTTAATACAACATTAAAATAAGTTAAGTGGAAGTCTACCTATAAATCTTCACAAAATTTAGATGCTATACAACTCTTTCACTTGTCTCTGAAAACATAAATTCTAGTGCTCGCTTCGGCAGCACATATACTAAAACTGGAGCGTTACAGAGAAGATTAGCATGGCCCCTGCGCAAGGATGACATGCAAATTCGTGAAGCGTTCCATATTTTTAAATTAACTCCAGATGGATTAAAGACTTAAACATAAGACCTAACACCATAAAAACCCTAGAAGAAAACCTAGGCAAAACCATTCAGGACATAGGCATAGGCAAGGACTTCATGACCAAAACACCAAAAGCAATGGCAACAAAAGCCAAAATAGACAAATGGGACCTAATCAAACTCCGCAGCTTCTGCACGGCAAAAGAAACAGTCAATAGAGTGAATCTGCAACCAACAGAATGGGAAAAAATTTTTGCAGCCTACCCATCTGACAAAGGGCTGATATCCAGAATCTAGAAAGAACTAAAACAGATTTACAAGAAAAAACAAACAAGCCCATTCAAAAATGGGCGAAGGATATGAACAGACACTTTACAAAAGAAGACATACGTGAGGCCAACAAGCATATGAAAAAATGCTCATCATCACTGGTCATTAGAGAAATGCAAATCAAAACTACATTGAGATACCATCTCACGCCAGTTAGAATGGCAATCATTAAAAAATCTGGAGACAACAGATGCTGGAGAGGATGTGGAGAAATAGGAACACTTTTACACTGTTGGTGGGAGTGTAAATTAGTTCAACCATTGTGGAAGACAGTGTGGCGATTCCTCAAGGACCTAGAAATAGAAATTCCATTTGCCCCAGCAATCCCATTACTGGGTATATATCCAAAGGATTATAAATCGTTCTACTATAAGGACACATGCACACGAATGTTCATTGCAGCACAGTTTACAATAGCAAAGACCTGGAACCAACCCAAATGCCCATCGATGATAGACTGGACAGGAAAAATGTGGCACATATACCCCATGGAATATTATGCAGCCATCAAAAACGAGGAGTTCACATCCTTCGTAGGGACATGGATGAACCTGGAAACCATCATTCTCAGCAAACTGACACAAGAGCACAAAATCAAACATCGCATGTTCTCACTCATAGACGGGCGTTGAACAATGGGAACACATGGACACAGGGAGGGGAGCACTATACACTGGGATCTGTTGGGAGGAGTGGGGGGGACAGTGGGGGGTGGGGAGTTGGGGAGAGGTAGCATGGGGAGAAATGTCACAACATGTAGGTGAAGGGGAGGAAGGCAGCAAATCACACTGCCACGTATGCACCTATGCAACAATCTTGCATGTTTTTCACATGTATCCCAAAACCTAAAATGCAATAATAATAATTAAAAGAAAACATAAATTCTAAGCAAAAGTTTGAGAAAAGTACATACATGTGCTTTTAAACGTGTTTAAAGTAGACAATGTGCCTGATCCATATCATATTTTTTTCTAGTAAATGTAAACCTTTGTTGTTGTTAAGTAGAGTTTTTCTATTTAAATATCATTTTATAAAGTAGGACACTGACATACATAGTTTCAATATAATCTTTTTCATACTATTGATAGAGCATTTGTTGAAGTTCATAGTTATGCTATATGATAAAATATACAGTAGAAGTTAAAATAGTATTCAAAATATTTTTAAGAGAGGTGAAATGTATGTGTTGGAAATAAATTTTAGATAACATTGGTTAAATTATCTTTCTCAATACTTAGTAATTTGTCAGAAGTTTCTCTACAATTTCTTGTTACTTAGAGATTTGTCAGATGGCTTTACTTTTACTTCTTGGCAGGACTCCCTTGAATCTTTCAAATGAATGAAATTTTATGCTGCAAATTGTACCATAGTCTACTTTTTTTCTCACATTTCTTAAACAATGAGACTTGGGATTTTCTCAACTTTGAGCACTTAAATATGCTCGTAACCATTTTGGGTTTCAGTTGAAAAATCTAATGAACTCTCCAGAAAAACACAAAACTTACATACACTTAAAATGTTGCATACAAATTGAAACAATTCATAGATCCCCTAAAGTCAATCTATGAATATTTATGGTTCAAATTATAGTGCTTCTAGACCCACAAAGAAGCCTAATTATAGCAATTTTGACTTATCATCTTGATGGAATATAATATACAGTGAGAACAAGATGAGAGTTGTTTATGATATACTGAAACTCACCATACTAAAAGTATGAAAAATGTAAAGCTCAAAATTATATATGTACTACAATTTCAATGATATAAAATGTGCATGTTCTGTACAAAAACTTTAAAAACTCATGAAAAAAAAGGAAAAGTAGTTTTGAAAGAGTAATAGGATTATGAATAAATTTTTCCTTTAAAAAATTCCTTTGAATGCTCTATTGTTTTATATTTAAAAATAATACAGTAATAGGAGAAACCCACAAAAGAGACAACTTATAGCCTGGACAAATGCAATCATCTCTTATCTATTCTCCGAGTATCCACTCTTGCTCCCTTCTTTTCATTCTGTTGAATGAAGCCAAAATAATAAATAATCTTTTTTTTTTTTTCTTTTGAGGCAGAGTCTTACCCTGTTTCGCAGGCTGGAGTGCAATGGCGTGATCTCAGCTCACTGCAACCTTGGCCTCCTGGGTTCAAGCGATTCTCCTGCCTCAGTCTCTTGAGTAGCTGGGATTACAGGCACATGTCACCATGCCCAGCTAATTTTTGCATCTTTATTAGAGATGGGGTTTTGCCATTTTGGCCAGGCTGGTCTCAAATTCCTGGCCCCACGATCTGCCCGCCTTTCCTCCAAAGTGCTGGGATTACAGGTGTGAGCCACCATGCCCAGACAGCTAAAATAATCTTTAAAAAATTCCAATTTGATTATACCACACCTCTAATTAAACCTCCTCAATGGCTTCTAATTCTTCTTAGAATAAAATCCCTGAATGGGTCTCCAAGGCTTCTCCCCCTAGTTTCCTCCAGTTCACCAGCCTTTCCGCCTTTATATATGACTTTACACATTCATTCTTTTGTCTTCCTTCTTTCTCTTGTAAACTTGACTCATCCTTTAGACTTCAGCTCCAAATTTACTTCTTTGGGAAAGCTCCTATTGATCCTTCAGCTTGATCATATAGTATTCCATATTTTTATTTCATAGCAATTTTCAAGTGAATGAATCAAGGATAAGCCACTGACCCAATTTATACTTTAACAAGATCTCATAAATATTAAAAATATTAAGTTTTCTCTACATAGATAAAAATGAGGATGAAGCACTGCAATACTCTAACTTAATCAATATAGGCAGCCTTTTCCCCTTATGATTGACATAGGTAAAGCACAGCTTCTACAAGACAGTGCAGTAATGAAATTAAACGAGTAAAGAACATGCACAGTGAGTGAGTGGAGAAGAATTTTACATTTATAGTTAGGCTGATAACATGACCCCTAAGCTCCCAGTGATTTTCATATATTACAAAAAAGAAAGTCAATGAAGTTGTAAAAAGAGTAAGTTAAACACATTATTTGTTGTCATGTGGACACAATAGCTGACTGGTTAAATCTGTACTTTTAAAAAGTTATGTAAGTACAGCTGTAGGTCATTTCACACTAGGAGTTTCAAATGGAAAGACAAATTCACTCAGTGGGAGCTCTTCAGCATCACCCAAATGGTTCAAATAGCAGCTGTTTTCAGTTGCACCAAATAGAAAGTGTTAGAACAACTGCACATAGAAGCATTTGTGTGGACTTATCTGTTAAGAAATAGGGATATTTGTCATCCCCTACGTTATACTTAAAGTGGCTTAAATATAACAGAAAGATTGTGAAATTATAGTACTTTTAGCTTTAACAGCAGATATTTTTTGGAAGCTTCATTTTAGTAAATCTCATTTTGTAATCTAATATTGGCCACAATATAATATGCAAGTAGAAAATACATACATTAGTTAAAAGCAGTAATTTCAAATCTGATTTTTAAAAAATCTCATTAGAGTGCCAAAAAATGGATGAGTTGCTAAAATATTAAGGCCAATGAATCAGCAATTCAGTAGGTTTTTTTAGGTCACCATGACAGAAAGAACCATTAACAACTTTGTTCTCTTCATTCTGTAAACCAATGCACACGTATGTTTGTTGCAGCACTACTTACAAAGACTTTGCAGCTTGAAATGCATTCCAGACAGCAGTCAATTTTCAATTGTCATCAAGTACAGTTACCAGCAGGATGCTGCTGGTTAAAAAACATGTAATGATTGCTGCTCACCAAAGGGTATTTGGGATTCTGGATTTCAAAATGTTAAAATATTTGAGACGTGGGCAAAGATCTCATGACGAAAATACCAAAAGCGATTGCAACAAAACAAATGACAAATGGAATCTAACTAAGCTAAAGATCTGCACAGCAAAACAAACTATTATCAGAATGAATAGGCAACCTACAGAATGGGCGAAGATTTTTCCAATCTAGCCACCTGAAAAAGTTCTAATATCCAGAATCTACAAGGAACTTAAATTTACAAGAAAAAAAAAAAAAAAGACTATCAAAAAGTGGGCAAAGGATATGAGCAGACAATTCTCAAAAGAAGACATTACGTGGCTCACAAACATGTTAAAAAAAAAAGCTGGATATCATGGATCATTATAGAAATGCAAATCAAAACCATAATGAGATACCATCTCATGCCAGTCAGAATGACGATTATTAAAAGGCCAAGAAACAATAGATACTGATGAGGCTGTGGAGAAATAGGAATACTTTTTACACTTTTGTTGGGAATGTAAATTAGTTTATCCATTGTGGAAGACAGTGTGGTGATTCCTCAAGAATCTAGAACCAGAAATACCATTTGACCCAGCAATACCATTACTGGGTATATACCCAAAGGAATATAAATCATTCTAGTATAAAGACACATGCACACATACGTTTGTTGCAGTACTATTTACAATAGCAAAGACATGGACCAACCCAAATGCCCATCAATGATAGACTGGATACAGAAAATGTGATACATATACACTGTGGAATACTATGCAGCCAAAAAAAGGAATGAGATCACGTTTTTTGCAGGGACATGGATGAAGCTGGAAGCCATCATCCTCAGCAGATTAACACAGGAAGAGAAAACCAAACACCATGTCTTCTCACTCATAAGTGGGAGTTGAACAATGAGAACTCACGGAGACAGGGAGGAGAACAACACACACTGGGGCCTGTCAGGGGGTGAGGGGAGGGGAGGGAGAGCATCAGGACAAATAACTAATATATGTGGGGATCAAAACCTAGGTGACGGGTTGATAGATGCAGCAAACCACCATGGCACACATATACCTATGTAACAAACCTGCATGCTCTGTACATGTATCCCACAACTTAAAGTGTATATATATGTGTATATACATACATATATATACACACACTTAAAGTGTATATACACACACATATATATATACACACACTTTAAGTTGTGGGATACATGTACAGAGCATGCAGGTTTTTATATATATACAGACACACACACACGACAAAATTTATTATTTCAATTGTTATTTTAAAATTTTAAGAGATATGGAGATATCTATCTATCTATCCATCTATCTTAGGTTTAAAACCAAATTCAGAAAACAGTGTCATTTCTACCTAAATTTAGTCAGAGACTTTTAACATTCAAGTACTTTTTAAAAATTATAGACAACTTGATTCAGAGCATAGACATATAACCTAAATGGAATAAAACATCTGAAGAAAGAAGTTTCCTTTCTCTGTATGTGCTTTTTACTTATTAAACTAATTTTGCTTTACTTTAAAGGGAGAGAGTAAAATTTCTCTGTCCTTCTTCAACCTATTTGCTTTGCAAATGTACTTTATTATAACTATTCAACAAAGAAAGGCTTCTTATTGTTAGAAGTTTTAGCTTTCCAGAAACTGTGGTTATAGTCAAGTTCATTAAGAGAACCATGCAATTAGGGATATGAATCTCTTCATTCTCTGTACCTGAAGAAGTTTCTGATAGAAGATAATTTGGCAGGATAATTTCTATATAAATTTAACTTCCTATTCAGTTTCTTAGCCCCTAACTTTCTTCTTATAGCCTTTAAAAAACAGTCACACGTAAAAGGGGAGTAGCCAAGTCCAATGAAAAGTATGTAAATGCTTATATAAGCACTCGTCACAAGTACTGTTATGTTGCAATAGACTGCTCCAAAAATAGTTAGATTTTTAAACAATATTTTAGAAGAATGCAAAGCTCTACAGTAGATGAAACAATATGGCTTGAAGGCTAGAATATATTTGCTTCTCTGAGAAAGTTCTTAAGCTTTTGGTTTTTTTCTTTATACTTTAGATAAAACTGTATCTATCTCACTGCTGTTATTAGAATCAATTTGCTAAACAACTAAATTTAAACTAACATTAGAGTTGGAGTACTTTCTCATCTCCTTAATAAATTGCTTACAGTAGCATCTAATTTTTTCTGAAAAGATGTATCATTATTTAAAGTTATGAATTACTTAAGCAGTAGTAGCTTTTACAGTCTTAAGAATACAAAGTTTTCTCCTCTCATCCCTTCTACCTGGTATTAATTTACAGATATTACTATTCATGGCAGAAATTTTCTAAAGGACCTGTCACAAGGTTTCAGGCTTTTTTACTCCCTTTTATTTCTTGTGTTTCACCTCCCTAATATGGCCAGAAAGAACTGAAAACAATCGAATGCTCATTAGATTATGTTCATGATCATTCATATGAACTTTAGGGTTTTCTTGGGCAGTATTTGGGTGAGAGCTAATGATGTACACATTCAAAGTACATTTGTAAATGTTTTATTACTCCAAGGAGTAGAAGACATTGACCACTGGGTTATCATAAAGAAATATAATATTGGGTTGGGGGCTTATTGAAGAAACCTTATACAATATAGTTTCTTTTTCTTGATCTATGCATAAAGCAATAAAAATTGCACATTTTTGGTAGGCTAAGTTTTATTCTCAATTCAATTTAACAAATATTTATGAAGCACCTACTATATGCTATCTGTAATACTCAAATGAGTCAAGTGTACTTTTATCTGTTAAGAAATTTATAAAGTAAAAATAATAATACATGTGAAAGTGTGAATCACATGGGTAAATTGTAGTACTAAAGTATAGGATCATTACAAACAAAAGGTGATAAGAGCCATAAAAAGAAAATGAAACTAATATTTAAGAGTGCTTCTAAGTGCTCGGTACTTTAGACCTCTATAGGTGAGATGAGGGCACCTCTTTTTGGTTATGGGAGGGGCAGTGGAGATAGGCAGGCTCATTTGAAGTTTATTGAGTACTTACTATGTGAAAAAAATTTCAGGTAGAGTATCAAAAGAAGTTTTGTGAAGGCAGTGGCAATTCATATGCTGATGAATTATGATTTGTAATTTGCGACCTGTTCAAACTGACAGAGAATATGACTTGTTTTTCTCTCATTTCCTAACTTTGTCATATTGGTGTTATCTACTTTATTGTGACTCCTAATGATTAGGCAAGGATGGAAGCAAAAACTACATTGCTCCTATTCTGAAACAGAATTAGGGAGACAAAATCCTTACCCACCCCATTCCCCAGGTAACCCAGATCATACAGGAATCCTCTCCACTATTCAGAGTGAATCGTAATGGTGGTAGGGATAGAAGTAATAGTGCCAGTAGTAATGATAGTATACAAATAAGGACAGCTGCCATTTATTGAACTCTTAGTATGTGCCTAGGAATATGCTCACATTGATTACATCATTATTTATCCTTACATTTCCCCGTCAGGTTATGTTTTATGTCAAATCATTTATAAATAAAAGAAAATAATTTCTGCTAGATTAAACATACAGGACAAATTTGTTATTAGATAAGGGGATGCTTCATGAACCAGAGATGCTCACTGTAACTGGGCCTTGAGAATGGAGAAGCATCAGGACCTGACAGTACATTAAGAAGTCAGGAAGGAGGCTCTCTCAGGCTCTTCCTTTTGCTTTTCTCTCTGCATCTGTAGCTTGGCTTTCTCTCTTTTTGTGTACACATGACAAGAGAAAGGGCATCACTTTACAGCTTCAGGAGACGAACCAACATTAACTGCTATCTCTCAAGCCCCATTCTAAATTTTCAGGAAAGCATATTTGACTAAAAGAGCTTGGGTCAGATAAACAAAACTGAGCCAAAAAATTTAGCTAGTGTATCAGGTTCACTTAGAACACATATGAAGGAAGAGTGCTCAGAGAAAGAAATCTCGTGTGAATTCTCCACTGTAAGAATGAAACACACACACAAAAAGAGTAAGTAACGTGCTCAAGTTCACAGCAAATAAATGGCAAAATGTGTTGAGAATGTAGATTTTGTCTGAGTGGTTTTCATTGAATGCTACCCAAGTAGCTCTCGCTGAAGTCTGTTGACTCTTGTATTAGTTTCCTACTGCTGGTAGGAAATGATTGAGTAACAAGTTGCCATAAACATAGTGTCTTTAAACATAAATGTATCTTACAGTTCTGGAGGTTAGAGGCTTTAAGTACGTTGTTAGTTCTATGTCCCTTCTAGAAGATCTAGGGATAAACCGTTTCCTTTCCTTTTATAGCTTCTAGAGGCCACCTGCTTTCCTTGGCCTGGGGCCCCTTCCTTGGACCATTCTGACCTCTGCTTTTATCATCACATCTCTTTGTCTCCCTAAAATTCTCCTGCACCCCTCTTAAAATAATCCTTGTGACTGCATTGGTTTCACTCAGATAGTGCAGAATAATCTCCCCATCTCAAAATTCTTAATTTAATCAACCCTCTAAGGTCTCTTTTGCCATAACATATTCACAAGTTCCTGAGATTAGAGTGTAGACATCTTTGAGGAGGCCATTATTCCAAGTACCATTACTCTCCAGTCTAATCTAGCCTAGTTTAGTCTAAGTAATTCCTACTTAGTATTGCACTTTGGGATTTACCTTTTAGTCTTTTTACAACATCACATTCTACCCACTTCTTACTATTTTTATTTATCTGTGATGATGACTCTGTTTGACAAAAACTATTTTTTTTTTCTGTTTCATCTTAAACTTGCTTGAGATTCTGCCATGCTTATAAGAATTAATATTTCTTGGTCTTCTTAATTCCCAGATGCTCCATTTCAAGTGTAACTCATTCATTATTTGAGATGGACATTGAAGTAGAGTTCTAATTTTGACAAAGATGGGAGCAAAGGGGGGCATTTCATTTGGAAGGATATTTATGGACAAAGCTGTCAAAGTATACATGGAGTAAGAGTAGAAAAGTCTGTTATCAAGTCTGTAGGGATTATTTAATGGGAGAATGAGGGAGGAATAGTAGATTGGAAGCCATATCATAAATTTTTTCAAACAGATCTGTAATGCATTTATGTAATATGACTGATAGAAAAATTATAATTACTCAAAATTAAGTATTCTATAAATTGATTACTTTTAAATGTGTTTTTCTGTAGAAAAGGTCCATTTAAAAATGCTTGCCATTCTTTATGTACACATGGGTTTCGCCTCTAAAATTTCAAACACGGTCTTTTAAAACTAACTGTACTATTTATTGTTTTGAAACAGACACACAAACATACACACACACACCACCATCAACACATTAGCAGGACCTCATGCAAGGCTGGCTGTAAAACAACCAACCCTGATTGGCTGGAACACCATAGACATATACCCTTAAACAAAGACTTGTTTATTCTGCTTATACCACTGTAGTTCTAATGATCTTTAGTAGTATTAACTGGTTTTCTGAATGTAGATATTTGTCTGTATATAAAGTGTTAGACAGTAGTTACCTAATGTGCAAAATATGTACTCATTTCCATTGTATTCATCTTGAGTATAACTATTCATTCTTAAGAAAAATAAACTTCATTTTACTGTTATTATAAACCAGCTATGAAAGTATTTAATGGCTACAAGTCAACTTTGGAGCAAAAGCAGGTTCCTTGAATTTGAGCTCACAGTATAAATGAACTATTTTGGCATCTATGAGATTAAAATGATTAAATTACTTCTCTCCTGTGTCTTATATTCACATAGGAAGTTTTGTACTTTTGCTTAACCACAAAATACTTTACCCTCTAGAAGGGGTAAAAAAGTAATTCCATAGTTAATGAAAGGGACATTGTGTTCTGTGTAACTTAATGTTTCCTCTAGATTTACTATTTTAGAAAGGGTTAGAAGTGGAAAATATTAAGCACTAGTGACTTACAATGACATCATTCTGTATTTAATAAAATGTGTCCTTTCTATTTCACCAAGGCTTTCAAAATCATAGTTTTATCTAATTTTATTTTTTACCTTAAAATTGAGAGTTCTTAGAATATTTATATTTGATATTCATTTTCTGAGTGATGATAAAAGATAAGTTTAAATGTTTAGGCAAATTTAACTGTTTTGCCTATGAAAATTTTCCCAGTGACTGTGTTTATAAAGAAAAAATTCTACAGTATTTACTGCTTATTCATTTATTTAACTGACATTTGAGTGCCACGTATTTTATGTCAAAGAGATACAAAGATATGTAACATACAGATTTTGTTCTAAAGAGAAAATTTATATACACTTAGGTATATAGCATGGAATGAGATAAATGATGATGAAGACATACACAGGTGATTCAGAAACACCAAGGAATGTCACAACAGGTTTTCTAGTGGTAAATATGTTGTAGTGAACCTTTAGAAGCTTAATTGACTCTGAACATTTGGTCCCTTTATGACAAGATTGGACTTCTCCCAGTTTCAGCTCTCTCTGTAAATGCTTGGAGCAGCAAATTGTTAGTATTATTAACACAGCAAGCTTCCAAAGGGAGGACTCTAGCCTGTATAATAGCATTGACTCACCACTGATATTTCATAGATGAACACTGACTTAGTTATCTCTATGGGTAAGCAAAGGATAGATGAATAAAACCTAAGGTCACTTTATAAAAGCCACTAGTATTCAATTGTTTATATTACTTAATTATTTCAATGCTTTTCCTCACTAACTCATTGACTAAAATTGACCAACAGAATAAAATGGCATCATTTATTATGGTGGCATTCTTAGAGTCTTTTAAAGGATCTCTAAAACAATTGCATTTTGATTTAATGAACATTTGAAGTATACAGAGAGATACACTAGAATAATGCTGCATTTAGGTTTTGGCATAGTCCTGGTGCCCATCTGTACCATCTACCATAAGGCCTGCCACTAAAGTTAGACATAGCTTACCTCTGCTTCAGCATTCTCAGTTCAGTGAAGCCAACTGCCGTAACTCTCCCTATTGATGAAAGTAAATCTAGTTTATGTGGGAACCTTTGGAAACCTAACTAATATATTGATACCAAGCTGTGTTACAACAGTGCAACGTGAGTTGCTATGCCTTCAAAATATTTCTCTTCCTTTTGATTTCTAGAAATGCACCACCAAATAAACCTGATTATTCTCCTAATCTAAATTATTTCAAACTCCTTGTCTCTTACATACATTCTTTTATACCAATACATATAATATTTTCGCCAATAGGATAATTCTCTCTTTGTACCAAAGTATCATTTTCAATTGGATTATTCGACCCTGCTGATATTACTTATCTGTACCTATGTCAAGTTTAATAAGTAGTCAAAAGATTTACACGGATAAATATAAGAAGGTCTAAAATGCCATCATAAGATCAGAGGTCACGGGAAAGCAAGAAAGAGAGGGGGACTTCAATAAAAAGAGATCCTATGTCTGGTAGAATGATAAATAAGAATGGGGAGCTGGGAACAGAGAGACTGGTGGGCAATATCTGCTAAGGTATTGGAAAAGCAAGTGGAGGAAGTAGGGTGGAGAGTCAGGATTTACAGATTATTTTTATGGGTTTTTCATATACTTATGTATATGTACACACAGAGCTAGCTATGAAAGCAAATTATTCTGTATTCAGTTATATTTTTATTACACAGTAAAACTACAACTATGAATGTGTTGATATACACATATATGTCTCATTTCTTTAGCCACCGAGGGCCTAGAAGCAGTGACACTAGTAATGAGCATATCCAGTGGATATCATTCTTCATTCAAAGGAGCCAGGGTTCCTTGGAGAAGTGGTTGAAGTGGTTGAGCTGGAGCAGGAAAAATATAAGATGAATCTAGAGCATTAATGTGCTCAAAAAAGAAGGAAAAAGAAAGAAAGGTGAATATCAAAAGAACATAGAAATCATCCTGAAAAAGCTCACAATGGCTGAAGCTGGAACAATTTGGACAACAAAATTAATTATGATATCACTGAATCATAACCCAAAGAATAATATAAATATATGAGTCATACTAATATAAATAAGAAGTAAATGGGAGAAGAGACAAGTCTTTGTTACAGAATAATTACAATTAAAAATATAGAAGAAATGAGGAAAATAGAAAATCATCCTTAGAATGTCACAGTATTAACTGCTGCAGGCAAGACACAAGGAAAGATGCTAAAATTAGTGGGCAAAAGTTTACAGAGAAATGGAATATTTTCATAGTCATAAAAGATTTCTCCCTAAAATACATTAATTGCAAAGAAAAAAAAACTTTTCGGTGGAGAAACCTGGCAGATATCACCTTAACCAGGTGATTTGGGTAAGTTGTCAAATCATGAACTCCCTGCCATGATGCACTGAGATGTGATTCATTCTGTCGTATCCTTCCCAATAATGCATTACCTCAATCTACTTATGAGAAAACACCAGAGAAACCTAAACTGAGTAACATTGCACAAAATAACTGACTTGTACTCTGTAAGTATCAAGGTCACGAAAGGCATGGAAAGGATGAATATAGACCACAGAATAGAAGAGACTACGAAGATAGGACAACTAAATACAATCTGGGATGCTGACTTGGATCCTGAGAGAGTCAAAGGACATTAGTGGAAGAAATCAGCAAAATCTGAATAAAGCCTGTAATTTAGTTAATAACATTATGGCAATATTAATTCCCTAGTTTTGATATTTGTATCATAGTCAGATTTTAATGTTAGGGAAAGCCAGGTCAAAGATGTATGTGAACTCTGCGTTGTTTTTGCAAATCTTCTGTAAATACAAACTAATCTGAAAATAAAGTAAAAAGAAATGTGTGACATAAAAATAGAAGCCACTTTACCTGTCATGGAATTGTGAAAACAGCTGTTTAAGCATACTAGTGTTAGGATGCTTTTGATAGCAAGTAACAGAGAAACAAATTTTTTTGTCTTAATGACTTATTTAAATGAAGAAATCTTGAAAGTAGGTGATGCTCAATCAAGATGTCATTCAAATAGGACTCTAGCTTCTTTTCACTTCAATTCTCTTTAGCCTTCCTCACAGGCTGCTTCATTCTCAACCTGGTGATGAGATAACTACAAAATTTCCATGTCTATCACTAATGTCCAGGGAAAGAGAGGCCTACCAATTGTTGTCTTTAAAAAGCATGGGACTTTTTTCCCAGAAGTTTTTCCAGAAAACTCACCTCTCCCCAAATATAACTGGAATAAATTAAGTTGGGTACTCATTACTAAACAAATTGCAGATGCAAAGTGAATCATTTAGACCATTTATTTTAGTATTGATTTCTAAAAGCAATCACTGGCCAGCAAATTCTGACTACTATGCCCACCCAAGAGCTGAGGATGGGGTGCTGAGCTATGTGGAACTGGCTTAAATAGACTGAAATCAGGTTCTTAGAAAGGAGAAATGTATACTAGAAAGGACTGAGCACTGTCCACTATGACATATTTTCAAAATAAAAATCATCAAATATTAAATATTCTAATATAGGAGCAAAGACAAACTCCAAAATTCATACCCTTCCAGAAAAACCTAGGAAGGTTTGTGCTCATCCTCTCTACAGTACAGCACTATAATTATTTCAGCAATCTGGGGAGACCCAGTAGGTTAACTTATTAGTCCTTTAATTCCAGCACTGATTAGTCTGATTCTTTTCCACTTGTTTCCTTCAGCATTCTTGGAAATGGTTCCTTTGTTTACATACATTTGGCACATTTCCTGTCCCTAATTTGATCACCTGCACCTGGAAAAACCTGGTAATTTCATTTGAAAATTCAGGTGCCCTTATTATGGAACAAAGCATTAAATAAACTTCCTGCTGGCTGAACAAATTTAAATTGTTCTCACGTAAGCACTTCATCTTCTTACACACTGAATGACATATGAAAAGCAAACAAAAAAGTGTCTTTTGACAGAGAGCACAAAAATACTCCATGCTCTCTAGAGAGAAACAATCTGTAATTGGAATGAGTTGGCAAAGTTCTCCATGTTGGCATAGTTCACCATATGGAACAGCCTCGATACTAAAGATGCTGGTGATAGTATTGTAAAAAAGTACACAGCTGGTTTGCGTACCTCCAAATATAAACACTTTTAACCAATGTGAAATGAAATATATTGCAGGCGTGAGTCACCGCGTCAGGGCTATGCTATGTATTTCTGTAGTAAAATTGAAAAATATATGGATACATTGCTCTTGCACTGAGGGCCAGTTGGATACATATCTGTACATCTGAACTCTCTTTTATCTCTAGACCCCGAGGAGTATCTTACTGCTTGTTGGCTTCCTCCATATGGATGAACCTTGACTGCCCAAATTCAGTCTGTTCAAAGTGAAATTCATTATAACACAACCCAAACCTTTTTCTCTCTGCATCTTTACTTTCAGTTAAGGGCACTACTATCCTTCTGGTGACCTCAATCTATGAAGCCCAGGGTCATCTCTTATTCTTTCTCACTGCTTCTCAGCCTTTACTCACAGGTACTAAGTGTTCTTGATTGTACATCTAAATATTGTTTTAATTTGTGCTTTACTTTCCAGTCCTACAATGACTGTGCTGTTAGAGCAGATTGTGTATTTCTAGCTGATCTCAACTCCAAAAATCTTTCACACACACACACACACACAGAGAGAGAGAGAGAGAGAGAGAGAGAGAGAGAGAGAGAGAGAGAGAGAAAGAGAGCACACTTTCAGAGATGATAACCAATACATAAATTTGATTGTATGATCTTGAGCCTCTATACTTCAAATGATTTGATGCCCCACTACCAGTTAGTAACTAAAGTTTATTGGCTGGTGTGGTGGATCCCACTTGTAATCCAAGCATTTTGGGAGGCAGAGGTAGGAGGATTACTTAAGCCCAGGAGTTTGAGGTTGCAGTGAACCGTGATTACGGTGCTGCACTCCAGCCTGGGCAACAGAGCAAGACCTTGTCTAAAAGAAAAAAATGTTTATTAAACAAAATCTTTCAAAACTGGGCCACAAACTACCTTAGCAGCCTACTACAATAAATACCTTTTAGATCTCAGCTTAGTTTATTTTATTCATGTCTTCTTTTTAAAACACTTGCTTCTCACCTTTCTCTTCTATTTCTCTTCCCTCTGGGACCAGGCTTTGCTTTAGTTGTTTTATCCACTCCTTTTATTTTAGTTAGCACCTTTATGGCAATTACTCTCAAATTTGATACCTTCAGCTGAGACATTTTCCTGCATCCCAAACCTATGTATTAACTGCCTATTACTTAATTCATCCTCTTGCATAGGAAATTGAACCTATCACTTTCTTCTCTCCATTTAATTTGTCCCTCAATATTCAATCATCAAATCTTGATAATTTTAACTCCTAAATATTACTGTGATGTTTGAAAATGTAACAAGATTAATCTAGGTAATGGTCATTGGTAGAGCGTAGGTAGAAAAACAATATAAACTTAGATCTTTTATTTTAAAATTGCATAAACCAGAAAGACTACTATTAACACAGAGTAGACTCAACAGTACTTTAAAACCTGGAAATAATTTACACTTTGTAAGTATAGCAAGCAAATTATTACCACCAACATACCTATTAACATAACCTCAAGTATGTATTTATTCATTTTATCTAGCTTCAATCCACATTTTAGCATGAAGTATGATTGATATTGAATAGTAATTCACACAGCAAAATAAGACATCACAATTTCATTATATTATATGTAAATAACATTTTAAAAATAAAAGCATTACTATATACAGTATTTCTAAAGCTTATGGCAAAGAAATTTTCGTTATACTCACCATAAACTTAAAATATTAATATATAAATAACATGCTATTTTAATTTACAAATACTTCTGAATATTGCTATTCTCAAAATTGGAACAAAACATTACACTTACAAAGCAATGTTATGGTTGTATTTTTTTTTGCACGACTATATATGCAAGTCAGGTTTCGTGTGTTATAACTGGATCAAAATGCTTGATTTAGAATTACACAGAAAAATTGATGAGAATAAATTAAAAAAAAAATGAAATCCTCACTCACCCTGTCTCATTTGCTGTATTCCCATTGTTGTATCAAGTGGAGCTCTAGTTTGGTTTCTCAGGGCAAATGGCATGAGACGGCTGCACTTATTTGGTTATTTTTAAAAATCCTTGAAATACAAAGATACTCATTTTTGTACTTTTTGCAAAAGTTTTTTGTGTTTATTTTGTCCAAACCATGTGAGATTGCCCATCTGTGAATATTTTGCCTACAAAAAATGGCGGTTTCATATGGTTCTTATATGTAACTTTCTCTTATTCTATTATATTTATAAAAACTATTTTCTTAATTTATATGTGTAAAAACCATACGATAGAAAGAAATGTTCAAAGAACATTTGAATTTAGCTTTACCAAATTGTAAGTAGAACTATTTTTTGTTATTATTGTATCATCTATGGTAAATATATTTATTGGTTCATAAATATAATAAAATTTTAATGTTATCTTTTATTCAAACTTGGACTTGGAACACTGGACAAACTTATTAAGCAATGTACAGAATGTAGCATTTTGACAGTAACAAAATTATCACACTATAAAATAAACAATTTTAATTTGCTACTGGCAGCAGGTCCCATGATATCCTATAATCCAATAAGGTCTTGCATGCACTCAAACTACTTTAAAAATAAATAATTCTGATAGTGAGTTTACATTTTGCTTATCCAAATTTTGTAAATTTTATTTCTATTGGTAGTAAAACTAAACATTTATTTATCTTTTCCTTAAAGAATTGCTCTTTTTTTTTTCTGCAAATAGCTCTGAGATAAAGTTTATAATGTGTGGATAACATTAAGAAATAAATTGACGGAAAATTAAAACTTCCTAGTTAAGAACGAGTAGCTTAAAATTTCATTTTGCTAATGGAAATAATTCCTCTTTCATTTTTACTAAAGTATATAAAACATTTTCCTTCTTGTTTTGTATCAGTTAAGATGTTTTAACAAGTAACACAGAAATCACGGCTAACAGTGAGTTAATATATGGGAAGGTTATAATAATCTCACATTCCAGAAAAGTAGTAGTTCTGGGGTGATATTAAAGATCCAGGTACTGGCCGGGTGAGGCGGCTCACACCTGTAATCCCAGAACTCTGGGAGGCTGAGGTGGGCGGATCACAAGGTCAAGAGATCTAGACCATCCTGGACAACATGGTGAAACTCTGTCTCTACTAAAAATACAAAAATTAGCCGGGCGTGGTCGTGCTTGCCTGTAGTCCCAGCTACTCGGGAGGCTGAGGCAGGAGATATGCTTGAACCCGGGAGGCGGAGGTTGCAGTGAGCTGAGATCCCACCACTGCACTCGAGCCTGGTGACAGAGCGAGACTCTGACTCAAACAAGAACAACAAAAAGGATCCAGGTATTGTTCATGATTTCAACGTCTTGATTCTCTGTATTTTAACTTGTACTCTTAGGCTGAAACCTTTCAGAACTCCAGTATGGCTGCAGGCATCATAGCTAGACAGCCAGGTCCAGAAGAAAAGGAAGACTGTTTCTTTCCAACGCAGCTAAGTTTTTTTGAACAAGAAAATCCCTTCCCCTTATCATTTATTTTAATTGGACAGAACTACATCACATAGGTCTGGCAAAATCAGTCATGGGCTAGGAAAGGGAATTACCTAATTGGCTTTAAATGATCAATATTCTACTTTTTAGTGTTTCTCTGTATACATGGCAATGGTGAGAGTGAATACTCAGACAAAATAGGGGTTCTGTTATCTATCAAGAAAGAAGGACAAGGCATTGCCTTGCATTGGGCAACCTAATATTTCCAATAGTCATCAAGCATTTATGCTCTAGATTTTGCCAATTAATCTTTGCATTTTTATTTAGGTGAAGAAAACCTACATAAAATGTTGTAAATGAATTTGGGTTTTTAATACCATTTTCTAGACATCTCTGACATAGAAAGTTGCCTAGAATGATGCACAGTAAATCTAAAGTAACTCTAGAAAACAGAATAGGGACTATGAGGGGAAAGCACCTTCACTCTTTAATTTATATGCTTCCAGGTGTTTGACAATTTAAAGTGAAAATGTGTTACTAATCTTGTATCTTAAGAGCAAAACAAAAATTGTTTTTCCTAGCAATGTAGTATACTACAAAAAATGATTGCAGTAAAAAAATACACTTTGTAGAATTCAAAAAAAAAAAAAGAATAAAGCATGTAATTTAAGATAGCGTGCTATGATATATTGATCTGAGGAAGCCATTTCTCAAGGTGTGGGAAGTCTATCCTTGGACATGGTATACAGAAGTTTGATACTTAATAAAAGCATTAAGGTTTTTAGACCGAGCATACACTGTGCAGCCATTTTACGACCAGGTATTTCTGGATGATTCAGATCTGAACGATCCAATACAATAGCCACTAGCCACATGTGGCTATTGAGCACTTGAAGTGTAACTTTAGTCAAAGTGAGATGTGCCATAGAATGTAAAATACGTACTCCATTTCAGTAAAAATATATCATTAATAAGTTTTTATTATTACATATCGAAATACTATTTTGAATATATTGGGTTAATATATATTATTAAAATAATTTTCATCTGATTCTTATTTATGTATTTATTTTTAATGTTGCTCCCAAAAGATGTAAAGTTTTATATGTGGTTTAAATTTGTGGTTCACATTATATGTCTACTTTATAGGGCTGCTCTAGATGTCTCATGAGTGGGGAGGTTTAGATTGCTATTTCCATAAGAGCTGAGTAGCCCCATGTAAAAATCAGTGGCTGGATGTGCTGAGTTTGAAGTTAAATCTATTAAACTCAAATTTTTAAGTCTCTCAGGAATAAGATTAATTTTTAATCTCATAGATAATTATACTCTGGA
Organism: Aotus nancymaae; assembly: GCF_030222135.1. Classification (NCBI taxonomy): domain Eukaryota; kingdom Metazoa; phylum Chordata; class Mammalia; order Primates; family Aotidae; genus Aotus; species Aotus nancymaae. The sequence continues at coordinate 61,848,347 of NW_026988413.1, read as the reverse complement.
TGGATGTATCTGCATAAATAATATCACAGAGGAAAGAAACTCACTCTGAAGAAACAAGACAGAAGTGTAAAACAAATAAGGAATAATTCGTTAGAAATCTGAAGAAAGAATAGTGTTGAGGGTAGCAGGAAACCCTGCCAATCAGATTACCTTCTAGCCTAGCCATTGTAATGAAGATGAAATCAAATTATAATTTATTTAAGAAGATGATAATTGGCTTAACCAATGAAGTATGCAGAGCTGAGGCTGCACGTGATGCTAATCTAATAATTAATTGAACACAGAAGTGAAGGAGATCTCTCCTCCTTTCCAACTCATTCACTTCAGCTTAGTGAGCAGTCAGAGATGAGAAAAATGACAATATCACCTCCTTTGGAAGTTTCAAAAGATGTCACCATAGAGACTCTAGAGCCTTTTATCCTCTCTTGGGGGCATCTAAGGAGCAGCATGCTATAGCTGAAAGATCCCCCTGGAGCTTCAAGAAGTAGCCCTAGGGATTTGGGGATGAAGTTTGCAGATTATACTAGTTGGGCTGTGAGTAGGCGTTCATGTTTTCTTGCTTTTTATTATTATGATTCATTTACTTTTCATGCTACTGTGGTTCAAGTCAAATGCAAACTGCAATTTAAATCATTTAGAAACAAAATTAAATCATTTTAAGATAAGTAGGACAGAAGAAAAAGGATCTAACCCTTAAATTATTTGGTAATGCATCTATGGTAATGAGTGACTTCTGTGATCTGCTTTACTACTGAAATGTTAATAGACGACATTGCTTTAACATTCAAATTATATACCGGAGATTCTTCACATTAGCTGGGCATTCCCTCTTTCTCTGACCAAGCCACTCTGAGATCACCCAGTACTGCTTTAGAATGCCAATTTTTAATATTCACCTGCCCAGGCGTTCAACTACAGAGATTTTTACAATATATATATATATATATTTAGAGCTTTTCAGCTTCTTTAAACATATGATAATCAAGTATTATATCTAGCATAAAAACAAACTGGCTGGGCACAGTGGCTCAGCCTGTAATCCCAACACTTTGGGGACTGAGGTGGGTGGATCACAAGGTCAGGAGTTCAAGACCAGCCTGGCCCACTTAGTGAGACCCCATCTCTACTAAAAATACAAAAATTAGCCAGGTGTGGTGGTGTGTGTCTATAATCCTGGCTATTCAAGAGGCTGAGGCAGGAGAATTGCTTGAACCCGGGAGGTGGAGTTTGCAGTGAGCCAGGATCGTGCCATTGCACTCCAGCCTGGGCAACAGAGCAAGACTCCATCTCAAAAACAAAACAAAGCAAAACAAAACAACAACAACAAAACAAAGAGAAACTTTTAAAAATTGTCAGGTAAAAGAAAATTAGTATAAATATTGTCAGTTTTTATACAAAATATAATTAATTTAAATGTATAATAATCAAATTAATCTAGTGATAACTGAAGTATAAAAGGTTTTAAGAATATAGATTTTATTCTCACTTAAAAATAGCATTTAAATATTTTAATTATATAAATAATTATTGAATACCTTGTTGGGTTGAAAAAATTACACAACATAGTTGCATATCTTGCCACTGAAATTCCTCTTCCTTCCTTTCATATGATCATGATCATTAAATATTTTTTATTTATACTGTCATTTTCCCATACAATATTATATATTTACAAATATACTATGTATACTTATATGTATCCGTAATGTATGTACACAACGACATATCCACAATTTTTTTATACAAACAAATAGTTTTTGTTTTTTTCTACTCTTTTTTGTAAGTGGAATATCATATAATAATGTTGTATTTGGGAACTGGAATTTCTGTCCACAATGTGTCTGTGATTCCTCCCGTGTCATCACATCTTGAATCTACTTCATTTTTTTAAAAGTCTGCTTAGATTTTCATAGTATAGATAAAACATAAATAAAACTCAACTTTCAGTAGTTGATGAAAGCAATATGTTTTACTTTTGAGACAATAAACTATATTTTTTACTTTAGAGCATGTAGGATTCCAAGGGTTTCAGATTTGAGAGGATGACATGTATTTTCATGTCCATTTACATAAAAGGAAACCATGTCCACCAAGCATAAAAAACTTACTCCAAATCTAACAGTTTGCAAGTTGTGGTGATATCTGACCATACTTAGCAGCCTTCCATTTATGTTGATAACCTAATTACAGATGTTAGAAAAGGCTGGATTTTTTCAACTGAATATGTAGTTGTGATAAAGCTCTACTTATGACTGAGGAAAAAACTCAAGCAAATACCTAATAGATATTGTGGAATATAGATTGTATTTTATCAAACTAAAAATAAATTGTGAATTCCTAGGTATCTATAACAGCATGGTAGCAACTATCCAGCATACACACAAATACGTTGTTCAGACTAATTAGCATTTTTGTGGCAAAAAGTAATGTATTTAAAAAGATCTATTTAAGTAATGGCTTCCTTTTGCAAAAAATTGAAACCAACTATTTTTTTCTAAAATTAAAATGAATTCTTTTTAATTTCTTGAGATTAATATTTGAAGACACATTTTATAGCTGTGCAGCCTGAAGAAAGAAGTAACGTATGCATACCTCTAGTCCTTCTTCTCCTTGCCTGCTAAAGAAAATTCAGAATCTGCCAGCTTGGCTTCCGGTCCTCTGCTAAGCTTAATCAGGGTAATGGGCAGAAAAAGTCTAGATGCCAGGAGTGCTAGATTGAATTGGGAAGGACAGCTTCATTTCTAGAAGAGGAAGGGAATACATTCATAATGGAAAGGAAGGGAAGAAAGTTTCTAAAATGTAGAGCAGTGACAGATTTTGTGGGCACCTTCTGTAAACCAGGCAAGGGAAGAAGGAGAAATTCTTGCTGTATGTTGTGAATGGAATCTCTTTTGGGGATTTAAAAAAGATCTTAGTTAATATTGATAAACCTGTTATGATTTTTTTGAATATTAAAGAATAATTTGAAAAATAGATTTAATTTGACAAAAAATATTTAACATGCGGTATAAAGGATACCATTAGGTGAATAAAATTAAATAGAACAACTGAAGTAAACAAAAACTATCAAGAATAGAGATAGAAAGTACTGCAAGGAGAAATACAAGTACATTATATATTTGTTCAAGAAGCCTTAAAATAAATACCAGGCTGAGGAGTTTTAGTTGGAGATTATAATGTGATCTTAAGTATTTGAACATGAGAAAGAAGTCACCTGATGAAACTGAGTTGTGAAAAACTGAATCTTTTCACAGGATACAGGACAGATATCTCTGAAGAGAAATATAAACTATCTCAGAAATATATTAACATGGAAGAAAATATCAATAAAGGGTTAACTATTTCCTAAAGTTACTATTAAATACTGAAATTTTAAGTCAATAAATAACAGAACTTAAGACTAAGGCATATAATAGAAATTTTGACCTAATTCAGATTTATGCCTATGAGTTATACTAAGGGTAAAATAAAATTAGAAATAAGCTTAACCAGGGCAATGGGTATATGTAAAATGGAATTAGTGGTGCATCCTATGTAATTCTGAATCACATACCCCTAACCTCTGAAAGCTAAATACATGAATGAGTGATTAACATGAATCATAATACATTATAATTCTATTTTCTATAAACCTCATGCCATAATATTGATATAGTAACATTTGAATCAGAAAATTATGCATTAATAAATATTTTTTTCATAATTATTTCAATAAAATTATAGCTAACACTGAACACTTACTATATTCTATGAATTTACTAAATTCAATCTAAGAGACATGTATTAACTCATTTGATTCTCAAGAAGCCCGAAGACTTATCTACTACTTTTATTCCTATTTTAAAGAAAAGAAAATTGAGACACAAGTAAGCTAATTAACTTGCTTAAGTCACCCAATGTGTCAACTTGTCTGGGCTAAGGTATGCCCAGATAGCTGGTAAAACATTTCATCTGGGTGTTTCTGTCAGGGTGCTTCAGGACATTAGCATTTAATTCAGTAGACTGAGTAAAGTAGATCACCCTTACCACGTGAGCAGGGATCCTCCAATCCACTGAAGTTCTGAATAGAATCAAAAGGCAACGGAAGGTGAATGCCCTCTCTGTTCTTGAACTAGGACATCCATCTCCTGCCCTTGAACATCTGGGCTTCAGATTCTTGGGCTTTCAGACTCTGCAGACTTACACCAGCAATACTCCTCCCTCTCCCACCCACCCGCCCAATTTTCATGTATTGGATTGAAAGTTATACCACAGGCTTTTCAGGTGTAACTCAGATTGAATTACACCGCTTACTTTCCTGGTTTTCCAGCTTGCAAATGACAGAAAAACTCAGCCTCCATAATTGAGTGAACTAGACAATTCCTATAATAAGTCTCTCTCTCTCTGTCTCTCTCTCTTTCTCTCTCTCTGTCTCTCTGTCTCTCTCTCTCTCTCTCTCTCTCTCTGTCTCTCTCTCTCTCTCTCTCTGTCTCTCTCTCTCTGTCTCTCTCTCTCTCTCTCTCTGTCTCCTATTGGTTCTGTTTCGATGTAGAATCCTAATGGATTCCCCAGATGAATTCTCCAAATTCTAAGTGATCAAAACAGCATTTGAATTCAGGAAATTTGGTGCGAAAGCTTATGCTCTTAATCACTACTCAACAATGCCTTAATCAACGGTTAATCCAAGCAATATTTTATTTTATTTTATTTGAGACAGAGGCTTACTCTGTTGCCTAGGCTGGAGTGCAGTGGTGCCATCTTGGCTCACTGAAACTTCTGCCTCCTGGGTTCAAGCAATTCTCACGCCTCAGCCTCCAAGTAGCTGGAATTACAGGCATGCACCACCACTCCTGGCTAATTTTTGTATTTTATTTTTATTTTTTAGCAAATATGGAGTTTGGCCATGTTGGCCAGGCTGGTCTGGAACTCCTGACCTCAGGTGATTTAGCCACCTTGGCCTCCCAGAGTGCTGAGATTACAGGCCTGAGCCACCATGCCTCATTTAATCCAAACTGTTTTAAAAGCCAAAGCAAGGTTTATTTTTAGGGGAAAGCAATCTCTCTTTAAATGCACAACTTCTAAGACCTATTTAAAGACTTGTAAGTGGAAGTCTTTCATCCACATAACTTTTTCTATACTTTGCAAATAATAAGGGACACTTGTCCATATGCTCTGTAAAATGAACTGATATGCCAAACCTACAGCACCTTGTTCTAATCTAATAATTTTATTTACATTCCCTATATTCTTCATACATATTCTGTTGAATAAACTGAAAACTAAGTTTGCTTTAACTTTCAAGAGGCACCACCTAATTTCTTACAAGCCTCAAATTGCTTAAAATTCTAAGTTGAGTTTGTGGACATATATAATTTCTTTAAAGAATGTTTGACAGATGATTTATTATATATTTGTACTGTTGACATTTGCTTTATGTGATGATATTGTGTGGAAGGTCTTTAGGTTTCTTTTGGTAAACTTTAGAAAGGAATAAAATAGAAACTGAATTCTAAGAACTTCATAGTAACTAATTCTTCTCAGATACATATCTATTCTAACCTTTATTTTATAGCCTTCAATGTACAAAATGCAGAAACACAGCTATTTCTGTAAGCATGGCCTTGAAATCTCCTATGCTGAAAGAAATAAGGAAACTGTGTACTTGTCATTTACTGTCTTTCCTCTATCTTCGTGCATCTATGACGCTTTAACTTGAATATAGCAATTTCAGAGTTCAAGGAAACCTGGAGTCTCTACTTACATTGTTGACTATAGAGCTTATTTCCTTTGCTGGAGCATGCTGGGTAATGATAGACTGTACACAAGAAAGGGAAAACCTGCAGATTTTTATTATAATGTTGAGAAAGATAAGTTTACTTAAAGAAACCTTTATTATAGTCCCATCTTCTGCTTGCTCTTGGTCTTCAAAGAGAGAGTCTTACCGATTAAAATAGCATGCCAAATCTCTCTGGCTGCTTTAAAGTGATATAAACCTAACATATTATATTAATACAACAACTGGACAGAACCTTCAAGAGGTTCCAAACTTTAGACTATTACTCTTTTGACAGTTCCAAACCTATCTGAGAGCTGATGAAAGCTATATACATTCTCCCTAGAAAAAGAAACATTTCATTATAAATGTAATATTTGTTGGATTGGCAGGGATTCAGGAACCCTCAGGTGTCCCACATGGTTTAGTAATGTCAGATTCACAACTCCTAATCCAGCCCAATGTAATTTTCATAGATAATAAAAATGAGTCAACAAGATTATGACATGGGGGATGTATGTCCAAATTATCTCATAAGTGCATTTCTCTTTCTGTTTGCATATACACATGCAGTGATACATTTGCTTTCTGTAATATATACAAATTGAGTTCAAGTCATTCAGCCTATGTCTCCTTTGTCATATGGATTTCTCCTCTCAATGTGTCTCTTAAAAGAAGAGATTTGTCATTAGCTTTAGGCTACACCAGAATGATGTCATCCAGAGATCCGTAATTTTATTTACAAAGACTTTTTTTCCCAGCTAAAATCACATTAACACATTCTGGGATGTGCATATATGTTTTTGGGGACACCATTAAACCCACTACCCAAAGTTACCATTTATTTATCATTTGTTATATGCACGCCTTTGAATGTATTATTTATTTTGAATTCACCAAAATTTCATGGAAGTAGGTAGCAAGACAGGGCACTAAGATACATAGAGGTTAAGTAACATTCTAGACTTGACACAGCTTTGTCAGTGTTGGAGTTTTTGTTTGACCTGTATTCTCACCACTCAGGGCTTAATAGGAAGAGCTCAATTTGTTACCCAAAGAAAACGAAACCAAGAATGTCCTAAAAATCTTCTTGGGTTCTGTAATTTAATAAAATAGAAAATATGCTCACATAAATAGCTGAGATACAAAATAGAAAGCACATAAAGTGAAGAGAAATGTGTGTAAGTTGTTAAGAGAATTCAGAGGGAGCTGATTGATCCAGCCATTTATCCATCTATGGTGTCTTAGAATCATAATACAGTAAGGCTGATTATAAATTCTTCATGTAGCATTTTATCTCTCTAATACTCACAAATACAAATCTACACATTCTGGCATCAAGAGCATTCAATCATTGACTTATTCAATGTTGATGGAGTATCAGGCAGTTGTGCTTCAAACTCAGGATATACTGATAAAACAAAACAGTCAAATGCTGGCCCTTCTTCATGGAATGTACATGCTGGTGGGAGAGACAGACAGCAAAGAAACAAGAAGGCAAATTTATTAAATGATTGCTAATGTTAGTGAGTGTTATGAAAACAATGGGAGGGGCTGGTAGAGAAAAGTGGAGGAACCTTAGTTTAGATAGGATGGTGAGAGTGGTCAGGGAAGGCCCCTCTGTAAATGGGATACTGTTGCAGAGATGGAAACACAGACAAGGACTTACTCCTGAGAAGAGCAAAGAAACAGCTGTGCAGAGGGAGGGAACAGCACTTGCAAATAATCCAAGGCCAGAGAATGCTTCGGGTCCTCAAAGAACTAATAAGGATTAGTACTGGGAGTGTCACCTGCTATGACCTAGACAGGGGCCAGAGGATGTCGACTCCTGCTCATGGTAGGGGTGAGAATTTTTCCCAGTAGTAAGGGAAAAACACTGCAAGGTGTAAACAGGGAAATAATATAACTGAGTTTTTTGGGGGAAGATTGTGTTTTCTGCTCTAGGAAGAATAGATTGGAGGTAATAAGAGTGGAGGAGAAGGGATCAGTGAAAGGGCTTTGAGAACATAAAACTATCTGTCAGTATTCAAACTTTATTTACATAGCAGCTGGATTCATATATCTAAAGATTACGTTTGTATTTTTTTTTTTTTAAGTTTACATGTATTGCCATAGTACAGGAACTACTAACTGTGGCTACTCTGGAGAGTGACTTTGGCAGAATAGTGAGGAAGGCATAGAGAAGCTTGCTTTGCATTGTATGCCTGAACTGTTTGGAAAGTTCTGAGCTGGTACTTCAGCTGCTTCCTGAGTCAGCATCCAATACCACCTATTAAAATTCTGCAGCATACCAAGTGACTCAGAAATAATATATGTTTTAATTTTCTACCAGTGGTATTTTTTTAATTAGCGTTCAAGTCCTCCTCATTTCAGAAATCTGTCAATAAACCATTAATTTGGAAATAAATTTATAAAATATTTGGTTCTATAGTTATCACAAGGTCAGTTTATGGGTGTTAGACAATAGACAGTGCATAACTTTTGAGTCTCATCTTTGGCATTTTTGTAAGCTGCGTTAACTTGGGCAAGTAACCTCCTTCCTAGATACTCAGTGCCCACATTTGTAAAATGTTTGTTATGATAGCTGTGAGAAAGAACATATTAAAAAAAACAGTTTTATTACAGATATATTCATAATGTTGTTTTTATTGTTAATATATAGTAATTTTCTTTTAATCTCCTTCTTACCTGGAATAGAAGTTAGAATGTTCTAACATGCAAATAATAGAAAACACTATCACAACTGGATAAAACAAGTACATTTATTACCTCATTTAGCACAAAATCCGGAGATAGGAGGCCCCAGAGTATACGAGTCTAGTCCCTCTTTGTACACATTATCTGTGTAGGCTCCACAATGTGGTTGAGGACTCGAGTTCTTTCTGATTTCCCAGTCCCCATCCTAAGCTCATTCCTCAGAATCCTCCTAGTCACAGCATCAAACATCACACTCAACCATGCAGGCATAATGAAAAATTTTAAAAGTAGAAATTATCTCTTCCTGAATGTCTCTAATGAGGGAAATTTTCAAGAAATCCTCCAGCCAAATTTCTTTAACATATCATATGAAAGACAGAATTTCACATGCCAACATCTAACCAGTTCAGAACCATGTCACTTGTCAACATCTAACCAGTTACTGACAAGAAAATGGGATTGTTAGAATTGGGTGAGAACAGTAGATATTCAGCTCCTGAGATGGGGATGGAATTGAGTGGCTAGTCAAGTAAACATGGGGAAGGACAAGAAGAAAGAAGAGGTGAACAGATGGTAGCAAATAAAAAGCAGAATCTGCTACAGAAGAATCCCTCCAGCTGCTTTTGCCCTTTCCTTCTTTTGTTTTAATTTCAGTACTGCTTCTCCTCCTTCAAAGACAAGCCCTTTCTCAACATTCACTCACATCTTGAAAGATACCAGTTCCCAATGCAAAGGAATGATAAATGTTTCAAGTGATGAAAATGCTGATTATTCTAATTTGATCATTACACATTGCCTATATATATATCAAAATATCACACTGTACCCCATAACTATGTGTAATCATTATGTATCAACCTAAAAAAATACTACTCAAAGGTTTCTAAAAATACATCAGTTTGACTCCCTTTAGTCTTACAAAGAAGGTAGGCCTACATAAATATTACATAAAAGGTCTATATCACTTGATTAAACAATTCATTAATAAATGGGCAGAGACTTGTGAGAATACCTGTCAATAAGTAATTTTAATATTATCAGAATTTTTATATCAAATTCAGAAAAATAATGTTACTATAATAATATAACTGGTTAATCTAGACAAGGAAATTGCCGCAAAAGTAAAGCACAATTCAAATTTTGTTTGTATAAACATGTATCTATATACATATGTACATTTACATACATATACACCAAAAGTAAATGAAATATTTTTTCATTACTTATGTTTTCACATTTATATGTGTGTTTGTGTTTGTATATGTGTATATATGTATACATATAATATATAAATGAAAAATTGAAATATTTGTTTCCTCATTATGTAAAAAAGAAAATTTACCTAAAAAAATTCTCTCAATAGAGATTAGCCTTATTTCTTATAATTGGGCAATCTAATTCCTCTAGCATCTGACAATACAAATAGATATTAAATTATTTTGATAAAATGTTGGTCATTATTTTTCTAGTCTGTGCTGTTAGGAAATTTTGCTTTCATTGGCCATTTATCTCAGGGATTTTACTTCTCCAACTTGAACGCTTGATTAGACGTGCAACCGCCTACAGGATGGAATGGCCCCCGATTCTCAGAACTTCATGCAAACAGAGGAAAAGGGTGGTTTATCAGCTTATTGTCTTGAGCAGTCTGAAACAGAGCTGTAATTTGTGTCCTAGGGCCACTCTCACGTGACAATTTCTAATTCCATTGTTTATTATGAATATGGGCTTTTAATCTAAATTTTAATTTTCTGTTATCTTATTAGTTCATTAATCATAAATGAAGCTTTTAATAGTTTATTATTTATATTTATATTACTGTTTATTTTTTATTTAGATATATTTGTTTAAATATATTTTTATTTTTAAATTTAAATTTTATCGACATTATAGTCTTTCTTTTAGATGGGGGAAGATGTTTGCATTTGAGACTGTAGTAGAATGCAATATTCTCTCCATGATTTGGAAGTTAAGGGTTAGTGTGGAGGGAGTTATGACCCCTCATTAGGCCTGCCTTAAACACTTCAGTATTCTTTAAAAGGGCAATTCTATTTCTTTAGCAACACATGAGGAAGAATAATGTTAGTATTTTGCAGTTAATTCAATTACTTTCCAGTTGTGAAAATGGTAACAGGATTTCCTATTGCTACAAAAAGCCCTCCAACCATTATCCTTGATTGGCATTATAGAAAAACATTCTGCTTGTGAATGAAGTGAAAACATTGACTGGACACTCTGACAGATTGTTTCACAGGGAGTTTTAGCCCATTTTCTGATAGTGTGACTCCAGTAGCAGTTTAATGATCAATTGGTTAGCTAATAGCTTTGATCAAATTTCAGAAAATTGTCACTTGCAGAGATTTTGAAGTTATGTGAGGTTGTTTTACACCATGTTTATTTTTAGATTTAAGCTACTGATGTTTGCAAAATTGCTTTTCCATAGTGCAAAATTTAATTTATTAAATTGGAAACACACAAAAAAAATAGTAGTTTAAAAATGTACACTTTAAAAAATGCTATACCAGTTAAATAAACATACCGTTAATATTTTTGAAACCTATGTATAGTTGAAAACTCAGTAGTATTATTCTTCATTAGGACTGGTCTTTCAAATGGAAAAATTGATAGAGTTCACTTCCTTCCTCTTGCAACACAGTTTAAATTGCAAGAAAAATACTTGAAGATCCATGGCTGTAAATATTACGATGGGCAGTGCAGCAATCTGCTGTGATTGACTGTGTGTTGAACATTTAAAAAATGATTTGGAATTTTTACTGATGGAATGACACACAAGGGACAGGTACTTGGAAAATATGTGTTGAGTTTTATTTTTAAAGACTTGTATGGAGTTAAGGATATTAGCTATGATATGGATCCCCAGACAGATGCTGAATCTTGTGAAGTAATGTCTTAATTTCAGTTACCATATAGAATGACTTTGTGTTCAAATGTTACTTTTGATAGCCTAGGATAATCTCATTTCAAAGTAGATATTTATGAGACTTAATTTATGAAATTTAGACTACTGAAAATTAATTTAACCTTGTTTTTAAAGTCTTAATTCATCATCTAGGGAATATAATGTAGTGCAATAATAAAGATCTAATATCATTTTGACATAAAATTCAACATATTAATAGCTATGACAATCTTAAAGTTTTGGCAACATATTTATTGAACAAATATTCACAGCATTTAGTGCTTTATATTAAAATAATTAAAAATTAAAATAATGTAGGCCTATCTACCGTCAAGGCAAAGAAGGGAGGGTTATATAAATTGACAGTTATGGTTCAATGGCATAACAACTGTGAGAAAGAGGGTTAAGGAGGCATGGAAAATAAATTTATCACATGAAAAAGTCAAGGAAGACTTCTTAGAGATGTTTCATATACTGTGCTTGATGAACTGGAATTAGCTATATGAAGAAGAGTTGGAAAGTGCATTCTAGACAAGTAGAAAATAATCAGTTAGTAAGTTACAACCAAGAAAAGATGATAGTCTAAATTCTGAATGGAGGAACAGGTAGTGAAAGTAAAGAGGAAGGGATGCACATGATAGATAGTAAATGAACAGAGCATACAGCATTTGTAGAGAGAATAAAAATAAAGGAAATGATTGAAAGCCCTCTAGAATGCTTCTACTTGGTTCTAGCATTTTAGGTAAGGTGAAGGTGGTGGTGAAGATGAGGTCAGTTTTGACTACATTACTTAGTTTGCAGTAGAAGTGAGTAATGCAAGGAGGGTAAATTTGAGAGAAATTAATAACTTACAGGCAATGCAAGCATTTTAAAAATAAAAAATAAAAACATTAGAACATTCTATTTGTACTTATTCCTATCAAGTTTTACAAATAATTTTGAATAAAGGAATTTAAGATGTCATCGACTTCCTTATCTTACCGAAGTTCAGATTGTCGTTGATGTATATGTTTTTTGCTTTTGTTTTGTTCACTTTTTTAATGCAGTTGTCACATAAAATTAAATTGATTGCTGCTTGAGGCACAGAGTAGAGTGTGCTTTGTTTGACTAAACTGAGCAAAAGCAAGAACATTTACCATGTTCCCAAGAAAGACTCATTCTGTCAGAAAGTTCATTCATTGCTAGCTTTCCAAAAACAAACTTAACAAGCCCAATTTATGGGCTAGTATTAGCTACTTTTCTAGTTAGCCAATTAAAAAAAAAAATCAATAGTTTTTGAGGTACAGGTGGTTTTGGTTTACATGTATAAATTATTTAGTAGTGACTTCTGAGAGTTCTGAGATTTTAACCTTGCTATAATAAATGTGAATGAAGAAAGAAAAAGAATATTTGTCAAAGTAAAAACTTGTTTCCAGAGTTTTCATTCAAATCTACATTATATCAATTAACTGGGACCTGGTACAAGCCATTTTGCATTGACCTAGGTTTGCTAATAACAATATTTTCTTTTTCCCTACTTTTTACCATATACCAATCATAGTGTTACTACAAGTGAAATGCAGTATCTGCCAATGTCAGTGGGCTAATTTTAATTTTAATCATAATTTGACTTAGTTTATTTCAGAATATACTGGACATCTATATAACCCTGCAACTCTAAATTCTACTTATTTAGGTTTATTACAAATGATAGACAATGATTCCTTTAATAGAAATTTCTCTACAATATATTTTTTTAATTTAGTACTTTTGAATTTGAAATATATTGTATTTTTTAAAAAGAATACCCCAAATTGTTCTGCTAATCAATCCAAAGTGAGACTGTCACACTAAAGCAACTTAATTGTACAAATAGATTGCCTTTTACATAGTTTATTACGTAATACCTAGTTTATGCATAATAAGTAAGCAATCATTTTTAGTTTTAAAAAGTTTTCTGGCCTGATAGATTTAAATACAACTAAGTAATGTGTCATTTTTGAAGTCTAACAAAACTACTCAATTCAACTTATATCTGCACATAGTTAAATTTTGTAATAGGATAACGTTATCTCTTTTAAAATCTATACATCTTAATAAAGCATGACTATACTTTGCTCTTCTTATATTAAATACTATAATATAAATAGTTATTAATTTAATTTCTATATGTTTCTGATTAGTTCAAATCATAGTACTAACTAATTCCAGAACTTCTGTGACTTTTATTATTCAAAGCCTTGCAAAGCTCCAAGTCTAAAGGGCCAATATTTGAATAAGCTGTCTTTTGTTATGTCTATATTTAATCAAATTTAGGCATAATCATTTCTATTTTGAAGTCATCCGGTTTTTATTACATATAGTAAGTCCTTGATTTTTAGGTTTTCTCTTCTTAGTTAGAACTGATTCTATTAAGAGAGGGAATTTGTTTGGGTGTAGTTGTGTAGTGTAAGATAATATTTTCTACCTTCTTTTTTTATAACCAGTTTTTCTTCCATTTGTTTTATGAATTTTTATGAACATATGAAACAATTTTCTGTGTTGGTCATTGCCTTTTAATAAACCAAATTATGGAAAATTATCTTTTTTTTTTTTTTTTTTTTGAGATGGAGACTCACTCTGTTGCCTAGGCTGGAGTGTAGTGGCACGATCTTGGCTCACTGCAACTTCCGCCTCCCAAATTTGAAGAGATTCTCCCACCTCAGCATCCTGAGTAGTTGGGATTACAGGCATCCACCACCATACCTGGCTCTTTTTTGTATTTTTATTAGAGATAGTATTTTGCCATGTTGGCCAGGCTGGTATCAAACTCCTGATCTCAAGTGATCCACCTGCCTCAGCCTCCCAAAGCACTGGGAGGATTCTATCTTTTAATAACTACAATAGTAAAAAAAATTCAGCTGGCTGTGGTGGCTCTTGCCTGTAATCCTAGTATTTTGGGAGGCTGAGGCGGGCAGATAGCCTGCGAGACCAGCCTGGGCAATACAGTGAAATCCCGTCTCTACTAAAATACAAAAATATTAGCTGGGGACAGTGGCATGCGCCTGTAGTCTCAGCTGCTTGGGAGGCTGAGACAGGAGAATTGCTTGAACCTGGGAGGAGGAGGTCACAGCGAGAAAAAAAATATACATTGGCATAGCAGTGATAACACAATACAGCCATTAAGCCAAATTAAATATCAAAAATGTGAGAAAACTCCCTGGTGATAAATGAAATATTTGTATTATTTAACGCTGTATTTTTTATGAGAAAGCTGTCGTAGTCATATCTGGATGTAAATATATTCTTTCCCCAAATCCTAGGAAGGTAGAAATTCTAAGGTAATATTTTTTCTTACGTGTGCTAACAATATGAGTTAATGTTTAGATACTTTTAAATTCTGGAAGCTATTTAGATTACACATGTTCCTCAAAATGAATGTATTTTAGGTTACTTTATTTAAAAGTAATAAAGAGTAATGTCAAAGTTGAGATAAAATTGTAAATGAAGACATGTTTGCTATTGTTAAAATATAACTGTTAAGAGATTATAACTATGAAAAATAATAATATACATTTAATCTTCTGAATTGAAAAATATTCCTTTGACTCCATAATAGTAATAATAAATCACTTTACATTCTCTCTGCTAGAGCCAATTCTCCTCTATTAATGCTTTAAAACCTCTGACATCTATCTCACATTTCATCTACATTCAAAGTGAGTAGACTATCTGCCAATACTTTATGGTCAATATCAATTGCATCTAGTTTGTGTATATCAGAGGATTATTAGAATATAATTCATTTAAGCAAAACATTACATTCCTCTGTATCATATTACAGCCATTTCTCCCACTTGTGAAATAAATGCAGTATTGATGAAATGGCTATTTGCAAGACTTCTGTGATTTTTGTTACCACTAGAACTTGTCTTGGAGACTACATGGTCCCCTCTGGTAGCATTTTGAGTCTTGATCAGTTACGAACATACTATTGTTCAAATTCTAAATTCAGATAAAAGAGTAATGATTATTGAAAGCCTAAAATTTCAAAACAAAGGGAAAAACATATAACATATGTTTTTCAAAAATATCTTCAAATTTTTGGTCTCCTTGGACAAAAGGAAGCGGTATAGATCAATTGCTAGATCTATCTATCTCTAATCTGTCATACAGGTATATCTATCGTTATCTGATGATACAAGTGTTTACATAGAAATTTTAATTAAGATATTTATCTTTCAATTAATATCTAACTCTGGTGTTTTGAATAGTGATTAGGTGGACAATATATAAAAGTGAAGTGAATATAAATCTTACATTGCATAAGGGAGAAAATGTTGAATCCAATTTACAAATATTGAAATGATATAAAGCAAACTTATTATCATGATGGAAATTATTTGGAATTTTAGCTATCAATAATTACTGTTAAATATAGATGAGTTGGCTGGGTGCGGTGGCTCATGCCTGTAATCTCAGCACTTTGGTTGGCCAAGGTGAGTGGATTACTTTAGGTCATGAGTTTGAGACCAGCCTACCCAACATGGTAAAACCCCGTCTCTACTAAAAATACAAAAAAAATTATCCTGGTGTGGTGGCACATGCCTGTAATCTCAGCTACTCTGGAGGCTGAGGCACAAGAGTCCCTTGAATCCAGGAGGCGGGGGTTGCAGTGAGCCGAGATGGCATCACTGCACTCCAGCCTGGACAACAGAGCAAGACTCCATCTAAAAAAATTAAAATAAAAAAATATATATATATGTATATACATCAATAATAGATAGATGGATGCATCATCCTCTTTCAACATAGCCTATCTTACACATTCACCTAAGATATTGAAAAAACATACGTTTGCATGGCAAACTGACTTATAGAAAAAGATTAGAATTAGAAACTGCTTAGTAAGTTGTAGTCATTCCATGCTTATATATCCTGTGATACTTTCTTCTTTCTTTTGAGAAACAGACGTCCAATTTTAGCTTGGCTTATTGCTGCCCATTTTAAAGCCTACATTCCCTACCCTTCATTGTAACTAGGGGATTATTGGCTGAGGCACCTCAGTTCTCCACATGGCCCCTCATTCTCCTGCAGATTAGCCCAGGCTTGTTCACTTAGTGGTCACTAAGAATTATAATCACAGAAAGAAAGGGGGATTTCCAGTAGCAGATGTGAGTAAAATCTCTTCCTGTAGTATTTGCTTTTGTCTCATTGGGCAAAGAAAATCACATGGCTAAACCCAAGTTTAGTATATACCCAAAAGTAGAGATACCAGGAAGTGAATTATTGTGACCATTTTGCAAACAATCCACCTTAGTCTCTCTCTCTCTCTTTTTTTTTAACCTTTGCTTTTCCTCCTCCCTTTTTCTCAGGGTATGGCCTCATTCATTGTGTATATTTTTGTCTTTGGAATCTGTTCTTTATAACAAAGATTTCTCTCCCATGGGCCGATGCCATATCATTTTCTTTTACTTGTTCTCATTTATCCTACAATGAAAACATTTAGATTCAATATTTTCCAACCTCTAGTAATGGCATTTGACTATCACTTTGTTCTTAAATTTTAAATAGTGCTGGAAACAAAATTGAGATGTCCTTCAGACGGAAATAACCCTGAGTGATAAAAACTCTGCATTAAGAATTTTTAATGCAAATCTTTGAGGACTTGGTTTGCATTTATATTTCGTGAAGAACTGGGAGAAAACATCAAAGTTAATATTTGAAGATCAAACTGCAGTGTTAATATTTGCATATAAAAACATTAAGCACTGACACAAATTAAAGCGAGCATGTATTCTGAAATTTACATTTTAGTCCTTTTTTAATGCTTTTCTCAAAATGTTAATAGGTTTATAAATGGATTTCAGTAGCTAGTAATAAATTACTTAGAGCTTTAAAAATATTATTCTATAAAATACTAAAGAAAATAGTATTATAAAGAATTAAATATTTTTCTAATAAAAATAAAAGAAAAACTACAAAGGATACCATGAATCATCTACATGTAGACATTTCTCTGTTTATGATTTGTAGTTACCCTGAAAAGGTAAGGTAAGTTACACAATACATATTAAGTAATTTGAAACTCCCTAATTTTGAAGATTATATTTAAGTGAAAATAATAAAGAAAATTACAAACAAGCTCATTATTTATGCTTCAATAAAAATGCCTTTATCCTCCTGTTATTTTTATAACTGACCAGACAATTTCAGAATAGTGATAGAAACAAACAAGATTTTTTTCCCTCTGTTTCCAGAATTGCAAACTTTGTCAGACACTGTCAATTTTTCCTATGAAAAATTTTAAGACAAATTAAACATTTATGTATATGCACCTACACTGAAACATAACATATACGTTTCAATTTTATTAAATATGATAGTGTATAAAATATGAATTTGAAAATTAGGATAGTTGAAAAAATATTGAAGACAATAAAAATGACAGTGACACTGTTTATGTATTTTATCCCCACTTTTATTCTTCCTAGTCAACATAGTTCTACTAGAAGTCCCAGTCAGAGCAATAGACAAGAACAACTACAAAATGTCATCTAGATTGGAAAAGAGGATATATCCTTCTTTACTGTTGATATGATCTCATAACTAGAATAACCTGAAGATTCCATCAACAAAACCTCCTAGATCAGAAAAATAAATTCAGTAAAATTGTAAGATATGAAATCAACATACTATTATTAAAGTAGTAGCATTTCTATGTACCAATAATGAGCTAGCTAAGGGAGAAATCAAGAAGACAGTCAAATTTATAATAGCTACAAAAAATAAAAAAAAACCTTACAAATAAATTTAACCTAAGAGGTAAAAGATGTCTACAGGGAAAACTATAAGACACTGATGAAAGAAATTGAAGAGGACACAAATAAATGGAAAGACATCCCAAGATCATTGATAACACACTCAAGCACATACCCATCCCATAGACAATATAAAGGCAATTACATAATTAAGTTCCACAAAACAACCAGCCAACAACAAAATGACAGGATCAAATCTCACATACATATCAATATGAATTCTAAATGTAAATGGTCTGCAAGCTCCACTTAAAAGGCATAGAGTGGCAAACTGGATTAAGAAACAAGACCCAACTGTCTACTGTCTTCAAGATACCCCTCTCAAATGCAACAACACCCAGAAGCTCAAAGTAAAGGGATAGAGAAAAATACACCAGGCAAACAGAAAACAAAAAAAGAGCAGGAATCACTATTGTTATAACAGGTAAAATAGATATTAACCAACAACAATAAGGAAGAACAAAGAAGGGCATTGCATAACAATAAAGGATTCAATCAACAAGAATATATAACTCACCTAAATATATACCCACCCAACATCGGAGCACTGAGATTCATAACACAAGTTCTTCTGGAATATACAAAGACAGACAGCCACACAATAATAATGGGAGACTTCAACACCCCAGTGACAGTGCTAGATGGATCATAGAGACAGAAAACTAACAAAGACATTCTGGACTTTCAGTACTTGACACACTGGATCTAAAAGTCATCTACCAAATACTCCACCTAACAACCACAGAGTATAAATTATTCTTACCCATACATGGGACATATTCTAAGATCAACCACATTCTTGGTCAAAAAGAAAGTCTTAATAAACTAACAAAATCAAAACCATAGCAAGCACACTCTTGGACCACAGTGCAACAAAAGATTTTTCCCAACTACACAAAAACATGGAAACTTAAAAATTTGCTCTCCTGAATAACTCTTGAGTCAACAACAAAGTTAAGGCAGAAATCAAAAAATTCTTGGAAATTAATGAAAATAATGATACAACTTACCAATATCTTTGAGATGCAGCTAAAGCAGTGTTAAGAGGAAAGTTCATAGTGCTAAATGCCTTCATCAAGAAGTTAGAAAGGTCTCAGACTACTGATCTAACATCATACCTAGAGGAACTAGGAAAAAAATAAGAAACCAACCCCAAAGCTAGCAGAAGAAAATAAATAAAATCAGAGGAAAACTGAAAAAATCAGATGCAAAAGTCTATACAAAAGATGAAACCAATAATTGGTTCTTTGAAAAAAATAGCAATATTGATAGACTGGTGGCTAGATTAACAAAGATAAAAAAAGAGAAGATCCAAATAAGTGCAATTAGAGATGATAAAATGGCATTACAACTCAGCCTACAGAAATAAAAAAGATCCTCAGAGACTATTATAAACATCTCTATAGATATTGGCCTACAGATTTTTGTTGTTGTTGACTCCTTGCTGGGTTTGGTATCAGGGTGATGTTGGCCTCTTAGAATGAGTTAGGGAAAATACCTTCCTTTTCAATTTTTCTGAATAGTTTAGGAAAATTTCAGTTAGTTTTTATATATTTGATAGAATTTGGCAGTGGAGCCATTAAATCCTGGACTTTTCTTTTTTGGCAGTTTTTTTTTTTTTATTACTTATTCAGTCTTACTTCTCATTATTGGTCTTTTCAGATTTTCTATTTCATCTAGATTCAATCTTGGTGATTGTATATATCCAGGAATTTATCTGTTTCATCTAGGTTTTCCAGTTTGTTAGTATACAGTTGTTCATAATAATCCCTATGATCTTCTGTATTTCTGTTGTATCAGTTGCAGTATAACTTTATTTTCTATTTTATTTATTGGAATTTTCTTTTTTTTCTCTCCTTGATTAGACCAACTAGCAGTTTGTCAATTTTGTTTATCCTTTCAAAAACCAACTTTTTATTTCATTGATTCTTTGTATATTTTACTCTCTATTTTCTTTAGTTCTGCTCTGAGTTTTATTATTTCTTTCCTTCTACTAATTTGGGGTTTGGTTTAATATTACTTTTCTAGTTCTTTGAAGTGCATTTTTAGATTGTTTATTTAAAATCTTTGTACTTTTTTGATGTAAACATTTATTGCTACAAACTATTCTTTTAGCACTGGTTTTGCTTTATCCCATAGGTTTTTGTATGTTACGTTTTAGCGTCCATTTGTTTCAATAATATTTTTTAAAATTTCTCTCTTAATTTCTTCCTTGACTCAATGATCATTCAGGAGCATGTTGTTTAATTTCTGTGTATTTGTTCAACTTGCAAAGTTCTTGTTACTGACTTCTGGTGTTATACCATTTTGGTCTGAGAAAATATGATTCCAATTTTAAGAAAATTTGTTGTGACTTGCTTTGTACTCTAACTTATGGTCTATACTGTGGAATGTTTTATGTGCTGATAGGGAGAATGTATATTTTGTAACTGTTGTATGAAATGCTATGTAAATGTCTGTTTGGTTCATTTGTTTAAAAGTACAGTTTTAATCCAAAATTAATTGTTAATTTTCTGTCTAAATAGTCTGTCCAAATTTGACAGTAAGGTGTTGAAGTCCCAATGTTTATTATTGGAGTCTATCTCTCCCTTTATCTAATAATATTTGTTTTATATATCTAGGTGTTCTAGTGTTGGACACATACACTTTCAGGATTGTTATATCCTCTTGCCGAATTGATTGCTTTATCACTATATAATGGTCTTCTTCGTCTGTTTTTACTGTTTTGACTTAAAGTTCACTTTATCTGATGTAAGTAAAGTTACTCTTGTTTGCTTCTTGTTTCTGTTTGTATGGAATATTTGTTTTTATCCTTTTGCTTTTTGTCTATATATATCTGGAGAGATAAATTGCTTGAAGGCAGCCATTTTGTTATCACTCATACAGTTTATATCTTTTTGATGGCAAACTTGTATGTTTACATTAAGGCTTATTATTGATATATGAGGGTTTATTCCTGCCATTTTACTAATTGATTTTCAATTGATTTATATGTTCTTTATTCCTTCTTTCTCTCTTCTTGTTTATCATTGCGGTTTGGTGGTTTCACATAGCGGTACTATTTGAGTCCTTTCTATTTCTTATTTGTGTGTTTGCTCTAGGAATGGGTTTTATACTTTCATGTGGTTTCATGTTGGTAGATCTCATTCTTCAGTTTTCAGATTACATTAAGGGGGAAAATAATCTTTCAAAACATGTTAAAATTTAGAAAAGGTTAAGTATATTGGGGCAACACTAGCAACATTGACTAGGAGATTACCATTTAGGTTTAATAGCATGAGACTGTTTTGGACTTATAGACTGAAAGTAAACAAGTATTTCACTACTCTTGGGGGAAAAGACAACCAAATACTATATTATGTCATATTAAACTATTTCAGACCAGTTCACGTATTTTAACTCTTGGCCTCATTATCCTATACAATATAGCAATATTATGTCATATTATGTCATATTGTATAGGATAATGGGGCCCAGAGTTAAAATACGTGAACTGATCTGAAATAGTAATCTCACATATGAAAAAGAAATTGAAAAAACATGAGCAAATCCAAGAAAGAGTCAATCATTGATTATAAGGTTACAAACACAGCATATGAGAAAGGATTACATGAGTTCGGTATGTTTAGCACAAAAGAGCAGAAACATTGGTAAGTAAGGATGTGTATAAATTATATACAATTTTTATATGTGTTGTAAAATTGAATGATGATAAGATTTATAATTTTATTAAAAGGACTTTTTAAAAGGAGTAAATTAAGAAGCTATCTTACAGTGGCAAAAGTAGGAACTCCTTTGCCAATGAGATAAAATGCAAGAATTCCAAAGACAGTCATAAAATTTTCACCCCTAGAAAGTGGAAAACACATTCACAGCTGTTTTCTGTGGACAATGTAGTTATTTGGTAGCCTTTGGGCAAGGAAGCTGTAGCAGAAACACTCTCAAGTCCCTTCTAAGAAATAATTTTTAGGTTTGTATAACAAACATATATTCTGAATACCCTATCTCACAAATTGATAAAGGATCACAAAGCACATTAAATCTTCATACATTTGCTATTTATTACTGGGGTGTATTCTGGATGCATACTTTTTTTTTAAATTTTAAGTTCTAGGATGCATGTGCAGAATGTGCAGGTTTGTTACATTGCTATACATGTGCCATGGTGGTTTCTTGCACTTATTGACCCATCCTTTAAACTCCCTCCCCTTGCCCTGGTGTGTGTTGCTCCCCTTCCTGTGCCCATTTGTTCTCATTGTTCAACTCCTACTTATGAGTGAGAACATGTGGTATTTGGTGTTCTGTTAGTGTGTTAGTTTGCTGAGGATGATGGCTTCTAGCTTCATCCATGTCCCTGCAAAGGACATGGTCTCATTCTTTTTTATGACTGCATAGTATCCCATGGTGTATATGTACCACACTTTCTTTATCCAGTCTATCATTGATGGCATCTGGGTTGGTTCTCTGACTTTGCTATTGCAAATAGTGCTGCAATAAACATATGTGTACATGTGTCTTTATAATAGAGTGATTTCTTTTTCTTTGGGTATATGCCCAGTAATAGGATTGCTGGGTCAAATGGCATTTTTAGTTCTAGATCCTTGAGGAATTGCCACAATGTCTTCCACAATGGTTGAACTAATTCTCATTCCCACCAAAAGTGTAAAAGCATTTCTATTTCTCCACAGCCTCACCAGCATCTATTGTTTCTTGCCTTTTTAATAATCTCCATTCTAACTGGCATAAAATGTTATCTCATTGTAGTTTTGATTTGCATTTCTCTAATGATCAGTGATGTTAAGCTGTTTTCATATGAGGAATGTCTGTTCATACCCTTTGCCCACTTTTTGATGGGGTTGTTTTTTTCTTGTAAATATGTTTAAGGTCCCTGTAAAATCTGAATATTAGACCTTTGTCAGATGGGTAGATTGTAAAAATTTTCTCCCATTCTCAAAGTTTCCTGTTCACACTGATGATAGCTTCTTTTGCTGTGCAGAAGTTCTTCAGTTTAATTCGATCCCACTTGTCAATTTTGACTTTTGTTGCAATTGCTTTTTGCATTTTCGTCATGATGTCTTTGCCAATGCCTATATTCTGAATGTTACTGCCTTGATTTTATTCTAGGGTTTTTATAGTTTTAGGTTTTACATTTAAGTTAATCCATCTTGAGTTAATTATTATATATGGTGTAAGGAAGGGGTCCAGTTTCACTTTTCTGCATATGGCTAGCCAGTTTTCCCAGCACCATTTATTTAATAAGAAATCCTTTCCCTATTGCTTGTTTTTGTCAGAATTGTTGAAGATCAGATGGTTTTAGATATGTAGTGTTACCTGAGGTCTCTGTTCTGTTCCATTGGTCTATATGTCTGTTTTGGTACCAGTACCATGGTGTTTTGGTTACTGTAGTCTTGTAGTATAGTTTGAAGTCAGGTAGCATGACGCCTCCAGCTTTGTTCTTTTTACTTAGGATTGTCTTGGCTACATGAGGTCTTCTTTGACACTGCTTGTGAAATTTAAAGTAGTTTTTTTTAAAAATTACATGAAGAATGTCAGTGGTCATTTGATGGGCATAGCATTGAATCTGCAAATTACTTTGGGCTGTATGGCCATTTTCACGATATTGATTCTTCCTATCCATGAGGATGAAATGTTTTTCCATTTATTTGTGTCTCTTATTTCCTTGAGCAGTAGTTTATAGTTCTTGTTGAAAAGGTCCTTCACATACCTTGTTAGCTGTATTCCTCGTTATTTTATTCTCTTTGTAGCAATTGTGAATGGGATTTCATTTATGATTTGGCTGTCTGTCTATTGTTGGTGTAAAGGAATGCTTGTGATTTTGCACATTGGTTTTGTATCTGAGACTTTGCTGAAGTTACCTATCAGCTTAAGGGGTTTTGGGGCTGAGACGATGGGGTTTTCTAAATATAGAATCATGTCATCTGCAAACAGAGACAATGTGACTTCCTCTCTTCCTGTATTTCTCTTGCCTGATTGCCCTGGCCAGAATTTCCAATACTATGTTGAATAGGAGTGGTGAGAGAGGGTGTCCTTGTCTTGTACTGGTTGTCAAAGGGAATGCTTCCAGCTTTTGCCCATTCAATATGATATTGGCTGTGGGTTTGTCATAAATAGCTTATTATTTTGAGGTATTTTCTATAGTTACTAGAGTTTTTAACATGAAGGGATGTTGAATTTTATCAACTATTTTGCATCTACTGAGATAATCATGTGGTATTTGTCTTAGATTCTGTTTATGTGATAAGTTATGTTTACTGATTTGTGTATTCTGAACCAACCTTGAATTCCAAGGAGGAAGCTGACTTGATCATGGTGGATAAGCTTTTTGATGTACTGCTGGATTCAGTCCCCCAGTATTTTACTGAGGATTTTCACATGGATATTCATCAGGGATACTGGCCTGAAGTTTTCTTATTTTGTTGTATCCCTGGTTTTGGAATCAGGATAATACTGGCTTCATAAAATGAGTTAGGGAGGAGTCCCTCCTTTTCAATTGTTTGAAATAGTTTCAGAAGGAATAGTACCAGCTCCTCTTTGTACCTCAGGTAGAATTCAGCTGTGAATCCATCTGGTCCTGGGGTTTTTGTGGTTGGTAAGCTATTAATTACTGCCTCAATTTTAGCTGTTACTGGTCTATTCAGGGCTTCAACTTCTTCCTGTTTTAGTCTTGAGAGGGTATATGTGTCCAGGAATTTATCCATTTCTTCTAGACTTTCTAGTTTATTTCCATAGAGGTATTTATAATATTCTCTGAGAGTAGTTTATATTTCTGTGGGGTCAGTGCGGATCCCCTTTATCATTTTTTATTGTGTCTGTTTGATTCTTCTCTCTTTTCTTATTAGTCTAGCTAGTGGTCTATCCATTTTGCTATTTTTTTCAGAAAGACAGCTCCTGAAATCATTGATATTTTAGAGGGTTTTTCATGTCTCTGTCTCCTTCCATAATACTTTTAATACACATCATTACTTTCTTCTTTAAAAATTTATTTATATCCTTTTTTTAGCCAACCATATAATTGTCATCTTTCCTATTACAGCATTCCTGAATACAAATTTGAGCAACAAATATAAGCTAGATACTGAGCCAGGTGTTAAAGTTATAGAAGTTAAAAAAAAAAAAAAAACCAGACAAGTTTCTACTCCCATGTACCTGACAGTTAATTGGGAGAAAGTGTAATTGTCTATAAATGTTTAATTTAATTGTTAGCAACAATAGTGAATAAAAAGCAAAATATATACTAAAAATATTTTAGTAAAGATTAGGATAATGTATTGATGGAAAACTTTTTTTTTTTTTTTTTTTGAGACAGAGTTTCGCTCTTGTTACCCAGGCTGGAGCGCAATGGCGCGATCTCGGCTCACTGCAACCTCCACCTCCTGGGTTCAGGCAATTCTCCTGCCTCAGCCTCCCGAGTAGCTGGGACTACAGGCGCACGCCACCACGCCCAGCTAATTTTTGTATTTTTAGTAGAGACGGGGTTTCACCATGTTGACCGGGATGGTCTTGATCTCTTGACCGCGTGATCCACCTGCCTCGGCCTCCCAAAGTGCTGGGATTATAGGCGTGAGCCACCGCGCCCGGCCAACTTTTTAAAATATAGTAACAACAGTACAACGTAGAGAACACTAACACAGAAAGACTTGGCCATGGCATTCAAGGAATGTTTTTTCATGATTTTTTTTTGGAGAGGGGACAGAGTCTTGCTCTGTCGTCCAGGCTGAAGTGCAGTGGCGAGATCTCAGCTCACTGAAACCTCTGCCTCCTGGGTTCAAGTGATTCTCCTGCCTCAGCCTCCTAAGTAGGTGATAAAGGTGCACCACCACGCCCAGCTAATTTTTGTATTTTTAGTAGAGATGGGTTTCACATTTTTAACCTCTTGCAAAATAGTTGTCCTGAAAATTATGCTTGATATTAAAAAATGATTTTATTTGCAAAATATATCTTGAAAGGCTATGTAAAACAAGGACTTTTTAGAGAAAGTAAGTTTACTGCCCACTCAGATACAACATTTTAATCCTCTATGTTATTACATTTCTATTATTGGCTTCTATATAAAATTCTAGAAAGCATGACAGCTCTTATTTGGCAACTATCTGTATGCACAACAAGTTCGGTTGAGAAATGAAGGGAGAAATGGTCAATTTAGTTGAAATGTTTTCATATAAAATTTAAAATTGATTAATTATATTTCTTTTTTGGTGAAGTGAATTGTAGGCACCATTTCAGACAGGTATTAAATAGGAGTGGATCAATAACTTTGACTCCTATGGGCAGGAGGAAGATAAATGAAAAGAGTCTAAGTTTAGAGAAAGGAAGGCTAAATGGGGAGGAGAGAATCATTTTTAACAGCTGTATATTTGTATTTTCATGTGACTCAAGTATTTAAGAAAAATTAAAAAGTATCTCATTGAAGTTACTAGGAAGCAGGTAGAATAAGGCAGACTAACATATTTGGATTGAAGGCATAAGAGCAATGGCTCTCACCTTCGGCATGCATCAGAACATTGATACAACCCAGAATGTGAGGACCCACTCCAAAGTTTCTGATTAAGTATGTCTGGGATAAAACTCCAAAACTTGCATTTCTAATAAATCCATAGCTGCTCCTGCTGCTGCTGTAGCTGGTCCAGAGACCACCTATGAGAGGCACTAAAATACAGTATGTCTGGTTAAGAGTAGCAACATTTGAATATAAAAGGTCATCAGAACAATAAAAGCAATGATCTTAACAGTAGTGGCAGAGGTAAAGCAATGGCAAAATAATAAGCTACAGAGAAAGTGTACTAAAAATGTATTTTGTTGAATGCTATGCCTCTAGCTGATTCATAGAAGAGTTGTCCTTTCCACAGTTCTTCTGCCTTTAAATGGCCATGTTCTGTTACACGTGATATTCATAAGCTATATGAGGCCAAGGACTTTGTCTGTGTTGATCACACTGTATCTGTTATAACAGTCTTGATTGCATAGTTTACTCAATCCATAGGCTGGCCAGTGATCTGATCCTGACTTTCAGGAATCTCAACTAAGAGTCAGAAACAGAGGATGCCTGTCTACAGCAGACACTGGAACTATGAAGTCAACGAGTGAACGGATTCAGCCAAAGTCATGAGACAGTGAAAATTATGAGTAAACAAGGGAGTCAGTAATAGAGAGGAGAATAGAGCTGAGAGAGTACAAAAACCTCCTTGAGGGCAACTGGTCTATTTCAGATGACTTTCCTGTGCCACTGAAGTTAGCTTTATTTTGTTTCCTCTTGGGATTCTTTATGAGATTTTTCAGTATCTACACAATAACTCTTACCTCACTCCCTTTTTTGGAGATAGACTGGATATGATTCTTCTTCGTGTTACTAAGAAGCCCGGGCTAGGACTTAAAGACTTATTTCCCTGGAATAATTTGCAAACAGCCACTTCTAAAGGTCTTAGAAGCCAGTGTCAGCAAAAACCAAATTTCCTCTGCCACAGAGGAACAGGCTAAGAAAGTTTCTCTGGGATAAAGATACCCTGCTTTAACTGTCCATGTCTGCCAATGTCAGGGAATAGCTAGGGGATAATATATTACTTTCTAAGATAGTACTCTTATAGTGTTTACATTGTATATTCAACTGAAAAAAAATAAGGAAATTCCGAAAGTCCTCCTGTGGCTATCACTACCTGTAGCTCTTAAAGTATACCTGGGATTCTGAGTGCCTCTTGGCAGGAGCCAGAGCTAGGTGGGAAAAGATACTGACTTACGCGCTCTCAAGTACATTATACAAATGCACCGTATAGTCAATGTTGGGAAATATCAGGCCTTTTTCTGTTTTCAGGTTGAAACTCTCAGATGAAAAATATCACAAAAAAATACAAAAGTATCTCTGTAACCAAAAATCATCCTTAGTAAAGTTTTCCATTTTAAATTAAGGTTGAGAAAACTCTGTGCTTTTAGATTTTTTTTTAAAATGCTTTTCAAATATTTCCTTTGAAAAGGTTTCATTTCAAATGTATGTATCCAATTGAACTAAAATGTCAAACTTACGAATATGCTGGGTTATATTTTGGCATTGTATTTTACATACTGTGTACATAGGAGTCTGATACAAGCCACTGAATACATGCCCCCTCCAAATCAATAGTGAGCTTAGTGGGGATTTTGTGTTTGATTTTCTTTCAAAAGGGCTTCTGTGGCCAAGAACTTTTTGAACACTCAATCTTTAGATATTATATAGTATACTTCCCCACTCATCTAAACTAAAATATCTAATTTTCAAGATTTCTATGTGTTAGCTGTAAAATTAGTGATGCTATTTACATGAGTAGCAGGATATCTTAAAATACTATTTTGTTAGCATATTGTTGAAATACTTACCTCAAATGAATAGATTAACTTTTAAAGTCAGTTTGTCATCATGCAGCTACAGGTAAGATTGA
Source organism: Aotus nancymaae (assembly GCF_030222135.1). Lineage (NCBI taxonomy): Eukaryota > Metazoa > Chordata > Mammalia > Primates > Aotidae > Aotus > Aotus nancymaae. The sequence continues at coordinate 61,819,775 of NW_026988413.1, read as the reverse complement.
CATACAATTTCCAAAGGGAATTGAAAATGCTATCAGCTAGTTACTATGAAAGCACATGAGATTATGTAATAGGGCACTCTCGAAAAGGGCAGATGCTTAAAAAAAGCAGCTTAACTCAAAGCAGCAATTGATTCCTTGAGGGCAGAGTGTTAAGAACAAAGTTGTCTGCCAGAGGAAAGAATATGATTATGGATTAGGAGGGAGGCAAAAAACAGGAAAGAGAAAATTGAAGTGTCTGCAAAAACCTGAGAAGTCGACAGTGAAATTATTTTGGAAGGAAGATAGGTAGTCAGATTTCTAAGGGAATCAGGAGAACCCGATGGGACACATTTTATCCCACATGTAGAATAGAAAGATGAATAATTTTTCACTTAAATAAATTCATGGATTATTTCGTAGAAAATTAAACCTCACTTAAAACAGATGATTATGGAGATCAAGGTGTGTTTTCACATCCTTCATGTTGAAAAAGCATGGCTAACTCTCAACTTATTTTCACATTGGCAATATTGTACACAATTTGGTAAATACAAATTCCTAAATAACCTGTTGGTTTTAAAAATTCTGTTAGAACATTTGTACTTTCTTAGCACTATTAATGGATGCAATAAAAGGGCACTGACATTTCCATAATTCTATAATGTCTTTAGGATTTCTAAATTAGTAAATTCCAGGAAATTGAATCATAGTTTATATTTTTTTTAATGATTCTTTGAAAAGCAGTGTTATATAATGGACAAAATAAGTTTACCCCAATCCATATGTTTGAAAATCTGTTACATACTTTATAAAGATATTTAGTATGGAAGTTTTATGATAACCTATAATCTAAGGAATCTTCTGAAAAATTATTTCCTGATGTGCAAAGTTCATTGGCATCTAGATCATACAATTTATTAAAAATTGAGTATTTTAAAGTAGTTTTAAGACTAAAATATCATCTCATATAAATATTAAGTAAAGATTTGTCAAAATTTATTTAGCTTACTAATTAAAAAGAAAGCTATTAACATGATATAATCAGTTCAAAGGAGAACTCTAAGAACCACACATGCGGCTGGGTACGGTGGCTCACACCTGCCCTTTGGGAGTCCAAGGCGGGCAGATCACTAGGTCAGAATTTTGAGACCAACTTAACCAACATGGTGAAACCCCGTCTCTACCAAAAATACAAAAATTAGCCGAGCATGGTGTCACTTGCCTGTAATCCCAGCTACTCAGGAAGCTGAAGTAGGAGAATCGCTTGAACCCAGGAAGCGGAGGTTGCAGGGGGCTGAGATTGCACCACTGCACTCCAGCCTGGGCAACAGAGCAAGACTCAAACTCAAAAGATAAAATAAATCAATAAAAGAACCACACATGTATAGGAAATAAGGAATTTTAAAATGAATTTACAAATAGATGCAAAACATATCTATCCCAAAGGCCATAATACATTTTATATCATCACACACAATTTATCTGAACTTTGATCGATTAGAATAATTAGCATTATCAGTTTTCATCATGGAAAGCAGTTAAATGAGCTAGGCGAGATACCACTATTTTTTAAAAAAGCAACTGTTTTGTTTAGAGCAGTTTTAGGTTCACAGCAAAATTAAGAGAAAGATACAGGGATTTCTATATACTGCCTGCCCCCACACAGACAGCCTCCCCCATTATCAATATTCTTCACCAGAGTTCTACATTTGTTACGACTGACGACACATCAATGACTCCCAAAGTTCATAGTGTACATAGGGTTCACTCTTGCTGGTGTATATTCAGTGAGTTTGGACAAATGAATGATGACATGTGTCCATCATGTTAGTGTCATGTAGAGTAATTCCCTAAACGTTCTCTTTTGTCCATTTATTCATTCTCTGTCCCATCCCCGACTAATCCCTGGCAACTATAAATCTTTTTACTGTGTTCTTTGTTTTGCTTTTCCCAAAATGCCGTATAGTTGGAATCATAAAGTGTGTCGTCTTTTCAGATTGGCTTCTTTCGCATGCATTTAGAGTTCCTCCGTGTGTTTTCACAGCTTAATAGGTTTGTTGTTGTCATTGCTGTTATTGTTGTTTAGTACTGAATAACATTCCATCGTCAGGATGCAGCATAGTTATTTTATCCTCTCATCTACTGAAGGACACTTTGGTTGTTTCCATGTTTTAGCAATTCTGAATACACCTATAAACATCAGTGTGCAGGGTTTTGTGTGGACATATATTTTCAGCTCCTTTGCATAAATACCAAGGAGTGCAATTGCTGGATTGTATCGTAAAATGTGTTTAGTTTTGTAAGGAGCTGTCAAATTGTTATCCAAAGTGGCTGTCTCATTTTACCTTCCCACCAACAATGAATTACAGTTCTTGTTCCACATCTTCACCAGCATTTGGTATTGTCAGTGCACTGGATTTTGGCCATTCTAAGAGGAGAGTGGCAGTATCCCATTGTTTTAATTTGCATTTCTCTAGTGACAGATGATATAGAGCCTCTTTTCATTTGCTTATTTGTCCTCTGAATACCTTCTTCTGTAAGATGTCTGACACCACTATTTTTTCTCCTGTTTTAAAAGTGTTACTTCTGACAGTAATAATTCTTAGAATATTAAAACAAATATGGATATAGCTAAGCATTTAAGATGACGTCAATTAATGATTACTTTTTATGGTTGCACAATGCTACAGCCTTGTATATCATCTTTCAATGCTGTCAAATACTGTTTGTTAAAGGTATCCTTTTACAGAAGAAGAAACCAAGGCTCAAGCAGTTAGCAACTGTCCTACAGTTAGCAACTCCTGCAGCTAGCAGTTGTCCTAGCAAAGATTTGGACTTGTTCTCAGCTCTAAGTCCAATACTGTTCTCGCTACATCAAAACTGATCCAGTCAAAGATGAGCACCAATTATTGGTGCTTTATTATAATTAATAAAACACCAAAATGGGCTTTCATCTTAACCAACCATGTAGCTGGTTAAAGTTATACTCTATTTGAAATGTATGGACTGAAAAAAGTCAAAAAACATCACTTTCAAGTGGTGAGTTAGCTAGAGTTAACAATTTAGGGAAAGCAAAAAGGGAAGCCAAGTTTAAATCTTATATTTGACTTATATTGTATTTCTCTTTTCTACTAAAATATTTTGTATCTGTTAAAAATTTGATTTTTGTAGTGACATGACACACCGTTAGTCATTCCTAATAACACTTAAGGTAAGGATTTTAATATTTCAATATTAAGTTGTTAAAGTAAAAGATTTATTATCTCATTTTATTGTGGTTTGTCATTGCAGCATTGCTTTTCATCCATATTTTTATTAAAATGTATTAAAATAGTTGGTTCCTTTCTCAAATGTAACCATAATTTTAAAAATCCATCTAGAATACATCTTTACTGATATTAATAGCTCCATTATTTTCTTCTTCCTTGATAATATGACAACTGTACTTTTTGAAAAATGGATAAATGTTTATTTCTATATTTTCCTCCTGAAATGACCCAGTTTAAATTTTAAAGGGAAATTACTAAATAAATACTCTTTAAAAAACATTATATTTGTCTTTTGGAACCAAATACCAGCAGCACAGTAGACCACAAAATTATTCAGTAAAACCTTGGTGCCAGTTTCTATAAATTTAAACAATATGAAAAATGTGCATTTTGAAAAATCAAAGCTGGCATTTTTTCACATTCATAATTATTTGAATCATTACTCCTGGCAAAGTGGCAGAATGTGGCATCTTTGTTGAGTTCTTCAAATCTTTGTCTTTTAAAAAATGTATTTCTAGTTATCTCAAGGCTTTGCCCCACCATTTGCTGAAATTGTTCACTACATTACATCTCCTTTCCCAGATTGTTAAATTACATATATTATAAAAGGTATTATTAGGAATATACATCACATAACAAGTTAATGGATTACTTAATTGAAAAAGGTCCTCAAATGTTTTCTATAACCTGGCATTTATCCTTCTGGTCCATGTTCAAATAGAAAAGCCATTGTACTGGGTTATACAGCCTTTCTTGGGCATGTTTGCAAATAAGAAGATAATTATATTGGAAGCATATTCTGTACATTTTGGACAAAGTGCTAATGCCAGTTTTATTCCTGGGAATAAAACCGAAGTTTGCTTTCTACCCTGTCCCAAGAATAATTCTTAGAGCAGTTGGAAAATAGAGGGATGCACATTGAGCTGGTTTACTGTTAGGCTGAAGTCACGACATAACCTACTGACAATAATAATCTCATTCTTCTAAAGAATCAGTAGGAAGTAGGAATATGTTTCTTTTCTTTGTGTAATTGTTAGCATCTTTACTCACATATAGGGTTAAATTCATTGTTTTAATATATAAAAACCTGTGAAAGGATTTTTTTGAATAGCTTGTCAAATATTAATTAATGCGTGTTTCAAATAACTAGTTTAAGATACTAATGGAAAAATATTTGGTAACTGGTTTTGCTAAGAATTAATGAATACTGTTTAATATATATATAGAACAGTATAAACAAATATATATATATATAATTTGACACAGAGTCTCACTCTGTCACCCAGGCTAGAGTGCAGCAGCGCTACGTCGGCTCGCTGCAACCACCACCTCCCGTTTCAAGCAGTTCTGCCTCAGCCTCTCAAGTAGCTGGGACTACAGGCGTGCACTACCACACCTGGCTAATTTTTGAATTTTTAGTAGAGACAGGGTTTCACCATGTTAGCCAGGGTGGTCTCAATCTCCTCATCTCATGATCCACCCACCTTGGTCTCCCAAAGTGCTGGGATTACAGGCGTGAACCACTGTGCCTGGGCCACTGTTTTTAAATTGTAAATAATAGGCACTGAAATGTTTATAATATTAATTAAAATTAATTTTAAGTAGTTGTTTTATCATAAGAGCATTGATTAAAATAAAATCCTATTTTGATATGCTTGTTGATTAGTTTGAATTATTGATCAATATTTATGTTGATACTTATTTTAATATGCATAATAGTAATAATTTTTATTTTGTATCTTTTTATAGATTTATATACATTACTTTCCTTTTGTCTGTACAGTAAAAATTAGTAAGGTTCATTTTAGTGCCAAAGCATTTAACTGAAGAAATACTATAAATATACTTGTTACATAAATTTAGTAATAAAAAGAATATTCATTTTCAAATAAAATACTTTGACATAAGACTACTGATTGTCAACATATTATATTCCTTACATTTGTTCAGGAATTTATAAACTCTGTAAATGTCTTAATTGGTTTATGCTGCTATAACAAAATACCTGAGACTAGGCAATTCATAAAAAAATAGGAATTTGTTTCTCAGTTCTGGAGGCTGGAAGTCAAAGATCAAGACTCTGGCAGATTTGGGGTCTGGGAAGATCCTAGTCTTTGCTTCCAAGATGGGGCCTTGGACACTGTGTCCTCACATGTCCAAGGTGAGGATGGAAAGGTAAAAGGGCCCAAAAGGGCCTGCCTCCTTTCCTCCAGCCCTTTTATAAGGCTCTAATCCTTTCATTAGGGCAGAGCCCTCTGACCTAGTCACCTCTCAATGACTGTACTTCCTGATACTGTTTCACTGGAGATTAAGTTTCAACATAAGTTTTGGAGAGGACACAAACATTCAAGCTGTAGCAGTAAACTAATTCATAACTCAGATTATAAATTTGCATCATATAATAATTTTCTTGAGATCCCTAATGGCATTCTACACCATTAGGACATGCCTGCTACTTGTACCTACAGATGCTTCCACTGTATATACTGTATTAATCAAAATGTAGTCTTTAAAATTGACAACTTGTTCCCTGCTCACTCAATGACTAGGTCTTTTTCTAAGCACAATTTTCTCATGAAATGTAACATCCATGATAGCATGAATCATTCTTTATTTCATTAATGTATTATGACTCTTAAAACTACCTGGCATTTAATTAGGGGCTCAATAAAGAGCTATTGAATGTTGACAGTACAGGTTATTTGCATGGACATATGTAATATCCATGCAAAGTTCTTAGCAACCTGGAAAGCACATTTTCCAAAGATATATGCTAAATTATTATAAATAGTTATCTCAGAAAGAGAAGATAAGTGCAGGGAGTGGAGGGAGAATGTCCTTTTTAAAAAACAAGTTCAGGTTACCTATATGTTCATAAACATATAACATGAACATTTTTATTAATTTTATGTTTATATTTTTAAACGTATGTTTTTACATGTGTGTGAGCTGATTTTCTACTTTTAAGTAGAAAAAGTATTCTGGAAAGAGAAGAAAGTGCAGTTAGTGCTTTCTCGTTTATTAGAAGTTGGATTAAGGCAATTTTTGGGGGAAAACAAAAGTTAAAAAGTATACAGTTTGACAAAGAAGATGTCAGAGAAAATGCTGGAGGTACGGCATAGACCCTCTCAGTGTGGAAATTCCTTGGTAAGGTCTCCACCTTCTTAGTTCTTCAATGTCCATGAATGAACGGATTATGATGAGTTGACTCATGCTACCAAGCATGAATTTGAAACAAGGAACAGCCAATAGAATTTGCTAAAGTATGAAATAAATTACTATGTTCAGAGAAAAAAATGAGAGGTCATCATGAAGATGCCAAACAGAGACCCAATTTTTAGAAAGAATTAAGCTGAAGTATCTCTAGGTGCTTTTTATCTCCAAAAATTATGAGTTGATTGATTTTCTGATTTGTAACAAGACATGAGCAAATCACAATCACACTTTACCTCAATTTCTTTAAGCCTCATTGTAGACATGGAAAATATGTTTACCTCTAATGCGAGAAAGGCGTAGATAAATAGCAAAGAGAGTAGGAATAATTCAGGATATGGCAATTTTATCTAATGAAACACATACTTTTATCTTTATGGTGGGATAAATGCTGTGATTTCTACCATGTGCTTCATTTTTTAAAGCCTATTTAAATGGGAGAAAGAAAAAAGTAACATACCAATTCACTTCAACATTTAAAAAGTAGATTTAGGGGCACAGGTACAGTTGTGTTCAGTGGATATATTATGTACTGGTGAAGTCTGGGACATCTCAACATTTTAATGCAGAAAGCAAACTAGCATTAGATAGATTTACTTCTATATCTCAGATCAGAGAAATTTTTTTTGGTCAAATGCATTTTTGGTCTATAATAAATAATAGTAAGAAAAGTGGTGCTTTGTTAATGAAATTCAGGACTGTACCTATTCTCTGGAATGAATAATTCCTGCACTTATAGTTAAAATGTTTCCATTGAATGGAATTATTTCTATGAGAAGCCCAAGTCTTTAAAGTGTTCTTAATCTTGTTATAAAGTGAATGTTCTGGAATGAAAAAGAATAATGCAAAGGAGACTTTTTCTTCTTTTACCTTGGAGCAAGATAATCGATATTACATTACTACATTTGGAAACCGTTGACTTACTCTTTTGTATACTGGGTTAAAAAAATGCCCCTATCATTTTTTTCCTTTCTAATTTTCTTGAATGTGTCTGTCTCTAGAATGGCCAGAAAGATTGGCTTAGCTATAGGCAGGATTTGAAAGCAATATCATGCATATATCTTTATCCAAAGGCCTGGAGGAACATGAGTGCTGCCTTATACCAAGTCATTTGGTTTCAACTTTTCTGTTGAAAAGGATTCATTTATCTGTTGCTTACTAATTTAGCCATTGCTTACTAATTTGACAATCTTGATTTAGATTACTCTTGAAATTTTGTAAGTTCATTAATCATTACTTTGGTCACGAAATGTAAAAATATAAAAATGTGAAAAGCCATGTGCAAAATACATGAATTTAGGATACACACATGCTGTAAAAATTCATTATACATGTTTCTTAATTTCTTTTAAATATATAATTATGAGAATAAATTCTTAACATATTCTAGTGTTTTAGCATTGCATACTTAAGTATGCAGCAATAAAATACTTCAGATATATGAGCTTTGAAATTAATTCAGCAAACTTAAAAAAGTTAAAAAGGATAGAGAAAACAATTAGAGAAAAATATTGATAACATTTAGATTTGAATGATAGGTGTGTATGGATTCATACTACTGTCCTCTCAACTCTTACATGTTTTTTACAAATTTACATAATAAAAATATAAACATTTTGACCTAACAGAGACACACCTAATAGAGACTCATCTTCAATGAGTCACTAAAGATTTTTTATGTGATTTATGAACTAGGATTGACAACTTCATCTATGTGAAAATAAACTTACAAAAATATAGAAAGAAAATTTTCAACAAAATGTTTAGTTTCGAACAAAAATAATGCCAAAACTTTTTAATTAACCTTAGTTAGCTGTTTTGAAGTCTCTAAAAGCCCCAAAGTTAATTTATTCATTTATTCATCCATATATATTTAAGAAGCATGTATTGATTACTCACTGAAGCCAGATATTAAGCTAAGGTTTGGTAGTGTAAAGATGAAGAAAGCATGGTGCTCGCCTTGAGGAAACTAACTGGAAGAAACCAGATGTGTGAGTGTGTGTATGTATGTGTATATACATCTATATCTATCTGTGTGTGTGTGTGTATACATATATTTATATATATAAAATTGTAAGAGTGTGGATGAATTGTAGGGAGTTATATGTGGATGCATAGAGGAGGAAAGAGACTATGCAGGATGGCAGGAACCTGAGCAGAGATAGAGGCTATTCTTGATGAAATAATGTGTGCAAGTTTATGAAAGAGTGAGGGTGTACATGTTTTTTGGTCAGCGAAATTGACTCAAAAGTCTGCAAATAACATGCATTTTGAATGCTATGGTAGGACATTCAAAATGCATGTTATTTGCAGACTTTTGAGTCAATTTTCATGTATGACACAAAGGCATTGTGACAATTAAAAATACTATGTCTAATATCAAATATAATGTATAGATGTGAGAGTGCATCTAATAGTGGCAGCAATGGCATTTTTAATGTTCAATATTTGGTTTCAAGTGAATCCAGTCTTATTTCATATGAATCTCACATCATTTATCCCTAGAAGACCATAGGTCTCAACCTGGGACACTTTTGCCCTCAGGGGACATTTAGCAATGTCTGGTGACATTTTTGATTATCCCACATCTGGGACCTTTCTATTGGCAACTAGCAGGTAGAGGCAAGGGATGCTGCTACATGTCCTGCAAAGCACAAGATAGCCCCACACCCCCCAAAATTATCTGAGCCAAAATGTCAGTAGTGTTGAGCCTGAGAAAGCCTGCTCCAGGATTACTATTGATCATGTTTTATAAAAAGTCCAAGGAAAATGATGCTGTGAATTCTGTTGTTTATTCATGTATTCAAATGTTTTAGCACAGTATATTACACTATAAATCATAAAACATATATACCTGTAAACCTACTTCACATTTGAAGATCTAAAACATTCCCTGTTCTGTGACATCTACCTGTGTGCTCTCTCTCTGTCTCATCCTCTTCATTCCTTTCAAGGGGTATCACTATCATGAATTTTATGTTAATCATTCTTATTGTTTTGTTTAAAATATTGTTCTTAAATAGTTTGATTTTGCTTGGTTTTGTGCTTTATAATAGCAGTATTATCATCTAAATGTTCTTCAGCTATGTATTTTTATTGCAATCAATATTAAGTTTTGAAGAGTCTTTCACACTGTTGGGAGTAGCCATATTTATTTTTCCCACATGGTGATTATATGCAAGATTTGCAAGTCCATAAAGCCACTTTTCTTTCTATGAACATTTAGGCTGTTTTCAGTGTGTTTTTAGTATTAGAAACATGTACAACAGTTTCTTTAGTGCATATACTTAGAAGTGAGTTACTAAGGCATAGGGTATATGAATAAATGCTTAGATAATGCCACACTTTTCCAAAGGCTATTACAATTTATAGTTCTACCAACAGACAATATGAGTATTCCCCTTCATCCACATGTTTGCCAACACTTAGTTTCCGATTTTTAAATTTTTTTCCAATCTGATGAGTCTAAAATGATAACTCATTGAAGTTTTAATTATGCTATACTTTTATTACTAATGTGGTTGAAAGCTATTTATATGTGTATTGAAATTTATGTCCTCTTTTGTGAAACTCTAATCATATTTCTTTCATATTTTTTCTCTTGGGATGTTTGCATTTTTCTTATTGATGTGTAGGACTTATATATTTACCAATTCTCTTGGGCAGTGTCACAGATTAATGATCCCAGGCAATGTTTGGAGTTTCTATTAGTCATCTTATCAGATCTTTTTGTTATAGAAATGAATTTTCTGATGAGTAGATGATAAAGTAATAGATACAATAATAAAGTAAGATGCTAAAACTGTTGGATATTCTGTAATATAAACAAAACAAAACAAAAATGTCCTTTAAAGGTCATATGTCTTCTCAATAAATGAATGCCAGATAATAACTTTTCATTTACATTTAGAATGTATTATTATTTTTACCTTTTGTAAAAGATCTGCAACAGCTCTAATTTCCCCTACTTGGAGAGGATACATACAAAATGTTGAAATGAAGTAATGCTTGTTCATGCCTTTTTATATATGGAAGCATTCCACTGAGTGTCACACACATGCACAGGAATTCAGAAGTTAGCTTACTCAAATCGAATATAATAACCATTGTAAGATCAAAACAGTTTGATTAGTTCTTCAAAACAAGGATTTGGATCAACACAAAATACCATCTGTCTAATGCAATTGTGAATGTAGGTGTTACCCCTTTTCTAATGATAAGCAACCTATGTAGTCAATACCATATGTTTAATATGGAAGCAGATTAGCTGAATGAAGACAGTTGATTTTCTTGGCTTGGGATGTTTCTTTAACATATTTTCTGTGGACTGATTTGTGTAACCTCAAATGGCATAAATAAAACTGTGGTTTTTACTTTGCAAAAATTATGGACTAAAGTAATTTACTGCAGAATAGGGGAGAGTATTTTGATGTGCCAATGTTAATAATGTGGATGCTTTAACCGAGAAAAAGCTCCTTGATTTTGGAAATGAAACTCCTAAATATGGTTATTTACCATTCATGGCTGAGCTGAAAGTATTACAGCCATAAAGGGACAGAAGAAAACGGAAGAAAAGATGTTTGACCTCATAATGATTATATTCTGGAAAAATGAAAAAGCACTCATGTTGCTGACTAGCATGGGGAAGTTTAGAGCTTTTGATACATTTGTCTGAAAATAAGTGGATAAAGTCATTTTCGATACTATTTATCTTTAATAGTAATATTGGTGAAAATGTCATATGAATATAGAATTAAGAAAAGGTGAGTTAGACATTAGATACAGTTACAATAATGATTCAACGGAAATTGATGAAATACCTAAATATGAGCAGAGGTTCCATTCAGTTTTAATCATAGGAATGGGATAAAAATATATTAAAAATGAAAAATAAATTATTAAAGAAGCTGTGCTTGTGTGTAAAGGAAAATAAATAGTGACAAATGTCAGAAACAGGAAAAGCATAATTGGATTTGATAATCAGATGAATAGATGGTAAAACCAGGATTCTAACTCAGGTCCATCTGATGGATGGGCTGTTCTATTTACAATTATCCATAACCTTTATGATATGTAAAAGTTGTGCATGAATAGAGATGAATAGTGCTAGTTTGTTGAGACAGTATTATGTCAATTAATGAGCTATACAAATGTAAATTGGTAGAAAATATTGATACAAATGTTTCCATATGACTCAAAAATTGAATTTTCTTTATGTAAAATTTCAGTATCAAAACTTTCTATTTGGCGGGAGAAGAAATATTGTTTAATATGAGATACTAGTTTCTGTTCCGTCCTTCTTATTTTCATGCTAGCACATTCCCAGATGGCAGCCAGGCCTCTGGGCTTCTTTGTCTTTGGAGCATATGTTGTGTTAGGCTGAAAGAGAAAGTTGCTTGACAAAAGCCCTCTTCCTGGTTTTTGTTCTCTGAATCCTAAATGTTGAGAGTTTATGCCCAGAGGGGGAGGGGGGAAATTGAACTTGTGAATAAGATGGATCCTTAAAGGGTCAGAGGGGCCAGTGAGTTGGAGCATCTGGGAGTAGTGAGGACTCTTGTTGTCCTCATTTTCTTTGTTCCAGGGATGCAATCATACCTAAGAGGAAAAGGCTGCGTGGTATATTTAGGAACAACATGTTAGTGTGCTAGGTACTAAGGTTCTCAGCCTCAGTAAGAATCTTAGTGCTCAAGTTTTAGAAACACCAGAGAGTTGACAACGTCTTAAGGAATTATGCAGCCTGGGGCTACAAATAGTTTTGAGGTGACCAGATGGACCAAAGACCAAAGAATCTGCTTACCAGATACTCTTTCTAAATATAAAAGACTCTAAAGATCTCTAGACTCTAGAGAGGGAAAAAAATCTCAATAATGCACACAAATGAAATTCCTCCTTTCTGTTTAGTAGAGTCTCAGAATCATGTATAATTTAATTTAGGTAAAGAGAGTTTTTGGACTTTACTAGAATATTGTAATAGTCGTACTTCTGTAAAGAAGACAGGTCCTGGGGAAGTAGTAAATCACAGATCTTTACACCTCGACTTGTTTCTAGCAAGCCATGAAAAACTTAAAGTAGAGTTCTAAGGTTGAGAACACTTATAGTCATTAAATATTTTTAATTGCTTCCAAAATTACAGCATCAATGTGGGTGTTAGAAGTGATCAAGTTCATCTCAGTTCTCTGTTTCTCTGAAATCTCTTAAACATAGATGTGAAAATGGAGAGAGGAAAGGCCTTAGGATAGATACAGTGTATTTAAAAGGAAGTAGAGAAAGATTAATCCTGGAACAAAGACAGGAAATAGAGGAGACTAAGGCTCTGGTTCATGAGCCCACCTTGGTCTCGCTGGAGCCAGATATGGAAGAGGATATTCTACTGAGGGTAGCCAAGTTCATCCGTCTGGATCTGGCAGCCTCATCCAGACTGGGAAATGCTACCAGTTCCTCATCTTGGGTATTTTACTTTCTGTTGAAAGATTAATGATTACTCTAGCCTCAGAGTGGGTGAACTTTTTCATATGTCTGCTTTAGTAAGCCTACTGGAGTCTGGCCGCTTGCCTTACCTGGCAGTTAGAAGGCAGGATATACCCTTCTGAAACTCTGTGGGTGGAAGAAAATTTGCCTTGGCCTGTGTTTGCTTTAGACAAACCTGCTAACCAACAACTCTAGCAGCGACCAAGAGGTTTTGGCAAGCAGCCAATTTCCTAAGGTTACACATAAATCTTTAAACACGATTTGATAGTAATACAATAATACCATACATTCTTCATTTTGGTGGCAGTTAAACCAAAGCGTATCTGACCACAGTGGACTAGCTCAACTAAACTACCATGAGTTACCTTCCTTATTTAGGCTGTGAAATATGGCAGAATAAGTAATTCCATTGTTGAAAGAAATCAGACCCATAAAGAAAACTGGACTTGATGGTTTTGTTATATAGATTTGGGTTTTGTGTTAAAATTCTAGCTGCAATTTTGAAAATGGAGAAAAAATAAGAAAAGTTTACAGAGCAACCACCCTGCTGGTAGCATCTTGATGAACTAGTCACAGAATGTTAGACTTGTGTGGTGTTTACGGGTGAATAATGTGAAGTCCCATAACTGTGATGTCTGACTCTGCCTAAATGCCAATTAATAATAAAATATTACTTCTTAAATATTACCAAAAAAGTGTTTTTTGGAAATAAAATTATAATGCTTATTAAAATATACTTAGGACATTAAATCAATATTCTAAGAAAATTTGGCTCCAGTTAACATTTGGTAGTTTTTCAGAACTTTCAGGGTGTATTCACATAGGCATTTGGTTGAAATTTTAGGAAAGACAGTTTGTCAGTTCATTCTCAGCCTTGCTCATCATTGCTTATAATTTTTGAATGCCACCATTCTTTATAATCAGACATTATGCTTGCTTAATTTCATTTTAAATTTGTTATGCACTTTTTGTTTAAACGACTTTTGAGTAAGGTATCTTCATCAATAAAGTTTTAATGTAGGATTTGGTAACATTTACTGCAACCAGTTTGCTCTGCCTTTTGATACAAATCAGCCATATCTTTATTGCTAAGCAGATATGTACACTCAGAACTTGAACATGCACTGTATTACTCATCATTAATTGATTTTTCATTGGAATGTGAGACATAGTAATATAATGAATATGAGATATTTTGTCTAGACTCAGTGGACAGCATGAAAAATTTAAGACACTAATAAATTATTTCCAAGTACATAATTGGGTATTGATGCAAATCTAATGTTGATCCTAAAGTGAAATCTAGATTAGCTAATGGAGAAAAAAACAAATGAATATAAGATTTATCTTTAGTAAAATTGTTAACATGGAAAATGTTGTGTTTTTTTTTTTGTCTCGGTCTTCTCCGTCCTTGCCAGTTCTCACTCCTGTGATACCAAGAGACTGGACTCTGCACCTTTGGCAGCCTTCTCCTCCCCACTAACACTAGAGCTTGGTCCCACAGTCACTATAGTCCCCTCCCTTCCCATCACACACATACACACAAACCTACACACATCCCTTACCACAATACATCTTTAAAGTGTCCCATTAATTACCCAGTATTCAACTAGCTAAGTTATCCAGTCATCTAGTAAGCCTATAGTTATTCAGGGTAGTAAGATTCGTAAATCTTAGTGCTTTAATGGAATATTATAAGATACTGGTTTAGGTAATTGTATCAGTTAAACAGGAAACGTTTTTTCCAAAATAAAAGCATGCAATTTTTCTTCATTCATTCTTATCCAATGCTGATGCATTATAATATTTGTCACTGTGGAATGATATGTGTATATATATAATTATATATAATATATGTTATTAAAATATTATATATAATATATAATGTCTGTGTGTGTATATATATATCCATCATACTACTGGAAGGATATATATTGTATATATAATAATGGATATGTATTTGTATATATATACACACATGCTACTGGATACAGACACACACACATCCATACAGTATACTACTGGAAAGTGGTGCTAATATATAGTTTTCTTCTGACCTATCCCTAGTAGAGACAAGAGAACGCTGTAAAATGTCCTTAACAGTTAAAAGTTCAAACTGCACAGCATTTCCCTAGTTTTAACTGGCACATCTGGTTTTTTCCTCCATTTTTTCTGCCTTTTTTCTCCACTTCTCTTCAACAGTTTTGTCCTAAATAACTGGAAAATTATGCCAAGGAAGGGTATCACACTGGATATAAAACTACAAGTTTAATAAAGCCTTGAAAAACTTTCAAGACAAATCATAGTAGGTATTTGGGGATTGGGAGAAGAATTTTGTAATTATGAAGCGTATGATAAAAATCACTGTGGCCTGGAAGGACTGACTTGAAATGGATAGGTATGGGAATGGGGGAGGCCATGGCCCCAGGAGTTTAGTTGATTTAAGAGGTTTGGAAGACAAAGGAAGAACATTTGTCATCTTAGCAAATGAACATAGTTCTAGATGGGCTATGCCCCCATGTAGCTTATTCAATTATGGCTCCCATTTCTAAACATTCCTAGCACTAAATGGGGTATAAACGCACAATAAAATCACATCTTCAAATATTGATTTTGGGATCAACAAGTAATAACTAACTTGTTGATTTAGCAAGTCCATCAAATCCTGTTTCCTATTAATATATTTCTGCTGCTGGTTCATTAATGTTGTCAAATGGTAGCATTTATTAGCTGGCACCAAATGTTTATGATTGAAAATTCTTTCATCCAGTAGCCTGATTATCCCTGTGAATTGGGGAAAATATTAAACATTGAAGTTTTTCAGCAAATATGTTTTGTTCCAGTCAAGGAAACCATTAAACCATGCCTTTAAGAACACATGACTAATCCAAGGAGCTATGAAGCAGTGAGATAAAGGGTCCCATCTAGATGAGATGAAAACAATGTAAAACTACAGCACAAGAATCCTACTGGCCTATGGTTAAGAATGCCAACTTCAAGGCTTAGATTCAGAGATACTTGGAATCCCACCTCTACCTGTATAATTATAGGCAATATGTCTTTGGGGAAACAACATAAATCATGACCTTTAGTTTTCCCCTGAATAAAATGAAGACATTATTTGTATCTACAATATTCAGTTGTCACAATAATTAAATAAGGTAATACATGTAAATTACTTAAGAAAAAGTGTACATGTGAGCACTTAGTATCTGGCACTTGTGCTAAACAGGACTTTGGAACACAATACAGCAGAAACATTTTTCGCTCATCAGTGAAGCTTTCATGCCTCCCCAAGTGGAGCTCTCTAGGCTCCTACAAATCATACGAGTAAATAGTCATCAACTTGGAGTTTAGAATTGATTATTATTTATATGAATAGCTGCTTGAATGAAGAATTAACACCACTTTTATACAACATTATTATTTGATGTATATACTGGATTTGTTCAAGCACTATGATTCTCAATTATCTGTAATTAAGGTTTTAAATAAACAGTGAAGTAAGGAAGAACGCAATAAAAGAAATGGATATACATCTCTTAAATATATTTTAACCAGCCTGCCATTAAAGACCCACAAATAGTTAGTTATTTTCTACTAGGCAATGATACAGGTGCCTATTTCTAAGATGTCTCAGGAAATCTCAGGAAATAATTTAATTGGTACTTTACATAATTTTTTGTTAATGTCTTTATTCTAAGGGAACTTGTTCTGTGAAAGAGAAAAGAGAAAGCAACAATTTAAAAAGCATTTGTGGGAAGAAAGCTTACATTGAAAATATAATGAATAAAGAATGTTTGATCTAACTACAGTTTAAAGGTTAAGGTAAACTGATCAAGAAGAAGTGTGAAAATATAGTGGTATATAAACATTATCCTGATATTGAGGGGTTAGCTTGTGCTTTCTCTTTTCTCTATACCTAGCAAAATAGGAGTGTGTTCTCAATTCTGAAGTAAACATTGTTCATTGCATCATGTTATAGGCAGACAGAACGAGGAAAATAGAGTCACTCATCTGCTTAGAAAAAGAGCCATATTTAATCAATTTCCTCACCTTTTTCCATCTATGTCATCTTCTGCCAGGAGGAATTTACTTTACTGTTTAAGTTACAATAGAGCTGTTTTAGCTTGTAGGGAATCAACAACATTTTTACACTCGTATATCACCTTATATTTCTAAAGCTATTAAATCACAAACTTCCCGTTACAAAAGAGCTTCTTAAGAGAATGATATTAGTTGGCACTTTACCATATTGAGAAATCAAAACACAACTTTGAGTTTATATGAGTCTAGACACATACGCAGGCTCTCTGGAATCAAAGTAGTTTAATACTTTCAACCCTAGCAAATTTGGCTTTTTGTCTTGTCTAATACAAAAATCCATTCAGTTGTATGTTATTGTTGCTTTTGGAATAACATGTTAAACCTTTAAGGATATTCATGGAAATTAACTGCCTTAAGACTGAAGTTTGTGAGCTTTTATTTTCCTTTTGAGTGACTTATCCAAATAACTTTATATCTGTTGTTTGCTATTTCCCCAAAACTAAAATTTTGCCAATTCATGTGTTTTATCAGTGCAAGATTATCAATAATAATAACCATCACTTATTCAGCACACACTATAATAAAAGGAATTTATACTATACCAGTCCTACAGGTAGGTATAATTAGGAAAGACTGAGGTCCATATTAACATGGTAAGTAACTTCTCTAAAGCCTTAGGACTAGTAAACTTTTTTTTTACAGTCTGCACATATATAAAGCATCACTCTTTTTTGGACTTATAAGCCACAAAAATACTTTTGTTCAAAATTCTGTACTATCTTTCTGATTACAGTATGAATTTATAACTAAGATGTGTTAAAAAGTTATTCAACATCTACTATGTAACAGTTATAGTGGATTAGAGGCAGAAATTTATCATGAAAACAGATAAATTACTACCTAAACCCTGCCGTTCAGGAGTTTACAGTCTAGTGAGAGATGGCATTTAAGCTGATTATAAGACCACATAACTGGAAGGAAGAGGGAAGCACACAATCTGTGTTAGCCACAAAACCCCCTACCTTCCTTCTGCTTTCTAGGGTGAAATATTACTTGTTATTTCAAAGTTTTCTTTCGAAAAAAGTCTATTTTTTGGATTTTATTTATTTATTCAAGGATTCAAATACTGCAAAATTCTAAAAAACAAAATCATATAGAAAATAAGATGAAATTGTTTTCTATGTTAAAATATTTTAAATTTAAATTGTAAGACTTTCCAAATATAAAGCAAGATTTAATAAAGAAAATATTCACTTTCAGTGAATACAAACTCTCTAAAAATCCTCAGAGTTTTCTGCTGATTTATCTAATTCGAGTCATCAAGAGTTTGAGTTTATTATTATTATTTTGAGACAGAGTCTCATGGTGTGGCACAATCATAGCTCATTGTAACCTCAAATTCCTGGGCTCCAGTGGTTCTCTCACCTCAGTCCCCTGAGTAGCTATGATTCCAGGAGTACAGAAGTGTGCCACCATGCCTGGCTAATTTTTTTTTTTTTTTACTTTTTTATAGAGACAGATTCTCACTATGTTGCCCAGGCTGGTCTTGAACTTCTGACATCAAATAATCTGCCTGTCTAGGTCTACCAAAATGCTGAGATTGTAGCAATGAGCCACAGCATCTGGCCATTCCTGACTGTCACTGAGTCACTACACAGTAGGAGTATTCAAGAACTAAATCCTGTAAGGATGTGGCTGACCGTAGCAGCAAGCGACATTATGCCAAACTCTTCCCACTTTCTCTTTGCAGTTTCTATTTCCTTAAAACTAGTCATTCCACGGCCTCTTCTAGAGTAAGATCTCCCAAGCAGTCCTCTTCTAAGGGTACTCTTTGGAAACATGAAAGGATACATATTCCTTCCAACTTACGAAATCACACTTTATCATTCTGTGCATTTCGGCCACCATCCCTTGAGGTCTCACTCTGAGGAACTTACATGAGAGTGGTGCTGTCCTCTTACACTTTCTCTGAAAGGTAGTACCATTGCTCTGTTTTCTTGCATTTGCTGGCAATACTGCATTCGTTGTCCGTAGTTCTCCTATCTGCTTAAAGAGGGAGACGTTAAGCCAAAATGACCCCCCTTCCATAATCTCCCGTTATCATCTTGTTGCTGCTTCATTGGCCTTTGAGGATAGTTCTTGATGAGCTAAGGGTGACTTCTATTTCTGCCCTTTTCTTGAGTAGAGGAGAGAAACTGATGGAGAGAATGGGGCTCTCAATACTGACTCTGGTTGAATCCAGCAGCATCCACCCTGTGCAACATCTTCAATTTCTCAGTATTGTAGCCCCTCGTGGTCAAGTGTCATTTATTTGTTTATTGATCCAACAAATGTTTACTGACCCCTACCTTGTGTGGTAGGCACTGTGCTGAATGCTGAAGATGAAATAAGGAATTTGATAGACACGATCCCTGCTTTCATAATGTATAGAAACTTTACATCACATCGCTTCAAAGAATTTTTGAATAGTTGAGTCCTGCCCAGTCTCTCTATCAAGGAAGTCAGTGGGATATGTGAAAAGCCATCCATATTCTTAGTACTTTTTCTCCTGAAACTGATGAGGTGGAGCACATGCCAGAACCTCCCTCCCCAACCTCTCACCCAACTTGATCATAGTCATTGTTTAAGCCCTCCCCTAAGGATGTGTATTGTACATCTGAAAGCAATCAGTGGTCCCTTTATTGAGGATCTAGGTGACTCATCTCTTTCTTTTAATTATTTTTTGTGACCTCAAAGTCATCTGGATACCACTTTGTCAAAATTTGTATTCCAGAAAATTAGCTATATTTAAACAAACACCCTGTGTTTTATGCCATTTGGGTTACATAAAAACAAATTCATTAAAGCTCACAGATAAAACTAATTTTATGACCTTATTAAACACATTCTTTTAATTTTAGTATTATTCTCAAATTTAATTGTGTTTCAGAGTTAACTGGAAAGATGAATCAAAATGCAGAACTTCTGCCTTCACGCTCAGAGATACATACGTAGCAATTCTTAAATGGGATTAAGGAAGCTACATCTTTATTTTTAAATTTTGCATTTTTATTGAAAATAGTCTGTGGATCAACCCTTGAGAAGTATTACTTTAAGTAATACATAAATTAGTTGCAGATGTAGAATATCTGATAGGACAATACTATGTCTATCTACTTACTAAAGTATTACATATTTTTAGAATAATCTATTTAGAATAGATATATGCATTCTAGGGACATAATATATGGTTGAGTCTAAGGGAAAAATATTATCAAAACATATTAATCATATATGTTTTTAGAACAAATGTCTTAGCTTAATATATATTGGATTATTTCTAATTCAATGACCAGTAGTACTGTTTGATTTCCTAACTGGTATAATACATCAAATTAATGTGGTTTAGTAGATTAATGTTTATATAAAGATTATGCCTAGTGGCTCTTTATAATCTAGAATAATATCCATATTCCTGTATGCAAAGAAAGTGTTAGTAGAATAGCTAATTGCATTTGTTCTACAACACCTTTCAAAAATAAAATTAGGCCAGGTGCAGTGGCTCATGCCTGTAATCCCAGCACTTAGGGAGGCCAACGAGGGTGGATCTACTGAGGTCAGGAGTTCAAGACCAGCCTGGCCAACTTGGCAAAACCCCATCTCTACCTAAAAAATACAAAAATTAGCCATGTGTAGTAGTGGTGCATGCCTGTAGTCCCAACTACTCGGGAGACTGAGACAGGAGAATCACTTGAACCTGGGAGGTGGAGGTAGTATTGAGCTGAGATTGTACCACTGCACTCCAGCCTAGGCGACTGAGTGAGACTCTGTCTTAAAAAAATAAAAACATAAAACACAAAAAGAAGGCTTTGTCTTATGTATGACAGATTGAACATGCACATTAGCCTTCACATTTTCTCCAAACGTCATCAAATGAAAATAACCCCAGTGGAGAAGAGCTTAGTTGAAATATTAGGAAAAGGGAATGGGTAGGAGACATGGCAGCAATGACATTATGAAAAGAGAATAAGAAGGGACTTCACAGCAAAAACAGTTTGGAAAGCTGAAAAGCAAACAGGTAAGTGGTAACTGATTTAGCAAACCAAGAAAACTGGATCCCCAACTGGAATAAAGAAGGCTTAGACCTGATTCAATCTACCAGGGAATGCCACAAAAGTTTAGGAGTTGGAAGTACCAGATTCTCTAAAATTGGGACAAATTGACATTCTACATAGGAAGACTTGCTGAAAGCCTGTTTAAAAAGTAATCAGAGCACCAGCCTCTCCCTTGCCTACAACCAGATGTCTGTTGCTTTATCACCAGAAAAGTTAGGTTTATTACCTGCAGAAGATAAAGCAGAAGCTGACTGATTGGGGGATGCCAGGCATAGTTAAGTGGGGGGATAATTCTTCTAAAAATCTGGAGATTACAGGAAATTTTACTACAGCATGTTGAAATTCCAACCTCCCCCTGGGCTCCCAGAAGCTGGCACTAGACTTCATCTAACATAAAAAGATTAAACGTATCATTTGTGATAAATGAGAACAACCCAAAAGTAAGATCCTACACATCCTTAGAATGTTTCCAAACACAACCGTTCTGTGGGCCTGTAAATTGAAAAGCCCCACCTACTCACTCAGAGCATCTAATCAACGTTTTAGTGGCCCAGTTTTATAAATGAGCAGACAGCTATGGGTCTCACAAGGTATTTGAGGAAAGACTTAATGTCATGGGATCCAGGAAACTAAGTCTCCAACATAAGAGAGAGGGAAGGGACTCCTTAGGCAATTGTGAAGAAAGATCCCCAAATTATATTTGTGTAGCTGATCTACAGCCAATGAGATGGCTCTTGAAGAGAGTTATTCGAGAAGATGAAATTTTTAAAATATACTGAGAGGAGATTGAAGCAACTGAAACAGAGTTTTGGGGATATAATTGTGAAAAGTACAAAGATAACTAAGCAAACAATGATATAACATAATTTTTCCAAAGGGAAAAAAGTTACGAAATCATAATATGTTTCAGCTATCAAATTTGTTTATATACTTTATATCTTAATCATTTTTATGATCATGTAAATAGCCAAATATTGGTTTAACAATTTCAATATATTGGGAGAAGGGAATGTGTGCATATGCCTACTGGAGGTTGGTGTGGGAGGATGAGGCAGATAGAATTCTCAGTAGACATTCCTCTAAGGAAGATATGAAAATGGGCAGTAAGCAGATAAAAAGATGCTCAACATAATTAGGCATCAGAAGAATGCAAATGGAAACTACAGTAAGATACCCCTCATGTCTGCTATAATGGTTAGAATCAAAAAGTCAGATTAAAAGTGTTGGAAGGTTGCAGGAAATCAGAACTCATACACTGCTGATGGGAAGGTAAAATGGTGCAGCTGCTTTTGAAAAATAGTCTGGCAGTTCCTCAAATGATTAGTGGCCCTATGACCCAGAAACTCCACTAGGTATATACCCAAGAGAAATGAAAACATGTTCACACAGAAACTTGTGTATAAATATTTATAGTAGCATTATTCATAATAGCCAAAAAGTGGAAACGTCCCAGATGTCCATCAACAGATGAATAGATAAACAAAACATGGTATATCCATACAGTGAAATCAGTGCATGCTGATACATGCTACTACTTGGATGTACCTTGAAAACACACCAAGTGAAAAAAACAAGTTACAAAAGTTTACATACCATATGATTCTATTCAGAAGAAATTCCAGAATAAGGAAATTGATAGAGACTAGTGAAAAATGTAGCAAGTAGATTAAGGTAGATGAATGGTTGTTTAAGGCTGGGAAAAGAGGGTGGTGGTGGAGGCAGAACAAGTGATATCTAAAGAATACATGATTTCTTTCAGAGGTGATGGAAATGTTAAAATATTGACTGTTGTGATGGTTGCATAGATCTGTGACTGTACTGAAAACTATTTAGTTGTGCACTTTAAATGGGTGAATTGTGTGCTATGTGAATTATAAAGCTGTTTATAAAAAAAAGAAAGATTGAGAAGCAGGAAAGCAACCATTGTTTAGAGATTGAAGGTAAACACTAAAACGTTACAGCATTAAAATTGGTTGCTTCTAGGGCAGAATTCCTCACCCTACTGACATTCATTCTTTACTGTGCAGAGCTGTACAGTGCATTAAAGAATGTATAAAAGCGTCCCTGATTTGTACGCAACAGATGCCAGTAGCAATTCTCTCTCCCTTCACCATTTGTGACAACTAAAAATGTCTCTAGATGTTGCCAAAGGGCTCCCAAGGGAAGGAGGATTTCCCTAGTTAAGGACCACTGCTCTAGGAATTGTGAATTGAGGGGGAAGAGAACTGCAATATTGTAGGTATGGATATTTTTTATAGCAGCTATTTAAAAATTGTTTAAATGTTTGACTATATAAACTGTGAATGTATCTATCTTAGTCAGCTCAAACCACTGACAAGATACCACAGAATGGATGCCTCAAACAACGGAAATGTATTTCTTATAGTTCTGGAGGCTAAGTCCAAGATCAAGGCTCCAGGCGATTCTGTTTCTGGTAAGGGCTGTCTTCGTGCTTGTAGATGACTGCCTTCTTTCAGTATCTCATATGGCACAGAGGAAGAGAGAGGGGAAGAGAAGAAGAAGACAGAGAGAGAAAGAGAGAGAGACAGAGGGAAACATTTTCTTTTTATAAGGCTGCCAATCCTATTGGATTAAAGTCCCACCTGAATGACCTTAATTACTTTCTAAAAGCCCTTTGTCCAAATATAGTGATATTTGGGTTAGGGTATCAATATACGAAATTTGTGGGGACACAATTCAGTCCATAGCAATATATAACTTTGAATAAAATGGAAACTAAGCACTGGATATTTCTACAGAAAATCTGTGATAAAATTAGCCATAAAAAATATTTCTTCACCAAGATGTCAATGAGGTGAAGAAATTAAGAATGCTGGTTTTTGTTGTTACCCGGTTTTGTTATTTTTTAATATTTATATTCATTTAACTAGTCTTCTAAAAGTTTTATTGTAACTTTTGTAATGTGTTTTTTAATAACTATCTCAATATATCTGTTTTTTAAAAAAATCCAACCAGCCTGTTTATAGGCATTTTTTTTTATTGTTTTACTTGTTTTGCTTCAGATAGACTTGAACACAAATCTTTATCATATTTTTCAAGAGACTGATAAGAAAAGGTGCCATTTAAGAGAAACATTAACCTAATTGTTGTTCCTCAGGCACCTTTATTTTAGACCTAAAATGTATATAGGTAATTGTACTATTTTAAGACATTTTTATCTATTATTCAAAGCCTTAATATTTAATATTAGAAATAGATATTATTTTAGTTGGTCTAAGACATTCTCCTGGCACACTAAATTCATTCCATGTAGAGGTATTTCTCTGCATGTTCAACCCTTTAAAGAGAGATTCAGTTTAAAGGTGTTATTTGGTCAATTCATTAAAAAATCAAACCTTGGCAAAAGTGATCAAAGCTTTATTTATGCTTTTAGCAAATAATTAATCTTAGTTTTACTGTGTATATCATCAACATACAAAAGAAACAACAGAATAGGTACTTTTGAAAGAACTACCCCATTTATCAAGTAGACATTTTGGCTGCTTCACAAAAACAGCAGATTCCATCACTGATGTATATAGAGGCAAATTCAACTCAAATCATTTGTGTCACTTGGGGAAGTTTGATTAATGAAACTTTGCTTGGTTTTATTAATCTTCCCACATTCTTCACCGCTCACTCTTGACACATAACCATTCTTTTTGGAAATCACCTTTATTTTCCTCACGTTTAGTGCAGATTTAATAATCATTTAGGTTTGAAATTTTTCCCACTGCATTTTTTAATAAACTATTTATAAGACCTTTATTTCTAAGCATGTGGTAAAGATCTTTTTAATTCCCTAACCTCTTGTTAATAAAACCCACCTGGTAAGGAAAATGAAACGTTAAAATAATTGAGATTGTTTACCTCAAGCATTTTTTTGGGGGGGCCGTAAACCTTCGATTATAAAAAGGTATAAACATGCAGCTTTGGATTGTAATACCAGAACAATAATGACTTTAGTAATCATTCTCTGTGTCATTGATAGGTTCTTTAATGCTGTCTTTGAAGCAAGTGTGAATAGAATCTAAATTAAGAATTCTGTGGCTGCTGAGATTACCTAAGCAAAACGTATTTGATAGATTGTATAAATGTTTACTATGTCTGCTTAGTGAAAGAATGAAATGTTACTTGCTTGAAAAAAAGGTAACTTTTTAAAAGTGGTCTCTTGGTCATGTTTGGTTGCATGGTTTTATTGCTTATTTTAAGAACTGGCAAAAGCACAGCAAACGATTCAGGTAGGAAGCATGGTTGATGCCCAGTATGACCCACCTCTCCTTAGAGAGCAAGGAAAAGCCAAATTTAGGTGGAGTCAAATGCTCCATTGAACCTATTCCCAAGTTATGAAACTCTTTGATGAGACTCAGGTAGAAGTCTTTATCTAAAAATAGTTAGAAAGTTAAAAATGTCAGCAGATTCATACTCAAAGTTAGGCAAAGGCTGATTTCACATTTAGCATATTTACAGAGAACACAAACTATTGGAGCCTGGAAATGCAAAAGAAACAAAATCATTTTATTCCTGTCTAAGCACGTCATTTTCAGGGTTTCAGAACACAGTGGGAGACCGTTGATTAGAAGGGAGCTTCATTCCTACAGAGGAATTGTTTATTATTGCCCCAAGGATAAAATCCTATCCCTAGTTTGGAATACCGTTAGTGATTTAGATCCTGATTCCTTTTCCAACCTCATTACTTCTTACTCCAATCCTTCACGTCCAGTGCAAAATACTTACTTTGAACGAAGAATTGGCAGGCTTTCTGTAAAGCCAAATAATAAATAGCTTAGGCTTTGTGAACCAGTCACGGTCACAACTACTCATTTCTGCCATTGTTACAGGAAAGTGGTAATAGATAAGACATTAATAAATGGATGTGGTTGTTTGTGATCAATACAACTTTATTTATAGAAATAAGTGATAGACCTGCTTCGGCCCATGGGCCCAGTTTGCTGACTCTTGCTCTAGACCAGCTCATTTACAAACTGTGAATTGTGACTACTTAATGGGATATGAAATCAATTTTATAGATCAGTTTTTAAAAACAGGTCTTTACTTTTATTCCTATTAATATCATTCTTAAAATTCCAAGATACAATAAGAGACAAAAATAAAACATATATATATAATATTTGTAAATAAAAAGATAAAAAGTAGTTATTTATAAATGGTAAATACATAGTCCTTAGAAACCCAAGAGAATCACTTGAAAACCCTCTAGAATTGTGGTTTCCAAAGTTTGTACATACGGGAATCACATGTGAGAACTTCAAAAAACCCTAATGCCTTGCTCCCAACAGATTAAATTGGCCCAGTCAGTGTTTTTAAAAAAATATCGAATAAATCAGAAAATATCAGTATGCATTTTGTGTAGTAACTATTGCTTTGTGAAGCATGGTTTTCAGATTTATATTACACATATATGTGTATACTGATTGCTAAGTGAAATCTGTTACTTCTGGACATGGTCTAAAAAGTTTGAAACCTGCCCTAAATTAAACAGAATTGGCAGAAGCTTAAAAATGGAATCTTCCCTTTCTTCCCATATAATATGCTATTCAGAACAACACTTGAATTATTACTAGAACTTGGGATAGAGAGGAGAGTCCCAGAGGCAAGAAGCCCTCCCTGAAATGCAGTCATACTGGGCTCTTCTTTTTAGGACAATAGCCTAAATCACAGCTGGGAAGGCAGGCAGGGAAAGAGCGTCCCTGTCAGCTGTGCCTGGGCCAGCCAACCAGCCACAATTCCAAATATCTTTCTACTTTTCCTCCTCCTCCTTCTTTATAATCATTCAAATCTCAAGCAGAATAATAAAATGTAAGGAAGTTTCAGATGGGGGCGCAGTAGGGACCTGAAGCCCCTCACCTCCCTATCTTATCTCAGGTGAAGGACTTTTGTGGCATTTAATTCTTATTTCTTCTATTCTCCCACCTCATGATTTTGTTTATTTTATTTTTTATTTTGTTTTTTATTCAGACATGGTCTCGCTCTGTTGCCCAGGCTGGAGTGCAGTGGCGCAATCTCGGTTCACTGCAATCTCTGCTTCCCAGGTTCGAGCCATTCTCTTGCTTCAGTCTTTCCAGTAGCTGGGATTACAGGTGCCCCCCTATCATGACTGGCTAATTTTGGTACTTTTTTTTTTTTTTTGGTAGAGACGGGGTTTCGCCATGTTGGCCAGGCTAGTCTCAAACTCCTGACCTCAAGTGATCTACCTGCCTCAGCCTCCCAAAGTGTCACAGATGTGAGCCACTGCACCCAGCCCCCTATTTTGCTTGTTTTAATTCCAAGTGTGATTCAAACATAAATTAAGATGA
Source organism: Aotus nancymaae (assembly GCF_030222135.1). NCBI lineage: Eukaryota > Metazoa > Chordata > Mammalia > Primates > Aotidae > Aotus > Aotus nancymaae. The sequence continues at coordinate 61,792,388 of NW_026988413.1, read as the reverse complement.
GAAAAGGGAGCTAGCCCTTTTAGGTTGTAACTCCTGGGACTGCACATGATGCTGAAGGAAATGTAGGTGATGTCAGTTGTACAGGTGGAGGAGGAGAGAAACATACAGAAGAAGGGTTACAGAGTGGCTTGTTGTGATGAAACAGTGTTTTGGGGATGAAGGAATCTTAGAAATTTGTGGAGTGGAGGAAGCTGAATGAGGAAACCATGTAAAAATTAATCATTTTATTTTTTTGGAGTTCGTCTTCATCTTTATGAAAGATGTAGAACATCTTTAGTGATAAGAGTTCCTGTGGTAAGAATTTCTTACAGATCACACCACATGTTAATTAACAAACACACAAATGGTCGAAGCAAGATAAAGTCTCTTGTTTGTTTTTTTGTTGCTGTTTTCTTTTAAGAAAAATAATAGGAAATAATTTTACCTAGGTTATAACTCAAAACTGGAAAAGACTTCAAGATCATATAAAATTATCTTTTTTTGTTGATGTTTATTTGTTTCAGTTGCTTATTAAATTGAAGTATTGAGAGAGTAAGTCAGAAAGAGTAAGCACAGAGAAGAAACTCGATCCCAGGTTTCAAGATTCCTGGTTATGGAGTGTTCTTACCAGGGCAATCCATTTGTCTTTACGTTCTTCTTAAAGAAAGGGTTACATCTTGCTCTATTGTACAGTGCAATGCAGTCCAGTCACGCATCATTCATTGTTTCGGAGACTACTGATTAAATTCCTATGATGTGCCAGTCACTCTACTAAGTGCTTCTCTTTAAAAGTAGAAGGAGTCATCTTGGTGTGTGTCCTCATCACTTATGCACTGTAGTAAGGGAAATAAATATTAAATCACTTTGAGAATATTCAATTCTGGACAGGAAATACAGTTGAGTATGGATTTCCTAAAGTCTTATCTGCCAATTATCTCTCCAAGATGTGAGAACAGCATTCTAATTCCATTTTATGTTCTCAAATCCCAAGAAAATAAGAAATCAAGAAAATTATAACAACAAAAGTGAATAGGTGTTGAAATGAAGAAACCTTAAAATCTAAAAAATTTCTGATTTGTTTTTTTGTAATGTTGTCTTAAATTTTTGCATTAAACTATCTCCTTCAAGTTTCCCTAATTTATACATGTTTTACCCGGAAGAAATGACAGTCAGCAATGCATGCTAACTTTAAAAAGTCACGTTTATCACATGTTGGTTTCAAAGTCAAAAGTCAAATGTCTTGTTTCCCAATGATCCCCGTATGAACAGCTGAATGCAAATATTTACATTGAAATTATTTTCATAGGTGCCAATCTTATGCCTTAACATGGTTCAAATTAATCAAAGAGAAAACATACAAATCTTTACTCCATAGTTTTTACAGTAAAAAGAAATGAACTATTTGTTAAGTAAAATATTTTGGTATCTTAAAATGTATTCATTTTTAAACATTTTAAGATACCAGAATATTTCAGTACCTCTCTTAACTTGGAAAATAAATTTTAGATAAGTTAATGTCATGCCAACATGGAAGAAAAATATGGATATTCGAAGATGTCTCTATTAAGAATATTCCAATTGGCTGAGTGTGGTGGCTCACACCTGTAATCCAAGCACTTTGGGATACCAAGGTGGGCAGATCCCTTGAGGTCAGGAGTTCGAGACCAGCCTGGCCAACACAATGAAATCCCGTCTCTACTAAAAATACAAAAATTAGCTGGGCATGGTGGTGTGGGAGAATTACTTGAACCCAGAAGGCAGAGGTCGCAGTAAGTTAAAATTGCACCACTTCACTCCAGCCTGGGTGACAGAGTGAAACTCCCCCCTGCCAAAAAAAGAATATTTCAATCAAGAAGCACACATGCACACAAATAACTTTTAAAAAATCCCTAAGGTTTATAAATTTTCCCAAGTTGTTTACTACTTGTTTAATTTTTGTACAAAGTAGAAATAAATATACTTGAACAAATAAAATAGCAACTTTAGGTGCTTAATTATAGAGTTATTTATAGAGTTATTTCAGTAGTAAGCAGATATTAGGGCAAGATTATTTTATAAATATATTTTATTGATAATACGTGCTAGGATAAAACTTTTCATGCAATTACAAATACTACATCCTCTTTCATAAAAAATCTTTGGTAATATCATCAGAAAATGTCTGAATATGAAAATGTATGTATGTATGTGTTTTTGTGTGTGATGTATGAAATACATTTACAATATTAATTTTTTATAAAATACAAACTACATCAAATTGATGTGTGCTGACTAGCCCTTTTAATTCTTTTTTTTTTTTTTTTTTTTTTTTTTTTGAGACAGAGTTTCATCTCTTGTTGCCCAGGCTGGAGTGCAATGGCGTGATTTTGACTCACCGCAACCTCCACCTCCTGGGTTCAAGTGATTCTC